>NC_134526.1:400860-1680950 GCF_027942865.1 Odontesthes bonariensis
TCTGACTGTAGGGGTGCAGCAGCCTCTGACTGTAGAGATGCAGCAGCCTCTGACTGTAGGGGTGCAGCAGCCTCTGACTGTAGGGAGCAGCAGCCTCTGACTGTAGGGATGCAGCAGCCTCTGACTGTAGGGGTGCAGCAGCCTCTGACTGTAGGGGAGGAGCAGCCTCTGACTGTAGAGATGCAGCAGCCTCTGACTGTAGGGGTGCAGCAGCCTCTGACTGTAGGGGAGCAGCAGCCTCTGACTGTAGGGATGCAGCAGCCTCTGACTGTAGGGGTGCAGCAGCCTCTGACTGTAGAGATGCAGCAGCCTCTGACTGTAGAGGTGCAGCAGCCTCTGACTGTAGGGATGCAGCAGCCTCTGACTGTAGGGTGCAGCAGCCTCTGACTGTAGGGTGCAGCAGCCTCTGACTGTAGGGATGCAGCAGCCTCTGACTGTAGAGATGCAGCAGCCTCTGACTGTAGGGGTGCAGCAGCCTCTGACTGTAGGGGTGCAGCAGCCTCTGACTGTAGGGATGCAGCAGCCTCTGACTGTAGAGATGCAGCAGCCTCTGACTGTAGGGGTGCAGCAGCCTCTGACTGTAGGGGTGCAGCAGCCTCTGACTGTAGGGGAGCAGCAGCCTCTGACTGTAGAGATGCAGCAGCCTCTGACTGTAGGGTGCAGCAGCCTCTGACTGTAGGGATGCAGCAGCCTCTGACTGTAGGGGTGCAGCAGCCTCTGACTGTAGGGGTGCAGCAGCCTCTGACTGTAGGGGTGCAGCAGCCTCTGACTGTAGGGGTGCAGCAGCCTCTGACTGTAGGGATGCAGCAGCCTCTGACTGTAGGGATGCAGCAGCCTCTGACTGTAGAGATGCAGCAGTCTCTGACTGTAGGGGTGCAGCAGCCTCTGACTGTAAGGATGCAGCAGCCTCTGACTGTAGGGGTGCAGCAGCCTCTGACTGTAGAGATGCAGCAGCCTCTGACTGTAGGGATGCAGCAGCCTCTGACTGTAGGGGTGCAGCAGCCTCTGACTGTAGGGATGCAGCAGCCTCTGACTGTAGAGATGCAGCAGCCTCTGACTGTAGGGGTGCAGCAGCCTCTGACTGTAGAGATGCAGCAGACTCTGACTGTAGGGGTGCAGCAGCCTCTGACTGTAGGGGTGCAGCAGCCTCTGACTGTAGAGATGCAGCAGCCTCTGACTGTAGAGATGCAGCAGCCTCTGACTGTAGGGGTGCAGCAGCCTCTGACTGTAGGGGTGCAGCAGCCTCTGACTGTAGAGATGCAGCAGCCTCTGACTGTAGGGGTGCAGCAGCCTCTGACTGTAGAGATGCAGCAGCCTCTGACTGTAGGGATGCAGCAGCCTCTGACTGTAGGGGTGCAGCAGCCTCTGACTGTAGGGATGCAGCAGCCTCTGACTGTAGGGGTGCAGCAGCCTCTGACTGTAGGGATGCAGCAGCCTCTGACTGTAGGGGAGCAGCAGCCTCTGACTGTAGGGATGCAGCAGCCTCTGACTGTAGGGGTGCAGCAGCCTCTGACTGTAGAGATGCAGCAGCCTCTGACTGTAGGGATGCAGCAGCCTCTGACTGTAGGGGTGCAGCAGCCTCTGACTGTAGAGATGCAGCAGCCTCTGACTGTAGAGATGCAGCAGCCTCTGACTGTAGGGGTGCAGCAGCCTCTGACTGTAGGGATGCAGCAGCCTCTGACTGTAGGGGTGCAGCAGCCTCTGACTGTAGGGGTGCAGCAGCCTCTGACTGTAGGGGTGCAGCAGCCTCTGACTGTAGGGATGCAGCAGCCTCTGACTGTAGGGGTGCAGCAGCCTCTGACTGTAGGGATGCAGCAGCCTCTGACTGTAGGGATGCAGCAGCCTCTGACTGTAGAGATGCAGCAGCCTCTGACTGTAGGGATGCAGCAGCCTCTGACTGTAGAGATGCAGCAGCCTCTGACTGTAGAGATGCAGCAGCCTCTGACTGTAGAGATGCAGCAGCCTCTGACTGTAGAGATGCAGCAGCCTCTGACTGTAGGGGTGCAGCAGCCTCTGACTGTAGAGATGCAGCAGCCTCTGACTGTAGAGATGCAGCAGCCTCTGACTGTAGGGGTGCAGCAGCCTCTGACTGTAGGGGTGCAGCAGCCTCTGACTGTAGAGATGCAGCAGCCTCTGACTGTAGGGGTGCAGCAGCCTCTGACTGTAGGGGTGCAGCAGCCTCTGACTGTAGGGGTGCAGCAGCCTCTGACTGTAGGGATGCAGCAGCCTCTGACTGTAGGGGTGCAGCAGCCTCTGACTGTAGAGATGCAGCAGCCTCTGACTGTAGGGGTGCAGCAGCCTCTGACTGTAGAGATGCAGCAGCCTCTGACTGTAGGGGTGCAGCAGCCTCTGACTGTAGGGGTGCAGCAGCCTCTGACTGTAGAGATGCAGCAGCCTCTGACTGTAGGGATGCAGCAGCCTCTGACTGTAGGGGTGCAGCAGCCTCTGACTGTAGGGTGCAGCAGCCTCTGACTGTAGGGGTGCAGCAGCCTCTGACTGTAGGGGTGCAGCAGCCTCTGACTGTAGGGGAGCAGCAGCCTCTGACTGTAGGGGTGCAGCAGCCTCTGACTGTAGGGGTGCAGCAGCCTCTGACTGTAGGGGAGCAGCAGCCTCTGACTGTAGGGATGCAGCAGCCTCTGACTGTAGGGGTGCAGCAGCCTCTGACTGTAGGGGAGCAGCAGCCTCTGACTGTAGAGATGCAGCAGCCTCTGACTGTAGGGGTGCAGCAGCCTCTGACTGTAGGGGAGCAGCAGCCTCTGACTGTAGAGATGCAGCAGCCTCTGACTGTAGGGGTGCAGCAGCCTCTGACTGTAGGGGAGCAGCCCGACAGCCTCTGACTGTAGAGATGCAGCAGCCTCTGATAGTAGAGATGCAGCAGCCTCTGACTGTAGAGATGCAGCAGCCTCTGACTGTAGAGATGCAGCAGCCTCTGACTGTAGGGATGCAGCAGCCTCTGACTGTAGAGGTGCAGCAGCCTCTGACTGTAGGGTGCAGCAGCCTCTGACTGTAGGGATGCAGCAGCCTCTGACTGTAGAGATGCAGCAGCCTCTGACTGTAGGGGTGCAGCAGCCTCTGACTGTAGGGGTGCAGCAGCCTCTGACTGTAGAGATGCAGCAGCCTCTGACTGTAGAGATGCAGCAGCCTCTGACTGTAGAGATGCAGCAGCCTCTGACTGTAGGGATGCAGCAGCCTCTGACTGTAAGGATGCAGCAGCCTCTGACTGTAGGGATGCAGCAGCCTCTGACTGTAGGGGTGCAGCAGCCTCTGACTGTAGAGATGCAGCAGCCTCTGACTGTAGGGGTGCAGCAGCCTCTGACTGTAGAGATGCAGCAGCCTCTGACTGTAGGGATGCAGCAGCCTCTGACTGTAGGGATGCAGCAGCCTCTGACTGTAGAGATGCAGCAGCCTCTGACTGTAGGGGTGCAGCAGCCTCTGACTGTAGGGGTGCAGCAGCCTCTGACTGTAGGGGTGCAGCAGCCTCTGACTGTAGGGGTGCAGCAGCCTCTGACTGTAGGGATGCAGCAGCCTCTGACTGTAGAGGTGCAGCAGCCTCTGACTGTAGGGGTGCAGCAGCCTCTGACTGTAGGGGTGCAGCAGCCTCTGACTGTAGGGATGCAGCAGCCTCTGACTGTAGGGGTGCAGCAGCCTCTGACTGTAGGGGTGCAGCAGCCTCTGACTGTAGGGATGCAGCAGCCTCTGACTGTAGAGATGCAGCAGCCTCTGACTGTAGGGGTGCAGCAGCCTCTGACTGTAGAGATGCAGCAGCCTCTGACTGTAGGGGTGCAGCAGCCTCTGACTGTAGGGATGCAGCAGCCTCTGACTGTAGGGATGCAGCAGCCTCTGACTGTAGGGGTGCAGCAGCCTCTGACTGTAGGGGAGCAGCAGCCTCTGACTGTAGGGGTGCAGCAGCCTCTGACTGTAGGGGTGCAGCAGCCTCTGACTGTAGGGTTGCAGCAGCCTCTGACTGTAGAGATGCAGCAGCCTCTGACTGTAGGATGCAGCAGCCTCTGACTCTAGGGGTGCAGCAGCCTCTGACTGTAGAGGTGCAGCAGCCTCTGACTGTAGGGATGCAGCAGCCTCTGACTGTAGGGGTGCAGCAGCCTCTGACTGTAGGGGTGCAGCAGCCTCTGACTGTAGGGGTGCAGCAGCCTCTGACTGTAGAGATGCAGCAGCCTCTGACTGTAGGGATGCAGCAGCCTCTGACTGTAGGGGTGCAGCAGCCTCTGACTGTAGAGATGCAGCAGCCTCTGACTGTAGGGGTGCAGCAGCCTCTGACTGTAGAGATGCAGCAGCCTCTGACTGTAGGGGTGCAGCAGCCTCTGACTGTAGAGATGCAGCAGCCTCTGACTGTAGGGGTGCAGCAGCCTCTGACTGTAGGGGTGCAGCAGCCTCTGACTGTAGAGATGCAGCAGCCTCTGACTGTAGGGGTGCAGCAGCCTCTGACTGTAGGGGAGCAGCAGCCTCTGACTGTAGGGATGCAGCAGCCTCTGACTGTAGGGGTGCAGCAGCCTCTGACTGTAGGGGAGGAGCAGCATCTGACTGTAGAGATGCAGCAGCCTCTGACTGTAGGGGTGCAGCAGCCTCTGACTGTAGGGGAGCAGCAGCCTCTGACTGTAGGGATGCAGCAGCCTCTGACTGTAGGGGTGCAGCAGCCTCTGACTGTAGAGATGCAGCAGCCTCTGACTGTAGAGGTGCAGCAGCCTCTGACTGTAGGGATGCAGCAGCCTCTGACTGTAGGGGTGCAGCAGCCTCTGACTGTAGAGGTGCAGCAGCCTCTGACTGTAGGGATGCAGCAGCCTCTGACTGTAGAGATGCAGCAGCCTCTGACTGTAGGGGTGCAGCAGCCTCTGACTGTAGGGGTGCAGCAGCCTCTGACTGTAGGATGCAGCAGCCTCTGACTGTAGAGATGCAGCAGCCTCTGACTGTAGGGGTGCAGCAGCCTCTGACTGTAGGGGTGCAGCAGCCTCTGACTGTAGAGATGCAGCAGCCTCTGACTGTAGGGGTGCAGCAGCCTCTGACTGTAGAGATGCAGCAGCCTCTGACTGTAGGGGTGCAGGAGCCTCTGACTGTAGGGGTGCAGCAGCCTCTGACTGTAGAGATGCAGCAGCCTCTGACTGTAGGGATGCAGCAGCCTCTGACTGTAGGGGTGCAGCAGCCTCTGACTGTAGAGATGCAGCAGCCTCTGACTGTAGAGATGCAGCAGCCTCTGACTGTAGAGATGCAGCAGCCTCTGACTGTAGGGATGCAGCAGCCTCTGACTGTAGAGATGCAGCAGCCTCTGACTGTAGAGATGCAGCAGCCTCTGACTGTAGAGGTTCAGCAGCCTCTGACTGTAGGGATGCAGCAGCCTCTGACTGTAGGGGTGCAGCAGCCTCTGACTGTAGGGATGCAGCAGCCTCTGACTGTAGGGGTGCAGCAGCCTCTGACTGTAGGGGTGCAGCAGCCTCTGACTGTAGGGATGCAGCAGCCTCTGACTGTAGAGATGCAGCAGCCTCTGACTGTAGGGGTGCAGCAGCCTCTGACTGTAGGGGTGCAGCAGCCTCTGACTGTAGGGATGCAGCAGCCTCTGACTGTAGGGGTGCAGCAGCCTCTGACTGTAGGGGTGCAGCAGCCTCTGACTGTAGGGATGCAGCAGCCTCTGACTGTAGAGATGCAGCAGCCTCTGACTGTAGGGGTGCAGCAGCCTCTGACTGTAGGGATGCAGCAGCCTCTGACTGTAGAGATGCAGCAGCCTCTGACTGTAGGGGTGCAGCAGCCTCTGACTGTAGGGGTGCAGCAGCCTCTGACTGTAGGGGTGCAGCAACCTCTGACTGTAGAGATGCAGCAGCCTCTGACTGTAGGGGTGCAGCAGCCTCTGACTGTAGAGATGCAGCAGCCTCTGACTGTAGGGGTGCAGCAGCCTCTGACTATAGAGATGCAGCAGCCTCTGACTGTAGGGGTGCAGCAGCCTCTGACTGTAGGGATGCAGCAGCCTCTGACTGTAGGGATGCAGCAGCCTCTGACTGTAGGGATGCAGCAGCCTCTGACTGTAGGGGTGCAGCAGCCTCTGACTGTAGGGGTGCAGCAGCCTCTGACTGTAGGGGTGCAGCATCCTCTGACTGTAGGGATGCAGCAGCCTCTGACTGTAGGGGTGCAGCAGCCTCTGACTGTAGGGGAGCAGCAGCCTCTGACTGTAGAGATGCAGCAGCCTCTGACTGTAGAGATGCAGCAGCCTCTGACTGTAGAGATGCAGCAGCCTCTGACTGTAGGGATGCAGCAGTCTCTGATAGTAGAGATGCAGCAGCCTCTGACTGTAGGGATGCAGCAGTCTCTGACTGTAGGGATGCAGCAGCCTCTGACTGTAGGGATGCAGCAGTCTCTGAGTGTAGGGATGCAGCAGCCTCTGACTGTAGAGATGCAGCAGCCTCTGACTGTAGGGATGCAGCAGCCTCTGACTGTAGAGATGCAGCAGCCTCTGACTGTAGGGATGCAGCAGCCTCTGACTGTAGGGATGCAGCAGCCTCCGACTGTAGATATGCAGCAGCCTCTGACTGTAGGGGTGCAGCAGCCACTGACTGTAGGGGTGTAGCAGCCTCTGACTGTAAGGATGCAGCAGCCTCTGACTGTAGGGGTGCAGCAGCCTCTGACTGTAGGGATGCAGCAGCCTCTGACTGTAGGGATGCAGCAGCCTCTGACTGTAGGGGTGCAGCAGCCTCTGACTGTAGGGGTGCAGCAGCCTCTGACTGTAGGGGTGCAGCAGCCTCTGACTGTAGGGGAGCAGCAGCCTCTGACTGTAGGGGTGTAGCAGCCTCTGACTGTAGGGGTACAGCAGCCTCTGACTGTAGGGTGCAGCAGCCTCTGACTGTAGGGGTGCAGCAGCCTCTGACTGTAGGGATGCAGCAGCCTCTGACTGTAGGGGTGCAGCAGCCTCTGACTGTAGAGGTGCAGCAGCCTCTGACTGTAGAGGTGCAGCAGCCTCTGACTGTAGAGATGCAGCAGCCTCTGACTGTAGGGATGCAGCAGCCTCTGACTGTAGGGATGCAGCAGCCTCTGACTTAGGGATGCAGCAGCCTCTGACTGTAGAGGTTGCAGCAGCCTCTGACTGTAGGGGTGCAGCAGCCTCTGACTGTAGAGATGCAGCAGCCTCTGACTGTAGGGGTGCAGCAGCCTCTGACTGTAGAGGGTGCAGCAGCCTCTGACTGTAGGGATGCAGCAGCCTCTGACTGTAGGGGTGCAGCAGCCTCTGACTGTAGAGATGCAGCAGCCTCTGACTGTAGGGGTGCAGTAGCCTCTGACTGTAGAGATGCAGCAGCCTCTGACTGTAGAGATGCAGCAGCCTCTGACTGTAGGGGTGCAGCAGCCTCTGACTGTAGAGATGCAGCAGCCTCTGACTGTAGAGATGCAGCAGCCTCTGACTGTAGAGATGCAGCAGCCTCTGACTGTAGGGATGCAGCAGCCTCTGACTGTAGGGATGCAGCAGCCTCTGACTGTAGGGGTGCAGCAGCCTCTGACTGTAGGGGTGCAGCAGCCTCTGACTGTAGGGGTGCAGCAGCCTCTGACTGTAGGGGTGCAGCAGCCTCTGACTGTAGAGATGCAGCAGCCTCTGACTGTAGGGGTGCAGCAGCCTCTGACTGTAGGGATGCAGCAGCCTCTGACTGTAGGGGTGCAGCAGCCTCTGACTGTAGGGATGCAGCAGCCTCTGACTGTAGAGATGCAGCAGCCTCTGACTGTAGGGGTGCAGCAGCCTCTGACTGTAGGGATGAAGCAGCCTCTGACTGTAGGGGTGCAGCAGCCTCTGACTGTAGGGGTGCAGCAGCCTCTGACTGTAGAGATGCAGCAGCCTCTGACTGTAGGGGTGCAGCAGCCTCTGACTGTAGGGATGCAGCAGCCTCTGACTGTAGAGATGCAGCAGCCTCTGACTGTAGGGGTGCAGCAGCCTCTGACTGTAGGGATGCAGCAGCCTCTGACTGTAGAGATGCAGCAGCCTCTGACTGTAGGGATGCAGCAGCCTCTGACTGTAGGGATGCAGCAGCCTCTGACTGTAGGGATGCAGCAGCCTCTGACTGTAGGGATGCAGCAGCCTCTGACTGTAGGGGTGCAGCAGCCTCTGACTGTAGGGGTGCAGCAGCCTCTGACTGTAGGGATGCAGCAGCCTCTGACTGTAGGGGTGCAGCAGCCTCTGACTGTAGGGGTGCAGCAGCCTCTGACTGTAGGGGTGCAGCATCCTCTGACTGTAGGGGTTCAGCAGCCTCTGACTGTAGGGATGCAGCAGCCTCTGACTGTAGGGATGCAGCAGTCTCTGACTTTAGGGATGCAGCAGCCTCTGACTGTAGAGTTGCAGCAGCCTCTGACTGTAGGGGTGCAGCAGCCTCTGACTGTAGAGATGCAGCAGCCTCTGACTGTAGGGATGCAGCAGCCTCTGACTGTAGGGATGCAGCAGCCTCTGACTTTAGGGATGCAGCAGCCTCTGACTGTAGAGGTGCAGCAGCCTCTGACTGTAGGGATGCAGCAGCCTCTGACTGTAGAGATGCAGCAGCCTCTGACTGTAGAGGTGCAGCAGCCTCTGACTGTAGGGGTGCAGCAGCCTCTGACTGTAGAGATGCAGCAGCCTCTGACTGTAGGGGTGCAGCAGCCTCTGACTGTAGAGATGCAGCAGCCTCTGACTGTAGGGGTGCAGCAGCCTCTGACTGTAGGGGTGCAGCAGCCTCTGACTGTAGGGATGCAGCAGCCTCTGACTGTAGGGGTGCAGCAGCCTCTGACTGTAGAGATGCAGCAGCCTCTGACTGTAGGGGTGCAGCAGCCTCTGACTGTAGGGGTGCAGCAGCCTCTGACTGTAGGGATGCAGCAGCCTCTGACTGTAGGGGTGCAGCAGCCTCTGACTGTAGAGATGCAGCAGCCTCTGACTGTAGGGGTGCAGTAGCCTCTGACTGTAGAGATGCAGCAGCCTCTGACTGTAGAGATGCAGCAGCCTCTGACTGTAGGGGTGCAGCAGCCTCTGACTGTAGAGATGCAGCAGCCTCTGACTGTAGAGATGCAGCAGCCTCTGACTGTAGAGGTGCAGCAGCCTCTGACTGTAGAGATGCAGCAGCCTCTGACTGTAGGGATGCAGCAGCCTCTGACTGTAGGGGTGCAGCAGCCTCTGACTGTAGGGATGCAGCAGCCTCTGACTGTAGGGGTGCAGCAGCCTCTGACTGTAGGGGTGCAGCAGCCTCTGACTGTAGGGGCGCAGCAGCCTCTGACTGTAGGGGTGCAGCAGCCTCTGACTGTAGAGATGCAGCAGCCTCTGACTGTAGGGGTGCAGCAGCCTCTGACTGTAGGGATGCAGCAGCCTCTGACTGTAGGGGTGCAGCAGCCTCTGACTGTAGGGATGCAGCAGCCTCTGACTGTAGAGATGCAGCAGCCTCTGACTGTAGGGGTGCAGCAGCCTCTGACTGTAGGGATGAAGCAGCCTCTGACTGTAGGGGTGCAGCAGCCTCTGACTGTAGGGGTGCAGCAGCCTCTGACTGTAGAGATGCAGCAGCCTCTGACTGTAGGGGTGCAGCAGCCTCTGACTGTAGGGATGCAGCAGCCTCTGACTGTAGAGATGCAGCAGCCTCTGACTGTAGGGGTGCAGCAGCCTCTGACTGTAGGGATGCAGCAGCCTCTGACTGTAGAGATGCAGCAGCCTCTGACTGTAGGGATGCAGCAGCCTCTGACTGTAGGGATGCAGCAGCCTCTGACTGTAGGGATGCAGCAGCCTCTGACTGTAGGGGTGCAGCAGCCTCTGACTGTAGGGGTGCAGCAGCCTCTGACTGTAGGGATGCAGCAGCCTCTGACTGTAGGGGTGCAGCAGCCTCTGACTGTAGGGGTGCAGCAGCCTCTGACTGTAGGGGTGCAGCATCCTCTGACTGTAGGGGTTCAGCAGCCTCTGACTGTAGGGATGCAGCAGCCTCTGACTGTAGGGATGCAGCAGTCTCTGACTTTAGGGATGCAGCAGCCTCTGACTGTAGAGTTGCAGCAGCCTCTGACTGTAGGGGTGCAGCAGCCTCTGACTGTAGGGATGCAGCAGCCTCTGACTGTAGGGATGCAGCAGCCTCTGACTGTAGGGATGCAACAGCCTCTGACTGTAGGGATGCAGCAGCCTCTGACTGTAGGGATGCAGCAGCCTCTGACTGTTGAGATGCAGCAGCCTCTGACTGTAGGGGTGCAGCAGCCTCTGACTGTAGGGGTGTAGCAGCCTCTGACTGTAGGGGAGCAGCAGCCTCTGACTGTAGGGATGCAGCAGCCTCTGACTGTAGGGATGCAGCAGCCTCTGACTGTAGGGATGCAGCAGCCTCTGACTGTAGGGATGCAGCAGCCTCTGACTGTAGGGATGCAGCAGCCTCTGACTGTAGGGATGCAGCAGCCTCTGACTGTAGAGATGCAGCAGCCTCTGACTGTAGGGGTGCAGCAGCCTCTGACTGTAGGGATGCAGCAGCCTCTGACTGTAGGGATGCAGCAGCCTCTGACTGTAGGGATGCAGCAGCCTCTGACTGTAGGGATGCAGCAGCCTCTGACTGTAGGGATGCAGCAGCCTCTGACTGTAGAGATGCAGCAGCCTCTGACTGTAGGGGTGCAGCAGCCTCTGACTGTAGGGGTGCAGCAGCCTCTGACTGTAGGGATGCAGCAGCCTCTGACTGTAGGGGAGCAGCAGCCTCTGACTGTAGGGGTGCAGCAGCCTCTGACTGTAGGGGAGCAGCAGCCTCTGACTGTAGGGGAGCAGCAGCCTCTGACTGTAGGGATGCAGCAGCCTCTGACTGTAGGGATGCAGCAGCCTCTGACTGTAGGGGTGCAGCAGCCTCTGACTGTAGGGGTGCAGCAGCCTCTGACTGTAGGGATGCAGCAGCCTCTGACTGTAGGGGTGCAGCAGCCTCTGACTGTAGGGTTGCAGCAGCCTCTGACTGTAGGGATGCAGCAGCCTCTGACTGTAGGGGTGCAGCAGCCTCTGACTGTAGGGATGCAGCAGCCTCTGACTGTAGGGATGCAGCAGCCTCTGACTGTAGGGGTGCAGCAGCCTCTGACTGTAGGGGTGCAGCAGCCTCTGACTGTAGGGGTGCAGCAGCCTCTGACTGTTGGGGTACAGCAGCCTCTGACTGTAGGGGTGCAGCAGCCTCTGACTGTAGAGGTGCAGCAGCCTCTGACTGTAGGGGTGTAGCAGCCTCTGACTGTAGAGGTGCAGCAGCCTCTGACTGTAGGGGTGCAGCAGCCTCTGACTGTAGGGATGCAGCAGCCTCTGACTGTAGGGGTACAGCAGCCTCTGACTGTAGGGGTGCAGCAGCCTCTGACTGTAGAGGTGCAGCAGCCTCTGACTGTAGGGGTGCAGCAGCCTCTGACTGTAGGGGTGTAGCAGCCTCTGACTGTAGGGGTACAGCAGCCTCTGACTGTAGGGGTGCAGCAGCCTCTGACTGTAGAGGTGCAGCAGCCTCTGACTGTAGGGGTGCAGCAGCCTCTGACTGTAGAGATGCAGCAGCCTCTGACTGTAGAGGTGCAGCAGCCTCTGACTGTAGGGATGCAGCAGCCTCTGACTGTAGGGATGCAGCAGCCTCTGACTGTAGGGGTGCAGCAGCCTCTGACTGTAGGGGTGCAGCAGCCTCTGACTGTAGAGGTGCAGCAGCCTCTGACTGTAGGGATGCAGCAGCCTCTGACTGTAGGGGTGCAGCAGCCTCTGACTGTAGGGGTGCAGCAGCCTCTGACTGTAGGGATGCAGCAGCCTCTGACTGTAGGGGTGCAGCAGCCTCTGACTGTAGGGGTGCAGCAGCCTCTGACTGTAGGGGTGCAGCAGCCTCTGACTGTAGAGATGCAGCAGCCTCTGACTGTAGGGGTGCAGCAGCCTCTGACTGTAGGGATGCAGCAGCCTCTGACTGTAGGGGTGCAGCAGCCTCTGACTGTAGGGATGCAGCAGCCTCTGACTGTAGAGATGCAGCAGCCTCTGACTGTAGGGGTGCAGCAGCCTCTGACTGTAGGGATGAAGCAGCCTCTGACTGTAGGGGTGCAGCAGCCTCTGACTGTAGGGGTGCAGCAGCCTCTGACTGTAGAGATGCAGCAGCCTCTGACTGTAGGGGTGCAGCAGCCTCTGACTGTAGGGATGCAGCAGCCTCTGACTGTAGAGATGCAGCAGCCTCTGACTGTAGGGGTGCAGCAGCCTCTGACTGTAGGGATGCAGCAGCCTCTGACTGTAGAGATGCAGCAGCCTCTGACTGTAGGGATGCAGCAGCCTCTGACTGTAGGGATGCAGCAGCCTCTGACTGTAGGGATGCAGCAGCCTCTGACTGTAGGGGTGCAGCAGCCTCTGACTGTAGGGGTGCAGCAGCCTCTGACTGTAGGGATGCAGCAGCCTCTGACTGTAGGGGTGCAGCAGCCTCTGACTGTAGGGGTGCAGCAGCCTCTGACTGTAGGGGTGCAGCAGCCTCTGACTGTAGGGGTGCAGCAGCCTCTGACTGTAGGGGTGCAGCATCCTCTGACTGTAGGGGTGCAGCAGCCTCTGACTGTAGGGGTGCAGCATCCTCTGACTGTAGGGGTTCAGCAGCCTCTGACTGTAGGGATGCAGCAGCCTCTGACTGTAGGGATGCAGCAGTCTCTGACTGTAGGGATGCAGCAGCCTCTGACTGTAGAGTTGCAGCAGCCTCTGACTGTAGGGGTGCAGCAGCCTCTGACTGTAGGGATGCAGCAGCCTCTGACTGTAGGGATGCAGCAGCCTCTGACTGTAGGGATGCAACAGCCTCTGACTGTAGGGATGCAGCAGCCTCTGACTGTAGGGATGCAGCAGCCTCTGACTGTTGAGATGCAGCAGCCTCTGACTGTAGGGGTGCAGCAGCCTCTGACTGTAGGGGTGTAGCAGCCTCTGACTGTAGGGGAGCAGCAGCCTCTGACTGTAGGGATGCAGCAGCCTCTGACTGTAGGGATGCAGCAGCCTCTGACTGTAGGGATGCAGCAGCCTCTGACTGTAGGGATGCAGCAGCCTCTGACTGTAGGGATGCAGCAGCCTCTGACTGTAGGGATGCAGCAGCCTCTGACTGTAGAGATGCAGCAGCCTCTGACTGTAGGGGTGCAGGAGCCTCTGACTGTAGGGATGCAGCAGCCTCTGACTGTAGGGATGCAGCAGCCTCTGACTGTAGGGATGCAGCAGCCTCTGACTGTAGGGATGCAGCAGCCTCTGACTGTAGGGATGCAGCAGCCTCTGACTGTAGAGATGCAGCAGCCTCTGACTGTAGGGGTGCAGCAGCCTCTGACTGTAGGGGTGCAGCAGCCTCTGACTGTAGGGATGCAGCAGCCTCTGACTGTAGGGGAGCAGCAGCCTCTGACTGTAGGGGTGCAGCAGCCTCTGACTGTAGGGGAGCAGCAGCCTCTGACTGTAGGGGAGCAGCAGCCTCTGACTGTAGGGATGCAGCAGCCTCTGACTGTAGGGATGCAGCAGCCTCTGACTGTAGGGGTGCAGCAGCCTCTGACTGTAGGGGTGCAGCAGCCTCTGACTGTAGGGATGCAGCAGCCTCTGACTGTAGGGGTGCAGCAGCCTCTGACTGTAGGGTTGCAGCAGCCTCTGACTGTAGGGATGCAGCAGCCTCTGACTGTAGGGGTGCAGCAGCCTCTGACTGTAGGGATGCAGCAGCCTCTGACTGTAGGGGTGCAGCAGCCTCTGACTGTAGGGGTGCAGCAGCCTCTGACTGTAGGGGTGCAGCAGCCTCTGACTGTTGGGGTACAGCAGCCTCTGACTGTAGGGGTGCAGCAGCCTCTGACTGTAGAGGTGCAGCAGCCTCTGACTGTAGGGGTGTAGCAGCCTCTGACTGTAGAGGTGCAGCAGCCTCTGACTGTAGGGGTGCAGCAGCCTCTGACTGTAGGGATGCAGCAGCCTCTGACTGTAGGGGTACAGCAGCCTCTGACTGTAGGGGTGCAGCAGCCTCTGACTGTAGAGGTGCAGCAGCCTCTGACTGTAGGGGTGCAGCAGCCTCTGACTGTAGGGGTGTAGCAGCCTCTGACTGTAGGGGTACAGCAGCCTCTGACTGTAGGGGTGCAGCAGCCTCTGACTGTAGAGGTGCAGCAGCCTCTGACTGTAGGGGTGCAGCAGCCTCTGACTGTAGAGATGCAGCAGCCTCTGACTGTAGAGGTGCAGCAGCCTCTGACTGTAGGGATGCAGCAGCCTCTGACTGTAGGGGTGCAGCAGCCTCTGACTGTAGGGGTGCAGCAGCCTCTGACTGTAGAGGTGCAGCAGCCTCTGACTGTAGGGATGCAGCAGCCTCTGACTGTAGGGGTGCAGCAGCCTCTGACTGTAGGGGTGCAGCAGCCTCTGACTGTAGGGATGCAGCAGCCTCTGACTGTAGGGGTGCAGCAGCCTCTGACTGTAGAGATGCAGCAGCCTCTGTAGGGGTGCAGCAGCCTCTGACTGTAGGGATGCAGCAGCCTCTGACTGTAGAGGTGCAGCAGCCTCTGACTGTAGGGGTGCAGCAGCCTCTGACTGTAGGGGTGCAGCAGCCTCTGACTGTAGGGATGCAGCAGCCTCTGACTGTAGAGATGCAGCAGCCTCTGACTGTAGGGATGCAGCAGCCTCTGACTGTAGAGATGCAGCAGCCTCTGACTGTAGGGGTGCAGCAGCCTCTGACTGTAGGGATGCAGCAGCCTCTGACTGTAGAGATGCAGCAGCCTCTGACAGTAGGGATGCAGCAGCCTCTGACTGTAGAGATGCAGCAGCCTCTGACTGTAGGGGTGCAGCAGCCTCTGACTGTAGGGATGCAGCAGCCTCTGACTGTAGGGGTGCAGCAGCCTCTGACTGTAGGGGTGCAGCAGCCTCTGACTGTAGAGATGCAGCAGCCTCTGACTGTAGGGATGCAGCAGCCTCTGACTGTAGGGATGCAGCAGCCTCTGACTGTAGAGATGCAGCAGCCTCTGACTGTAGGGATGCAGCAGCCTCTGACTGTAGGGGTGCAGCAGCCTCTGACTGTAGGGATGCAGCAGCCTCTGACTGTAGAGATGCAGCAGCCTCTGACTGTAGAGATGCAGCAGCCTCTGACTGTAGGGATGCAGCAGTCTCTGACTGTAGGGATGCAGCAGCCTCTGACTGTAGGGATGCAGCAGTCTCTGACTGTAGGGATGCAGCAGCCTCTGACTGTAGGGATGCAGCAGTCTCTGACTGTAGGGATGCAGCAGCCTCTGACTGTAGGGATGCAGCAGCCTCTGACTGTAGGGATGCAGCAGCCTCTGACTGTAGGGGTGCAGCAGCCTCTGACTGTAGGGGTGCAGCAGCCTCTGACTGTAGGGATGCAGCAGCCTCTGACTGTAGGGGTGCAGCAGCCTCTGACTGTAGGGGTGCAGCAGCCTCTGACTGTAGGGGTGCAGCATCCTCTGACTGTAGGGGTTCAGCAGCCTCTGACTGTAGGGATGCAGCAGCCTCTGACTGTAGGGATGCAGCAGTCTCTGACTTTAGGGATGCAGCAGCCTCTGACTGTAGAGTTGCAGCAGCCTCTGACTGTAGGGGTGCAGCAGCCTCTGACTGTAGAGATGCAGCAGCCTCTGACTGTAGGGATGCAGCAGCCTCTGACTGTAGGGATGCAGCAGCCTCTGACTTTAGGGATGCAGCAGCCTCTGACTGTAGAGGTGCAGCAGCCTCTGACTGTAGGGATGCAGCAGCCTCTGACTGTAGAGATGCAGCAGCCTCTGACTGTAGAGGTGCAGCAGCCTCTGACTGTAGGGGTGCAGCAGCCTCTGACTGTAGAGATGCAGCAGCCTCTGACTGTAGGGGTGCAGCAGCCTCTGACTGTAGAGATGCAGCAGCCTCTGACTGTAGGGGTGCAGCAGCCTCTGACTGTAGGGGTGCAGCAGCCTCTGACTGTAGGGATGCAGCAGCCTCTGACTGTAGGGGTGCAGCAGCCTCTGACTGTAGAGATGCAGCAGCCTCTGACTGTAGGGGTGCAGCAGCCTCTGACTGTAGGGGTGCAGCAGCCTCTGACTGTAGGGATGCAGCAGCCTCTGACTGTAGGGGTGCAGCAGCCTCTGACTGTAGAGATGCAGCAGCCTCTGACTGTAGGGGTGCAGTAGCCTCTGACTGTAGAGATGCAGCAGCCTCTGACTGTAGAGATGCAGCAGCCTCTGACTGTAGGGGTGCAGCAGCCTCTGACTGTAGAGATGCAGCAGCCTCTGACTGTAGAGATGCAGCAGCCTCTGACTGTAGAGGTGCAGCAGCCTCTGACTGTAGAGATGCAGCAGCCTCTGACTGTAGGGATGCAGCAGCCTCTGACTGTAGGGGTGCAGCAGCCTCTGACTGTAGGGATGCAGCAGCCTCTGACTGTAGGGGTGCAGCAGCCTCTGACTGTAGGGGTGCAGCAGCCTCTGACTGTAGGGGCGCAGCAGCCTCTGACTGTAGGGGTGCAGCAGCCTCTGACTGTAGAGATGCAGCAGCCTCTGACTGTAGGGGTGCAGCAGCCTCTGACTGTAGGGATGCAGCAGCCTCTGACTGTAGGGGTGCAGCAGCCTCTGACTGTAGGGATGCAGCAGCCTCTGACTGTAGAGATGCAGCAGCCTCTGACTGTAGGGGTGCAGCAGCCTCTGACTGTAGGGATGAAGCAGCCTCTGACTGTAGGGGTGCAGCAGCCTCTGACTGTAGGGGTGCAGCAGCCTCTGACTGTAGAGATGCAGCAGCCTCTGACTGTAGGGGTGCAGCAGCCTCTGACTGTAGGGATGCAGCAGCCTCTGACTGTAGAGATGCAGCAGCCTCTGACTGTAGGGGTGCAGCAGCCTCTGACTGTAGGGATGCAGCAGCCTCTGACTGTAGAGATGCAGCAGCCTCTGACTGTAGGGATGCAGCAGCCTCTGACTGTAGGGATGCAGCAGCCTCTGACTGTAGGGATGCAGCAGCCTCTGACTGTAGGGGTGCAGCAGCCTCTGACTGTAGGGGTGCAGCAGCCTCTGACTGTAGGGATGCAGCAGCCTCTGACTGTAGGGGTGCAGCAGCCTCTGACTGTAGGGGTGCAGCAGCCTCTGACTGTAGGGGTGCAGCATCCTCTGACTGTAGGGGTTCAGCAGCCTCTGACTGTAGGGATGCAGCAGCCTCTGACTGTAGGGATGCAGCAGTCTCTGACTTTAGGGATGCAGCAGCCTCTGACTGTAGAGTTGCAGCAGCCTCTGACTGTAGGGGTGCAGCAGCCTCTGACTGTAGGGATGCAGCAGCCTCTGACTGTAGGGATGCAGCAGCCTCTGACTGTAGGGATGCAACAGCCTCTGACTGTAGGGATGCAGCAGCCTCTGACTGTAGGGATGCAGCAGCCTCTGACTGTTGAGATGCAGCAGCCTCTGACTGTAGGGGTGCAGCAGCCTCTGACTGTAGGGGTGTAGCAGCCTCTGACTGTAGGGGAGCAGCAGCCTCTGACTGTAGGGATGCAGCAGCCTCTGACTGTAGGGATGCAGCAGCCTCTGACTGTAGGGATGCAGCAGCCTCTGACTGTAGGGATGCAGCAGCCTCTGACTGTAGGGATGCAGCAGCCTCTGACTGTAGGGATGCAGCAGCCTCTGACTGTAGAGATGCAGCAGCCTCTGACTGTAGGGGTGCAGCAGCCTCTGACTGTAGGGATGCAGCAGCCTCTGACTGTAGGGATGCAGCAGCCTCTGACTGTAGGGATGCAGCAGCCTCTGACTGTAGGGATGCAGCAGCCTCTGACTGTAGGGATGCAGCAGCCTCTGACTGTAGAGATGCAGCAGCCTCTGACTGTAGGGGTGCAGCAGCCTCTGACTGTAGGGGTGCAGCAGCCTCTGACTGTAGGGATGCAGCAGCCTCTGACTGTAGGGGAGCAGCAGCCTCTGACTGTAGGGGTGCAGCAGCCTCTGACTGTAGGGGAGCAGCAGCCTCTGACTGTAGGGGAGCAGCAGCCTCTGACTGTAGGGATGCAGCAGCCTCTGACTGTAGGGATGCAGCAGCCTCTGACTGTAGGGGTGCAGCAGCCTCTGACTGTAGGGGTGCAGCAGCCTCTGACTGTAGGGATGCAGCAGCCTCTGACTGTAGGGGTGCAGCAGCCTCTGACTGTAGGGTTGCAGCAGCCTCTGACTGTAGGGATGCAGCAGCCTCTGACTGTAGGGGTGCAGCAGCCTCTGACTGTAGGGATGCAGCAGCCTCTGACTGTAGGGATGCAGCAGCCTCTGACTGTAGGGGTGCAGCAGCCTCTGACTGTAGGGGTGCAGCAGCCTCTGACTGTAGGGGTGCAGCAGCCTCTGACTGTTGGGGTACAGCAGCCTCTGACTGTAGGGGTGCAGCAGCCTCTGACTGTAGAGGTGCAGCAGCCTCTGACTGTAGGGGTGTAGCAGCCTCTGACTGTAGAGGTGCAGCAGCCTCTGACTGTAGGGGTGCAGCAGCCTCTGACTGTAGGGATGCAGCAGCCTCTGACTGTAGGGGTACAGCAGCCTCTGACTGTAGGGGTGCAGCAGCCTCTGACTGTAGAGGTGCAGCAGCCTCTGACTGTAGGGGTGCAGCAGCCTCTGACTGTAGGGGTGTAGCAGCCTCTGACTGTAGGGGTACAGCAGCCTCTGACTGTAGGGGTGCAGCAGCCTCTGACTGTAGAGGTGCAGCAGCCTCTGACTGTAGGGGTGCAGCAGCCTCTGACTGTAGAGATGCAGCAGCCTCTGACTGTAGAGGTGCAGCAGCCTCTGACTGTAGGGATGCAGCAGCCTCTGACTGTAGGGATGCAGCAGCCTCTGACTGTAGGGGTGCAGCAGCCTCTGACTGTAGGGGTGCAGCAGCCTCTGACTGTAGAGGTGCAGCAGCCTCTGACTGTAGGGATGCAGCAGCCTCTGACTGTAGGGGTGCAGCAGCCTCTGACTGTAGGGGTGCAGCAGCCTCTGACTGTAGGGATGCAGCAGCCTCTGACTGTAGGGGTGCAGCAGCCTCTGACTGTAGGGGTGCAGCAGCCTCTGACTGTAGGGGTGCAGCAGCCTCTGACTGTAGAGATGCAGCAGCCTCTGACTGTAGGGGTGCAGCAGCCTCTGACTGTAGGGATGCAGCAGCCTCTGACTGTAGGGGTGCAGCAGCCTCTGACTGTAGGGATGCAGCAGCCTCTGACTGTAGAGATGCAGCAGCCTCTGACTGTAGGGGTGCAGCAGCCTCTGACTGTAGGGATGAAGCAGCCTCTGACTGTAGGGGTGCAGCAGCCTCTGACTGTAGGGGTGCAGCAGCCTCTGACTGTAGAGATGCAGCAGCCTCTGACTGTAGGGGTGCAGCAGCCTCTGACTGTAGGGATGCAGCAGCCTCTGACTGTAGAGATGCAGCAGCCTCTGACTGTAGGGGTGCAGCAGCCTCTGACTGTAGGGATGCAGCAGCCTCTGACTGTAGAGATGCAGCAGCCTCTGACTGTAGGGATGCAGCAGCCTCTGACTGTAGGGATGCAGCAGCCTCTGACTGTAGGGATGCAGCAGCCTCTGACTGTAGGGGTGCAGCAGCCTCTGACTGTAGGGGTGCAGCAGCCTCTGACTGTAGGGATGCAGCAGCCTCTGACTGTAGGGGTGCAGCAGCCTCTGACTGTAGGGGTGCAGCAGCCTCTGACTGTAGGGGTGCAGCATCCTCTGACTGTAGGGGTTCAGCAGCCTCTGACTGTAGGGATGCAGCAGCCTCTGACTGTAGGGATGCAGCAGTCTCTGACTGTAGGGATGCAGCAGCCTCTGACTGTAGAGTTGCAGCAGCCTCTGACTGTAGGGGTGCAGCAGCCTCTGACTGTAGGGATGCAGCAGCCTCTGACTGTAGGGATGCAGCAGCCTCTGACTGTAGGGATGCAACAGCCTCTGACTGTAGGGATGCAGCAGCCTCTGACTGTAGGGATGCAGCAGCCTCTGACTGTTGAGATGCAGCAGCCTCTGACTGTAGGGGTGCAGCAGCCTCTGACTGTAGGGATGCAGCAGCCTCTGACTGTTGAGATGCAGCAGCCTCTGACTGTAGGGGTGCAGCAGCCTCTGACTGTAGGGGTGTAGCAGCCTCTGACTGTTGGGGAGCAGCAGCCTCTGACTGTAGGGATGCAGCAGCCTCTGACTGTAGGGATGCAGCAGCCTCTGACTGTAGGGATGCAGCAGCCTCTGACTGTAGGGATGCAGCAGCCTCTGACTGTAGGGATGCAGCAGCCTCTGACTGTAGGGATGCAGCAGCCTCTGACTGTAGAGATGCAGCAGCCTCTGACTGTAGGGGTGCAGGAGCCTCTGACTGTAGGGATGCAGCAGCCTCTGACTGTAGGGATGCAGCAGCCTCTGACTGTAGGGATGCAGCAGCCTCTGACTGTAGGGATGCAGCAGCCTCTGACTGTAGGGATGCAGCAGCCTCTGACTGTAGAGATGCAGCAGCCTCTGACTGTAGGGGTGCAGCAGCCTCTGACTGTAGGGGTGCAGCAGCCTCTGACTGTAGGGATGCAGCAGCCTCTGACTGTAGGGGAGCAGCAGCCTCTGACTGTAGGGGTGCAGCAGCCTCTGACTGTAGGGGAGCAGCAGCCTCTGACTGTAGGGGAGCAGCAGCCTCTGACTGTAGGGATGCAGCAGCCTCTGACTGTAGGGATGCAGCAGCCTCTGACTGTAGGGGTGCAGCAGCCTCTGACTGTAGGGGTGCAGCAGCCTCTGACTGTAGGGATGCAGCAGCCTCTGACTGTAGGGGTGCAGCAGCCTCTGACTGTAGGGTTGCAGCAGCCTCTGACTGTAGGGATGCAGCAGCCTCTGACTGTAGGGGTGCAGCAGCCTCTGACTGTAGGGATGCAGCAGCCTCTGACTGTAGGGGTGCAGCAGCCTCTGACTGTAGGGGTGCAGCAGCCTCTGACTGTAGGGGTGCAGCAGCCTCTGACTGTTGGGGTACAGCAGCCTCTGACTGTAGGGGTGCAGCAGCCTCTGACTGTAGAGGTGCAGCAGCCTCTGACTGTAGGGGTGTAGCAGCCTCTGACTGTAGAGGTGCAGCAGCCTCTGACTGTAGGGGTGCAGCAGCCTCTGACTGTAGGGATGCAGCAGCCTCTGACTGTAGGGGTACAGCAGCCTCTGACTGTAGGGGTGCAGCAGCCTCTGACTGTAGAGGTGCAGCAGCCTCTGACTGTAGGGGTGCAGCAGCCTCTGACTGTAGGGGTGTAGCAGCCTCTGACTGTAGGGGTACAGCAGCCTCTGACTGTAGGGGTGCAGCAGCCTCTGACTGTAGAGGTGCAGCAGCCTCTGACTGTAGGGGTGCAGCAGCCTCTGACTGTAGAGATGCAGCAGCCTCTGACTGTAGAGGTGCAGCAGCCTCTGACTGTAGGGATGCAGCAGCCTCTGACTGTAGGGGTGCAGCAGCCTCTGACTGTAGGGGTGCAGCAGCCTCTGACTGTAGAGGTGCAGCAGCCTCTGACTGTAGGGATGCAGCAGCCTCTGACTGTAGGGGTGCAGCAGCCTCTGACTGTAGGGGTGCAGCAGCCTCTGACTGTAGGGATGCAGCAGCCTCTGACTGTAGGGGTGCAGCAGCCTCTGACTGTAGAGATGCAGCAGCCTCTGTAGGGGTGCAGCAGCCTCTGACTGTAGGGATGCAGCAGCCTCTGACTGTAGAGGTGCAGCAGCCTCTGACTGTAGGGGTGCAGCAGCCTCTGACTGTAGGGGTGCAGCAGCCTCTGACTGTAGGGATGCAGCAGCCTCTGACTGTAGAGATGCAGCAGCCTCTGACTGTAGGGATGCAGCAGCCTCTGACTGTAGAGATGCAGCAGCCTCTGACTGTAGGGGTGCAGCAGCCTCTGACTGTAGGGATGCAGCAGCCTCTGACTGTAGAGATGCAGCAGCCTCTGACAGTAGGGATGCAGCAGCCTCTGACTGTAGAGATGCAGCAGCCTCTGACTGTAGGGGTGCAGCAGCCTCTGACTGTAGGGATGCAGCAGCCTCTGACTGTAGGGGTGCAGCAGCCTCTGACTGTAGGGGTGCAGCAGCCTCTGACTGTAGAGATGCAGCAGCCTCTGACTGTAGGGATGCAGCAGCCTCTGACTGTAGGGATGCAGCAGCCTCTGACTGTAGAGATGCAGCAGCCTCTGACTGTAGGGATGCAGCAGCCTCTGACTGTAGGGGTGCAGCAGCCTCTGACTGTAGGGATGCAGCAGCCTCTGACTGTAGAGATGCAGCAGCCTCTGACTGTAGAGATGCAGCAGCCTCTGACTGTAGGGATGCAGCAGTCTCTGACTGTAGGGATGCAGCAGCCTCTGACTGTAGGGATGCAGCAGTCTCTGACTGTAGGGATGCAGCAGCCTCTGACTGTAGGGATGCAGCAGTCTCTGACTGTAGGGATGCAGCAGCCTCTGACTGTAGAGATGCAGCAGCCTCTGACTGTAGGGGTGCAGCAGCCTCTGACTGTAGGGATGCAGCAGCCTCTGACTGTAGGGATGCAGCAGCCTCTGACTGTAGGGATGCAGCAGCCTCTGACTGTAGGGATGCAGCAGCCTCTGACTGTAGAGATGCAGCAGCCTCTGACTGTAGGGGTGCAGCAGCCTCTGACTGTAGGGGTGTAGCAGCCTCTGACTGTAAGGATGCAGCAGCCTCTGACTGTAGGGATGCAGCAGCCTCTGACTGTAGAGATGCAGCAGCCTCTGACTGTAGGGATGCAGCAGCCTCTGACTGTAGAGATGCAGCAGCCTCTGACTGTAGGGATGCAGCAGCCTCTGACTGTAGGGATGCAGCAGCCTCTGACTGTAGGGATGCAGCAGCCTCTGACTGTAGAGATGCAGCAGCCTCTGACTGTAGGGATGCAGCAGCCTCTGACTGTAGGGATGCAGCAGCCTCTGACTGTAGGGGTGTAGCAGCCTCTGACTGTAGGGGAGCAGCAGCCTCTGACTGTAGGGGTGCAGCAGCCTCTGACTGTAGGGGTGTAGCAGCCTCTGACTGTAGGGGTACAGCAGCCTCTGACTGTAGGGGTGCAGCAGCCTCTGACTGTAGAGGTGCAGCAGCCTCTGACTGTAGAGGTGCAGCAGCCTCTGACTGTAGAGATGCAGCAGCCTCTGACTGTAGGGGTGCAGCAGCCTCTGACTGTAGGGGTGCAGCAGCCTCTGACTGTAGGGGAGCAGCAGCCTCTGACTGTAGAGATGCAGCAGCCTCTGACTGTAGGGATGCAGCAGCCTCTGACTGTAGGGGTGCAGCAGCCTCTGACTGTAGGGGTGCAGCAGCCTCTGACTGTAGGGGAGCAGCAGCCTCTGACTGTAGGGATGCAGCAGCCTCTGACTGTAGGGATGCAGCAGCCTCTGACTGTAGAGATGCAGCAGCCTCTGACTGTAGGGATGCAGCAGCCTCTGACTGTAGGGGTGCAACAGCCTCTGACTGTATAGGTGCAGCAGCCTCTGACTGTAGAGATGCAGCAGCCTCTGACTGTAGGGATGCAGCAGCCTCTGACTGTAGGGATGCAGCAGCCTCTGACTGTAGGGGTGCAGCAGCCTCTGACTGTAGAGATGCAGCAGCCTCTGACTGTAGGGGTGCAGCAGCCTCTGACTGTAGGGGTGCAGCAGCCTCTGACTGTAGGGGTGCAGCATCCTCTGACTGTAGGGGTTCAGCAGCCTCTGACTGTAGGGATGCAGCAGCCTCTGACTGTAGGGATGCAGCAGCCTCTGACTGTAGAGTTGCAGCAGCCTCTGACTGTAGGGATGCAGCAGCCTCTGACTGTAGGGGAGCAGCAGCCTCTGACTGTAGGGATGCAGCAGTCTCTGACTGTAGGGATGCAGCAGCCTCTGACTGTAGAGTTGCAGCAGCCTCTGACTGTAGGGGTGCAGCAGCCTCTGACTGTAGGGATGCAGCAGCCTCTGACTGTAGGGATGCAGCAGCCTCTGACTGTAGGGATGCAGCAGCCTCTGACTGTAGGGATGCAGCAGCCTCTGACTGTAGGGATGCAGCAGCCTCTGACTGTAGGGGTGCAGCAGCCTCTGACTGTAGAGATGCAGCAGCCTCTGACTGTAGGGGTGCAGCAGCCTCTGACTGTAGAGATGCAGCAGCCTCTGACTGTAGAGATGCAGCAGCCTCTGACTGTAGAGATGCAGCAGCCTCTGACTGTAGGGGTGCAGCAGCCTCTGACTGTAGAGGTGCAGCAGCCTCTGACTGTAGGGGAGCAGCAGCCTCTGACCGTAGGGGTGCAGCAGCCTCTGACTGTAGGGGTGTAGCAGCCTCTGACTGTAGGGGTACAGCAGCCTCTGACTGTAGAGATGCAGCAGCCTCTGACTGTAGGGGTGCAGCAGCCTCTGACTGTAGAGGTGCAGCAGCCTCTGACTGTAGGGGTGCAGCAGCCTCTGACTGTAGGGGTGCAGCAGCCTCTGACTGTAGGGGTGCAGCAGCCTCTGACTGTAGGGGTGCAGCAGCCTCTGACTGTAGAGATGCAGCAGCCTCTGACTGTAGGGATGCAGCAGCCTCTGACTGTAGGGGAGCAGCAGCCTCTGACTGTAGGGGTGCAGCAGCCTCTGACTGTAGGGGTGTAGCAGCCTCTGACTGTAGGGGTACAGCAGCCTCTGACTGTAGGGGTGCAGCAGCCTCTGACTGTAGAGGTGCAGCAGCCTCTGACTGTAGGGGTGCAGCAGCCTCTGACTGTAGAGATGCAGCAGCCTCTGACTGTAGAGGTGCAGCAGCCTCTGACTGTAGGGATGCAGCAGCCTCTGACTGTAGGGGTGCAGCAGCCTCTGACTGTAGGGGTGCAGCAGCCTCTGACTGTAGGGATGCAGCAGCCTCTGACTGTAGAGGTGCAGCAGCCTCTGACTGTAGGGATGCAGCAGCCTCTGACTGTAGGGGTGCAGCAGCCTCTGACTGTAGGGGTGCAGCAGCCTCTGACTGTAGGGATGCAGCAGCCTCTGACTGTAGGGGTGCAGCAGCCTCTGACTGTAGAGATGCAGCAGCCTCTGTAGGGGTGCAGCAGCCTCTGACTGTAGGGATGCAGCAGCCTCTGACTGTAGAGGTGCAGCAGCCTCTGACTGTAGGGGTGCAGCAGCCTCTGACTTTAGGGATGCAGCAGCCTCTGACTGTAGAGATGCAGCAGCCTCTGACTGTAGGGATGCAGCAGCCTCTGACTGTAGAGATGCAGCAGCCTCTGACTGTAGGGGTGCAGCAGCCTCTGACTGTAGGGATGCAGCAGCCTCTGACTGTAGAGATGCAGCAGCCTCTGACTGTAGGGATGCAGCAGCCTCTGACTGTAGAGATGCAGCAGCCTCTGACTGTAGAGATGCAGCAGCCTCTGACTGTAGAGATGCAGCAGCCTCTGACTGTAGAGATGCAGCAGCCTCTGACTGTAGAGATGCAGCAGCCTCTGACTGTAGGGGTGCAGCAGCCTCTGACTGTAGAGATGCAGCAGCCTCTGACTGTAGAGATGCAGCAGCCTCTGACTGTAGGGATGCAGCAGCCTCTGACTGTAGAGATGCAGCAGCCTCTGACTGTAGGGATGCAGCAGTCTCTGACTGTAGGGATGCAGCAGCCTCTGACTGTAGGGATGCAGCAGTCTCTGACTGTAGGGGTGCAGCAGCCTCTGACTGTAGGGGAGCAGCAGCCTCTGACTGTAGGGATGCAGCAGCCTCTGACTGTAGAGATGCAGCAGCCTCTGACTGTAGGGGTGCAGCAGCCTCTGACTGTAGGGGAGCAGCAGCCTCTGACTGTAGGGGTGCAGCAGCCTCTGACTGTAGGGGTGTAGCAGCCTCTGACTGTAGGGGTGCAGCAGCCTCTGACTGTAGGGGTACAGCAGCCTCTGACTGTAGGGGTGCAGCAGCCTCTGACTGTAGGGGTACAGCAGCCTCTGACTGTAGGGGTGCAGCAGCCTCTGACTGTAGAGGTGCAGCAGCCTCTGACTGTAGAGGTGCAGCAGCCTCTGACTGTAGAGATGCAGCAGCCTCTGACTGTAGAGGTGCAGCAGCCTCTGACTGTAGAGGAGCAGCAGCCTCTGACTGTAGGGGTGCAGCAGCCTCTGACTGTAGGGGTGCAGCAGCCTCTGACTGTAGAGATGCAGCAGCCTCTGACTGTAGAGATGCAGCAGCCTCTGACTGTAGGGATGCAGCAGCCTCTGACTGTAGGGATGCAGCAGCCTCTGACTGTAGAGGTGCAGCAGCCTCTGACTGTAGAGATGCAGCAGCCTCTGACTGTAGGGGTGCAGCAGCCTCTGACTGTAGGGATGCAGCAGCCTCTGACTGTAGAGGTTCAGCAGCCTCTGACTGTAGGGATGCAGCAGCCTCTGACTGTAGGGATGCAGCAGCCTCTGACTGTAGGGGTGCAGCAGCCTCTGACTGTAGGGATGCAGCAGCCTCTGACTGTAGGGATGCAGCAGCCTCTGACTGTAGAGATGCAGCAGCCTCTGTAGGGGTGCAGCAGCCTCTGTAGGGGTGCAGCAGCCTCTGACTGTAGGGATGCAGCAGCCTCTGACTGTAGGGGTGCAGCAGCCTCTGACTGTAGGGATGCAGCAGCCTCTGACTGTAGGGATGCAGCAGCCTCTGACTGTAGAGATGCAGCAGCCTCTGTAGGGGTGCAGCAGCCTCTGACTGTAGGGGTGCAGCAGCCTCTGACTGTAGGGATGCTAATCAAATAAATAAAATCAGTAGTTGTTGAGCTTACATGTTTATTAAAAGAAGATCTAACATGTAAACAAGCAGTTCTGATAGTGACTGAATGCATGAATTCTACTTATTTTTACCACACATTTAGAATATGGTCCATCAGATTTTAGGAGCTCATCTTTGTCTAAACATCATGTAAATAACTTCTAATTAAAGTTTGTAATTATCGTGTAATCAACTTCTTATTAAAGTTATTATCATGTAATTAATTTCTTATTAAAGGTTGTTCCTCTGGCTTCTCTGCTGCTTGTGCAGAAAAGAAAAATTAATTCTGTTCAGATTAATTTCATAAAGTCATTTTAATTCTTTTCAGATTAAATTCATAAAGTTAAATTTAATTCTGTAAGGACTTTTGTCCTTTCCCATGTCATTAAAATGTGGAATTATTAAAACTATTCATTAAATTCAGTTTATCATATTTGAGTAAATTGAATCTTGTATTTTTGTTTTTTAAAGTTTCTGTTTAGAAGTTTCATCAATTAAAATATCAGTTAAATTTTTTACTTTGTTTTAATTTGTGTAATTTATTAATATTCACAGAAACTTCCTATCCCACAATGCCTCTGTGGCCTCACCATGAGGTCATCGTATGGGGGCGGGGCATGTGAGTTTTTGTCGTTTCCCATATTTTATTTACTACATTTATTTATTTATTTAATTTTTTACGTCTCCCTCCGAGCCCGAAGCGGCGCGCGCGGCGGCTGCGGTCACCTGCGTGACGTAATCAACTCGGAGGTTAAACGTGTCACGCGCGACCCGCTTGATTGACAACAGTCATCCGAATCACTCACAGCGCGAGCGCGGCGCCGCACAATAGGCGAGAGAACAATAGCCGCGCGCGGCCCTTCGTTTCCCAACCTGTGCGGGGGCCTAGTTCCCGCGGAGGGTTATCTGCGAGCGCGGACCTGAGACGCAGCGCCTCAGAACGAACGTGCGCGTTGTGTGCGCGTTGTGTGTGGGTCGCGTGTTTTGAAGACTCCCGGGAGGAAGAGGAGCCGAACGTGCCGTAACGTGCTGAGGGATCACACTGCGGAGAGGGAGTGAATGGGCACGGCAGGCGGCCATCGATCAGTTCGCTCATCGAAACGATTCGACCCCGCGCGGGTCCGTGAGGCTGGCCCGGGGAGCTAGCGCGAGCCGCGGAGCCACCACGATGGGACGTGCGTGAAGCAGCCCGGAGCTAACGGCAGCGGCGGAGGAACAAACAAGGAAGCGCTGTGCTGAAGCTAACGGCTGAAGCTAACTCTGAAGCTAACGTCGGCTAACTGCTGGCTAACATTCATTCTGATGAGCGAGCACGGAGCATGCAAGCAGATAGGAAGAGGTGAGAGCCCGCGGTGTGGTGCGTGTGTGAGCCCGGGCAGGTGGAGGGGAACACCGCCCGGTTACTGCTCGGGATCACGGGATAATGAAAGAGGAAGCAGCCGCAGGGGGCGGACGGGCTGCTAGCCTCCTAGCATGCTAGCATGCTTATCGCTGCTTTTGCACCAGGTGTGAGGGTGACGGGGAGGGATAATGTGTCATAACATATGTGTGATCTTTTAATTAACACAACAAAGCGCGTGCAGCGGCTGCAGGTGTTGGCGTGCATGCGCGTGGCTGAATGTGGGTGACTGTGACTCGCTGCTGCTGTTAGCTGCTAACCGTTAGCCGCTATCTACCCAGAGAAGCCAGATGCGCATCTGCATTATTCCTGGCTGCTAGCTTGTGTTAGCTCTCCTCACAGGGCTGAGGGTGATCAGTGTTTCTGTTATTGGTTCATCAAACAGGTTATTTTCTGCAATAATGATGATAATCGTTGATAATATTATGAGATAAAAGGTGTGAAAGTGGCCTGGGAAGATGCTAAGGCGTTAATCCAGAGCATCAGCCCCCTCAGTGTGTTTGTTTTCAGATGAGAGGTCCAGGTTTGAGTTCCTGTCACAAAGGAGAACCGTCCCCCTGACTCTGACACCGCAGAACATTCCAGAGGAACCTGAAGGAGCTGAGGCCGATTAAAGCTCCCGTCTGTTCATTCACTGATTATTCTAATATGGAACTTCCCGTTTGTTTCTGAGCTGAAAACAGAAAGTTTGGCCTCATTAATCATTCATGACACAATGCTCAATCCTTCTGCTGAGCAGGAATCTGATGCGAGTTTCAGTCGTTTCTCAGGGAGAAAAAGCCAAATATTCAGCTTCCGTCCCCTCAGGTTGGGTCTGAAATGATGATAAACTGATAACTGTTGGTCTGTCCCAGTAAGGATTCAGTAAACTGTCTAAAACAAAGATTTTCCAGCAGTTAAATCTCATGTTTCTGCAGCTAAATCAGCATCTTCAGCTGGAACCCAGAGAAACGTGAGCTGAGGATCATCTTCTAGGAAAACTCTCAAACTGTCAGTTTGTGAGTTTCTGGCTCAGTCAGCTGAGTGTCGGGGGCCCGATGTAAACAGTAGGTGCCCTTAAACCACAGAAGAAGAGAGGGGGCGTGTCTGCAGTCTGACAGAGGAGGGGGGGCACTGAACCGGATCTCAGACCAGTCAGAAAACACCACAGATGGCCGGACTTTATCACATCTGGATCAATAATCATTCATGGACCAGAAGAACGAACAAAGGAACCTGCAGGTGAAGCGATGGTCATCGCCGTGGTAACCATCAATCAGCAGTCATCGGTAACCCTTCACGCCGGTCCAGTTTGAAACCTGAAAGCAACGGTCACATGACTCAGTGACTGAAAACATCTGCAGCTGAACATCTGCATCTGCAGAAGAACATCTGCATCTGAACAACAGAACATCTGCAGCTGAGCATCTGCATCTGCAGAAGAACAGCGGAACATCTGCAGCAGAACATCTGCATCTGAACAACAGAACATCTGCATCTGCAGAAGAACAGCGGAACATCTGCAGCTGAGCATCTGCATCTGCAGAAGAACATCTGCCTCTGAACATCTGCATCTGCAGCAGAACAGCAGAACATCTGCCTCTGAACATCTGCCTCTGCAGAAGAACAGCGGAACATCTGCCTCTGAACATCTGCAGCAGAACATCTGCCTCTGAACATCTGCATCTGCAGCAGAACAGCAGAACATCTGCCTCTGAACATCTGCCTCTGCAGAAGAACAGCGGAACATCTGCCTCTGAACATCTGCAGCAGAACATCTGCCTCTGAACATCTGCATCTGCAGCAGAACAGCAGAACATCTGCCTCTGAACATCTGCAGCAGAACATCTGCCTCTGAACATCTGCAGCTGAACAGCGGAACATCTGCCTCTGCAGAAGAACAGCGGAACATCTGCCTCTGCAGAAGAACAGCGGAACATCTGCCTCTGAACATCTGCAGCAGAACATCTGCCTCTGAACATCTGCAGCTGAACAGCGGAACATCTGCCTCTGAACATCTGCAGCTGAACAGCGGAACATCTGCCTCTGAACATCTGCAGCTGAACATCTGCATCTGAACAGCGGAACATCTGCCTCTGAACATCTGCAGCAGAACATCTGCATCTGCAGCAGCGGAACATCTGCCTCTGAACATCTGCAGCAGAACATCTGCATCTGCAGCAGCGGAACATCTGCCTCTGAACATCTGCAGCAGAACATCTGCATCTGCAGCAGCGGAACATCTGCCTCTGAACATCTGCAGCAGAACATCTGCCTCTGAACATCTGCAGCTGAACAGCGGAACATCTGCCTCTGAACAGCTGCAGCAGAACATCTGCCTCTGAACATCTGCAGCTGAACAGCTGCATCTGAACATCTGCCTCTGAACATCTGCAGCGGAACATCTGCCTCTGAACATCTGCAGCAGAACATCTGCCTCTGAACATCTGCATCTGCAGCAGCGGAACATCTGCTGATCGATCGTTTAAAAGCTGTTCAGCTGTCAGACGTCGCCTGATTGGGCGTCAGAACAGGAAGTGGTGTGAACAGGTGACTCACCTGCGCCGTCGGCAGGACAGATGTGGTCCAGCTGGGACTTCATCGGAGGAAGGGAACCAGCGGCACCACCTGAGGAAGGGAACCAGCGGCACCACCTGAGGAAGGGAACCAGCGGCACCACCTGAGGAAGGGAACCAGCGGAGGAAGGGAACCAGCGGAGGAAGGGAACCAGCGGCACCACCTGAGGAAGGGAACCAGCGGCACCACCTGAGGAAGGGAACCAGCGGCACCACCTGAGGAAGGGAACCAGCGGCACCACCTGAGGAAGGGAACCAGCGGCACCACCTGAGGAAGGGAACCAGCGGAGGAAGGGAACCAGCGGCACCACCTGAGGAAGGGAACCAGCGGAGGAAGGGAACCAGCGGCACCACCTGAGGAAGGGAACCACCGGAGGAAGGGAACCAGCGGCACCACCTGAGGAAGGGAACCAGCGGAGGAAGGGAACCATCGGCACCAGCGGAGGAAGGGAACCAGCGGCACCAGCGGAGGAAGGGAACCAGCGGAGGAAGGGAACCACCGGCACCACCTGAGGAAGGGAACCATCGGAGGAAGGGAACCAGCGGCACCACCTGAGGAAGGGAACCAGCGGCACCACCTGAGGAAGGGAACCATCGGCACCACCTGAGGAAGGGAACCACCTGAGGAAGGGAACCAGCGGCACCACCTGAGGAAGGGAACCATCGGCACCACCTGAGGAAGGGAACCACCTGAGGAAGGGAACCATCGGCACCACCTGAGGAAGGGAACCAGCGGAGGAAGGGAACCAGCGGCACCACCTGAGGAAGGGAACCACCGGCGGAAGGGAACCACCGGCGGAAGAGTCGGAACATGTTGAGTTAGCCATGAAATCATTAATCAGAGCTGCAGTGGAACCCCAGAGGTCCGAACACCAGAACCTCTCCTGTTCTGCAGGTCAAACAGAACTGAAGCTCGGATCCATCCAGGTTGTTGAGAACCGGATCAGAACCGCAGAGAGTTCTGGTTCTGACCCGAGACGGGTTATGTGAAGCAAAGTGGGAAAAAGCAACAGAAACAAACATGAATGGGACTCGTTTCCATGGTTTCAGGTGAATAAACTGGAGTTCAGTAGAAGAAGAAGTTGTCCTGATGAGGCACGGAGGTGAGAGTGTGATGTGTGACAGAATGAGGACGTCCCAGCATGCAGTGGGACAGCTGCTCCACCATCTCACCCCCCCCCCCCCCCCCCCCCAAAAAAAAAAAAGATACCACATGTACCACATGCTTACAGAATGTCATGTTAATGTACATCAGAAGTTATTTAAGTTATTTAATTTAGCATACAGCTCATAACAACAAACTAATCCACAGTCGGGACTTCTTGTTGTGTTGCAAACAGAAACTGAACCAGGTTGCCTTTGGGTGAAATTAGCTGCATGACATGATGCCTCAATTCTGATTCTAGTTCAGCAAAACTAAAGATCAAACACAATCGTGGCTAATAGCAACATGTTAGCAAGAGGCTAACAGATAGCCTATGGCTAAAAGCAACATGTTAGCAAAAGGTTAACAGATAACCTTTGGCTAACAGATAACCTTTGGCTAACAGATAGCCTCTGGCTAACAGCAACATGTTAGCAAGAGGCTAACAGATAGCCTATGGCTAACAGCAACATGTTAGCAAGAGGCTAACAGAGAGCCTATGTCTAACAGCAACATGTTAGCAAGAGGCTAACAGAGAGCCTATGTCTAACAGCAACATGTTAGCCAGAGGCTAACAGATAGCCTCTGGCTAACAGCAACATGTTAGCAAGAGGCTAAAGGCGCTAGCATGGTTGACGCGTCTGTCACGGCGGTGGCGGACCATGACGTTAAAATGACGTTTCAGGCATGGCGCTTTGCCTTGAAAAGACGGCGCAGCGCGGTGTCGTGCACCATTTGATTCTTGTAACTTGGCGGTGCCACCAACGACAGACCGGATGGACCGATGTGAGACCAGGGTTAGGGTCAGTCAGGAGGTGCGTTTGTACAGGCAGCTGTATGAAACTGCAGGGAAACAGCACAGGGAGCAACGTAAACTCCCAAAACTGGTGCACAGAGATGGGCAGAACTTTGGGGAAAGAGGGAGAGTTCTGTAAGAATGTGTGGAAGAAGCTACGGGACAGATACGTGAAGGCAAAGAAGAGGGCAGAGACTTCACCTCTTTTACTGAATTAAAAAATTTAAATGATCCAAATACTGCAGCAGTATCATTAATGACAGTGTTCCTGCTATTCATTGTTTTCTTCTCCACTTTCGTGGTTGTAGAGTAGCGCTAACCTTTACGCAGCAGCGCCACCTCTGTGACGGAGAAAACTGCAACTACTGGCGCGCAACGACTTGCACCACTATATATGGCCGGCACGAACTCGTGACGTCATCGACACCGCTCGCGCGAGCAGACGCAGCAACCATGCTAGAGCCTTAACAGATAGTCTCTGGCTAATAGCAACATGTTAGCAAGAGGCTAACAGACATTTGTCCCATAACCCAGTTAATCACATGAAGGTTTATGGGTCTGTGTTCATTTTAGGAATATAATCCAGTTTAATTGGACTGGAAGCGGCTTGTGTTGTGGCCTGGGATCAGTCTACATGATGTGCGTCTGTCTCTCTCTCCAGCTGACTTGTTCGGGGATGTCGGGCAGTAAGGCGCTGGGCGGGGGGGCTGGCGGCGGGGCGAGGCGACGGCGGACACGCTGCCGGCGCTGCCAGGCCTGCATGAGGACGGAGTGCGGAGAGTGTCACTTCTGCAAGGACATGAAGAAGTTCGGAGGGCCCGGCCGGATGAAGCAGTCCTGCCTCCTGAGACAGTGCACGGCGGTGAGACACGCACACACATGCACACAGCTGGCCCTTTGAGGCGTCCTTACCCTGCCTGACTTCACTTTCCACCCAACAAGAAGCAGGTTTTAAAGGGACCGAAGCTTCGTTAACAGAGTTAAACTGATCGCATCCGTCCCAAAAAAATTTAAAAAGAATGAAAATAACAACAAATTCTACATTAAATGTAAAGCTTGTCTTTATTCACACGAAGAATACGTCTTTCTATTCTGCACCGATGTTAGAAGGAGTATTAGATCTTTGATAGGGGCAACATATGATGTATTGCCAACTCCCCAGAAGCTAAAACTCTGGGTAAATGGAGACCCGTTATGCTCCTTATGTTCAGGTACTGCAACTCTAAGGCATATTTTGTCAGGTTGTAAGGTTAGTCTGTCACAAGGCCGGTATACATGGCGACATGACCAAGTATTAAAAGTTTAGCTGCAGGTGTTGAAGATAAACGAAGGCAGGTAAACTTAGGAGGGTCTAAGGTGAAGAGAGTTGCAATTCAGTTTGTTCAAGAGGGGGAGAAAGTTAATAAGACGATAAGGAGGCACGGCAGCTTGGAGGATGCTTGTGATTGGGAGATGCAGGTAGATTTAGGAAATAAGCTTGTTGTTCCCCAGGAGATAGCCTCGACAAACCTAAGGCCTGATATAGTCTTGTGGTCTAGGAGTAGAATGAGAGTCTGTTTCATAGAGCTGACTGTTCCTTGGGAGGAGTTAGTAGCAGAAGCATATGAAAGGAAAAAGCTTAGGTATGTGGAGTTGGGGGCAGAAGCAGAGCAGCGAGGATGGAAGGTTAGAATCTGTCCAGGGGAAGTAGGATGCAGAGGATTTGTTGCAAAGTCTGTTGTCTCATTGCTGAGGGAGCTGGGTGTAAGTGGACAGAGTGTGAGGAAAATAGTGAAGGAAGTGTCAGATGAGGCAGTAAAGTCCAGTCAGTGGATTTGGATTAGAAGAAGCAATAGCAGCTGGGGGCCCAGCAGGGGGAGCACTTAGGGTAAACAGACTTTTGAAAAAGCAAAGAAGAAGATATTTAAGTGGAGGGTGTGGCCCATGTGAGCCTTTTGAAACCAGGCGGCCATTTTGGGTGAGTTGGCCTGTATGGCATTGTTTTTGCTGGCATTTTTAGTGACTGTAGGACTGTTTATCTCCTGAATCTGCTTGTGTGTCTTGTCCTGCCTCCACCTCTGGCACCCTCTATACTTTCATTACCCCTACCAGAACCAGGGTTTGTATCCCCACCCCACTGGTGTGCAGTTGGTGAGAGGCTGAGGTAGCTTATGGTTGTAAAAAAAAAAAAGATGGTTGTTGTGGTGTGAGGAGTAGTGATGGCTGGCATTAGGGGGGTGACTCTGGGACACTGATGAAAGGAGGTTCCCATCTGATGACCCCAATGTCATGTTGGTCAGCACTGCTCACTGACCTATATTTTAGGGAGTTATTCACTGAGTCTGGTCCTTTTTATTTTTTTTCTTTAGGACAAGTTTCTTGTGTTTATCTTGAATAGAAAACTCAACGTCCGTAACCTATTACAGCCTCGCTGAGGCCCGCTCTGACCCGTCCACATACTTATGGACCGTGTGCTGAAGCTCTGACCCGTCCACATACTTATGGACCGTCCACATACTTATGGACCGTGTGCTGAAGCTCTGACCCGTCCACATACTTATGGACCGTGTGCTGAAGCTCTGACCCGTCCACATACTCCAGAAGCAGGTCTGAGCCACTGTGAGGCCCATATGTCCTCACAAAGATCCACTCCCACACTGTGATCAGTTATTCTTTTTTGTGAGCGTCGATTCTTCAAATAGCATCGGCGCTGAGCCGGAGCCCAGCAGGCGACGATGCTGGGTTTCCATGGCAACCGGAGAGGATCGCTGGTGCTGCCAGTGAGCGAGAGTTGGCTTTGATCCTCCACTGTGGTTTCACTGATGCTTTATCACACATCCAGAAGATCTGAGGCTGGAAAAGATTTGTTTATTTGTAGTTTATTTGTTTGTGTTTCTGGGTGGAGACTTGGGGGGGGGGGGGGGGGTTAGGTGGAGGAGGGTGGAGAAGAGACGCCCTCTGGTGGCGTCTGAAAGGATGAAGGAGAGCTGATTGTTGTTGTTGGAACCCCTGGGTGTCCCGTAGGATAAGCAGGAACATAAACCTGTAACCACGATTTATTTAAGACTCACAAATGAATTGGAACTAATTCATTTTCATCAGAACATGATGTTTTACTGCTACTGTAGCCCGGAGGGGTCAACCAGTTTCAGTAAAAGCTTCAGTTCCAACAGTAACAGTTTCAGTTCCAACAGTAACAGCTTCAGTTCCAACAGTAACAGCTTCAGTTCCAACAGTAACAGTTTCAGTTCCAACAGTAACAGCTTCAGTTCCAACAGTAACAGCTTCAGTTCCAACAGTAACAGTTTCAGTTCCAACAGTAACAGCTTCAGTTCCAACAGTAACAGTTTCAGTTCCAACAGTAACAGTTTCAGTTCCTACAGTAACAGCTTCAGTTCCAACAGTAACAGTTTCAGTTCCAACAGTAACAGCATCAGTTCCAACAGTAACAGTTTCAGTTCCAACAGTAACAGCTTCAGTTCCAACAGTAACAGCTTCAGTTCCAACAGTAACAGTTTCAGTTCCAACAGTAACAGCTTCAGTTCCAACAGTAACAGCTTCAGTTCCAACGGTAACAGCTTCAGTTCCTACAGTAACAGCTTCAGTTCCAACAGTAACAGCTTCAGTTCCAACAGTAACAGCTTCAGTTCCAACAGTAACAGCTTCAGTTCCAACAGTAACAGCTTCAGTTCTTCAGTTCCAACAGTAACAGTTTCAGTTCCAACAGTAACAGTTTCAGTTCCAACAGTAACAGCTTCAGTTCCAACAGTAACAGCTTCAGTTCCAACAGTAACAGCTTCAGTTCCAACAGTAACAGCTTCAGTTCCAACAGTAACAGCTTCAGTTCCAACAGTAACAGCTTCAGTTCCTACAGTAACAGTTTCAGTTCCAACAGTAACAGCTTCAGTTCCAACAGTAACAGCTTCAGTTCCAACAGTAACAGCTTCAGTTCTTCAGTTCCAACAGTAACAGTTTCAGTTCCAACAGTAACAGCTTCAGTTCCAACAGTAACGGCTTCAGTTCCAACAGTAACAGCTTCAGTTCCAACAGTAACAGCTTCAGTTCCAACAGTAACAGCTTCAGTTCCAACAGTAACAGCTTCAGTTCCTACAGTAACAGTTTCAGTTCCAACAGTAACGGTTTCAGTTCCAACAGTAACGGTTTCAGTTCCAACAGTAACAGTTTCAGTTCCAACAGTAACAGCTTCAGTTCCAACAGTAACAGTTTCAGTTCCAACAGTAACAGCTTCAGTTCCAACGGTAACAGCATCAGTTCCAACAGTAACAGCTTCAGTTCCAACAGTAACAGTTTCAGTTCCAACAGTAACAGCTTCAGTTCCAACGGTAACAGCATCAGTTCCAACAGTAACAGCTTCAGTTCCAACAGTAACAGCTTCAGTTCCAACAGTAACAGCATCAGTTCCAACAGTAACAGCTTCAGTTCCTACAGTAACAGCTTCAGTTCCAACAGTAACAGCTTCAGTTCCAACAGTAACAGTTTCAGTTCCAACAGTAACAGTTTCAGTTCCAACAGTAACAGTTTCAGTTCCTACAGTAACAGCTTCAGTTCCAACAGTAACAGTTTCAGTTCCAACAGTAACGGCTTCAGTTCCAACAGTAACGGCTTCAGTTCCAACAGTAACGGTTTCAGTTCCAACAGTAACAGCATCAGTTCCAACAGTAACAGCATCAGTTCCAACAGTAACAGCTTCAGTTCCAACAGTAACAGTTTCAGTTCCTACAGTAACAGCTTCAGTTCCAACAGTAACAGTTTCAGTTCCTACAGTAACAGCTTCAGTTCCAACAGTAACAGCTTCAGTTCCAACAGTAACAGTTTCAGTTCCTACAGTAACAGCTTCAGTTCCAACAGTAACAGCTTCAGTTCCAACAGTAACAGCTTCAGTTCCAACAGTAACAGCATCAGTTCCAACAGTAACAGCATCAGTTCCAACAGTAACAGCATCAGTTCCAACAGTAACAGCATCAGTTCCAACAGTAACAGCATCAGTTCCAACAGTAACAGTTTCAGTTCCAACAGTAACAGTTTCAGTTCCTACAGTAACAGCTTCAGTTCCAACAGTAACAGCTTCAGTTCCAACAGTAACAGCATCAGTTCCAACAGTAACAGCTTCAGTTCCAACAGTAACAGTTTCAGTTCCAACAGTAACAGCTTCAGTTCCAACAATAACAGTTTCAGTTCCAACAGTAACAGTTTCAGTTCCTACAGTAACAGCTTCAGTTCCAACAGTAACAGTTTCAGTTCCAACAGTAACAGCTTCAGTTCCTACAGTAACAGTTTCAGTTCCAACAGTAACAGCATCAGTTCCAACAGTAACAGCTTCAGTTCCAACAGTAACAGCATCAGTTCCAACAGTAACAGCTTCAGTTCCAACAGTAACAGTTTCAGTTCCTACAGTAACAGCTTCAGTTCCAACAGTAACAGTTTCAGTTCCTACAGTAACAGCTTCAGTTCCAACAGTAACAGCTTCAGTTCCAACAGTAACAGTTTCAGTTCCTACAGTAACAGCTTCAGTTCCAACAGTAACAGCATCAATTCCAACAGTAACAGTTTCAGTTCCAACAGTAACAGTTTCAGTTCCAACAGTAACAGTTTCAGTTCCTACAGTAACAGCTTTAGTTCCAACAGTAACAGCTTCAGTTCCAACAGTAACAGCATCAGTTCCAACAGTAACAGCTTCAGTTCCAACAGTAACAGTTTCAGTTCCAACAGTAACAGCTTCAGTTCCAACAGTAACAGTTTCAGTTCCAACAGTAACAGTTTCAGTTCCTACAGTAACAGCTTCAGTTCCAACAGTAACAGTTTCAGTTCCAACAGTAACAGCTTCAGTTCCTACAGTAACAGTTTCAGTTCCAACAGTAACAGCATCAGTTCCAACAGTAACAGCTTCAGTTCCTACAGTAACAGCTTCAGTTCCAACAGTAACAGTTTCAGTTCCTACAGTAACAGCTTCAGTTCCAACAGTAACAGCTTCAGTTCCTACAGTAAGTTTCAGTTCCAACAGTAACAGTTTCAGTTCCAACAGTAACAGTTTCAGTTCCTACAGTAACAGTTTCAGTTCCAACAGTTTCAGTTCCTACAGTAACAGCTTCAGTTCCAACAGTAACAGCTTCAGTTCCAACAGTAACAGCATCAGTTCCAACAGTAACAGCTTCAGTTCCAACAGTAACAGTTTCAGTTCCAACAGTAACAGCTTCAGTTCCAACAGTAACAGTTTCAGTTCCAACAGTAACAGTTTCAGTTCCTACAGTAACAGCTTCAGTTCCAACAGTAACAGTTTCAGTTCCAACAGTAACAGCTTCAGTTCCTACAGTAACAGTTTCAGTTCCAACAGTAACAGCATCAGTTCCAACAGTAACAGCTTCAGTTCCAACAGTAACAGCATCAGTTCCAACAGTAACAGCTTCAGTTCCAACAGTAACAGCTTCAGTTCCAACAGTAACAGCTTCAGTTCCAACAGTAACAGTTTCAGTTGCAACAGCTTCAGTTCCAACAGTAACAGCTTCAGTTCCAACAGTAACAGCTTCAGTTCCAACGGTAACAGCATCAGTTCCAACGGTAACAGCTTCAGTTCCAACAGTAACAGTTTCAGTTCCAACAGTAACAGCTTCAGTTCCAACAGTAACAGCTTCAGTTCCAACAGTAACAGCTTCAGTTCCAACAGTAACAGCTTCAGTTCCAACGGTAACAGCATCAGTTCCAACAGTAACAGTTTCAGTTCCAACAGTAACAGCTTCAGTTCCAACAGTAACAGCTTCAGTTCCAACAGTAACAGCTTCAGTTCCAACAGTAACAGCATCAGTTCCAACAGTAACAGCTTCAGTTCCAACAGTAACAGTTTCAGTTCCAACAGTAACAGCTTCAGTTCCAACAGTAACAGTTTCAGTTCCAACAGTAACAGTTTCAGTTCCTACAGTAACAGCTTCAGTTCCAACAGTAACAGTTTCAGTTCCAACAGTAACAGCTTCAGTTCCTACAGTAACAGTTTCAGTTCCAACAGTAACAGCATCAGTTCCAACAGTAACAGCTTCAGTTCCAACAGTAACAGCATCAGTTCCAACAGTAACAGCTTCAGTTCCAACAGTAACAGCTTCAGTTCCAACAGTAACAGCTTCAGTTCCAACAGTAACAGTTTCAGTTCCAACAGCTTCAGTTCCAACAGTAACAGCTTCAGTTCCAACAGTAACAGCTTCAGTTCCAACGGTAACAGCATCAGTTCCAACAGTAACAGCATCAGTTCCAACAGTAACAGCTTCAGTTCCAACAGTAACAGTTTCAGTTCCTACAGTAACAGCTTCAGTTCCAACAGTAACAGTTTCAGTTCCAACAGCTTCAGTTCCAACAGTAACAGCTTCAGTTCCAACAGTAACAGCTTCAGTTCCAACGGTAACAGCATCAGTTCCAACGGTAACAGCTTCAGTTCCAACAGTAACAGTTTCAGTTCCAACAGTAACAGCTTCAGTTCCAACAGTAACAGTTTCAGTTCCAACAGTAACAGCTTCAGTTCCAACAGTAACAGCTTCAGTTCCAACGGTAACAGCATCAGTTCCAACAGTAACAGTTTCAGTTCCAACAGTAACAGCTTCAGTTCCAACAGTAACAGTTTCAGTTCCAACAGTAACAGCTTCAGTTCCAACAGTAACAGTTTCAGTTCCAACAGTAACAGCTTCAGTTCCAACAGTAACAGCTTCAGTTCCAACAGTAACAGCTTCAGTTCCAACAGTAACAGTTTCAGTTCCAACAGTAACAGTTTCAGTTCCAACAGTAACAGCTTCAGTTCCAACAGTAACAGTTTCAGTTCCAACAGTAACAGCTTCAGTTCCAACAGTAACAGTTTCAGTTCCAACAGTAACAGCTTCAGTTCCAACAGTAACAGCTTCAGTTCCAACAGTAACAGTTTCAGTTCCAACAGTAACAGCTTCAGTTCCAACAGTAACAGTTTCAGTTCCAACAGTAACAGTTTCAGTTCCAACAGTAACAGCTTCAGTTCCAACAGTAACAGTTTCAGTTCCAACAGTAACAGCTTCAGTTCCAACAGTAACAGCTTCAGTTCCAACGGTAACAGCTTCAGTTCCAACAGTAACAGTTTCAGTTCCAACAGTAACAGCTTCAGTTCCAACAGTAACAGCTTCAGTTCCAACAGTAACAGTTTCAGTTCCAACAGTAACAGTTTCAGTTCCTACAGTAACAGTTTCAGTTCCTACAGTAACAGCTTCAGTTCCAACAGTAACAGTTTCAGTTCCAACAGTAACAGCTTCAGTTCCTACAGTAACAGTTTCAGTTCCAACAGTAACAGCATCAGTTCCAACAGTAACAGCTTCAGTTCCAACAGTAACAGCATCAGTTCCAACAGTAACAGCTTCAGTTCCAACAGTAACAGCTTCAGTTCCAACAGTAACAGCTTCAGTTCCAACAGTAACAGCTTCAGTTCCAACAGTAACAGTTTCAGTTCCAACAGCTTCAGTTCCAACAGTAACAGCTTCAGTTCCAACAGTAACAGCTTCAGTTCCAACGGTAACAGCATCAGTTCCAACGGTAACAGCTTCAGTTCCAACAGTAACAGTTTCAGTTCCAACAGTAACAGCTTCAGTTCCAACAGTAACAGCTTCAGTTCCAACGGTAACAGCATCAGTTCCAACGGTAACAGCTTCAGTTCCAACAGTAACAGCATCAGTTCCAACAGTAACAGCTTCAGTTCCAACAGTAACAGTTTCAGTTCCAACAGTAACAGCTTCAGTTCCAACAGTAACAGTTTCAGTTCCAACAGTAACAGTTTCAGTTCCAACAGCTTCAGTTCCAACAGTAACAGCTTCAGTTCCAACAGTAACAGCTTCAGTTCCAACGGTAACAGCATCAGTTCCAACGGTAACAGCTTCAGTTCCAACGGTAACAGCTTCAGTTCCTACAGTAACAGCTTCAGTTCCAACAGTAACAGCTTCAGTTCCAACAGTAACAGCTTCAGTTCCAACAGTAACAGCTTCAGTTCCAACAGTAACAGCTTCAGTTCCAACAGTAACAGCTTCAGTTCCAACAGTAACGGCTTCAGTTCCAACGGTAACAGCTTCAGTTCCAACGGTAACAGCATCAGTTCCAACAGTAACAGCTTCAGTTCCAACAGTAACAGCTTCAGTTCCAACAGTAACAGTTTCAGTTCCAACAGTAACAGTTTCAGTTCCAACAGCTTCAGTTCCAACAGTAACAGCTTCAGTTCCAACAGTAACAGTTTCAGTTCCAACAGCTTCAGTTCCAACAGTAACAGCTTCAGTTCCAACGGTAACAGCTTCAGTTCCAACGGTAACAGCTTCAGTTCCAACAGTAACAGCTTCAGTTCCAACAGTAACAGTTTCAGTTCCAACAGTAACAGTTTCAGTTCCAACAGCTTCAGTTCCAACAGTAACAGCTTCAGTTCCAACAGTAACAGCTTCAGTTCCAACGGTAACAGCATCAGTTCCAACGGTAACAGCTTCAGTTCCAACAGTAACAGCTTCAGTTCCTACAGTAACAGCTTCAGTTCCAACAGTAACAGCTTCAGTTCCAACAGTAACAGCTTCAGTTCCAACAGTAACAGCTTCAGTTCCAACAGTAACGGCTTCAGTTCCAACGGTAACAGCTTCAGTTCCAACGGTAACAGCATCAGTTCCAACAGTAACAGCTTCAGTTCCAACAGTAACAGCTTCAGTTCCAACAGTAACAGTTTCAGTTCCAACAGTAACAGTTTCAGTTCCAACAGCTTCAGTTCCAACAGTAACAGCTTCAGTTCCAACAGTAACAGCATCAGTTCCAACGGTAACAGTTTCAGTTCCAACAGTAACAGCTTCAGTTCCAACAGTAACAGCTTCAGTTCCAACAGTAACAGTTTCAGTTCCAACAGTAACAGCTTCAGTTCCAACAGTAACAGCATCAGTTCCAACAGTAACAGCATCAGTTCCAACAGTAACAGCATCAGTTCCAACAGTAACAGCATCAGTTCCAACAGTAACAGCATCAGTTCCAACAGTAACAGCATCAGTTCCAACAGTAACAGCTTCAGTTCCAACAGTAACAGCTTCAGTTCCAACAGTAACAGTTTCAGTTCCAACAGTAACAGCTTCAGTTCCAACAGCTTCAGTTCCAACAGTAACAGCTTCAGTTCCAACAGTAACAGCTTCAGTTCCAACAGTAACAGTTTCAGTTCCTACAGTAACAGCTTCAGTTCCAACAGTAACAGCTTCAGTTCCAACAGTAACAGCTTCAGTTCCAACAGTAACAGCTTCAGTTCCAACAGTAACAGCTTCAGTTCCAACAGTAACAGCTTCAGTTCCTACAGTAACAGCTTCAGTTCCAACAGTAACAGCTTCAGTTCCAACAGTAACAGCTTCAGTTCCAACAGTAACAGTTTCAGTTCCTACAGTAACAGCTTCAGTTCCTACAGTAACAGCTTCAGTTCCAACAGTAACGGCTTCAGTTCCAACAGTAACGGCTTCAGTTCCAACAGTAACAGCTTCAGTTCCAACAATAACAGCTTCAGTTCCTACAGTAAGTTTCAGTTCCAACAGTAACAGCTTCAGTTCCAACAGTAACAGTTTCAGTTCCAACAGTAACAGCTTCAGTTCCAACAGTAACAGCTTCAGTTCCAACAGTAACAGCTTCAGTTCCAACAGTAACAGCTTCAGTTCCAACAGTAACAGCTTCAGTTCCAACAGTAACAGCTTCAGTTACAACAGTAACAGTTTCAGTTACAACAGTAACAGCTTCAGTTCCAACAGTAACAGTTTCAGTTCCAACAGTAACAGCTTCAGTTCCTACAGTAAGTTTCAGTTCCTACAGTAACAGCTTCAGTTCCAACAGTAACAGCTTCAGTTCCAACAGTAACAGTTTCAGTTCCAACAGTAACAGCTTCAGTTCCAACAGTAACAGCTTCAGTTCCAACAGTAACAGCATCAGTTCCAACAGTAACAGCTTCAGTTCCAACAGTAACAGCTTCAGTTCCAACAGTAACAGTTTCAGTTCCATCGGTAACAGCTTCAGTTCCAACAGTAACAGCTTCAGTTCCAACAGTAACAGCTTCAGTTCCAACAGTTTCAGTTCCAACAGTAACAGCTTCAGTTCCAACAGTAACAGCTTCAGTTCCAACAGTAACAGCTTCAGTTCCAACAATAACAGTTTCAGTTCCAACAGTAACAGCTTCAGTTCCAACAGTAACAGCTTCAGTTCCTACAGTAACAGCTTCAGTTCCAACAGTAACAGCTTCAGTTCCAACAGTAACAGCTTCAGTTCCAACAGTAACAGCTTCAGTTCCAACGGTAACAGCTTCAGTTCCAACAGCTTCAGTTCCAACAGTAACAGTTTCAGTTCCAACGGTAACAGCTTCAGTTCCAACAGCTTCAGTTCCAACAGTAACAGTTTCAGTTCCAACGGTAACAGCTTCAGTTCCAACGGTAACAGCTTCAGTTCCTACAGTAACAGCTTCAGTTCCAACAGTAACAGCTTCAGTTCCAACAGTAACAGCTTCAGTTCCTACAGTAACAGCTTCAGTTCCAACAGTAACAGCTTCAGTTCCAACAGTAACAGCTTCAGTTCCTACAGTAACAGTTTCAGTTCCAACAGTAACAGCTTCAGTTCCAACAGTAACAGCTTCAGTTCCAACAGTAACAGCTTCAGTTCCAACAGTAACAGCTTCAGTTCCAACAGTAACAGTTTCAGTTCCAACGGTAACAGTTTCAGTTCCAACAGTAACAGCTTCAGTTCCAACAGTAACAGCTTCAGTTCCTACAGTAACAGCATCAGTTCCTACAGTAACAGCTTCAGTTCCAACGGTAACAGCATCAGTTCCAACAGTAACAGCTTCAGTTCCAACAGTAACAGCTTCAGTTCCAACAGTAACAGTTTCAGTTCCAACAGTAACAGCTTCAGTTCCAACAGTAACAGCTTCAGTTCCAACAGTAACAGCTTCAGTTCCATCGGTAACAGCTTCAGTTCCATCGGTAACAGCTTCAGTTCCAACAGTAACAGTTTCAGTTCCAACAGTAACAGTTTCAGTTCCAACAGTAACAGTTTCAGTTCCAACAGTAACAGCTTCAGTTCCAACAGTAACAGTTTCAGTTCCAACAGTAACAGCTTCAGTTCCTACAGTAACAGCTTCAGTTCCAACAGTAACAGCTTCAGTTCCAACAGTAACAGCTTCAGTTCCTACAGTAACAGCTTCAGTTCCAACAGTAACAGTTTCAGTTCCAACAGTAACAGCTTCAGTTCCAACAGTAACAGCTTCAGTTCCTACAGTAACAGCTTCAGTTCCAACAGTAACAGCTTCAGTTCCAACAGCTTCAGTTCCAACAGTTTCAGTTCCAACAGTAACAGCTTCAGTTCCAACAGTAACAGCTTCAGTTCCAACAGCTTCAGTTCCAACAGTTTCAGTTCCTACAGTAACAGCTTCAGTTCCTACAGTAACAGCTTCAGTTCCAACAGTAACAGCTTCAGTTCCAACAGTAACAGCTTCAGTTCCAACAATAACAGTTTCAGTTCCAACAGTAACAGCTTCAGTTCCAACAGTAACAGCTTCAGTTCCTACAGTAACAGCTTCAGTTCCTACAGTAACAGCTTCAGTTCCAACAGTAACAGCTTCAGTTCCAACAGTAACAGCTTCAGTTCTTACAGTAACAGTTTCAGTTCCAACAGTAACAGCTTCAGTTCCTACAGTAACAGTTTCAGTTCCAACAGTAACAGCTTCAGTTCCTACAGTAACAGTTTCAGTTCCAACAGTAACAGCTTCAGTTCCAACAGTAACAGCTTCAGTTCCTACAGTAACAGTTTCAGTTCCAACAGTAACAGCTTCAGTTCCAACAGTAACAGCTTCAGTTCCTACAGTAACAGTTTCAGTTCCAACAGTAACAGCTTCTGTTCCAACAGTAACAGCTTCAGTTCCTACAGTAACAGCTTCAGTTCCTACAGTAACAGCTTCAGTTCCAACAGTAACAGCTTCAGTTCCTACAGTAACAGTTTCAGTTCCAACAGTAACAGCTTCAGTTCCAACGGTAACAGCTTCAGTTCCAACAGTAACAGCTTCAGTTCCAACGGTAACAGCTTCAGTTCCTACAGTAACAGCTTCAGTTCCAACGGTAACAGCATCAGTTCCTACAGTAACAGCTTCAGTTCCAACAGTAACAGCTTCAGTTCCAACAGTAACAGTTTCAGTTCCAACAGTAACAGCTTCAGTTCCAACAGTAACAGCTTCAGTTCCAACAGTAACAGCTTCAGTTCCAACAGTAACAGCTTCAGTTCCAACAGTAACAGCTTCAGTTCCTACAGTAACAGCTTCAGTTCCTACAGTAACAGCTTCAGTTCCAACAGTAACAGCTTCAGTTCCAACAGTAACAGCTTCAGTTCCTACAGTAACAGCTTCAGTTCCTACAGTAACAGCTTCAGTTCCAACAGTAACAGCTTCAGTTCCTACAGTAACAGCTTCAGTTCCAACAGTAACAGCTTCAGTTCCAACAGTAACAGCTTCAGTTCCTACAGTAACAGCTTCAGTTCCAACAGTAACAGCTTCAGTTCCAACAGTAACAGCTTCAGTTCCTACAGTAACAGTTTCAGTTCCTACAGTAACAGCTTCAGTTCCAACAGTAACAGCTTCAGTTCCAACAGTAACAGCTTCAGTTCCAACAGTAACAGCTTCAGTTCCAACAGTAACAGTTTCAGTTCCAACAGTAACAGCTTCAGTTCCAACAGTAACAGCTTCAGTTCCAACAGTAACAGCTTCAGTTCCTACAGTAACAGCTTCAGTTCCAACGGTAACAGCTTCAGTTCCAACAGTAACAGCTTCAGTTCCAACGGTAACAGCTTCAGTTCCTACAGTAACAGCTTCAGTTCCAACGGTAACAGCATCAGTTCCTACAGTAACAGCTTCAGTTCCAACAGTAACAGCTTCAGTTCCAACAGTAACAGCTTCAGTTCCAACAGTAACAGCTTCAGTTCCAACAGTAACAGCTTCAGTTCCAACAGTAACAGCTTCAGTTCCTACAGTAACAGCTTCAGTTCCTACAGTAACAGCTTCAGTTCCAACAGTAACAGCTTCAGTTCCAACAGTAACAGCTTCAGTTCCTACAGTAACAGCTTCAGTTCCTACAGTAACAGCTTCAGTTCCAACAGTAACAGCTTCAGTTCCTACAGTAACAGCTTCAGTTCCAACAGTAACAGCTTCAGTTCCTACAGTAACAGCTTCAGTTCCAACAGTAACAGCTTCAGTTCCAACAGTAACAGCTTCAGTTCCAACAGTAACAGCTTCAGTTCCTACAGTAACAGTTTCAGTTCCTACAGTAACAGCTTCAGTTCCAACAGTAACAGCTTCAGTTCCAACAGTAACAGCTTCAGTTCCAACAGTAACAGCTTCAGTTCCTACAGTAACAGCTTCAGTTCCAACAGTAACAGCTTCAGTTCCAACAGCTTCAGTTCCAACAGTTTCAGTTCCAACAGTAACAGCTTCAGTTCCAACAGTAACAGCTTCAGTTCCAACAGCTTCAGTTCCAACAGTTTCAGTTCCTACAGTAACAGCTTCAGTTCCTACAGTAACAGCTTCAGTTCCAACAGTAACAGCTTCAGTTCCAACAGTAACAGCTTCAGTTCCAACAATAACAGTTTCAGTTCCAACAGTAACAGCTTCAGTTCCAACAGTAACAGCTTCAGTTCCTACAGTAACAGCTTCAGTTCCTACAGTAACAGCTTCAGTTCCAACAGTAACAGCTTCAGTTCCAACAGTAACAGCTTCAGTTCTTACAGTAACAGTTTCAGTTCCAACAGTAACAGCTTCAGTTCCTACAGTAACAGTTTCAGTTCCAACAGTAACAGCTTCAGTTCCTACAGTAACAGTTTCAGTTCCAACAGTAACAGCTTCAGTTCCAACAGTAACAGCTTCAGTTCCTACAGTAACAGTTTCAGTTCCAACAGTAACAGCTTCAGTTCCAACAGTAACAGCTTCAGTTCCTACAGTAACAGTTTCAGTTCCAACAGTAACAGCTTCAGTTCCAACAGTAACAGCTTCAGTTCCTACAGTAACAGCTTCAGTTCCTACAGTAACAGCTTCAGTTCCAACAGTAACAGCTTCAGTTCCTACAGTAACAGTTTCAGTTCCAACAGTAACAGCTTCAGTTCCAACGGTAACAGCTTCAGTTCCAACAGTAACAGCTTCAGTTCCAACGGTAACAGCTTCAGTTCCTACAGTAACAGCTTCAGTTCCAACGGTAACAGCATCAGTTCCTACAGTAACAGCTTCAGTTCCAACAGTAACAGCTTCAGTTCCAACAGTAACAGTTTCAGTTCCAACAGTAACAGCTTCAGTTCCAACAGTAACAGCTTCAGTTCCAACAGTAACAGCTTCAGTTCCAACAGTAACAGCTTCAGTTCCAACAGTAACAGCTTCAGTTCCTACAGTAACAGCTTCAGTTCCTACAGTAACAGCTTCAGTTCCAACAGTAACAGCTTCAGTTCCAACAGTAACAGCTTCAGTTCCTACAGTAACAGCTTCAGTTCCTACAGTAACAGCTTCAGTTCCAACAGTAACAGCTTCAGTTCCTACAGTAACAGCTTCAGTTCCAACAGTAACAGCTTCAGTTCCAACAGTAACAGCTTCAGTTCCTACAGTAACAGCTTCAGTTCCAACAGTAACAGCTTCAGTTCCAACAGTAACAGCTTCAGTTCCTACAGTAACAGTTTCAGTTCCTACAGTAACAGCTTCAGTTCCAACAGTAACAGCTTCAGTTCCAACAGTAACAGCTTCAGTTCCAACAGTAACAGCTTCAGTTCCAACAGTAACAGTTTCAGTTCCAACAGTAACAGCTTCAGTTCCAACAGTAACAGCTTCAGTTCCAACAGTAACAGCTTCAGTTCCTACAGTAACAGCTTCAGTTCCAACGGTAACAGCTTCAGTTCCAACAGTAACAGCTTCAGTTCCAACGGTAACAGCTTCAGTTCCTACAGTAACAGCTTCAGTTCCAACGGTAACAGCATCAGTTCCTACAGTAACAGCTTCAGTTCCAACAGTAACAGCTTCAGTTCCAACAGTAACAGCTTCAGTTCCAACAGTAACAGCTTCAGTTCCAACAGTAACAGCTTCAGTTCCAACAGTAACAGCTTCAGTTCCTACAGTAACAGCTTCAGTTCCTACAGTAACAGCTTCAGTTCCAACAGTAACAGCTTCAGTTCCAACAGTAACAGCTTCAGTTCCTACAGTAACAGCTTCAGTTCCTACAGTAACAGCTTCAGTTCCAACAGTAACAGCTTCAGTTCCTACAGTAACAGCTTCAGTTCCAACAGTAACAGCTTCAGTTCCTACAGTAACAGCTTCAGTTCCAACAGTAACAGCTTCAGTTCCAACAGTAACAGCTTCAGTTCCAACAGTAACAGCTTCAGTTCCTACAGTAACAGTTTCAGTTCCTACAGTAACAGCTTCAGTTCCAACAGTAACAGCTTCAGTTCCAACAGTAACAGCTTCAGTTCCAACAGTAACAGCTTCAGTTCCTACAGTAACAGCTTCAGTTCCAACAGTAACAGCTTCAGTTCCAACAGTAACAGCTTCAGTTCCTACAGTAACAGCTTCAGTTCCTACAGTAACAGCTTCAGTTCCAACAGTAACAGCTTCAGTTCCAACAGTAACAGTTTCAGTTCCAACAGTAACAGTTTCAGTTCCAACAGTTTCAGTTCCAACAGTAACAGCTTCAGTTCCAACAGTTTCAGTTCCAACAGTAACAGCTTCAGTTCCAACAGTAACAGTTTCAGTTCCAACAGTAACAGCTTCAGTTCCAACAGTAACAGTTTCAGTTCCAACAGTAACAGCTTCAGTTTCTTAACGTCCTGCTTTCTTCTTCTTGCAGCCCGTGCTGCCTCACACGGCGGTGTGTTTTTCCTGTGGCGAGGCGGGGAAGGAGGACACGGTGGACTCTGAGGAGGAGAAGTTCAGCCTTTCTCTGATGGAGTGCACCATCTGTAATGAGATCATCCACCCCAGCTGCCTGAAGGTGAGTTGGCCGAATTTAGACCCGCTTCAGCCTCTGATTTACCAGCTTTTATCTGGAGTTTGGTTTCAGTGAAGCAGAGAAAGCTGATGAATCTTCAGGTTACTCTCTGGTTTGAATCAGCTTTATTGTACCGACAGTGGACAGAAGCGGTGTTTTCTCCACATGTGGTCCTGTCTGCCATAAAACACTCTGACTGTGTCTTTATTTCTGTAAATTAAATTTGATACTCGGGAAAAACTGGGTCACTGCAGCAGAATAATTACAGTCACAGAGCAGTCGCTGATCCAGAATCAGCTCACTTTCAGGTGAACCCGGGGGTCCCGTCTCAGATGAACATATCGCTGTGTTTCCTCCGCAGATGGGCAAAGCCGAAGGAATCATCAACGACGAGATCCCAAACTGCTGGGAGTGTCCCAAGTGCCACAAGGAGGGAAAAACCAGCAAGGTGAGTCAGCCCAGAGCAGCCTCCATCTTTGTTTCTGATTAAAACCAGCAAGGTGAGCCAGCCCAGAGCAGCCTCCATCCTTGTTTCTGATAAAAACCAGCAAGGTGAGTCAGCCCAGAGCAGCCTCCATCTTTGTTTCTGATAAAAACCAGCAAGGTGAGCCAGCCCAGAGCAGCCTCCATCTTTGTTTCTGATAAAAACCAGCAAGGTGAGCCAGCCCAGAGCAGCCTCCATCCTTGTTTCTGATAAAAACCAGCAAGGTGAGTCAGCCCAGAGCAGCCTCCATCTTTGTTTCTGATTAAAACCAGCAAGGTGAGTCAGCCCAGAGCAGCCTCCATCTTTGTTTCTGATAAAAACCAGCAAGGTGAGCCAGCCCAGAGCAGCCTCCATCCTTGTTTCTGATAAAAACCAGCAAGGTGAGTCAGCCCAGAGCAGCCTCCATCTTTGTTTCTGATAAAAACCAGCAAGGTGAGCCAGCCCAGAGCAGCCTCCATCTTTGTTTCTGATTTAAAAACCAGCAAGGTGAGTCAGCCCAGAGCAGCCTCCATCTTTGTTTCTGATAAAAACCAGCAAGGTGAGCCAGCCCAGAGCAGCCTCCATCCTTGTTTCTGATAAAAACCAGCAAGGTGAGTCAGCCCAGAGCAGCCTCCATCTTTGTTTCTGATAAAAACCAGCAAGGTGAGCCAGCCCAGAGCAGCCTCCATCTTTGTTTCTGATTAAAACCAGCAAGGTGAGTCAGCCCAGAGCAGCCTCCATCTTTGTTTCTGATTAAAACCAGCAAGGTGAGTCAGCCCAGAGCAGCCTCCATCTTTGTTTCTGATTAAAACCAGCAAGGTGAGTCAGCCCAGAGCAGCCTCCATCTTTGTTTCTGATAAAAACCAGCAAGGTGAGTCAGCCCAGAGCAGCCTCCATCTTTGTTTCTGATTAAAACCAGCAAGGTGAGTCAGCCCAGAGCAGCCTCCATCTTTGTTTCTGATAAAAACCAGCAAGGTGAGTCACCCCAGAGCAGCCTCCATCTTTGTTTCTGATTTGAAAACCAGCAAGGTGAGTCAGCCCAGAGCAGCCTCCATCTTTGTTTCTGATTAAAACCAGCAAGGTGAGCCAGCCCAGAGCAGCCTCCATCTTTGTTTCTGATTAAAACCAGCAAGGTGAGTCAGCCCAGAGCAGCCTCCATCTTTGTTTCTGATAAAAACCAGCAAGGGGAGTCAGCCCAGAGCAGCCTCCATCTTTGTTTCTGATAAAAACCAGCAAGGTGAGTCAGCCCAGAGCAGCCTCCATCTTTGTTTCTGATTAAAACCAGCAAGGTGAGTCAGCCCAGAGCAGCCTCCATCTTTGTTTCTGATTAAAACCAGCAAGGTGAGCCAGCCCAGAGCAGCCTCCATCTTTGTTTCTGATTTAAAAACCAGCAAGGTGAGTCAGCCCAGAGCAGCCTCCATCTTTGTTTCTGATTTAAAAACCAGCAAGGTGAGTCAGCCCAGAGCAGCCTTCATCTTTGTTTCTGATTAAAACCAGCAAGGTGAGTCAGCCCAGAGCAGCCTCCATCTTTGTTTCTGATTAAAACCAGCAAGGTGAGTCAGCCCAGAGCAGCCTCCATCTTTGTTTCTGATTTAAAAACCAGCAAGGTGAGCCAGCCCAGAGCAGCCTCCATCTTTGTTTCTGATTTAAAAACCAGCAAGGTGAGTCAGCCCAGAGCAGCCTCCATCTTTGTTTCTGATAAAAACCAGCAAGGTGAGCCAGCCCAGAGCAGCCTCCATCTTTGTTTCTGATAAAAACCAGCAAGGTGAGCCAGCCCAGAGCATCCTCCATCTTTGTTTCTGATAAAAACCAGCAAGGTGAGTCAGCCCAGAGCAGCCTCCATCTTTGTTTCTGATAAAAACCAGCAAGGTGAGTCAGCCCAGAGCATCCTCCATCTTTGTTTCTGATAAAAACCAGCAAGGTGAGTCAGCCCAGAGCAGCCTCCATCTTTGTTTCTGATTAAAACCAGCAAGGTGAGTCAGCCCAGAGCAGCCTCCTTCTTTGTTTCTGATTTAAAAACCAGCAAGGTGAGTCAGCCCAGAGCAGCCTCCTTCTTTGTTTCTGATTTAAAAACCAGCAAGGTGAGCCAGCCCAGAGCAGCCTCCTTCTTTGTTTCTGATTGAAAAACCAGCAAGGTGAGTCAGCCCAGAGCAGCCTCCTTCTTTGTTTCTGATTTAAAAACCAGCAAGGTGAGTCAGCCCAGAGCAGCCTCCTTCTTTGTTTCTGATTTAAAAACCAGCAAGGTGAGCCAGCCCAGAGCAGCCTCCATCTTTGTTTCTGATTAAAACCAGCAAGGTGAGCCAGCCCAGAGCAGCCTCCATCTTTGTTTCTGATTAAAACCAGCAAGGTGAGTCAGCCCAGAGCAGCCTCCATCTTTGTTTCTGATAAAAAACCAGCAAGGTGAGCCAGCCCAGAGCAGCCTCCATCTTTGTTTCTGATAAAAACCAGCAAGGTGAGCCAGCCCAGAGCAGCCTCCATCTTTGTTTCTGATTAAAACCAGCAAGGTGAGTCAGCCCAGAGCAGCCTCCATCTTTGTTTCTGATAAAAAACCAGCAAGGTGAGTCAGCCCAGAGCAGCCTCCATCTTTGTTTCTGACTAAAACCAGCAAGGTGAGTCAGCCCAGAGCAGCCTCCATCTTTGTTTCTGATAAAAAACCAGCAAGGGGAGTCAGCCCAGAGCAGCCTCCATCTTTGTTTCTGATTAAAACCAGCAAGGTGAGTCAGCCCAGAGCAGCCTCCATCTTTGTTTCTGATTAAAACCAGCAAGGTGAGCCAGCCCAGAGCAGCCTCCATCTTTGTTTCTGATTAAAACCAGCAAGGTGAGTCAGCCCAGAGCAGCCTCCATCTTTGTTTCTGATTAAAACCAGCAAGGTGAGTCAGCCCAGAGCAGCCTCCATCTTTGTTTCTGATTAAAACCAGCAAGGTGAGCCAGCCCAGAGCAGCCTCCATCTTTGTTTCTGATTAAAACCAGCAAGGTGAGCCAGCCCAGAGCAGCCTCCATCTTTGTTTCTGATTAAAACCAGCAAGGTGAGCCAGCCCAGAGCAGCCTCCATCTTTGTTTCTGATTAAAACCAGCAAGGTGAGTCAGCCCAGAGCAGCCTCCATCTTTGTTTCTGATAAAAAACCAGCAAGGGGAGTCAGCCCAGAGCAGCCTCCATCTTTGTTTCTGATTAAAACCAGCAAGGTGAGTCAGCCCAGAGCAGCCTCCATCTTTGTTTCTGATTAAAACCAGCAAGGTGAGTCAGCCCAGAGCAGCCTCCATCTTTGTTTCTGATAAAAAACCAGCAAGGGGAGTCAGCCCAGAGCAGCCTCCATCTTTGTTTCTGATAAAAACCAGCAAGGTGAGTCAGCCCAGAGCAGCCTCCATCTTTGTTTCTGATAAAAACCAGCAAGGTGATTCAGCCCAGAGCAGCCTCCATCTTTGTTTCTGATAAAAACCAGCAAGGTGAGTCAGCCCAGAGCAGCCTCCATCTTTGTTTCTGATAAAAACCAGCAAGGTGAGTCAGCCCAGAGCAGCCTCCATCTTTGTTTCTGATAAAAACCAGCAAGGTTGAGCCAGCCCAGAGCAGCCTCCATCTTTGTTTCTGTCCCTGGGATCCCACCAGTTTCTGACTCATGGACCACGTGCACGCCCATGGGTCACGTGCACGCCCACGGGTCACGTGCACGCTCATTGGTCACGTGCAAGCTCATTGTCACGTTTACGCCCATGGGTCACGTGCACGCCCATAAGTCACGTGCACGCTCATGTAGGTGGTTCGGGTTGAAGAGCGAGTTGCCTGAAATCTCTGCTGTTCGCCTCTTTTAGACACATTAAAGATATTAAAGATCTAATTAAAGATCTAAATATTTATAACTGATGTTCTTCTTTCAAAGAAAAGGCTCTAAAGTCACGTATCGTCTTATTGTGGTTCGGTTTCTTCTTATTTGGGTGGAAAAGTTGGTGAATAAGCGGGTGTTTGGGGATCTGCAGCCACCTCCACAGCACTAACGCACGTTTAACTGTTCCTCAGGGCCCGATTCACTGGATCAGAGATTGCTTTAGTTTCTGTATTCTTAAACAGGAGCCCCACAGGGCTGTGCTTTATCACTGGTTTTAATTTACACCGATGAGACGACAGGAAGTTTAAGCTATCTAAATTTGCAGGTGGGGTTAGTGGGCCAAACTAGAGCAAAGTGCTGATTCCACTTTCATCACCGACTCTGTGACCAAACTATGGAAACTGTCAGGATTCAACAGGACAGGTGAGATGTGTCAGAGAGTCGACCAGCGGCTGGAGGGATTCAGGTGAAAAAGGGAAACACTGAGCAGGAAACACTTTGATGAAGTTTAGCTGCAGTTTACAGGTGAAAACACTGGACACACCCTCTGCATGAGGATGAGTTTCTGCCTGCAGGGGGCGTCACAGAGCAGGAACAGAATACCTGAGGATCCTTTTATCCTCAGCAAACTGTCAGAGTGCAGCTGTAGATGGACGGGCTGCAGGGAGGGGGTGGACCCGGTGCTTATGATCCGTTTTCCTGCTTCTTCTGACAATGTTTGGTGAAATCAGCTGAAAACGTGGCTAAGAAATCTGGGATTTAGTCTGATAAAGTGTGTCAGAAGCTGCTGGCTCCTTTATTCTTCTGGTGCCACACTTCAGTTGAGTTTGTTTTTAATGAACTAAATGTTATTTATCTCTTTTTCACATGTTTAATTGATTATTTTATGGTTGTTTTTCTTTATTTCTTGAAATGGCGTTTCACACCCTTTTCTCAGGAGAAGTCTGGAACTAAAGCTAAACTTGAGTTTGAAGCGGAGAAGTTTTTTATTGTTTTTCTTTAGAACATTATGCAAGGGGAAGGAGAGTGGGGGGGGGAAACAAATAAAAAAACAAAAAAGTGGAAAAGAACATGTTGGATTACCATGTTTCTACAGTTTGATCAATTTTCCATATCAATGTGATGGTCCTTGTCCTGTCGTTTTTATGTATTTACTCCATTTCTCCCACTTTCGGCAGCATTGATCCTCTTGACTCCTTATTTTATAAGTCAGTTGTTCCATAATATGGATTTCGTCCGTAACTTTCAAGATTTTCCTGGGATGGTCTTCTTGTAATTGCCTTTTTACAGGCTACTAACATCATTTTCAATATGTATCTATCATCTTTCAACACAACATTTAACGTAATAACACCAAGATATAATAATGTACAAGACTTGGATACAACATAACCCAGAACACATGTGAGTGGTTCTCATTTACATCTCCACAGCTTCTCCAACATCAAGTATGTTTCTTCCTAATTTTGGGTGTTATAAAAAATCTAATTCAATTTTTCCAGCAATGTAGTCTCCAAACACGTGATGATGTTGTTGAAGCGTAGAAGTTTTAAACGTCTTTAACGCAGCGGTCCGGTTTAAAGTCAGACCATATGTTCACGGACCGACCGGCCTTTAAGGTGTAGGCCGTAAGGTGAACCCCGAAAAGTGCTTCAGAAATTGAATCTTGCTCCGACATCTGGCCACTACAGGATCTCTACTTCATAAAAAAGCAGGAGGCATGTCAAGCTTACAGTAAAAAGTTTGTCGCAAAAATTCCTGCCCGTTTTTTATGCCGATACATTTATTGCAGAACTAGCTTCTACAGGGCGTAATCATTTTTGGCCAGGCTGCAAGGGACGTGCCTGTGAGGCAGGCAGATGTTCCTGTGAGACAGGCCGATGTTCCTGTGAGACAGGCAGATGTTCCTGTGAGACAGGCAGATGTTCCTGTGAGACAGGCCGATGTTCCTGTGAGACAGGCCGATGTTCCTGTGAGACAGGCAGATGTTCCTGTGAGACAGGCCGATGTTCCTGTGAGACAGGCCGATGTTCCTGTGAGACAGGCAGATGTTCCTGTGAGACAGGCCGATGTTCCTGTGAGACAGGCCGATGTTCCTGTGAGACAGGCAGATGTTCCTGTGAGACAGACAGATGTTCCTGTGAGACAGACAGATGTTCCTGTGAGACAGGCAGATGTTCCTGTGAGACAGGCCGATGTTCCTGTGAGACAGGCAGATGTTCCTGTGAGACAGACAGATGTTCCTGTGAGACAGGCCGATGTTCCTGTGAGACAGGCCGATGTTCCTGTGAGACAGACAGATGTTCCTGTGAGACAGACAGATGTTCCTGTGAGACAGGCCGATGTTCCTGTGAGACAGACAGATGTTCCTGTGAGACAGGCCGATGTTCCTGTGAGACAGGCAGATGTTCCTGTGAGACAGGCAGATGTTCCTGTGAGACAGGCAGATGTTCCTGTGAGACAGGCCGATGTTCCTGTGAGACAGGCAGATGTTCCTGTGAGACAGGCAGATGTTCCTGTGAGACAGGCAGATGTTCCTGTGAGACAGGCCGATGTTCCTGTGAGACAGGCAGATGTTCCTGTGAGACAGACAGATGTTCCTGTGAGACAGGCCGATGTTCCTGTGAGACAGGCAGATGTTCCTGTGAGACAGACAGATGTTCCTGTGAGACAGGCCGATGTTCCTGTGAGGCAGGCAGATGTTCCTGTGAGACAGGCAGATGTTCCTGTGAGACAGACAGATGTTCCTGTGAGACAGGCAGATGTTCCTGTGAGACAGGCAGATGTTCCTGTGAGACAGGCCGATGTTCCTGTGAGACAGGCAGATGTTCCTGTGAGACAGACAGATGTTCCTGTGAGACAGGCCGATGTTCCTGTGAGACAGGCCGATGTTCCTGTGAGACAGGCAGATGTTCCTGTGAGACAGGCAGATGTTCCTGTGAGACAGGCAGATGTTCCTGTGAGACAGGCAGATGTTCCTGTGAGACAGGCAGATGTTCCTGTGAGACAGGCCGATGTTCCTGTGAGACAGGCAGATGTTCCTGTGAGACAGTCAGATGTTCCTGTGAGACAGACAGATGTTCCTGTGAGACAGGCAGATGTTCCTGTGAGGCAGGCAGATGTTCCTGTGAGACAGGCCGATGTTCCTGTGAGACAGGCCGATGTTCCTGTGAGACAGGCAGATGTTCCTGTGAGACAGGCCGATGTTCCTGTGAGACAGGCCGATGTTCCTGTGAGACAGGCCGATGTTCCTGTGAGACAGGCAGATGTTCCTGTGAGACAGGCAGATGTTCCTGTGAGGCAGACAGATGTTCCTGTGAGACAGGCCGATGTTCCTGTGAGACAGGCAGATGTTCCTGTGAGACAGGCAGATGTTCCTGTGAGACAGGCAGATGTTCCTGTGAGACAGGCAGATGTTCCTGTGAGACAGGCAGATGTTCCTGTGAGACAGGCAGATGTTCCTGTGAGACAGGCAGATGTTCCTGTGAGACAGGCAGATGTTCCTGTGAGGCAGGCCGATGTTCCTGTGAGACAGGCCGATGTTCCTGTGAGACAGGCCGATGTTCCTGTGAGACAGGCCGATGTTCCTGTGAGACAGGCAGATGTTCCTGTGAGACAGGCAGATGTTCCTGTGAGACAGGCAGATGTTCCTGTGAGACAGGCCGATGTTCCTGTGAGACAGGCCGATGTTCCTGTGAGACAGGCCGATGTTCCTGTGAGACAGGCGGATGTTCCTGTGAGACAGGCGGATGTTCCTGTGAGACAGGCGGATGTTCCTGTGAGACAGACGGATGTTCCTGTGAGACAGACAGATGTTCCTGTGAGACAGGCAGATGTTCCTGTGAGACAGCTGGACTTTGTTTGCATAGACTTGTGTAGATGCACCAACTGTTTAAACACAACAGAAATTGAGGACAGGGAAGACGATCACAGTCCTGACTCTGACTGTGAGGAATAGCTCGTCATAGAATAGCTTTACTATTTTGTTTTGCATTTTGTAAATATGTTTTCTGTCTTTTTTGTGGTTTGGATGTGTTGTACACAGTTGTGAGTGAGTGAATAAATGAATGATTTCATGGTCCTTTTCATGACTCAAACTCAGTTGATTATCTTTTATTGATAAAAATGACTTGCATAAAAAAAATAACTAGGCCGCCCACTTGCCTCGTTATTCTTCGTGGGGTTGGCTATGTATAAAGCACGTTTTAGGATCAATTTGGTCGATTTTAGAAGACTTTTTGAAGAATTCCTCTATATCGGTAACTTTGAATGAAAAGACGGAGGCAGCCATGTTGCCGGTTTGTTGTCATAAATCTGCGACTCTATTGGTGTAGCACGATCACGTGTCGAGCCGTGCCACTACTCCCTGACCAAAAATGATTACGCCCTGTAGAAGCTAGTTCTGCAATAAATGTCTCGGCATGAAAAACGGGCAGGAACTTTTGCAACAAACTTTTTACTGTAAGCTTGACATGCCTCCTGCTTTTTTATGAAGTAGAGATCCTGTAGTTGCCAGACGTCGGAGCAAGAAGAAACGAAAACGGGGTTCACCTTACGGCCTAGTGTGCCGGATAAATCCAACAAAGGAAAATTAATGGACCAACACAAACTGTGGTACATACTGTGGTAAATATGATAATAAACTGTACTTCTATGTAACTTTTGGTTCTGAAGGCTTCGTTGCCTCAGAGCGGGCCTGTTGCAGGAACCACCTGTCACCATAAACGTCATCTTACGTCTCCTGGTGTCTGTTAAACGCAGCTTTCTGTTTCTCAGTGGTCATCGGCTCTTCTTCTGTCTCCTCACTGATTCTTTTCCCCTTTGCAAAGAATGTTTTACTCATTCTGAAAGCTGGTGGGTTTCATATTAGCCTTAATGTGTCACGTGACCGAGACGAGCATCTTGACACGTGTCAGTGAGTCATAGACGGATGTAACACAGACATTTTTCAGACTCAGATAATAAATTAAATAAAGTAAGTTATTTCTTCTTTCTGTGGCCCGGGATGGGGGCCGGATAAAAAATAATAAATAAAAAAATAAAGTAAGTTGTTTATTCTTTGTGGGGGCCGGATAATAAATAAAAACAAAATAAAGTAAGTTATTTATTCTTTGTGGGGGCCGGATAATAAATAAAAAGGAAATAATGTAAGTTATTTATTCTTTGTGGGGGCCGGATAATAAATAAAAAGGAAATAAAGTAAGTTATTTATTCTTTGTGGGGGCCGGATAATAAATAAAAAGGAAATAAAGTAAGTTATTTATTCTTTGTGGGGGCCGGATAATAAATAAAAAGGAAATAAAATAAGTTATTTATTCTTTGTGGGGGCCGGATAATAAATAAAAAGGAAATAATGTAAGTTATTTATTCTTTGTGGGGGCCGGATAATAAATAAAAAGGAAATAATGTAAGTTATTTATTCTTTGTGGTGGCTGGATAATAAATAAAAACAAAATAAAGTAAGTTATTTCTTCTTTGTGTGGCCCGGGGGTTTGGGGGGGCGCTGTTTTAGAGGCTGTGGAACCTCGGGTCTCCCTGTGGTCTGTTTGACAGTGAGATGAAGCTCTGAAACTGTCCCACGCTTGTGTCCAGGACCAGGCCGACGGGCTGGGGAAGCGCAGGCTGGATAACGGGGAGGTGGGACGCTGGAAGCTCACCGACGACCCTCCCCCTAAGAAGAAAGCCCCTCCCTCCCTGGAGGAGGGGGGGAGGACCGACGGGGGACACAAGAGGAAGAAGGAGAAGGAGCAGCCTCCGGACAGCGGGCCCAAGAAGAAGGCGAGTCTGACAGAACCATCGATTTGTTCTTTATTGATTTCTCAGCATGGTTCTTCTTCATCATGTGACGAGAAGCTGAAACCAGGTCCACTGTTTCAGCTCACACTGTGTCTCTCTTTTCCTTCTCAGATGAAAGGTGGGCACGAAAAACGCCTCAAAAAGGTACGTTAAACTCGCCTTTATTAAGTTAGAGACAAAAAAAACATTTATTGATCCATGAAGAGAAACACAATGGTGTCAGCAGCAGCAACAGGAAGTGGAAGAGACGCATTTATTCATCATAACGCATGATAAATTATTAACAATAGTAATCCATATATGACCTTTTACTTTCCAATTCATCAGTTTATTTGTTTGTCACTGGGACTCTGAAATAAACTCAATATATTTTCAACCAAAAGATGCAGCATGTAAACATGTGTCATGTCACATGTTGACATGTAAACATGTGTCATGTCACATGTTGACATGTAAACATGTGTCATGTAAACAAGTGACATGTGTCATGTAAACATGTGACGTGTCATGTAAACATGTGTCATGTCACATGTTGACATGTAAACATGTGTCATGTCACATGTTGACATGTAAACATGTGTCATGTAAACATGTGTCATGTAAACATGTCATGTAAACAAGTGACGTGACATGTAAACATGTGACATGTGTCATGTAAACATGTGTCATGTAAACAAGTGACGTGTAAACATGTGTCATGTAAACAAGTGACGTGACATGTAAACATGTGACATGTAAACAAGTGACATGTGTCATGTAAACATGTGACATGTAAACATGTGTCATGTAAACATGTGTCATGTAAACATGTCATGTAAACATGTGACATGTAAACATGTGACATGGAAACGTGTGACGTGTAAACATGTGAACATGTGACATGTAAACATGTGTCATGTGAACATGTGACATGTAAACATGTGTCATGTAAACATGTGTCATGTAAACGTGTGACATGTAAACGTGTCATGTAAACGTGTGACATGTAAACAAGTGACGTGTCATGTAAACATGTGACATGTAAACATGTGTCATGTAAACATGTCATGTAAACATGTGACATGTAAACATGTGTCATGTAAACATGTGTCATGTAAACAAGTGACGTGTCATGTAAACATGTGTCATGTAAACAAGTGACGTGACATGTAAACATGTGACATGTAAACATGTGTCATGTAAACATGTCATGTAAACATGTGACATGTAAACATGTGTCATGTAAACATGTGTCATGTAAACATGTGTCATGTAAACAAGTGACATGTGACATGTAAACATGTGTCATGTAAACAAGTGACGTGACATGTAAACATGTGACATTTAAACATGTGTCATGTAAACATGTCATGTAAACATGTGACATGTAAACATGTGTCATGTAAACAAGTGACATGTGTCATGTAAACATGTGTCATGTAAATAAGTGACGTGACATGTAAACATGTGTCATGTAAACAAGTGACATGTAAACATGTGACATGTGACATGTAAACATGTGTCATGTAAACATGTGTCATGTAAACATGTCATGTAAACAAGTGACATGTGACATGTAAACATGTGTCATGTAAACATGTGTCATGTAAACAAGTGACATGTGACATGTAAACATGTGTCATGTAAACATGTGTCATGTAAACAAGTGACATGTGTCATGTAAACATGTGTCATGTAAACAAGTGACATGTGACATGTAAACATGTGACATGTAAACATGTGTCATGTAAACATGTGTCATCTAAACAAGTGACATGTAAACGTGTGACATGTAAACGTTTGACATGGAAACGTGTGACATGGAAACGTTTCATGTAAACATGTGACGTGTAAACATGCGTCTGTTATACATGTGACAGACATGCAGCAGTTAGACATGCATCATGTAAACATGTGACCATTAACACGCAACGTATTTGTCTTCATCAGAAACCCAAACAGGAGGCGGGAGAGTCGAATGGCCCCGCCTCCTCCTCCGGAGGACCAGCCGGAGGCCTGCAGGGCTCCTCCGCCTCCTCGTCTTCCTCGCAGTCCGGCGGCGGCGGCCCTGGGGGCGGCCCTGGGGGCGTGTCCAGCGCAGACCAGCGCTCGCACCACCGAGAGAAGCTGGAGCGATTCAAGAGGATGTGTCTGCTGGAGCGCCGCGCCGAGTCCTCGTCCTCCTCCTCCTCCAGCTCAGAGTCCGACTCGGAGTCCGACTCCGACGACTCCCTCCGGGGGGACCAGGGGGGAGGGTCCTCGCCTTCGTCCTCCTCGCCCGCGCCGCCGCCTCCCGCCGCCTACGGCAACAACAGCGCCAGCCGGGCGGAGAGGGAGCGGAGTCGCAGCGAGCGGGAGAGGGAACGGGAGAGGGAGCGCCGTCTGGCCGAGCTGGGCTTCAGCGCCAGCGAGGAGTCGGAGGGGGAGGCGGCGAGGGGGGAGGAGTCAGAGCGGGAGGAGGAGCAGACGGCGGGTGGCGGGGACAAAGCCCGAAGGAGAGCGGGCGGAGACGCACCTTCACGGGGACGCAAAGCAGGGCTGATGGAGGCGGAGGACGAGGACACGCCCACCTCAGACAGAAGCAGGAAGAACTCCGCCTCCCTGCCGCCGCCCTCGCCCCTCTCCTCCAATCAGATGCCTCCGTCCTCGCAGCACGATGGCTTCACCCCGAAGCAGCGCAGCAACGGGCAGGAGGCGCGCAACGGGCGGACACGGGGAGGGACGGGCGGAGCGGGGAGGGAGGGGGGCGAGAAGGAGAACGCCAGCGGACTTCTGTCTAATCACAGACACAGTGGGGGCGGGGCCAAAGGCAGCGGGAGCCGCAGCAACAAGGTCCGTAGCAACAGTAAGAACCAGACGTCCAGGAGCGGCTGCTCCTCCATCCCCACCTCCAACGGAGGGGGCGGGGCGGGCGGCGGCCTCATGATGTCAGCGATGGCGGCGTCCCCCTGCTCGCAGCCGTCCCGCCTCGCGCCGCGCTCTCACGTGATGAAGCGCAGCCCGCCGGCCGTGCCCTCGCCTCCACGGCCCGTCCAGATGGAGAGGCACCTGGTGCGGCCGCCGCCCGCCTGCCCCGAGCCCAGCTGCCTGCCGCTGGACTGCGGCTCCGCCCACATCATGACCCGGGACGTGTGGCTGCGAGTCTTCACCTTCCTGAGCCAGCGGGAGCTGTGCGTGTGCATGAGGGTGTGTCGCACCTGGAGCCGCTGGTCAGTATAAAATAAATATAAACATCAATAATCACAGATCACAGGTTGTATTGATCACCCTTCCTGACATCAATAAACATTTGACGTGTAAACATTTGACGTGTAAACATGTGACGTGTAAACATTTGACGTGTAAACATGTGACGTGTAAACATGTGTCATGTAAACATGTGACGTGTTAACATGTGACGTGTAAACATTTGACGTGTAAACATTTGACGTGTAAACATGTGACGTGTAAACATTTGACGTGTAAACATGTGACGTGTAAACATGTGACGTGTAAACATTTGACGTGTAAACATGTGACGTGTAAACATGTGTCATGTAAACATGTGACGTGTAAACATGTGTCATGTAAACATGTGACGTGTAAACATGTGACGTGTAAACATTTGACGTGTAAACATGTGACGTGTAAACATGTGACGTGTAAACATTTGACGTGTAAACATGTGACGTGTAAACATGTGTCATGTAAACATGTGACGTGTTAACATGTGACGTGTAAACATGTGTCATGTAAACGTGTCATGTAAACATTTGACGTGTAAACATGTGACGTGTGAAGTGTAAACGTGTGTCATGTAAACATGTGTCATTTATACATGTGACGTGTAAACGTGTCATGTAAACATGTGTCATGTAAACATGTGACGTGTAAACATGTGTCATGTAAACATGTGACGTGTTAACATGTGACGTGTAAACATGTGTCATGTAAACATGTGTCATGTAAACATTTGACGTGTAAACATGTGACGTGTGAAGTGTAAACGTGTGTCATGTAAACATGTGTCATTTATACATGTGACGTGTAAACGTGTCATGTAAACATGTGTCATGTAAACATGTGACGTGTAAACGTGTCATGTAAACATGTGTCATGTAAACATGTGACGTGTAAACATGTGTCATGTAAACATGTGTCATGTAAACATTTGATGTGTAAACATGTGACGTGTGAAATGTAAACGTGTGTCATGTAAACATGTGTCATGTAAACATGTGACGTGTAAACATGTGTCATGTAAACATGTGTCATGTAAACATTTGACGTGTAAACATGTGACGTGTGAAGTGTAAACGTGTGTCATGTAAACATGTGTCATTTATACATGTGACGTGTAAACGTGTCATGTAAACATGTGTCATGTAAACATGTGACGTGTAAACGTGTCATGTAAACATGTGTCATGTAAACATGTGACGTGTAAACATGTGTCATGTAAACATGTGTCATGTAAACATTTGATGTGTAAACATGTGACGTGTGAAATGTAAACGTGTGTCATGTAAACATGTGTCATGTATACATGTGACGTGTAAACATGTGTCATGTAAACGTGTCATGTAAACATGTGACGTGTTAACATGTGACGTGTTAACGTGTCACGTAAACATGTCATGTAAACATGTGACGTAAACATGTGACGTGTAAACATGTGACATGTAAACATGTGTCATGTAAACATGTGACGTGTAAACATGTGACGTGTAAACATGTGACGTGTAAACATGTGACGTGTAAACATGTGACATGTAAACGTGTCATGTAAACATGTGACGTGTTAACACGTGTCATGTAAACATGTGACGTGTAAACATGTGACGTGTAAACGTGTGACGTGTTAACATGTGTCATGTAAACATGTGACGTGTAAACGTGTGACGTGTAAACATGTGACGTGTAAACATGTGTCATGTAAACATGTGACGTGTTAACATGTGTCATGTAAACGTGTGACGTGTAAACGTGTGACGTGTAAACGTGTGACGTGTAAATGTTTGACATGTAAACATGTGACGTGTAAACATGTGACGTGTAAACGTGTGACATGTAAACGTGTCATGTAAACATGTGACGTGTAGCAACATCAATAATCACAGGTCACATGTTTATTGATCACCCTCCCTGACTGTAAACCATCAATAATCACAGGTCACATGTGTATTGATCACCCTCCCTGACTGTAAACCATCAATAATCACAGGTCACATGTTTATTGATCACCCTCCCTGACTGTAAACCATCAATAATCACAGGTCACATGTGTATTGATCACCCTCCCTGACTGTAAACCATCAATAATCACAGGTCACATGTGTATTGATCACCCTCCCTGACTGTAAACCATCAATAATCACAGATCACATGTGTATTGATCACCCTCCTCTTCCAGGTGCTGTGACAAGCGGCTGTGGACTCAGATCGACCTGAGCCGCCAGCGCTCCATCACACCGCCCATGCTGAGCGGGATCATCCGCCGGCAGCCCGTCTCCCTCAACCTGGGCTACACCAACATCTCCAAGAAGCAGCTGATGTGGCTCATCAACCGCTTACAAGGTGACACGCACACCCTCCCACAGTTATTACCGGCGCACAATGTGCGCACGTTTGTAGCAGCTTGATCTGATGGAGGAAACAGCGAGGAGCAAAATCAGAGAAAACATTTGTAAAGTTTGGGAGCATTTCAAAGAAAAGAAAAGAAAAAACAATGTACAGTGTTTCCATTGTAAAAACCAGTTAGCTTAGCACGATAGCACAACATCAATGCTACAGCATCTCAGCAGAAAGCAGCCAGTTCACACATAGAGTCCACTGAGCAGAACAAACACAAGGGAACATTTCACGTTAGCATTTTAATGGGAATCAGTCAGCTAGCTGAGAAGGAAGCTAGCAGAGAACAGAAGGACGCTAGCGGAGAACAGAAGGAAGCTAGCGGAGAACAGAAGGACGCTAGCAGAAAACAGAAGGACGCTAGCAGAGAACAGAAGGAAGCTAGCGGAGAACAGAAGGAAGCTAGCGGAGAACAGAAGGAAGCTAACAAAGGGAGGTAACAGAAGGAAGCTAGCGGAGAACAGAAGGAAGCTAACAGAAGGAAGCTAGCGGAGAACAGAAGGAAGCTAACAGAAGGAAGCTAGCGGAGAACAGAAGGAAGCTAACAGAAGGAAGCTAGCAGAGAACAGAAGGAAGCTAACAGAAGGAAGCTAGCGGAGAACAGAAGGAAGCCAACAGAAGGAAGCTAGCAGAGAACAGAAGGAAGCTGAGGCAACTTGTGTATTAAAATACAGTTTATGAAAGCAGAGACTGTAGCAGAGAAGCTAACAGATGCTAACACTGAACCTCAGAGCCCATCAGGTGGTTAACTGCCCCTGCCCCCCCGTCTCAGGTCTGCTGGAGCTGAACGTGTCGGGCTGTGCGTGGCCGGCGGTCTCTGCCCTCTGTCAGGCCGTCTGTCCCTGCCTGAAGCTGCTGGACCTCAGCAGAGTGGAGGACCTGAAAGACTCCCACCTGAGAGAGCTTCTGGCCCCGCCCCCTGACACCAGGACAGGTGAGACCGCCGCCCACACTCTTACAGGCTTCTCCCTCGCTCTGGGAACTGAAGGTTCTCTGCTCTGTGATTGGTCCACCAGCTCACGGCGAGACCCGAGCGGGGCGCTTCCAGAACATGACGGAGCTGCGGTTGGCCGGGTTGGACCTGACGGACTCGTCGTGCCGCCTGCTGGTGCGGTACGTCCCCCACCTGACCCGGCTGGACCTGAGCCACTGTGCCAACATCGGGGACCAGGCGGTGCACACGCTGTCCTCCCCCCTGTCCCCCCTGAGAGAGAGCCTCACCCACCTCAGCCTGGCAGGTAAGCCCACACCTGAGCCCTGGTGGCTCCGCCTCCTGGTGGCTGAGCCTCCTGGTGGCTCCTCCTACTGGTGCTGGGCCTCCTGGTGGCTCCTCCTACTGGTGCTGGGCCTCCTGGTGGCTCCGCCTCCTGGTGGCTGAGCCTCCTGGTGGCTCCTCCTACTGGTGCTGGGCCTGCTGGTGGCTGAGCCTCCTGGTGGCTGAGCCTCCTGGTGCTGGGCCTCCTGGTGGCTCCTCCTACTGGTGCTGGGCCTCCTGGTGGCTCCGCCTCCTGGTGGCTCCTCCTACTGGTGCTGGGCCTCCTGGTGGCTGAGCCTCCTGGTGGCTCCTCCTACTGGTGCTGAGCCTCCTGGTGGCTCCGCCTCCTGGTGGCTCCGCCTCCTGGTGGCTCCGCCTCCTGGTGGCTCTGCCTCCTGGTGGCTCCGCCTCCTGGTGCTGAGCCTCCTGGTGCTGAGCCTCCTGGTGGCTCTGCCTCCTGGTGGCTCCGCCTCCTGGTGCTGAGCCTCCTGGTGCTGAGCCTCCTGGTGCTGAGCCTCCTGGTGGCTCTGCCTCCTGGTGCTGGGCCTCCTGGTGGCTCCGCCTCCTGGTGCTGGGCCTCCTGGTGGCTCTGCCTCCTGGTGGCTCTGCCTCCTGGTGGCTCTGCCTCCTGGTGCTGAGCCTCCTGGTGCTGAGCCTCCTGGTGCTGAGCCTCCTGGTGGCTCTGCCTCCTGGTGGCTCTGCCTCCTGGTGGCTCTGCCTCCTGGTGGCTCTGCCTCCTGGTGGCTCTGCCTCCTGGTGGCTCCGCCTCCTGGTGCTGAGCCTCCTGGTGCTGAGCCTCCTGGTGGCTCTGCCTCCTGGTGGCTCCGCCTCCTGGTGGCTCCGCCTCCTGGTGCTGGGCCTCCTGGTGGCTCTGCCTCCTGGTGGCTCTGCCTCCTGGTGGCTCTGCCTCCTGGTGGCTCCGCCTCCTGGTGCTGAGCCTCCTGGTGGCTCCGCCTCCTGGTGGCTCCGCCTCCTGGTGCTGAGCCTCCTGGTGCTGAGCCTCCTGGTGGCTCCGCCTCCTGGTGCTGAGCCTCCTGGTGCTGAGCCTCCTGGTGCTGAGCCTCCTGGTGCTGAGCCTCCTGGTGCTGAGCCTCCTGGTGGCTCCGCCTCCTGGTGCTGAGCCTCCTGGTGGCTCCGCCTCCTGGTGCTGAGCCTCCTGGTGCTGAGCCTCCTGGTGGCTCCGCCTCCTGGTGGCTCCGCCTCCTGGTGGCTCCGCCTCCTGGTGCTGAGCGTCCTGGTGGCTCCGCCTCCTGGTGCTGAGCCTCCTGGTGGCTCCGCCTCCTGGTGCTGAGCCTCCTGGTGCTGAGCCTCCTGGTGGCTCTGCCTCCTGGTGGCTCTGCCTCCTGGTGGCTCCGCCTCCTGGTGCTGAGCCTCCTGGTGGCTCTGCCTCCTGGTGGCTCTGCCTCCTGGTGGCTCCGCCTCCTGGTGCTGAGCCTCCTGGTGGCTCCGCCTCCTGGTGGCTCTGCCTCCTGGTGGCTCCGCCTCCTGGTGCTGAGCCTCCTGGTGCTGAGCCTCCTGGTGCTGAGCCTCCTGGTGGCTCCGCCTCCTGGTGCTGAGCCTCCTGGTGCTGAGCCTCCTGGTGCTGAGCCTCCTGGTGCTGAGCCTCCTGGTGGCTCCGCCTCCTGGTGCTGAGCCTCCTGGTGCTGAGCCTCCTGGTGGCTCTGCCTCCTGGTGCTGAGCCTCCTGGTGCTGAGCCTCCTGGTGGCTCTGCCTCCTGGTGGCTCTGCCTCCTGGTGGCTCTGCCTCCTGGTGCTGAGCCTCCTGGTGCTGAGCCTCCTGGTGCTGAGCCTCCTGGTGGCTCCGCCTCCTGGTGCTGAGCCTCCTGGTGGCTCTGCCTCCTGGTGGCTCCGCCTCCTGGTGGCTCTGCCTCCTGGTGGCTCTGCCTCCTGGTGCTGAGCCTCCTGGTGGCTCTGCCTCCTGGTGGCTCCGCCTCCTGGTGGCTCTGCCTCCTGGTGGCTCCGCCTCCTGGTGGCTCTGCCTCCTGGTGGCTCTGCCTCCTGGTGCTGAGCCTCCTGGTGCTGAGCCTCCTGGTGGCTCCGCCTCCTGGTGCTGAGCCTCCTGGTGGCTCTGCCTCCTGGTGGCTCCGCCTCCTGGTGCTGAGCCTCCTGGTGGCTCTGCCTCCTGGTGGCTCCGCCTCCTGGTGCTGAGCCTCCTGGTGCTGAGCCTCCTGGTGGCTCTGCCTCCTGGTGGCTCTGCCTCCTGGTGCTGAGCCTCCTGGTGCTGAGCCTCCTGGTGCTGAGCCTCCTGGTGGCTCCGCCTCCTGGTGCTGAGCCTCCTGGTGGCTCCGCCTCCTGGTGCTGAGCCTCCTGGTGCTGAGCCTCCTGGTGGCTCCGCCTCCTGGTGCTGAGCCTCCTGGTGCTGAGCCTCCTGGTGGCTCTGCCTCCTGGTGGCTCTGCCTCCTGGTGCTGAGCCTCCTGGTGGCTCTGCCTCCTGGTGGCTCTGCCTCCTGGTGCTGAGCCTCCTGGTGCTGAGCCTCCTGGTGGCTCTGCCTCCTGGTGCTGAGCCTCCTGGTGCTGAGCCTCCTGGTGCTGAGCCTCCTGGTGGCTCTGCCTCCTGGTGCTGAGCCTCCTGGTGCTGAGCCTCCTGGTGCTGAGCCTCCTGGTGGCTCTGCCTCCTGGTGCTGAGCCTCCTGGTGGCTCTGCCTCCTGGTGGCTCCGCCTCCTGGTGGCTCCGCCTCCTGGTGGCTCCGCCTCCTGGTGGCTCCGCCTCCTGGTGGCTCCGCCTCCTGGTGGCTCTGCCTCCTGGTGCTGAGCCTCCTGGTGGCTCTGCCTCCTGGTGGCTCTGCCTCCTGGTGGCTCTGCCTCCTGGTGGCTCTGCCTCCTGGTGGCTCTGCCTCCTGGTGGCTCCTCCTCCTGGTGGCTCTGCCTCCTGGTTCTGAGCCTCCTGGTGGCTCTGCCTCCTGGTGGCTCCTCCTCCTGGTGGCTCCGCCCCCTCATGGCTCCTCCCCCTCTCTGTTCTCCAGGTTGTGTGAAGGTGACGGAGCAGTGCGTCCCGCTGCTGCGCCGCTGCGCCGCCCTGCAGACGGCCGACCTGCGCTGCTGCGCCCTCCTCTCCTCTGAGACCGGACAGCTGCTCTCCTTCCCCCTTCACGCCGCCGGCTCCTCCTCCTCTGCCGCCGGCTCCGCCTCCTCGTCCTCCGGGGCCGCCGCCGCCGCCGCCGCTCCCTCCTCCGCCTCCTGCCCCCCTGACGACAGAACGCTGCTGAAGAACAGCTAGAGTCCCGGGTCATGTGACACTTGGAGTCCAGAAGGCTCCGCCTCCGTCCTCGTTACACTACAGCCAGGTGAGGAAGGGGAGGAGCTACAGCCAGGCGAGGAAGAGGAGGAGGAGCTGTGCGCCGCTCCTGCTGCTGGTGAGGAAGAGGAGGGGGGGGCACTTCCTGCTGGGGTAGTTAAATTAGAAGCCCTGAGCGTGTACATATTTGTTCTCTGTACAATTCTGGGTGTGTGTATATATCTGTAGTTTACTGTAAATGACCTTTAACCCCCAGACATAAGCCCCGCCCCCTCCTGACCGCATCATCCTCCTCTCCCCCTTCGACCAATCACCACGCAGCGACCACCTGTCAGTCGCTGCAGACAGAAGAACACACTCCTGCCTAATCAATACTCTTCATCTGGATCAATCGGCTCGATCAGAGATGGTTTGATGAGCTGATTCTGATCAATAATAACTGATCAGTCATTATTGATCACTGTTATAACTGATCAGCCATTATTGATCACTGTTATTACTGATCAGTCATTATTGATCAGTAATAACTGATCAGCCATTATTGATCAGTTATAACTGATCAGCCATTATTGATCACTGTTATTACTGATCAGTCATTATTGATCAGTAATAACTGATCAGCCATTATTGATCAGTTATAACTGATCAGCCATTATTGATCACTGTTATTACTGATCAGTCATTATTGATCAGTTATTACTGATCAGTCATTATTGATCAGTTATTACTGATCAGTCATTATTGATCACTGTTATTACTGATCAGTCATTATTGATCACTGTTATTACTGATCAGTCATTATTGATCACCCTGGTGACAGATTTAAAACCCTGAGATGTTTTCATTCCTGATTGATGTGACGTTATTTCCTTGTTCTTTTAAAAAATCGTGTTGTTAAATGATTGATTTTAAGGCCTTTAGCTCCTCCCTCATCCCAGCGTGACATCATCACATCGTTTTTAGAATCGTCCAATCAACGCACAGAGAAGGATCAATAATCAGACGAGCAGATCCGTTCTTCAGCTGGAACACCACAGTGAAAACCGATCGATCGATCGACCGACTGATCAATCGATCGGTTTTCTGTCAGGAAGCAGCCGTGTGAGGAGATCGATCAGCAGTCGGACGGTCGGATCAATAATCTTCCGCTGGTCCCTTAAATCTCGGCTCAGTGTTTGGTCAGGTGTTCCCCCTCTGGGTGTGTGTGTGTGGGCGTGCACGCTCACGTGCGTGTGGTGTTTGAAACTGAGCCTCAGTCGTCCGTCTTTGACTTGGCGTCCTGATCGGCTCTGATCGGACTCATTGATCGTGTTTTCTCAGGAGTTTTTGTTTGAATTTAATTTATTTGCCGCCGCAGCTTCTGCTCATGTGCGGACGCCACCACGTCCCCAACGCCACCGCGTCCCCAACGCCACCGCGTCCCCAACGCCAACGCCACCGCGTCCCCAACGCCACCGCGTCCCCAACGCCACCGCGTCCCCAACGCCACCGCCACCGCGTCCCCAACGCCAACACGTCCCCAACGCCACCGCGTCCCCAACGCCAACACGTCCCCAACGCCACCGCGTCCCCAATGCCACCGCGTCCCCAACGCCACCGCGTCCCCAACGCCACCGCCACCGCGTCCCCAACGCCAACGCCACCGCGTCCCCAACGCCAACGCCACCGCGTCCCCAACGCCAACACGTCCCCAACGCCACCGCGTCCCCAACGCCAACACGTCCCCAACGCCACCGCGTCCCCAACGCCAACGCGTCCCCAACACCAACACATCCCCAACGGTGCGGTTGGAACGCCCCATCGTGCAGTTGGGACGCCCCGTCGTGCGGTTAGGACGGCCCGTCGTGCGGTTGGGACCCCCCGTTGTGCGGTTGGGACCCCCGTCGTGCGGTTAGGACGGCCCGTCGTGCGGTTGGGACCCCCCGTTGTGCGGTTGGGACGCCCCGTCGTGCGGTTAGGACGGCCCGTCGTGCGGTTGGGACCCCCCGTTGTGCGGTTGGGACCCCCGTTGTGCGGTTGGGACCCCCGTTGTGCGGTTGGGACCCCCGTTGTGCGGTTGGGACCCCCCGTCGTGCGGTTGGGACCCCCGTCGTGCGGTTGGGACCCCCCGTCGTGCGGTTGGGACCCCCCGTCGTGCGGTTGGGACGCCCCGTCGTGCGGTTGGGACCCCCCGTCGTGCGGTTGGGACCCCCCGTCGTGCGGTTGGGACCCCCCGTCGTGCGGTTGGGACCCCCCGTCGTGCGGTTGGGACGCCCCGTTGTGCGGTTGGGACCCCCGTCGTGCGGTTGGGACCCCCGTCGTGCGGTTGGGACCCCCGTTGTGCGGTTGGGACGCCCCGTTGTGCGGTTGGGACCCCCGTTGTGCGGTTGGGACCCCCGTTGTGCGGTTGGGACCCCCGTCGTGCGGTTGGGACCCCCCGTTGTGCGGTTGGGACGCCCCGTCGTGCGGTTGGGACCCCCGTCGTGCGGTTGGGACGCCCCGTCGTGCGGTTGGGACCCCCCGTTGTGCGGTTGGGACGCTCCGTTGTGCGGTTGGGACCCCCGTTGTGCGGTTGGGACCCCCGTTGTGCGGTTGGGACCCCCGTCGTGCGGTTGGGACGCCCCGTTGTGCGGTTGGGACGCCCCGTCGTGCGGTTGGGACGCCCCGTCTTGCGGTTGGGACGCCCCGTCGTGCGGTTGGGACGCCCCGTCGTGCGGTTGGGACGCCCCGTCGTGCGGTTGGGACGCCCCGTCGTGCGGTTGGGACGCCCCGTCTTGCGGTTGGGACGCCCCGTCGTGCGGTTGGGACCCCCGTCGTGCGGTTGGGACCCCCGTCGTGCGGTTGGGACGCCCCGTTGTGCGGTTGGGACGCCCCGTTGTGCGGTTGGGACGCCCCGTCTTACGGTTGGGACGCCCCGTTGTGCGGTTGGGACGCCCCGTTGTGCGGTTGGGACGCCCCGTCTTGCGGTTGGGACGCCCCGTCTTGCGGTTGGGACCCCCGTTGTGCGGTTGGGACCCCCGTCGTGCGGTTGGGACCCCCCGTTGTGCGGTTGGGACCCCCGTTGTGCGGTTGGGACCCCCGTCGTGCGGTTGGGACCCCCGTCGTGCGGTTGGGACCCCCGTTGTGCGGTTGGGACGCCCCGTCGTGCGGTTGGGACCCCCCGTCGTGCGGTTGGGACGCCCCGTCGTGCGGTTGGGACGCCCCGTCGTGCGGTTGGGACCCCCGTTGTGCGGTTGGGACGCCCCGTTGTGCGGTTGGGACGCCCCGTTGTGCGGTTGGGACCCCCGTTGTGCCATAAACGCATCAGATCGGCCGCTCGCCCTCTTTTTTACGTGTTTTTTAAGTTGTTTTTGTGACTGTGTTCCGGGACGATGCTTTGCTGCTTGGCACGGCAACAGGAGAGCAGATCAAACCCGATTGGACGACACTCCCCGACAGCTCTTATCCAATGGGACGGCCGGACGTATCCCTGCTCTGATCTTAGTAAAGCTCGGGTCGATGTTAAAGATGTTAAAGATGTTAAAGATGCACTGGATCGGCCTCTTCATCCCCCTCTTCCTCACCTTTTGCCAAATGTAGTTTTTGTTGTGAAAAGGGGCATTTCTCCTGCTTTTCTTCGTGTTTGGTTTGTTTTTATACTTTGTCCATGACTCTTCCGTTGTGTTGATGGGAAAATGAGGAACAAGTTGGAACAAACAGTGAAAAGTGACAAAAAGACCAACTCAAGGCAGCTACGTATGAGTGACTACTGTACAATGAATAATAAAGAAGCAATGGGTTTGTTTTTACCCCGAGTGTGTCGTCAATTACACGCAAAACATTCATGTTGTTTAACACACAGCTGGGTTATAATTATAACATTAAAAATAACATTAACACGTTTTTTTTTATTAAAAAAATATAAATTATATTATATATATATATTATATATATATATACTTTTTTAAATTAAATATGTTTTATTTTTATTTTTAATTAAAAAAATATAAAATATATATATATTATATTATATATATACTTTTTTTTTTAAACAAACATTTTGGGGGGCTTTTGTGCCTTTGATGGAGACAGGAAGCAGGGGGCAGAAAGAGAGGGGGAAAGACATGCAGTACAGGGCCGTCCGATGTGGGACTCGAACCGGGGCCAGCTGCAGCGAGGACATGGGGCGCCTGCTCAGCCCACTACGCCACGGACCACCTGTTTTATTATTTATTTTATTATTGTAAAACAGGCTTTTATTTTGTAAAAGTCTGCTGCTCACAGGCTTTTATTCTGTAAAAGTCTGTTGCTCACAGGCTTTTATTTTGTAAAAGTCTGTTGCTCACAGGCTTTTATTTTGTAAAAGTCTGTTGCTCACAGGCTTTTATTTTGTAAAAGTGTGTTGCTCACAGGCTTTTATTTTGTAAAAGTGTGTTGCTCACAGGCTTTTATTTTGTAAAAGTCTGTTGCTCACAGGCTTTTATTCTGTAAAAGTCTGTTGCTCACAGGCTTTTATTCTGTAAAAGTCTGTTGCTCACAGGCTTTTATTTTGTAAAAGTCTGCTGCTCACAGGCTTTTATTCTGTAAAAGTCTGTTGCCCACAGGCTTTTATTCTGTAAAAGTCTGTCGCTCACAGGCTTTTATTTTGTAAAAGTCTGCTGCTCACAGGCTTTTATTCTGTAAAAGTCTGTTGCTCACAGGCTTTTATTTTGTAAAAGTCTGCTGCTCACAGGCTTTTATTCTGTAAAAGTCTGTCGCTCACAGGCTTTTATTTTGTAAAAGTCTGCTGCTCACAGGCTTTTATTCTGTAAAAGTCTGTTGCTCACAGGCTTTTATTCTGTAAAAGTCTGCTGCTCACAGGCTTTTATTTTGTAAAAGTCTGCTGCTCACAGGCTTTTATTCTGTAAAAGTCTGCTGCTCACAGGCTTTTATTTTGTAAAAGTCTGCTGCTCACAGGCTTTTATTTTGTAAAAGTCTGCTGCTGTCTGCTGTGGAACAGGAAAAGAAAGTAATCGGCGGATCCACCAAACATGGAGAAGGGTACGGAACTTTTACTCGGCCATTTTCATGTTAAAGTTCTTCCAGACGGCGGAGTCGACAGAACCAAAGTCATCTGTAAACTCTGCCAAGTTGAATTGTCTTCTCAGCGTAGTAGTTCCAGTCTAAAATATCACTTAAAGGCAAAACACACAACTGATAGCAGCAAGTCATTCAAGGAAACAGACAGTGGAGCGAGGCTTCTACATAAAAACTACAGAAAGATGCTGATGTTAAAAGTGTGTTTGCACAACAAATGTTATGGCACTTTCATTCATATGGCAGCACATTTAAAATAAAGCTAAATGCTAAAAGCTATACACTACTTTTGGATTCATTTTTGGATTCTGCGTACAAATGCGATTAATCGTGATTAATCAGGGAAATCATGTGATTAAACATGTTAATCGTTGCCCAGCCCTACTTTTTAGTGATGTAGTGTGTTCTCATCAGTGATTAATACAGAACGGATGCAGCTGGATCCATAAATAGAATAATCAATTTAAATTGTTATCTGCAAACTCCACCAGATTCTTGTTCTACATGTCCCCAGCTACCTCTGTGGTGATTTTCAAGTTCTTTCACTGCATCATGCCGGCTGCCTCTTTATTTGGAGCATCCCTTCTGCAACAATTAGCGCTACGCGCTTGCAAAGCTCATTTTGCGTAAAAAGGTGTAAATATCAGTTAATTTGTTTCATTGTGAGAGCGCCCACAGGGGTCTCAATGAAACGTTCAAAGTCACTTAAATCCCCTTTCTTCCCCAGAAAAAGGGCTGCAAAGTGTTGTTTGTTGTCCAAGGATTCTATTCATTCATTCTTAGGCAGTGGCGGCTCCTGACGTTTTATTTAGGTCGTGCATTTTCCCCCGTTACGTCCATAATTACCATAAAAGTCCACAGCACTGAGGTATATTTGTCTAGGTAGCGAGACCATTTCCCTAACTTGTTTGTGCCCATAAATTCAGATATCAGATATCAATTTTAGGCAATATCTCTTTTGTCCACCAGATGGCAACACTGAACCAGTTAAAAGTGTCAAACTTTTTGTTTTAATAACTTTATTTGCAACAAAGCAGAATAACGACATATAAATGTGTACATAACGTCAACAAAAAAAAAGCCAAGGGGAGCATAAGGATAAGAATAATAATAAGAATAATAATAAGAGAATGACAGTCACAAAACTCTTGCAAAAAGAAAACTTTTGAACAAACTGACATATGTGCTGAGGATGCTCGTGTAAACAAACAAACAAACAAACAAACAAACAAATAAAACAAAGATTTAGGACAACAGTTTGTCCATAATCCCATATTGTTGTTTCTGCTTTATGATTAGCTGAAGGTTTAATTGTGGGCAAATGTTGCTTTAATTAAATCAAAAAACATAGAAATTTGGTTTTCTTTTAAAAAATGTGCATTTGTGTATGTGAAATTTAGCTTTGATAATTAATAAATGAATAAAGAAAACCGTCAGATTCATTTTGCCACTTAGTGGAAACCCAAACAGGATGCTTGCTGATATTTTTAAGTCGACAAAATTACAAAAAAGTGTCAAACTGGGGAAGTTACATTGTGAAAAAGCAAAACATTTGCCAATCAGTTAATATTCCACCTTAACCATTATTTATTTATTTATTTATTTATTTATTTATTTTCCTCTTATTGTTCCAGGATTCTATGAAATAAGTAAACACATAAGCTCATAATTTTCATTCTAAAGAAAGTCATTAAAATGACAGCATATAAATCCAAGTCAAGTGTTTATTGAAGTTTTGGAAAATATGACTTAGAAAAGCATAACCAATTATCAAACCTGGTTAAGTGCAGCTTACTTATGTGAGATTTCTCTCTTTTTAATTATAATACTGCACCATTAACAATGAATGTGTCGTTATACATTCTGCTATTATTGTCAACTTTATATAAAAGATTTAAATCATTACAAGTCAATGACTGAGCACAAAAGGTTATTTAGCTACCTGGAAAAGCAGGGTTGGTGGAGCCCTGGGTTTCATCTTTGCCTCGCAAGGCGAGCTCCAAAATCCCCAAAATCCTTCCAAACTTCAAACTTCCTTCTCCGCATCAGTACGACGACTAAAGGGAACTTCTGTCAGAAACACGACCGTGTTGTTGCACTCCACACTCGCCATCTTCTTCGTAGAATGTTCACGGTCCCGCGCAGCAGACGTACGAGGAAAGCACGTTTGTGCGAGCACATAAACCCGAATAGAAAATGTGTTGGGAGCAGGATTTTGACCTTTCATGTCAATGGGAGATTTCTGGTGCAAATTCGACCCTGACAGAATTTGCCCCAAATGGGCGTGGCCTTAATCTGATTGGACAAAAAGTCCGCAAAATCAAACCGTAGCGTATTCACAATAACTCTCAAAATTGTTCAGTTATAACACGTAAAATAGAACACAACACACACTTTTTCAGTTCATTCCTCGTCCACAAATCCCTTAAATTCATCATCTTCAGTGTCCGAGTTAAACAGTTGGGCGATTACGGCATCCAGCATGCCCGGATCCCTCTCGTCCAGGGGCGCAGATAGGTTTTTGGAACTGGGGGGGACAAAGCTGCCAGCAGCAATAGATGCAATAGCTTTCTGCTTTTTCGGTTCGGCTGGCCTCATCATGCACGCCGTGTTGGAAGGTTATGGGGTCCTGAACTAGGAGCTGTCCCACTGATGCCTGTCATACGGGCTCTGGGTAACGGTCCTTAAAGCATTCTCACAATCAAAAGAGAAAAGTTCAAAGAACCCCCCCCTAAAAAGCAACTTGTTTTCTGAAGATGTGGACTTTTTTTTCTTGAACAGTATGCCTCCTTATTTTAAGAACAAAGAAGAGAAAATGTTCAGTCAATGCTCTGTTGGCACTTTTTAGTTGTTCTCTGAGTTGACTTTTTTACTGGAATTGTCGGCCTTTGATCCCTCAGGTTGGGACCTCTTTGATTTAAGAGAAAAATTAGTTATTCCACTCGGTTTGCACTTTTTAAATTTATTTTTATTTCTTTAATCTGAAATAAAAGCCTTGAATTTATTTGACTGGGACCACTTTTATTAATGGTAAAAGAGATAGTTGTGCACTCAGTTCATTTCCTGCATTGGAAATTAACCACAGATGCTGTTGAAACCATATGAAAATGTGGACATAGGAAAAGGCTGTAAGACACCACCTGGACTTCGGTTCGGACCTTCTACTTGGACAAACTGTAATAACTGGACCTCAGTGACTTTTAATTGAATACCCATGACCGAGAGTGATTGGAAAGAAACACAGAAACTAATGCAGCCCTTCATTCTGTCAATCCTACAGTGAGATGATACCGAAGTATTCAGTATGTCATCTAATAATATGATGATGATTGTTATTAAATATAAACTTTTAGCTTTCATCATCTTTGATCACAGCTTTTGGGATGTCTGGTTTTGTACTGTGTCTTCTATATGGACCTTATTTAAAAAAAAAGTTATTAATTGTAGTTACTAGTTAATTTCCCCAGAAGTAATTGGGTTAGTAACTCATTACCAGGAAAAGTAACTATTGGGTTACTTTTTTTAAATAAAATACTTTGATAGATAGATAGATAGATAATATTTGTAAAATTAAAGGAAAAACAAGCAAATATAATAGAATAAAAACAAATAAAGAAATAAACATCAGCTATATATAAATATAAAAATGGTGTATATGGATAATTTAGATTATTAATCTAAACATATTTGAGAAGTGAACCCCTCAGTTAACATCTGAACAACATTTTTTATCCACTGTAATAAATGTCACGTCAGAGTGTTGATCACAATAACCTAAAACAGATCATTTGTTGCTTTATGACGTCATCATAAATCAACAGACTTTAATATTTTCCCGCCGTGCGAACTGTAACATTTCCTGGAGCGCGTGAAGGCAGCGCGTCGCCCTACTTGCGTCAGTGCGTGATATCCCTCCGCGTAAGAGAAGCGCGCTCCTTTCCCTCCCGACAACACAGGATGCGAACGGGCGGCGGTGAAACTGCGAGACGTTTGCAGCGCCCCACGGCCGTTAAGTTTACCCGCACCGTCTGAGCAAAACGCACCGACCGAGCACCGAGCCACGTCCGCCTCCCTTCGACGCGAAGCGAACCCGCCCTGTGGCACCGACTGCCCCCGTGGAAGAAATATAATCCTCTGTGGGTGCTGCGCGGCAACCGAACCTGAAAGTGAAGAGGCAGCCGGGACGGAATGGAGCTCATCACTATTCTGGAAAAAACCGTCTCTCCAGGTGAGTGCTGGTCCTCCGCAGCGGGCACGCACCTCGGCCCGGGCCCGGCGATGTATTTCGGGGTGTTGGCGGCGGGATTCTCCGGCTGACGCTGAAGATTTGGAGGAAGGGAGGAGGGAAATGCCTCGCTAGCTACTAGCTCATAATGCTAAACGAGCTAACGTTAGCTCATAATGCTAACTGAGCTAACGTTACGGCCTGAGATGGCAGGTGACTTCGCACTCTTTCGGACCAAAACTCGTGTTTTATCGGTGTGATTTACTCGTCAGTCTGCTCCGTTTTGCCTCTGAATACACTGTCACATTCTAATCTTGAGGGCCTGGCTCCACAGTTGCTGCTGTGATAAGCTGCGGGACGCTGATCCGGAGACCGACCCTGCCCATGCCCGGTGGAGCCGCTACGCTAGCTGTTAGCATGTATCATTCAAACTGTCGGCCGCTTCCTCGCATGCCTCCTCGGTTTGAAGTCTGTTAAGGACCCGTTACGGTGATATGAGCTCTCTGAGGTGTGAGGATAATTTTACTGTGTGTATTTAAATGGAGTTGTGGTCATTTTGGCCGGTTTGATGTTCATCCCCAAAACTTTATTTCTGTCAGCCGAAGCGTGTTCCGCTGCGAGGCTGCCGTTAGCATGCTAGCAGATGCTAGCAGGCTCATGTTAGCGTGCCTGCCTGAAATGTAGCTAACACGCATGTTGCAGCCGCGGCGTGTCCCTCCTCCTCACGAGCTTGTTTCCTGCGTGAAAATGTGACCGCGTGGGACTGAAACGTGTCCTGGATGGGGCTTGTATGGGCGCGTGCGTGTGTTGTTATAAACAGCTGGCAGACTGTTTTAACCTCCCGGTTCAGGTGGGCTCGGGCGTTAGCTTCAGTGTGGGCTAATTAGCTGCCGGACGGAGCCTGACTCCTCTGCCTCTCTCCCGCAGATCGGAATGAACTGGAGGCGGCGCAGAAGTTTCTGGAGCAGGCGGCTGTGGAGAACCTGGTGAGTATGGAGCCGCTTCCCCGGGAGGGGGAGGCCGGCGGAGCCGTGGACAGCTGCAGCCCGCCGGCTTCTCCTCCCGCGGCCTCTGACACCCCCCCCCCCCCCCCCCCCCCACACACACACACACACACACACACACACACACACACACACCCTGGGGGTGTTGGCATCTGATGGAGGCGGCCCCCTGATCAGAGTCCACTGAACTGAATCAGATCCTCAAAGCTGGACAGAATCCTTCATCAGTGACTCTGATCAGAGGGTCTGAAAGTACCCGCCTGTCAACCCATCCTGAACCCACTGAGGTCACTTCCTGTGTCTGTGGACCCGGTTCTGCTCCGGATTTGTAGACTCGGTTCTGTGGGTCTGGTTCTGTGGGTCTTCCTGACGGGTCAGGAGAAAAGGAACTCTTTTATCAAAGGGAATGAAGCAGACTTCCTCTGTAGGTTCTGGATCTTTCCTGTCGGTACCGCAGCTTGTAGTGAGACATCCTGTTGAGGATCTCTGGCGGAGGCGGACCCACCAGAACCAGAACCTGGTACCAGATGCAGCTCGTTTTACTTCTTCCATCCTCAGACTAAAGTTCAGCAGATCCAGATGTTTTCTGAGCTTCAGCTTCTGTTTGTTGTACTTCAGCTTTAAGCCGACTGCTGTTGTCATGGCGATGCGTAGAAATGGAACGCCGCTTCCTGTGTCGTTCTCCGGTTCTGGCAGGAACACGGGTCTTAAAATAAAGCAACTGTTTAAAAAAAAAAAAAAATGCGTTCCATGAAAGCCTCGAGCATGGCGTCGGCGAGCGGGGACGATGACGTCACGATTTCGTGTTGGCTGTATACGGCGCGACCAGTAATTTGATGGGAAACGGCCCGTAGCAGAGTGCATGATGGGAAACGGCCCGTAGCAGAGTGCATGATGGGAAACGGCCCGTAGCAGAGTGCATGATGGGAAACGGCTCGTTGCAGAGTGCATGATGGGAAACGGCCCGTGGCAGAGTGCATGATGGGAAACGGCCCGTGGCAGAGTGCATGATGGGAAACGGCCCGTGGCAGAGTGCATGATGGGAAACGGCCCGTGGCAGAGTGCATGATGGGAAACGGCCCGTGGCTGAGTGCTCGTTCTGGTTCAAACTGAGGCTGTGACATCACTTCCTCGGTTGTCCTCTGATTGGCTGCTGTCCAGCATTTGATTTATACTCCTCCCATTGAGGCATTTCTGACCTTTAACCTCGGCTGTGATCCAGATGAGGTCCGAAGGTTAGAGAAGGCAATTTTATTTATAGAGAACAATTCAAAGTGCTTTACAGCTACATAAAATCACAAGAAGGCAATAAAATCATTCCAAAAACCAAAATAATCCTTAATTAATTCTTTTAAAAGTGAAGAGTGCAGATAAAACACTTCCAGGTGTCATATGCACAGCTAAATAGAACTGTTTTCAGCCTGGATTTAAACATTGTCAGAGTTGAGGCCCGTCTCACATCTTGTTAGGAGCATCAAACTCTTTCACTTTCTCTTTGTTTCTGTGGGCCACAGACAATGATTTCAGTTTTGTCTGAGTTTAGCTGGAGGAAATAGTTTTGCATCCACACACTGATCTGTTCGATGCAGCGACACAGTGTATCTACAGGCCCGTGTTCTCCTGCCGTCAGTGACACGTAGATCTGAGTGTCATCTGCATAGTTGTGCTAGGACACATTATAGCTGCGTATTAGCTGGCCTAGTGGAAGCATGTACAGATTGAACATCAGGGGCCCCAGGATTGACCCCTGGGGAACCCCACAGGTCATAGCCATTTGATGTTCCGTGTGTTTTGGGCGTGGTCGGGTCCAGATGTTCCGTGTGTTTGAGGCGTGGTCGGGTCCAGATGTCCCGTGTGTTTGAGGCGTGGTCGGGTCCAGATGTTCCGTGTGTTTCAGGCGTTGTCGGGTCCAGATGTCCCGTGTGTTTCAGGCGTTGTCGGGTCCAGATGTCCCGTGTGTTTCGGGCGTGGTCGGGTCCAGATGTCCCGTGTGTTTCGGGCGTGGTCGGGTCCAGATGTCCCGTGTGTTTGAGGCGTGGTCGGGTCCAGATGTCCCGTGTGTTTCGGGCGTGGTCGGGTCCAGATGTCCCGTGTGTTTCGGGCGTGGTCGGGTCCAGATGTCCCGTGTGTTTGAGGCGTGGTCGGGTCCAGATGTTCCGTGTGTTTCGGGCGTGGTCGGGTCCAGATGTTCCGTGTGTTTGAGGCGTGGTCGGGTCCAGATGTCCCGTGTGTTTCAGGCGTTGTCGGGTCCAGATGTTCCGTGTGTTTCGGGCGTAGTTTGGTCCAGATGTCCCGTGTGTTTCGGGCGTGGTCGGGTCCAGATGTCCCGTGTGTTTCGGGCGTAGTTTGGTCCAGATGTTCCGTGTGTTTGAGGCGTGGTCGGGTCCAGATGTCCCGTGTGTTTCAGGCGTTGTCGGGTCCAGATGTCCCGTGTGTTTCGGGCGTGGTCGGGTCCAGATGTTCCGTGTGTTTCGGGCGTGGTCGGGTCCAGATGTTCCGTGTGTTTCGGGCGTAGTTTGATCCAGATGTCCCGTGTGTTTCGGGCGTGGTCGGGTCCAGATGTTCCGTGTGTTTCGGGCGTGGTCGGGTCCAGATGTCCCGTGTGTTTCGGGCGTGGTCGGGTCCAGATGTCCCGTGTGTTTCGGGCGTGGTCGGGTCCAGATGTTCCGTGTGTTTTCGGGCGTGGTCGGGTCCAGATGTTCCGTGTGTTTTCGGGCGTGGTTGGGTCCAGATGTTCTGTGTGTTTCAAGCGTGGTTGGATCCAGATGTTCCGTGTGTTTCGGGCGTGGTCGGGTCCAGATGTTCCGTGTGTTTCAGGCGTGGTTGGGTCCAGATGTTCCGTGTGTTTCGGGCGTAGTCGGGTCCTAGGACTCGTGGTTTTGGTTCTGGCGAGCGTTCTAACCCTGTGCTTCCTCCGCAGCCCACGTTCCTGGTGGAGCTGTCCAAGGTGTTGGCGAACCCGGGGAACACGCAGGTGGCCCGAGTCGCCGCCGGGCTGCAGGTGAAGAACTCCCTGACCTCCAAAGACCCCGACGTGAAGACGCAGTACCAGCAGAGATGGCTGGCCATCGACGGCAACGCTCGCCGCGAGATCAAGAACTACGTGAGTGCTCGCCGCTCCGCCTCCCCGGGCCCGCCGCCGGGCCCTCCGTCTGACCCGACCCGTCTGTGTCCGGCAGGTTCTGCAGACTCTGGGCACGGAGACGTACCGGCCTAGCTCGGCCTCGCAGTGCGTCGCCGGCATCGCCTGCGCAGAGATCCCCGTCAACCAGTGGCCCGAGCTGATCCCGCAGCTGGTGGCCAACGTCACCGACCCGTCCAGCACCGAACACATGAAGGAGTCCACGCTGGAGGCCATCGGCTACATCTGCCAGGACATCGTGAGTGATTCTTCTGATTGTTACCGCCGCTTAGAGGTCACTGGTGTTTCCGACCCGGTTCTGACCCGGTTCTCCCTGCAGGACCCAGAGCAGCTGCAGGAGAACGCCAACCAGATCCTGACGGCCATCATCCAGGGCATGAGGAAGGAGGAGCCCAGCAACAACGTGAAGCTGGCCGCCACCAACGCCCTGCTCAACTCGCTGGAGTTCACCAAGGCCAACTTCGACAAAGAGGTACGGCGCCGCGAGGCCGCCGGGCCGCCGGTTCTGTTGGTTCTGAGTTATTTCTGACTGTGTTCTGTTTTCAGACGGAGAGACACTTCATCATGCAGGTGGTCTGTGAAGCCACGCAGTGTCCCGACACCAGGGTGAGTACATCTGTGCACGTCTGTACACGTCTATACACATCTGCACACATCTGCACACATCTGTACACGTCTGTACTCAGCTGACATGTTGACCTCTGCTCTGCCTCTGTGGTGCGTTCAGGTGCGTGTGGCAGCCCTTCAGAACCTGGTGAAGATCATGTCTCTGTACTATCAGTACATGGAGACCTACATGGGACCGGCTCTGTTCGCGGTAAGGCGGGGGGCAGTTAACCTGGGGGAGGGGCAGTTAACCTGGGGTTATATTCCACTAACAGCACGTGGGCGGGTCTGACTGGTTCCGGCTGGTTCTGGCTGGTTCCGGACGGTTCTGACCGGTTCTCCGGTTTGTGCAGATCACCATCGAGGCGATGAAGAGCGACATCGATGAGGTGGCTCTGCAGGGCATCGAGTTCTGGTCCAACGTCTGTGACGAGGAGATGGACCTGGCCATCGAGGCCTCCGAGGTGAGTGTCAGCCAACGCATCGATCCGCCGTCACGCCGCCGGTCTCTGATGCTTCTTCCTGTTTCCTCTCGTCCAATGGCAGGCCTCGGAGCAGGGCCGCCCCCCCGAGCACACCAGCAAGTTCTACGCCAAAGGAGCGCTGCAGTACCTGGTGCCCATCCTGACCCAGACCCTCACCAAGCAGGTGACCTCCGACCCGCTCATCATGTGACCGCCTGCGCAGTCGTGTGACCGCCTGCGCAGTCGTGTGACCGCCTGCGCAGTCGTGTGACCGTCTGCGCAGTCGTGTGACCGTCTGCGCAGTCGTGTGACCGTCTGCGCAGTCGTGTGACCGTCTGCGCAGTCGTGTGACCGTCTGCGCAGTCGTGTGACCGTCTGCGCAGTCGTGTGACCGTCTGCGCAGTCGTGTGACCGCCTGCGTAGTCGTGTGACCGTCTGCGCAGTTGTGTGACTGCCTGCAGTCGTGTGACCGCCTGCGTAGTCGTGTGACCGCCTGCGCAGTCGTGTGACCGCCTGCGCTCATGTGACCGCCTGCAGTCGTGTGACCGCCTGCAGTCGTGTGACCGCCTGCGCAGTCGTGTGACCGTCTGCGTAGTCGTGTGACCGCCTGCGCTCGTGTGACCGCCTGCAGTCGTGTGACCGCCTGCGCAGTCGTGCGACCGCCTGCGCAGTCGTGCGACCGCCTGCGCAGTCGTGCGACCGCCTGCGCAGTCGTGCGACCGCCTGCGCAGTCGTGCGACCGCCTGCGCAGTCGTGTGACCGCCTGCGCAGTCGTGTGACCGCCTGCTGTCGTGTGACCGTCCGCAGTCGTGTGACTGTCTGTGTGTGTGACGCCTTTAGGACGAGAACGATGACGATGACGACTGGAACCCGTGTAAGGCGGCCGGCGTGTGCCTGATGCTGCTCGCCACCTGCTGCGAGGACGACGTGGTTCCCCACGTTCTGCCCTTCATCAAAGAGAACATCAAACACCCCGACTGGCGCTACCGCGACGCCTCCGTCATGGCGTTCGGCTCCATCCTGGAGGGGCCGGACCTGAACCAGCTCAAACCGCTGGTCATACAGGTGCGTTCACCCGCCCTCAGGTCAGCTGGTCTCCGTGAGAACCGTCCCCCTCTGACCGTGTGACCCCAACAGGCCATGCCGACGCTGATCGAGCTGATGAAGGACCCCAGCGTGGTGGTGAGGGACACCACGGCGTGGACGGTGGGCAGGATCTGCGAGCTGCTGCCCGAAGCCGCCATCAACGAGATGTACCTGGCGCCCCTGCTGCAGTGTCTGATCGAGGGTCTGGGGGCGGAGCCGAGGGTGGCGTCCAACGTGTGCTGGGTGAGCCGCGGCGCCGAGGGGCGCCTGCACGTGGGCGGTGGGTTAGAAGTTACATTTAACCCGCAGGGTTCACATTTCCTACTCTGCTGCCGCACGGCAGCTTTGTGTGTTCCAGAGCGTTTGGGTTAGGGAACAGAAATATCTGATTAAATTATGCTGTTGGGGTTAAAGGTCATCAGGTGAGTTTAGTTTAAGGTCATCAGGAGGTCAGGTTAGTTAGTAAATGTGAACTCTGATCTATAGGGATGGGAATCGAAAACCGGTTCTTGTTGAGAACCGGTTCCCAGTGTTTCAATTCCTTGGAATCGTTTGGCGATTTTGCAAACGATTCCCTTATCGGTTCCAGTGGGCACGAATGATGTCACCAACGCAGCGTTGCGTGGCGAGTCCAGCGCAGCCAGCAGCCAACAGTAAACATGGCGCCCAAGCGGTACAAACGCTTGAAAGTTTGGTTCCACATCCCTAAAGAAGACGACAACAGGGCAACTTGCAAAGTGAATATTTCACCAAAGGGAGGAAATACTACCAACATGCAATAACTATGAATGAATGATTAACGTTGGTGAATCTGAACCCAGCAACGTCAGCAACGTTAGCAACGTTAGCATGTCCTCGGCTAACACTGCAGGTAACTAACTAACAAACACTGCCTATCATGTTAGCAGCATTTGCCTGATTGTAAAAGCTGCTGTTAGTAACGGTTAAGGTTAAATGAATGCCTTCTCAGGCATTACATTTAGATGAAATCATGAGAGGCAGAGCCTGACTGGCTCAGAGCCAGAGGCTGGTGGTGCTACCCCCAGTTCACCTCTACCTCCAGCTTCTCCTTTCACCAGAGCAGGAAGAGTTAAATTACCCAGGCCAGGATAGACCAATGTGGACCTCACCGTTGTTGGGTTTGTGAGGTCATGACTCGTGTTACTTCTAAACTAAACAAAGTTGATGCTAATCGACCGGTTTGTTGTCCTTTTTCTCCAAATGAGAATCGATAAGGGAACCGACAAAGAACCGAATCGTTAAGCAGAATCGAAAAAATCTTATCAATTCCCATCCCTACTGATCTAACGCGGTGGAAGTTTTACCTGAAATTCATTAATCGCGTACAGGCAGCAGCTGCGTCACGTCCCAAACATGGCCGTCAGAGGCTCGCCTTCTGCATCACGTCCCAAACATGGCCGTCAGAGGCTCGCCTTCTGCATCACGTCCCAAACATGGCCGTCAGAGGCTCGCCTTCTGCATCACGTCCCAAACATGGCCGTCAGAGGCTCGCCCTTTGCATCACGACCCAAACATGGCCGTCAGAGGCTCGCCTTCTGCATCACGTCCCAAACATGGCCGTCAGAGGCTCGCCTTCTGCATCACGTCCCAAACATGGCCGTCAGAGGCTCGCCCTTTGCATCACGACCCAAACATGGCCGTCAGAGGCTCGCCTTCTGCATCACGACCCAAACATGGCCGTCAGAGGCTCGCCTTCTGCATCGCGTCCCAAACATGGCCGTCAGAGGCTCGCCTTCTGCATCAGCGGACGGGTAAACACGTCTCCGTCTCCTCCGTCAGGCCTTCTCCTCTCTGGCTGAGGCGGCGTACGAAGCCACGGACGCGGCGGAGGACCAGGAGGAGCCCAGCACCTACTGCCTGTCCTCGTCCTTCGAGATCATCGTCCAGAAGCTCCTGGAGACCACGGACAGGTAACGCCGCTCAGAGCCGCCGAAACACTTCCTGTTTCAGTAAGACGGGCGTGTTAAACGTGTTGGCGTGCTTAACGCGTTGGCGTGCTGAACGCGTTTAACGCGTTGGCGTGTTAAACGAGTTTGCGTGCTTAACGCGTTGGCGTGCTGAACGCGTTTAACGTGTTGCCGTGTTAAACGAGTTGCCGTGTTTAACGCGTTTAACGTGTTGGTGTGCTTAACGTGTTGGTGTGCTTAACGTGTTGGCGTGCTTAACGCGTTTAACGTGTTGGTGTGCTTAACGTGTTGCCGTGCTTAACGCGTTTAACGTGTTGGTGTGCTTAACGTGTTGGCGTGCTTAACGTGTTGGCGTGCTTAACGCGTTGGCGTGCTTAACGCGTTGGCGTGCTTAACGTGTTGGCGTGCTTAACGCGTTGGCGTGTTAAACGAGTTTGCGTGTTTAACCTGTTGCCGTGTTTAACTTGTTGCCCTGTTTAACGTGTTGCCCTGTTTAACGTGTTGCCCTGTTTAACGTGTTGCCCTGTTTAACGTGTTGCCCTGTTTAACGTGTTTGCGTGTTAAACGAGTTTGCGTGTTAAACGAGTTTGCGTGTTAAACGAGTTTGCGTGTTAAACGAGTTTGCGTGTTAAACGAGTTTGCGTGTTGCCGTGTTTAACTTGTTGCCCTGTTTAACCTGTTGCCGTGTTTAACGTGTTGGCGTGTTTAACGTGTTGGCGTGTTTAACCTGTTGGCGTGTTGCCGTGTTTAACCTGTTGGCGTGTTTAACGTGTTGGCGTGTTTAACGAGTTTGCGTGTTTAACACGTTGGCGTGTTGCCGTGTTTAACGTGTTGGTGTGTTTACGTCTTTGCGTGTTTAACGCGTTGGCGCGTTTAACGCGTTGGCATGCTTTACGCGTTGGCGTGTTTAACGTGTTGGCGTGTTTAACGTGTTGGCGCGTTTAACGCGTTGGCGTGTTTAACGTGTTGGCGCGTTTAACGCGTTGGCGTGTTAAACAAGTTCGCGTGTTTAACCTGTTGGCGTGTTTAACCTGTTGGCGTGTTTAACCTGTTGGCGTGTTTAACCTGTTGGCGTGTTTAACCTGTTGGCGCGTTTAACCTGTTGGCGCGTTTAACCTGTTGGCGCGTTTAACCTGTTGGCGTGTTTAACCTGTTGGCGTGTTTAACCTGTTGGCGCGTTTAACCTGTTGGCGTGTTTAACCTGTTGGCGTGTTTAACCTGTTGGCGTGTTTAACGTGTTGGCGTGTTTAACCTGTTGGCGTGTTTAACCTGTTGGCGTGTTTAACCTGTTGGCGTGTTTAACCTGTTGGCGTGTTTAACGTGTTGGCGTGTTTAACGAGTTTGCGTGTTTAACACGTTGGCGTGCTTAACACGTTGGCGTGTTGCCGTGTTTAACGTGTTGGTGTGTTTACGTCTTTGCGTGTTTAACGCGTTGGCGCGTTTAACGCGTTGGCATGCTTTACGCGTTGGCGTGTTTAACGTGTTGGCGTGTTTAACGTGTTGGCGCGTTTAACGCGTTGGCGTGTTTAACGTGTTGGCGCGTTTAACGCGTTGGCGTGTTAAACAAGTTCGCGTGTTTAACCTGTTGGCGTGTTTAACCTGTTGGCGTGTTTAACCTGTTGGCGTGTTTAACCTGTTGGCGTGTTTAACCTGTTGGCGCGTTTAACCTGTTGGCGTGTTTAACGTGTTGGCGTGTTTAACGTGTTGGCGTGTTTAACCTGTTGGCGCGTTTAACCTGTTGGCGTGTTTAAACTGTTGGCGTGTTTAACGTGTTGGCGTGTTTAACCTGTTGGCGTGTTTAACCTGTTGGCGTGTTTAACCTGTTGGCGCGTTTAACCTGTTGGCGTGTTTAACCTGTTGGCGTGTTTAACCTGTTGGCGTGTTTAACCTGTTGGCGTGTTTAACCTGTTGGCGTGTTTAACGTGTTGGCGTGTTTAACCTGTTGGCGTGTTTAACCTGTTGGCGCGTTTAACCTGTTGGCGCGTTTAACCTGTTGGCGTGTTTAACCTGTTGGCGTGTTTAACCTGTTGGCGTGTTTAACCTGTTGGCGTGTTTAACCTGTTGGCGTGTTTAACGTGTTGGCGTGTTTAACCTGTTGGCGTGTTTAACCTGTTGGCGTGTTTAACGTGTTGGCGTGTTTAACCTGTTGGCGTGTTTAACCTGTTGGCGCGTTTAACCTGTTGGCGCGTTTAACCTGTTGGTGCGTTTAACCTGTTGGCGTGTTTAACCTGTTGGCGTGTTAAATGAGTTCGCGTGTATAACCTGTTGGCGTGTTTAACGTGTTGGCGTGTTTAACCTGTTGGCGTGTTTAACCTGTTGGCGTGTTTAACCTGTTGGCGTGTTTAACGTGTTGGCATGCTGCGTTTCCCGCCTCAGGCCCGACGGTCACCAGAACAACTTGCGCTCGGCCGCCTACGAGGCTCTGATGGAGATCGTGAAAAACAGCGCCAAAGACTGCTACCCGGCGGTGCAGAAGACCACGCTGGTCATCATGGAGCGGCTGCAGCAGGTCCTGCAGATGGAGGTGAGGTGCAGTCTGACCTTTGACCCTGAGGTAAAACAGGAAGTGGTTTGTGTTTAACTCTGGAGCTTCCTGTGCCGGCAGTCTCACATCCAGAGCACCTCGGACAGGATCCAGTTCAACGACCTGCAGTCGCTGCTGTGCGCCACTCTGCAGGTGAGACCCCGCCCCCCCAACCCCACCCGCCGTTTCTGTGGCGGCCCGCTGAGCGCTTCCTGTTTCCTGTTTCCAGAACGTTCTACGTAAGGTGCAGCATCAGGACGCCCTGCAGATCTCTGACGTGGTGATGGCGTCCCTGCTGAGGATGTTCCAGAGCACCGCCGGCTCCGGCGGCGTTCAGGAGGACGCTCTGATGGCCGTGTCCACGCTGGTCGAAGGTACGCTCAGACGGTTTCATCAGAATGTTACCGTGGCAACCGCAGGCTGAGCTCTGACCGTGTCCCTGTTCTGGTTGTTCCAGTTCTGGGCAGCGATTTCCAGAAATACATGGAAGCCTTCAAGCCGTTCCTCGCCATCGGACTGAAGAACTACGCCGAGTATCAGGTAGGACGCGCGCCTGGAGAGTCCTGATCCTGGACTCGGGTAGAATGCAGCTAACAGGAAGTGTTTGGCCGTTAGCTCACGCAGCTAACAGGAAGTGTTTGGCCGTTAGCTCACGCAGCTAACAGGAAGGGTTTGGCCGTTAGCTCACGCAGCTAACAGGAAGGGTTTGGCCGTTAGCTCACGCAGCTAACAGGAAGGGTTTGGCCGTTAGCTCACGCAGCTAACAGGAAGTGTTTGGCCGTTAGCTCACGCAGCTAACAGGAAGTGTTTGGCCGTTAGCTCACGCAGCTAACAGGAAGGGTTTGGCCGTTAGCTCACGCAGCTAACAGGAAGGGTTTGGCCGTTAGCTCACGCAGCTAACAGGAAGGGTTTGGCCGTTAGCTCACGCAGCTAACAGGAAGTGTTTGGCCGTTAGCTCACGCAGCTAACAGGAAGGGTTTGGCCGTTAGCTCACGCAGCTAACAGGAAGGGTTTGGCCGTTAGCTCACGCAGCTAACAGGAAGGGTTTGGCCGTTAGCTCACGCAGCTAACAGGAATCGTTTGGCCGTTAGCTCATGCAGCTAACAGGAATCGTTTGGCCGTTAGCTCATGCGGCTAACAGGAAGTGTTTGGCCGTTAGCTCACGCAGCTAACAGGAAGTGTTTGGCCGTTAGCTCACGCAGCTAACAGGAAGCGTTTGGCCGTTAGCTCATGCGGCTAACGGGAAGCGTTTGGCCGTTAGCTCATGCGGCTAACAGGAAGCGTTTGTGCATTAGCTCACGCGGCTAACAGGAAGGGTTTGGCCGTTAGCTCACGCAGCTAACAGGAAGGGTTTGGCCGTTAGCTCACGCAGCTAACAGGAAGGGTTTGGCCGTTAGCTCACGCAGCTAACAGGAATCGTTTGGCCGTTAGCTCATGCAGCTAACAGGAATCGTTTGGCCGTTAGCTCATGCGGCTAACAGGAAGTGTTTGGCCGTTAGCTCACGCAGCTAACAGGAAGTGTTTGGCCGTTAGCTCACGCAGCTAACAGGAAGCGTTTGGCCGTTAGCTCATGCGGCTAACGGGAAGCGTTTGGCCGTTAGCTCATGCGGCTAACAGGAAGCGTTTGTGCATTAGCTCACGCGGCTAACAGGAAGCGTTTGGCCATTAGCTCACGCAGCTAACAGGAAGCGTTTGGCCGTTAGCTCACGCAGCTAACAGGAAGCGTTTGGGCGTTAGCTCACGCAGCTAACAGGAAGCGTTTGGGCGTTAGCTCACGCAGCTAACAGGAAGTGTTTGGGCGTTAGCTCAGCTGCTGATTGGTCTGTGATGATAAACATGCACCACGCTGACTGTGATGTAAAACAACCACCTTATCTGAGACCTCAGTCTGATTCTGCTTCATCGGCTCATTGTGTGACAGAACTGGTGTTTACAGGCGACACATTCAGACCGACCCAGAACAGATTTCACTCGATGTGTCGCCTTTAACGCGGCTTCAGATCCAGGAGGAAGCGTTTGGCTGTTAGCTTATGCAGCTAAGATGAAGTGTTTGGCCGTTAGCTCATGCAGCTAACAGGAAGGGTTTGGCTGTTAGCTCATGCAACTAAGAGGAAGTGTTTGGCCGTTAGCTCATGCAGCTAACAGGAAGTTTTTGGCCGTTAGTTAATGCAGCTAACAGGAAGTGTTTGGCCATTAGCTCATGAAGCTAACGGGAAGTGTTTGGCCATTAGCTCATGAAGCTAACGGGAAGTGTTTGGCCGTTAGCTCATGAAGCTAACGGGAAGTGTTTGGGTGTTAGCTCATGAAGCTAACAGGAAGTGTTTGGCACAATGACGTGCATGGTTACGGTTGTCATGGGTTAGGGTTGTTGTGACCATGGATGTACAAAGAAGGTAATGACAGACATAGCAACAGTAACCACGAGGAGACGGCAGTCTGCAGTGATGCTGCGTTCCAGACAACTCTGGGAAAATATGGGCTGGGATTTGTGGAAAACGAATTGAACAGCATCAAACTCTGAAATTACTCGTGTATTCATCTTCTTCCAAAATGAGCATAAATTGCTGCTGCACAGTTTTCAGTGTTCAGCGGGTCTATTTTCCCTGAAGCGTATGCGTCAGATCCACTGCCCCCCCCAACATAAGCCCTGTAACTGATGTTTCTGGACTCTGAGAACAGGTGAAACTGAGATGAACACCAGTTCTTTTCTACTCAAACACTAAAGAATCAGGATCTGATCCAAGACGTTTAACTGATTTTCTGTTTTTATGAGGATAAAAAGACAGAAAAAGTTGGAACAGATTTGTTCATGAGTTCAGAAAAGGATCAAAAAGGGAAAATAAAAAGTTCCTACCTTCATAAACGTTGGGTCAGACTCTCCAGTTTCTCCTGAGCTCTGCAGCCTGAACGCTTTGAACTCTGACCCCCGTTTGCTGACCTGCTGCTTGTGTTGCAGGTGTGTCTCGCCGCCGTGGGTCTGGTGTGCGACCTCTGCAGAGCGCTGACCACCAACATCCTGCCTTACTGTGACGAGATGATGCAGCTGCTGCTGGAGAACCTGGGGGTGAGGAATCAAATTTATTTGTATAGCACATGTCATGTACAAACAATTCAAAGTGCTTTACATAAAATAAAAGCATTGCAGCAGGGAAGCATTAAAAATACATAAAAGAATATAAATAGAAAGAAATAAAATAATTTAAAAACCAGCAACAGTCCAGATAAGTTCAAAGATAGCGTGCAGATTTCCTGCATAGACACATGAGAAAAGAAATGTCTTTAACCTGGATTTAAAAATGTCTCCATTTGGTGAAAGTTTAATCTCCACTGGCAGTTTGTTCCACTTGTTTGCAGCATAACAGCTAAATGCTGCTTCTCCATGTTTAGTCTGGACTCTGGACTGGACCAGCTGACCTGAGTCCTTGGATCTCAGAGCTCTGCTGGCTTTATATTCTCTGAACACATCACAGATTGTAAACCATCAGCAGGCTTTTAAAATCTATTCTGTGACTGACTGGAAGCCAGAGTAAAGATGTTAAAGCTGCTGTGATGTGTTCAGATCTCTTAGTCCGGGTTAAAACTCCAGCAGCAGCGTTCTGGATGAGCTGCAGATGTTTAATGCTCTTTGTGGGAAGTCCAGTTAAAAGAGCGTTACAGTAATGGAGTCTGCTGGAGATGAATGCATGGATGAGTTTCTCCTGGTCTTTTTGGGAGAAGAGGAGTTTAACTCTTAGCTGCCTGAGCCAGCTGCTGATTGGTCTGTGATGATAAACATGCACCACGCTGACTGTGATGTAAAACAACCACCTTATCTGAGACCTCAGTCTGATTCTGCTTCATCGGCTCATTGTGTGACAGAACTGGTGTTTACAGACGACACATTGAGACCGACACAGAACAGATGTTCACTCGATGTGTCGCCTTGAACGCGGCTTCAGATCCAGGAGGCGCTGTTGGACTGAAGCTTGGTCAGAAACCGCAGCCTCCTGTAGTCTGAGCTGCTCTGTGATCACATGACTGAAAGTGTCCCGTTCATTACTGCCACACTGTTAAACCATGCTCATTAAATCTGCTCAGAACGAGAACGTCCACCGGTCGGTGAAGCCTCAGATCCTCTCTGCGTTCGGGGACATCGCTCTGGCCATCGGAGGCGAGTTTAAGAAGTACCTGGACATCGTGCTGGACACCCTGCAGCAGGCCTCCCAGGCGCAGGTGGACAAGGTGAGGCGGAGCTTCAGGGCAGCCCGGGCGTTCTGTGGCGTGTTGGGTCTGTGATGATAAATCATGCACCACGCTGACCGTGATGTAAAACAACCACCTTAACTGAGACCCCCCCCCCCGCTGCAGTCCGACCCCATCGGCTGGGTTTCAGCTCTGACTCGGGTCTTGTTGTTTCAGACGGACTACGACATGGTGGACTACCTGAACGAGCTGAGGGAGGGCTGCCTGGAGGCGTACACCGGGATCATCCAGGGCCTGAAGGGCGACCAGGAGAACGTCCACCGTAAGACGCATGTTTGTAAACTCTGAACAGAGGGTTGGAACCGGAGGGTTAGGGTAGGGTTGGAGGGTTAGGGTAGGGTTGGAGCCGGAGGGTTAGGGTAGGGTTGGAGCCGGAGGTTTAGGGTAGGGTTGGAGGGTTAGGGTTGGGTTGGAGCCGGAGGGTTAGGGTAGGACCGGAACCGGAGGGTTAGGGTAGGGTTGGAGCCGGAGGGTTAGGGTAGGGTTGGAGCCGGAGGGTTAGGGTAGGACCGGAGGGTTGGGTTGGGTTTGAACCGGATGGTTACGGTGCGTTCACACCAGACGCGGTCGGGCGACGCGATTACATACAAAGTCAATGCAAAGACGCGATTAGACGCGGATTCGAGCCGGCGGCGCGATGAGGCGCGGTGGTGCGGTGAGGCGCGGTGGTGCGGTGAGGCGCGGTGGTGCGGTGAGGCGCGGTGGTGCGGTGAGGCGCGGTGAGGCGCGGTGATGCGGTGGCCGCCGCGCGAGTGAAAATATGCGATCCGCGCGAGTTCAAAAAATCCAACTTTGGCGAAATGGTCGCGTCAGACAGCCTATCAGCGTTGAGATTCTGGACGACAGTGACGTGGAGACAGATGGACAGGCGCTCCGCAGCTGAAATGGAGTCGTGTCTGTGACATGCAGATGGGACTGCAGATGGAAATTAGCTTCTAAGCTACAATCTGGTGCAGGTCATCTCTTTACTTTGTTATTAATGTACTTTTTAACATGGTCCCTGACTAAATAAAATAAAAAAAATTAAATCACCGCCTTCTCCAGGAGTTCCGTCTGGATGATCTCTCGGCAGGACACCAACCACAGGCGCCCCGCAGCTGAAACGGAGCCGCGGCCCAGCTGCGGAGCGCCTGCAGCCGGCGTCCCGCCGAGAGATCACGGCACCGATCCTCCCGTGACGGCCGCTTCCAGCGGTGTTTCGGGCTCGCCGGGACCCAGTTTGGTGGCCTGCTCGGGAGGATCGGTGCCGTGATCTCTCGGCGGGACGCCGGCTGCAGGCGCCGGTCCTCCCGAGCGGGTCGTCGGGCTGGGTCCTGGTGGGCCTGGGGTGCCGCTGGAGGCGGCCGTCATCCAGAAGCAACTCCTGGAGAAGGCGATGAAATTATCCGAGCTGAATGCACCACCGGATGATGTCACTGATCCAGACACGACGGCGTGTGCGTTTCAGACGAATCTCGGACTGCCACAGCAGGTACAAGGACGCGATCAGCCATGGATAGCCCCTTGAGCTATTCACTCGTTTTTTACTCGCGCGAAAGAGGCGTTTGAGGCGATGGAATTTAATTTACACCTGCGGCAACGATCGCGCGATGAAGGCGGTGCGAATATTCGCATCGCGTTTGGTGTGAACGCACCGTTAGAGCCGGAGGGTTAGAACCATGTGCTGAGAGGTTGTTTGTGTTCTGAACTAAATGATGAATTCCAGCTGACGTCGGTTCCTCTTCCTGTCCGCAGTGAGGCAGGAGGATTTTACGATGTCACAGAGTAATTTGGGCCTTTTCACCCAGGAAGCTTCAGGCTGCAGCCAGAAATAAAAGCTTCCTGGTTTTGCGAGACCCAACAGACAGACCTGAGCTCTGAGTTTTAAGTCCTGTTTCAGCTCCTGTTTCAGCTCCTGTTTCAGCTCCTGACTTCCCTCCTCTTGTTCTCCTGCAGCCGACGTGATGCTGGTTCAGCCTCGGGTGGAGTTCATCCTCCTCTTCATCCATCACATCGCCGAGGACGAGGATCACTCTGACGGCGTGGTGGCCAACGCCGCCGGGCTCATCGGGTAAGACGGGGAGGGGGGGACAGCTGCTGAACGCTTCTTTCCCGTAAAAGGTGCTGATGCTCTAACCTAAGCAGGAACCGGTCCGGTTATAAAAACATGAATATATTAACCTGTGTATTATTTGAATAGCTTAGTATTGAATGTACAATAACAGAGTAGCTAGGTTTATACGCGGCACTAGGCCCTGTTTAATATAAAACACAATTTTATGCCATATAAAAAGTAGGGGGGTCCCTGCTCCAACTCTCCATCAGTTTGGGGGTCCCTGGCCTTAAAAACGTTGAATACCCCTGACTTAGGGGAACCGGTCCACTTAGGGGAACCGGTCCTGTAGAATATTACTCTATGATCCGATAAACGGAGCCGTCCTCCTGTCCGCATATCTGTGAATGGCAGCCTGACTAAAGCTGCAGCCGTCTGACACAGCAGCCCCTGGTGGGCGTCAGCGGCGTTACACTTCCTGTCTGTCTGTTGGTCTGTGAGGAGAAATCATGCACCACTCTGACAACATGATGCACAGCCCGACCACAACATCTGAGACCAACACACTCTGTAACTGCGGCTCTGCTGCCTGCACGTCTGCCTGCTGACATGTGGCGCTCTGTCCTCAGCGACCTGTGCACGGCGTTCGGGAAAGACGTGATGAAGCTGGTGGAGGTTCGCCCGCTCATCAACGACCTGCTGACGGAGGGCCGGCGCTCCAAAACCACCAAGACCAAGACGCTGGCCACCTGGGCCACCAAGGAGCTGCGCAAGCTCAAGAGCCAGGCCTGGTGAGGACACGTACACACACACGTGCACATTTCATACAGTTCAGGTTTGTTTTTTAATAGTTTTTATTAGCAAGTTTCAACAAATGTCACTTCAAAGATACAGTTCATCCAGAACTGATTAAAAACAGGGATCCCAGCTCAGGAAACCTGCAGATTCACTGAAACTTCTCTCTGGTCTGATCCGTCCTGAGCTGCACGAGGCGACTGGAGAGAGAAAACTGCCTTTAACAGGAAGAAACCTCCATCGGATCCAGAACCAGGAAGGGCGGCCATCTGCCCGGTTCAGCTGAAGGCTTTTCAGAGAATATGTGGGACAGCCCAATAATAAAGAATTACAGCAGTCCAATCCTGAAGTAACAGATGCATGGAGCAGTTTTTCTGCATCACTCTGAGACAAGATGTTCCTGATTTTAACAATATTACGAAGGTGAAACAAGGCAGTCCTAGAAACCTGATTTATATGCGAGTCGGGACAGATCCTGGTCAGGTTCCTCACTGTAGGACCAGAAGCTGGGCAAACACCATCCAGAGTAACTATAGAACCAGACAGTTTCTGAGTCTTTATGTTGGTCTGACACAGGAAGGCTCAATGGGTCAGAACCACCTGGATGTCTCTAACGTGGGCCGAGCTGCCCGTATGGCAGCCGGCTTGATTGTTTGGGATAGGGTTGGAACCGGAGGGGTAGGGTTGGAGCTGGAGAGTTGGGGTAGGGTTGGAGCCCGAGGGTTAGGGTAGGGTTGGAACCGGAGGGTTGGGGTAGGGTTGGAGCCCGAGGGTTAGGGTAGGGTTGGAACCGGAGGGTTGGGGTAGGGTTGGAGCCCGAGGGTTAGGGTAGGGTTGGAGCTGGAGGGTTGGAGCTGGAGACTTGGGGTAGGGTTGGAACCGGAGGGTTAGGGTAGGGTTGGAGCCAGAGGGGTAGGGGAGGGTTAGGGTAGGGTTGGAGCCAGAGGGGTAGGGGAGGGTTAGGGTAGGGTTGGGTTGGAGCCGGAGGGTTAGAACCATGTGCTGAGAGGTTGTTTGTGTTCTGAACTAAATGATGAATTCCAGCTGACGTCGGTTCCTCTTCCTGTCCGCAGTGAGGCAGGAGGATTTTACGATGTCACAGAGTAATTTGGGCCTTTTCACCCAGGAAGCTTCAGGCTGCAGCCAGAAATAAAAGCTTCCTTTTTTTGCGGGACCCAACAGACAGACCTGAGTCAAATGATAAATTCTGGTAAAAAATAACTCAAAGGTTCCTCACTGTAGTACTAGAAGACAAGGAAATATCAATAACTATCAGTAACTATTTAACCAGACAGTTTCTTTATGTTGGTCTGACACAGGAAGGCTCAATGGGTCAGAACCACCTGGATGTCTCTAACGTGGGCCGAGCTGCCCGTATTGCAGCCGGCTTGATTGGTCGACGCCGGGCCCTCAACTTGTTTGGTTAGGGTAGGGTTGGAACCGGAGGGTTGGGGTAGGGTTGGAACCGTAGGGTTGGAGCCGGAGGGTTAGGGTAGGGTTGGGTTGGAGCCGGAGGGTTAGGGTAGGGTTGGGTTGGAGCCGGAGGTTTAGGGTAGGGTTGGGTTGGAGCCGGAGGTTTAGGGTTGGGTTGGAGCCGGAGGTTTAGGGTAGGGTTGGGTTGGAGCCGGAGGTTTAGGGTTGGGTTGGAGCCGGAGGTTTAGGGTAGGGTTGGGTTGGAACCGGAGGGGTAGGGTTGGAGCCGGAGATTTAGGGTAGGGTTGGAGCCAGAGGTTTAGGGTAGGATTGGAACCGGAGGGTTGGAGCTGGAGGGTTAGGGTAGGGTTGGGTTGGAGCCGGAGGGTTAGGGTAGGGTTGGGTTGGAGCCGGAGGGTTAGGGTAGGGTTGGGTTGGAACCGGAGGGTTAGGGTAGGGTTGGGTTGGAGCCGGAGGTTTAGGGTAGGGTTGGGTTGGAACCGGAGGGTTGGAGCCGGAGGGTTAGGGTAGGGTTGGGTTGGAGCCGGAGGTTTAGGGTAGGGTTGGGTTGGAGCCGGAGGGTTAGGGTAGGGTTGGGTTGGAGCCGGAGGGTTAGGGTAGGGTTGGGTTGGAGCCGGAGGGTTAGGGTAGGGTTGGGTTGGAGCCGGAGGGTTAGGGTAGGGTTGGGTTGGAGCCGGAGGTTTAGGGTAGGGTTGGGTTGGAGCCGGAGGTTTAGGGTTGGGTTGGAGCCGGAGGTTTAGGGTAGGGTTGGGTTGGAGCCGGAGGTTTGGGGTAGGGTTGGAGCCGGAGATTTAGGGTAGGGTTGGAGCCAGAGGTTTAGGGTAGGATTGGAACCGGAGGGTTGGAGCTGGAGGGTTAGGGTAGGGTTGGGTTGGAGCCGGAGGGTTAGGGTAGGGTTGGGTTGGAGCCGGAGGGTTAGGGTAGGGTTGGGTTGGAACCGGAGGGTTAGGGTAGGGTTGGGTTGGAGCCGGAGGTTTAGGGTAGGGTTGGGTTGGAGCCGGAGGGTTAGGGTAGGGTTGGGTTGGAGCCGGAGGGTTAGGGTAGGGTTGGGTTGGAACCGGAGGGTTAGGGTAGGGTTGGGTTGGAGCCGGAGGTTTAGGGTAGGGTTGGGTTGGAGCCGGAGGGTTAGGGTAGGGTTGGGTTGGAGCCGGAGGTTTAGGGTAGGGTTGGGTTGGAGCCGGAGGGTTAGGGTAGGGTTGGGTTGGAGCCGGAGGGTTAGGGTAGGGTTGGGTTGGAACCGGAGGGTTAGGGTAGGGTTGGGTTGGAGCCGGAGGTTTAGGGTAGGGTTGGGTTGGAACCGGAGGGTTGGAGCCGGAGGGTTAGGGTAGGGTTGGGTTGGAGCCGGAGGTTTAGGGTAGGGTTGGGTTGGAGCCGGAGGGTTAGGGTAGGGTTGGGTTGGAGCCGGAGGGTTAGGGTAGGGTTGGGTTGGAGCCGGAGGGTTAGGGTAGGGTTGGGTTGGAGCCGGAGGTTTAGGGTAGGGTTGGGTTGGAGCCGGAGGTTTAGGGTTGGGTTGGAGCCGGAGGTTTAGGGTAGGGTTGGGTTGGAGCCGGAGGTTTGGGGTAGGGTTGGAGCCGGAGATTTAGGGTAGGGTTGGAGCCAGAGGTTTAGGGTAGGATTGGAACCGGAGGGTTGGAGCTGGAGGGTTAGGGTAGGGTTGGGTTGGAGCCGGAGGTTTAGGGTAGGGTAGGGTTGGAGCCGGAGGTTTGGGGTAGGGTTGGAGCCGGAGGTTTAGGGTAGGGTTGGAGCCGGAGGTTTAGGGTAGGGTTGGAGCCGGAGGTTTAGGGTAGGGTTGGAGCCGGAGGTTTGGGGTAGGGTTGGAGCCGGAGGGGTAGGGTAGGGTAGGGTTGGAGCCGGAGGTTTAGGGTAGGGTTGGAGCCGGAGGTTTAGGGTAGGGTTGGAGCCGGAGGTTTGGGGTAGGGTTGGAGCCGGAGGTTTAGGGTAGGGTTGGAGCCGGAGGTTTAGGGTAGGGTTGGAGCCGGAGGTTTAGGGTAGGGTTGGAGCCGGAGGGTTAGGGTAGGGTTGGGTTGGAGCCGGAGGTTTAGGGTAGGGTTGGAGCCGGAGGGGTAGGGTAGGGTAGGGTTGGAGCCGGAGGTTTAGGGTAGGGTTGGAGCCGGAGGGGTAGGGTAGGGTAGGGTTGGAGCCGGAGGTTTAGGGTAGGGTTGGAGCCGGAGGTTTAGGGTAGGGTTGGAGCCGGAGGTTTGGGGTAGGGTTGGAGCCGGAGGTTTAGGGTAGGGTTGGAGCCGGAGGTTTAGGGTAGGGTTGGAGCCGGAGGTTTAGGGTAGGGTTGGAGCCGGAGGTTTGGGGTAGGGTTGGAGCCGGAGGTTTAGGGTAGGGTTGGAGCCGGAGGGTTGGGGTAGGGATGATGGCGGCGGTTCCTCACCGTGTTTGTTCTCCTTGCAGACGGCGGCGGTTCCTCACCGTGTTTGTTCTCCTTGCAGATGGCGGTGGGCGGGACCAGACGGATGATGTAATCAGTGAACTTTGAGGACAAACGGCCCCTCTGATGAACTCTTCTGTGTTTGTCGCGGCGTTCGCTGAAGCAGAAGAAGTGAAGTGAGATGAAGTGAGATGAGTGTGTGTGTGAGCGCGAGAGATGATGATGATGACATCACACCACCTTCAGTTCCAGCAGGCGATGCCCCCCCCCCCCCCCCCCCCCCCCGTGGACTGGACTCTGACTCCCCCTTAAAGTAACAGACCCCCCCCTTCTCTCGCCGTGTTGCTGGGCCCTCCTACGACATCATGATGACGTCACCGCCCCGCCCCCCCCACAGCGGGGGAGGGGGGAGGAGGGGATGAAACCACGACCAGAAAACTTTCAGACTTTTGTGGAATCAGATGAACGAGCGACTTTGTGGACTTCTTCTGTGGAAAACTTTAGATTTTTGTTGCTCTTATTTTTCTTCTTCTGAGCACTAAAAGGGCGAAGGAGACGAACGCCTCCACCTGCTCCGACTCTTCCCCGACGACGGCAGCACTAACCCCGTAGGTAGAGGCTGCGAGCCGAGCGTGCCAAACGGAAGCGTTGGTCAGAGCGCCGGGGAGCGGCGCCGCGGCTGCTTGGGTTTTATTTCCCCCGCTGCACTTGGTTTGGGAACGGGTCACTCACCTTTCTGCTTGTTTAACAGATTTCAGAGAATTGAAGACGTTTGTATAAGGTTATATTTTTCCATTGCTATGATGAAAATAAAAGTTAAAACAATAAAATGATCTGAAACATTCCCCGAGCAGTTCTTCCTGTCGTCTGTCCGGCTCCGGGACTTCGCTCCGTCTGATTGGACGCTGAACTCTGGCCGCCTCCCACCGCCGCTCCCTGGTTCGTTTCTTTTGAGCGCGCTCAGTGCGGCTGCCGCTCCTCTGACTGGATCCCGCCGCTTTCAGTCGGGTTTGACCCGGTTTCGGCGCCTCCTCTGTTGACAGGATGAACATGTGAATCATTTCGAGCTTCAGTGAACTAATAAAGTTTATATTGAACCGAACCTTCTGCTGCCTGTTCTGATGAAAACGACCCGAGACAGTGGGCGGGGCTTAAAGGCTCAGGGAGGAGCTTAAAGCTGCCCAACAGAACCAGAACCTGCCTTCAGGGATGAACAGCTGAGCCACTCTGGGTCAAACGGGTTTAAGAGTTATTCTGCTCAGGATGGAGATTGTTTATGTAAAGTTCTGCTGGTTCTGATTAAAGTTCTAACGGTCGGCCTGTGCATCCCATAATGAGCTTCAGTTCCTGTGATGGTGTCGGGTTTGACGCGCTGTGGCTTCAGCAGGTTCCACCCGGAGCCCAGTTCTGGTTTTGAGTTCACAGATTAAAGGAGAAGTTCTGCAGAACCTGAACCCGAGCTGACAGAAATAATTCATATTTTCCTCATGAAAATAAACCTGAAATATTTCAACATCTGTCAGAAAAGTTATTTCCAGGTTCTGGATCAATTTAAAATTAAGCTAAAATTATTAAAGATCTGATCAATAAATAAAAGATGTTCTGAATAACATTTATATTTATTAGATTTAATGTGACGACAGATTAAAAACTGAAGTTTGTTGTTGGAAAAACTGAATAAATTAAAAAAAACTTAATTATTTTCCTTTTCTGAGATTTTTGGCCTTTATTTATATAAATAAATAATAAAAACCATCTGATCGCGGATCAATCAGAACTTCTGAGGCTGATCAATAAATAAAAGATGTTCTGAATGGCATTTAGAATAGAAAAATACTTTATTCATCCCCCAATGGGGGAAATTCAAATTTGTCAAGTAGCTCAACATTTTTTTAAATATTTACAATGATTGTATTAACAACAATAATAATAATAATAATACTAACTAAATAATAATAAATGACAAAATAAACAAATAAATAAAAATCAATCAATTGAGAAGGATTTATATCTATTCATTAGATTTAATGTGACGACAGATTAAAACTTAATAAATTTAAAAAAACTTAATTATTTTTCTTCTTTTCTGAGATTTTTGGCCTTGGGTTTATTATTTATTTAAATAAATAAATAATAAACCCATCTGATCGCGGATCAATCAGCGCGGATCGGTGACTGATGCCGCCTGCGCAGCCGCGCCGCCTCCCCATCACATCCATGTTGTCTGACCGGAGGATGCGTCGGTAGGCGGCTAACGGCTAACGGAGCGGAGCGGCGGCACCGGGCGGGTTTCTCATGTCTGTTCCTGTTCCGACGTCGTTCAGCGGAGCCGTTACCGTCACGCACCGGCCCGGACTCGACATGGCGGCGGCCAGGAGCTCCGGCGGGCTGGCCGGGTAGCTGTTATGTAAGAGCAGCGTTAGCCCGCCGCCATGACTGACGCGCAGCAAGAAATGTCTCCGGACTTCGTCCTGATGCGGCTCGTGTCCGCGGCAGAGTACGACCGGCTGGAGGAGCCCGACCACCGGAGACCCGGAGGCGGCGGCGGGTTCGGGCCTGTCAAAGCCGCGCTGGGACACCGGGGCGGCGGGTTTGAGCTGGACCCCGGCGGCCCCCCGGCGGGCCTCGGCTCCGCATCCCCGCACTACAGCTCGCCGCTCCCCGGGAAAGGCGAGCTGGACGGCGGGCTCGTGTTGACGCAGGCCCCGCCGGGCTCGGAGGTGCCGCCTGCGCAGCCGCCCGAGGACTCCGCGGCAGCGGCGCAGCGGTTCGTGGACTTCCCGGTGCCGCACGCGCACGGCTCCGCGGGGCAGCTGATGGTGTTTCAGAACCTGCTGCGGTCCGGGGACCGGATCCTGGACCGGGTCCTGGAGTGCGGACTGGAGCCGCCGGGGTTGCTCCAGGAGGAGGCAGAGAGGCTGGACCCGGGTCCTGGTTCTGGTCCGGGGCCCGGAGGGGGGAAGGACCAGGCGGTCCTCAGACTGGGTTCTGACGGGTCCCAGAGTCCCCAGCCGGTCCCGGATCTGGACTCCGGTTCCGGCTCGGTTCCGTGCCACAGACACCGCCTCGCTCAGTGGCCCCCGGGCCTGCTGGACCAGGCGCTGCGCCTGGGACTGCTGGAGCCCAGGAAGACCCGCTCCCCCGGGGAGGACCCGGTTCTGGTTCTGGCCCAGAGGCTGGGGCAGCTGGGGGAGGCGAGGGAGGGGGGGGGAGCGGGGGAGGCCGTGATGCTGCCCCTCCCTCGCTGCTCCTGCCACGGCGTCCTGGCCTCGGGGGCGGGGGGCCCCGGCGAGGACCCCAGCGAGACCAGCGACGCCCTGCTGGTTCTGGAGGGTCTGGGTTCTGAGGAGGTGGGCGGGCTGGGGCAGGGGGGGTGCGGGGGGGCCACGGAGAAGGGGCAGCAGGTGGGGGCCCCTGGGGGGGCGGGGCCTGTGTTCTCCGGAGGGACCCTGAGCGGCCTGATGCAGCAGGTGCACCGCCTGGCCGAGGAGGCGGGGGTCCTGGGAGCCGCGGTGGGCCCCCCCACGGCCGACCTGTACCCGCCGGCCCCCCATGCCGCAGCGGCCCCCGGCGGGCCCCCCGGCCCCCCCGACCCCGGCCCCCGCTCGCAGCCGCAGAGCCGCGCCGCCACACCCAAACTGGGCGTGGCCTCAGGGGGGGCAGGGCGGTCCGCCTCCCCCCTGGTGCTCCTGGAGGGGGAGGCGGGGGGTCGGAAGTCTCGGGGCAAGTCGAAGAAAGGGGGCTCCCTGAAGGTCCGGCTCAGCAAGCTGTTCAGAACCAAGAGCTCCAGCGGGGGGCCGGGGGGGCTGCTGGACAAGAGGCCGTCCCTGGCCTCCTCCACCTCGTCGGGGGGCAGCCTGCTGGACGTCTGGGGGTCCGGATGCAGCACGGCGGACCAGGACAGCAGCAGGTAAGAACCACTCACTCTGATTGGTCATCTGAGGAGGAACTTATTGATGATTGGCTGCAGCTCAGAGACAGGAAGTCCTCATGAAACCTGAACCGAACCAGAAGGTCAGGTCTATGTTGGGACCTCTCAGGTCTATGTTGGGACCTCTCAGGTCTCAGGTCAGGTCTATATTAGGACCTCTCAGGTCAGGTCTATGTTGGGACCTCTCAGGTCAGGTCTATATTAGGACCTCTCAGGTCAGGTCTATGTTGGGACCTCTCAGGTCAGGTCTATATTAGGACCTCTCAGGTCAGGTCTATGTTAGGACCTCTCAGGTCAGGTCTATATTAGGACCTCTCAGGTCAGGTCTACGTTAGGACCTCTCAGGTCAGGTCTACGTTAGGACCTCTCAGGTCAGGTCTACGTTAGGACCTCTCAGGTCAGGTCTACGTTAGGACCTCTCAGGTCAGGTCTACGTTAGGACCTCTCAGGTCAGGTCTACGTTAGGACCTCTCAGGTCAGGTCTATGTTAGGACCTCTCAGGTCAGGTCTATGTTGGGACCTCTCAGGTCTCAGGTCAGGTCTATGTTAGGACCTCTCAGGTCAGGTCTATGTTGGGACCTCTCAGGTCAGGTCTATGTTAGGACCTCTCAGGTCAGGTCTATGTTAGGACCTCTCAGGTCAGGTCTATGTTGGGACCTCTCAGGTCAGGTCTATGTTGGGACCTCTCAGGTCAGGTCTATGTTGGGACCTCTCAGGTCAGGTCTATGTTGGGACCTCTCAGGTCAGGTCTATGTTGGGACCTCTCAGGTCAGGTCTATGTTAGGACCTCTCAGGTCAGGTCTATGTTAGGACCTCTCAGGTCAGGTCTATGTTGGGACCTCTCAGGTCAGGTCTATGTTGGGACCTCTCAGGTCAGGTCTATGTTAGGACCTCTCAGGTCAGGTCTATGTTGGGACCTCTCAGGTCAGGTCTATGTTGGGACCTCTCAGGTCTCAGGTCAGGTCTATGTTAGGACCTCTCAGGTCAGGTCTACGTTAGGACCTCTCAGGTCAGGTCTACGTTGGGACCTCTCAGGTCAGGTCTACGTTGGGACCTCTCAGGTCAGGTCTATGTTGGGACCTCTCAGGTCTCAGGTCAGGTCTATGTTAGGACCTCTCAGGTCAGGTCTACGTTGGGACCTCTCAGGTCAGGTCTACGTTGGGACCTCTCAGGTCAGGTCTATGTTGGGACCTCTCAGGTCAGGTCTACGTTGGGACCTCTCAGGTCAGGTCTACGTTGGGACCTCTCAGGTCAGGTCTACGTTGGGACCTCTCAGGTCAGGTCTATGTTAGGACCTCTCAGGTCAGGCCTATGTTGGGACCTCTCAGGTCAGGTCTATGTTAGGACCTCTCAGGTCAGGTCTATATTAGGACCTCTCAGGTCAGGTCTACGTTGGGACCTCTCAGGTCAGGTCTATGTTAGGACCTCTCAGGTCAGGTCTATATTAGGACCTCTCAGGTCAGGTCTATGTTGGGACCTCTCAGGTCAGGTCTACGTTGGGACCTCTCAGGTCAGGTCTACGTTGGGACCTCTCAGGTCAGGTCTACGTTGGGACCTCTCAGGTCAGGTCTATGTTGGGACCTCTCAGGTCAGGTCTATATTAGGACCTCTCAGGTCAGGTCTATGTTGGGACCTCTCAGGTCAGGTCTATATTAGGACCTCTCAGGTCAGGCCTATGTTGGGACCTCTCAGGTCAGGTCTATATTAGGACCTCTCAGGTCAGGTCTATGTTAGGACCTCTCAGGTCAGGTCTATGTTGGGACCTCTCAGGTCAGGTCTATGTTGGGACCTCTCAGGTCAGGTCTATATTAGGACCTCTCAGGTCAGGTCTACGTTAGGACCTCTCAGGTCTATGTTGGGACCTCTCAGGTCTCAGGTCAGGTCTATATTAGGACCTCTCAGGTCAGGTCTATGTTGGGACCTCTCAGGTCAGGTCTACGTTAGGACCTCTCAGGTCTATGTTGGGACCTCTCAGGTCTCAGGTCAGGTCTATATTAGGACCTCTCAGGTCAGGTCTATGTTGGGACCTCTCAGGTCAGGTCTATATTAGGACCTCTCAGGTCAGGTCTATATTAGGACCTCTCAGGTCAGGTCTATATTAGGACCTCTCAGGTCAGGTCTATATTAGGACCTCTCAGGTCAGGTCTACGTTAGGACCTCTCAGGTCAGGTCTACGTTAGGACCTCTCAGGTCAGGTCTACGTTAGGACCTCTCAGGTCAGGTCTACGTTAGGACCTCTCAGGTCAGGTCTACGTTAGGACCTCTCAGGTCAGGTCTACGTTAGGACCTCTCAGGTCAGGTCTATGTTAGGACCTCTCAGGTCAGGTCTATGTTAGGACCTCTCAGGTCAGGTCTATGTTAGGACCTCTCAGGTCAGGTCTATGTTGGGACCTCTCAGGTCTCAGGTCAGGTCTATGTTAGGACCTCTCAGGTCAGGTCTATGTTGGGACCTCTCAGGTCAGGTCTATGTTAGGACCTCTCAGGTCAGGTCTATGTTAGGACCTCTCAGGTCAGGTCTATGTTGGGACCTCTCAGGTCAGGTCTATGTTGGGACCTCTCAGGTCAGGTCTATGTTGGGACCTCTCAGGTCAGGTCTATGTTGGGACCTCTCAGGTCAGGTCTATGTTGGGACCTCTCAGGTCAGGTCTATGTTAGGACCTCTCAGGTCAGGTCTATGTTAGGACCTCTCAGGTCAGGTCTATGTTGGGACCTCTCAGGTCAGGTCTATGTTGGGACCTCTCAGGTCAGGTCTATGTTAGGACCTCTCAGGTCAGGTCTATGTTGGGACCTCTCAGGTCAGGTCTATGTTAGGACCTCTCAGGTCAGGTCTATGTTGGGACCTCTCAGGTCAGGTCTATGTTGGGACCTCTCAGGTCAGGTCTATGTTGGGACCTCTCAGGTCAGGTCTATGATGGGACCTCTCAGGTCAGGTCTATGTTGGGACCTCTCAGGTCAGGTCTATGTTGGGACCTCTCAGGTCAGGTCTATGTTGGGACCTCTCAGGTCAGGGCTATGTTGGGACCTCTCAGGTCAGGTCTATGTTAGGACCTCTCAGGTCAGGTCTATGTTGGGACCTCTCAGGTCAGGTCTATGTTGGGACCTCTCAGGTCAGGTCTATATTAGGACCTCTCAGGTCAGGTCTATATTAGGACCTCTCAGGTCAGGCCTATGTTGGGACCTCTCAGGTCAGGTCTATATTAGGACCTCTCAGGTCAGGTCTATGTTAGGACCTCTCAGGTCAGGTCTATGTTGGGACCTCTCAGGTCAGGTCTATGTTGGGGCCTCTCAGGTCAGGTCTATGTTGGGACCTCTCAGGTCAGGTCTATGTTGGGACCTCTCAGGTCAGGTCTATGTTGGGACCTCTCAGGTCAGGTCTATGTTAGGACCTCTCAGGTCAGGTCTATGTTGGGACCTCTCAGGTCAGGTCTACGTTGGGACCTCTCAGGTCAGGTCTATGTTAGGACCTCTCAGGTCAGGTCTATGTTAGGACCTCTCAGGTCAGGTCTACGTTGGGACCTCTCAGGTCAGGTCTACGTTGGGACCTCTCAGGTCAGGTCTATGTTAGGACCTCTCAGGTCAGGTCTATGTTTGAACCTCTCAGGTCAGGTCTATGTTGGGACCTCTCAGGTCAGGTCTACGTTAGGACCTCTCAGGTCAGGTCTATGTTGGGACCTCTTAGGTCAGGTCTACGTTAGGACCTCTCAGGTCTCAGGTCAGGTCTATGTTTGAACCTCTCAGGTCAGGTCTATGTTGGGACCTCTCAGGTCAGGTCTATGTTGGGACCTCTCAGGTCAGGTCTATGTTTGAACCTCTCAGGTCAGGTCTATGTTGGGACCTCTCAGGTCAGGTCTATGTTGGGACCTCTCAGGTCAGGTCTATGTTGGGACCTCTCAGGTCAGGTCTACGTTAGGACCTCTCAGGTCAGGTCTACGTTAGGACCTCTCAGGTCAGGTCTATGTTGGGACCTCTCAGGTCAGGTCTATGTTTGGACCTCTCAGGTCAGGTCTATGTTAGGACCTCTCAGGTCAGGTCTATGTTGGGACCTCTCAGGTCAGGTCTATGTTTGGACCTCTCAGGTCAGGTCTATGTTGGGACCTCTCAGGTCAGGTCTATGTTGGGACCTCTCAGGTCAGGTCTATGTTTGGACCTCTCAGGTCAGGTCTATGTTGGGACCTCTCAGGTCAGGTCTATGTTGGGACCTCTCAGGTCAGGTCTATGTTTGGACCTCTCAGGTCAGGTCTATGTTTGGACCTCTCAGGTCAGGTCTATGTTGGGACCTCTCAGGTCAGGTCTATGTTTGGACCTCTCAGGTCAGGTCTATGTTGGGACCTCTCAGGTCAGGTCTATGTTGGGACCTCTCAGGTCAGGTCTACGTTGGGACCTCTCAGGTCTCAGGTCAGGTCTATGTTAGGACCTCTCAGGTCAGGTCTATGTTGGGACCTCTCAGGTCAGGTCTATGTTTGGACCTCTCAGGTCAGGTCTATGTTGGGACCTCTCAGGTCAGGTCTATGTTGGGACCTCTCAGGTCAGGTCTATGTTTGGACCTCTCAGGTCAGGTCTATGTTGGGACCTCTCAGGTCAGGTCTATGTTAGGACCTCTCAGGTCAGGTCTACGTTGGGACCTCTCAGGTCTCAGGTCAGGTCTATGTTAGGACCTCTCAGGTCAGGTCTACGTTGGGACCTCTCAGGTCAGGTCTATGTTAGGACCTCTCAGGTCAGGTCTACGTTGGGACCTCTCAGGTCTCAGGTCAGGTCTATGTTAGGACCTCTCAGGTCAGGTCTATGTTGGGACCTCTCAGGTCAGGTCTACGTTGGGACCTCTCAGGTCAGGTCTACGTTGGGACCTCTCAGGTCAGGTCTACGTTGGGACCTCTCAGGTCAGGTCTACGTTGGGACCTCTCAGGTCAGGTCTACGTTGGGACCTCTCAGGTCAGGTCTATGTTAGGACCTCTCAGGTCAGGTCTATGTTAGGACCTCTCAGGTCAGGTCTACGTTGGGACCTCTCAGGTCAGGTCTACGTTGGGACCTCTCAGGTCAGGTCTATGTTAGGACCTCTCAGGTCAGGTCTATGTTGGGACCTCTCAGGTCAGGTCTACGTTGGGACCTCTCAGGTCAGGTCTATGTTAGGACCTCTCAGGTCAGGTCTATGTTGGGACCTCTCAGGTCAGGTCTACGTTGGGACCTCTCAGGTCAGGTCTACGTTAGGACCTCTCAGGTCAGGTCTATGTTAGGACCTCTCAGGTCAGGTCTATGTTTGAACCTCTCAGGTCAGGTCTATGTTGGGACCTCTCAAGTCAGGTCTATGTTGGGACCTCTCAGGTCAGGTCTATGTTTGAACCTCTCAAGTCAGGTCTATGTTGGGACCTCTCAGGTCAGGTCTACGTTAGGACCTCTCAGGTCAGGTCTACGTTAGGACCTCTCAGGTCAGGTCTACGTTAGGACCTCTCAGGTCAGGTCTATGTTGGGACCTCTCAGGTCAGGTCTATATTAGGACCTCTCAGGTCAGGTCTACGTTAGGACCTCTCAGGTCAGGTCTACGTTAGGACCTCTCAGGTCAGGTCTATGTTAGGACCTCTCAGGTCAGGTCTATGTTGGGACCTCTCAGGTCAGGTCTATGTTGGGACCTCTCAGGTCAGGTCTATGTTTGGACCTCTCAGGTCAGGTCTATGTTGGGACCTCTCAGGTCAGGTCTATGTTTGGACCTCTCAGGTCAGGTCTATGTTGGGACCTCTCAGGTCAGGTCTATGTAAGGACCTCTCAGGTCAGGTCTATGTAAGGACCTCTCAGGTCAGGTCTATGTTATCATCATCATTTCTCCTCCTCTTTATTTTATATTTTCTTTTTACATTTCCCCCGTCTCTGTTTTTACTTCTTGTTTTGCATTTCTGCCTCGTTATGCAAATTAGGGGGGGGGCTTATACTTTGGAGATCTGCCCCTCGTTTGTCCTGTGGCCGTCCCGGTAACCATGGTAACGCCCCCTCTGACCTCTGCTCTGTGTCTCCAGGCTTCAGGTGTCCAGGCCTCACGGTGCCCTCTCTCCGGTGCCGTTCACTCCTGCTTTCACCGGTGAGTCACATGCACATGTGTGTGAGTGTGTGTGAGTGTGCACGGTCAGGTGAGGCGTCCTCCCTGACCACGGCATCACGAGCTGATGATGAAGGCTCCGCCGCCGCCGCCGCCATCACCATCACCATCACCATCATCAGCTGCCTCTGAGGGACGAAGACACTTCCAGCTCCTCCTCCTCCTCACTAACCTTTCTGCCCTTCCTCTGACCCTCCTCTTCCTCTTCCTCTAACCCTCCTCTTCCTCTGACCCTCCTCTTCCTCTGTCCAGGTGAGACGGTCTCTCTGGTCGACGTGGACATTTCTCGCCGGGGCGGGGCCTCCACCCACCCCCCCACGCCCCCTCCCCCACCCAGGCGGAGCCTCAGTCTGCTCGGTACTTTCTTTACTTCCTGTTTACTTTCTTTACTTCCTGTTTACTTTCTTTACTTCCTGTTTACCTTCTATACTTCCTGTTTCTCTTCTCCTGCTTCCTGTTTCTCTTCTCCTGCTTCCTGTTTACTTTCTTTACTTCCTGTTTACCTTCTTTACTTCCTGTTTCTCTTCTTCTGCTTTCTGTTTACTTTCTTTACTTCCTGTTTACCTTCTTTACTTCCTGTTTACTTTCTTTACTTCCTGTTTACTTTCTTTACTTCCTGTTTACCTTCTTTACTACCTGTTTACTTTCTTTACTTCCTGTTTACTTTCTTTACTTCCTGTTTACCTTCTTTACTACCTGTTTCTCTTCTTCTGCTTTCTGTTTACTTTCTTTACTTCCTGTTTACCTTCCTTACTTCCTGTTTACTTTCTTTACTTCCGGTTTACTTTCTTTACTTTCGGTTTACTTTCTTTACTTTCGGTTTACTTTCTTTACTTCCTGTTTACCTTCTTTACTTCCTGTTTACCTTCTTTACTTCCTGTTTACGTTCTTTACTACCTGTTTCTCTTCTTCTGCTTTCTGTTTACCTTCTTTACTTCCTGTTTACTTTCTTTATTTCCTGTTTACCTTCTTTACTACCTGTTTCTCTTCTGCTTTCTGTTTACCTTCTTTACTTCCTGTTTACCTTCTTTACTTCCTGTTTACTTTCTTTATTTCCTGTTTACCTTCTTTACTTCCTGTTTACTTTCTTCACTTCCTGTTTACTTTCTTCTGCTTTCTGTTCCTCTTTCTGCCTGCATCCGTCCTCCGGTCCACATTAAACCTGGGTCCAGTTCATCCAAAAACTGGATTTTTGACATATAAACATGTTAGTCTGACTGAAACTGGACCAACGTACCCAGATAATGCAGTTCGGGAAAGAATCACTTCTGCATGTAAACACTCAGAATGGACTGAAACGATTCCTCAAGTTATTACAGAAACTCCTCCTTTAACTCCTTTAACTCACATTTATCACTCAGTGGGGTCATCTGGCCCTGAAAGGATCGGATTATTGGCTAAATCACAATCAGACTGAGTTATTAAGTGCATGCAGACACCTTAATCTGACTAAGAACTGGATCTGGCTCATGGTTTGCTGAGTCTGAACCATGTTTCTCTGTTGACCTGCAGATGATTTCGGGGGTTCTCCTCAGCAGCAGGGACCCTTCATGGAGCGCAGCTTTGGAGCCTCCATGCAGTCTCTGCCCCCCCGACCGCTGGCCCTGCCCCCCTCCCTCAGCACCATCCAACACAGCCTGAGCCTCAACGGTAACGCACACAGATACACAGCCCCCCCATAGATCCTCTTCCTGTTCCCAGCTCTAACCGATCTCTCCTGCTTGCTGCACAGACACCTTCCTGCGAGGTTTACCCCGGCCGGTGGCCCTGCGGCCCGATGGGCAGCACCTTCCGCCCCGCCTGGCCCCGCGCTGCCCGCTCAGCCGACCCGATGCCGGCAGCTTCGCCACCAGCCTCAGAGAGCTGGAGAAGGTGGGGCCCCTGGTCCTGGGTGGGGTCTGTTTCTGGGGGCGGAGCTGACGTGTGTTTGTCTGCAGTGCGGCTGGTACTGGGGCCCGATGAACTGGGAGGACGCCGAGATGAAGCTGAAGGGGAAGCCCGACGGCTCCTTCCTGGTCCGGGACAGTTCGGACCCGCGCTACATCCTGAGCCTGAGCTTCAGGTCGCAGGGCGTCACGCACCACACCCGCATGGAGCACTACCGAGGTAACGCCCACACCACACCGCGGCGGGCGCCCAGCCGGCCGCCACATGTTCACGGCCTTGTTGTTCTGCAGGGACCTTCAGCCTGTGGTGCCACCCAAAGTTCGAGGACCGCTGTCACTCCGTGGTGGAGTTCATTGAGAGAGCCATCATGCACTCCAAGAATGGGAAGTTCCTCTATTTCCTGCGCTCCCGGGTCCCAGGTATGCACCGGCCAATCGGCTCGCAGCGTCCCCTCCACACCTGCCCTTCGGTTCGCCACCAAACACAGAAACCACCACAAGGTGGCGGTAATACACCGAGCGGTTCCCCACCAAACACAGAAACCACCACAAGGTGGCAGTAATACACCGAGCGGTTCCCCACCAAACACAGAAACCACCACAAGGTGGCGGTAATACACCGAGCGGTTCCCCACCAAACACAGAAACCACCACAAGGTGGCGGTAATACACCGAGCGGTTCCCCACCAAACACAGAAACCACCACAAGGTGGCGGTAATACACCGAGCGGTTCCCCACCAAACACAGAAACCATCACAAGGTGGCGGTAATACACCGAGCGGTTCCCCACCAAACACAGAAACCACCACAAGGTGGCGGTAATACACCGAGCGGTTCGTCACCAAACACAGAAACCACCACAAGGTGGCAGTAATACACCGAGCGGTTCCCCACCAAACACAGAAACCACCACAAGGTGGCAGTAATACACCGAGCGGTTCGTCACCAAACACAGAAACCACCACAAGGTGGCAGTAATACACCGAGCGGTTCGTCACCAAACACAGAAACCACCACAAGGTGGCAGTAATACACCGAGCGGTTCCCCACCAAACACAGAAACCACCACAAGGTGGCAGTAATACACCGAGCGGTTCCCCACCAAACACAGAAACCACCACAAGGTGGCAGTAATACACCGAGCGGTTCCCCACCAAACACAGAAACCACCACAAGGTGGCAGTAATACACCGAGCGGTTCCCCACCAAACACAGAAACCACCACAAGGTGGCAGTAATACACCGAGCGGTTCCCCACCAAACACAGAAACCATCACAAGGTGGCGGTAATACACCGAGCGGTTCGTCACCAAACACAGAAACCACCACAAGGTGGCAGTAATACACCGAGCGGTTCGTCACCAAACACAGAAACCACCACAAGGTGGCAGTAATACACCGAGCGGTTCGTCACCAAACACAGAAACCACCACAAGGTGGCGGTAATACACCGAGCGGTTCGTCACCAAACACAGAAACCACCACAAGGTGGCAGTAATACACCGAGCGGTTCGTCACCAAACACAGAAACCACCACAAGGTGGCAGTAATACACCGAGCGGTTCCCCACCAAACACAGAAACCACCACAAGGTGGCAGTAATACACCGAGCGGTTCCCCACCAAACACAGAAACCACCACAAGGTGGCGGTAATACACCGAGCGGTTCCCCACCAAACACAGAAACCACCACAAGGTGGCAGTAATACACCGAGCGGTTCCCCACCAAACACAGAAACCACCACAAGGTGGCAGTAATACACCGAGCGGTTCCCCACCAAACACAGAAACCACCACAAGGTGGCGGTAATACACCGAGCGGTTCGTCACCAAACACAGAAACCACCACAAGGTGGCAGTAATACACCGAGCAGTTCCCCACCAAACACAGAAACCACCACAAGGTGGCAGTAATACACCGAGCGGTTCGTCACCAAACACAGAAACCACCACAAGGTGGCAGTAATACACCGAGCGGTTTCCCACCAAACACAGAAACCACCACAAGGTGGCAGTAATACACCGAGCGGTTTCCCACCAAACACAGAAACCACCACAAGGTGGCAGTAATACACCGAGCGGTTCGTCACCAAACACAGAAACCACCACAAGGTGGCGGTAATGCACCGAGCGGTTCCCCACCAAACACAGAAACCACCACACTTGAAAGTCCCATCAAATATCAAACAAACAAATCTTAATACCAATAATTGGATATGAAAATATTCAAGCTATAACTCAACAAGATTGTAAATAAACACACAAGTTATGGGAGACTTATTGAAGGAGCAATGTGACTAACACACAGATATATTGATGTGGGTGCAGACATTCAGAATCAGCCATTAGAAACGCTCAACACGTCCAGGCAGCTCTCCACTCAGGTCCTGAATGATCTAACTCGGTGTGTTCAGGTCTACCCCCGACCCCGGTCCAGCTCCTGTACCCGGTGTCCAGGTTCAGCAGCGTGAAGTCTCTGCAGCACCTGTGTCGCTTCTGCATAAGACAGCTGGTCCGGATAGACCACATCCAGGAGCTACCGCTGCCCACGTACGTACCCGACTCGCACACCTGTGGGGGGGTTTTCACCAGAGTATCGGTCAGGTTTTAGAAAACTACAGCAGCTATCACAGGTAGCAGATCCCTTTTTATTGATCACAGTAGATCATGAAATACTAAAACTAATACTCATTCCTGTCGGACTGTCTGAACACACAGAAAGTAGCGCTTCTAGTTACCTGAGATTCCCGAAGGTGTTCCTCAGGGCTCAATCCTGGGCTAGAGCCCTGCACTCCCGCGGGACCCAACGCAAAGCAGTGCGGCGCGGGACACATTTTGAAAGCTCATTGCTGGCGGGAGCGGTGATAAGCTGCAGTCCCGCTAACTAAAAACTTGTTTAATATAAAAGCTATAATGATCTCCTGCTGCTGAAAACAACTGAGAAGAAATAAAGCCTAACTAAAAGAAGTTCAAAAGCGCGATCCATCCCTCCTTTTATTCAGGAGATGCGCATTGCACAACGACGAGGGACAGGGCATGGTTAACCTGCTTAAATAATATCTGGATTACATTTTCAACATTCAGGGTTTAAAAAGGTAGGGTAATTAATAACACATATTGTTTTCATTCCACTTGTTTGCATTTAAATCAGTGTAACGTGAGCTGTAGGCTGAGATATTAATGCTCAAATCCACTCAAAGTAGGGGGCGGGGCTCCATCACGCTGTGTTTAACTAAAAATATATACTTTTACTTCCAAGAAAGGAAATGTGAGGAGTGGCATATAACATATGTACAATGTATTATTCTTAATCTTCACGGTAGATTTTGGTAGGTATGTTGGGCTTACTGCTGTAAAGCCTCAGCTGCTCCTGCACTATTTGCCCCCCCCACCTGAAGGATCGGACAGCGCAGCTAAGATCATGTTTCTTTCCTCAAGCCAATGACAAGAACTTCCGACTGTAAATTCTGTCCCGCGCAGGCCTCTACCTGGGGCCACTCCTCATCATGTTACATATAAGCCCTAAAATCCATTTTTATGCTGATGATACAGTGATGTACTGCTCTGCATCTCCACCTAACAAACCCCTCTGTCAGCTTCAGCAGACTTTTGATACTGCTCAGCATACTTTGAGGGTTAAAACTAGCTTTGAATGCCTCGAAAACAAAACTCGTGTTTTTTAAAAAGCAAAATCGAAGCTTCTGAATCTTCAGAGACTGAGTTATTGTCCCAGTACAGATATCTGGGAATCCAGATTGATGTTTCTCTCTCCTTCACACCTCATACTCATGGAGAACATGAGAAACATGGAGAAGCAGCATTTAGCTGTTATGCTGCCAACAAGTGGAACAAACTGCCAGTGGAGATTAAACTTTCACCAAATGGAGACATTTTTAAATCCAGGTTAAAAACATTTCTGTTCTCATGTGTCTATGCATGAAATCTGCACGATATCTTTGAACTTATCTGGACTGTTGCTGGTTTTTAAATTCATTTAAATTATTTTATTTGTTTCTCTTTATATTCTTTTATGTATTTTTTTAATGCTTCTTGCACTCCCTGCTGCAATGCTTTTATTTTATGTGAAGCACTTTGAATTGTTTGTACATGAAGTGTGCTCTATAAATAAATTTGATTTGATTTGATACTCAACAACATTAAGTTAAAACTGGGTTTGATCTTTAGAATCAAATCTCAGGAGCTGCCTGAGCAGGTTTTACTTCTGCTCACAAACAGAAACCACAGAAAACAGGAAGTAAAGCAGGAAACACTGACTGACTCAGCTCCTCATTGGCCGACAGGACCTCCTCTTTGTTTAGTAGAAACTAGACCAGATGTTTGATCTACACACCTGTAGAACCCTGAGTGTAATTAACCCTGTAAATCCCAGAAACTAAGCTGGTTTTCCCCTAAACGACGGTCCAGTTAAAGGCTGCTGTTCACGTGTTTTTTTTCAGGTCTCTGATCGCCTACCTGAGGAAGTTTTATTACTACGACCCAGAGGAGGAGATCAGCCCAACGCTGCCGGAGCTGAAGGAGCGAGGCCTGGAGCCTGGAGGCCAGCCGGGGGTCGAGTCCCAAACGTAGCACTGGAACCCAGAGGCAGCGTGAGTTTACATCCCGTCTGTGGATGTTTTACGTCTTTTTGTGGATGTTTTACGTCTCTTTGTGGATGTTTTGCGTCTCTTTGTGGATGTTTTACGTCTCTTTGTGGATGTTTTACGTCTCTTTGTGGATGTTTTGCGTCTCTTTGTGGATGTTTTACGTCTCTTTGTGGATGTTTTACGTCTTTTTGTGGATGTTTTACGTCTTTTTGTGGATGTTTTGCGTCTCTTTGTGGATGTTTTATTTCTCTTTGTGGATGTTTTGCGTCTCTTTGTGGATGTTTTGCGTCTCTTTGTGGATGTTTTACATCTTTTTGTGGATGTTTTACGTCTTTTTGTGGATGTTTTGCGTCTCTTTGTGGATGTTTTATTTCTCTTTGTGGATGTTTTGCGTCTCTTTGTGGATGTTTTACGTCTCTTTGTGGATGTTTTACGTCTTTTTGTGGATGTTTTGCGTCTCTTTGTGGATGTTTTGCGTCTCTTTGTGGATGTTTTATTTCTCTTTGTGGATGTTTTACGTCTTTTTGTGGATGTTTTGCGTCTCTTTGTGGATGTTTTACGTCTTTTTGTGGATTTTTTGCGTCTCTTTGTGGACGTTTTACGTCTTTGTGGATGTTTTACATCTTTTTGTGGATGTTTTGCATCTCTTTGTGGATGTTTTACGTCTTTTTGTGGATGTTTTACCTCTTTTTGTGGATGTTTTGCGTCTCTTTGTGGATGTTTTATTTCTCTTTGTGGATGTTTTGCGTCTCTTTGTGGATGTTTTATGTCTTTTTGTGGATGTTTTACGTCTTTTTGTGGATGTTTTACGTCTTTTTGTGGATGTTTTACGTCTCTTTGTGGATGTTTTGCGTCTCTTTGTGGATGTTTTACGTCTCTTTGTGGATGTTTTGCGTCTCTTTGTGGATGTTTTACGTCTCTTTGTGGATGTTTTACGTCTTTTTGTGGATGTTTTGCGTCTCTTTGTGGATGTTTTATTTCTCTTTGTGGATGTTTTGCGTCTCTTTGTGGATGTTTTACGTCTCTTTGTGGATGTTTTACGTCTTTTTGTGGATGTTTTGCGTCTCTTTGTGGATGTTTTATTTCTCTTTGTGGATGTTTTACGTCTTTTTGTGGATGTTTTGCGTCTCTTTGTGGATGTTTTACGTCTTTTTGTGGATTTTTTGCGTCTCTTTGTGGACGTTTTACGTCTTTGTGGATGTTTTACATCTTTTTGTGGATGTTTTGCATCTCTTTGTGGATGTTTTACGTCTTTTTGTGGATGTTTTACCTCTTTTTGTGGATGTTTTGCGTCTCTTTGTGGATGTTTTATTTCTCTTTGTGGATGTTTTGCGTCTCTTTGTGGATGTTTTATGTCTTTTTGTGGATGTTTTACGTCTCTTTGTGGATGTTTTGCGTCTCTGTGGATGTTTTATGTCTTTTTGTGGATGTTTTACATCTTTTTGTGGATGTTTTATGTCTTTTTGTGGATGTTTTGCGTCTCTTTGTGGATGTTTTACGTCTTTTTGTGGATGTTTTACGTCTTTTTGTGGATGTTTTGCGTCTCTTTGTGGATGTTTTATGTCTCTTTGTGGATGTTTTGCGTCTCTTTGTGGATGTTTTATGTCTTTTTGTGGATGTTTTACGTCTCTTTGTGGATGTTTTGCGTCTTTTTGTGGATGTTTTACATCTTTTTGTGGATGTTTTATGTCTTTTTGTGGATGTTTTGCGTCTCTTTGTGGATGTTTTACGTCTTTTTGTGGATGTTTTACGTCTTTTTGTGGATGTTTTGCGTCTCTTTGTGGATGTTTTATTTCTCTTTGTGGATGTTTTGCGTCTCTTTGTGGATGTTTTATGTCTTTTTGTGGATGTTTTACGTCTCTTTGTGGATGTTTTGCGTCTCTGTGGATGTTTTGCGTCTCTTTGTGGATGTTTTATGTCTTTTTGTGGATGTTTTGCGTCTCTTTGTGGATGTTTTACGTCTTTTTGTGGATGTTTTACATCTTTTTGTGGATGTTTTGCGTCTCTTTGTGGACGTTTTACGTCTTTGTGGATGTTTTACATCTTTTTGTGGATGTTTTGCATCTCTTTGTGGATGTTTTACATCTTTTTGTGGATGTTTTACCTCTTTTTGTGGATGTTTTGCGTCTCTTTGTGGATGTTTTGCGTCTCTTTGTAGTCATGCAAACCATTTTACATGTCTTTGTAGTTATTATGTGACTCTCTATAGTTAATTATGTGGTTTTGTGATGCTTTGTGATTGAGTTTTTGGCTCACACTCGAGCTTTGCTACGGGAATGTCATCCATTAGACGTTTAGGTGTAAGGTGTCCCTGATTCTTCGGGCCCTGTAGGCCTGTTGTTTAAACCATTCATGAGTCCAGGTTCTGATTGACGGTTGTTTAACTATGAACTGATCCTTTATCTGTCATTGATGACTGACGCACTCTTCTTCTTCTTCTTCTCCTGCAGTTCTTTTCTTTCTTTGTTTTCTGGACTCGACCGAAGGACGTTCGAACATTGAAACTGAACTCACAGACTGCAGCCAATCGGCTCCCTCCGCTCAGTCTTGTATCCGGGCGGGTTTCAGATGATCCCCCCTCCTCTGATTGGCTCGAGTGGAGTCGGCGGGGGAGGGACGGGGGATGTGGAAACTCCGCCTCTCTTTTGATGTCGTCACTGAGCGGCGAACGTGACTTCGCCGTCGGGAAGACGCTGAAATCTCAACGAGGACGGAAACCGTCGCCTCTGGGATCCAGAAACTTCCAACAGCTGGATGCAAAAAGCACTTTGTAGTTTTATTTTGGAGACGTTTGGAGGTCTTTGAGACCAGAGTTCACCCAAATGTGGAAGAGCAGAAGGCAGAGCAAATCTCAACTCAAAGCCCACCTTCCCTTTTACCTGATGATGTCATCGCATCAGACGCGCTCCCACGTGCAGAATAAAGTCTCATCCGTCAGTTTTCAGATCAGCTGCTTCTCTTTATGAGCCGAATGTTTGGTGAAGATTAGCCAGATGTTTTCCATCTGAAGTGTTTTAGCTTTAATCAGCTCATCAGATCAGTTTCACAGTCGTTCACCAAGAAAAAAAACGATGGTTCCAAAGAGTGAGCGAACACTCGGACAGCAGAAACAAGAGGCTCTGAAACGTGGGAACCTTCTCTGCCGGGACTCTGAATGGGATGTTTAACGCCAAAGTGGCCAAATGATTTGATTATTAATCAGCAGGTTTATCCTGGATTTTATTTCAATTAAAAAGCTAAAAGTTGGGTTGCGTTGGGTTGGGTTGGGTTGGGTTGGTTGGGTTGGTTGGGTTGGGTGTGGGTTGGGTTGGGTTGGGTTGGGTTGGTTGGGTTGGGTTGGGTTGGTTGGGTTGGTTGGTTGGGTTGGTTGGGTTGGGTTGGGTTGGTTGGGTTGGGTTTTGGTTGGGTTGGGTTGGGTTGGGTTGGGTTTGGTTGGGTTGCATTGGGTTGGGTTGGGTTGGGTTGGGTTGGGTTGGGTTGGTTGGGTTGGGTTAGGGTTGGGTTGGGTTTGGGTTGGGTTGCATTGGGTTGGTTGGGTTGGTTGCGTTGGGTTGGGTGGGCTGGTTGGGTTGGGTTTGGTTGGGTTGCATTGGGTTGGGTTGGGTTGGGTTGGGTTGGGTTGGGTTGGTTGGGTTGGGTTAGGGTTGGGTTGGGTTTGGGTTGGGTTGGTTGGGTTTGGTTGGGTTGCATTGGGTTGGTTGGGTTTGGTTGGGTTGGTTGCGTTGGGTTGGGTGGGCTGGTTGGGTTGGGTTGGTTGGGTTGGTTGGGTTGGGTTGGGTTGGGTTGGGTGGGCTGGTTGGGTTGGGTTGGGTTGGTTGGGTTGGGTTGGGTTGGGTTTGGTTGGGTTGCATTGGGTTGGGTTGGGTTGGGTTGGTTGGGTTGGGTTAGGGTTGGGTTGGGTTTGGGTTGGGTTGGTTGGGTTTGGTTGGGTTGCATTGGGTTGGTTGGGTTTGGTTGGGTTGGTTGCGTTGGGTTGGGTGGGCTGGTTGGGTTGGGTTGGTTGGGTTGGGTTGGGTTGGGTTGGGTGGGCTGGTTGGGTTGGGTTTGGTTTGGTTGGGTTGGGTTGGGTTGGGTTGGTTGGGTTGGGTTGGGTTGTTTGGGTTGGGTTGGTTGGGTTGGGTTGGGTTGCGTTGGGTTGGGTTTGGTTGGGTTGCGTTGGGTTGGTTGGGCTGGTTGGGTTGGGTTTGGTTGGGTTGCGTTGGGTTGGTTGGGCTGGTTGGGTTGGGTTTGGTTGGGTTGCGTTGGGTTGGTTGGGCTGGTTGGGTTGGTTGGGCTGGTTGGGTTGGGTTGGTTGGTGGACTCTGAGTTGAGATGCTTCCCTGAGCTCTGGGGTTCAGCAGATGTGTGAATGTAATCTGTTGGGTTTGGGTCTGAGTCCGGCCTCCAGAAGAAGCACCGAACATGAATGTCCCCGATGCTTCAGATCGGTTTGTGAGGCCCTCAGAGGCTGAAAGGGTTTAACGAAGCAGGCTGAGCTCCTCGCTTCTCAGAACTTCAGTTTGTTCTCATGAATCTGAGTGGACACAAACAACTTTATTAAACTTTAATCACAATGACTGATGATTAGAACCCCGTTTTCAGGTATTTGGGAGGCCGAAGGTCGGAACAAACCGTTTGAGAAGGAGACGCTCTGACCTTCGTGCACCCGAGGGTCAGAGGTCACGGGAAGGGGAAGAAAACTTTTGAACTACTTCCTGTTCTGACTCCTGATGAGAAGTGATTCAGAGGAAGGAAACGCGTTGGGATCCGCCGCCCCGACGGGGGCAACTTTTACCAAAAAATCACAGAGGAGGAGAGTGAAGGTGCCAACTACTGAACTGAACACGCTGTGTTTGGACCCTGGGAACACTGGGGATACTGGGAACCCTGGGGATACTGGGGACATTGGGGACAATGGGAACCCTGGGGACACTGAGGATACTGGGAACATTGGGGACACTGGGAACCCTGGGGACACTGGGGATACTGGGGACAATGGGGATACTGGGAACATTGGGGACACTGGGAACCCTGGGGACACTGGGGACACTGAGGACATTGGGAACTGTGGGAACACTGGGAACCCCGGGGACACTGGGGATACTGGGGACACTGTGGACATTGGGGACACTGGGAACCCTGAGGATACTGGGGATACTGGGGACAGTGAGGACATTGGGAACATTGGGAACCCTGGGACCCTTGGAACCCTGGAGCTGGGACTCTTGCTGATGTCAAACAGTGGGCATTGTACTGAGCTGAAGGCCTGCAGCTGCTGCTGTGCAACCACAGTTAACCTGTGAATAAAGCGGTGTGACCTCACCTGTTTCTGACTGCTGCTCTTTGTGTGGTTAAATGGAAAATAAACTTATTTATTAAAGTATTTTAAAAGGTTAAAAAAGAGGAACAGGAACAGGGGGAAGAAGTATATTAATATTAATGTTCCACAGACTGAACTTTGGTTAAAGAAGGAAACAGTCCAGCTGTTCTTTGGTCCAACAGGATGATGGTTCCAGAGCAGGAAAACCGAGTTTAAAGGGACAGTTCGCCTCTTTTGACATGAAGACATGAACAATATGCGTTCAAAGGAGGAATACATTTTATTGCAGGATCATGAGGTAAGTAAATATAAAGTAAATAAGTAAATAGGTAAATGAAATCAGCTGGTTAACTCTGGAGTCTTAGTGACGTCTGATGAGCGCCTCTGCTGGGAAACATCTGGACTTAATGTCTTCATTTTTAGAAAGAAGCCGGTCCTGGCGTCACGGGGGCGCTGGGCGTCACGGGGCCGCTGGGCGTCACGGGGCCGCTGGGCGCCACGGGGCCGCAGGGCGTCACGGGGCCGCTGGGCGCCACGGGGCCGCAGGGCGTCACGGGGCCGCTGGGCGCCACGGGGCCGCTGGGCGTCACGGGGCCGCAGGGCGTCACGGGGCCGCTGGGCGTCACGGGGCCGCAGGGCGCCACGGGGCTCCAGGGTTGATTCCTTGGACCTCCGTCTTTGTCCTTCTTGTCCAGGGGCTTCAGGTGGGTGGACAGCACCAGGTCTCTGAGGGACAAACAGGTGTTACAGCCTGGAAACACCTGGAGAGTTTTCAAGGAACCTTTTAATGACCTCCTGTGATGTCATCAACGTCATCAGGAGGCTCACAAACAATAAATAAATTCTAATAAAATAGAATAATACTTTATTCATCCCCCAATGGGGGAAATTCAGATTAGTCAATTAGCTCAAAACATTATTAAATATTATTATATTATATAAATAAAATTATTAATATTAATAATGTAATAATATTAATAGATTGTATATTAACAACAACAATAATAATACCAATTCTAATAGAAATACTACTGCTAACTAATAATAATAATAATGACAATAAAAATAATAATAATGATGATGATGATAATAATAATAATAATATAATAATGATGATGATGATAATAATAATAATAATATAATAATAATGATGATAATAATAATAATTATGATAATAATAATAATATAATAATAATGATGATGATGATAATAATAATAAATTACTAAATAAAGAAGAACTCAGCATCCCTGTTAAACAGCTTCTGGCTGTGGGAACATATAAGCAGCCTCCTGGAATGTATCCAAGGACCCTGGAAATGTCTTAAAACCACTAAAACATCCTGAAACTCTAAAACAGAAAGGTCCTTTAAGGGTTTCCAGGACGTTTGTCAGACATCCTGGAAACCCTTAAAGGGCTCCTGGAATATCCTCATAACCTTGAAAGTTAAATGGCTGTGAAACTATCAAGTGTCCTGGAATGCCTTGAAGGTAATAAGGAATGCCCTACATTTTCCCAAACATCCTGGAACCAGATAAGCAAATTCAAGGAATCCTGAAAAAAATCCTTGGGAAGGTCAGAACTACACCCATGTTCGTTCAAGGACTCTTCCAACCATCCTGGAATCAGTCTCACAAATTCTGGAAACTTCTTTAATGCATCCTGGAATTCTGTCAAGGACTCTTGAATGTTTTGGAGAAGACTTCAGGGTTTCCTTGATTTTTAAAAACTCCCAGGAACCTCAATGATTCCTCCAGGCTCTTTCAAGAACCTTCCAGGACCCAGTTGAAGCTCCTGGAGGGTTTTCCAGGACCTGTGTTTACCTGAACTGGCTGTAGGAGCCTCCTGGAGGGTTTTCCAGGACCTGTTTGTATCTGAACTGGCTGTAGGAGACTCCTGGAGGGTTTTCCAGGACCTGTGTTTACCTGAACTGGCTGTAGGAGACTCCTGGAGGGTTTTCCAGGACCTGTGTGTACCTGAACTGGCTGTAGGAGCCTCCTGGAGGGTTTTCCAGGACCTGTTTGTATCTGAACTGGCTGTAGGAGACTCCTGGAGGGTTTTCCAAGACCTTATTTACCTGAACTGACTGTAGGAGCCTCCTGGAGGGTTTTCCAGGACCTTATTTACCTGAACTGACTGTAGGAGCCTCCTGGAGGGTTTTCCAGGACCTGGATTTACCTGAACTGGCTGTAGGAGACTCCTGTAGCCTTTTCCAGGACCTGGATTTACCTGAACTGGCTGTAGGAGCCTCCTGGAGGGTTTTCCAGGACCTGTATTTACCTGAACTGGCTGTAGGAGCCTCCTGGAAGGTTTTCCAGGACCTGTATTTACCTGAACTGGCTGTAGGAGCCTCCTGGAAGGTTTTCCAGGACCTGTATTTACCTGAACTGGCTGTAGGAGCCTCCTGGAGGGTTTTCCAGGACCTGTATTTTCCTGAACTGGCTGTAGGAGCCTCCTGGAGGGTTTTCCAGGACCTGTTTGTATCTGAACTGGCTGTAGGAGCCTCCTGGAGGGTTTTCCAGGACCTCTGTTTACCTGAACTGGCTGTAGGAGCCTCCTGGAGGGTTTTCCAGGACCTCTGTTTACCTGAACTGGCTGTAGGAGCCTCCTGGAGGGTTTTCCAGGACCTGTATTTACCTGAACTGGCTGTAGGAGCCTCCTGGAGGGTTTTCCAGGACCTGTATTTACCTGAACTGGCTGTAGGAGACTCCTGGAGGGTTTTCCAGGACCTCTATTTACCTGAACTGGCTGTAGGAGCCTCCTGGAGAGTTTTCCAGGACCTGGATTTACCTGAACTGGCTGTAGGAGCCTCCTGGAGGGTTTTCCAGGACCTCTATTTACCTGAACTGGCTGTAGGAGACTCTCTGGCTGACGGCTCTCAGCTTGGCCTCGTTCTCGCGCTCGTGCCTGTGCGCGGACTCCACGGCCGCGTGCAGCTCCCTCTCCAACGCTGAGAAGTCGATGACGTCAGGCTTATCCATCGTCTCCGCCTGGTGACGTCACACAGACCGTTACCTCAGATCAGAACGCGGGAACCGAACCGGCTCCATTTAGTTTTTGTTCTGAATGTTCTCACTAACGCGAGCTCAGCGCGTGACCGCGTGCCCGGCGCGTGCCCGCGTGCCTCACCTTTAGTAGATGTCCGCCTCGTGCCGCCGGTGTCTCGGTGTTCAGGTGTTCAGGTGAGCTCCGCGTCGTGGCGCCTCAGAAGCAACAAACCGTCTCCATGACGACCGCTGCTTCCTGTGAGCGGAGCGCCGCTCTCTGCTGCCACCCGGCGGCCGGAGGAGGAACTGCGCCACACAGCCCTACCCAAAGGAGAACGGCTCAGAGGTTCAGGTTGATGGATGTCATGATAAATATATAAACTCCGGCCCTGAATGGCTCCGTCTCTGCAGAGCAGCTTCGGCTGGAACATTAAAACAAACATTATTCTGGGTTAAAACAGAGAAAAGAAGTGAGTTAGAGGTCAGTTCAGCGTTATTCAGTCAGGAATAACGCTGTAGCTTCTGTAGCTATAGGATGATGTCTGTTATCAGATACCATCTCTTTGTTAATAATCTTAAATAATATGTTTAAATATTGTTCTTCCAAAAAGCTCAGAGGAGACGGAGCCTTTTCTGCTGCTGCTCCTAAACTGTGGAACCACCAGACAGAACCCATTTTTATTCCCTGGCTTTCAACCCAGCACCAGACTCTGTTTCTGTTATTGTTTATGATTGTTTTAATATTGTTATTGTTTATTATTATTATTTTTACATTGTTATTGTTTATTATTGGTTTTTAATTGTTATTGTTTATTGTTGTTTTTCATTGTTATTGTTTATTGTTGTTTTTACATTGTTATTGTTTATTATTGTTTTTACATTGTTATTGTTTATTATTGGTTTTTAATTGTTATTGTTTATTGTTGTTTTACATTGTTATTGTTTATTATTGGTTTTTAATTGTTATTGTTTATTGTTGTTTTACATTGTTATTGTTTATTATTGTTTTTAATTGTTATTGTTTATTATTGTTTTTTCATTGTTATTGTTTATTGTTGTTTTTCATTGTTATTGTTTATTGTTGTTTTTACATTGTTATTGTTTATTATTGTTTTTACATTGTTATTGTTTATTATTGTTTATTATTGTTTTTACATTGTTATTGTTCATTATTGTTTTTTTAAATTGTTATTGTTTATTATTGTTTTTACATTGTTATTGTTTGTTATTGTTTATTATTGTTTTTAAATTGTTATTTTTTATTATTGTTTATATATTGTTCTCATGTTTTATGCCTTATTCTTCATGCTGTTATTCACGTACAGCACTTTGTTTCAGCCACGGCTGTGTTAAAGGGCTTTATAAATAAAGCTGAGTTGAGATAATCCATAATATATATCAAATCAAATCAAATCAAATTTATTTATATAACACATTTGATGCACAAACAGTTCAAAGTGCTTAACATAAAATAAAAGCATTGCAGCAGGGAGTGGAAGAAGCATTAAAAATACATAAAAGAATATAAAGAGAAACAAATAAAATCATTTAAATGATTAAAAACCAGCAACAGTCCAGATAAGTTCAAAGATATCGTGCAGATTTCATGCATAGACACATGAGAACAGAAATGTTTTTAACCTGGATTTAAAAATGTCTCCATTTGGTGAAAGTTTAATCTCCACTGGCAGTTTGTTCCACTTGTTGGCAGCATAACAGCTAAATGCTGCTTCTCCATGTTTAGTCTGGAAAAACTAAACAAGTCGGATGGTATTATGTCCAGAGAACAAGTTGTTGATTTCAGCTGCCGAACTGTTTCCTCTAGGATTTTTAAATTAACAATATTAAATGAAATGTGTTCCATATTCACTATATTACCCAAAGTATTCACTCACCCATTATTAGATTGTATATATATATATATATATATAAAATATTTAACCCGGACTAAGAGATCTGAACACATCACAGCAGCTTTAAAATCTTTACTCTGGCTTCCAGTCAGTCACAGAATAGATTTTAAAAGCCTGCTGATGGTTTACAATCTGTGATCTGTTCAGAGAATATAAAGCCAGCAGAGCTCTGAGATCCAAGGACTCAGGTCAGCTGGTCCAGTCCAGAGTCCAGACTAAACATGGAGAAGCAGCATTTAGCTGTTATGCTGCAAACAAGTGGAACAAACTGCCAGTGGAGATTAAACTTTCACCAAATGGAGACATTTTTAAATCCAGGTTAAAAACATTTCTGTTCTCATGTGTCTATGCATGAAATCTGCACGCTATCTTTGAGCTTATCTGGACTGTTGCTGGTTTTTAAATTCATTTGAATGATTTTATTTGTTTCTCTTTATATTCTTTTAATCATTTTAATTCAGCTGACAGCTGATTGTCAGCCGGGGCGCGTGCGTCTCTATCTTTTGATGTTTTGAACTCTTTTAAACTTAATTTCGCGTATGAATGTGTACTGTCAGTGATTTTCAGCCATGCAAACTTTGGGAACTCTCTTTTTGTGCTCTTCCTCTCGGTCTCGTTGTATCGTTGTTACTGTTCCCTACCTGTTGGGAAGCAGGTGGACGCGGAATTACCGGCAGAGCACACAGCAGAGAGTTTCTCCTCTCGTTGCGGACTTCAGTCTCTGGGATTATCCCCGATACCATCCCGAGGGCACTGCAGTATAACCGCCGGCCCGAGGCCTCGGAAAAGAGGAAAGAGAGGCGGCCTACGCCGGAGACTCGAAGCTTTTCGGTTGGATAAGTTACCACCGCTTCCCACTATACTGCCATCAAATGTGCAATCCATCCGCAACAAGACTGACGAACTGGAATTATGGACTAAGACCAGAGGGGAGATCAGGGATCATGTTTACTCGCTTTCACGGAATCATGGCTCACCGGCCAAGATCGAGACGAGGATCTGTCAATAACTGGGTTTGGAAGCCCAATTCGGCTGGACAGGTCATCGGAGACGAAGGGAAAAGCAGAGGAGGAGGGGGGTGTTTTCATATCGGTGAGCGCTATGGCAACATCATCACGGTCAGGGAAAAGTCTGTACCGCCGACATAGAACTGCTTTCCATCATATAACTGGTATATATTCACCCGCGCTGCTGCAGCAGCTGCTGCTGGTGCTGCTGCTCAGCTGATTGCAGACACTACGCACCAACTGGACGGAATTTGCCCCGACGCACCTAAATTCATTTAGGCGGATTTTAACCACTGTGATTTGAGTAGGACTATGAGAACGTATGAGCAATATGTGACCTGCGCTCCAACACAGAAAATGACCTCTGTTGATCTGTGTGATGGGTCAGTTGTTGATCTGTGTGATGGGTCAGTTGTTGATCTGTGTGATGGGTCAGTTGTTGATCCGTGTGATGGGTCAGTTGTTGATCTGTGTGATGGGTCAGTTGTTGATCTGTGTGATGGGTCAGTTGTTGATCCGTGTGATGGGTCAGTTGTTGATCCGTGTGATGGGTCAGTTGTTGATCTGTGTGATGGGTCAGTTGTTGATCCGTGTGATGGGTCAGTTGTTGATCCGTGTGATGGGTCAGTTGTTGATCTGTGTGATGGGTCAGTTGTTGATCTGTGTGATGGGTCAGTTGTTGATCCGTGTGATGGGTCAGTTGTTGATCCGTGTGATGGGTCAGTTGTTGATCCGTGTGATGGGTCAGTTGTTGATCTGTGTGATGGGTCAGTTGTTGATCTGTGTGATGGGTCAGTTGTTGATCCGTGTGATGGGTCAGTTGTTGATCTGTGTGATGGGTCAGTTGTTGATCTGTGTGATGGGTCAGTTGTTGATCTGTGTGATGGGTCAGTTGTTGATCCGTGTGATGGGTCAGTTGTTGATCTGTGTGATGGGTCAGTTGTTGATCCGTGTGATGGGTCAGTTGTTGATCTGTGTGATGGGTCAGTTGTTGATCTGTGTGATGGGTCAGTTGTTGATCTGTGTGATGGGTCAGTAAGGGGGGCTCACAGCTCCATACCCATGCCGTCCTTGGGAGCTTCCTACCACAGCAGCGTCTACCTCGCGCCAGCGTACAAACCCTCTTTTAGACGCGTAGAACATGAGGAGAGAACGGTGAAAGTCTGCTCAGAGGACAGCATCTCCTCACTTCAAGCATGTTTTGACTGGGAGTGCTTTCAGGAGGGGTCTGAGAACATTGAACTAGCAGACACTGTATCATCATACGTCACATTCTGTGTGGACATGGTTGTCCCCACTAAGACAACTGTCACTGTTCCGAACAGTAAAGCATGGGTGACGAAAGAACTTAAACCTGTCATTAACAAGAAAAAGAGGACTTTCTACACTGGGGACATTTGGGAGATTAAAGCAGCGTCCAAGTAAAAAATGAGATCAGGAAAGCTAAAATGAAATGTAGAAGAACAATACAGTGGGGGGGATCTTAGAGCCGCCTGGCGAGGAATTAAGTCAACGGCATCATTAAACCAGCAAGCTGAAAGGAGAATGCCTGTTACTGTTCCAGGGGTTGAGTCATGTGATCTTCCTAATGCTTTTAATTTATTTTACTCACGTTTTGAATCATCGGACTTCTCTGATAATATTTCTATGTTGAGGAACACTCTGGTTCATAATAATGACCTAATGATATCTCAGGAACGAGTAGCATCCCTGTTTAAGAAGGTCAATATTAGGAAGGCTGCTGGTCCTGATGCTGTTTGTGGGCGCACATTACGCTTCTGTGCAGACCAACTGAGTGCAGTATTCACCGGCCTCTTCAATATGTGTGCAAAAGAAGGCCATATTCCCCAGATATGGAAGAGCTCCACCATAATTCCACTAGCCAAACTAAATAAACCCAAGGAGCTGAAAGATTTTAGACCAGTTGCTCTTACGTCCTTGGTGATGAAAAAATTTGAAAAAATCCTTAAAGCTGAAATGATGTCCTTGGTCACTGGAAAACTGGATCCATTACAGTTTGCTTATCAAACTGCTAGAAGTGTGGAGGACGCAAAACGTTTTATTTTAGATACAGTATACAAACACTTGGAGAAGCCTGGGTCCCATGTTAGGCTTTTATTTGCAGATTTTTCTTCTGCTTTTAACAAAATGCAGCCACATATCCTGATCGAGAGACTAACAAATGATTTTCAGGCACCGAATCAACTATTGCTGCTACTTTTACATTTTTTAACAGATAGAACACAGAGAGTTTTTGTAAATGGTCAGTTGTCCCAACCTATTACTTCAAATACTGGCTCGCCGCAAGGATGTGTACTCTCTCCCTTGTTATTTATTTTGTACACAGATAGCTGCAGGTCTTCCCAACAAGGAAGCCCCCTAGTCAAGTTTTCAGATGACACTGCACTGTTATCTTTATTCCGAGGTCCACATTCCAGTCATGGGCTAGCGTTGACATCATTTGTGAAGTGGTGCGACAATAATGTTTTAGATTTAAATGTAGCCAAAACAAAGGAGCTCATAATTGATTTCAGGAGGGCAAAGGCAGAACCAATAGCAAGTGTCATACATGGGGGGGATGTGGAAATCGTTGATTCTTACAAGTACTTAGGTACAATATTTGACAGTGAGCTCAAGTTTCATGTAAACACTGAGACAACAGAGAATTCATCTGCTGAGGAAGCTTAACTCCTTCAGTGTCTCTAAAACCATTTTACGTAACTTTTATCAGTCTTTTAACTTTTTCTTTTTTATGTTGGTACAATAGCCTATCAGTCAAAGACAAGAACAGTCTCAGCAGCATTGTTAACACTTCATCAAAGATGATTGGATCACAGCTAAACAGTCTGAGTCCAAAAGGCTAAAAGTATCATCAGTCAGCCTGATCATGTTTTAGGTGGTGAATTTCCATTAATGCCCTCTGGGAGGCGCTATTATTCTGTCAGGACAAAAACCAAAAGGTATTTTGGATCCTTCATTCCTACAACCATCAGAATATTAAATAAGGTGTAGGGATAGAGTATATTACTGACAATTTGATTTACTGAGCGCTGTTCATCACTGACAGGACAGGGTGTTTGACTGTATGTGTGTGTTAAGATGTATATGTTTTATCTATCTATTTCTCTTATTCATACTTTAATGTTGATTGATGGAGACTGGGACTGCAAACCTAATTGCCCACTGATGGGATAAATAAAGTTTTCTGAATCTGAATTCATTTATTTGTTTCCCTTTATATATTTTAATTATTTTATTTGTTTCTCTTTATATTCTTTTAATCATTTAAAGGAGAACTCTGGTATTTTCAACATTAAGCCTCTTTTCTGAGTCGTCTGCAGTGTTTTAGAACCCCCCTCACCGCTTTTTTGATGTTTACTGCTGTCTCCGGTATTTGCCTAATTTTGATTCTTCTCAACCTGCTTCAGAACGGCAGGTCATGTGCATGTCCTAAAAGGTCCGTAAAAGCACAATAAACGTCCGTTTTCAAAATCATCAACTCACCGGAGTGGTTACTGGTGTGCACTGGTAATCCATATCACATTTCATGGCGAAAAGTTGCTTCTGTCGTGTTTTATTTGGCAGCTCGTTCATGCGCGCACTATTTTCTTAGCGGTGGCGGAGTGATATCAACGAACATTCAGTACAAAATGTCAAATAAAACACGACAGAAGCAACTTTTCGCCAAGAAATTTGGGCCATTCAAGGAGGAGGTGATGACAAATTTCAAACCAACACAAATAAAATGAAATGACATGTGATGTTTATTCATCATTTCCCCTCTTTGTATTTTTGTAAAACACATTTCAAAACTTTTAAATGAACGGAGGTAGTCGCAGTACTCTGACTCCTGAAATAACCCGGGCATCAAAACAAAAAGTGCACATCAGTGGTGATGAAATGGTTTTCACTTTTGAATGAAATAAACATCTGACATAAGAACATCAAAAAGTGCATTACAAACGTCTCTAAATAAATAGAACCTGGGGTAACAGCGACGCTATTTTTCACTTAAAATACTAAAAAGAATATTTTGGTGACAAAATGTTGTCTACATTTTTAAATGAAATCAAAGTAACATCCTGGTCATATCTGACCGTAGCACATCACCAGGTGTGTTTAACTAAAGAAAAAAAAACCTTTGGCGTTGGGGGTAAAATAAAACGGCGTCTGTCCGCCCAGGCGGGTTAAAACGACGGTTTCATCGTCAGTTTTTCGTTTGAGGGTTGAGAGAGACGAACTTTTTCAGTTGGAGTTGAGCTGCTAACTTGGTTCTCTCAGTAACTTTCAGAACAACGCGCTACTGTAGGAATTTTGAGCTAATTTTCACGAACTGTGTTTTTCATGGTTTTTCTCTGCTTTTTTGGCTGAACCACAAGTTGGGCCACTCGCAGAGCCGGCCCAAGGCATATGCCAACCATGCGGTCACTTAGGGCCCCCACGCCACCAGGGGGCCCCGAGAGCAATTTTGAATTTAATTTTGATTACAACTTTATTTTTCTGTAAGATAATGTGAATGTCATTTGATTCTATTTTGTATTTGTATTTTGAACATTTTGCACACCATTGCACATCTGAAATAAATTAAACATTTTAACGTGTTTACTATAAATGCAGTCTCCAGCCTGCTGATGTTACTTTCAAATAGTTAAATTAATGAGCCATACTTATACATCTCTCTTTATGTAGAAGTTAATTAAACCATATTTATGAGTTTGCTATCCCTTTAAGGTTAAAAACAAGAATGACACCTGTATAATGTAAGATGATTACAAATAATGCTGATGACTGTGGGTCCGTTACACACAGAACAGTGTAGCCTGTGGAATAATGAGGCATCTGGAGCTGAGGTGATGGTAGGGGGGCCCCAAATGAAATTCTGCTTAAGGCCCCATAAAGGCTTGGGCCGGCCCTGGCCACTCGGGTATTGCTTCTGGGCCCGCGGGCCGCCATTTGAGTAGCCCTGTCCTACATTCTGCACAGTGACACTGAGGACCTAAAATTTAAAAAGGAGGTATGGTCTGCATTCATGCCAAAGCCGGCATAAAGAGGTTCTTCGGTGAACGTGGTGCTGAAGGTGTGGAGGTGGATCAGAGTGTCGGAGGAGACTCTGTAGAAGGACAGAGTGCCGGCCGGGCGGTCCACATACACTGCTGCTCTGTTACCGACAGAGGAGGAGAAGCAGGGGAGTATGGCTTTAGTCGAGTTGTTATGGAAGACAGCGTAGCCGGTCAGACTGCATGCCAGACACCAGGACTGATTGTTTCTCCCAAACTTGGAGGCACGTCCTTTCCTGCTGATTCCTCCGTAGCTCACAGCTATATCAGCCTCTCCTCTCCACTCGACCTCCCAGTAGCAGCGACCGCTCAGAACATTTCTGCACAGCAGCTGAGGCCAGCAGTCGAATCTGTCCGGGTGGTCAGGACATGACTCCCACCCCGACAACTTCACTCTCCTGTTGTTGTGAGACAGCTTCAGTTCTCTGTTTGCTGTGTTTGGGTCCATCTCAAGCTCACAGGCATCTGATGACAGAACCGGAAACAAAAGTCAAGACCACATTCACCCCACAGGTCTGATTATCTCTGCCTGATGAGTCAGCAGCTCATCTATCTGACGGCTGCTGAGGTCCCACCCATGAGCAGCCGGAGCAACAACTGTAAGAGGATTTGGGTGAAATCCAAGTCGTACATTCCAGTGAACACATTCTGGCCTAACTTTATGAATTAAAGAAAAACACTTACACTTCCTCAAACCAAATTTGAGCCTCTGCTCTCCACAGTGGTCCAACCTAGGAAAGAAACCACAGTCAAACCAGTGCATTGACCAGATCACTTAGGTTTAACTGGGCAGCGATCTGATCCTGAAGTATAACCACCACCTGGTCTACATGTGGAGCACAGGAGGAGCTGAAGCCAGCCCAGGAAAATGAACTGCCTGATCTACATCAGTGTGTCTTTACGATTAGTGTCTGGTTCGTCAGTCCATACCTGAGAGTGTCCAGCCTCCACCGTGGATCCTCCAGTCCGGCTGAGAGCTGCTTCGCTGCTGAGTCTCCTGGATGGTTGTAGCTCAGGTCCAGCTCTCTCAGATGGGAGGGGTTGGAGGTCAGAGCTGAGACCAGAGAAGCACAGCCTTCCTCTGTGATCAGACAGCCCGACAGGCTGCAGGGTTACAAATAAGCTTTGATTTTCAAAACCGAAAAATCAAATTAACTCTTAAGAATGCAAATATTTCTATTCAGCTTGAAATGTGGTAATTCAGGTGGCTGAATTATCTCCAGATTCTTTTCTGACTCAACAAGGAAGACAAAGTGATGTAAAATACTATAAATACATGTGAGTACATACACTATATTACCAAAAGTATTGGCTCATGTGCCTTTACACACATATGAACTTTAGTAACATCCCATCCTTAATTCTTTGGGTTTGATTGATAGATAGATAGATAGATAGATAGATAGATAGATAGATAGATAGATAGATGGATAGATAGATGGATAGATATATGGATAGATGGATGGATAGATAGATAGATAGATAGATACTTTATTCATCCCAATTTGGGAAATTGTTTTGTTGCAGCAGCATACAGTAAAGATATGAAAACAATTAAAGTAAAAACAAGCAAATAGAATAAAATAAATATAAAATGAATAAAATAAAATAAAATAAAAATAGTGAATAAATATTCGCTATATACAAATCTACAGTATTTTTATTTTTTTCTTTGTTATTGTTTTTTAGGAGAGACTTCAAGCCTATTGAGCTTGAAGTTCTCTTCCAGCCAGAGGGGAGGTGTTGAAGATGGTGATGGCTGCTGGTAGGAAGGATCCATCACCATCTACAACACCTCCCCTCTGGCTGGCATAGGACGTCGGCCCCCCCTCTGCAGCTATAACAGCTTCAACTCTTCTGGGCAAGCTTTCCACTGTAACAGGTCCTCCTCAGCTGGGTGGGTGGCGGGAGTTTGGGGGAGGGACCCAGTCTCATCCAACGCCGTCTCCTTCTCATCGCAGACGTTGTGCACGGGTGAAGCAGCGAGTCCCAGACGAGCGTTTCCCGGAGGCGGCATGGTCCTGGAAGGTTGACCAATAAGCTGGGGGTCGAGGATGTGACGAGCAGGAACCCAGGACCTCTCTTCTGGACCATAACCCTCCCAGTCGACCAAATATTGGAGACCTCGATCCCGGCGACGAGGGCGCATCAGGCGCCGAACAGAGTAGGCAGGATCTCCATCAGTGAGTTGGGGAGGTGGAGCTTTCCTTGACTGGCTTCACTCTGGACACCTGGAATGTAGGATGGATTCGCACAGATTGTAGAGTCTAGAGTCTACCGCTCTGGAGTCCAGCGGCGGCGTGCTTTACACCGCTGCATCCGACGCTTTGCATTGCACTTGATGATGTATGGCTTGGATGCAGTTGCCATGGAAACCCATTCCATGAAGCTCTCTACACACTGTTCCTGAGCTAATCTGAAGGCCACATGAAGGTTGGAGGTCTGCAGCGACTGACTCTGCAGAAAGTTGGCGACCTCTGAGCACTATGAGCCTCAGCATCCGCTGACCCGCTCTGTCACCTGGCCGAACCACTTCCTGGTTGCTGCTCTGTTCCCAATCTCTTCCACTTTGTTATAACACCACTGACAGCTGTCAGGGTACCACGCTGGAATTCACTGAGCTCCTGAGATGTTCACAGATGTTGGTAGAAGCAGTCTGTATGCCTAGCTGCTTGGATTCATACACCTGTGGCCAGGGGCGCCGCTAGGGATTTTGGGGCCCATGAAAATAATTTTTACTGGGCCCCCAAACAGCCGGCCAGGAGGTTGGCGAAAATTTGTGATGCTATTTTACATAAAACTCTGCATTTTAATGGTATTTCTGACTATCGTTCCCATATTTGTGAAAAAAGAAAAACATGACAGTTGAGGAAGGTAAACACTGAGCACAAGGAATCCAATGGAATTCATTTATTTGCTGCAACTCTGATTCTAAACTCTAAATTAGGCTACCTGAAAAATACAAAACATAAACGTAATGTTTCCAAAACAAATAAAGTTATTGTTACCAGTAAATTGTAAATAAAATATATTTGTGATTATAAGTTAGTTAATAACTTAGTGTCATATTATTTTTTGTCAGTATTATAATTTTATTAGGGCCTCTCTGGGCCCCTCTTAATCATGGGCCCGTAGTCTAGAATAATTCTCTTTTTACCCCCCTTTTCGGCGCCCCTGCCTGGCCATGGAAGGGACTGGAACACCTGAACTTAAGTATCTGGATGGGTGAGTGAGTACTTTTGGTCATGTAGTGTATATGGAAAAGGGGAGTGTTAGAATCAAATGTTTCTTTTGATCACCAACCTGAGAGCTTCCAGGTTACAGGTTGGACTCTGCAGTCCAGCAGACAGAAGCTTCAGCCCTGCATCCTGCAGGTCGTTGTCGCTCAGGTCCAGCTGCCTCAGACTGGAGCTGTGGGAGCTGAGGGCGGAGGACAGAGTCTCACAGCTTCTCCACGACAGGCCACACCTCCCCAGGCTGTTGGGAGGCATCAGGAAACGTCAAGAAAACATGAATGTGTTCTGGGAGCTTCGCTTCTGCTTCAGTTCGGCCGATTGTTCCACAGAACCAGGCTCAACTACAGCCATGTTCTATATTTATATGTTCCAATTGTATTTTAGTATCAAACAGTTTTCTGTGTTTACTTTGAGTTCATTCTCTTCTAGTTATTTTTCCTTTATTTACTTTACGGCTCAGATGCACCATTTTGGACTGCTGTACATATTTTTTCCACTTTTTTTTACAGTGTATACCATCATTTATGTATATGTACATCATTATTCTCTAATTGCACTTTAACTGTAATCAGGGCACCACTGGAAAACGGAGCTTGCTCTCAATGGCTTTCTCTTTTGAATAATTGAATATAGAATCTGGGGAATTCATTTGACACCATACATCGGTTAGAATTTAAAACCTCCCACATCCACCGACTGACAGACCATTGTTAACAGCTTGGATCAAGTATGAATACAGATTTCAGAATTCCAATAAGAACTGCAGCTGCAATGATTCACTACCATAGCCTCGTTTCCACTATGCAGTCCGGTACGGGTCGGTTCAGTCCGGTACGGGTCGGTTCAGTCCGGTACGGGTCGGTTCAGTCCGGTGCGGGTCGGTTCAGTCCGATACGGGTCGGTTCAGTCCGGTACGGGTCGGTTCAGTCCGGTGCGGGTCGGTTCAGTCCGATACGGGTCGGTTCAGTCCGGTACGGGTCGGGTCAGAACGGTACGGGTCGGGTCAGAACGGTACAGGTCGGGTCTCTTTGGGGTCAGCTTGCGTTCCCACTGTACAAAGGGGACCCTCAGGGGTGGGCGGAGCCGAAGCGTAAACAGCAAATAACAACAAATAACAAATAACGTCCATAATGTGGAACCACCTCCAAGCTTCTTCAGCTTAATGCCAGGTTCAGATTCCATGGGACCGGGTTCCATGGTAACGGGTTCCATGGTAACGGGTTCCATGGGAATGGGTTCCATGGTAACGGGTTCCATTGGACCGGGTTCCATGGGAACGGGTTCCATGGTAACGTGTTCCATGGTAACGGGTTCCATTGGACTGGGTTCCATGGTAACGGGTTCCATGGTAATGGGTTCCATGGTAACGGGTTCCATGGGACCGGGTTCCATGGTAACGGGTTCCATGGTAACGGGTTCCATGGGACCGGGTTCCATGGTAACGGGTTCCATGGGAACGGGTTCCATTGGACCGGGTTCCATGGTAACGGGTTCCATTGGACTGGGTTCCATGGTAACGGGTTCCATGGTAATGGGTTCCATGGTAACGGGTTCCATGGGACCGGGTTCCATGGTAACGGGTTCCATGGTAACGGGTTCCATGGGAACGGGTTCCATTGGACCGCTACGCTTTGGTGGGAGTGGAAACACAGAAATAAGCGAACCGACCCGTACCGGACTGACCCGTACCGGACTGACCCGTACCGGACTGCATAGTGGGAACACGCCACATGAGACTCACACAGCTTTGTTGGAGGCTTTGACCACTGGCAGCAGCCTCAGAAGAGCCTCCTCTGAAGCAGAGTATTTCTTCAGCTCAAACTCATCCAGATGTTTTCCTGATGACAGTAAGATGAAGACCAGAGCTGACCACTGAGCAGGAGACAGTTTATCTGTGGAGAGACGTCCTGAACTCAGGGCCTGTTGGATCTCCTCCACCACTGAATCATCATTCAGTTCATTCAGACAGTGGAACAGATTGATGCTTCTCTCTGCAGACAGATTCCCACTGAGCTTCTTCTTGATGTACTTAATTGTTTTCCGGTTGGTGTGTGAGCTACTTCCTGTCTGTGTCAGCGGGGGTCGTAGGAGCCCCTGATTGGTGTGTGAGCTACTTCCTGTCTGTGTCAGCAGGCCTCGTAGGAGCCCCTGATTGGTCTGCAGGGACAGACCCAGGAGGAAGCGCAGGAACAGGTCCAGGTGTCCGTTTGGACTCTCTAAGGCCTTCTTCACGGCGGTTTTGTTGACCGTGACTGCAGAGGTTCGGTTGGAACACACGAGCAGACTCAGCGCCGTCATTCTCGGCGCAGACATCACGTTTCTGTCGTTGGCGAGCAGTGATGTCATCACATGGACAGCAGCCAGGAATGCGTGAATGCCCGGGTGAGCGAAGCGGAACATATTTTTCGGCCTTTTGTGCTTCCTCCTCCCACAGGCCTGAGTGAAGATGTGGTTGAAGCTTGCCGCGCACTCTGCCGCCGCCGCCGCGCTGATGCGGCTGCGCCTCAGCTCCTCCTCGCCGAACAGCGAGTTGTTCCTCTGCAGCTGATGGAACGCCAGCTTCGCCAGTGACCGGATGCATCGGACGCAGTCCAATGGGACGCAGCGTTTCTGTGCCTGGTGGATCTGAACCACCAGGAAGTGGATGTACATCTCAGTCAGGGTGCTGGGCAGCTCTGCTCCCTCTCTGGTTTCCAACACATCCTCCAGAACTGTAGCAGTGATCCAGCAGAAGACCGGGATTTGGCACATGATGTGGAGGCTTCGGGATGTCTGGATGTGGGAGATGATCCTGCTGGCCTGCTCTGAATCTCTGAATCTCTTCCTGAAGTACTCCTCCTTCTGTGGGTCAGTGAACCCTCTGATCTCCGTCACCATGCCAACACAGCCAGGTGGGATCTGATTGGCTGCTGCAGGTCGTGTGGTTATCCAGAGGCGAGCAGAGGGAAGCAGCTCCCCCCTGATGAGGTTTGTCAGCAGCACATCCACTGAGGTGGGCTCTGTAGCATCGGTCAGGGGCTCCTCGTCGTGGAAGTCCAGAGGAAGTCGACACTCATCCAGACCGTCGAAGATGAACAGAAGTTTGACTTCCCTTTGGTCACAGCTGGAGTTCTGCAGCGCTGTGAAGACGTGGTTCAGAGTTTCTTCTTTGATGCCACAGCCGGGCAGGTCTGCCACACACGTGTGAATCAGCTCTGCCAAACGAAACCTTTCTCCTCTCCATAAACTCAGCTGCAGAGCGGTGAAGGGGAAGATCAGGTGGAACTCCTGGTTGGCTCTTCGTTCGGCCCAGTCCGACAAAAACTTCTGCACCAGGAAGGATTTGCCCGTTCCAGGCCCCCCATTGGTCACCACAGTCCTGAGGGCGCCGCCTGCGGCGGACAGCCGCTGAAGGATGTCGCTCAGTTTGAGCGGCTGCTCCGGATCTGCGGGCCGAGCTGCTTCCATCGCAGTCCTGACCTGAGGTGATGTGACGAACAGCTGTGGGATGGTTTCAGGCGAAGCTTCCTCCTGCCGCCTCATCTGAGCATCACGCGCACATCTGAGCGCGCTCTGCAGGTGGGACTGCAGCGTGGCCGGGCACCGAGTGTTCGGCGTGGGAGGCGGTGATGGCGTCTTCACATCTGCAGACAAGAAAAGGACGAAACGGTGAAGACTTTAGTGCCACATTCAACAACAAAACAGAACAAAACAAAACCCGGTAAGAGTAAGGAAAGAAGAAAAAACACCACCAAGAAGCTAACATGGAGGGGGCGGAGCTACCGACCACCAAGGGGCGGAGCTACCAACCACCAAACACCTCCATCAGATGTGTTCCTATAGAACCTAGAACCCAGAACAGAAGGAGCTAAAATGGTCCCTAGTTCCCAAGGGCCGTGGTCAGGGCTGGACTGGCTATCTGGCCGTTCGGGCATATCCCGAACGGCCCTCCCGCGATTTGGGCCCTCCGGGCCCTCCGAGGGCCGTAAATAAAATATACATATATATATTATATTTTTTATTGACTGCGACGGTAAAAAAATGACACGTCGGGGCCCATTGGATGTTTCTCCTGACGCACAGAGCTCTAGTCCAATGAGAATGCTTAACGTTGTCAAAGGCCCGCCCCTCCCTACAGGCCCACTTGACCCAAGTCATCATCATCATTATAACCCCAAGTTTAGCTGACTTCACTTGGCTATATTCGGCTAAAGCTCTGGTGGATAAAGAGGACGCGAAATGGAGAAACAAAAGAGTGGCCATGACAAACGTAAAGAAAAGAGAAAACAAAAACCAAGAGACGACTCTCTTGGTAAAATGCGCTAAAATCACCGATGTGTTTTTTAAAAGCACAAGCTCGAGCTCAGGTTCGGTTAGTGGGGCCGTGGGAGATGCGGAACCTGGCTGCTCGACCTCAGGTTGGGGCAGCAGTGGGGCCGCCGGTACATCATCAACGAGCGCACAGGTGGTGGAGAATGAACAGGAGGAGGAGGAGGCGGAGGAGATGGTTCCAGCTGGGGAACCAGAGGAGGAGGAGACGGAGATAGGAGACGTGACCCAGCAGGGAGAGATTGAGGTTAGAATTCATCTCAACACACCCGCTAGCCAATGCAGTGTAGCTATTGGGCGCTTCAGCGTTTCGTTTCCCATTGCCTGAAAGTTTGAAACCGAGACCAAGTTGTCATCCTGACTTCATCAAATCAGTCACAAAAATACCCATTTGGTATAATTTTTTTTGGTTTTGCTGTGGAGAAAAAAATGACGTGTCCGAGAAAAAAACACACAGACATAAGCACTATCTTAGGCTCTTTTGATCAGTCTGCATTACAGTTTATGCCTGGGGGGCGGGGGTTAACATTCCATTCAGTAAGCTCACTGACAGTATCTGTGGACTGGAGCAATTTTGAGCAATATAAAATAATTGAACCCAGGAAATTATTACTACATGTTTAATTTGATTCAGTAAGACTTAGAACATACAACAGTGTGTGTGTGGTGCTGGTGCTCCTTTTCTATACAGTGTTGTGTGTGTTGGTGAAATATTGCTTTGCTTATCCCTGGCTTGGGTCTGTGGGACCCATTTTCAGGTTTTGCTGAAGGAAAATGGTATGAATACTTTTTTCACAATGAGATTCACTGGCCAGGGCTCATCATCTGGAAAATAAAGTTAGTTATCCTCCTCTCTCTATCTCTTATCCTCAAAAACAAAGATACTCAGAACTTCACAAGCAGGATGAAGGGAACATGTGGGTGCACAGCAGCTTTTTTCCCCTCCTTTAGTCCCAGGTCCACTGGGCCAGAATATCTTCTATGTAACAAAAACATGAACACCTTACAAGGATTAAATGGAGGATTAATGATAATTAGAGAGAAGTGTGTGTATATATATATATATATATACATATATGCGCGCTGGGCCCTCAGTGATCAAAAAGTGCCCGGGCCCTTTTCAGATGCCAGTCCAGCCCTGGCCGTGGTCCCTAGTTCCCGAGGGCCGCGGTCCCTAGTTCCCGAGGGCCGTGGTCCCTAGTTCCTGAGGGCTGTGGTCCCTAGTTCCCGAGGGCCGTGGTCCCTAGTTCCCGAGGGCCGTGGTCCCTAGTTCCCGAGGGCCGTGGTCCCTAGTTCCCGAGGGCCGTGGTCCCTAGTTCCCGAGGGCCGTGGTCCCTAGTTCCCGAGGGCCGTGGTCCCTAGTTCCTGTATGTGCCAATGAGGGAAAAAACGGCCCCGTTCCTGAAAAGGTTATAGGAACTGCCAAAGGTTCCTTTAGTGGGGATGATCCTATAGATGCAGTATCAACTGCAAATGTCAAGAAAGGCTGCCAGACTGGATAGAATCTCTGAGCAGACCCTTGGAGAGAGTATCTGATCTTCTCCAGTTTAAGATGTTGCATAATCTCTTTGACCCAATGAGAATGCGTAGGGGGGACGAGGGTCTTTCCACCTGAACAGTATAAGTCTCCTGGCCAACAAGGTGCACTTAGAATTACTGAGACGTACACATTGTGGTGCAACACCAAATAGGGCAATAAAGGGGGAAGGATCCAATGGCTCTCCTAGCACTTTAGAGAAAGTCTTGAAAATAGAAATGATATAGTCTTGGACATGTCCAGAACATATGTAATAGACCTGCAGGAGCTTGCTTGCATCTATCGCATGTAGGGTCCAACTCTGGTTGTCTAATTCTAGACAACCTGACCTTCGACCAGTGAAGTCGGTGTACTACCTTGAATTGCACAACAGCATGCCATTGAAAAGATCTGAGTTTGAGTCATTTCTAGTGGAACACAATGATTAAACTGTTACCCACCTTAACTGTTGGAATAAAATGTGCTGAGCAGTTCAGAGTGGCCTCACCTGCACCTGCAGACTCAGGTGGTCCTTCAGCTGACCGGGGCAGTGGTTCATTAGGTGGTCCTACAGCTGACCGGGGCGGTGGTTCATTAGGTGGTCCTACAGCTGACCGGGGCGGTGGTTCATTAGGTGGTCCTCCAGCTGACCGGGGCAGTGGTTCATTAGGTGGTCCTTCAGCTGACCGGGGCGGTGGTTCATTAGGTGGTCCTCCAGCTGACCGGGGCAGTGGTTCATTAGGTGGTCCTACAGCTGACCGGGGCAGTGGTTCATTAGGTGGTCCTACAGCTGACCGGGGCAGTGGTTCATTAGGTGGTCCTACAGCTGACCGGGGCGGTGGTTCATTAGGTGGTCCTTCAGCTGACCGGGGCGGTGGTTCATTAGGTGGTCCTCCAGCTGACCGGGGCGGTGGTTCATTAGGTGGTCCTTCAGCTGACCGGGGCGGTGGTTCATTAGGTGGTCCTTCAGCTGACCGGGGCGGTGGTTCTTTAGGTGGTCCTACAGCTGACCGGGGCGGTGGTTCATTAGGTGGTCCTTCAGCTGACCGGGGCGGTGGTTCTTTAGGTGGTCCTACAGCTGACCGGGGCGGTGGTTCTTTAGGTGGTCCTCCAGCTGACCGGGGCAGTGGTTCAGCAGGTGGTCCTACAGCTGACCGGGGCAGTGGTTCTTTAGGTGGTCCTCCAGCTGACCGGGGCGGTGGTTCATTAGGTGGTCCTACAGCTGACCGGGGCGGTGGTTCATTAGGTGGTCCTTCAGCTGACCGGGGCGGTGGTTCTTTAGGTGGTCCTCCAGCTGACCGGGGCAGTGGTTCAGCAGGTGGTCCTACAGCTGACCGGGGCAGTGGTTCATTAGGTGGTCCTTCAGCTGACCGGGGCAGTGGTTCATTAGGTGGTCCTCCAGCTGACCGGGGCAGTGGTTCATTAGGTGGTCCTCCAGCTGACCGGGGCAGTGGTTCATTAGGTGGTCCTTCAGCTGACCGGGGCGGTGGTTCATTATGTGGTCCTTCAGCTGACCGGGGCAGTGGTTCATTAGGTGGTCCTTCAGCTGACCGGGGCGGTGGTTCATTATGTGGTCCTTCAGCTGACCGGGGCAGTGGTTCATTAGGTGGTCCTTCAGCTGACCGGGGCGGTGGTTCATTAGGTGGTCCTACAGCTGACCGGGGCGGTGGTTCATTAGGTGGTCCTCCAGCTGACCGGGGCAGTGGTTCATTAGGTGGTCCTTCAGCTGACCGGGGCAGTGGTTCAACAGGCGGCCTTTCAGCGGTTTGACCCCCAGCATCGTCCTTGATGATGAGCCCATCGTCTGCCCTGATAGGCTCATTAGTGAGCGATTGTGGAGAATGAAGCGCTGCACATACAGAGTGAAAATGTGCAATAATTAATGAAACAACCCACTGTAAGAAACCCAAAAGGTTAAAGGTGCCACATGAACCATCATTGATCTAAACCGGCTGACTGTGCGGTGTTTCTGTGACTCACCTGCAGACTCCGAGTCGCTGTTTGATAGTTTCTCCACCAGGTCGTTCCTCCTCATCCTCCTTAAAACCCTGGTGGCCACCTCCACACACCGATGGCCGTAGGCCTGCACCATCAGGTCCACCGTGTCCGGCTGGTCTGCGTTCTCCAGGTGGCTCTTGGGGATGGGTGGGAAGTCTTTCAGGAACTCGGCTTGCTGCAGATACCACTTGAATATCTTCAGTTCTCTTTCTCTCAGTTCCTCCAGAGACTCCAGCAGCTCTATTACTGTTGCCATGGTGTCCCAGTCGGAATCAGGATGAGACCTCAGCTCGGAGGACAATTAGTGATTCCACCCCATCGCACACATGTAGTCTGGATGCAGCGTCATGCCAGAACCTGTTGAAAAGCTCTTTATTTGTCATAAATTACAACAAAGATATCGAGCTTTTAAAGCTTCACTAACCCCTTAACGCGCCTATTGTCGCATATATGCTACAAACCGTTTGACTCAATCAACCAGCTGAGATAGCATCTTTATTCCCCCAATGCCGGTTAGTCCATATTCACTACGGGCCTAGGAACCTTCGACAAGCACTTGTTTCTAGTGGGACCGCAAAGTGACGGACTTATTTCCTGTTGCAGATTTATATAAATAAATATAGTTTCAGTGCAATCTGTTGGTTTCCTTAGCTAGGAAATTGTTTTTGAATTGGCTCTATATGAACTAATTGGATTATTTTATGAATAATTATGATTACAATTAATTAAATTCCAATTGGCTTGAATTGGACTTTATTATCTAAGTGCCTTGAGATGACATTTGTTGTATTTGACGCTATATAAATAAAAATGAATTGAATTGAATATGTAAAAAAAGGGTGAATAAAAAAACATTGTTTTTTCACTGTTATATTACTGTTGTTGTTGTTATCTTATTATTGACCATTATGCCTGTTGTTGCAAATAAGCAACATACCAAAATTTCTATTTAGTTTTTGTGCAAAAGTGAAATTAATAATCTCAGCATTATTTACCATCTACTTAAAGGCTAAAACACACACAAAACATTTTTTTATATACAGCTATATAAATTCAGGCGATAAGGGGCTAATATTGTTTAAAAACTTAACAATGAGCAGTTGAGACTCACTTTAACAGCTGTTCCATCCCCTCATAATGGACTCCAGCTGTGATGACTCGACAGGCCACAGCTGACCGAACGATAGGACGTCACATGACATCGCTCACATGACGTCGCTCAGATCCACCTGTGTAAAGCAACAACGTGAAATGTTCAGAGGAAGTCGAGATGCTTGTGAGAAAGTTTCAGGAAAGAAAGCTTTGACTTCATGTTTTAGTTTTTGATTCAATCTGAATCAAACATTTCAGAAGAAACACTTGTTCAACTCATTTTCAGGTTGAAATATCAAAGCTTTCTTCTGCACCTTTAAAGGGACAGTTCGCCTCTTTTGACATGAAGCTGTGTAACATCCCATATCAGCAACATCATTTCTGAACATCTTCTTACCCCCTGCTGCGTCCTGTGAGCAGAGTTCCAGCCTCGTTTTGGTGTTGATGAAGGTAGTCCGGCTAGTTGGCTGGGGTTTAAAAAATAAAGCGTTTTGCTTCTGTCCATATGGTCCTCAGAAACATCGGTCTTGATGGTCCTCAGAAAATAGTGCCAAGAGATTGTGAGGTCTGACTTTTTCCTGGAGAACCATTTTGTGATGCAAATGTATTACTCTGTTGAACGCATATTGTTCTGAGAAGCAAAACGCTTTATTTTTTAAACCCCAGCCAACTAGCCGGACTACCTTCATCAACACCAAAACGAGGCTGGAACTCTGCTCACAGGATGCAGCAGGGGGTAAGAAGATGTTCAGAAATGATGTTGCTGATATGGGATGTTACACAGCTTCATGTTAAAGAGGCGAACTGTCCCTTTAATCTCTGCTGATGATCCAAAATTTTGAATTTAATTCAGACTCCAGCTCTTTCCTGCACGCTGCAGCTCTAACCGTAGCAAACCGTCACAGCATCAGACCGATGGATTCTGGCTAAATAATCCCCACATGGCTTCAGATTTTACTCAGACTTTCTGAAACATGAGTCATTTTATATTTGAATCTTCTAAAGTCGGTTCCTGCAGCAACAGAAATGTGACAAAAAGCCAAAAAGTCTTACCGTTTTTCTATGACGGAGCCGTTAGAAAGATTAATTTCAGGAAGTGTCTCAATGCTCTAACCACATCCTGCTGCTACTGAAATCACTGAGCTGAAGCTCTTTCAGCTCTGCAGTCACAATATCAATCAATGATAAAAATGTTCTTCTGGTTTTAAGAGAATAACAACAAACAACCATGTAAGAGTCAGAACATTTAACCACCACACAGATGCATGTGTGTGCAGGTGAAGATCAACAGATGGACGGATGATTTCCTCACACAAAATCAGAAACGAGAAATCATAATCAGCTCAGTCTCTGCCGGTCCAATCCTGTCCCAGCTGGCTGCACTCATCTTCTTCTGGCTGAACATCGGTCCTGATGGTCCTCAGATGGTCCTCAGAAACATCGGTCCCGATGGTCCTCAGAAACATCGGTTCAGATGGTCCTCAGAAACATCGGTCTTGATGGTCCTCAGATGGTCCTCAGAAACATTGGTTCAGATGGTCCTCAGAAACATCGGTCTTGATGGTCCTCAGAAACATTGGTTCAGATGGTCCTCAGAAACATCGGTCTTGATGGTCCTCAGATGGTCCTCAGAAACATCGGTCTTGATGGTCCTCAGAAACATTGGTTCAGATGGTCCTCAGAAACATCGGTCTTGATGGTCCTCAGAAACATCGGTCCAGATGGTCCTCAGAAACATCGGTTCAGATGGTCCTCAGAAACATCGGTCTTGTTGGTCCTCTTTAAAAGTTGGAGCTTCTTCCTTCTGTGGTGTTGACTTAAGAATCTGGGCTTTCTTTTTTCTTGAGTGATTTACACGAACTTTATCTCATCAGCTTTGGGTTAGGGTTTGGGTTAGGGTAAGGGTAAGGGTAGGGTAGGGTTTGGGTTAGGGTTAGGGAAGGGTTTGGAATTGGGTAAGGGTAGGGTTTGAGTTTGGGTTTGGGTAGGGTTAGGGTTAGGGTTAGGTGTTAGGTTTTGGGGTAGGGTTAGGTGTTAGGGTTAGGGTTTGGGTTAGGTGTTAGGGTTAGGGTTTGGAATTGGGTTAGGGTAGGGTTGGGGTTAGGGTTAGGTTAGGGTTTGGGTTAGGGTAGGGTTAGGGTTAGGGCTAGGGTAGGGGTAGGGGTAGGTTTAGGGTTAGGGCAGGGTAGGGTTTGGGTTCGGGTAGGGGTAGGGTTGGGGTTTGGGTTAGGGTAGGGTTTGGGTTTGGGTTAGGGTAGGGTAGGGTAGGGTATGGGTTAGGGTTAGGGTTTGGGCTAGGGTAGGGTTTGGGGTAGGGTAGGGTTAGGGTTTGGGTAGGGTTTGGGTGAGGGTAGGGTTTGGGTTTGGGTTTGGGTTAGGGTTTGGGTTAGGGTAGGGTTAGGGTTTGGGTAGGGTTTGGGTGAGGGTAGATTTTGGGTTAGAGTTAGGGTTTGGGCTAGGGTAGGGTTTGGGTTAGGGTAGGGTTTGGGTAGGGTTTGGGTGAGGGTAGATTTTGGGTTAGGGTTAGGGTTAGGGCTAGGGTAGGGTTTGGGTTAGGGTAGGGTTTGGGTGAGGGTAGGGTTTGGGTTAGGGTTAGGGTTTGGGTTAGGGTTAGTCAGCTCGATGTTCACAGCTTTTATTGGCTGACGCCATCAGACGCTCCCTGTTGGCTGATTCTATCAGCACCAAGTGAAAGAGAAAACCACAGAGGCTGGAAAGCTGTGGACATCACAGGGAGGGAGGGACCGACACTCATCACCACGTTTTCATCATTCTTCCATTTCAATGACATTTTATTAACAGAAACTCTTAAAATCCAGAAACATTCAAAACCAGGTTTCACAACTTTAAAAACTCATTAAAATATCATCTAAATTTTAACGTCACTCAAACACACATTTTCATCTCTTTATGTCAGCATATAAATACTGTCTGCGGACACACAGGTTCATCTTTAAACCAAATTAAGACGTTTCAGTTCAACATCTGGTCTGATTTGATGGAATAAATAAATAAAAGATGCTTTAAAAATACGTTTTCTGACCCAGCGTGCTCCTGAACTGAGATCTGGGTTCTCTAAAAGTCTGAATACCTCCCCAAACTTCCTCTGAATGTCCTGCATGTTGAAGATCCAGTGTAAACGAGGCAAAGCTGCAGGAGCTCCTCCATCCCGAGGCTCATTAAGGCTCCAGGTTTTATTATTAAGGCTCCATGTTTTATTATTAAGGCTCCATGTTTTATTATTAAGGTTCCATGTTTTATTATTAAGGCTCCATGTTTTATTATTAAGGCTCCATGTTTTATTATTAAGGCTCCATGTTTTATTATTAAGGCTCCATGTTTTATTATTAAGGCTCCATGTTTTATTATTAAGGCTCCATGTTTTATTATTAAGGCTCCATGTTTTATTATTAAGGTTCCATGTTTTATTATTAAGGCTCCATGTTTTATTATTAAGGCTCCATGTTTTATCATTAAGGCTCCATGTTTTATTATTAAGGCTCCATGTTTTATCATTAAGGCTCCATGTTTTATTATTAAGGCTCCATGTTTTATTATTAAGGCTCCATGTTTTATCATTAAGGCTTCATGTTTTATTATTAAGGCTCCATGTTTTATTATTAAGGCTCCATGTTTTATCATTAAGGCTCCATGTTTTATTATTAAGGCTCCATGTTTTATCATTAAGGCTCCATGTTTTGTCATTAAGGTTCCATGTTTTATTATTAAGGCTCCATGTTTTCTTATTAAGGTTCCATGTTTTATTATTAAGGTTCCATGTTTTATTATTAAGGTTCCATGTTTTATTATTAAGGCTCCATGTTTTATTATTAAGGCTCCATGTTTTATTATTAAGGTTCCATGTTTTATTATTAAGGCTCCATGTTTTATCATTAAGGCTCCATGTTTTATTATTAAGGCTCCATGTTTTATCATTAAGGCTCCATGTTTTATTATTAAGGCTCCATGTTTTATTATTAAGGCTCCATGTTTTATCATTAAGGCTTCATGTTTTATTATTAAGGCTCCATGTTTTATTATTAAGGCTCCATGTTTTATCATTAAGGCTCCATGTTTTATTATTAAGGCTCCATGTTTTATCATTAAGGCTCCATGTTTTATCATTAAGGCTCCATGTTTTGTCATTAAGGCTCCATGTTTTATCATTAAGGCTCCATGTTTTATCATTAAGGCTCCATGTTTATCATTAAGGCTCCATGTTTTATCATTAAGGCTCCATGTTTTATTATTAAGGCTCCATGTTTTATCATTAAGGCTCCATGTTTTGTCATTAAGGCTCCATGTTTTATTATTAAGGCTCCATGTTTTATCATTAAGGCTCCATGTTTTATCATTAAGGCTCCATGTTTTATTATTAAGGCTCCATGTTTTATTATTAAGGTTCCATGTTTTATCATTAAGGCTCCATGTTTTATCATTAAGGCTCCATGTTTTATCATTAAGGCTCCATGTTTTATTATTAAGGCTCCATGTTTTATCATTAAGGCTCCATGTTTTATTCCTGATAAGCTGAAACGTCTTTAAAGTCTCCTTTAGATGAATTGTTCTGCATCTTCTGCCTTCAGCGGCTCGTCCTCACTGCAACACAAAGGTCAGAGGTCAAATGAGTTATTATTAAATGGTCCTGCACAATAGGTTTATTGAAAGAATCTAAACTTTATATTTTTGGGAGTTGCTCATTGACTCTGTAGCGCCCCCTACGATGCTTAAAAATGGCCCACGCATTGGGGTTAGTTTCGCGTGGGACGACGAAATTCGGTACACTCATTCATCATGCCCAGACGCACAGAAAAGTCTCTTGCCGCCATGGTCCCACGTCCACAGGAAGGCGGCCATTTTGGAAGGAATGTGCATTTTGGTGCCATTTTTGACCGATTCCACGCCTTGCATATGATCGAACTCGTCCTACAGATTTAATGCTACAGACTTCAAACTTGGCCAGGTTACTCTTAAGACATGGGGGGGGAAATCATGGAGGAACTTTTCCAAACTCTGAACGGTGTGGGCGTGGCCAGGCGGTGAAAATCGTGTGATGGCGTTTGCAATATGAAAGCCTTATCATCATCGCAAAGTCATGAAACTTGGTACACACGTCCACCCTGACGACCTCGTACGTATGTAAAGGGTATCGTGTGTGGGCGGAGCAAAATGGCTCAGTGGCGCCCCCTAGAAATGTTCAAAAACCCCTCTGCATTGGGGTTATTATGCACTCAGGGTATCGTGCGTGTGGCAAAAGCTGCACAAGCTGTTCTTGAAATTTTGTGGGGGAGATGGGCGGGGCCAAATCAGGCCAGCGGAGCTGACCAATCAGAGCAAACTGTTTTTTTTCTTTAAGGCGAGACACGGCGGGCAACAACAGGGATTTTTCATGCAGTGGTCAATTTTTAGATTTTGGGCCAGTCTACTCCTTCAATATGTGTTATTTCAAAACATAAATTTAAAATGTTTATTTCATCACATTTTGTTTAATCGCGGCAGTACGTTTCGCCCAAATTTACCAAAATGAATTCCCCTATTTAAATCTTAATTTTTTTTGTATTTTTCCAGTATCAATATCTCAGCCTATGGAGCACCTACTAACACCAAACTTTCCAGTTATACAAAATTGATGTTTTTTAGGCTATGGACAGTATATTTTGATTTCCTAGAAAATGAAAGCAGATATCCTGAAATCCCTCAGTAATTTTCTTTTCATTTTGTGCGTAAACAAAATGAAAAAAAGGATTTTGCACCTGGCTTTATCACATGTTCAGATCTATCTTCCAGAAATATATGCAAATGTGCGCATATTTAATGAGATAATGCCTAATTTGCATAATTAACCTTGTAGCACCCACAGTTGCAGATATGCAACTGCCAATAAACCAAAAATATTGGTTTATTCCCACCCATTTTTACATAAAATGTAATGTAAAAAAATATTACACATGAATGTAAATAATGTATGTAAATTTAAAAAATCAAATAATGTAATGAAAATAAAAATATAAATAAAAATATAATGTAAATAATGTAAATAAATAAAAAGCTTGTTGCATATCTGCAACTGTGGGTGCTACAAGGTTAAACATGCAAATTTATAAAACTTGTAATACATTTATTTTTCATACTTGTATGAGTAATCAACTGAGGAAGTTTCATGGTGATATCTATTATTTTAAAATATTACCCCATTCACCTGTAGTGTCTCACCTTAAAGGAGGGGTCACAGGAATGTATATAGTTTATGATTACTCACCACGCTGCTGTGTTCGGGGGCAAATGTGACTCCTCTCAGCGCTCTGTCCTGAGATCCGCTGCTGCTGCCGCTCACCGAGCTCTTCCTCATGATGCCTGAAGCAGAAACACACATGTTTCAGTCACACTAACTGGTGTGTGCTGGTCTGCAGGCTGCAGTGTGTCCTCCCACCTGCAGGGGGCAGCAGCTCCAGCCTCTGCAGGCTGTTTTTGTGAGGTGCAGGATGGTTTCCTGACTTGGAGAGGCGCCGTTGGCGGTGGTTCAACATGGCAGCCGGAGGGACGATGCCGGGGGGCGGGGCTTTACCTTTCCGGTGGTAAAGCTCCTCGATCTCTCTCTTCTGATGCCCCTGTAGGTTCTGCACCTGTATCAGGTGTCTGGGAGAAGAAGGAAGAAGTCTAACGGTCAGTGTTGGAGTTAGATGATGTAAAATGGTGACATCTGCTGGCCAAATCCCTTAACTGCAGACCAATGAGATCTCAGGCCATGACAAAGCAGATTTATAGCTGTTTCATAACCTACATCTCTGATTAAACGCAGCGTGAAATGCACATCTGGATTTAAGAACAGTGTAACACCTTACTGACACAACTGGAATGTAATAAGGCCTTATTTGGGGCGGTTACATGATTTTTCATCATGTGAAATGAAGCTTTGAAACATCTCGTTGGTACACTCTGAAAAGCTGAAGCTGAGTTCAGTCTGACGTCACATTCATAGTTTTTCATCTACAAAAGGAGAATTATAATGACTCAATGAAGTATTAACAGTTACATCAATTATGTTTAATTCGTTTTTTTACTCATCATTTTCATCATATTTAGAAAACAGAACCAAACGTAGAACCTGCTGCACTCGGTAAAAGTTGTTCTGGAGTCCCAGAAAGACAGAAAGTTTCCAGAATCCACAGCAGGGGCGTCAAACTCATTTTCACCGAAGGCCACATCAGCAGAATCGCTGCCCTCAAAGGGCCAGATGTAACTTAGAAATGTAACTACTCCTTAATGTTAAATAACTCTTCATTTATTACTTATTCAAGTTACATATATTACATATTTATTTGTATAGATGTAAAACAAAAATATATTTGCTTGTTGCTCTGTTTTTATATCATTAATCCTTTTAATTTGTCAGGTTATGAAACCCACATCAACTCCATCCATCAGCCATCAAACTATCAAGTAAATAAAGAAACATAACATCAAACACAAGTTATGACATTTACTTTGTTCCAAACCTGAAATATCGAACAAAGCTAGCTTTTGTTTCCGGTTGTGGCTTTCGGGAACACATTCTGCTGCGATCGCCTTTTAATTCTCGGGCAGTTTGTTGTTTTTCTTGATGCGTAATGTCGGCACACTGAGCTCCGTGTTTGGTCTCAGAATGCCGACGTAGATCGTACTCTTTGACAACCGCCTCATAACACAGAAGACAAACCGTTTTTTCTCCTTGAAGCACAAACACGTATTTGCCTTTCGATCTTTCCCGAAACAGAAAAACTGATACAGATGTAAGGGCATCTGCATCAGTTTTTCTCTTCCTGGACAGTTTGGGATCATTATTTGATTATTTGTATTTTTCAATTCCACTTATTGGGAAAAACACATCGATTTGGAAACATTGCAGTCTAGTGGCGGGATGCCGTCACTGCGCGTAACATGATCGGCATGCATTGTGGGAAATGCAGTTTTTGATCACTGCACATTTTTGACCCAGATTCGACTATTTGATTCTGTTTGCTAAATACAAAGAAGTTGGTTGGTGAAGACTCTGAAAACCATTAATTTGGACTTTTCTGTTCAATAAAGGTTTAAATTGATCAAAAAATACAGATTTAACTTTTGTGACATTTTAGAAAACGTTAAACTTTTTTTCCATCCCAGGTGAGATGCTGATGTTTTATCAACTTTCAGATGAGCAAACGTGTTAAAGGAAATAATCTTTCTCATCTCACGGATCCACCAATCACCTTTCACGTAGCTCCAATAGCTCCTCCCACATTTCCTCGCCCTCCGATTCGTCGGAGCTGTAGGTGGCAGAGCGTCTCCGTGATTGGCTGAAGCTGCTGCCGCTCGGTCTGGGGGCGACGGCTGACCCCTCCCAGAGACCGAGACTCAATCTGCGACCCCCCGTCGTCTTCCCCGGCTGGTCTGCCGGGTTGTCATGGTAACCGGGCGGAGGGAGGGTCAACGTGCAGTTGCTGCTCTCTGATTCGCTCTCCTCTTCCGTGCTGCTTCCTGTGTCGCTCTCCGATTGGCTCTTCCTGGAAGGAGGCGGGGAGTGAGCGGTGGGCGTGACCTGGTTGAGGGGGCGGGGCTCTTGGTTACGGACAGCAGGAACAGGTTTAGAGGGCGACACTTGGAAACGACCAACAGTGAAGACCGGTTTCTTCTCTGCAAAGGAGGGAAAAAGGTCATTCAAATGTTTGTTTGTTTGTTTGTTTTGTTAAACGGTGTCATACACCAAAAAGGTGCCCAGCCCGCATGGGCTGACAGGACACACCATAAGTAATAAAAAGCAATAGTCAAAAGATTATCTCCATAATTGCTTATCCAACATATACGGTCCTCAGTAGACACCAACCCCACTCAGACATAAAGTTGGTGAGCTTCCAACACATATTGGACTAAATAAAAACCTTTTTCGCTAAACAAATATGTTAGTCTGCACTCATCAGACATAGAAAACAAATCGTGACATTCCAAGGTCAATTTAAGGAAGAGCTTAAGTCTAAATACATGGTAAAAAGGAGAGTAAAAATCAAATGAAAGCCTGGACTGTAATGCTGCGTGTACACCAAGGCCGACCTACGCTGCCTGGTAGCGGAGGTAGCTGGAGAAGCTTCGCTTGAGAATTCGCTTTGTTCGCTCGTGACGTCACATTCAGAATGTTCCATTTTTAAAGGCCCGCGGCTGTGCAGCACCCCCGCTCTTTTGAGAGGAATACGATCTTGCTTCAAACAAAAGACTTTAACATCTGGCTCTTCACTTCGGAAGACGAGCATAGTGTCAAGACCGGATAGTTTGTCTCGGAAAAGCAAGAGTCTAATATGAAGTATTACTGCCACCTGGTGGAGGCGCTTAACACGTAAAAAACACCGTCAGCATCAACCAAACGCTGTTCTTTACTCATCGTACAGACACATACTGTATCACTTTCAGCAAGCATGCCAGGCTGTACTCGGATTTTTGAGACCTATAGCAAATTCACATCAGTAACATTAAACAACATACACGTGCACGTTCTACATTAAAATTAATTGAATAAATACGTAGGAACTAGAAACCAAAGTTTACACGTCTGTTTCCGCGAACCCGGCGGATTGTCGGACCCCTACAATCTGTGGATTGTCATTGGTTTTCGCCGAACTGCGTCGTAGCTCATTACCATAATGTTAGCTTGAGTTTAATCGCTGGAATTCGCTCTGGTAGCGCAGTTCGCTCACCCTCCATAGAGAAATAATGATTTCCGGCGCTCAGGTAGCGTAGGTCGCTCTTGGTGTACACAAGGCATAAGGGTCCTGGTTTCTGCGGCTCTGGAGGTAAAGGGGTCATTTTTCAATCCACAGGTTGCTGGTTGGAACCCCAACTTCCCCAGTCTCCATGTCAAAGTGTCCTCGGAGAAGATACTGAAACCTGAACTGCCCCGATGAGTTCCTCATATGTCATTTTGGGACGAAGTGAGTGAATGTTCCCGGGTCAGTTGGTTGTCACTGTGAGTAATGATCGGGGTTAAAGAGATGGACAGAACCAAATTAACCAGAGGTCTGTACCACAAAGTAGGGTCAACATTTACCAATTATCTTCTGGTTATCTGGTTTAACTGTGCCTAACACGCTGGTTATCACCTCTGTAGGTCAACCAGGTGTTTAGACTCTGGATACAGGACAGCAACCGACCAATCAGAATGATTTATTTCTCTCAGACTGAAAGTAAAACAAAGCAGGAAGATATCGAAGAAAATTCGAGATTGGGCATCAGTGACAATGGGCCGATCCATATTGGATTCATGGAGACCTGCAGATGTATCACCATCTTCCTATTCAAAACATCCACATTTTTATCCATGAAGACAGGAATTTTTTTATAACTTGCATATTTTACGTTGCAACAATATTTTTAGTTTATCAACATAGAAAAGTTGGTTTTAAAGATTGGAAATGATCCATGCTCATAAGTCTCAGGTACAAATGTTAGTTGCTCAAATTTAATGTCACTTTCTGTACTGATTGTTGTTTCATTATCAATAATAGTGACAACGTTTTTATGCAGACAATGTAGCTGTATATGAATTAAATGCCTGTTATGAAGAAACTGCTCTGTATGTGTTACTGTCCGACAGGTGCGTCTTACCTTCAGGTGTCGGAGAGGACAGAGGAGGAGACACCTGCAAACGAGAACATGCATTACATTTAATAAACACATGTCCTAATGGACCTGATGCCTTTATCCAAATATTACTTCAAGTTTTGAACATCACTCAAGCTTCAGTTCAGTCAGAAACTCTGGTGTCAGCATTAAGAGCTAAGTCTGTTGACATCGGCTATGCTTCTGAGGACTCTGAATGGAAGCTGATTTGTGATAGCTCTCAGTCTTTCTCCTATAATAGCCGGCACAAAATTTTACAGTTCAACCTCAACGCCTTCACAAAATAAGTAGTAGCTATTCAGAATACTGTCCTGGGTGTAAGACGGAAAAAGGGACCCTTCTGCAAATGTTCTGGACATGTAGTTGTCTGGAACAATACTGGAGGTCTATCTTAAACAATATTAAAGGAATTGTGGGGGTGGACATCCCAACCAACCCGAGACTGACGCTACTGGGGGACGTCTCAGTTTCACCAATCAATGTGAGGGACAAAATTCGCTTTATCAGACTGGCTCTAATTGCAGCGAATAAATGTATAGCCATTCGCTGGAAAAGTGGGGAGCCCCCTGGTGTTTCCTTGTGGCTTAAAGAGCTCTCATCATACTTACCCTCAGAAAAGATTATGTTTAATCTCAGGAAAAAAAACTCTGCTTTTTGATAAATGCTGGGGAAGCTTTGCGGCCTTTTTGCAAAAGAGCACTTCTCTTAATTGTGATGGCCATGATTAGACCTAGGCACTTAAAGTCTTTCATTATGTACAGGCTACTGCAGAACTTATCCTGCAAGTATATCTATGTCGTGTACCCCTTTTTTTTTCCTTTTTAAACCTTAAATTTGATTTATTTATCATTTAGCTTATGTCTTTTTCTTGTTGTGACTATTATGGATGTGAATGCTGTTGTGTTGCAGTATTGTTTATACCGATTGTATGTGTGTGTGTGTGGGGGGGGGGGAGTAAAATTTCAAATATCAATAAACATATTGTTAGGAAAAAAAAGAGCTAACTCTGATTATGGCACAGAGTCCAAGTAAAACCGGTCCAGAAGTCCAGAGTCAGTGTGAGTTAGGTGTGTTAGGGGGGGTGTTGTTCTCTGAGGACATTCTGCCCTGCTCTGATAGCACCTGGGTAGCAGGTTCCACCTCCATGGAACCAGCAGTGGGAACAGTCTGGACTGAGACTGTCTTGTTTGTCGGGGTGGTAGAATGAGAACGAACCAGACGAGGTTCCTGAGAGGAACTTAGAGGTCCAGAAGGAGCATCAGCCTGTAGGACTGAGTTTAAACAGCTGCTGAAGACCCAGAGGTCTCTCTGTAGGCAGCATCAGGGATTTGATCTGATTCAGGCAGCCATCATTGGGACAATGAGGTTAGTCACAGACACGAAGAGCTTTATTTTAGAACGCTGCTGCTGGAGTTTTAACCCGGACTAAGAGATCTGAACACATCACAGCAGCTTTAACATCTTTACTCTGGCTTCCAGTCAGTCTACATACATCATACATTCTGTGATATGTTCAGAGAATATAAAGCCAGCAGAGCTCTTAGATCCAAGGACTCAGGTCAGCTGGTCCAGTCCAGAGTCCAGACTAAACATGGAGAAGCAGCATTTAGCTGTTATGCTGCCAACAAGTGGAACAAACTGCCAGTGGAGATTAAACTTTCACCAAATGGAGACATTTTTAAATCCAGGTTAAAAACATTTCTGTTCTCATGCACGCTATCTTTGAACTTATCTGGACTGTTGCTTGTTTTTAATCATTTTAATTATTTTATTTGTTTCTCTTTATATTCTTTTATGTATTTTTTTAATGCTTCTTGCACTCCCTGCTGCAATGCTTTTATTTTATGTAAAGCACTTTGGATTGTTTGTACATGAAATGTGCTATATAAATGAATTTGATTTGATTTGATTTGATTTGAATGGGCCAAAGGTGTGAGTGTGTCTGTCTCTGTGTTATTCCTAAGATGAACGGGCGCCCTGTCCAGGTGTACCACACCTCTCACCCAATGGCAGCTGGGATAGGATCCGGAGCCCCACATGACCGATGGATTGATTTGCTAAAAAGATCAAAAGATTTCTCACAGAGATGTTTATTTAAAGGTGGTGTGCCTTCATCCTGGTGCTATCTCTGATTCCTGAACATTTCCAGGAATTTATGCTTATATCACAGTCCTCTTTGTTAAATGGAATTAAACTAACATTGATTCAAGAATGTAGTTAAAGCTTGATTAAGACCTTGACACAGCACAATGAAAACAGCATAAAATTAAACACCTTCAAAAATCTGTTCATTATTAGGATCTCAATAAGGTTCCACTAAATGTCCTCTTGGTTTATGAGTAGCACTCAAATTAAAACTTAAGTAAACTGATCACAGAAAGCGTCACAGAAAAGATAGAAAAGACAATGTCTCTGTATGTCTTACTTTGGTGTGAGGAGTTGATTGAGGTGAAAAGGAGGTGGAGGAAGTAGAGGAGTCAGAGAGATCTCTTTTGTGATTGGGAGTACTGGTCAGAATGGGAAGAGAGACACTCTCTGAACCTGTGAATCAGTCAAAAACATGATCAGAACTCAGGTTAATTCAGGTGTGATGTCACTATGATTTCAGCAGGAACTCACCACGACGAGGTGGAGGTGATCCGACCTTCAACTGGGCTGGACTGTGGTGCTGGAAGAAATTAACAAAAAAATGTATGCTGCAGCTTCTAATCCTAAATGTTATCCCATATATGACGAATACTTCCTCAACAGATGTATGAATATTAATGTTCTAAGTCCCTAACTTGTCTACAGAAACCAATTGTCTACCAACCCCCTACCCGACAACAGAAACCAGGTTCCTCCAACCCCCTACCCTACTACAGAAACCCGGTTACTCCAACTCCCCACGCTACTATAGAAACCGGGTTCCTCCAACCCCCTACCCTACTACAGTAACTGGGTTCCTCCAACTCCCTACCCTACTACAGAAACCGGGTCACTCCAACCCCCTACCCTACTACAGTAACAGGGTTCCTCCAACCCCCTACCCTACTACAGTAACCGGGTTCCTCTAACCCCCTACCCTACTACAGAAACCGGGTTCCTCCAACCCCCTACCCTACTACAGAAACCGGGTTCCTCCAACCCCCTACCCTACTACAGTAACCGGGTTCCTCCAACCCCCTACCCTACTACAGAAACCGGGTTCCTCCAACCCCCTACCCTACTACAGAAACCGGGTTCCTCCAACCCCCTACCCTACTACAGAAACCAGGTTCCTCCAACCCCCTACCCTACTACAGTAACCGGGTTCCTCCAACCCCCTACCCTACTACAGAAACCGGGTTCCTCCAACCCCCTACCCTACTACAGAAACCGGGTTCCTCCAACCCCCTACCCTACTACAGAAACCAGGTTCCTCCAACCCCCTACCCTACTACAGAAACCAGGGTTCCTCCAACCCCCTACCCTACTACAGTAACCGGGTTCCTCCAACCCCCTACCCTACTACAGAAACCAGGTTCCTCCAACCCCCTACCCTACTACAGTAACCGGGTTCCTCCAACCCCCTACCCTACTACAGTAACCGGGTTCCTCCAACCCCCTACCCTACTACAGAAACCGGGTTCCTCCAACCCCCTACCCTACTACAGTAACCGGGTTCCTCCAACCCCCTACCCTACTACAGAAACCGGGTTCCTCCAACCCCCTACCCTACTACAGAAACCGGGTTCCTCCAACCCCCTACCCTACTACAGAAACCAGGTTCCTCCAACCCCCTACCCTACTACAGAAACCAGGTTCCTCCAACCCCCTACCCTACTACAGAAACCGGGTTCCTCCAACCCCCTACCCTACTACAGAAACCGGGTTCCTCCAACCCCCTACCCTACTACAGAAACCAGGTTCCTCCAACCCCCTACCCTACTACAGAAACCGGGTTCCTCCAACCCCCTACCCTACTACAGAAACCGGGTTCCTCCAACCCCCTACCCTACTGCAGTAACCAGGTTCCTCCAACCCCCTACCCTACTACAGAAACCAGGTTCCTCCAACCCCCTACCCTACTACAGTAACCGGGTTCCTCCAACCCCCTACCCTACTACAGTAACCGGGTTCCTCCAACCCCCTACCCTACTACAGAAACCGGGTTCCTCCAACCCCCTACCCTACTACAGTAACCGGGTTCCTCCAACCCCCTACCCTACTACAGAAACCGGGTTCCTCCAACCCCCTACCCTACTACAGAAACCGGGTTCCTCCAACCCCCTACCCTACTACAGAAACCGGGTTCCTCCAACCCCCTACCCTACTACAGTAACTGGGTTCCTCCAACCCCCTACCCTACTACAGAAACCAGGTTCCTCCAACCCCCTACCCTACTACAGTAACCGGGTTCCTCCAACCCCCTACCCTACTACAGAAACCGGGTTCCTCCAACCCCCTACCCTACTACAGAAACCGGGTTCCTCCAACCCCCTACCCTACTACAGAAACCGGGTTCCTCCAACCCCCTACCCTACTACAGAAACCAGGTTCCTCCAACCCCCTACCCTACTACAGTAACTGGGTTCCTCCAACCCCCTACCCTACTACAGAAACCAGGTTCCTCCAACCCCCTACCCTACTACAGTAACTGGGTTCCTCCAACCCCCTACCCTACTACAGAAACCAGGTTCCTCCAACCCTCTACCCTACTACAGAAACCGGGTTCCTCTAACCCCCTACCCTACTACAGTAACCGGGTTCCTCCAACTCCCCACGCTACTACAGAAACCGGGTTCCTCAAACCCCCTATATGACGACTAAAAGTTCATGAGATGATTCTGGTCCCACCATCCCACCTGTGCTTACTCTCTCCTACCTGAGGTGTGTCTGTAAGTCGGCTGGATGACAATCCCTGCTGCCTGTCGTGGGTGGAGCCTGTTTGAGGTGTTGTGGGTGTGTATAGTGTTTGGGGGAAATAGGAAGAGGATAAGGAGGTGTGGTTTGGAGGGTGGAGCTTAGGGCCCAAAGATGGAGATCCAGGAGGAGAGAAGGTAGCCTGGGGGTTTGGAAATGGGGCCTGAGGATGGGGATAAAAACCCTGGTTGAGGGACTGGGCCACGCTCATGGCCACAGACAACACATTGGCCAGAGAGAAGAGAGGTTGGTCAGGGGAAGGCCACTGAGGAGGGGCAGAGGAAGAGGAGATGGGGGTGAAGAGCGATGGGTTACTGTGGACCCGGGGGAGATGGGGGAGGGGGCTTCGGGTGGGGAAGGAGGCTGTGTAGGTGGAGTAGGGGTGAGTGGGGAGATGATACTGAGGAGCAGTGGGGTGCTGAGACAGGGGAGGGTTGGTGGACCCTGCGTGGGGGTAATGGAGGGGGTGGTGGGGGTTCTGATATGAAGACGCTGCAGAGACAGACAGATGGATTTAGTTATAAAAAGTTTTAAACTCCAAGCAGCAAACTCCAACATTCAACATGCAATGGCACCGTTGGAGTGCAACACAGGAGGCATCTTAAAGTCCAGATTCTTCTTCGCATCACTTCCTGTGTCCACCGGTAGCAAGTGCAGAACATCGTTTGGACAGTCGGTCTTTTCTTACAAAAGCTGTAAACTCTGGAACTCACTGCCCACAGATATTAAGTCCATCAGTGAGTTTAAATTGTTCACCTTTAAACTTAAATTTTGGCTTAAAACAAACCAAAACTGTACTCACTTGTAAAAATGGGAGAGTGAATGAATGAGATGAAAGTTTGAACTGCACTGTTGTATTTATAGATTAATGTTCTTATGTAAATTAATGTCTATTTTAGGTCTTGTGTCAGCATAGAAAAGCCTAACCAGGGACGGGAGTTGTAAATTAGCACTTGTTGCTATACTCTGTATGCATCACATCAGCTACAAGCTTTGATTTGTAACTATGTCTGATTGTATTGTCCCTGTCAAATAAACTAAATAAATAAAATTCTGTGATTTCACTGTAAATCAGATAATGTTTGTCACATTCAGCCAACTTCCTCTCACCACCACGTGGTGCAGTTCAAAGCAGAAAACTGGCCTAGAGAAGCTCAGGCTGTAACAGGTACATCCCAGTGCACGGTGCAAGGTAGCGTCCACGTGACATAAAAGGACCTTTACGAGTGAGAGTGACATTAAAAACTTCTTTGCATACCCAAATGAATCTGAGAGCTTTTCAAGAACCATACGGAGTTAATACTCAGGGTGGAGTTCCTCAGGGTTCTGGGCTTAGACCGATTCTTTTCACTTTATACATGCTTTCATTAGGTAACATTATTAGACAGCATGGCATAAATTTCCATTGCTATGCTGATGATACTCAGCTGTACTTATCTATAAAACCAGGTGAACCCAATAGGTTGGTCAGACTACAAGCATGTCTTAAAGACATAAAGACCTGGAGGACTCAGAACTGTCTGCTTCTAAATTCAGACAAAACTGAAGTCATTATCTTTGGACCTGAGCGCTTCGGGGAGAAATTGAATTGAATTGAATTGAATACTCCATTCTGGTCTATTCTGAGTCCTGCAGATGTCTACAATCAGACAACAGTGTCATGTTTTATCCTTAAAAACTGATGGTCAGATTTTGTGTTGATGTACCTGATAAGCTCTGGAAAGACTGTGACCTTGGCGATCTGACAGGGGGCGTGGCCTCAGGGTCAATGCTGAAGTCAGCGGCTTTCAAAGGGGAGGGGTCGCCATCATCAGTGTCTGACGGGGGCAGATCTCAATCAATGAGTCAGCTTTTAAAGATGGAGTGACAAGTAACCCACAAACACCTTTATTTTCTCCCTGCTTACCAGGAAATAAAGACTTGGACAGAGTCTTAGACAGGCCCTTTGCTGACGGATTTGACTTAAAAAATGAGAGAAAACAAAACGGAGAAGGATCATTGGTCCACTGACAGACACTCTGTGACAAGTTAAATAACCAATGGATAGTTTCAGTTATTTAACTGTAAAAACATCTTTCTGTACACTTTACAGACTTGGTGACACAGGAGACACACCTGGGAGGCAGTCGGGTGGGACGACCTGTTTTTGTCTGCTGGATGCTGCTGATGCATCATCGACTCTGCCTTCTTGATGATGTCATACATACGCAGGATGAATCCTTCCCGCTCGAACCGCAGGATGAAGTCTCTGTGGATCTGAGGGCAGACGGTAACGGAAGTTGCACATCGTGTTTGTGAATTTAAGAGTCAGCACATTCAGAATCTATGACGTCGGCCTGTCCTCTGAGGCTCACTGGCGGCTGTCCTCACCATCACAGAGGCGATGTCCTCCGGATTGTCTCCGTCCAGGTCGAACTTGAACGTCACCATCTTATTGTTGTGAGTCTGCAGCTGACACTCCACCACCCGGTCTGCCCTGTCGGACACCTGAACACACAAACACACACAGGGCTGATACAGCCGGGATTTGTCCATCCATTTATCGTGAATTTCTTGGCTAGGTTTAGAAACCATAACTTCTTAGTTAGGTTTAGGAACCATAACTTCTTAGTTAGGTTTAGGAACCATAACACCATAACTTCTTAGTTAGGTTTAGGAACCATAACACCATAACTTCTTAGTTAGGTTTAGGAACCATAACTCCATAACTTATTGGCTAGGTTTAGGAACCATAACTTCTTAGTTAGGTTTAGGAACCATAACTCCATAACTTATTGGCTAGGTTTAGGAAACATAACTTCTTAGTTATGTTTAGGAACCATAAAACCATAACTTCTTGGCTACTGTAGTGAAGGGGAGTAGAGTTACGCCGCCGGGACTCGAACCCCGGCCTTCTGGGTACTAAACTGGGGCTCTGACCACTACACCAAAGAGCCAGGCTCATTGGCGTGACAGTCAGAACACACCCACAACCCTAGTGATGGTCACTCCATCACAGCTAGGTTTAGGAACCATAACTTCTTAGTTAGGTTTAGGAACCATAACTCCATAACTTCTTGGCTAGGTTTAGGAACCATAACTTCTTAGTTATGTTTAGGAACCATAACACCATAATTTCTTGGCTAGGTTTAGGAACCATAACTTCTAAGTTAGGTTGAGTAACGGTAACTTGTAAACCGTAACTTGTAGTTACATTTAAGACTTTTTTTGGTTATGTTTTGGAACTAAAACATTCTGGGTATGTTTAGGGGTCATAATCTGTTGGTTAGGGTACACTGGTACACTAGGGTACACTGATTAGGGCCACTTTGCATCCATTCTATCCGGTCTTTTTTAATTATCTTAATTTTATACAAATTTTATTCAATTAATTTTATTGCACTTGTGGAAGGCTTTTAATGCCCTGCAGAACTTTTAGCACTTTTACCATTTCTGAATTGTGTTTTATGTTTTGTTTTATGTATTGTTGTTTTTATCCTGTTGTAAAGCACTTTGACTACCAGTTTGCTATTGTAAAGGGCTATATAAATAAAGTTTGATTGATTGATTGATTGATTGATTGTAAGTCGCTTTGGATAAAAGCGTCTGCAGAATGACAGTAATGTAATGTGATGTAATGTGATGTAATGTAATGTAATGTGATGTGATGTAATGTAATGTAATATAATGTAATGTGATGTAATGTGATGTAATGTGATGTAATGTAATGTGATGTAATGTAATGTGATGTAATGTAATGTAATATAATGTAATGTAATGTAATGTAATGTGATGTAATGTAATGTGATGTAATGTGATGTAATGTAATGTGATGTGATGTAATGTAATGTAATGTGATGTAATGTGATGTAATGTAATGTGATGTAATGTGATGTAATGTAATGTGATGTGATGTAATGTAATGTAATGTAATGTAATGTGATGTAATGTAATGTGATGTGATGTAATGTAATGTGATGTAATGTAATGTGATGTAATGTAATGTAATGTAATGTGATGTAATGTGATGTAATGTAATGTGATGTAATGTGATGTAATGTGATGTAATGTAATGTGATGTAATGTAATGTAATGTAATGTGATGTAATGTGATGTAATGTAATGTGATGTAATGTGATGTAATGTAATGTGATGTGATGTAATGTAATGTGATGTGATGTAATGTGATGTAATGTGATGTAATGTAATGTGATGTGATGTAATGTAATGTAATGTGATGTGATGTAATGTAATGTGATGTGATGTAATGTGATGTAATGTAATGTAATGTAATTGTTTGGAGGTTAAAGGTGATGTTTCCAGCTGTGACTCACCCCTGTGATCCTCAGACGAGCTCTGGCTCTCCTCCTGAACTGCTTTGCTTCCTCCCTTTTAGTTGTCTCCTGGTTGCCTTTGTCTGATTGGCCGTCGTTGCCGTCACTCAAACCTGAGGTCAGGTCAGACGAGTAGCTGCAAATGGAAAAGATGCCAACACGTTTAAATGTGAAACAAATATAAAGACAGAGACATTTTCCTGTCTTTTCTTCGTCAGAAGATCAAAAAAAAAGTATTTTCAGGTGGTGTTGAGCTGGATTTTGAAACAGCGCAAGGTCGGCGTGTGTGTGGGTGACACCTGTCGACAGGTGAGGAGAAGCCGGATTCAGGTGTTGGTCTCTCAGCACTTTGGGACACAGCAATGCTCTGAAGGACAGAAAGAGATTTCAAATCAGGAGTCATTAAGCTCCTCTGGAGGCTGAAATACGTACGTATTTATGTACGTGAGCATAAATGAGCCTTTATAAAGCCTCGTTTCCACTATGCAGTCCGGTACGGGTCGGTTCAGAACGGTACGGGTCCGTACCGTTCTGAACCGACCAAATCTTGGCTTTAGTCGTGGCCCCTCTCAGCCCCACCCCGGCTCACCTTGGGGAAGCGCAGCACTGGGAAGGGCAGAGCTTTGTGGGACCTGGAGGCGACGGGGGGAGGAGCTTCTGGTGGAGGGGTTTCCTGAGGCACCAGGGCAGGGACAGGAGGGGGCGTGGCTTCAGCCTCACAGTCAGCTGCCATGGCAACAGAAGGGTGGCGCAAGATTAACTCAAACAAATAATAAGCAGGGTGTTGAATACTGATTAGGGCTGGGCAACGACTTTTACAGAATAAAAGCCTGTGAGCAACAGACTTTTACAAAATAAAAGCCTGTGAGCAGCAGACTTTTACAAAATAAAAACCTGTGAGCAACAGACTTTTACAGAATAAAAGCCTGTGAGCAACAGACTTTTACAGAATAAAAGCCTGTGAGCAACAGACTTTTACAAAATAAAAGCCTGTGAGCGACAGACTTTTACAGAATAAAAGCCTGTGAGCGACAGACTTTTACAGAATAAAAGCCTGTGAGCAACAGACTTTTACAGAATAAAAGCCTGTGAGCAACAGACTTTTACAAAATAAAAGCCTGTGAGCAACAGACTTTTACAGAATAAAAGCCTGTGAGCAACAGACTTTTACAGAATAAAAGCCTGTGAGCAACAGACTTTTACAAAATAAAAGCCTGTGAGCAACAGACTTTTACAAAATAAAAGCATGTGAGCAACAGACTTTTACAAAATAAAAGCCTGTGAGCAGCAGACTTTTACAGAATAAAAGCCTGTGAGCAGCAGACTTTTACAGAATAAAAGCCTGTGAGCAACAGACTTTTACAGAATAAAAGCCTGTGAGCAACAGACTTTTACAGAATAAAAGCCTGTGAGCAACAGACTTTTACAGAATAAAAGCCTGTGAGCAACAGACTTTTACAGAATAAAAGCATGTGAGCAACAGACTTTTACAGAATAAAAGCCTGTGAGCAACAGACTTTTACAAAATAAAAGCCTGTGAGCAACAGACTTTTACAAAATAAAAGCCTGTGAGCAACAGACTTACAAAATAAAAGCATGTGAGCAACAGACTTTTACAAAATAAAAGCCTGTGAGCGACGGACTTTTACAAAATAAAAGCCTGTCAGCAACAGACTTTTACAGAATAAAAGCCTGTGAGCAACAGACTTTTACAGAATAAAAGCCTGTGAGCAACAGACTTTTACAAAATAAAAGCCTGTGAGCAACAGACTTTTACAAAATAAAAGCATGTGAGCAACAGACTTTTACAAAATAAAAGCCTGTGAGCAACAGACTTTTACAAAATAAAAGCATGTGAGCAACAGACTTTTACAAAATAAAAGCCTGTGAGCAACAGACTTTTACAAAATAAAAGCCTGTGAGCAACAGACTTTTACAAAATAAAAGCATGTGAGCAACAGACTTTTACAAAATAAAAGCCTGTGAGCGACGGACTTTTACAGAATAAAAGCCTGTGAGCAACAGACTTTTACAGAATAAAAGCCTGTGAGCAACAGACTTTTACAGAATAAAAGCCTGTGAGCAACAGACTTTTACAAAATAAAATCCTGTGAGCAACAGACTTTTACAAAATAAAAGCCTGTGAGCAACAGACTTTTACAGAATAAAAGCCTGTGAGCAACAGACTTTTACAGAATAAAATCCTGTGAGCAACAGACTTTTACAAAATCAAGGCCTGTGAGCAACAGACATTTACAAAATAAAAGCCTGTGAGCAGCAGACTTTTACAGAATAAAAGCCTGTGAGCAACAGACTTTTACAGAATAAAAGCCTGTGAGCAGCAGACTTTTACAGAATAAAAACCTGTGAGCAGCAGACTTTTACAGAATAAAAGCATGTGAGCAACAGACTTTTACAGAATAAAAGCCTGTGAGCAACAGACTTTTACAAAATAAAAGCATGTGAGCAACAACCCGGTTCGAGTCCCGCATCGGACGGCCCTGTGCTGCGTGTCGTTCCCCCTCTCTCTGCCCATTGCTTCCTGTCTCTCTGAACTTTCCATTAAAGGCACAAAAGCCACAAAAAATTATTATTATTTTTTCAAATAAATAAATAAATAAAACCTGGCTTAATGCGCGATAAAATATTAATCAGCGTTAAATAATAACGAGTTAACTCGCCCAGCCCTAATAATTAAAACAATGGAACATGAAACAACAATGAAATGTGCCGACATGCAGCAGAGGAGGGAGACGCTGGTTTGGTCGTCTTGTCTTCGTCCTCGTCTCTGTCTCCGTCCGTCCTGCCGGAGATGCTGCTGATCCCAGAATCCACCGGGCTGCTGCCGCCCGACCACAGTGATGTCACTGCCGCCGTGGGCGTTGTGGGCGGGGTTTGTTTCCAGCCAGGGGAGGCATCATGCTGTGTGTTTTAAACAGGGGAGTTAATCCACTGTGTTACAGACAATAAGACTTTTTCTTCTTCTGAGTAGACAAATAACAGCATTAAAATGCTTAAATATTCAAAATAATTAGGCGAAAACGTAAAAACTCATTTTCCAAAAGTAATTAAAAAACGGCATTACGGGGGTGGTCTGTGGCGTAGTGGGTTCAGCAGGCGCCCCATGTACAGGCTACAGTCCAAAAAAAACAAAAAATGGCATTACGACGCAGAAGGGGAGGGGCTAAAAAGGGGCTAAAACTGAATTCTTCCTGAATATAAACCAATCATGCAACTAAATAAATTCAGTGTGAAAACATTTAACCATCAGAATGAGCTCCGGACGCACCTGAGACGCCACGTTTCCAGCGGCGGGCACGTTCACGGCAGCTGCTCGTTTCTGATTGGCCGGCTCGGGCGTCTGGGCGGCGGGCTCCTCCTCCGCGCCGGCGTCCTCCTGCAGGCGGCGCCGTTTGTCCCGCTGATGCTTCACGGCCGTCACGCAGTGCCTGATGGCCTGCGCGATCAGCTTGTAGTCGGCCTCGCACACGAACCCCAGAATCACCTGAGAGACACGGAGGGACGGTTAGACCATGTGACCTCCGGTCCGCGTGGCGTCATCACGCGGCGGCGTGCGCACCATCTCCTGGGCGACCTCCTCGGGCACGTCTTTGTACAGCTCGAACAGGAACTCGATGGCGTTGTTGTCTTTGTATTTGCCGCGGAGCTTCTTGTTGTCGTCCATCCGCAGCCAGAGCTTCAGCGCCGCCGTGGCGCCGTCGTCCTCCTCGGCGAGCTCCACGTGCACGCCCGTCTCCTCCCGGAAGAAGCGGTGCTCCAGCAGCTCGGGAACCGTGAACCTGCGGAGCGGACGGATCCATCACTGAATGTTCCCACTGTGGCTGCAGACTGAACTGACCACAGAATTTTCCCACTGCTGTTGCAGACAGTGAACTAACCTCTCGCTGCTCTTGGTCCGGACGCAGCCCTCGATGATCTCTCTCAGCTCCGGGATCTTCACTTTGAACAAACTGTCCGGTTTGATTCCCTGAGAGACAAACAGGCAGTAAAACAGGTGGAAGAGTTCAGGAAGTCGGCGCGTTTGAGGTGGGCGTGGCCTTATTTGAGGTGGGCGTGGCCTTACGTTGGTGACTTTGCGGTAAATCTGGGCAGCGTTGTGACATTCGTAGTACGGATACTCGGACGTGGCCATCTCCAGCATGCACATACCGAAGGCGTAGACGTCCACGGCCTCGTCGTACTTTTCCTCGTACATCTCCGGAGCCATGAACTCAGGAGTTCCTGAACGCAGATTAGATTTATTTATTTATTAGATTATATGTTTTACTTTAGCATTTAATCGTGATCCTGCTAACAGTGTGTCTGGTTAAACTGGAAGTTTGACTGGTTTAACCCTTCCTGTTGTCTTGCGGGTCAAAAGTGAGCCACCACCATGTTTAGCTAGAAAAAATACCTTAAACTATCTTTTATAACTTTTCCTAAAGGGACCCCATCATTAGAAAAAGTCACACTTTATTGTTGTTCATGTTTCCATGTGGGCTGTACACCACTAGGGCACAAAGACTGTCTTATGGGTCCTTTTTGACCCGTGATTTATAAAAACATTTAAACACCAGAAAAAAAGTTCAGTTTTTTTAAACTGTTTTTTAACTGTTTTTAACTGTTTTTTTAACTGTTTTTTTCAATATAATTAATTCAGAAGTAATTACTTCACATTTATATAATAGCAATAATAAACCTTTATTATGTCAAAGAAAACTGAGAAAACAAGAAAACTGTTGGTCCCACTGACCAAAAAAAAAAAAAAAGTGTAATCCTGAAAACTGCTGATTGTCTTTTTGTATTGTGTAACAAAAAATACATGAAAATAAATGTATTGAATTGAGTTGAATAGATAAATAACAGGTGGTTTCATCATACTAAATAGATTTTGGGTTTAAAATTCAATTAAGTTGCTTTATTTTGGGGCTTTGGTAGGGCGGCTCATTTTTTACCCGTAGGACAAAGAGAGTAAACACAATGGGCCTCATGCAAGAACATTTTCGTATTTTTATTCTAAATTTCTCTCACTTTTTTCGTAAGAAGGTCTCATACGAACACGCCACGTCAGATTCAACAAACACTCTTAACTTCGGAAAAAGTGTGTAAACGACCTGCGTAAATGATGAATCACACCTGTACGTATCTTAAGTTCACGTGCACGAGGATAGTAGATTTGCATACTCCACGCCCTAAATGATACCATATAAGGCTGTGCTTCCTCGCTGCTGTGCCAGGAAGTGTTGAGTGCTGAGAATACGGGCTCTGAGATTAAAGTTCTGTTTTCAGAGATCCAAAAAGGAAAATCTGTCATTTTTAGCAGTGTCAGCAGTGGACTGGACCTGCTAAAGTGAAGAAAAGGGAAGCAATTACGAGTGCTGTTAATACCATGTCAGCGAAATAAAAAAATAAATGGTTTGATATGAAAATGGCTTAAAAAAAAAACGTCTCGCCATGGGCAGGCGATCGATGACTGCAACTAAAGCCGTGCAATCAGCTGTTGCCTCATCATGATGGCTCTTTGATGGGGTGGTCCATGAGGGGGGTCTTCTGGCACCACACCTTCTGGTCTGCCTGGGCTGGTTCAGGTGGAGACCCCTCGTTCATGGCAATATTGCGCAAATCTGGCATGCCTTCTCTGGGCTATTTGCCCCCCGCTGTATCGAGACACACCCACCTGGCCTTCAGCTCAGTGCGCTCCACGACAGCACGGGAGTTTGGATGCGTATATATGTGTCTCGTGCTCCAATTATGATTGGCAGTCCAGCCACGGCATGAAAGTCCCTCTTAATTTGTACTTGTTGGACAGCGGTGTATGGGAATCTGATGTACCATGGGTGATAAACTGATGAGAGCTTTGATGACCAAGGGGAGCGCACGACTCCCAGAGGACTGGGACACCCCCGATCTGTCTCCAATCTCCCTCTGAAAGGTTCCAGTGGCCCAAAATCCAAAGATGGTGAGGACCTGGACGTGTGGTGGAATTGGGTTTGATCGGCGTGTTTCTCTCTGGAGTTGTGGCTCTAGCAAGCTGCATATTTGCAGCAGCACAGTCCTTGGTGATCTAAATCGCGATCTCAGCCATTCGTCTGTCTCCACACGCTCTCTTCCAAGAGCCTGACGCGCTGATCCAAAAGTAGCAAGTCAGCCGCTGGTTACGCTTCCCGTTATATACAGATTCAAATTAACCTTCGATTAGTGCATATTTTAAGTCAAACAGAATAATGTCAGCATCATTATGGGGTATAATGTATATTTATTTATGTTTTCTTCAAAGTAATTAAATATACAATCCATTAGTCAAGCAAACTTGATTGGAATAACAGCGGACTATTTTACGAAACTCCTACGACAGCTCTGGATCACTGTAAATTCTGTTCGTACCTGAAAGAAAACGTAAAATACGAAAAGATTGGTGAATGCACAAATTCTCTTAAATCACTAGTACGGACGATTTAAGAACAAATCTGTGCGTACGAACGGTTCTTGCATGAGGCCCAATGTTAAGACCGCACAAAGGGTTAAAGTCAGGTGGTTAGTGGGCGTGGCTTCTACAGTCACATGATGAGTGACTTGGATGTGAGTGGAGTTGGACCATCCAAGCGTTGGTCCACAGGCTGGAGTGAGAGGCTTACCGATGACGCTCTTGGCGAACGAGGCCTTCTTGAGCGTAGCGAGGCCCAGGTCTCCGATCTTGATGGAGGCGTTGGGTCCGGTGATGAAGATGTTGTCACATTTGAGGTCTCGGTGCAGGATCGGAGGAGAGCGCGAGTGCAGGAAGTAAAGTCCCTTCAGGACCTGAAGACTCCAGCGCTGCAGCAGCTTCAGCTTCATCTGACGGAACCGGCGCAGATACCTGCACGAGTTTAAACGTGGAGATCAGGTGCTGAGATGAGTCAAACCCAAAATGAGCTTTGAGATGTTGGGGAAGCGGAATAAGTTCAGGATGCTGACAACTAAGACAAACGTGATGTTCAGGAACTCAGATTCGGGTCAAAACACACCAAAAGTCTCCAAAAGACATTGGTATACTCAGATGTTTTAGAGAGTTAGGGAACCAAAAGCAACACTTGGTGATCAGGCATAAGAAAACAAAAAACACTAAACATGGTGTTAATAAACTAAAGGTGTGCAGAACACCGAATTAAAACTAAAATGTTGGAAGGTTTGGAACCTGAAAGGAGTGAGGGGCTTATGGGAACTGAATTTCCACAAAGCATTGGGTTACGCAGAGATACGTAGATGGGCGGGGTTAGTGTAGCGTTACAGAACTGTAATGCAGTAGTTGAGTAGAAGTTAGGAATATAAAATAGTTGTGCGACATTTAGAAACTTTAATTAGAGTGAGGTGTTCGGGAACTAGAAACTCTGCAGGGCACAGGGACTGAGCCGAGGTTAAATACTCTGAAAAATGTGCAGCGCTCTTTTGGGAACTTTGACAGTGAAAATGAACTTTTTCAGGGATTAAAATACGATAAAGAGGTTGTTTGGAATCGAAACCTGGAAACAGATAAGTTAGGGTAATGGCTAAAAGTAAGAATGTGGAGTAGAGCAGGAGGGAAGCTTAGACTGAGGAGGTTTTTTCCAGGATCTGGTGAAAACTCACGTCTTCAGGGTTCCAGACGTCATGAGCTCCGTCACCAGGATGGTGCATTTGTGACCCTTCAGCGTCGACTTCCAGGAGTCGAAGAATCGCACGATGTTGGGATGCTGCAGAGCTTTCAGCATCTCCACCTCTTCGCTGAAGCGCTGGCGCTCAGACTTGGTCAGGCGGTGGGTCTGTTGAACACGAACACAGGAGAACACGTGAGGAACCTCCCCATGAAGGACGCTTTCAGCTCTCAGGACGTTTCGCTGGAAACTTTCAGCTCATCTGGAGTCTGACGGCAGCAACAAAAGCTGCTACAGGGGCAACAAAAGGCTGGAAAAGTAGGTGCTACTGAAGGGAAACAGCTGGAGGAACATGATCATCAACGTGATTGGGTTCAAAAGAGCACCTAAGAGAGGCAGAGTCTCTCAGAAGTAAAGATGGGAAAAAGAAAAACACCTTCTATTATCTACGAAACATGATATCATCCAAAGATACTGGACTGCAGGCAGGTCAGTCCAGATGTTTAACACATCTAATCAGATTCCAGATGAGCTGATGTTCTTAATGAAGCAGTTAAAGGGATAGTTCGCCTCTTTTGACATGAAGCTGTGTGACATCCCATATCAGCAGCATCATTTCTGAACATCTTCTTACCCCCTGCTGCGTCCTGTGAGCAGAGTTCCAGCCTCGTTTTGGTGTTGATGAAGGTAGTCCGGCTAGTTGGCTGGGGTTTAAAAAATAAAGCGTTTTGCTTCTCAGAACAATATGCGTTCAACAGAGTAATACATTTGCATCACAAAATGGTTCTCCAAGAAAAAGTCAGACCTCACAATCTCTTGGCCCTATTTTCTCTCCCTTCGTATCACTGCCTGCTGCCGCCTGCCGACAGCCGCGCCTGTTATGCTGTTTGCTGCTCGCTCTGCACGGCACATAAACAAAAGAAAACGAAACGAAACAAAACAAAAGGAAACAAAGGGAAAGAAAGAAACGGAAAGGAAAGGAAACAAAAGGTCTGACTTTTTCCTGGAGAACCATTTTGTGATGCAAATGTATTACTCTGTTGAACGCATATTGTTCTGAGAAGCAAAACGCTTTATTTTTTAAACCCCAGCCAACTAGCCGGACTACCTTCATCAACACCAAAACGAGGCTGGAACTCTGCTCACAGGACGCAGCAGGGGGTAAGAAGATGTTCAGAAATGATGTTGCTGATATGGGATGTTACACAGCTTCATATCAGAAGAGGCGAACTGCCCCTTTAAAGATGTTTTCTGTGCTCTAATGTGAATAAAATGCTGGTTTCTGAGCTTTATTAATAACATCGATACATCATTATAACAATAGGTTTTTGGGCCGGACAAACGAGAAGAGATCCAAGTTCCAGTGGCGTCTGTAATGTGTTATCATCGGCCGCCAGCTGTGTGTGCGTCAGATACTGCACAAACTGCTGACTCACACATTATCACACACACGTGCACGTGCACATGCACGTGCACCGGTGAGGACCCCTGCTGACGCTCTGAGGCCTCTGCAGACTGATTACGTTACAGGGCAGAACTCCACAGAGGCTGTTTCACCCGGTTCCATCAGCCTAAAATGATCCGATTCAATATAGAAACTATTGTTATCTGCTAAAGGATTCAGTTCTGATGCTAAAGGGTTCAGTTCTGATGCTAAAGGGTTCAGTTCTGATGCACCAGTTCTGATGCACCAGTTCTGATGCACCAGTTCTGATGCTAAAGGGTCCAGTTCTGATGCTAAATGGTTCAGTTCTGATGCTAAAGGGTTCAGTTCTGATGCTAAAGGGTCCATTTCTGATGCTAAAGGGTTCAGTTCTGATGCTTAAGGGTCCAGTTCTGATGCTAAAGGGTCCAGTTCTGATGCTAAAGGGTTCAGTTCTGATGCTAAAGGATCCGGTTCTGATGCTAAAGGGTTCAGTTCTGATGCTAAAGGATCCAGTTCTGATGCTAAAGGGTCCAGTTCTGATGCTAAATTGTTCAGTTCTGATGCTAAAGGGTCCAGTTCTGATGCTAAAGGATCCAGTTCTGATGCTAAAGGGTCCAGTTCTGATGCTAAATTGTTCAGTTCTGATGCTAAAGGGTCCAGTTCTGATGCTAAAGGGTCCAGTTCTGATGCTAAAGGGTCCAGTTCTGATGCTAAAGGGTCCAGTTCTGATGCTAAAGGGTGTGTGCCCGTTGTTTACCTGTTGTGTGCCCGTTGTTTACCCGTTGTTTACCTGTTGTTTACCTGTTGTGTGCCCATTGTTTACCCGTTGTTTACCCGTTGTTTACCTGTTGTTTACCTGTTGTGTGCCCATTGTTTACCCGTTGTTTACCTGTTGTTTCCCTGCTGTTTACCTGTTGTTTACCTATTGTTTACCTATTGTTTACTGGTTGTTTACCCGTTGTTAACCTGTTTTGTAACATATGTACCTGTTGTTTCTCTGCTGTTTACTGGTTGTTTACCCGTTGTTTACCCATTGTTTACCTGTTTTGTAACATGTTTACCTGTTGTTTATGTGTTGTTTCCCTGCTGTTTCCATGCTGTTTACCTCCTGTTTACCTGTTGTAACATGTGTACCTGTTGTTTACCTATTTTGTAACATGTGTACCCGTTGTTTACCTGTTTTGTAACATGTGTACCTGTTGTTTACCTGTTTTGTAACATGTGTACCCGTTGTTTACCTGTTTTGTAACATGTGTACCCGTTGTTTACCTGTTGTTTACCTGTTGTTTACCTGTTGTTTACCTGTTTTGTAACGTGTACCCGTTGTTTACCCGTTGTTTACCCGTTGTTTACCCGTTGTTTACCTGTTTTGTAACGTGTACCTGTTGTTTACCTGTTTTGTAACGTGTACCTGTTGTTTACCTGTTTTGTAACATGTGTACCCGTTGTTTACCTGTTTTGTAACATGTGTACCCGTTGTTTACCTATTTTGTAACATGTACCTGTTGTTTACCTGTTTTGTAACATGTGTACCCGTTGTTTACCTGTTTTGTAACATGTGTACCCGTTGTTTACCTGTTTTGTAACATGTGTACCCGTTGTTTACCTGTTTTGTAACATGTGTACCCGTTGTTTACCTGTTTTGTAACATGTGTACCCGTTGTTTACCTGTTTTGTAACATGTGTACCTGTTGTTTACCTGTTTTGTAACATGTGTACCCGTTGTTTACCTGTTTTGTAACTTGTGTACCTGTTGTTTACCTGTTTTGTAACATGTGTACCCGTTGTTTACCTGTTTTGTAACATGTGTACCCGTTGTTTACCTGTTTTGTAACATGTGTACCCGTTGTTTACCTATTTTGTAACATGTACCTGTTGTTTACCTGTTTTGTAACATGTGTACCCGTTGTTTACCTGTTTTGTAACATGTGTACCCGTTGTTTACCTGTTTTGTAACATGTGTACCCGTTGTTTACCTGTTTTGTAACATGTGTACCCGTTGTTTACCTGTTTTGTAACATGTGTACCTGTTGTTTACCTGTTTTGTAACATGTGTACCCGTTGTTTACCTGTTTTGTAACTTGTGTACCTGTTGTTTACCTGTTTTGTAACATGTGTACCTGTTGTTTACCTGTTTTGTAACATGTGTACCCGTTGTTTACCCGTTGTTTACCTGTTTTGTAACGTGTACCTGTTGTTTACCTGTTTTGTAACATGTGTACCTGTTGTTTACCTGTTTTGTAACATGTGTACCCGTTGTTTACCTGTTTTGTAACATGTGTACCCGTTGTTTACCTGTTTTGTAACATGTGTACCCGTTGTTTACCTGTTTTGTAACATGTGTACCTGTTGTTGTACCTGCAGCTCGCACCACGCCACCTCCAGCATCGTCTCGGTGTCGAGTCCTTTGTAAACCGTCTTGAAGGAACCTCGTCCGATCTCGATGTTGAACTTGAGGAATCGTCCGTCGGGCGAAGACGCCACGGCCTTCATCTCCTCCTCGTCGTGCTCCTCCTCCTCCTCCTGTAGCTCCTCCTCCTCCTCCTGTAGCTCCTCCTCTTTGGAGTCCGACAGCGTGACGCCCGTCTCGTCCTCTGAGTCCCAGCTGATGTCCTGACCTGTAGGAGTCTGTCCTGTGGCGTCTGCCTGAGTGGCGGGATTGTCCTCTGACGTTGTCATGGAAACGGGAGTTGGAGGAGAAGAGGGGGGACAGATGGAGTCCTCCTCCTCCTCCTCTTCCTCCTGTTCATCTTCCTCTTCTTCAGGTCTTTCTCTGGCCGGGCCGTCAGGGGAGGACAGCAGCAACCTGCTCATCTGTGTCGTTTCCGTAGGAACGCTGTGATGTCAGAGTGGGCGGAGCTCCTGAACAAATAAATGGACCAATAAATGCACGTGGAGCCATTTTTCTCACAACTCCAATTAAATTTGTTTCAAAGTTTTCATTTGAATGACTCATTTTGAATTATTTTGGTTTTATGGAAATTTTATTGAGTAACAAATAGTTTTTGCATCATTTAAAATGTTTTTCACATTCTCCATTTTTAAAATGTAAAAGTCTATTTTACACATCCTTCATTTTTAAAATGTAAAAGTCTAGTTTTACACATCCTTCATTTTTAAAATGTAAAAGTATATTTTAAACATCCTCCATTTTTAAAATGTAAAAGTCTGTTTTTAACATGTGTACACATATCCAGCTGTTAGCAGCTGTATGTTTCAATCTGACCACTGTCTATGCTGACCAGAAGCTGACCTGTCAGACCTGGGCTGTGTTCGAAACCGCAAACTACATACTGCATACTGCATACTGCATACTGCATACTGCATACTACATACTGCATACTGCATACTGCATACTACATACTGCATACTACATACTGCATACTACATACTACATACTGCATACTACATACTGCATACTGCATACTACATACTGCATACTACATACTACATACTGCATACTACATACTGCATACTGCATACTGCATACTGCATACTACATACTACATACTGCATACTACATACTGCATACTACATACTGCATACTGCATACTGCATACTGCATACTACATACTGCATACTGCATACTACATACTACATACTGCATACTGCATACTACATACTGCATACTACATACTGCATACTACATACTGCATACTGCATACTACATACTACATACTGCATACTACATACTGCATACTGCATACTACATACTGCATACTGCATACTGCATACTACATACTGCATACTACATACTGCATACTGCATACTGCATACTGCATACTACATACTGCATACTACATACTGCATACTACATACTGCATACTGCATACTACATACTGCATACTACATACTGCATACTACATACTACATACTGCATACTGCATACTGCATACTACATACTGCATACTACATACTGCATACTGCATACTACATACTACATACTGCATACTACATACTGCATACTGCATACTACATACTGCATACTACATACTGCATACTACATACTACATACTGCATACTACATACTGCATACTACATACTGCATACTGCATACTACATACTGCATACTACATACTGCATACTGCATACTACATACTACATACTGCATACTGCATACTGCATACTGCATACTACATGCTGCATACTGCATACTACATACTGCATACTACATACTGCATACTGCATACTGCATACTGCATACTACATACTGCATACTACATACTGCATACTGCATACTACATACTGCATACTACATACTGCATACTACATACTACATACTGCATACTGCATACTGCATACTACATACTGCATACTACATACTGCATACTGCATACTACATACTGCATACTACATACTACATACTACATACTGCACAATATATACTGCATACTACATACTGCATACTACATACTGCATACTACATACTGCATACTGCATACTGCATACTACATACTACATGCTACATGCTGCATGCTTCATGCTACACACTACATGCTACATGCTACACACTACATACTACATGCTACATGCTACATACTACATGCTACATACTACATGCTACATACTACATGCTACATGCTACATACTACATGCTGCATACTACATGCTTCATACTACATGCTACATGCTACATACTACATGCTGCATGCTACACACTACATGCTACATGCTACATGCTACATACTACATGCTACATACTACATGCTGCATGCTACACGCTACATGCTACATACTACATGCTACATGCTACATACTTCATGCTACATGCTACATACTACATGCTACATACTACATGCTACATGCTACATGCTACATGCTACATACTACATGCTACATACTACATGCTGCATGCTACACACTACATGCTACATGCTACATGCTACATACTACATGCTACATACTACATGCTGCATGCTACACGCTACATGCTACATACTACATGCTACATGCTACATACTTCATGCTACATGCTACATACTACATGCTACATGCTACATACTACATGCTGCATGCTACACGCTCCATGCTACATGCTACACACTACATACTAATCGCTCAGACAGTATGCAGAGCGTTTACCCACAATGCATCTCGCTCCTGCCCGAGTTGAAATCAGCCGGCCTGAAGCTGATTTCTCTTAAGCTCTAAACTCTGTAAACTTTAGCAACATTTGAAACATTTTCAGGAGAGAAAGTAGTCGTTTAGATCCCCAACGTGTTGAAAACCTGACAAAATACCGGCTGTTTACAATTTTGTTCCCACGAATTCGGTGCTACTAAAGCTAGCCGCAGTGAGCAACGCACTGTGGCGACACCCCTGATGTTGATCACAGAGGAGGTCCTGGAGGTTTTTAAGGCTGAACTTAGACCTGCTCCATCGGAACCAGAACCAGGTCTGATGGTGTCTGCGAGTTCTTCTTCCAACTCAAAATATTTCTCATCAACCAGACCAGAGGTGAGCCTGGTGTCCAGCTTTAACAGCTGTGACAAACACTCAAACTCAAACTGATCTACACCTGGAAAATCCTGGAAAACCCTGGAAAACCCTGGAAAATCCTGGAAAATCCTGGAAACAAACAGCAAACTGAGGAGTCACTGGTTCCAGCTGATTGTTTCCTAATGTTACCGGATATATTCAAACACTCAAACTCCAGCTGACTGATCAGGTTATTGATTTCAGTTGACTTCATTAATAACTGTGCATGTCTGTGTGTGCACGTGCATATGTGGTACTCACCGTGCACGTGCAGGAGCGCAGAACCTGGATCCGGTCCACTTCAGAACAGGGTCCACCTCAGAACTCTGACTCTTCTTCTTCTGCTGCTCACAGCAGCCTCTCCCCTGCACGCGCTGCGGGGCGAGAGCTCTATCAGCACTGAACAGGCGGCACGAGCCGCTGTAAGCCCCGCCCACCGGACACCTGTCACCTGCCTGATAGCAGCTCGAGCTACATGTGTTCTGTTCTTAATGTTGAAAATGTTGAACATGATTTCCCTGATTAATCACGATTAATCTCATTTGTACGCAGAATCCAAAAATGAATCCAAAAGTAGTGTATACACTGGAAAAAATGCCCCTCCAAAAATAAGAAAAACAACAAATACAAGATGTTTTTTCTTGAAATAAGCAAAAACATCTTCCAATGGAACTAGTGAAAATCAGATTTCTTGAAATAAAATGTGATATTTAGGACTTTTGAGATAAAAGTGATCTTGAAATTAGCTTAAAAACCTCTTCAAATGAAAAAAAAAGCTTGTTTCATATGAGATGTGACTCAAAACAAGATGTTTTCAAGACTTTTTCACTTAACAAGATATTCCAGATATATTGCATTAAAACAAGTCCCTATATCTGGCTGAAATGGTGCTTGTTAGGCAGTTGTGACTTATATTAAGTGTAATGAGATACTCAATGAGACAAATATACTTGGTAAGATTTAGATTTTTTCCAGTGTAGCTTTTAGCATTTAGCTTTATTTTAAATGTGCTGCCATATGAATGAAAGTGCCATAACATTTGTTGTGCAAACACACTTTTAACATCAGCATCTTTCTGTAGTTTTTATGTAGAAGCCTCGCTCCACTGTCTGTTTCCTTGAAGGACTTGCTGCTATCAGTTGTGTGTTTTGCCTTTAAGTGATATTTTAGACTGGAACTACTACGCTGAGAAGACAATTCAACTTGGCAGTGTTTACAGATGACTTTGGTTCTGTCGACTCCGCCGTCTGGAAGAACTTTAACATGAAAATGGCCGAGTAAAAGTTCCGTACCCTTCTCCATGTTTGGTGGATCCGCCGATTACTTTCTTTTCCTGTTCCACAGCAGACAGCAGCAGACTTTTACAGAATAAAAGCCTGTGAGCAACAGACTTTTACAATAATAAAAGCATGTGAGCAACAGACTTTTACAAAATAAAAGCCTGTGAGCAGCAGACTTTTACAGAATAAAAGCATGTGAGCAACAGACTTTTACAAAATAAAAGCCTTTGTGCAACAGACTTTTACAGAATAAAAGCCTGTGAGCAGCAGACTTTTACAAAATAAAAGCCTGTGAGCAACAGACTTTTACAGAATAAAAGCCTGTGAGCAACAGACTTTTACAAAATAAAAGCCTGTGAGCAGCAGACTTTTACAGAATAAAAGCCTGTGAGCAGCAGACTTTTACAAAATAAAAGCCTGTGAGCAACAGACTTTTACAGAATAAAAGCCTGTGAGCAACAGACTTTTACAAAATAAAAGCCTGTGAGCAACAGACTTTTACAGAATAAAAGCCTGTGAGCAACAGATTTTTACAATAATAAAATAAATAAGAAAACAAACTGCGTTTATGCGCGATAAAATATTTATCGGCATTAAATAATTCACAAGTTAGCGCGATAATAACAAGTTAACTCGCCCAGCCCTACTTTTTTTCTTTTAATGCAGCCACATACTCAGGGGTTAAGTAGTAATAATAACAGAATAACCAGAGGCATCATGTTGGGTGTCATTTATAAGATCCAAACCATCGGCCAAACTTTGTAACTTATTATCTAAATATAGAAATCATCCAAGTAAATGACAAATATGGGATGTAAAAGATAAAAATGATTTAATGGAATGCATGCTCAACAAGCTTAAAAAAAGGGACAAAACTATAGTATCAGTGTGGGATCATTTATACAATAAATAGTTAGTAGATTGGAAAATAAGCCTGACAAAATGTGAAATATGTGTTGAATATATTGTTACTGGTACCTGAGAGGTGTATTTAATGATGTGTGTTTTTTTTTGGACATGCATACACTTGGTTTTTCATGTGGTTCCAACTGACTTTTTCTTCTCATCTTCAGAATGTAAACATGTGGTCTGTGATACTGTATTTGTCTTGTACCAACTAAAACACTAATAAATATTTGAATTAAAAAAAATGATTTAGTGAAAATGTCTTTTAACTCAGCAATCTCCTATCAAGTTAAATCTAGTTTATCTTCTCTATTTTAATAGTTATAATGACTGTTCTCTACGTTTTTATTCCCTCTGCGGCTCTGACTCAGCAGCGCAGGATCGACTTTTCTGTCATCGATTATCTGCGCCTGCGCGCTGGTTTCCGCCATCAGCTGCCGCTGCCTGCGGTTTCCCACAATCCTCCGCGCGGAAGAATACTGTTTAGTCATTGTGCGGATAAAGTGAAGCGGCCGTGCTCATCAAACCGGGTTAAACCTCTCAGTTTAGTCCCCCAGACAACATGAAGGAGACTGCGGCCAAGCGGCGGGACAAGGCGGGAGGCCGGGACCGGGACTCCAAGTCCGACAAGTCCAAGGAGGCGAAGGAGGCGAAGGACGCGGCCCCGGAGCCGCAGGACGTGGAGATGCCGGAGGAGGAGGCGGCCAACGCGGCCAAGCCCAAAGAGCAGGACAGCCTGACGCTGGAGGGTAAAACCGGGTTAAAAGTTCTGTTAGAACCGGGGGGAGAGTCCGGGACCGGGGCCGGTTCACTGTCGGACTCCGTTACCGACACAAACATAGCAGCAGCCGTTAGCATGTTAGCATTAAGCTAACTGCTGGAAAACATCAAACATCGTAAATACCGATAGAGACGAACCGTTAGCAGCCTGTTTAAACCGGGTTTATGGCCCGGTTCTGTGGCCCAGAGCAGGGCCAGACCAGTGCCAGACCCGGATCCAGACACAAACCCAGACCCAGACCACTTGATATGGTCAACAATGAGACAGCAGTACTGTGTTAATGCGCTTCAACTTGGTTTATTCTGTTTCTTCCACAAGTGGAAATGTGAGATATTTACAGTCTGAAGGCTATGTGGACCTGAAACCAGGTCCAGTTTAAAACCACCACCCTGTTAAACCTGGGTCAGCAGTAGGCCTCCTCACACCGGTTCAGACCTGAACGTAGGTGGTCTACGTGGGTCCTGGACCTGCTTACAGCTGAGCCTGTAGCTCAGTCTGGATGGATCCGATGAGCCGGTCTCAGCAGTTATTCTGTCAGATCAGTGGTTAAAGGGACAGTTCGCCTCATTAAAGGGACAGTTCGCCTCTTTAAAGGGACAGTTCGCCTCTTCTGACATGAAGCTGTATGACATCCCATATCAGCATCATTTCTGAACATCTTCTTACCCCCTGCTGCGTCCTGTGAGCAGAGTTCCAGCCTCGTTTTGGTGCTGATGAAGGTAGTCCGGCTAGTTGGCTGGGGTTTAAAAAATAAAGCGTTTTGCTTCTCAGAACAATATGCGTTCAACAGAGTAATACATTTGCATCACAAAATGGTTCTCCAGGAAAAAGTCAGACCTCACAATCTCTTGGCCCTATTTTCTCTCCCTTCGTATCACTGCCTGCTGTGCAGACCGTGCAGTCCCCTGCTTCTGAGCACCTGCCTTCCTCTGGCTGAGAGAGTTTGAGGCTTCGGGAGGGGCGGATGTGCGCATGCGCGTGTCATTCAGAACGCAAGATGCGAGTTCTTGCAAAACAGAACTTAATACTAATTTAAAGGTGATAGAGAAAGGTTGAATGGGGCATTAATCCTTGTTCTGTGATATGATATGTAGCCCAAAAAAAATTGGTTGGGTCTGTAATGGCTCAGAACCTCCCTAAAAGGCTCTCTGAAACAGCTGTTACTATGCTGGGTTTAGAATGCGTCTTTTGCCCTTATTGGCGTCGTTTCAGAGCTCATCTGGCAACCTCATTATGAAATGCAGGTAGGTGTTGGGGCTATTCGGCTGCCCTTGCTCTCACCGAAAACAGAGCTATAGAGTAATACACTCACTGGAAAGAAAGCTCATTCCCTTTAGATGAACAAGCCAGAGCTAACGTGCAATTCTTACAACAGGAATATGGCACAACACATTTAAAACAAAATAAAATGTGATACTTACAGGCTGTACTGATTGCTGGGGTTGACTTTGTTCAGAATCAGAATTCGTTTTATTGCCATTGTTAGTGAACAGTGTTCACTAACTAGGAATTTGCTGCGGCGTAAGGTGCAAACATGTAACATAGGATATAATAATAAAAAATAAAAATATATGAATATAAAATGTACAAGGTGTGTACAACAATACACAGTATCCAATATACAGAGCAACAACAGTGCAGCTTCATTAGTGCAGGTTTAATGATGGTAAAGTGACTGGGGCAGGTTATGAGGTGATTATGAAGTGTTCATAAGTCCAGCTGCAAGGGGGAAAAACTGTTTTTGTGACGGGAGGTTCTGGTCCGAATGGAGCGAAGCCTCCTGCCCGAGGGGAGTGGTGCAAATAGAGAAGGGTCAGCTGTGATCCGACCTGCTCGCCCCATAGTCCTGGAGACGTGCAGGTCATGGATAGATGGGAGGCTGCAGCCGATCAGCTTCTCAGCGGAGCGCACAGCTCGCTGCAGTCTGTCTGTCCCTGTCGGAACTGACCCTAACTGAGCAAGCTTTGTGAAACTGTACTCCGTGAAATGCGCAGAGCAAAAGAAAAGTCGGCGGTTGTATGTACTGGGGATGCTGTTAAAAATAAATAAAAGCCATTGATCGCGAGCATTGCTTTCCGGGGGAATATGTAACGATCGTAGTCCGCTTTCACAGCCTTGGAAGGCTCACCTGTTCCTGTTTCTCGCCGAAGGGGCGTGTCTGAAACGGGGTGGCTGTGGATTTGGGGGGGCGATTGCTGAAAAAGTGGCATCACTTTTTCACAAACACGGGTTGGCACTTTTTCTGGGGGATATTCAAAAAGGGGAGTACTTGAAACAGAGGTTCTGACACTTGCTGGCACAGCGGGGAGACTCAGAACTAACACCAAAAACGTGAAAAAGATGATTTTGATTCTCTGTCACCTTTAAAAATAATAGTTTTTTCTCGATTGTATTATTTTGGTGATCGTTGGGAGGCCAAATAGAAATTGAAATGAATGCACAGCCCTAACTGGACCTGCTTGTCTCCTCTCCGCAGACATTAAGGAGCACGTGAAGCAGATAGAGAAGGCGGTGTCGGGGAAGGAGCCTCGCTTCGTGCTGCGCGCTCTCAGAGCGCTGCCGTCCACCAGCCGCCGCCTCAACGCCAACGTGCTGCACAAAGCCGTCTGCGGCTTCTTCACCAACAACGCCGCCGCCAGAGACTTCCTGCTGGGCTTCCTGGAGGAGGTGACCTCACAACAAGTTTCAGGCTGCTGCTGATGTGTTCAGCAGGATTTAAAGCCGTTTCAGGCTGTTTCAGCAGGATTTAAAGCTGTTTCAGCCTGTTTCAGCCTGTTTCGGGCTGTGTTCAGCAGGATTTAAAGCTGTTTCAGGCTGTTTCAGCAGGATTTAAAGCTGTTTCAGGCTGTGTTGAACAGGATTTAAAGCTGTTTCAGGCTGTGTTCAGCAGGATTTAAAGCTGTTTCATGCTGTTTCACCAGGATTTAAAGCTGTTTCAGGCTGTTTCAGCAGGATTTAAAGCTGTTTCAGGCTGTTTCAGGCTGTTTCAGCAGGATTTAAAGCTGTTTCAGGCTGTTTCCTGCTCAGATGATCAGTATCCCTCCTGTGTTTGTGTGTCTCAGCCCATGGAGATGGCTGACGGAGACGTTCAGTTTCGTCCCAGGACGGGGAAGGCGGCGGCGGCTCCTCTGATGCCGGAGGTGGAGGCGTACCTGCAGCTGCTGCTGGTGGTGCACCTGACCAACAACAAGAGATACACCGAGGTCTGCCTTCCCTCCAGTCCCTGTTTCTGTGTGTCCATCGGCTCGTTTCTGTCATGTTTCCATGGTGATAATGATGATGATGATGATGATGTGTTGCAGGCTCAGAAGGTGTCGGACGAGCTGCTGCAGAAGATCAGCTCAAAGAAAAGCAGAGCTCTGGACCTGATCGCTGCCAAATGTTACTATTACCACGCTCGAGTGTACGAGTTCCAGAACCATCTGGACACCCTCCGCAGGTAAACATACACACCTCTGTGGGCCCTGTGTGAGGTAAACACAGAGCTAACGCAGGTAATCACAGAGCTAACGCAGGTAAACGCAGAGCTAACGCAGGTAAACGCAGTGCTAACGCAGGTAAACGCAGTGCTAACGCAGGTAATCACAGCGCTAACGCAGGTAATCACAGCGCTAACGCAGGTAAACACAGAGCTAACGCAGGTAAACGCAGAGCTAACGCAGGTAATCACAGAGCTAACGCAGGTAAACGCAGAGCTAACGCAGGTAAACGCAGTGCTAACGCAGGTAATCACAGCGCTAACGCAGGTAATCACAGCGCTAACGCAGGTAATCACAGCACAGCGCTAACGCAGGTAATCACAGCACAGCGCTAACGCAGGTAATCACATCACAGCGCTAACGCATGTAATCACAGCGCTAACGCAGGTAATCACAGCGCTAACTCAGGTAAACATGGAGCTAACTCGGGTAAACACAGCTAACGCAGCTAACTCAGGTAAACACAGAGCTAATTCAGGTGTCGGCCCTCTCTGGGCCCACAGAGTGTGACCTCTGCTGTGACCTCTGTGTCCCCCCCAGCTTCCTGCACACGCGCCTGCGCACGTCGACGCTGCGGCACGATGCCGACGGGCAGGCCGTGCTGCTCAACCTGCTGCTCAGGAACTACCTGCACTTCAACCTGTACGACCAGGCCGAGAAGCTGGTGTCCAAGTCCGTGTTCCCCGAGCTCGCCAACAACAACGAGTGGGCCAGATACCTCTACTACACAGGTGAGCCCCCCACCTTTAAGCCTCTGCTACACAGGTGAGCCCCCCACCTTTAAGCCTCTGCTACACAGGTGAGCCCCCCACCTTTAGCCTCTGCTACACAGGTGAGCCCCCCACCTTTAAGCCTCTGCTACACAGGTGAGCCCCCCACCTTTAGCCTCTGCTACACAGGTGAGCCCCCCACCTTTAAGCCTCTGCTACACAGGTGAGCCCCCCACCTTTAGGCCTCTGCTACACAGGTGAGCCCCCCACCTTTAGGCCTCTGCTACACAGGTGAGCCCCCCACCTTTAGGCCTCTGCTACACAGGTGAGCCCCCCACCTTTAGCCTCTACTACACAGGTGAGCCCCCCACCTTTAGGCCTCTGCTACACAGGTGAGCCCCCCTACTTTAGGCCTCTACTACACAGGTGAGCCCCCCACCTTTAGCCTCTACTACACAGGTGAGCCCCCCACCTTTAAGCCTCTGCTACACAGGTGAGCCCCCCACCTTTAGGCCTCTGCTACACAGGTGAGCCCCCCACCTTTAGCCTCTGCTACACAGGTGAGCCCCCCACCTTTAAGCCTCTGCTACACAGGTGAGCCCCCCACCTTTAGGCCTCTGCTACACAGGTGAGCCCCCCACCTTTAGCCTCTACTACACAGGTGAGCCCCCCACCTTTAAGCCTCTACTACACAGGTGAGCCCCCCACCTTTAGCCTCTGCTACACAGGTGAGCCCCCCACCTTTAGCCTCTACTACACAGGTGAGCCCCCCACCTTTAGCCTCTGCTACACAGGTGAGCCCCCCACCTTTAGGCCTCTGCTACACAGGTGAGCCCCCCACCTTTAAGCCTCTGTTACACAGGTGAGCCCCCCACCTTTAGCCTCTACTACACAGGTGAGCCCCCCACCTTTAGCCTCTACTACACAGGTGAGCCCCCCACCTTTAGGCCTCTGCACAGGTGAGCCCCCCACCTTTAAGCCTCTGCACAGGTGAGCCCCCCACCTTTAGCCTCTACTACACAGGTGAGCCCCCCACCTTTAGCCTCTACTACACAGGTGAGCCCCCCACCTTTAGGCCTCTGCACAGGTGAGCCCCCCACCTTTAAGCCTCTGCACAGGTGAGCCCCCCACCTTTAGCCTCTACTACACAGGTGAGCCCCCCACCTTTAGCCTCTACTACACAGGTGAGCCCCCCACCTTTAGGCCTCTGCACAGGTGAGCCCCCCACCTTTAGCCTCTACTACACAGGTGAGCCCCCCACCTTTAGCCTCTACTACACAGGTGAGCCCCCCACCTTTAGGCCTCTGCACAGGTGAGCCCCCCACCTTTAAGCCTCTGCACAGGTGAGCCCCCCACCTTTAGCCTCTACTACACAGGTGAGCCCCCCACCTTTAGCCTCTACTACACAGGTGAGCCCCCCACCTTTAAGCAGCTGCACAGGTGAGCCCCCCACCTTTAGCCTCTACTACACAGGTGAGCCCCCCACCTTTAGCCTCTACTACACAGGTGAGCCCCCCACCTTTAGGCCTCTGCACAGGTGAGCCCCCCACCTTTAAGCCTCTGCACAGGTGAGCCCCCCACCTTTAAGCCTCTACACAGGTGAGCCCCCCACCTTTAGGCCTCTACTACACAGGTGAGCCCCCCACCTTTAAGCCTCTGCACAGGTGAGCCCCCCACCTTTAGGCCTCTACTACACAGGTGAGCCCCCCACCTTTAAGCCTCTGCACAGGTGAGCCCCCCACCTTTAGGCCTCTGCTACACAGGTGAGCCCCCCACCTTTAAGCAGCTGCACAGGTGAGCCCCCCACCTTTAAGCAGCTGCACAGGTGAGCCCCCCACCTTTAGGCCTCTGCTACACAGGTGAGCCCCCCACCTTTAGGCCTCTGCTACACAGGTGAGCCCCCCACCTTTAGGCCTCTGCACAGGTGAGCCCCCCCACCTTTAAGCCTCTGCTACACAGGTGAGCCCCCCACCTTTAGGCCTCTGCTACACAGGTGAGCCCCCCCACCTTTAGGCCTCTGCTACACAGGTGAGCCCCCCCACCTTTAGGCCTCTGCTACACAGGTGAGCCCCCCACCTTTAAGCCTCTGCTACACAGGTGAGCCCCCCACCTTTAGGCCTCTGCACAGGTGAGCCCCCCACCTTTAGGCCTCTGCTACACAGGTGAGCCCCCCACCTTTAAGCCTCTGCTACACAGGTGAGCCCCCCACCTTTAGGCCTCTGCTACACAGGTGAGCCCCCCACCTTTAAGCCTCTGCTACACAGGTGAGCCCCCCACCTTTAAGCCTCTACACAGGTGAGCCCCCCCACCTTTAGGCCTCTGCTACACAGGTGAGCCCCCCACCTTTAAGCAGCTACACAGGTGAGCCCCCCACCTTTTAACAGCTGCACAGGTGAGCCCCCCACCTTTAGGCCTCTGCTACACAGGTGAGCCCCCCACCTTTAAGCCTCTACACAGGTGAGCCCCCCCACCTTTAAGCCTCTGCTACACAGGTGAGCCCCCCACCTTTAGGCCTCTGCTACACAGGTGAGCCCCCCACCTTTAGCCTCTGTTACACAGGTGAGCCCCCCACCTTTAGCCTCTGTTACACAGGTGAGCCCCCCACCTTTAGCCTCTGCTACACAGGTGAGCCCCCCACCTTTAAGCCTCTGCTACACAGGTGAGCCCCCCACCTTTAAGCCTCTGCTACACAGGTGAGCCCCCCACCTTTAAGCCTCTGCTACACAGGTGAGCCCCCCACCTTTAAGCCTCTGTTACACAGGTGAGCCCCCCACCTTTAAGCCTCTGCTACACAGGTGAGCCCCCCACCTTTAAGCCTCTGTTACACAGGTGAGCCCCCCACCTTTAAGCCTCTGCTACACAGGTGAGCCCCCCACCTGTCAGTGCGGCCCCTCCCCCCAGCCCAGCGCTCACCTTGTGTCATGTGACCCCGCAGGTCGCATCAAGGCCATCCAGCTGGAGTACTCTGAGGCCCGCAGGACCCTGACCAACGCTCTGAGGAAGGCCCCGCAGCACACCGCCGTGGGCTTCAAGCAGACCGTACGTGCACGCACACATGCACACGCAGGGGATCATGTGACCTCATGTGACCTCATGTGACCTCATGTGACCTCCTGCACACCGCTGATCACGTGTCTGTCTGCAGGTCCACAAGCTGCTGATCGTGGTGGAGCTGCTGTTGGGGGAGATTCCAGACAGGCTTCAGTTCAGGCAGCCGTCCCTCAAAAGATCTCTGATGCCCTACTTCCTGCTGACCCAGGGTCAGTACCTGACCTCTGACCGGCAAACGTGACCTCTGACTAGGGCTGTGTTCGAAGCCACATACTACATACATGCTACATACTACATACTTGCTACATGCTACATATTACATACATGCTACATATTACATACATGCTACATACTACATACTTGCTACATGCTACATACTACATGCTACATATTACATGCTACATATATGCTACATGCTACATACATGCTACATATTACATACTCATCGATCAGACAGAATGCAGAGCGTTTACCCACAATGCATTTCGCTCCTGCCCGAGCTGAAATCAGCCGGCCTGAAGCTGATTTCTCTTAAGCTCTAAACTCTGTAAACTTTAGCAACATTTGAAACATTTTCAGGTGAGAAAGTAGTCGTTTAGATCCCCAACGTGTTGAAAACCTGACAAAATACCGTCTGTTTACAATTTTGTTCCCACGAATTCGGCGCTACTAAAGCTAGCCGCAGTGAGCTAACGCACTTCCTGTTATTTTCACAAAATAAAATACCCGTTGCCTTTTATCATAGGGAAAGCCATTACCATACAATTGGTGCTTTTGTTCTTAAAACAGGAAGTGAACCTACCCTCGTTGTAGCTAGCTTGAAACTGCCGTTTTGACAGGAAATGACGATCGGCGACGTCACGTTACGTTGCATCTTGGGTAGTTTGAGTATGAGTAGTAACCTCATGATGCATACCCAACATTTAGGAGAATCTAGTATGCATCCGGGAACTTCTGCTTACTCAAACTCGCATACTAACTCAGAAAGTTAGTATGAGAATTAGAAGTATGCGGTTTGGAACACAGCCTGGGTCCCACCTCAGGACTCTTCTTCTCTGGTGGTTCCAGTTCTGGTTCAGGTCTGAACTCAGAACTGGTTCTTTCTGGTTAAATCCCCACAGTTCTGACTCTTTAACTCTGTGTGCCGCAGCGGTCAGGACCGGTAACCTGGCCAAGTTTAACCAGGTGTTGGAGCAGTTTGGTGAGAAGTTTCAGACGGACGGGACGTACACGCTCATCATCCGCCTGAGACACAACGTCATCAAGACCGGTGAGCCAATCACGCAGCACCTCATCTCTGACATCACAGTCTGTGCGCTGTTACAGCTGTAACCTCTGCTGTGACCTCTGTGTGACCTCTGCTGTGACCTCTGTGTGACCTCTGCTGTGACCTCTGTGTGACCTTCAGGCGTGCGTATGATCAGCCTGTCGTACTCTCGGATCTCTCTGGCCGACATCGCTCAGAAGCTGCAGCTCGACAGCCCCGAGGACGCCGAGTTCATCGTCGCCAAGGTAACGGAGATTTAATGACCCCTCTCTGTCCAGAACGACTGGACATGACATGACCATCATGTGACCATCATGTGACCCGTGTGTTGCGCAGGCGATCCGTGACGGCGTGATCGAGGCCAGCATCAACCACGAGAAGGGCTTCGTCCAATCAAAGGAGACCATGGACATCTACGGCACCAGAGAGCCGCAGCTGGCGTTCCACCAGAGGATCTCCTTCTGCCTGGACATTCATAACATGTCCGTCAAGGTAACGCCCAGCTGACCGCTAAGCTCCTCCCACTTTTCTTATAGACCTAAATAAGACGGGCCGGATAGCTCCTGAATGTTCTTACGTCGGCTGAGGACAGTTAGCGCTGCGTTTACCAGCGTTAGCTGCGTTTACCTGCGTTAGCTGTGTTAGCTGTGTTTAGCTGCGTTTACCTGCGTTAGCTGTGTTTACCTGCGTTAGATGCGTAAGCAGTGTTTACCTGCGTTAGCTGTGTTAGCTGTGTTTACCTGCGTTAGCTGAGTTTACCTGCGTTAGCTGCGTTTACCTGCGTTAGCTGCGTTTAGCTGCGTTTACCTGCGTTTAGCTGCGTTTACCTGCGTTAGCGGTGTTTACCTGCGTTAGCTGCGTTAGCTTCGTTTACCTGCGTTGGCTGCGTTTACCTGCGTTGGCTGCGTTTACCTGCGTTAGCTGCGTTAGCTGCGTTTAGCTGCGTTTACCTGCGTTGGCTGCGTTTACCTGCGTTAGCTGCGTTTACCTGCGTTAGCTGCGTTTACCTGCGTTAGCTGCGTTTACCTGCGTTGGCTGTGTTAGCTGTGTTTACCTGCGTTAGCTGCGTTTACCTGCGTTGGCTGTGTTAGCTGTGTTTACCTGCGTTAGCTGCGTTTACCTGCGTTGGCTGTGTTAGCTGTGTTTACCTGCGTTAGCTGTGTTTAGCTGCCTTTACCTGCGTTAGCTGTCTTTACCTGCGTTAGCTGTGTTTACCTGCGTTGGCTGTGTTAGCTGTGTTTACCTGCGTTAGCTGTGTTTAGCTGCCTTTACCTGCGTTAGCTGTCTTTACCTGCGTTAGCTGTGTTTACCTGCGTTAGCTGCATTTACCTGCGTTGGCTGCGTTAGCTGTGTTTACCTGCGTTAGCTGTGTTTACCTGCGTTAGCTGTGTTTACCTGCGTTAGGTGTGTTTAGCTGCCTTTACCTGCGTTAGCTGTCTTTACCTGCGTTAGCTGTGTTTACCTGCGTTAGCTGCATTTACCTGCGTTGGCTGCGTTAGCTGTGTTTACCTGCGTTAGCTGTGTTTAGCTGCGTTTACCTGCGTTAGCTGCGTTTACCTGCGTTAGCTGCCTTTACCTGCGTTAGCTGGCTTTACCTGCGTTAGCTGTGTTTACCTGCGTTAGCTGTGTTTAGCTGCGTTTACTTGCGTTAGCAGTGTTTACCTGCGTTAGCTGTGTTTACCTGCGTTAGATGCGTAAGCAGTGTTTACCTGCGTTAGCTGTGTTTACCTGCGTTAGCTGAGTTTACCTGCGTTGGCTGCGTTAGCTGAGTTTACCTGCGTTAGCTGAGTTTACCTGCGTTGGCTGCGTTAGCTGTGTTTACCTGCGTTAGCTGAGTTTACCTGCGTTGGCTGCGTTAGCTGAGTTTACCTGCGTTGGCTGTGTTAGCTGTGTTTACCTGCGTTAGCTGCGTTTACCTGCGTTGGCTGTGTTAGCTGTGTTTACCTGCGTTAGCTGCGTTTACCTGCGTTGGCTGTGTTAGCTGTGTTTACCTGCGTTAGCTGTGTTTAGCTGCCTTTACCTGCGTTAGCTGCGTTTACCTGCGTTAGCTGCGTTTACCTGCGTTGGCTGTGTTAGCTGTGTTTACCTGCGTTAGCTGCGTTTACCTGCGTTGGCTGTGTTAGCTGTGTTTACCTGCGTTAGCTGCGTTTACCTGCGTTGGCTGTGTTAGCTGTGTTTACCTGCGTTAGCTGTGTTTACCTGCGTTAGCTGCGTTTACCTGCGTTGGCTGTGTTAGCTGTGTTTACCTGCGTTAGCTGTGTTTAGCTGCGTTTACCTGTGTTAGCTGCCTTTACCTGCGTTAGCTGTGTTTACCTGCGTTAGCTGCATTTACCTGCGTTGGCTGTGTTAGCTGTGTTTACCTGCGTTAGCTGTGTTTACCTGCGTTAGCTGTGTTTAGCTGCGTTTACCTGCGTTAGCTGCCTTTACCTTTGTTAGCTGTCTTTACCTGCGTTAGCTGTGTTTACCTGCGTTAGCTGTGTTAGCTGCGTTTACCTGCGTTAGCTGCGTTTACCTGCGTTAGCTGCCTTTACCTGCGTTAGCTGCGTTTACCTGCGTTAGCTGCGTTTACCTGCGTTAGCTGCCTTTACCTGCGTTAGCTGCGTTTACCTGCGTTAGCTGCCTTTACCTGCGTTAGCTGTGTTTACCTGTGTTAGCTGTGTTTACCTGCGTTAGCTGCCTTTACCTACGTTAGCTGCGTTTACCTGCGTTAGCTGCCTTTACCTGCGTTAGCTGTGTTTACCTGCGTTAGCTGTGTTTACCTGCGTTAGCTGTGTTTACCTGCGTTAGTTGTGTTTAGCTGCGTTTACCTGTGTTAGCTGCCTTTACCTGCGTTAGCTGTCTTTACCTGCGTTAGCTGTGTTTACCTGCGTTAGCTGCGTTTACCTGCGTTGGCTGTGTTAGCTGTGTTTACCTGCGTTAGCTGTGTTTATCTGCGTTAGCTGTGTTTAGCTGCGTTTACCTGCGTTAGCTGCCTTTACCTGCGTTAGCTGTGTTTAGCTGCGTTAGCTGTGTTTAGCTGCGTTTACCTGCGTTAGCTGCCTTTACCTGCGTTAGCTGTGTTTACCTGCGTTAGCTGTGTTTAGCTGCGTTAGCTGCGTTTACCTGCGTTAGCTGTGTTTAGCTGCGTTAGCTGTGTTTAGCTGCGTTAGCTGTGTTTAGCTGCGTTTACCTGCGTTAGCTGCCTTTACCTGCGTTAGCTGTGTTTAGCTGCGTTAGCTGTGTTTACCTGCGTTAGCTGCGTTTACCTGCGTTAGCTGCCTTTACCTGCGTAAGCTGCGTTTACCTGCGTTAGCTGCGTTTACCTGCGTTAGCTGCGTTTACCTGCGTTAGCTGTGTTTAGCTGCGTTTACTTGCGTTAGCTGAGTTTACCTGCGTTAGCTGCGTTTACCTGCGGGCCCCTAACGCAGGGCCGAGTCCGACCCGATCCGATCCACTTCAGTCTGTAACGGCACTTTAAGACTGCATGGTCACAGTTAACTGATCTGTCTCCTCTGCAGGCCATGAGGTTTCCTCCTAAAGCCTACAACAAGGACCTGGAGTCAGCCGAGGTAACACACACACACACACACAGTAATACACACACAGTAATACACACACAGTAACACACACACAGTAACACACACACAGTAACACACACACAGTAACGCACACACACACACACACACACAGTAAAACAGACACACATCCTCTGGGTCATGTGATCCACCTGTCAGAACATTCATTCATCTGTTTTCTCTGTGTGTGTGTGTGTGTGTGTGTGTGTGTGTGTGTGTGTGTGTGTGGTGTGTTCAGGAGCGTCGGGAACGCGAGCAGCAGGATCTGGAGTTCGCCAAAGAAATGGCCGAGGACGATGACGACAGCTTCCCATGAGCCTCTTCTCTGACTTCCTGTGCAGACAGGAAGTAGTTTGTGTATTAGCAGATCGGTTATTACCCACAATCCCCCTCTTCCTTTACTTTTTTTTTCTCCTGGTTTCCTGCGGTGATGTCACAGCTCTGAACTTCTCTCTGCTGTTGTTGTTTGTTTGTTTCCTTCTGAGATAAATAAACACTCTGTTTTTGTTTACGCCGCTGTGTTTGTGGTCACTGTCGACACGTTTCCACGGCAACGGGAGGAGAAACCAGGCGATACTCCAGCTGTGTGTGTCCGCTTAGATCTGTAGAGTTCAGAGGATGGCGTGTGACCTCAGTGAGCCACCGGGGGGCGCCGCCGAGCAGCAGGAGGCCAGAGAAGGTCCGCTGGACTTCTTCTTCTTGGGTTTTTAAGAGGAAATGATCCCATGCTCTGAAAGCACCTGAACCCTGAAAGGAGCAGCAGAGATGAAGGGTCGACATCCTTTTCCTCAGAGTTTAAAGTTTAGATTCTGAGGCTGGAGACAGAAAACATCCCGTAACAACGTAAAATCTGCTTAAACAATAAATCCAAACTAATGAGAAAAAGGTTAAAAACTCTGAAAGGATTCAAGTGGTTCCACAGATCAGGACGGATATGAAACCATCAGATTAATCTTTGATTAAAAGCTGATTCAGAACTGAATAAAACGGTAGAGAGGGAGAAAATAGGGCCAAGAGATTGTGAGCTCTGACTTTTTCCTGAAGAACCATTTTGTGATGCAAATGTATTACTCTGTTGAACGCATATTGTTCTGAGAAGCAAAACGCTTTATTTTTTAAACCCCAGCCAACTAGCCGGATTACCTAGCCTAGCAAGCCAGACCCGTACAGCAAGAAGCTGTGCAGGGGTCTGGTGACGCTGGATAGCAGTGTGGGCGGGATAAACGGCTGTCTGTTAAGTTGCCTCTGCACTCAACGCCGCGCAATAGGATGGCGCAACAACCAATCAGAGCGTCGTCCCACAAACAGAGCAAGCTGGTAAATTAAACTTTTACCGTACCCGGGGGGCAAAACTCCGAAAACGTCCTTTTTTTTCAAGAAAAACTTAAGTGCAGTTATCTGTTCGTCTCGCAAAGAAAACTGTATATTTAAATGTTCTAGAGTCGCTGCCAAAGCCAAATGGAAAGACTGTTGGCTGGGCGCAGCCATTGTTTACCTCTCTCTGGAACTACACACTGAAACCTCGCACCTCTGTCGTCACTAGGTAGCCCCGCCCCCGACCCCGCTCCTCACCATTTGATTGGCCTGATTAAGTTTCGATTTTCAGCCTCGCAAAACGGCCACAACTGACTAGACTAGCCCGGGAGCAAATTGAATTTGCCCACAAACGGTCGTTTCTCTCCACAGTCGCCTCAGGCACGCTCAGGACGGGACATTGCACCTGAAAACAAAGTTTCAGTGCAATCTGTTGGTTTCCTTAGCTAGGAAATTGTTTTTGAATTGGCTCTAAATGAATGAATTGGATTATTTTATGAATAATTATGATTACAATTAATTGAATTCCGATTGGCTTGAATTGGACTTTATTATCTAAGTGCCTTGAGATGACATTTGTTGTATTTGGCGCTATATAAATAAAAATGAATTGAATTTAATTAAAGAAATAACCAACATCTTGGAAAACTTACACAAGCGTAAATTTCTAACCAAATCCCAAATGCAAAACCTACAGAACAACCCAACAGACCCCGATACTTCTACCTTCTACCCAAAATACACAAGGAACCAGAAAAATGGACGGTTCCAAACAAACTCCCGGCAGGCCGCCCCATCGTCTCGGACTGCGGGGGCGAATCCTACGACACAATTCCTGGATTACCACCTGAACCCACTGGCCAACCAACATGAGAGTTACATCAAGGACACGCAGGATTTTTTACAAAAAAGCACAGCACTCAACCTCGACCCAAACTGCATGTTATTCACAGTGGATGTAGAAAGCCTCTACACCAACATAGAAACAGAAAAAGGCCTACAGGCCATCACGCTGAGATCCTGGAACCCATAGATATGTATAGAACCATAGATGTGTACAGAATGGCTAGATGTGTTACGTCTGAGTTTAGAACGTCCGCACAAGTCGGCCATCTTACCACAGGGTGAGATGTCCGGGAGACAGTCAAACCTGAGGTAACCATAGTTACGCTAAGTGATCTGCTCTGACGCTATTAATCTGATCTCGCAGAAATCTCCACCATTTTACACTATTTTCCATACTAAAAGACCCCGTGGGATATTTTATTTATTCGGTCATCTGTGCAATAATTCACGTCACTACTGTGCAATATCTTTTCTATTTATGGTCAGACTATGTGCATACAATGTGTAATTAACACAAGTGTAGTGCAATATGGGCAATAACTCAACCATAGTGCTATAACTTATTTTATTTAACTCTTTACTTTGTATATCTTGTATAGCCTATATTCTTTTTTACACTTTGTTTTAGATTATTCTATATTAATTATATTTTAATGATATGATATTAATTATTCTATATTATACTGTGTTTAGATTTATAGAGATCCTATGTGTGTGTTTGGAGCTACTGGGGACTTGAATTTCCCTGAGGGAGTCATCCCAAGGGGTAAATAAAGCTGAGTCATGGGGCAAATAAACCTGAAATATTTACGGTTTTATATTAAAAAATAAATATGGACTTCGTCTGTAGTGTGATAATTAGCTTACTACTTTGATGTTTATAATAACCTAAACGTTTGAGAATTAAGCAAGTCATGTCTTGAATGTTTGAGTGTTTCACCATCAACACAATGTGGTCGGCCAGAGAGAGCTGCCTGTGGTAAGATGGCCGCCATCTGCGAACGTTCCACTCCGTTGCCCAGCAACGCGGACGAGACATCTAGCCATTCTATACATATCTATGATTCTATACATATCTATGATTCTATACATATCTATGGTTCTATACATATCTATGGTTCTATACATATCTATGGTTCTATTAATATCTATGATTCTATACATATCTATGATTCTATTAATATCTATGATTCTATACATATCTATGATTCTATTAATATCTATGATTCTATACATATCTATGATTCTATACATATCTATGATTCTATTAATATCTATGATTCTATACATATCTATGATTCTATACATATCTATGATTCTATTAATATCTATGATTCTATACATATCTATGATTCTATTAATATCTATGATTCTATACATATCTATGATTCTATTAATATCTATGATTCTATACATATCTATGATTCTATACATATCTATGATTCTATACATATCTATGATTCTATTAATATCTATGATTCTATACATATCTATGATTCTATACATATCTATGATTCTATTAATATCTATGATTCTATACATATCTATGATTCTATTAATATCTATGATTCTATACATATCTATGATTCTATACATATCTATGATTCTATTAATATCTATGATTCTATACATATCTATGATTCTATACATATCTATGATTCTATACATATCTATGGTTCTATTAATATCTATGATTCTATACACATCTATGATTCTATACATATCTATGATTCTATACATATCTATGGTTCTATACATATCTATGGTTCTATACATATCTATGATTCTATACATATCTATGATTCTATACATATCTATGGTTCTATTAATATCTATGATTCTATACATATCTATGGTTCTATACATATCTATGGTTCTATTAATATCTATGATTCTATACATATCTATGATTCTATACATATCTATGGTTCTATACATATCTATGATTCTATACATATCTATGATTCTATACATATCTATGGTTCTATTAATATCTATGATTCTATACACATCTATGATTCTATACATATCTATGATTCTATACATATCTATGGTTCTATTAATATCTATGATTCTATACACATCTATGATTCTATACATATCTATGATTCTATACATATCTATGGTTCTATTAATATCTATGATTCTATACACATCTATGATTCTATACATATCTATGGTTCTATACATATCTATGGTTCTATACATATCTATGGTTCTATACATATCTATGATTCTATACATATCTATGATTCTATACATATCTATGATTCTATACATATCTATGGTTCTATTAATATCTATGATTCTATACACATCTATGATTCTATACATATCTATGGTTCTATATATATCTATGATTCTATACATATCTATGATTCTATACATATCTATGGTTCTATACATATCTATGGTTCTATACATATCTATGATTCTATACATATCTATGATTCTATACATATCTATGGTTCTATACATATCTATGGTTCTATTAATATCTATGATTCTATACATATCTATGATTCTATACATATCTATGGTTCTATACATATCTATGGTTCTATTAATATCTATGATTCTATACATATCTATGATTCTATACATATCTATGGTTCTATACATATCTATGGTTCTATTAATATCTATGATTCTATACATATCTATGGTTCTATACATATCTATGGTTCTATTAATATCTATGATTCTATACATATCTATGATTCTATACATATCTATGGTTCTATACATATCTATGGTTCTATACATATCTATGATTCTATACATATCTATGGTTCTATTAATATCTATGATTCTATACATATCTATGATTCTATACATATCTATGATTCTATACATATCTATGGTTCTATTAATATCTATGATTCTATACACATCTATGATTCTATACATATCTATGATTCTATACATATCTATGGTTCTATACATATCTATGGTTCTATTAATATCTATGATTCTATACACATCTATGATTCTATACATATCTATGATTCTATACATATCTATGGTTCTATTAATATCTATGATTCTATACATATCTATGGTTCTATACATATCTATGGTTCTATTAATATCTATGATTCTATACATATCTATGGTTCTACACATATCTATGATTCTATACATATCTATGATTCCATACATATCTATGGTTCTATACATATCTATGATTCTATACATATCTATGATTCTACACATATCTATGATTCTATACATATCTATGATTCTATACATATCTATGATTCTATACATATCTATGGTTCTATTAATATCTATGATTCTATACACATCTATGATTCTATACATATCTATGGTTCTATATATATCTATGATTCTATACATATCTATGATTCTATACATATCTATGGTTCTATACATATCTATGGTTCTATACATATCTATGATTCTATACATATCTATGGTTCTATACATATCTATGGTTCTATACATATCTATGATTCTATACATATCTATGATTCTATACATATCTCTGGTTCTATACATATCTATGGTTCTATACATATCTATGATTCCATACATATCTATGATTCTATACATATCTATGGTTCTATACATATCTATGATTCTATACATATCTATGATTCTATACATATCTATGGTTCTATACATATCTATGATTCTATACATATCTATGGTTCTATACATATCTATGGTTCTATACATATCTATGATTCCATACATATCTATGATTCCATACATATCTATGGTTCTATACATATCTATGGTTCTATACATATCTATGATTCTATACATATCTATGGTTCTATACATATCTATGGTTCTATACATATCTATGATTCCATACATATCTATGATTCTATACATATCTATGATTCTATACATATCTATGGTTCTATACATATCTATGGTTCTATACATATCTATGATTCTATACATATCTATGGTTCTATACATATCTATGGTTCTATACATATCTATGGTTGCTCCGTTCCAGTGAGCTGGCTCCAACCACATCTCGCCATGGCTCCATCTGGTGGGGGAGTGGAGAACTGCACCCCTCTCCACACAGCTGTGGCCACTAAGGCCTGATGAGTGCTGCATTCTGTCAGATGGGAGCTGCTGTGCACGGATCCACCGTGGAAACTCTTATGGACTGTTTCTCTCACTGTGGAATGCCTGGGAACTTACCTGGAAACTTACCTGGAAACTTACCTGGAAACTTACCTGGAAACTTACCTGGAAACACGTGTGAGTGGCTTTGTTGAACACTGCCAGAGAGGCTGAGCGAGTGAAGACTTCTGTTGAAAAGACTTTTGGTTTGAAGAAGATTCATTTAAGTTCCCCTTAACAGGCGGGCAATTTTTGCCTGCAACTCCTAAAAAAAGCATAGCCAAAGTAAATTGAAAGCTGTACTTGAACCACTTGGAGTAGAGGGCAGGTTGAGGTCTCTTTTTAAAAGAGAACACTCTGAATTTTCACCTACAACAGTCAGAATCTCTGTAAGTGCTGCTGTCACAGAGCAATATGAGCTGGAATACAGTGAAAGAGATGATTTTTCTGTCTGCCAAATTTTTTCTTCCTAAATATGTGTCTTAACAGTGACTTTAGCATCGTGCCAGAGCTGTGCCAAAGCTGTGCCAGAGCTGTGCCAGAGCTGTGCCAAAGCTGTGCCAAAGCTGTGCCAGAGCTGTGCCAGAGCTGTGCCAGAGCTGTGCCAGAGCTGTGCCAAAGCTGTGCCAAAGCTGTGCCAGAGCTGTGCCAAAGCTGTGCCAGAGCTGTGCCAGAGCTGTGCCAGAGCTGTGCCAGAGCTGTGCCAAAGCTGTGCCAGAGCTGTGCCAGAGCTGTGCCAGAGCTGTGCCAGAGCTGTGCCAAAGCTGTGCCAGAGCTGTGCCAGAGCTGTGCCAGAGCTGTGCCAGAGCTGTGCCAAAGCTGTGCCAAAGCTGTGCCAGAGCTGTGCCAGAGGGGGGGGCAGCCATTCCTGAACGCTTCAACACACAGTCATGATCTGGGGCTCTAATGAAAGGTTACACTTGGGACTGTCTTCTCTCACATCCAGGTCCTCTGTCAGTATTACTGACAAAGAGAAACGGAAGCACAAACACATTCTGTCTGTAACCAGAGCTTTGTGCATACAATAAAAGTCCAAACAAATAGTTTGTTCTAAATTAAATTAGTTTATATCCATAAATAATGACATAGCAAACCACACTGAACAGTATTTACAATTTGTATTGACATTTTTTGCTGTTGGCAACATGCTAATCATTGTAGCGGTCTCTGCCTGGGACAAAGCATAGGACCACATCACATGTGGCACACTTCACAGGAGTCTTTGTCTGGCAGTGTCTGCACCTCAAGCATCCAGCTGTGCTGCGTCCTGATGTGTCCTGATGCGTCCTGATGCGTCCTGATGCGTCCTGATGCGTCCTGATGTGTCCTGATGTGTCCTGATGCGTCCTGATGCGTCCTGATGTGCTGCATCCAGCTGTGCTGCGTCCTGATGCGTCCTGATGCGTCCTGATGCGTCCTGATGTGTCCTGATGCGTCCTGATGCGTCCTGATGTGTCCTGATGCGTCCTGATGCGTCCTGATGTGTCCTGATGCGTCCTGATGTGTCCTGATGTGCTGCATCCAGCTGTGCTGCGTCCTGATGCGTCCTGATGCGTCCTGATGCGTCCTGATGTGTCCTGATGTGCTGCATCCAGCTGTGCTGCGTCCTGATGCGTCCTGATGCGTCCTGATGCGTCCTGATGTGCTGCATCCAGCAGTGCTGCGTCCTGATGCGTCCTGATGCGTCCTGATGTGTCCTGATGTGTCCTGATGTGTCCTGATGTGCTGCACCCAGCAGTGCTGCGTCCTGATGCGTCCTGATGCGTCCTGGTGCGCCCTGATGCGCCCTGATGCGTCCTGATGCGTCCTGATGCGTCCTGATGCGTCCTGATGCGCCCTGATGCGTCCTGATGCGTCCTGATGCGCCCTGATGCGTCCTGATGCGCCCTGATGCGTCCTGATGCGTCCTGATGCGTCCTGGTGCGCCCTGATGCGTCCTGATGTGTCCTGATGTGCTGCACCCAGCAGTGCTGCGTCCTGATGCGTCCTGATGTGTCCTGATGTGCTGCATCCAGCTGTGCTGCGTCCTGATGCGTCCTGATGCGCTGCATCCAGCTGTGCTGCGTCCTGATGTGTCCTGATGCGTCCTGATGCGCTGCATCCAGCTGTGCTGCGTCCTGATGCGTCCTGATGCGTCCTGATGTGTCCTGATGCGTCCTGATGCGTCCTGATGCGCTGCATCCAGCTGTGCTGCGTCCTGATGTGTCCTGATGCGTCCTGATGTGCTGCATCCAGCTGTGCTGCGTCCTGATGCGTCCTGATGTGCTGCATCCAGCTGTGCTGCGTCCTGATGCGTCCTGATGCGTCCTGATGTGCTGCATCCAGCAGTGCTGCGTCCTGAAGCGTCCTGATGCGTCCTGATGCGTCCTGATGTGCTGCGTCCTGATGTGCTGCATCCAGCAGTGCTGCGTCCTGATGCGTCCTGATGTGTCCTGATGCGTCCTGATGCGTCCTGATGTGTCCTGGTGCGTCCTGATGCGTCCTGGTGCGTCCTGATGCGTCCTGGTGCGTCCTGATGCGTCCTGATGCGTCCTGATGCGTCCTGATGCGTCCTGATGCGTCCTGATGCGTCCTGATGCGTCCTGATGCGTCCTGATGTGCTGCATCCAGCAGTGCTGCGTCCTGAAGCGTCCTGATGCGTCCTGATGCGTCCTGATGTGCTGCGTCCTGATGTGCTGCATCCAGCAGTGCTGCGTCCTGATGCGTCCTGATGCGTCCTGGTGCGTCCTGATGCGTCCTGATGCGTCCTGATGCGTCCTGATGCGTCCTGATGCGTCCTGATGCGTCCTGATGCGTCCTGATGCGTCCTGATGCGTCCTGATGCGTCCTGATGTATGCACAGGCTCAGCTGAGGTGGTAGACCCCGTCTCTGCAACTCCAAGGCTAAGGTCTCCCTGAATGTCTTCTGGTGCAAAGGAACCTCACCTCTGCTTCCGCCATGTTCTTTCTTGCAAGATGCATTCACAAAAGCACCGTCCATGAAGTGGAACAAGGAAGTCTACTTCTGTGTTCTGTGCAAGAAGTATCTTATCAGGCCATCTGATAGGTCACCCCCCCCATGTACCTAAAAGGGCAGTAGGGAAGAACAAAATCGTATCAAAATATGTCCTGCACACAAATTATTACATTTCAAAAGGCAGAAAAAATAATAATAATTAAATAAATACTGTATTTTGTTTTTATGTCCGTTTGCCATGTTTTAGAAAAATAAACCAATAAACTGCAGAATCTGAAATTACGCACGACGATGTGTAATTTGCAACTCAAAAAGCTAGACTATTTCTCTGTGACGCTTTTTACGCGTTACATTTTCCATATATGGAAGAAGAGACCACCCCTCAACCTGAATGCCGATTTGTTCAGAATTTCATTTGCTATTCAATGCGCCACTCCAAAGTAAAATCCGCCAAAACTTGTTAAAGCCGCACACATAAGACTAGGGGCAGATACTTTTTACGCATCAGTGAGTAACTGATTATTGTGCCCCAGCAGACGGGGTAAACAGGCATCTATTGGAACAAGTAACATGTCATTCAAAAGCTAAAAGTTTCGGTATCACGTCGGGGCTAATACATGCATGCTAACTGAAGTTAGCATACATGCATGCTAAATGAAGTTAGCATACATGCATGCTAACTGAGGTTATGATCAAGAATGTGCGGACAAATATGCCTCTGACAGAAATTCTGAAAGTTTTTCGCCGCAGACTTTGTGTCAGACTTGTTGTAGAATAACTATTTTACTGGAGCACATTTACTGGACCCTTGCCAACGTATCAGGACCGTTTTTGTTGGAGTTGTATCTTTTCTTAAAATACCGTGAGGCTTTATAGGTGACTTTGACACTTTTTTGTATCTGCGACTGGTTTTACATAAGTGTTTATTGTGTCCACAGTTCTGATTGTATCCTGGATTGCCATACATCATTGAAATCACAAGACCCTTAGCTTTCCAACGGTATATAACATATTTAGGTACATATAAAGGGGGGCTGAGGAAAACCCCAGATTTGCCCTGAAGTATGCAACGTCCCGCCGGCGGGACATAAAAACGTTAAGGGGTTAATAAATCCATCCATCATCTTCTCCGGGGGTCGGGTCGTGGGGGCAGCAGCCTGAGCAGAGAAACCCAGACAGAGGGCCCTGTCCCCGGCCACTTCCTCCAGCTCTTCTGGGGGGACCCCGAGGCGTTCCCAGGCCAGCCGAGAGACGTAAGCTGCGTTCGGACAGAGCCGTTCTAAGAACCGTCCTCCTGGAATTTCGTTCCAATAAGTTAGCTCGATGCTAACAAACAAAATGTCACATCAGAGGCCAGAGAACATGTTTTTCTCTTTTAGCTTCAAGCATGACTTTATCCTCAACCTGCAGCTTCTTATCACGTGAAAATATTTACATTTGTTTTCCAATTCAGCTCCGTTTGTCAGATCTTCATTTCTGTAAACCACAAGAATCTATGACTATTAGTTTAAAATCATCCATAAATCCATTTTATCCTGTTTCAATCATCTAAAAATGGTTAAAATGATGAACAGAATGTGAGGAAGCTGCGGCTGAGACTGTAACACGTGGCAGAAACTCAGCTAAAGTCAGACTCTGCCGTAGTACCACTTCGTACCACCAGGCGGACAGTTGAGTCCTTTCAATCAGCAGAAACTGGAAACAACAGCCGCATTCAGACAGAAAAGTTCTAAGAACGCCGTTCTAAGAACGGTCCTCCTCGAATTCCGTTGTAATAGCTGGCGGAGCTACCGACCACCAAACACCTCCGTCAGATGTGTTCCTATGGAACCCAGAACAGACCCAGCTGAGGAGAAGGAGCTGAAATGTTTCCAGGAACTGAGGGCCGTGGTTTCCGAGTTCCCGTGGGCCGCGTTCCCCAGTTCCCGAGGGCCGCGTTCCCCAGTTCCCGAGGGCCGCGTTCCCCAGTTCCCGAAGGCCGCGTTCCCGAGGGCCGCGTTCCCCAGTTCCTGACGGCCGCGTTCCCTAGTTCCCGAGGGCCGCGTTCCCCAGTTCCCGAAGGCCGCGTTCCCCAGTTCCCGAGGGCCGCGTTCCCCAGTTCCCGAAGGCCGCGTTCCCGAGGGCCGCGTTCCCGAGGGCCGCGTTCCCGAGGGCCGCGTTCCCCAGTTCCCGAGGGCCGCGTTCCCGAGGGCCGCGTTCCCGAGGGCCGCGTTCCCCAGTTCCTGTATTTGCGAATGAGGTCTCTTCAACGTGTCCTGGGTCTTCCCTGGGTCCTCCTCCCAGTGGGACGGCCCCTGAACACCTCATCAGGGAGGCGTCCAGGAGGCATCCAAACCAGATGCCCAAGCCACCTTTTTTTAATAAATGTTTAATCATTTTTCTTCTTCTCTCCCTCCATAACACACACCTGTATGGACCCTGGCTGTGTTCGAAAACGCCTACTGCATACTTTCATACTGCATACTGCATACTTCCATACTCCATACTGCATACTTCCATACTACATACTTCCATACTGCATACTGCATACTTCCATACTACATACTGCATACTTCCATACTGCATACTTCCATACTGCATACTTCCATACTACATACTGCATACTTCCATACTGCATACTTCCATACTACATACTGCATACTTCCATACTGCATATTACATACTGCATACTTCCATACTGCATACTTCCATACTACATATTACATACTGCATACTTCCATACTACATACTGCATACTACATACTACCATACTACATACTTCCATACTTCCATACTGCATATTACATACTGCATACTTCCATACTACATACTGCATACTTCCATACTGCATACTGCATACTTCCATACTGCATATTACATACTGCATACTACATACTGCATACTTCCATACTGCATATTACATACTGCATACTTCCATACTGCATATTACATACTGCATACTATTACTTCCATACTACATACTGCATACTGCATACTTCCATACTGCATATTACATACTGCATACTGCATACTTCCATATTACATACTGCATACTGCATACTTCCATACTACATACTGCATACTTCCATACTGCATACTGCATACTTTATACTTCCATACTACTTACTGCATACTTCCATACTGCATACTGCATACTTTATACTTCCATACTGCATAATACATACTGCATACTACATACTGCATACTTCCATACTGCATATTACATACTGCATACTTCCATACTGCATACTTCCATACTGCATACTACATACTGCATACTTCCATACTACATACTGCATACTTCCATACTGCATACTGCATACTGCATACTACATACTGCATACTACATACTGCATACTACATACATAATCAATCAGACAGTATGCAGAGCGTTTACCCACAATGCATTTCGCTCCTGCCCGAGTTGAAATCAGCCGGCCTGAAGCTGATTTCCCTTAAGCTCTAAACTCTGTAAACTTTAGCAACATTTGAAACATTTTCAGGAGAGAAAGTAGTCGTTTAGATCCCCAACGTGTTGAAAACCTGACAAAATACCGGCTGTTTACAATTTTATTCCCACGAATTCGGCGCTACTAAAGCTAGCCGCAGTGAGCTAACGCACTTCCGGTTATTTTCACAAAATAAAATACCCGTTGCCTTTTATCATAGGGAAAGCCATTACCATACAATTGGTGCTTTTGCCTTCCTGCCCCGCAGCTGGTTCCAGCATGAATGTGAAGAAGCTGCAGAGCCTGCTGACAGCAGCAGGAAGTGAGGCGGGGACAGCAGCCATGTTTCCTGCTGACACATTTCCAGGATTTCTTAAAGAGCGATGACACACAGGAACACAAAGACTCGCCCTCCCCTCGGTTCTTACACTGTTGCACAACTCTGCTCTGACACTCAATGCATCAGACGCCACTTCCTCATACCTGCAGATCAGACCGGCTCTGTTCAGAACCGCTGAGCTGCATGGGGACGCAGAAAATAAATCCAACAACATCCGTGTTCTGTCTAATGAAACCTGCAGCAGGCATCACTCAGCCAGAGATCCAACCGGACCGGTTCTGGTCCTGGTTCTGGATGAAACTCTAATGTACCACAGCTGAGCTGGAACCTGTAACAGGTTTTGTTTGTGTTGTTTTGACTCATTGTTTCCGGTTCTCAGAGTCCTGAAAGCCTAACCCTGTGGCTCATTACTCACTTCCTCCTCCTTTGGTGGGTTTCCCTGTTGAAGAAATCCTGGACTGCCTGGGCGACTCATGGCGGCTCCAGCGGCTCTTCAGGGTTTCCTTTCAGAAACTTCTGGAGCTCTGAGCCAAGCCGCCCATCGGTCAGCCGGGCCAGAGGATGCTCCGAGAGGCCCCTCCCTCTGACAGATGTGTGACATCTGGCTGCAGGCACATCTGTCTGCAGGCACATCTGTCTGCAGGGACATCTGTCTGTAGGAACATCTGTCTGCGGGCACATCTGGCTGCAGGCACAGCTGGCTGCAGGCACATCTGTCTGCGGGCACATCTGTCTGCAGGCACAGCTGGCTGCAGGCACATCTGTCTGCAGGCACAGCTGGCTGCAGGCACATCTGTCTGCAGGCGCATCTGTCTGTAGGAACATCTGTCTGCAGGCACATCTGTCTGCAGGCGCATCTGTCTGTAGGAACATCTGTCTGCGGGCACATCTGTCTGCAGGCACAGCTGGCTGCAGGCACATCTGTCTGCGGGCACATCTGTCTGCAGGCACAGCTGGCTGCAGGCACATCTGGCTGCAGGCACATCTGTCTGCAGGCACAGCTGGCTGCAGGCACATCTGTCTGCAGGCACATCTGTCTGCAGGCACAGCTGGCTGCAGGCACATCTGTCTGCAGGCACAGCTGGCTGCAGGCACATCTGGCTGCAGGCACATCTGTCTGCAGGCACAGCTGGCTGCAGGCACATCTGGCTGCAGGCACATCTGTCTGCAGGCACATCTGGCTGCAGGAACATAAAATAGTAAAAAAAAAACTGTTTAAAACAGTAAAAAAAACAACGTTAAAGCCGTTAAAACCAGCAGGTATCAGTAACTCTCAGCCCTCTGAGGTCATTTCTTGCTTCCTCAGACCTCCCGGAACTCTTCAGTCTTTAATCTCAGACTCCGGGACTGACTCAGCATGTTGAAATAAAGGCTGCGGTCACGTGGTTCACCTGTAGCTTGCAGCGCGCACACCTCCTCCTGCGCACCTCTCGATCAGTGTGACGCAGGTTCCCGGCGGCTTCGTAACTTCGGACTTCTTCATGACTCCGGACCCCGTCAGAGGAAACCCCCCCAGCGGCGCAGCGCGCGCTTAAAACACCCAAACTGCCGCTAATGGAGGTTCATAGAGACACTGCGGAGCTGCGGGGCGGACACTCACCGACGCACGGACAAGCACAGCCACCCTGAGACATGGACTCCACCACAGGTAGGTGCACACCTGAGGCGCGCGCTCCGGACTGAAGGCTCACCTGAGCCCGTGTCAGCGGGTGTACGGCACACCGTTGGGGCCAGAATTAAATAAACAAATCAAAATGAACTGATCCTGAGGGTCCAGTTACAGTTAGAATGTGAACAACATGTTCTATTATAAATAAAGTATCTTTCTATTTTTTCCTCTGTTATATTATAATATGTTATGTTATATATTATCACAGGTTTAAAAACATTAATCAGCCAAATATTGGTCCTGAATGTGTATTCATCTCCTCGTGCATCCCATTAAAGCCGCTCTCATCCCTCCAGTTGTTGCCCTGCTGCACTGCTTCCTGTTTGCATCTCTGGTCCAATCGGCTCCCATCAGCTCGCCGGCGTTCAAAGCGGCGGCCGAGCGGGCGAAGACGCTGGTGGAGAAAATCCTGAGAGACATTCCTGCGGCGCACAGCGCCTCCGTCAGCACCGAGGTGAGCGCACCGCCCTGCCAAAGCCCCAAAATAAAGCAACTTAAATATAAAAGACAATCAGCAGTTTTCAGGATTACACTTTTTTTTTTTTTTGGTCAGTTGGACCAACAGTTTTCTTGTTTTCTCAGTTTTATTTTACATAATAAAGGTTTATTATTGCTATTATATAAATGTGAAGTAATTACTTCTGAATTAATTCTATTGAAAGGAAAAAAAAACTGAACTTTTTTCTGGTGTTTAAATGTTTTTATAATTCACGGGTCAGAAATGACCCATAAGACAATCTTTGTACCCTAGTGGTGTACAGCCCACATGGAGACATAAACAAAAATAAAGTGTGACTTTTTCTAATGATGGGGTCCCTTTAGGAAAAGCCATAAAAAGATAGTTTAAGGTATTTTTTCTACAGCTAAACATGGTGGTGGCTCACTTTGGACCACAACAGGAGGGTTAAAGGTGTCCTCTCTTCCTCAGGGTTTCACCCTCGACCCCTCCAGTCAGATCTCGAACCTGCAGCTGATGGTGACGTCGATGGGAATCCCCGCCGCGCCCGTCCTCAAGCCGCTGTCGGGACGCTTCACTCCGGTCAGTCTACAGCAGTGATACTCACTATTTTTTTCACAAGAGCCACATTGGCAGATTTTCCACACAAAAAAGAAACGACACAGCCAATACATTTTCAATTCAGACCACATTTACCTTTAATACTGGGATGAGCGGAAGCTGGCGTGCATGTCCTTGACTTTCTTCATGTTGTATTTGTAGTTTGTTGTTGTAATCATAGTGAGACATTCAGGATGAGCATGGTTTCTGTGCTGGTTTTTGCCCTTTTTTAATTAAAAACCGATCCATTGTGCCTGCATCTCGCGCTGGCTAAAAGAGCTAGCGTGCTCTGGCTAAAGGAGCTAGCGTGCATTGGTTAAAGGAGCTAGCGTGCTCTGGCTAAAGGAGCTAGCGTGCTCTGGCTAAAGGAGCTAGCGTGCGTTGGTTAAAGGAGCTAGCGTGCTCTGGCTAAAGGAGCTAGCGTGCGTTGGTTAAAGGAGCTAGCGTGCTCTGGCTAAAGGAGCTAGCGTGCGTTGGTTAAAGGAGCTAGCGTGCTCTGGCTAAAGGAGCTAGCGTGCGTTGGTTAAAGGAGCTAGCGTGCTCTGGCTAAAGGAGCTAGCGTGCGTTGGTTAAAGGAGCTAGCGTGCTCTGGCTAAAGGAGCTAGCGTGCGTTGGTTAAAGGAGCTAGCGTGCTCTGGCTAAAGGAGCTAGCGTGCGTTGGTTAAAGGACCTAGCGTGCGCTTAGGTAACCCTAGGCCAAAGGGTTAGGGTTAGGAAGGGTTAGGGTCATAGAAGGCTCTATGACTGGTTTGGGGGTAGAGTCAGAGTCATATCTTGTGTGAAGCCAGTTGTTTCAGGGTATTAGGGCGACCACAGCGGTCTCTGAGGTGTACTGAGGTGGAGTTTATGTGAGATCTTTGGGTTGCTTGGGCGGCTGTGGAAGTTAAGCGGTTCTTTCTTGTTTGGAGAGTTTTTTATGGGACTCTTTCTCGGGGGGAAAGGTGGAACAGTTTGAAGATGCTCAGCACTGTCAGGGTTTTCTCTGCCTCTCTGACTCTCTGACTCTGAACGTAACAGGATGTTTTGTCCCTGCAGGACACATGTGTGAGCCACATGTCGGCCGGCAGCCAGCTGTACCAGGAGCTGCTGGGAGTTCTGTCCGGTAAACTCAGCGGTCTGGAGGACCTGAGGGCGGACCTCAGAGACCTGCTGACCCACATTAACAAGGTAAGACCTGCTGCGACATCACAGCGGGGTCAGGGTTAGCTGCTGCTTCATCTTTGCATGAGCAGCTGGGATCAAAAATAAGTAAAAAAACAACAAATAAAAGACGATTTTGCTTGAAATAAGCAAAAAAATCTGCCAATGGAACTAGTGAAAATCGGCTCGTCAAGATTTCTTGAAATAAAATGTGATATTTGGGACTTTTGAGATAAAAGTGATCTTGAAATTAACTTAAAAACCTCTTTAAATGTAAAAAAAAAAAAGCTTGTTTCATGTGAAATATGACTCAAAACAATTTGTTTTTAAGACTTTTTCACTTAACAAGATATTCCAGATGCATTGTATTAAAACCAGTCCCTATATCTGGCTGAAATGGTACTTGTTAGGCAGTTGTGTCTGATATTAAGTGTAATGAGATACTCAATGAGACAAATATACTTGTTGAGATTTAGATTTTTTCCAGTGTGTGATCATGTGATCATGGTGTGATTGGCTGACGCTGTCGGTGTGTTGCAGCTGAAGGAGTTGGGGGAGCTCGGAGCCGACGCTTCGGATCGGACCCCCAGGCTGGACTTGGCCCCTCATCTTCAGGACAGCTACACGGTCCAGGTGCTGGTCCACGTGACGCTGACGCAGCTGCGCTCCTTCTGCCACGACCTGACCCGCAGCCTGAGGGCGCTCGCCACCTACAGGCCGTGAGCCGCAGCTGCAGCGTAAGCCCCGCCCACCACTGTGACGGAGGACGGCGACCAGCTGCTCGGGCTTCCCTCAGAGTCCAGCGGCGGGCTTCAGCTGCTGAGATCTTCGCCTGAAACCAACGTTTCAGGAACATTAACCATGATGCAGCAGCGCCTCAGAAGTTTGTGAACCTCAAAGCGAGGAGATTCTGACTCCTTCTGAGGTCCAACCACCTTTTTACAGCCCTGAAGCTGAGCTGGAGCACCCAGGGACGGAGAAACCTCCACACTGCACATGTGTCTCTGTTTTTAGAGATGGTGGCGGGGGGGTGGGGGGGGCAATGAGACCAGGACCAGGATCTTTATCAGGCCGCCGCCACATCAGATCCAGATCAGATCAGTCCTGGAGGCCTGTGGCAGGTCGCGGCACGTCGGGCCGCTCCGGCTGTCAGGAATGTGACGGCAGCCTTTAGAAACTCTCCAGGAAACAGAAAAGGTTGCAGTCAGAGCGGACAGACGGCGCGCAGGTCTGAGCGTGCCCGGCACGCCTCCCACGCTTCTTCTTCTTCTTCTTCTGCTGCTTACCAACGTCCTCACACTGAGGTGCAGCTGCAGGGAACAACGACCTGAGACCTGATCCAGTTTAATTTATTTATAAACACTTTTACAACCAAATGATCTTAATGACAGAAAATAATAGTGTGATCAGTTTTCTGAATCAGCTGCAGGTTATTTATGATGTTTTATTTATTATTGATGATATTTATGGATTATTTATTGGAGTATTTATTGACTGATTTATATATTCAGAGAAGTTCTGAATGATGAAGACGAAGGTCGGGGGGGCACATGTGAACTCAGTGAGTTTAGAACGGGGTCAAAGGTCAGAGAAACGCTGCCTTAAACACACACACACGTGCACACACACGTGCACGTGCACACACACGTGCACACACTGACAGCAGGAAGTCAGAAGTTTCTGGAATTGGGCAACCAGCCCGATGATGTCACACTGATGATGACATCACTCGCTGCTTATTATTTACATTATTGTCTTTTTTTTTAACTTTGTTTTCACATTTTCTGGTTTGATTTGACTTCATGTACCCAATAAAATGATATTTAAGTCTGTAGTTGATCATGTTTTTCATGTTGGAACCCTGATATCTGTTCAGCCGCCTGCTGACGGCTCAGCTGCGCCTGGCCACGGCGAGACGTTTTTTTTTAAGCCATTTTCATATCAAACCATTTCTTTATTTCAGTGACATTACGAACTACAGCTGACACGGAATTAACAGCACTCGTAATAACTTCCCATTTCTTGGCTTTAGCAGGTCCCGTAATTCCACTGCTGACTCTGCTAAAACTGACAGATTTTCCTTTCTGGATCTCTGAAAGCAGAACTTCAGTCTCAGAGCTCCTAAAGTTGTTCTTTCTGGATCTCTGAAAGCAGAACTTCAGTCTCAGAGCCCCTAAAGTTGTTCTTTCTGGATCTCTGAAAGCAGAACTTCAGTCTCAGAGCCCCTAAAGTTGTTCTTTCTGGATCTCTGAAAGCAGAACTTCAGTCTCAGAGCCCCTAAAGTTGTTCTTTCTGGATCTCTGAAAGCAGAACTTCAGTCTCAGAGCCCCTAAAGTTGTTCTTTCTGGATCTCTGAAAGCAGAACTTCAGTCTCAGAGCCCCTAAAGTGTGTGTTGTGCATCACAACCCTCGGCCAGCAGGGGGCGCTGCAGGACTCTGGGGCCTCAGAATATAATTCAGAATTTTGGAAACGTATTTTTAAAATCTGCGGTGATCCCACAGAGCTGCACATATCCCCTCAGGAGGTCCACAAATGATTTCAGAAGCTCAACAAACAGCCTTCAGCCCGACCTGAAATTTTCATGGTTTCATTGAGTCTTTCTGAGAAAAAGCAGAAAATATTTCCCTTAATGCAGATGAAGTGTGTAAAAGAAACAAGTAACCACATATAGGCTAAGTATTTAGCAGCTATAGCTTAAAGTAATAATTTTCTGTATGATGTTATCAGTCTCTCACACGGTTGTGGAGGAATTTTCTGAGGAAAAAGCAGAAAATATTTCCCTTCTGTGTGTTTTCCACGTGACTTTAGTCACTCTGCATCATGTGTTTCGCAGCTCTTCCATCTGATTTCTCTCCTGTTTGTGCTGTTCTCATGGCTCCGCCTCTTCCACCCAATCCTCCGCCCCCTGCCTCCCCCTGCCTCCCCCTGCCTCCCCCTGCCTCCCCCTGCCTCCCCCTGCCTCCTCTCGGCTGTCCTTGGCTGCCTCAGACGGAGGCTGCAGCATTCTGCTGAGTAGCGGTGAGCCAGCATTCAGCAGCCGTCAGCAGACCTACTCTCCGGCCGAGCCCGAGGAGCCCGCAGGAGGAAACTACGGCTCCCACAATCCCCTGCTGCGGCCCAAACCTGCCGACAGGCCCCGGAGAAGCCCCGTGGAACTCTGGGAGCTGCGGTCCTCGGCAACCAGCTGCTGCTGGAGGCAGAAGGAGGAGAGGCTGACGCGCCATGACAACAGAGAGAGGGAGACGCTCCGAGAGGTGAGTCCGTCTGTTGTTCAGCGCCGAGCCCAAGCTTTCTGTCTGCTTCTTCTGCTTCTTCTTCTTCTGTCTGCTTCTGTCTGCTTCTGTCTGCTTCTGTCTTCTTCTGTCTTCTTCTGTCGGGGCTTCTTCTTCTTCTGTCGGGGCTTCTTCTTCTTCTGTCGGGGCTTCTTCTCTGCTGCCATCCTCATCACACCTTCCTCCCTCGCTTTCTGACTGACGCGGCGTTTTCCTCCTCCGGGAACGAGAGCCGCTTTGCTCTGTGTGTTTGTCTCATTGCATCAGTTTGTGTGAGACTCTCCACCCGGCATCTCCACCCGGCATCTCCACCCGGCATCTCCACCCGGCATCTCCACCCGGCCTCTCCACCCAGCATATCCACCCAGCCTCTCCACCCAGCCTCTCCACCCAGCCTCTCCACCCAGCATCTCCACCCAGCCTCTCCACCCAGCATCTCCACCCAGCCTCTCCACCCAGCATATCCACCCAGCCTCTCCACCCGGCATCTCCACCCAGCATCTCCACCCAGCCTCTCCACCCAGCCTCTCCACCCAGCATCTCCACCCAGCATCTCCACCCAGCCTCTCCACCCAGCCTCTCCACCCAGCATCTCCACCCGGCCTCTCCACCCAGCATCTCCACCCAGCATCTCCACCCAGCATCTCCACCCAGCCTCTCCACCCGGCCTCTCCACCCGGCCTCTCCACCCGGCCTCTCCACCCAGCCTCTCCACCCGGCATCTCCACCCAGCCTCTCCACCCGGCCTCTCCACCCACCCTCTCCACCCACCCTCTCCACCCAGCCTCTCCACCCAGCCTCTCCACCCACCCTCTCCACCCACCCTCTCCACCCAGCCTCTCCACCCAGCCTCTCCACCCGGCATCTCCACCCGGCCTCTCCACCCGGCCTCTCCACCCGGCATCTCCACCCGGCCTCTCCACCCGGCATCGCCACCCGGCATCTCCACCCAGCCTCTGAAGCAGCCCACAGGTCTAACACCCACAGCATGTCCGGTCTCCAGTGGAATCTGTGAATGTTCGGGCTGCAATTCAATTCAAAATGTATTTATATAGCACATTAAAACAGCCTCAGCTGACCAAAGTGCTTCAAAACAGCAACTGCATCACAAGAGAGTCATCAATAAAAGCAATAAGAATGACTTCATCACAGATGGAAATTTAATTTAAAATAAAATTAGCAATAAAATAACAATAAAAGTAGCAAGCCAATCTGAACTCCATTTCAGCTGGACCATCATCATGCACCATCTGGGGTCCACAGGGACCATCATCATGCACCATCTGGGGTCCACAGGGACCATCATCATGCACCATCTGGGGTCCACAAGGACCATCATCATGCACCATCTGGGGTCCACAGTGACCATCATCATGGACCATCTGGGGTCCACAGGGACCATCATCATGCACCATCTGGGGTCCACAAGGACCATCATCATGCACCATCTGGGGTCCACAGTGACCATCATCATGGACCATCTGGGGTCCACAGTGACCATCATCATGGACCATCTGGGGTCCACAGTGACCATCATCATGGACCAATTGGGGTCCACAGTGACCATCATCATGGACCATCTGGGGTCCACAGTGACCATCATCATGGACCAATTGGGGTCCACAGGGACCATCATCATGGACCATCTGGGGTCCACAGGGACCATCATCATGCACCATCTGGGGTCCACAGTGACCATCATCACGGACCATCTGGGGTCCAGTGACCATCATCATGCACCATCTGGGGTCCACAGTGACCATCATCATGCACCATCTGGGGTCCACAGTGACCATCATCATGGACCATCTGGGGTCCACAGTGACCATCATCATGGACCATCTGGGGTCCACAGTGACCATCATCATGGGCGATCTGGGGTCCACAGGGACCATCATCATGGACCATCTGGGGTCCACAGTGACCATCATCATGGACCATCTGGGGTCCACAGGGACCATCATCATGCACCATCTGGGGTCCAGTGACCATCATCATGCACCATCTGGGGTCCACAGTGACCATCATCATGGACCATCTGGGGTCCACAGTGACCATCATCATGCACCATCTGGGGTCCACAGGAACCATCATCATGCACCATCTGGGGTCCAGTGACCATCATCATGCACCATCTGGGGTCCACAGTGACCATCATCATGGACCATCTGGGGTCCACAGTGACCATCATCATGCACCATCTGGGGTCCACAGGAACCATCATCATGGACCATCTGGGGTCCACAGTGACCATCATCATGCACCATCTGGGGTCCACAGGGACCATCATCATGCACCATCTGGGGTCCAGTGACCATCATCATGCACCATCTGGGGTCCACAGTGACCATCATCATGCACCATCTGGGGTCCACAGTGACCATCATCATGGACCATCTGGGGTCCACAGGAACCATCATCATGCACCATCTGGGGTCCACAGTGACCATCATCATGCACCATCTGGGGTCCACAGGGACCATCATCATGGACCATCTGGGGTCCACAGTGACCATCATCATGGACCATCTGGGGTCCACAGGGACCATCATCATGGACCATCTGGGGTCCACAGGAACCATCATCATGCACCATCTGGGGTCCACAGGGACCATCATCATGCACCATCTGGGGTCCACAGGGACCATCATCATGCACCATCTGGGGTCCACAGGGACCATCATCATGCACCATCTGGGGTCCACAGGGACCATCATCATGGACCAATTGGGGTCCACAGTGACCATCATCATGGACCATCTTGGGTCCACAGTGACTATCATCATGGACCAATTGGGGTCCACAGTGACCATCATCATGCACCATCTGGGGTCCACAGGGACCATCATCATGGACCATCTGGGGTCCACAGGGACCATCATCATGCACCATCTGGGGTCCACAGTGACCATCATCATGGACCATCTGGGGTCCACAGGGACCATCATCATGGACCAATTGGGGTCCACAGTGACCATCATCATGGACCATCTTGGGTCCACAGTGACTATCATCATGGACCAATTGGGGTCCACAGTGACCATCATCATGCACCATCTGGGGTCCACAGGGACCATCATCATGGACCATCTGGGGTCCACAGGGACCATCATCATGCACCATCTGGGGTCCACAGTGACCATCATCATGGACCATCTGGGGTCCACAGGGACCATCATCATGGACCATCTGGGGTCCACAGGGACCATCATCATGCACCATCTGGGGTCCACAGTGACCATCATCATGGACCATCTGGGGTCCACAGGGACCATCATCATGGACCATCTGGGTTCCACAGGGACAATCATCATGAAACATCCCATAGTTAAGCTGCTGGACCGAAAAACAAAAAGTTTTCAGTGCAATCTGTTGGTTTTCTTAGCTAGGAAATTGTTTTTGAATTGGCTCTATATGAACGAATTGGATTATTTTATGAATTATGATTATTATTAATTAATTGAATTCCAATTGGCTTGAATTGGACTTACTATCTAAGTGCCTTGAGATGACATTTGTTGTATTTGGCGCTATATAAATAAAAATGAATTGAATCATGGACCATCTGGGGTCCACAGGGACCATCATCATGGACCATCTGGGGTCCTCAGGGACCATCATCATGGACCATCTGGGGTCCACAGGGACCATCATCATGCACCATCTGGGGTCCACAGGGACCATCATCATGGACCATCTGGGGTCCACAGTGACCATCATCATGCACCATCTGGGGTCCACAGGAACCATCATCATGCACCATCTGGGGTCCACAGGGACCATCATCATGGACCATCTGGGGTCCACAGTGACCATCATCATGCACCATCTGGGGTCCACAGGAACCATCATCATGCACCATCTGGGGTCCACAGTGACCATCATCATGCACCATCTGGGGTCCACAGGGACCATCATCATGGACCATCTGGGGTCCACAGTGACCATCATCATGGACCATCTGGGGTCCACAGGGACCATCATCATGGACCATCTGGGGTCCACAGGAACCATCATCATGCACCATCTGGGGTCCACAGGGACCATCATCATGCACCATCTGGGGTCCACAGGGACCATCATCATGCACCATCTGGGGTCCACAGGGACCATCATCATGGACCAATTGGGGTCCACAGTGACCATCATCATGCACCATCTGGGGTCCACAGGGACCATCATCATGGACCAATTGGGGTCCACAGTGACCATCATCATGGACCATCTGGGGTCCACAGGGACCATCATCATGGACCAATTGGGGTCCACAGGGACCATCATCATGGACCATCTGGGGTCCACAGGGACCATCATCATGGACCAATTGGGGTCCACAGGGACCATCATCATGCACCATCTGGGGTCCACAGGGACCATCACCATGGACCATCTGGGGTCCACAGTGACCATCATCATGGACCATCTGGGGTCCACAGTGACCATCATCATGGACCATCTGGGGTCCACAGGGACCATCATCATGGACCATCTGGGGTCCTCAGTGACCATCATCATGGACCATCTGGGGTCCACAGTGACCATCATCATGCACCATCTGGGGTCCACAGGGACCATCATCATGCACCATCTGGGGTCCACAGTGACCATCATCATGCACCATCTGGGGTCCACAGGGGCCATCATCATGGACCATCTGGGGTCCACAGGGACCATCATCATGCACCATCTGGGGTCCAGTGACCATCATCATGCACCATCTGGGGTCCACAGGGACCATCATCATGGACCATCTGGGGTCCACAGGGACCATCATCATGGACCAATTGGGGTCCACAGGGACCATCATCATGGACCATCTGGGGTCCACAGTGACCATCATCATGCACCATCTGGGGTCCACAGTGACCATCATCACGGACCATCTGGGGTCCACAGGGACCATCATCATGGACCATCTGGGGTCCACGGGGACCATCATCATGCACCATCTGGGGTCCAGTGACCATCATCATGCACCATCTGGGGTCCAGTGACCATCATCATGCACCATCTGGGGTCCACAGTGACCATCATCACGCACCATCTGGGGTCCACAGTGACCATCATCATGGACCATCTGGGGTCCTCAGGGACCATCATCATGCACCATCTGGGGTCCACAGGGACCATCATCATGCACCATCTGGGGTCCACAGGGACCATCATCATGGACCATCTGGGGTCCTCAGGGACCATCATCATGCACCATCTGGGGTCCACAGTGATGAGAATCAGTTATTCTTCCTGTTAAATAAACTATAAAATAAAACTAATCACAGTTGGAAGTCTTCATTGTATTTTAGGAAACTTTCTGTTGTATTTCAGAGTTGTTTTCAGGAGTAAAAATGACTCTTTGATCCTCCTTGTTTGGTCCTTGTTGTGTTTGATGAATCTTGTTGTTTTTTTGTCTTCCGTCTGAACAGATCGTGCTGAACCATGTCCGCCAGCCTGGATGACACGGACAGCGTGTTCGGTGAGACGCACACACCTCATGAAACCTCGTTTCACTTCATAACAACCATAATGACACATTACAGCTGTAGCTTCAAAGCTTCTGAGGAAAACAGTGACTGGTTCATGCATTCGTCTTCAGGGTCTTGCACTCTGCTGCATCTCTTTGCACGTTACCGCCACCTGGTGGTCACAGGAATGCTCGGCTAGTCAATCAGAGCCAGAGATGGGGACTCGAGTCACTGTTTTGATGACTTGAGACTCGACTCGGACTTGGAAGTTAAAGACTCGGCACTTGACTTGAACCACGATGACTTGAATGACTTGAGTGTTGAGCATCTAGCATAACTTCGAACTTTGTTCGTCATTTGAAGATCCATTCTGACCAGTAAGTGCTCGTCAAATTAGCTAATATTATCCTGTAAGCCTAGTCGGTAGCTAGCTAACGTTAGCTTGATATGATACGGGGTGGACAGGTTGGACCCATTGGCCAATGATGTTTACTGACAGTTACTTATATCTTTGTGTTTTCACTTTACTAAGATCAGATTCTGCAGGTAAAATTGCAATAATAAGGTGACTTAACTTGACCAAGAAAAAATTACTTGAGACTTGCACATGTGTTAAGGTTGCCAACCGTCCCTTGAAAAACGGAATCGTCCCGTATTTAGAAACAACAGCACTTTGTCCCATATTACTGTGAGAGTCTGAAAAATAGTCAGTATCATGCCAATGGAAATGAATAACGGGGCTTTATATGAAAATGTACGGTAAACTTGTTCCCAGGCCCTGTCCTGCTCTGTGACCAATGAGCTGACAGCACATTCACACCTGAAAATACGCTGTCAGCTCATTGGTCAAGGAGGTACTGTTGCATGCATGGGTGACAGTAAGCAGACAGCTTTAAGCAATGGTGGACAAAGTACTCAACTCCAGTACTTTATTTAAAGTATTGATACTCATGGTCAAATCTTACTCAACTACAAGTTCAAAATTTTACTCAAGTTAAAATACTGAAGAACTTACTTTTAAAAATACTTAAGTACAGAGCCGGCCCAAGGCATATGCCAACTACGCGGTCGCTTAGGGCCCCCACGCCACCAGGGGGCCCCAGAGAGCATCGAGACGTTGTGATAAAAAAGTAAATATATACATGAAATTAAAATAACATTGAATAATTTAAACGAAATTGTATTACACCACAAAATTTTTTTTTATATTTTGACAAAATACTAATACTAGGTTAATTTATGCCTCCTGTTGGCTGCTGCCACCTTTGGGCAAAATTATTTAAGTATTGTATTTATTATTATTATTTAAGTATTTAATTTTGATTACAACTTTATTTTTCTGTAAGATAATGTGAATGTCATTTGATTCCATTTTGTATTTGGATTTTGAACACTTTGCACACCATTGCACATCTGAAAGAAATTAAACATTTTAACGTGTTTACTATAAATGCAGTCTCCAGCCTGCTGATGTTACTTTCAAATAGTTAAATTAATGAGCCATACTTATACATCACTCTTTATGTAGAAGTTAATTAAACCATATTTATGAGTTTGCTATCCCTTTAAGGTTAAAAACAAGAATGACTCCTGTATAATGTAAGATGATTACAAATAATGCTAATAATTGTGGGTCCGTTACACACAGAACAGTGTAGCCTGTGGAATAATGAGGCATCTGGAGCTGAGGTGATGGTAGGGGGGCCCCAAATGAAATTCTGCTTAAGGCCCCATAAAGGCTTGGGCCGGCCCTGCTTAAGTATTCAAAAGTACAAAGTACATTGCTGTATTATTTTCTGAATTATTTTACAGAACCATGTAACTCTCTGAAACCACTTAATGTAGACTTTTTGCACCACTCTGCTACAAAATAACAGCTCTGAGCTAACAGCTCTGAGCTAACAGCTCTGAGCTAACAGTGCTACAGTACGTGTTCATTCATTCATTAGTCTTAAAGTATCGGTGAAATAAAGACAGATAATAAACAGATATAAACGAATCTCCAGTGATCTAAATATCTTACGAAGGACGCCGACTTTCACCAAACTGTTATCGGTGACTAGATGAACGTATTTTATGCCAGAAATAAGGTCCAGGTGTAAAAAAATGAGCTTCTCCTTTAAGAAAGATACTTATTTTATTCAGTTAATTTCGGTATTTTGTATTAAAGTGAATTGCTGGATAATAATTTGTTTCACATGTGTTCATGTCACTCCAAAATATGCATCTAATTCAATTCAGGTTCGAGTTAAATAGTTAAAAAATCGTTTCACTCACAAAAAAAGAGCTAAAAAAATTCACCAGGCCAGGAAGAGGGAAGGCCGGCCCTTCTCTAATGAGGTGTCCCTTATTTATTTTTCAGGGAGTTGGCAACGCTAACATGTGTGACTTGGTCCCATCTCTGATCAGAGCTCTGCAGCGTTTATCTATGCGATAAAGCTTCGAAATGTCCTCAGGAAAGCTTCGCTAACACGAAGACCGTCATGACTACTGTGACGAGTCTGTAAACTCTATTTCAACACATATTCTGAGGTTTCCAAGTAGCAAATCTAAACCAGAAATTGATCAAATCTGAAAAAGGAAAGGAATGAATGTCTGTTTCTGATTTCCTGAAGAAAATAATTCCAGTTAGTTTGGAGTCACTGAGGTCGTTGGAGCAGCTGATTCTGCTGATTAGCACGTTTCCAATGTGTCCTCCTGCTGCTGTTCTCCAGTGTTTCTAATATCACCCGATGTTTCTCCTTCCTCCCCCATCTAATATGATTCGGCCCTCTGCGTCCTCCCCCACACATTCCTCCCCCACACATTCCTCCCTCCAGCTCCCATCGCTCATCTCATTTCTGTCTCATCGCTCCATCCTTTGTTCATCAGGTCGTTACTTTCTCAGAGTCACCTGACTTTGATGCTTTCCAACCCGTCTGTCCCGGCTCTGCTCTTCATCTCCTCCCGGAGGTTTACCTCCCCCTCTCTCCCCTCTCTCCCCTCTCTCCCCCTGGGAAATAAAGCTCTGTTAGCTCTGTGTGGGGGAGGAACAGCAGGAGGTCATTATCTTCCCCTCTGACAGTTTGTTCACATCTAAACAGTGATGAGAAACACAGAAAGCACCAACAGTTAACTAGTATTCATCACCTATTTAAAGGTGGTCATGGAGATGTATAAAGATGTATATACTAAAAGAAGTATATATACTAAATATATATATACTAAATATATACTAAAAGAAGTATAAAGTTCAGGGTGGGAGCTGCTGTCTAACTGTGCGGCTGATGGTCAGCTCCTTGAATATTTGATGGAGGAGGAGGAGCTGGTTTTAATGAAAACTCAAAGTGTCATCAGAAAACCCAGCAGCACAAACTGCTGTTCATCCATCCATCTATCACTCCATCCATCCATCTATCACTCCATCCATCCATCCTTCCATCAGTCGTCCGTCCGTCCATCCATCTATCCATCCTTCCATCCATCCATCTATCACTCCATCCATCCATCCTTCCATCCATCACTCCATCCATCCATCCTTCCATCCATCCATCCATCTATCTATCACTCCATCCTTCCATCTATCACTCCATCCATCCATCTATCTATCTATCTATCTATCCATCCATCCATCCATCCATCCATCCATCCATCTATCACTCCATCTATCACTCCATCCATCCATCTAGCCATCCATCCATCCTTCCATCAGTCGTCCGTCCGTCCGTCCGTCCATCCTGTTATCTCACCAGGTGTCATGTACACCAGGGGTTCCCAAACCTTTCCATGCCGAGGTCCCCCAAACAGCATCAGCTTCTGGCCCCCTTTGCAATCCACAGACAATGCTACAAAATGTGTAAATAAACATCAACTTTTAGAAGGTATTTTCTTTCTTTTCTTCACGGACAGCAGCTCGCTGTGTGAACGCAGCCTGACTAAATGCTCTTCTTTAGTCTGAAGAAGTCTGCTGGGTGTTTTTGTATCAGGTGACGCTGAAGTTTTGAAGGTTTTAAACACTCATTTGAGAGGGTCTCCAGACAGAGGACGCCATTTTTCTGTACGGCTGTAAATTTGACAATTTTTTATAATGATGTTTAAAAAAAATTAAATTCTATTTTTTTATCATCTTCACTCCAATTTTCTGAGGCCCCCCTAGCGCCCCCTAGCGGCCCCCACTTTGAAAACCACTGGTGTACGCCACCTGACAGAACGCGGCCCCTCCACCCTTGGAGGAAACATTAATGAATTAAATGTGGCCCCTGCACTGTGTTTCAGACCTCAATGAGGCGATCCCAGAGACCGAGCTGCTGGACAACAGCATCCAGAAAGGCCGAGCCCAGCTGTCCGTCAAGGCCCGCCGGCAGCGCCCCTCCAGGTCCCGTTACCGTGACAGCGTGAGCTCCACGGAGGGCGACGACGGCTTCGACAGGAAGGTAGAGATCGTCCTGACTCTGGGGATGTAGATATTTATTCAGATTAAAGGGACAGTTCGCCTCCTCTGACATGAAGCTGTATGACATCCCATATCAGCAACATCATTTATGAACATCTTCTTACCCCCTGATCCAGAGTTAACCAGCTGATTTAATTTACTTACTTAGATATTAATTCAGATTAACTCTGATGTGTGTGTCTCTATGCCAGGACAGTCCACTACAGTCTGCCCGCTCACCTCTCCACCTGGCCATGCGAGGCTCCTCCCCCTCCCCTGATTCACTGCTGTCGTCTCGAAGCCCCGCCTTCTCTTTTGATGCATCACTGGTGAGACCAATCAGAGCACAGCACAGATTTAAAGCTTGTTATGGAAACTGTGGCTGTGTTCGAAACTACATACTTCCATACTACATACTCATTGATCAGACAGTATGCAGAGCGTTTACCCACAATGCATTTCGCTCCTGCCCGAGCCGAAATCAGCCGGCCTGAAGCTGATTTCTCTTAAGCTCTAAACTCTGTAAACTTTAGCAACATTTGAAACATTTTCAGGTGAGAAAGTAGTCGTTTAGACCCCCAACGTGTTGAAAACCTGACAAAATACCGGCTGTTTACCATTTAGTTCCCACGAATTCGGCGCTACTAAAGCTAGCCGCAGTGAGCTAACGCACTTCCTGTTATTTTCACAAAATAAAATACCCGTTGCCTTTTATCATAGGGAAAGCCATTACCATACAATTGGTGCTTTTGTTTTGAAAACAGGAAGTGAACCTACCCTCGTTGTAGCTAGCTTGAAACTGCCGTTTTTGTCAGGGTGGGGTTTAGGGAAGGACACGGATGCGGACTTTTCAAAAATAAAGGCTGATTTATTAACAAAAAACAAAGTTTCAACACTAAGCGCGGCTTAGCCGGATTCAAAAATCAAACTGTGAAAAAACAAACAAAGGTCTCAACAAGGCATGGATTAGATAAATACTTAACTTTAGGTCAGAACAGGCATGCATGAAGGGCAGGTGAAAAACATGGCAGGCAGGGAAGACAAGCAAAGAACCAACAAACTGAGAGGGGAGGCAGGAAGCTAAATAGGGAGTGAGTGATTGGTGACTGGGTGCAGCTGAGGGAAAAAACACAGGTGAAGTGAGTGAAACTAATTAACAGAGTGCAGGGAAACTACAACATGGCTAACCTAAAAACTAAACATAGACTGAGGCCGTTTCTCAATACCAAGAATGCAAAGAACAGACTTGTGTTCTTGAGGAGAATGTTCTTGCTAGTCAACCTCGGAAGAATGAACTCGGGAGATCACAAGTACACATGCTCCGTTTTCAGTTTTGAGACGATGCGTTCTTCGTGCCCGAGGCAGCCTGCTCTGATTAACAAGTTTGAGACGCAAAATTCTTCCGAACAAAATTGTAAATAGCTGGTATTAAGACAAATGAACGATAAAATCGGGATCTAAAAGGCTACTTTCTCGCCTCAAAATGTTTTAAACGTGGATAAAGTGATATATTTAAAGAGTTTAGAGCTAAAATGAAATCAGCTTCAGCCTGTTGATTTCGGCTCGGGTAGGAGCGCAGTGCATTGTGGGATATTTGCGCTGACAAGTTAGCACAAGTTAGCTACCGATGCATCCTCGGTAAAATGGGCGTGTCGAGAACACATCCGGGAACTTTCACCGTTCTCGGCGAAATGCGAACTTGTGTCTTGGGACAGTACTTGGGCTGCGACTGATGACGTTTCACAAGAACACAAGAACGGACAAGAACATATATTGAGAAACGGCCTGAAACTCAAAAACCGTGACCTAAAACATGAAACTAAAAACATAAGTCGATGGGCGTGACAGTTTTGACAGGAAATGACGATCGGCGACGTCACGTTATGTTGCATCTTGGGTAGTTTGAGTATGAGTAGTAACCTCATGATGCATACCCAACATTTAGGAGAATCTAGTATGCATCCTGGGAAAAAGTTAGTATGAGAAGTATGAGTAGTGGGAGTAGTATGAGTAGTGTGAGTAGTATGAGTAGTGGGAGTAGTATGAGTAGTAGGAGTAGTAGGAGTAGTATGCTGTTTGGAACACAGCCCATGAATGAAATCGTGTAAAACATCATCCTTCATCCTGAAACATCTGGATCTGTCAGGGCCGTCGCTCTCCAGAGGATGGAGGCACATCACTGGCTACTCCCCCGCGGGGGCGGTACCATCAGCTGACCAACGCCACGTCTCAGGAGGCCTTAGTTACGCCGAGCAGCTCTCCATCTAAATCCTACCCCTCCTCCGACTGCTCGCCCGTCTACATGAGGAGGAACCGGAGGCCCGACAGCGAAGGTACGCACCTGGAGTGTTGTTCCTCCTGAGAGAGCATCAGGAGCTTTGAAGGATTGCCGAGTCGTGTTGTTCTGCAGGCGCTGATGTGTGTTTGGTTCTGTGCGTCAGTGTTGGTCTCAGATTCGAGTCGCGACGCCAGCCCAGCTGATCCCGGCAGCCCGACCGTCGTCTTTGACAAGAAGACGAAGAGACGCTTCCTGGACCTGGGGTGAGACTTTGTTTCTTTAACCCTTTGTGTGCTTAACATTGTGTGATGAAACCACCTGTTATTTATCTATTCAACTCAACTCAACACATTTTTTATCATGTAGTTTTTGTTACACAATACAAAAAGATAATCAGCAGTTTTCAGGATTACACTTTATTTATTTTTTGGTCAGTTGGACCAACAGTTTTCTTGTTTTCTCAGTTTTCTTTTACATAATAAAGGTTTATTATTGCTATTATATAAATGTGAAGTAATTACTTCTGAATTAATTAAATTGAAAAAACTTTTAAAAAACTGTAAAAAACTGTTAAAAAACTGTTAAAAAACATTAAAAACTTAAAAAACTGTTAAAAAACTGTTAAAAAAACATTAAAAAAACATTAAAAAACTGTTAAAACACCATTAAATAACTGTTAAAAAACTGTTAAAAACAGTTGGACCAACAGTTTTCTTGTTTTCTCAGTTTTCTTTTACATAATAAAGGTTTATTATTGCTATTATATAAATGTGAAGTAATTACTTCTGAATTAATTATATTGAAAGGGGAAAAAAATGTTTCTGGTGTTTAAATGGTTTTATAATTCACGGGTCAGAAATGACCCATAAGACAAAGAGCTCACTGACTAAACTGGTGCATGCGTACAACTGGTGTTTAACCTTGTAGCACCCAGCATATGAATAATCATTGAGAAAAATCATTTTGGCTCTTCTTGCATCTTTTTGGGTGGGAATAAACCAATATTTTTGGAATTTGGCTATTTTTGATCATTTTAGGCAATGTTGCATATTTGCAGCTGTGGGCTTTCCTGATTCATTTAGTTCCCAAAACCAAGTCATTCTCTGCAGATCGTTATAGTGAAAGTTCACCAGTAACTGCTGCTGCCACAATAAAATGTATATAATAATCCTTTATGGAATATTCTTAATACAAAGTGCGGAACGCAACCATCATAAACTTTCCATTCAACAACAAATCAAACAGATTTCACAGATCTTTGTTGTGAAAAAGTCAAGCACATATAAAATGCAAAAAATATCATGTAAATAAAAATGTAATGTAAATAAAAAATGTGCACATGAAGGCAAAAAAAATAATCATAATAATACAATTTGGAGAGCTGAGCTCCCATTAGCGCTGTGAAAGGTGGACAAAGCAGAGCAGAACCAACCAGAACAGCACCGCAGAGCAGAGTGTGATCACTGAGCCAAGAAAATGATGCTGTGACATAAAATGTAATGTAAATAAAAATAAAAAATATTATGTAAATAAATAATATAAATATAAATAAAAATATAATGTAAATAAATAATATAAATAAAAATATAATGTAAATATAAATAAAAATATAATGTAAATATAAATAAAAATATAATGTAAATAAAAATATAAATAAAAATATTATGTAAATAAACAAAGTAAATAAATAAAAAGCTTGTTGCATATCTGCAGCTGTGGGTGCTACATGGTTAATGTGAGATGAAGGGAGGAAACGTCCACAGCTCTGTCTCTGTGTCTCAGGGTGACGCTCAGGCGTTCCTACATCAGAGTGAGGAAAGATAAATCCAACAGGTTCTCCGTGGGCAGCAGGTGGGTCCCTCACACACAACAACAAGTCGTCAGAATCCGTGTGTTTCCCGTCCTGACGCTGTCCTCTGTCCTCAGAGAGCCCTCAGAGAGTCCGTCTCGGTCCTCCGGATCCTTCGTCTCCTTCTCCTGGTTCAGCGAAGGACGGGGGGGCTCGCTGTCCTCCTCCGGGACGCCGCCCTGCTCCCCCAAAATCCCCCCGCTGGGCTCCCAGAGGCCCACAAAGTCTCACTCTCAGGTAGGAAAGAGGCCCGACACTTTGTCCCTGGTTACCTGTATTCATCTCTCTGTGTAACCCATTTAGGCCTAAAACGCCTGGAAAAGAATGCCTGTAAAACCTATGGGCGATTTCAGAAAGACCCCCTAAAACCTGAAGTTTTTCTGGAAATTCAGCAATTGTGTCAACGCCTACTAAATGATTGATTTCTCAGCCTCTGTAGCAGATAGAAACAAAATTCAAAAAGTATTTGAGAGTTTACACCTGTGGCTTTCTTTGGAAATTGAGTTTATTTACATACACCTTCACGAAAATAGAAAATGTAAAAAGTAAAGTGCAGGAACAGCACTATTTTCAATTAGAAAACAGTAATAAAATAAAATAAAATTTTATTCTATATTTAAATGATTTATTTATCTATTTATTTTATCGCCAGTAATCTCTTCGTACTGGCAGCACAAGGAGCCCATACACATTCCAATAAACGTTTCCATCCCCGGCACAGTTACGTGGGACCACCTTGCCATCTTTGCTCGAGCTGGAGTCTGAAGTACCTGCTCACTGTATCTGTTCGTCTCGGAAACGAGATGCGCCCAAAGCTCCTCAGTAAAAATATGATTAAATGCCTGCAACGGTGTGGCATCTGCAGGTAAATCCATTTTCACCGCTGGTGTGCGGTTGAAACCGTCGATTACGGTGCTAATTGTCAGTCTTCCACTCACATTCAAACCCTTCATAATCATCCTAAAACATATGTGCTCGCCATAAATCTCCATCAGTTGGGTCAGCACGTTCATCAGCATCATCAGAGCCAAGAAACTCCTCACAACCGCTCCCGTCTGAAATGTCTTCCCACTGAAAGTCCTCCATGTTCGATGTAACTTAAAGGGCTCATGACACCTGGAGACGACCTTTTTTTGTTTAGTCTGAAATAACTATTATTTTCGAGTTGAAATACATTTTTGTGATAAATATGCCCGGTTCTCTGTTATTTTTCGAAATTTGAACGCACGCCACTGAAATCCACAGGCAGCGTCCCTGGAGCAGACGTCATAAAAATGACGTGTGCTCCCTCCTCCTCTCGCACACTTTAGACTGTTCAGCAGCACACCGACTCATCTACCACTGGCATTGGCTCACACCCCCCACAAGAACCCCTAAAGCAGGGGTGGCCAACCGGTCAGAGCCGCATTTTTGACTGTGTTACCACAAAGAGCCACATTATTTTGAAAAATGACCGAATTTTCTCCGTTCCATCCGTCTGTTCTTGACTCGCTCAGCATCAGCGCTGAAATTAAACCCACGAACCGAGCAAAATGAGTCTAAAACAGGCGTGTTTGGAAAGCTTCTTCACATGAGGAGACAGAAGAAGAGGCTGTGACCACTAAGAAAAAGAAAGCTGCATTTTGAAGACATGTTTCAGCGTTACCATAGCGACCAGAGAGCGTTAGGAGGCAGAGTCGTTATATCAGGACGCTGGTAATAAAGTTACATACAAGTACACAGTGGATTCAAGTTTATTATTATAAACCAGCACCGGGTTTCGCCCGGGGCGTAAATCAGTGTCGGACCGCCACTGCATATGAGGCATATGAGCAACAGCGCCTTCCGCCTCGCCATCCGAACTTTCCGTGGAACCGTGTGGCTCCAACTCATCCAGGTATGGCTCGTAAATTCGGGCATAACGCCCCTCACATTGTCCTCCAGCATTGGTCGGACTCTGCCACTTCGAAAAATGTGTCAGGATCCGAGGATGATTCGGAGGAGTTGTCAGAATCCCTGATGTAGCTATGACAGATGTCAGGATCGTTCCGGAGTGCACGTCATAGGGCACGTGACGGACTAACAGGAAGCTCACCAGCAGATCGCAGAAATCGCACTTTTAAAAGACCGTACAAACTCAATTTCTCTTTCATAATGATTAAAACCAGCTTCAAGTGACTATTTTGTATGAGTACTTTCAATGTGTTTATGTGTATTACAGTATGTTCCACGTGTCATGAGGTCTTTGACTTCAAAACAATGACACGAGGAACATGACGACACTCTCACGTGTCTAATATAATGCATTTAATTAGCGCAGAGGTCAATAATTGGTGCAAAACAACCTTATACATGAAAAAAGACGTGTACGCTTTCCCGGCCTTAAAGTAATACTATGTGACATTTCTACCTTAAAATAACAGCTTGAAACAAATTGTGCGGCTAGAATGAGTTTTAATATTACGACTGGCCTGTCTCCTATGCCCTTCGGGGGTCTGAGATGGAATAACTACGCTATGTAACTTTGCTGGAGCGGCCCGGGAGCTGAGCGGAAGTACTTCGACTTGCTTTCTGGCACACCTACCGCAAAAACAAATAGACCCTCTCACGCTGCCAGGTACATTTGATTACTCTTACCTTCTCGGTCGACATAGCTTGCACCTTCTGACTCCTCGCCGGTTCGTCAACAAACGTGAAAGTGAAAGTGAAAGGGTGTTGTATTTACGACAGTGTAACCGTACATTACCTCCAAGCCTGTAGGGGGAGCTCCAGAGTGGGCTTTTTGAGAAGTTACATTGTATTGCTTTAAAGGTAGAAATGCTGCAATGCTTTCCCGGCCTCAATGGGTTAAAACACTGAAGAACAAGAATGAGTACGTCTGCGTTCTTTAAATGGAACCAGAGAGTTTATTTTACATTCTGAAGGGTTAAAGTTCGGGAGAAATGACCCCAGTCCGGAGGGTCCACTGAACAAAGTGACTTTTTGCTGAAGTAAACTCTGTTAGAGTAACTGTATTTCTAAGATTCAGTAAGAACTCGAGCTTCTTAAGTAAAATGAAACATTTTATTAACGTAATACATGAATTATGGGGGAAGAGTAAGTTTTACTCAGGTTTACTCATACAGTTTAAATGTTTAATAGTTGTATGTACATAAACCTGGAAATACTACATAAACTTTACTCTGAAAGTGTATCGTTAAAATCTACTGAGTTACTTCATAACAGCAAATACTACAGATATATAACATTTACTTAAAATTTTGAGTAAAATGATGTCCTGCCTATGAAAAACAAGTAGACTTAATGTTTAAATAAATATAAGTTAAAACTTAGATGTAATTGAGTAAATGTTACTTAATATCTTCTAAACTGTTTTATGGTGAGTAAAATTTATCTGATATTGCAGCATTAAATATTACTGAAATCATTTGAGTGCAAATACTTACAAAGGGTTTTTTAAGTAAATCTTATGAGTTGTTTTTTTCAGGAGAAGTGAGCCCAGTCTGGATCGTATCAGAACATTTCAGAGGAGTTTCCCGTTGGTTCTGAGAATGTTTTCCTGCTGCAGGACCTCTGCTGTGAAACGTCTGAACTGTTTTTATCTGAACACTCACAGTTTGCAGCATGTGTGTGTTTATGTGCATTGATTTTCCTGATTTTCTCATCTTGGATGACAAGCGGTTCCTGCAGACTTTTACCCAACAGAGTCACATGACCCCCCAGCTGTGGTTTTACCCCACAGAGTCACATGACCCCCCAGCTGTGGTTTTACCCCACAGAGTCACATGATCCCCCAGCTGTGGTTTTACCCAGCAGAGTCACATGACCCCCCAGCTGTGGTTTTACCCAACAGAGTCACATGACCCCCCAGCTGTGGTTTTACCCAACAGAGTCACATGATGCCCCAGCTGTGGTTTTACCCAACAGAGTCACATGACCCCCCAGCTGTGGTTTTACCCCACAGAGTCACATGACCCCCCAGCTGTGGTTTTACCCAACAGAGTCACATGATGCCCCAGCTGTGGTTTTACCCCACAGAGTCACATGACCCCCCAGCTGTGGTTTTACCCAACAGAGTCACATGACCCCCCAGCTGTGGTTTTACCCAACAGAGTCACATGATCCCCCAGCTGTGGTTTTACCCAACAGAGTCACATGACCCCCCAGCTGTGGTTTTACCCAACAGAGTCACATGACCCCCCAGCTGTGGTTTTACCCAACAGAGTCACATGATCCCCCAGCTGTGGTTTTACCCAACAGAGTCACATGACCCCCCAGCTGTGGTTTTACCCAACAGAGTCACATGACCCCCCAGCTGTGGTTTTACCCAACAGAGTCACATGACCCCCCAGCTGTGGTTTTACCCAACAGAGTCACATGATCCCCCAGCTGTGGTTTTACCCAACAGAGTCACATGACCCCCCAGCTGTGGTTTTACCCAACAGAGTCACATGACCCCCCAGCTGTGGTTTTACCCAACAGAGTCACATGATCCCCCAGCTGTGGTTTTACCCAACAGAGTCACATGACCCCCCAGCTGTGGTTTTACCCAACAGAGTCACATGACCCCCCAGCTGTGGTTTTACCCAACAGAGTCACATGACCCCCCAGCTGTGGTTTTACCCCACAGAGTCACATGATGCCCCAGCTGTGGTTTTACCCAACAGAGTCACATGATGCCCCAGCTGTGGTTTTACCCAACAGAGTCACATGACCCCCCAGCTGTGGTTTTACCCCACAGAGTCACATGACCCCCCAGCTGTGGTTTTACCCAACAGAGTCACATGATGCCCCAGCTGTGGTTTTACCCCACAGAGTCACATGACCCCCCAGCTGTGGTTTTACCCAACAGAGTCACATGACCCCCCAGCTGTGGTTTTACCCAACAGAGTCACATGATCCCCCAGCTGTGGTTTTACCCAACAGAGTCACATGACCCCCCAGCTGTGGTTTTACCCAACAGAGTCACATGACCCCCCAGCTGTGGTTTTACCCAACAGAGTCACATGATGCCCCAGCTGTGGTTTTACCCCACAGAGTCACATGACCCCCCAGCTGTGGTTTTACCCAACAGAGTCACATGACCCCCCAGCTGTGGTTTTACCCAACAGAGTCACATGATGCCCCAGCTGTGGTTTTACCCCACAGAGTCACATGATGCCCCAGCTGTGGTTTTACCCCACAGAGTCACATGATGCCCCAGCTGTGGTTTTACCCCACAGAGTCACATGACCCCCCAGCTGTGGTTTTACCCAACAGAGTCACATGATCCCCCAGCTGTGGTTTTACCCAACAGAGTCACATGACCCCCCAGCTGTGGTTTTACCCAACAGAGTCACATGACCCCCCAGCTGTGGTTTTACCCAACAGAGTCACATGATGCCCCAGCTGTGGTTTTACCCCACAGAGTCACATGATGCCCCAGCTGTGGTTTTACCCAACAGAGTCACATGACCCCCCAGCTGTGGTTTTACCCAACAGAGTCACATGACCCCCCAGCTGTGGTTTTACCCAACAGAGTCACATGACCCCCCAGCTGTGGTTTTACCCAACAGAGTCACATGACCCCCCAGCTGTGGTTTTACCCCACAGAGTCACATGACCCCCCAGCTGTGGTTTTACCCAACAGAGTCACATGACCCCCCAGCTGTGGTTTTACCCAACAGAGTCACATGATGCCCCAGCTGTGGTTTTACCCCACAGAGTCACATGACCCCCCAGCTGTGGTTTTACCCAACAGAGTCACATGATGCCCCAGCTGTGGTTTTACCCAACAGAGTCACATGATCCCCCAGCTGTGGTTTTACCCAACAGAGTCACATGACCCCCCAGCTGTGGTTTTACCCCACAGAGTCACATGATGCCCCAGCTGTGGTTTTACCCAGCAGAGTCACATGACCCCCCAGCTGTGGTTTTACCCAACAGAGTCACATGATGCCCCAGCTGTGGTTTTACCCCACAGAGTCACATGATCCCCCAGCTGTGGTTTTACCCCACAGAGTCACATGATGCCCCAGCTGTGGTTTTACCCCACAGAGTCACATGACCCCCCAGCTGTGGTTTTACCCAACAGAGTCACATGATGCCCCAGCTGTGGTTTTACCCCACAGAGTCACATGATGCCCCAGCTGTGGTTTTACCCCACAGAGTCACATGATCCCCCAGCTGTGGTTTTACCCAACAGAGTCACATGATCCCCCAGCTGTGGTTTTACCCCACAGAGTCACATGACCCCCCAGCTGTGGTTTTACCCCACAGAGTCACATGACGCCCCAGCTGTGGTTTTACCCAGCAGAGTCACATGATGCCCCAGCTGTGGTTTTACCCCACAGAGTCACATGATGCCCCAGCTGTGGTTTTACCCCACAGAGTCACATGATCCCCCAGCTGTGGTTTTACCCCACAGAGTCACATGACCCCCCAGCTGTGGTTTTACCCAGCAGAGTCACATGATGCCCCAGCTGTGGTTTTACCCCACAGAGTCACATGATGCCCCAGCTGTGGTTTTACCCAGCAGAGTCACATGATGCCCCAGCTGTGGTTTTACCCAGCAGAGTCACATGATCCCCCAGCTGTGGTTTTACCCAGCAGAGTCACATGATGCCCCAGCTGTGGTTTTACCCCACAGAGTCACATGATGCCCCAGCTGTGGTTTTACCCCACAGAGTCACATGATGCCCCAGCTGTGGTTTTACCCCACAGAGTCACATGATGCCCCAGCTGTGGTTTTACCCCACAGAGTCACATGACCCCCCAGCTGTGGTTTTACCCCACAGAGTCACATGACCCCCCAGCTGTGGTTTTACCCCACAGAGTCACATGACCCCCCAGCTGTGGTTTTACCCAGCAGAGTCACATGATGCCCCAGCTGTGCTTTTACCCCACAGAGTCACATGACCCCCCAGCTGTGGTTTTACCCCACAGAGTCACATGATCCCCCAGCTGTGGTTTTACCCAGCAGAGTCACATGATCCCCCAGCTGTGGTTTTACCCCACAGAGTCACATGATCCCCCAGCTGTGGTTTTACCCCACAGAGTCACATGACCCCCCAGCTGTGGTTTTACCCCACAGAGTCACATCACCCCCCAGCTGTGGTTTTACCCAACAGAGTCACATGATCCCCCAGCTGTGGTTGGTGCTGTATGTGTGGTTAGAGCCCAGAGGACCTATGTTTATGTGCCGTAGACATGGACACACAAGGACTGTGTGTCCATGTCTACGGCACATACATACATTCACATTGGATTCTCTTGTTTCTCTTTTATCTGTTGGGGCCATGACTCATCTTCTTCACCATTAAAGCTCAGAGGAAGGAAAGAGCTCCATTAAACGTCCATCAGCGAGCTGCTAATGGCTCCGACAGGCTGCAGTGTGCCCTGAGTGATGCCTGATTTCTGTTTTAAGAGTAAAATGCCCCGAGGTGTTTGTAGTTGTCCTGAGCGTCTGCTGTGATGCCCTCTGGTCCAGCCGCTTCAGTCAGGATCACTTTGCCTTTCTTTGATATCATTTGACCTCATTTATCTCATTCCAATGATCTCCTGGTGTCCTTACTGTATATCCCAGTGAGGTGTATCAGTGTGTCCCATCAGGTGGCTGATGGTCGCTCCACTTCATTAGGGCTGGGCAACGATTAAAATGTTTAATCTAATTAGTCACAGGATTTCCCTGATTAATCGCATGATTTCCCTGATTAATCGCAATTAATCGCATGATTTCCCTGATTAATCGCATGATTTCCATGATTAATTGCATGATTTCCCTGATTAATCGCAATGAATCACATGATTTCCCTGATTAATCGCAATTAATCGCATGATTTCCCTGATTAATTGCATGATTTCCCTGATTAATCCCAATTAATCGCATGATTTCCCTGATTAATCGCAATGAATCACATGATTTCCCTGATTAATCGCAATTAATCGCATGATTTCCCTGATTAATTGCATGATTTCCCTGATTAATCGCAATTAATCGCATGATTTCCCTGATTAATCGCAATTAATCGCATGATTTTCCTTAATCACAATTAATCGCAATGAATCACATGATTTCCCTGATTAATCGCAATTAATCGCATGATTTCCCTTATTAATTGCAATTAAAGCTATGGTAGGTAATCCTAGAGAGCTAGCAAGAGAGCTAGCAAGATTCGAAAGTGGTCCCTCCTCTAAGCTCCACCCCCCCCCCCCCTTCCCCTCCCCATTCCGATATTTTCGTCCCTTTTTCTAAATACATCTTGTATAGATTTCTCTCAGGATAGACGGACCATTTCACCCAGTATTACAAAATGTGTTTCTGAACAGGATTACCAACCATGTCTTTAATCGCATGATTTCCCTTAATCGCAATTAATCACATGATTTTCCTTATTAATCATAATTAATCGCAATTACTTACATGATTTCCCTGATTAATCGCAATTAATCGCATGATTTCCCCTATTAATCGCAATTAAATGCATGATTTCCCGGATTAATTGCAATTAAACGCATGATTTCCCTTATTAATCGCATGATTTCCCTGATTAATTGCAAGTAATCGCATGATTTCCCTGATTAATCGCAATTAATCGCATGATTTTCCTTATTAATCGCAATTAATCGCATGATTTCCCTGATTAATCGCGATTAATCACATGATTTCCCTAATTAATCGCGATTAATCACATGATTTCCCTGATTAATCGCGATTAATCACATGATTTCCCTGATTAATCACGATTAATCGCATTTGTACGCAGAATCCAAAAATGAATCCAAAAGTAGCGTATAGCCTTTAGCATTTAGCTTTATTTTAAATGTGCTGCCATATGAATGAAAGTGCCATAACATTTGTTGTGCAAACACACTTTTAACATCAGCATCTTTCTGTAGTTTTTATGTAGAAGCCTCGCTCCACTGTCTGTTTCCTTGAATGACTTGCTGCTATCAGTTGTGTGTTTTGCCTTTAAGTGATATTTTAGACTGGAACTACTACGCTGAGAAGACAATTCAACTTGGCAGAGTTTACAGATGACTTTGGTTCTGTCGACTCCGCCGTCTGGAAGAACTTTAACATGAAAACGGCCGAGTAAAAGTTCCGTACCCTTCTCCATGTTTGGTGGATCCGCCGCTTACTTTCTTTTTCTTGTGCACAATGTTCTTTGTTTAATTGTGTTGCTGATATTAAGCAGTGGTTGGCCCAACATTTTCTCCATTTAAATGATGACAGAACTGAACGCATTGTGTTTGGGGACACTGTGATGGCCGGCTTTGGCACCTCGTCTTCAAAGCTCAGTTCAACTGTCAGAAATCTGGGAGTGACCTTTGACCTTTGATCTGAGGTCGGACAAACATATTAACAATGTCGTCAGGACTACTTTTTTCCAGCTGCGTCTCCTGGCCAAAGTTAAAATGTTTTTAAGTCATCGTGACCTTGAGAAAGCCATCCGTGCCCTAATAAGTTCAAGGTCAGACTATTTTAATGCGCTTTATGTGGGCGTCTCCCGGTCTTCTCTCTGTCGCCTTCAGCTGGTGCAGAACGCTGCTGCCCGTCTTTAACCAACACCAACAGACGTGTGCACATCACCCCTGTTCCTTTTTATTTTTATTTTATTTAATTTTTTTAATGTATTTTTTCATTATCATTTTTATTTATTTATTTTATTTATTTTTTATTTTTTATTTTAATTTGTTTATTTATTTATTCATTTATTTTGATCACTCCTGTTCTTTTTTTAATTATTTTTTTTAAACAATTTTCATTTTTTATTTTAATATTTGTTTTTAAAAAAAAAATCGTTTTTTTTCATTGTTTTTATTGTTTTATTTTATTTTATTTTAATTTATTTTTTATTTTTATTTTTATTATTATTTTATTTATTTATTTATTTTTAAATTGTTTAATTTTTAAAATGTATTTTTTTTATCACTCCTGTTCTTAACTCCCTCCATTGGCTTCCTGTCCTTTATAGAACTGATTTTAATCATTTAAAGGGGAACTCTGGTATTTTCAACATTAAGCCTCTTTTCTGAGTCGTCTGCATTGTTTTAGAACCCCCCTCACCGCTTTTTTGATGTTTACTGCTGTCTCCGGTATTTGCCTAATTTTGATTCATCTCAACCTGCTCAGAACGGCAAGTCATGTGCATGTCTTGCATGTTTGTAGTTCTCTCGCACCGGAAATGCAATACACCTAGCAGCATTTCCGGTGCGAGAGAACTACAAACATGTCCGCTATCGACGAACATCCAGTCTTCAATACAACTCAATGGGATTTACAAAATGTCAAATAAAACACGACAGAAGCAACTTTTCGCTACGAAATGTGATCTGGATTACCAGTGCACACCAGTAACCACTCCAGTGAGTTGATGATTTTGAAAACGGACGTTTATGGTGCTTTTACGGACCTTTTTGGACATGCACATGACTTGCCGTTCTGAGCAGGTTGAGATGAATCAAAATTAGGCAAATACCGGAGACAGCAGTAAACATCAAAAAAGCGGTGAGGGGGGTTCTAAAACATTGCAGACGACTCAGAAAAGAGGCTTAATGTTGAAAATACCGGAGTTCCCCTTTAATGTTTGTTTTTAAAGCTCTTAACGGCCTCGCCCCGTCGTATTTATCTGAGCTTTTAACAGTCCTGGTAGAGCTCTGAGGTCAGCAGATCAGTTTCTGCTGGAAGTGCCCAGGTCAGAACACAAACCCTGGGGTGAGCGAGCCTTTTCCCAAAGCTGCCCCCAGGCTCTGGAATAAGCCCCCCGTCCAGCTGAGTCTTATTTCTGACCTGGGCCTCTTCACATCCAGGCTAAAAACCTGCTTATTAGGATGGCTTTAATACCCAGTAGCATGAGGACACTTTTATCTGATTTGATTTTGTTGTATTTTATTGCTTTCACTGTTATTTTATTGTTTTTATTTGTTTTTACTTCTTCTTCACTTTATTTATTACCTGCTGTAAAGCACTTAGGATTGTTTGTAAAGGGCTGTAGAAATAAATTATATCTACATTTACATTTTCTGGTTCCGCAGCAGACAGCAAAATACTTTTACAAAATAAAAGCCTGTGAGCAACAGACTTTTACAATAATAAAATAAATAATAAAACAGGTCTGTGGTGTAGTGGGTTGAGCTGGCGCCCCATGTACAGAGGCTATAGTCCTCTCTGCAGCTGGTTCGAGTCCCGCATCGGACGGCCCTGTGCTGCATGTTGTTCCCCCTCTCTCTGCCCCCTGCTTCCTGTCTCTCTGAACTTTCCTATTCATTAAAGGCACAGAAGCCCCCCCCCCCCAAATATATTTGTTTATTTATTTTAAAATAAATAAATATTCATATTTATTTATTTTAAATGTAAAAAATATTTAAAATATTTATTTTTAAATAAATAAATAAAACCTGCGTTAATGCGCGATAAAATATTTATCAGCGTCAAATAATCAACGAGTTAACGTGCCCAGCCCTAATTTTCACATATATATATATATATATATATATATATATATATATATATATATATATATATATATATATATATATATATATTTGTATATTAACGTGAACACAGAAACTTTAGTTGCTGTGAGGAAAAGGAAGTGTGATACAGAAAATAAATGATTCCTGGGTGCTTGCTGTGTCCTCCTCCTGCAGGAGTCGGCTCTCAGTGAGGAGTTCTCCCCCCCGCACACCTCCTCCTCCACCTCCCCTCCGGTCGACTCCTCCTCCAGATCGTCCCACCCGTACCAGACCCTGTCCCAGTCCTCTGACGAGGTAACAGCCCGGAAAATATGTTCAATTAATGGGTATATTTATTTATTTTATTTAGTATTTAGTTAAAACAATTCATTTGGTTTATGGCTAAATATGTGTTAAAATTACTTTATTTTTTATTTATTTATTTCATAGATTTATTTCTGTCATAATACCCCTTTAAGAACGACACAGTGCATGATGGGAGTTGAAAGTTCATGACCTGTGATTAATACGGAAAGAGAAATATTTTTATTTTTTAATTTTTATTCAAACATGTCCCATAGACAAAACAATGACATACTCAAAAGTAAACAGTTTTTTTTAACTTTACATATTCACACCTCCATATATATAAAAAATTGAAGGATCTTAAATGCACAAGATAAAAAAAGGGATAATAAATAATAAAATAAATAAATAAAAAACAAGGAGAAAATAAAAGGTAAGTCCATTCTAAACAGTTACACGGGTTAGGACAGAAAAAAGAGAAAACTACACACGCTGTGCCTCTGAAACATGTTTCTGCAGAATTCACTGCTCCTCCTCTCTTCCTGCTCAGCCCTTGGACGAGCCGTCCTCTGCGATGTCCTCCTGGACCACCCAGCAGGTCTGCCAGTGGCTCAGAGCGCTGAACATGGAGCAGTACGTCCCAGAATTCAGTGCCCGAGACGTCGATGGAGAGCAGCTGCTGCAGATGGACGGCAGCAGGCTGAAGGTGAGGACGGCCCAAAGTTTTCTTTTTCTTTGCCATTAAAGCCCCATTTTATGGCATTTTATGCCATTATTTTATTATTATTATTATTTATTTTTTTGTTTTCTTTTATTTCCTTTTTTTCTTTTTAAACATATGTTTATTGCACATTTTTTAAATTTACAAACGGTGAACAACATAGAACAAGAAGGTACAGATGCAGCAGATGAACGGCAGCAGGCTGAAGGCCCAATGTTTTCTTTTTTTTGCCATTAAAACTGTATTTTATTTTATTATTATTAATATTATTATTATTTTTTTCTTTTTTTGCCATTAAAGCTGTATTTTATTTTATTATTATTAATATTATTATTATTTTTTTCTTTTTTTGCTATTAAAGCTGTATTTTCTTTTTTATTATTTAATTTTTTTTGCCATTAAAGCTGTATTTTATTTTACTATTATTATTTATTTATTTTTCTTTTATTTCCTTTTTTTTTAAACATATGTTTATTGCACATTTTTTAAATTTACAAACGGTGAACAACATAGAACAAGAAGGTACATACAAGAAAAAAAAGCAACGATTATAATAGCAATAATAATTATCAAAATGAAATTAATAAATAAATAACTGGAAGGAGAAAAATAAAAATAATATGATACGTATGTAAAGGTCTAAATGTGTATACTAATTCAGCTCTTCATGCCAGCCATGTCATTAAAAGTCTGTTTCCAAAGAGACGCCTGAGCCTGTCCTCTCGCCCTCTGCAGGCTCTGGGCGTGCTCAGCTCGTCCGATCGCGGCGCCCTGAAGCGTCGCATCAAAGACGTCCAAACGGCGGCGGAGAAGGAGAGAAAAGCTCTGGGCAAGCTGGGGAAACAGAAAGAAAAACAGCGAAGGAAAGACCAGGAGCAGCGCAAGAACTGAGAGCCACCACCAGGGGGCAGCAAAGGGGCGGGAAAGAGAGCAGAGAGGCAGCAGAGGGGGGAGACGGGGGAGGAAAGGGTGAGGATAGACATGGGGGGCAGATTTCTGTCAGAGTGGGAGCTCAGCACAATGAACAATCTGTGTTTGCACACATCCTGGAAAAACCTGGAAATTCATGCTTCAAGACCTGGAAAAGTGATTTCCTGAGAATGTAACTGATCTGAGGAAACGAGAGGAACGAGATTCTGCAGATGTGAGGACATGAAAAGTTATCAGATGATGGAGGCATTTCAGGCTGCGTCTGTATTTCATGTTTATTGTTACGGAAGCCCTGAAAGGACATAAAATTCAGAGCGCCACATTTCCTGTTTCAGCTCCTTATTTCATCCCAAAGATTCACGAAAGTCTTTAACTGATGATGTTGTTGATGCTTTTTATCCAAAAAGACTTTCAGATCCCAGGTGGGCAGGTAGCGTGAGGGGCCTAAGGGCCCCTACTGTAGGTAGCACCTTTCATGCAGGTGGGCAGGTAGCGTGAGGGGCCCCTAAGGACCCCTACTGTAGGTAGCACCTTTCATGCAGGTGGGCAGGTAGCGTGAGGGGCCTAAGGACCCCTACTGGAGGTAACACCTTTCATGCAGGTGGGCAGGTAGCGTGAGGGGCCCCTAAGGACCCCTACTGGAGGTAGCACCTTTCATGCAGGTGGGCAGGTAGCGTGAGGGGCCTAAGGACCCCTACTGGAGGTAGCACCTTTCATGCAGGTGGGCAGGTAGCGTGAGGGGCCTAAGGACCCCTACTGGAGGTAACACCTTTCATGCAGGTGGGCAGGTAGCGTGAGGGGCCCCTAAGGACCCCTACTGGAGGTAGCACCTTTCATGCAGGTGGGCAGGTAGCGTGAGGGGCCTAAGGACCCCTACTGGAGGAGGCACCTTTCATGCAGGTGGGCAGGTAGCGTGAGGGGCCTAAGGACCCCTACTGGAGGTAACACCTTTCATGCAGGTGGGCAGGTAGCGTGAGGGGCCTAAGGACCCCTACTGGAGGTAACACCTTTCATGCAGGTGGGTAGGTAGCGTGAGGGGCCTAAGGGCCCCTACTGGAGGTAGCACCTTTCATGCAGGTGGGCAGGTAGCGTGAGGGGCCTAAGGACCCCTACTGGAGGTAGCACCTTTCATGCAGGTGGGCAGGTAGCGTGAGGGGCCTAAGGACCCCTACTGGAGGTAACACCTTTCATGCAGGTGGGCAGGTAGCATGAGGGGCCTAAGGACCCCTACTGGAGGTAGCACCTTTCATGCAGGTGGGCAGGTAGCATGAGGGGCCTAAGGACCCCTACTGGAGGTAGCACCTTTCATGCAGGTGGGCAGGTAGCATGAGGGGCCTAAGGACCCCTACTGGAGGTAACACCTTTCATGCAGGTGGGCAGGTAGCATGAGGGGCCTAAGGGCCCCTACTGGAGGTAGCACCTTTCATGCAGGTGGGCAGGTAGCGGGAGGGGCCTAAGGACCCCTACTGGAGGTAACACCTTTCATGCAGGTGGGCAGGTAGCATGAGGGGCCTAAGGGCCCCTACTGGAGGTAGCACCTTTCATGCAGGTGGGCAGGTAGCGTGAGGGGCCTAAGGACCCCTACTGGAGGTAGATCTCACCGCTATACTTTCCAGTCACATCTTCTGGATTTCTGATGATTTACTGTTGAATCATTTGAGCTCCTCTGATTATTTTAATTCTAATTTCCCTTTTGGATCAATAAAGTACTTTAATTTTTCTTTCTTTCTTTCTTTTGATTTAATTTTCTTCACGTCTGTGCTTGGTCCGTTGGGGCTTCCGTTGTTTTTACAATAAATTTGATTTGGTCTGATCACATGGTCTCTTTGTGCCATCGGCTCCTCGCTGCTTCTGACAAACTGTACGTCGATGCTGACCAATCACAGCTCTCGGTGCTCCACAACCTGTGTGATGTCATCAGTGAGGAGGATCCAGGGGGCCGACGGCTTTGCACAGTGTCCAGGTTGTGTAGATCGGCCAGAAGAATATTAACCCTTTGTGCGGTCTTAACATTGTGTTTACTCCCTTTGTGCTATGGGTCAAAAATGACCAAAATAAAGCAACTTAATTGAATTTTAAATCCAAAATCTATTTTGTATGATGAAACCACCTGTTATTCATCTATTCAACTCAATTCAATACATTTTTTTCATGTATTTTTTGTTACACAATACAAAAAGACAATCAGCAGTTTTCAGGATTACACTTTTTATTTTTTTTGGTCAGTTGGACCAACAGTTTTCTTGTTTTCTCAGTTTTCTTTTACATAATAAAGGTTTATTATTGCTATTATATAAATGTGAAGTAATTACTTCTGAATTAATTATATTGAAAGGGAAAAAAACAGCGAACTTTTTTCTGGTGTTTAAATGTTTTTATAATTCACGGGTCAAAAATGACCCATAAGACAATCTTTGTGCCCTAGTGGTGTACAGCCCACATGGAAACATAAACAAAAATAAAGTGTGACTTTTTCTAATGATGGGGTCCCGTTAGGAAAAGTCATAAAAAGATAGTTTACGGTATTTTTTCTGCAGCTAAACATGGTGGTGGCTCACTTTGGACCCGCAAGACAACAGGAGGGTTGAAGACAGGATGTTGGGAAAATATTCCCAGTCGCCCACTGTAGGATACGACTCCATCAAATCCAGAGTTATGGTGGATGATAAAGGAAACAATGTGCAACAGCTTCATTATTATGACCAAACAATTTATTCACGGATGTGGATTCATCAAAGTCAGATCGTATTTTTAGTTCTTCCTGGATGAACTCTGCAGTGAGACATTTTAATAAGCCTTTGGCCATTGGCTGCTGATATTTTAAAAGGAGTTCTGCCTTGAGGGTTATATTTTTGTCGGTTAAAGAGATTTTCTTTTCGCCTAAACGGAGAGCCTTAACCGACCCCGAATCTTTAGTCTCATTTAGAGATTGCTGCTTGTACTTCTTGTTTGTTTGTTTGTGTGTTTGTTCTCTGCTTGTTTGTTTGTTTGTGTGTTTGTTCTCTGTTTGTTTGTTTGTGTGTTTGTTCTCTGCTTGTTTTTTTGTTTGTTTTCTGCTTGTTTGTTTGTTTGTTGTCTGTTTGTTTGTTTGTGTGTTTGTTCTCTGCTTGTTTTTTTGTTTGTGTGTTTGTTCTCTGCTTGTTTGTTTGTTTGTTTTATGCTTGTTTGTTTGTTTGTTGTCTGTTTGTTTGTTTGTGTGTTTGTTCTCTGTTTGTTTGTTTGTGTGTTTGTTCTCTGCTTGTTTTTTTGTTTGTGTGTTTGTTCTCTGTTTGTCTGCTTCCAGGTGCTCCTGGTGCCTCTGAGGCTGGACTCCCCACAGAGGCCGTGGATTGACTTCAGTTTTGTTTTTACAGGTGTAGCAGCTGGTTGTTAGATTTTTCATTGGTTTCCATGTTTGTCTCTTCATGTTTCTGTTTCTGATGGTTGAGCTTTACATTCATAAAGCTTCCCTTGGCATAGCAAATGTGTTTAGCATAAACGGTATTCAGATTACAGTTCTGCTGCCATAATGCTGGACAGGACGAGGGGTTAAAGAAAAAATGGTTGCGTTCCCTCTCGACTCTTCCAACCTCCTCTTGTTCAGTGTTGGTGCAGACGATGAGAATGAAAGTGAGAAAGGTTCTCTGAAAAACAAAGGTTATTTACCGAGTATTGGTATGTTACAGCCATTTTATGGTTTTTATGTTTTGGCCTACTAAGGTAACATTTGGGTTATGTATGACATATGTGGTATGAAATATTTAGTTGTTATGGAAAATGTGGAATGCTTATGCCTGGATTATGATTTAGTTTTGTTATTAGGTTGATTGCTTTAAGTATGACGATCCCCATTGGGGTGACGTCATTGGGTCAAAAGTCATTATATCCGGGTTTTTTGAGTTGGTTTGGTGAATGGGAAATGCAGACCGGGCTGTCATACTATTTTTGACCGTACTTACTTAATGTTGTTACATTTTCATCATCTTTTCGTTTAGTTTGGACTGTTAACTTATTTTGACTGCACTTTCATTCATCACTTGTTATCATCCTGGACACAATAAATTATTTTCTACAACAAAAGGAGTGCGCGTTCGATCCCAGCCGAGTCCCAGTGTTTCTCCATTCCTTGGAACTTTGGAAAAAATTGGACCGAACAGGTATGTGGATCTTTGGGAGTGAGAAAGTTTTTCATGATAGAATTATTATATTAATCTGGTCCTCTCTGTGCCAGCTCACAATTAATCTTTCTTTTTTTTTTTTTTTCAGCACAGAGGCATTGTTGGATAACCAACCTTCATATATTTCCATGTTTGCAATGTGAAGTTTGAATACAGTTCTCAGTAACAGCTCTGCATTCAAATGTGGAGACAAGTCCACAGTGAACATTGTCAGTCATATTCAAATACGTCTCAACTGTCAGCTTTTATCTGATCAGATCGAGGTTTTTCAACCAGAAACTTGCTACTTTACTATGACTGGAGGATGTTTGGGCTTTTCAACTGAACCACTTTATTCATTTTGTATTTATTTATTTTGTTTCATGCCAGATGATTCTTAATAGAATGTGAAAATTGATATTTTCTTCAGAACAAAACTGGAGAATATCATTCACGATTAAACAGCACAGACATGTTCAGGTGTTTTAACGGGTGTTTTCCACAGCTGTTGCATCTGCTCCTGGGGTGAAGTCAGCAGAACGGAGGGGCAACAACAGAAATCAGTTTATCAGTCTGATAATAGAGTCAGTGATGCAAAGACGTTGGTTTGTTAGCAGAAGCTGAGCATCAAAAGTGGCTCATCGAGGAAAAGAAAGAGATGAGGCATGGACACCGAGTGTCACTGTGTTGATGAGGTAAAATGGCGACACATTTTAAAGTCTGCGACAGCAACAGCTGTCTCAGGTTCCCAGCTGAGGAGTGAAGAGAGAAAGCCATCGAGCAACATGACCTCATGGCAGTGCATGTAAACATCATACCACTTCAGACACTTCCACAAGTCATTCTGACCCTTTAACCCCTTAACGCCTGAATCTATATAGCTGTATATAAAAAAAAAATGTTTTAGCCTTTAAGTAGATGGTAAATAATGCTGAGATTATTCATTTCACTTTTGCACAAAAAATAAATAGAAATTTTGGTATGTTGCTTATTTGCAACACCAGGCATAATGGTCAATAATAAGATAACAACAACACAGTAATATAACAGTGAAAAAACAATGTTTTTTTATCCACCCTTTTTTTTTTTTACATATTTATTTATATAAAGGTTCCCAGGTCCGTAGTGAATATGGACTAACCGGCATTGGGGGAATAAAGATGCTATCTCAGCTGGTTGATTGATCCAAACGGTTTGTAGCATATAGGCAACAATAGGCGTTAAGGGGTTAAGGTCCATTTTTCACAAACTATACTCAGTCTCATCACATCCCATCTCTCTCTTTTAGGCTTCTTGAAAAAATAGTTGCAGCTCAACTTTGTGATTTACGATACAGAAATAATCTGTTTGAAGAGTTTCAGTCAGTTGCCTGTCACTATTTTTTAAACTTTTCCAATTGTTTGAGAGGAAATGAGTTTACTGCAAGTATAGTTAAAAAAAAAAAACAGTCTTTTATTTCAAAGATATCGTGTGTTTACAACAGCGGGCATCAGAATGTGTTCTCATAGCTGTTAAACCTGCAGGAATGTTAAAAAGTTCATCTTCACATGTTATTTAGTGCCGTTTGTATTATGGAACATTAAATATGCCACTGAACTAATAACACATCTCTGACTGTGGTTACAGCAGCAGCTCATTATGAAAATGAACGATTCTCAGAAGATCATCTGTTCACAGAGACTTTGACTCAGGTCAAAATTTAAACTTTAACAAATTTGAACGGCTTATTTGGAAGGTGCCTTATCAAAACGGACACACCCTTTCAGACCAATGAGAACAGAATAGATAAATACGTTATTCATCCCCCAATGGGGGAAATTCAAAAGAAAGAAGAACCTCCCAGAAGAATGTCAGATAGCGTTATCTCTTTTTCCTCTGCAGCCAAAACTGGATGAAAAGGATCCATCAGGGGAGTGGCTGGAAATGTTCATATAAGTAACCTGTTGAGCTCCTTCAACCTGCACACTGACCCCGCTGTGGTGCGACCGACCGGATCTGAGCTCCACAACTGCACAACTCCAGAACTCCAGAGCTCCAGAACTGCACAACTCCAGAACTCCAGAACTCCAGAACTCCAGAACTCCAGAACTCCAGAACTCCAGAACTCCAGAACTCCAGAACTCCAGAACTCCAGAACTCCTCTCCACGTCTGAGGTGAACTCCTTTTCATGTAGTCTGAACAGGACTAAAGATTATTTTTCCTTTAACAATCTATCAACACGAATGATAAATTGCTGATTTTTAAGGTCAAACATGTTTGGATAACGAGTTTTAACTCGTAGAACAAAAGAAGTTTTACGTACGATCAGAAAATAATGAAACTGCTGCTTCGTGTCTGCCATGAATACAAAATAAATACAACATTTTTAGAAATGTCTCAGTAAATAAGTTGATAAATGCAACTAAAATTACATTTCAAAAAATGATTGAGAAAAACTATTGAATAGAATCTCATAATAAATCTAGTTTTCTATGTTTATTTTCAGCTGCATTTGTTCAGGCTTGTGTTAATATCCCAGTTTAATTACTTTGTGGTATCTGTGTAGGAGGGCTGCACAGCTGCACAGTGGTTAGCACTGTCTGTCTGCATGTTCTCTCAGGGTTCTCCGGGTTCTCCGGGTTCTCCGGGTTCTCCCAGCACCCAAAAACATGCCTGTTAGGTTACCTGGTGTCTCTAAACTGTCCCGAGGAGCGAGTGCACTGAACAAAGTGACTTTTTGCTGAAGTAAACTTTATTAGAGTAACTGTATTTCTAAGATTCAGTAAGAACTCAAGTTTCTAAAGTAAAATGAAACATTTTATTAACGTAATACATGAATTATGGGGGAAGAGTAAGTTTTACTCAGGTTTCCTCATACAATTTAAATGTTTAATAGTTGTATGTACATAAACCTGGAAATACTACATAAACTTTACTCTGAAAGTGTATCGTTAAAATCTACTAAGTTACTTCATAACAGCAAATAATACAGATATATAAAATTTAGGCAAGTTTATCTGTACGGCACAATTCAACTACAGGGCGACTTAAAGTGCTTTACAGATACATTAAAACAGTAGAAATAAAAAGCAGGATTTAGATTTTAAACTAAAAAAAGAAAGAAATAAGAACAATAGATAAAATCAGTAGTTAAAATGTGATTAAGTTTGAAACTCATTTATTTAAAATTATGTTGAGTATATGAGTAAAATGATGTTCCTGCCTATGAAAAACAAGTAGACTTTACTTCATTTGTTTAAATAAATATAACTTAAAACTTAGATAAGTAAATGTTACTTAATATCTTCTAAACTGTTTTATGGTGAGTAAAATTTACTTGATATTGCAGCATTAAATATTACTTACAAAGGCTTTTTTTTTTAGTAAATCTTAAGTTTGTCTCTGTGATGGAGCGCTTACATCTGGCCCTGAGTTGGATGAACTGGGTTTAGAATCCGGAGTTTGTTGTACTGCTGAATTTGAACCCATTTAATGCTAAACGTAACTGAATATTTTTGCTGTGTCATCATTGTTCTGTCATGACTCAGCTTTCTGACGTCCTGTTGTTGGCCAGATGCAAACAGATGTTTCTGTGTGTTCTCAGTCATGGCGTCGGCCGGCCAGCTGCTGCTGCTGTTGGTGCTGTCCTCGCTCCTGCTCTGCAGCCTGAGTGCTCCTCCGTCCTCCAGCCAGCAGGAACACCACGCTCTGCAGAAGAGGACGGGTCCTTCTGATGTAGGAAAATCTGTTAAAAAGATAGTAACTGGAGGGAAGCCACTTAATCCTACTGATGTAAAAGATAAGATTATAAAGGTGGTAGCTGCAGCGGAGCCACTTCTTGACCTCATACCAGAACCTGCAAGGCATTATGTAAAAGCTGTTTTTAAGTTGTTAACAGGGCAGGCAGGAGATACAGAACAAATAATAGGAAGTCTGAAGGCTGAATTTAAAAAGCTAAATGAAAAGCTTGACAGACATCATGAAATAACTCTGTGGAACACCTGGGCAAGCGGTCCCTACCAGGAGGCTGAGATTAATATTATGTTAGCCTGGAAAAAGTTCGACCAATTCCAAGATGAATGTAAGGGTTCGTGCTCTGATCAATATAAGAATACTTTTAAGGAACTTCATACAAACATGGCGTCTGCTCCTGATAAGCTGCACCTCTTACTAAACGCACAGCAACCCTCCTTCATCACTGACTTTGGAAAGCTGCTGGCTGACCATGTTAGATGTCACGAAAAGAGCATCGATGACTTCACTGTGCTGATTGATAAACTTATGTTCATGGGCAACATCATCAGTGGGTTATATTACAGCACCATTGGAGTTAACAGAGATCAGGAACTCATTAAAATCACACATGAAACATCAATGGCCATGTCCAACATCCACAAGTACTGCATTTTACACCCTGATGAATACATTAAGAAGGACACGCTGGATCTGATTGATGAGAACCAGGATCGCAGTGAACTAGCAAAAGACATCCGGTCCTCTCTGGAGCAGAAGTTCGACAGGTACGACTGGTTGGTCGTTGCCTTTATCACTAGAAATTCACAATATTCATTTTGGTTCTTCAAAAAGCTGAATAAACATTTTTTATCAGGATTTGCTGAAGTGACAAAAGGGGAAGTTAGTGTAGCCGTGGCTAAGCAGGTCAAAGGGACTTACAGCAGGGCTGAAAAGGTGAAGGAAGACATCACAAAGTGCCTGGGTAAAAAGCCCGACTGTCAAGAAGTCATAGAAAAACTCAAACAATGTAAGGACAACAAAGGTGCTGAGCTCATGGGCATGGTTACAGCTGTTCACTCATATATCAGCAAAAGTCATGATAGCGTTGTTGATCCCAGTAAAAAAGAGCAAGACTCAGATGACGAGTACATTGATCAAGATAAAACATCTGAATTACCGTACATTCACAAAGGACAGTGTAATAAATACAAGATTTTTGATGGTGGGCACTTTAGGGTTATGATTAAAAGTGATGAAGAGATGCAAAACGAGGATCCGTGTAAAGATGTGGACTGCGGTGGTATAGACAGAGGTGAGTGTGTCCCTTTAAAAAATGTCCTGAAAGCAGTGTGTGAGTGTAAGATGGGTTTCCACGGTAAGGAGTGTGAAGAAAAATTTGTCTAAAAAGTGAACCGTGCGGTCAAAAAGAAAATGATGAAATGAGCCTTCTGCTATTCTCACTCATCTCAGGTTTCACTAGAACTACAAACATCAAATCTTTCTGCTGCTTCTGCTGAAGACTTTAATCAGTTCAGCTTCACCAATCTCACCGAGAAGATCGTTTTCTGATTAAAACTACAGTTAACCGATCTCACGGGGGAAACATGCTTCTTGTTAATCTGAAACATTACTGAGAATATGAATAAATAAGAAATAAATTATGAATGTTGGGATCATTTATAAAGGGAAACATTGAATGTTTTCTGTCATTTTGTTTATTTTTCGGCTGCTTAAAACACAACAGATTTGTGCATAAAGATTTTGTCCACAGAAAGTTATCAGAATTGGAAAAATAAATATCTTATGGTGCAGCTCAGGAGAGAAAACATTTGTAAATCGGTGAATAATAAACTTTTCACCTGTTCGCTTGATGTGATGTCCCACTAACTTCTGTAGCTGCTGCTGCAATCGTAATGACTTCCTGTCAGACCATGTGACTGCCTCCAACCTATGAAATGCTTTTACTTTGAGCTTCTGTTTAAACTTTGACAGACTGAAATGAATAAAAAATGTTCCTGTCATTATCTGTCTATGTTATCATTATTTTATTATTCTTCTGAACATGAAAAAACTGTGAGATTAATCCATCCAGTTCTCTCCTCTGCATCAGCTGAAAATCTTTCAGGTTCTGCACTTTCCTTTAAACCGAATTTAGTTTTAAGAAAAAATAAGCCTTTGATGAGCCAGTTTCTGTTATTTGTTCACCTCCTTATAGAGATGGGGACTCGCATACTACTCCCACTACTCCTACTAACTTTCTGAGTTAGTATGCGAGTTTGAGTAAGCAGAAGTTCCCGGATGCATACTAGATTCTCTGAAATGTTGGGTATGCATCATGAGGTCACTACTCATACTCAAACTACCCAAGATGCAACGTAACGTGACGTCGCCGATCGTCATTTCCCGTCAAAACGGCAGTTTCAAGCTAGCTACAACGAGGGTAGGTTCACTTCCTGTTTTCAAAACAAAAGCACCAATTGTATGGTAATGGCTTTCCCTATGATAAAAGGCAACGGGTATTTTATTTTGTGAAAATAACAGGAAGTGCGTTGCTAACTGCGGCTAGCTTTAGCAGCGCCGAATTCGTGGGAACAAAATTGTAAACAGCCGGTATTTTGTCAGGTTTTCAACACGTTGGGGATCTAAACGACTACTTTCTCACCTGAAAATGTTTCAAATGTTGCTAAAGTTTACAGAGTTTAGAGCTTAAGAGAAATCAGCTTCAGGCTGGCTGATTTCGGCTCGGGCAGGAGCGAAATGCATTGTGGGTAAACGCTCTGCATACTGTCTGATCGAATGAGTATGCAGTATGTAGTATGCAGTATGCAGTATGTAGTATGCAGTATGCAGTATGCAGTATGTACTATGTACTATGTAGTATGTAGTATATAGTATGCAGTATATAGTATGCACTATGTAGTATGTAGTATATAGTATGCAGTATATAGTATGCAGTATGTAGTATGTAGTATATAGTATGCAGTATGTAGTATGTAGTATGCAGTATATAGTATGTAGTATGCAGTATGTAGTATATAGTATGTAGTATGCAGTATGTACTATGTACTATGTAGTATGCAGTATGCAGTATGTAGTATGCAGTATGTAGTATGCAGTATGCAGTATGTAGTATGTAGTATATAGTATGCAGTATGTAGTATGTAGTATGCAGTATATAGTATGTAGTATGCAGTATGTAGTATATAGTATGTAGTATGCAGTATGTAGTATATAGTATGCAGTATGTAGTATGTAGTATGTAGTATGTAGTATGCAGTATGCAGTGTGTAGTATGCAGTATGTAGTATATAGTTTGTAGTATATAGTATGCAGTATGTAGTATGTAGTATATAGTATGTAGTATGTAGTATGTAGTATGTAGTATATAGTATGTAGTATGTAGTATGCAGTATGCAGTATTTAGTAAGCTGTATGTAATATGTAGTATGTAGTATGCAGTATGTAGTATATAGTTTGTAGTATGTAGTATGCAGTATGCAGTATTTAGTAAGCTGTATGTAATATGTAGTATGTAGTATGCAGTATATAGTATATAGTATGTAGTACGTCGTATGTAGTATATAGTATATAGTATGTAGTATGTAGTATGTAGTATGCAGTATGTAGTATGTAGTATGTAGTATGTAGTATGTAGTACGTAGTATATAGTATGTAGTATGTAGTATTCAGTATATAGTATGTAGTACGTAGTATATAGTATGTAGTATATAGTATATAGTATGTAGTACGTAGTATATAGTATGCAGTATGTAGTATGCAGTATGCAGTATGTAGTATGTAGTATGTAGTATGCAGTATGCAGTATGTAGTATGTAGTATGCAGTATGTAGTATGCAGTATGTAGTATGTAGTATGCAGTATGCAGTATGCAGTATGTAGTATGTAGTATGCAGTATGCAGTATGCAGTATGTAGTATGCAGTATGTAGTATGTAGTATGTAGTATGCAGTATGCAGTATGCAGTATGTAGTATGGAAGTATGTAGTATGCAGTATGTAGTATGTAGTATGCAGTATGTAGTATGCAGTATGTAGTATGTAGTATGCAGTATGTAGTATGCAGTATGTAGTATGTAGTATGCAGTATGTAGTATGCAGTATGTAGTATGTAGTATGCAGTATGTAGTATGCAGTATGTAGTATGCAGTATGCAGTATGTAGTATGCAGTATGTAGTATGCAGTATGCAGTATGTAGTATGTAGTATATAGTATGCAGTATGTAGTATGTAGTATGCAGTATATAGTATGTAGTATGCAGTATGTAGTATATAGTATGTAGTATGCAGTATGTAGTATATAGTATGCAGTATATAGTATGTAGTATGTAGTATGTAGTATGTAGTATGCAGTATATAGTATGTAGTATGCAGTATGTAGTATATAGTATGTAGTATGCAGTATGTAGTTTATAGTATGCAGTATGTAGTATGTAGTATGTAGTATGTAGTATGTAGTATGTAGTATGCAGTATGCAGTGTGTAGTATATAGTATGTAGTATATAGTTTGTAGTATATAGTATGCAGTATGTAGTATGTAGTATATAGTATGTAGTATGTAGTATGTAGTATGTAGTATATAGTATGTAGTATGTAGTATGTAGTATGCAGTATGCAGTATTTAGTAAGCTGTATGTAATATGTAGTATGTAGTATGCAGTATGTAGTATATAGTTTGTAGTATGTAGTATGCAGTATGCAGTATTTAGTAAGCTGTATGTAATATGTAGTATGTAGTATGCAGTATATAGTATATAGTATGTAGTACGTCGTATGTAGTATATAGTATATAGTATGTAGTATGTAGTATGTAGTATGTAGTATGCAGTATGTAGTATGTAGTATGTAGTATGTAGTACGTAGTATATAGTATGTAGTATGTAGTATTCAGTATATAGTATGTAGTACGTAGTATATAGTATGTAGTATATAGTATATAGTATGTAGTACGTAGTATATAGTATGCAGTATGTAGTATGCAGTATGCAGTATGTAGTATGTAGTATGTAGTATGCAGTATGCAGTATGTAGTATGTAGTATGCAGTATGTAGTATGCAGTATGTAGTATGTAGTATGCAGTATGCAGTATGCAGTATGTAGTATGTAGTATGCAGTATGCAGTATGTAGTATGCAGTATGTAGTATGTAGTATGTAGTATGCAGTATGCAGTATGTAGTATGGAAGTATGTAGTATGCAGTATGTAGTATGTAGTATGCAGTATGTAGTATGCAGTATGTAGTATGTAGTATGCAGTATGTAGTATGCAGTATGTAGTATGTAGTATGCAGTATGTAGTATGCAGTATGTAGTATGTAGTATGCAGTATGTAGTATGCAGTATGTAGTATGCAGTATGCAGTATGTAGTATGCAGTATGTAGTATGCAGTATGCAGTATGTAGTATGCAGTATGTAGTATGCAGTATGTAGTATGCAGTATGCAGTATGTAGTATGCAGTATGTAGTATGCAGTATGTAGTATGTAGTATGCAGTATGTAGTATGCAGTATGTAGTAGGGCTGACGGCAAATAATTGATTGGTCGTTGGTCGACCAAAAAAATTACCAGTCGACCAAATTCCATTGGTTGATTGGTCGCAGGAAAAAAAAAAGCTGTCTCGTCAAAGGGCTCCCGGGACTTTTAATTTGAAGGGCGTGACAAAGGAAGACGTCAAACAAATCAAAACGGTAAATTAGTGTTACAAGGACAGAACGATCAGTTAGCGCGTAACCCGTCCTGGGGTAACGTCCCAGGAGTTCGTTGCGCAGGGCACACTTTGCAGCGGTGCATCAGTGCGGCTTTTAAAATCCCATTTGCCGAGTTATAGCAGCTGCCAGACGTCTTGTTGGACATTTTAAGAAAAGTGCCAAGGCTACAGCGGCTCTCACTGAAAAACAAATACAACAGAACGTTGTTGAACACAAACTCATCCAGGATGTCTCCACGAGATGGAACTCACTGCATGTTGGAGCGCCTTCTGGAACAGAGGTGGCCGGTCAGCGCTGTACTTTCCGACCCCGTTACCACACACAGATCACGGCCGCGCTGTCATCCTCGCGCAGCAACAGGTTTATTTATTTTATTTTGGTGACGTCTTTTCATGTTTACCAGTTTATATAGTTACATACATACTAGTATGTAGTATATAGTATGTAGTATATAGTATGTAGTATATAGTATGTAGTATATAGTATGCAGTATGTAGTATGTAGTATATAGTATGCAGTATGCAGTATGCAGTATGCAGTATGTAGTATGTAGTATGCAGTATGTAGTATGTAGTATGCAGTATGTAGTATATAGTATGTAGTATGCAGTATGTAGTATGTAGTATATAGTATGCAGTATGCAGTATGCAGTATGTAGTATGCAGTATGCAGTATGCAGTATGTAGTATGCAGTATGTAGTATATAGTATGTAGTATGCAGTATGCAGTATGTAGTGTGTAGTATGCAGTATGTAGTATGTAGTATGCAGTATGTAGTATATAGTATGTAGTATGCAGTATGTAGTATGTAGTATATAGTATGCAGTATGCAGTATGCAGTATGTAGTATGCAGTATGCAGTATGTAGTATGCAGTATGCAGTATGCAGTATGCAGTATGTAGTATGCAGTATGTAGTATGTAGTATATAATATGTAGTATGCAGTATGTAGTATGTAGTATGCAGTATGCAGTATGCAGTATGTAGTATGCAGTATGCAGTATGCAGTATGTAGTATGCAGTATGTAGTATGTAGTATATAATATGTAGTATGCAGTATGTAGTATGTAGTATGTAGTATGCAGTATATAGTATGCAGTATGTAGTATGTAGTATATAGTATGTAGTATATAGTATGTAGTATGCAGTATGTAGTATGTAGTATATAGTATGCAGTATGCAGTATGCAGTATGTAGTATGCAGTATGTAGTATGCAGTATGTAGTATGTAGTATATAATACGTAGTATGCAGTATGTAGTATGTAGTATGTAGTATGCAGTATGTAGTATGCAGTATGTAGTATATAGTATGTAGTATGCAGTATGTAGTATGTAGTATGCAGTATGTAGTATGTAGTATGCAGTATGTAGTATGCAGTATGCAGTATGTAGTATGCAGTATGCAGTATGTAGTATGCAGTATTTAGTAAGCTGTATGTAATATGTAGTATGTAGTATGCAGTATATAGTATATAGTATGTAGTACGTCGTATGTAGTATATAGTATATAGTATGTAGTATGTAGTATGTAGTATGCAGTATGTAGTATGTAGTATGTAGTATGTAGTACGTAGTATATAGTATGTAGTATGTAGTATTCAGTATATAGTATGTAGTACGTAGTATATAGTATGTAGTATATAGTATATAGTATGTAGTACGTAGTATATAGTATGCAGTATGTAGTATGCAGTATGCAGTATGTAGTATGTAGTATGTAGTATGCAGTATGCAGTATGTAGTATGTAGTATGCAGTATGTAGTATGCAGTATGTAGTATGTAGTATGCAGTATGCAGTATGCAGTATGTAGTATGTAGTATGCAGTATGCAGTATGCAGTATGTAGTATGCAGTATGTAGTATGTAGTATGTAGTATGCAGTATGCAGTATGCAGTATGTAGTATGGAAGTATGTAGTATGCAGTATGTAGTATGTAGTATGCAGTATGTAGTATGTAGTATGCAGTATGTAGTATGCAGTATGTAGTATGTAGTATGCAGTATGTAGTATGCAGTATGTAGTATGTAGTATGCAGTATGTAGTATGCAGTATGTAGTATGCAGTATGCAGTATGTAGTATGCAGTATGTAGTATGCAGTATGCAGTATGTAGTATGCAGTATGTAGTATGCAGTATGTAGTATGCAGTATGTAGTATGCAGTATGCAGTATGTAGTATGCAGTATGTAGTATGCAGTATGTAGTATGTAGTATGCAGTATGTAGTATGCAGTATGTAGTAGGGCTGACGGCAAATAATTGATTGGTCGTTGGTCGACCAAAAAAATTACCAGTCGACCAAATTCCATTGGTTGATTGGTCGCAGGAAAAAAAAAAGCTGTCTCGTCAAAGGGCTCCCGGGACTTTTAATTTGAAGGGCGTGACAAAGGAAGACGTCAAACAAATCAAAACGGTAAATTAGTGTTACAAGGACAGAACGATCAGTTAGCGCGTAACCCGTCCTGGGGTAACGTCCCAGGAGTTCGTTGCGCAGGGCACACTTTGCAGCGGTGCATCAGTGCGGCTCTTAAAATCCCATTTGCCGAGTTATAGCAGCTGCCAGACGTCTTGTTGGACATTTTAAGAAAAGTGCCAAGGCTACAGCGGCTCTCACTGAAAAACAAATACAACAGAACGTTGTTGAACACAAACTCATCCAGGATGTCTCCACGAGATGGAACTCACTGCATGTTGGAGCGCCTTCTGGAACAGAGGTGGCCGGTCAGCGCTGTACTTTCCGACCCCGTTACCACACACAGATCACGGCCGCGCTGTCATCCTCGCGCAGCAACAGGTTTATTTATTTTATTTTGGTGACGTCTTTTCATGTTTACCAGTTTATATAGTTACATACATACTAGTATGTAGTATATAGTATGTAGTATATAGTATGTAGTATATAGTATGTAGTATATAGTATGTAGTATGCAGTATGTAGTATGTAGTATATAGTATGCAGTATGCAGTATGCAGTATGTAGTATGTAGTATGCAGTATGTAGTATGTAGTATGCAGTATGTAGTATATAGTATGTAGTATGCAGTATGTAGTATGTAGTATATAGTATGCAGTATGCAGTATGCAGTATGTAGTATGCAGTATGCAGTATGCAGTATGTAGTATGCAGTATGTAGTATATAGTATGTAGTATGCAGTATGCAGTATGTAGTATGTAGTATGCAGTATGTAGTATGTAGTATGCAGTATGTAGTATATAGTATGTAGTATGCAGTATGTAGTATGTAGTATATAGTATGCAGTATGCAGTATGCAGTATGTAGTATGCAGTATGCAGTATGCAGTATGCAGTATGTAGTATGCAGTATGTAGTATGTAGTATATAATATGTAGTATGCAGTATGTAGTATGTAGTATGCAGTATGCAGTATGCAGTATGTAGTATGCAGTATGCAGTATGTAGTATGCAGTATGTAGTATGTAGTATATAATATGTAGTATGCAGTATGTAGTATGTAGTATGTAGTATGCAGTATATAGTATGCAGTATGTAGTATGTAGTATATAGTATGTAGTATATAGTATGTAGTATGCAGTATGTAGTATGTAGTATATAGTATGCAGTATGCAGTATGCAGTATGCAGTATGTAGTATGCAGTATGTAGTATGCAGTATGTAGTATGTAGTATATAATATGTAGTATGCAGTATGTAGTATGTAGTATGTAGTATGCAGTATGTAGTATGCAGTATGTAGTATATAGTATGTAGTATGCAGTATGTAGTATGTAGTATGTAGTATGCAGTATGTAGTATGTAGTATGCAGTATGTAGTATGCAGTATGCAGTATGTAGTATGCAGTATGTAGTATGTAGTATATAATATGTAGTATGTAGTATGCAGTATGTAGTATGCAGTATGTAGTATGTAGTATATAATATGTAGTATGTAGTATGCAGTATGTAGTATGTAGTATATAGTATGCAGTATGCAGTATGCAGTATGTAGTATGCAGTATGCAGTATGTAGTATGCAGTATGTAGTATGTAGTATATAATATGTAGTATGTAGTATGCAGTATGTAGTATGCAGTATGTAGTATATAGTATGTAGTATGCAGTATGTAGTATGTAGTATGTAGTATGCAGTATGTAGTATGTAGTATGCAGTATGTAGTATATAGTATGTAGTATGCAGTATGTAGTATGTAGTATGCAGTATGTAGTATGTAGTATATAGTATGTAGTATGCAGTATGTAGTATGTAGTATGTAGTATGTAGTATGCAGTATATAGTATGCAGTATGTAGTATGTAGTATATAATATGTAGTATGCAGTATGTAGTATGTAGTATGCAGTATGTAGTATGTAGTATGTAGTATGCAGTATGCAGTATGCAGTATGTAGTATGCAGTATGTAGTATGCAGTATGTAGTATATAGTATATAGTATGTAGTATGCAGTATGTAGTATGTAGTATGTAGTATGCAGTATTTAGTATGTAGTATGTAGTATGCAGTATGTAGTATGTAGTATGCAGTATGTAGTATGTAGTATGTAGTATGTAGTATGCAGTATGTAGTATGCAGTATGTAGTATCTAGTATGGAAGTATGTAGTATGCAGTATGTAGTATGTAGTATGCAGTATGTAGTATGCAGTATGTAGTATGTAGTATGCAGTATGTAGTATGCAGTATGCAGTATGTAGTATGCAGTATGTAGTATGCAGTATGCAGTATGTAGTATGCAGTATGCAGTATGTAGTATGTAGTATGGAAGTATGTAGTATGCAGTATGTAGTATGTAGTATGCAGTATGTAGTATGCAGTATGTAGTATGTAGTATGCAGTATGCAGTATGTAGTATGCAGTATGTAGTATGCAGTATGCAGTATGCAGTATGTAGTATGCAGTATGTAGTATGTAGTATGCAGTATGCAGTATGTAGTATGCAGTATGTAGTATGTAGTATGCAGTATGTAGTATGCAGTATGTAGTATGCAGTATGCAGTATGTAGTATGCAGTATGTAGTATGCAGTATGTAGTATGTAGTATGCAGTATGTAGTATGCAGTATGTAGTAGGGCTGACGGCAAATAATTGATTGGTCGTTGGTCGACCAAAAAAATTACCAGTCGACCAAATTCCATTGGTTGATTGGTCGCAGGAAAAAAAAAAGCTGTCTCGTCAAAGGGCTCCCGGGACTTTTAATTTGAAGGGCGTGACAAAGGAAGACGTCAAACAAATCAAAACGGTAAATTAGTGTTACAAGGACAGAACGATCAGTTAGCGCGTAACCCGTCCTGGGGTAACGTCCCAGGAGTTCGTTGCGCAGGGCACACTTTGCAGCGGTGCATCAGTGCGGCTCTTAAAATCCCATTTGCCGAGTTATAGCAGCTGCCAGACGTCTTGTTGGACATTTTAAGAAAAGTGCCAAGGCTACAGCGGCTCTCACTGAAAAACAAATACAACAGAACGTTGTTGAACACAAACTCATCCAGGATGTCTCCACGAGATGGAACTCACTGCATGTTGGAGCGCCTTCTGGAACAGAGGTGGCCGGTCAGCGCTGTACTTTCCGACCCCGTTACCACACACAGATCACGGCCGCGCTGTCATCCTCGCGCAGCAACAGGTTTATTTATTTTATTTTGGTGACGTCTTTTCATGTTTACCAGTTTATATAGTTACATACATACTAGTATGTAGTATATAGTATGTAGTATATAGTATGTAGTATGCAGTATGTAGTATGTAGTATATAGTATGCAGTATGCAGTATGCAGTATGTAGTATGTAGTATGCAGTATGTAGTATGTAGTATGCAGTATGTAGTATGTAGTATGCAGTATGTAGTATATAGTATGTAGTATGCAGTATGTAGTATGTAGTATATAGTATGCAGTATGCAGTATGTAGTATGCAGTATGCAGTATGCAGTATGTAGTATGCAGTATGCAGTATGCAGTATGTAGTATGCAGTATGTAGTATGTAGTATATAATATGTAGTATGCAGTATGTAGTATGTAGTATGCAGTATGCAGTATGTAGTATGCAGTATGCAGTATGTAGTATGCAGTATGTAGTATGTAGTATATAATATGTAGTATGCAGTATGTAGTATGTAGTATGTAGTATGCAGTATGTAGTATGCAGTATGTAGTATGTAGTATATAGTATGTAGTATATAGTATGTAGTATGCAGTATGTAGTATGTAGTATATAGTATGCAGTATGTAGTATGCAGTATGCAGTATGCAGTATGTAGTATGCAGTATGTAGTATGTAGTATATAATATGTAGTATGCAGTATGTAGTATGTAGTATGTAGTATGCAGTATGTAGTATGCAGTATGTAGTATATAGTATGTAGTATGCAGTATGTAGTATGTAGTATGTAGTATGCAGTATGTAGTATGTAGTATGCAGTATGTAGTATATAGTATGTAGTATGCAGTATGTAGTATGTAGTATATAGTATGCAGTATGCAGTATGCAGTATGTAGTATGCAGTATGCAGTATGTAGTATGCAGTATGCAGTATGCAGTATGCAGTATGTAGTATGCAGTATGTAGTATGTAGTATATAATATGTAGTATGCAGTATGTAGTATGTAGTATGCAGTATGCAGTATGTAGTATGCAGTATGCAGTATGCAGTATGTAGTATGCAGTATGTAGTATGTAGTATATAATATGTAGTATGCAGTATGTAGTATGTAGTATGTAGTATGCAGTATATAGTATGCAGTATGTAGTATGTAGTATATAGTATGTAGTATATAGTATGTAGTATGCAGTATGTAGTATGTAGTATATAGCATGCAGTATGCAGTATGCAGTATGCAGTATGTAGTATGCAGTATGTAGTATGCAGTATGTAGTATGTAGTATATAATATGTAGTATGCAGTATGTAGTATGTAGTATGTAGTATGCAGTATGTAGTATGCAGTATGTAGTATATAGTATGTAGTATGCAGTATGTAGTATGTAGTATGTAGTATGCAGTATGTAGTATGTAGTATGCAGTATGTAGTATGCAGTATGCAGTATGTAGTATGCAGTATGCAGTATGTAGTATGCAGTATGTAGTATGTAGTATATAATATGTAGTATGTAGTATGCAGTATGTAGTATGCAGTATGTAGTATGTAGTATATAATATGTAGTATGTAGTATGCAGTATGTAGTATGTAGTATATAGTATGCAGTATGCAGTATGCAGTATGTAGTATGCAGTATGCAGTATGTAGTATGCAGTATGTAGTATGTAGTATATAATATGTAGTATGTAGTATGCAGTATGTAGTATGCAGTATGTAGTATATAGTATGTAGTATGCAGTATGTAGTATGTAGTATGTAGTATGCAGTATGTAGTATGTAGTATGCAGTATGTAGTATGTAGTATGTAGTATGCAGTATGTAGTATGTAGTATGCAGTATGTAGTATGTAGTATATAGTATGTAGTATGCAGTATGTAGTATGTAGTATGTAGTATGTAGTATGCAGTATATAGTATGCAGTATGTAGTATGTAGTATATAATATGTAGTATGCAGTATGTAGTATGTAGTATGTAGTATGCAGTATGTAGTATATAGTATGTAGTATGCAGTATGCAGTATGCAGTATGTAGTATGCAGTATGTAGTATGCAGTATGTAGTATATAGTATGTAGTATGCAGTATGTAGTATGTAGTATGTAGTATGCAGTATGTAGTATGCAGTATGCAGTATGCAGTATGTAGTATGTAGTATGCAGTATGTAGTATGCAGTATATAGTATGTAGTATGCAGTATGTAGTATGCAGTATGTAATATCTAGTATGGAAGTATGTAGTATGCAGTATGTAGTATGTAGTATGCAGTATGTAGTATGCAGTATGTAGTATGTAGTATGCAGTATGTAGTATGCAGTATGTAGTATCTAGTATGGAAGTATGTAGTATGCAGTATGTAGTATGTAGTATGCAGTATGTAGTATGCAGTATGTAGTATGTAGTATGCAGTATGTAGTATGCAGTATGTAGTATGTAGTATGCAGTATGCAGTATGTAGTATGCAGTATGCAGTATGTAGTATGTAGTATGGAAGTATGTAGTATGCAGTATGTAGTATGTAGTATGCAGTATGTAGTATGCAGTATGTAGTATGTAGTATGCAGTATGTAGTATGCAGTATGTAGTATGCAGTATGTAGTATGTAGTATGCAGTATCTAGTATGCAGTATGTAGTATGCAGTATGCAGTATGTAGTATGCAGTATGTAGTATGCAGTATGTAGTATGCAGTATGTAGTATGCAGTATGCAGTATGTAGTATGCAGTATGTAGTATGCAGTATGCAGTATGCAGTATGCAGTATGTAGTATGCAGTATGTAGTATGCAGTATGCAGTATGTAGTATGCAGTATGTAGTATGCAGTATGTAGTATGCAGTATGCAGTATGTAGTATGTAGTATGTAGTATGCAGTATGTAGTATGCAGTATGCAGTATCTAGTATGTAGTATGCAGTATGCAGTATGTAGTATGCAGTATGTAGTATGTAGTATGTAATATGTAGTATGCAGTATGTAGTATGCAGTATGTAGTATGCAGTATGTAGTATGCAGTATGTAGTATGCAGTATATAGTATGTAGTATATAGTATGTAGTATGCAGTATGTAGTATGTAGTATATAGTATGCAGTATGCAGTATGTAGTATGCAGTATGCAGTATGCAGTATGTAGTATGCAGTATGTAGTATGTAGTATATAATATGTAGTATGCAGTATGTAGTATGTAGTATGTAGTATGCAGTATGTAGTATGCAGTATGTAGTATGTAGTATGTAGTATGCAGTATGTAGTATGTAGTATGTAGTATGCAGTATGCAGTATGCAGTATGTAGTATGCAGTATGCAGTATGTAGTATGTAGTATATAATATGTAGTATGTAGTATGCAGTATGTAGTATGCAGTATGTAGTATATAGTATGTAGTATGCAGTATGTAGTATGTAGTATGTAGTATGCAGTATGTAGTATGTAGTATGCAGTATGTAGTATGTAGTATGTAGTATGCAGTATGTAGTATGTAGTATGCAGTATGTAGTATGTAGTATGCAGTATGTAGTATGCAGTATGCAGTATGTAGTATGTAGTATGCAGTATATAGTATGCAGTATGTAGTATGTAGTATATAATATGTAGTATGCAGTATGTAGTATGTAGTATGTAGTATGCAGTATGTAGTATATAGTATGTAGTATGCAGTATGCAGTATGTAGTATGCAGTATGTAGTATGCAGTATGTAGTATATAGTATGCAGTATGCAGTATGTAGTATGTAGTATGTAGTATGCAGTATGTAGTATGTAGTATGCAGTATGCAGTATGTAGTATGTAGTATGCAGTATGTAGTATGTAGTATATAGTATGTAGTATGCAGTATGTAGTATGTAGTATGCAGTATGTAGTATGCAGTATATAGTATGCAGTATATAGTATGTAGTATATAATATGTAGTATGTAGTATGTAGTATGTAGTATGTAGTATGCAGTATGTAGTATATAGTATGTAGTATGCAGTATGCAGTATGCAGTTAGTAGTATGCAGTATGTAGTATGCAGTATGTAGTATGTAGTATGTAGTATGCAGTATGTAGTATGTAGTATGCAGTATGTAGTAGGTAGTATGTAGTATGCAGTATGTAGTAGGTAGTAGGCGGTTTCGGACACAGCCTGGGACTCGAGTCGCTGTTTTGATAACTTGTGACTTGACTTGAAAAAATAAAAGACTTGAGACTCGACTCGGACTTGGAAGTTAAAGACTCGCCACTTGACTTGACTTGAGACACGTTGACTTGAATGACTTATTCAGTTCATGTTTTCAGTTTGAATTTAAAATTAATGATTTAATTACAAAAATAACATGGATTACCCGGTAGGAGCGCAGGCTGAGAATGGCGTCATGATTGGATCCCTACCCTGTCAATCAGTCATGCCCTCTCTACATACCTTAGTGTTTATTGGAGAGAATAAACTCATATCAGATATGCATCAACATAGGGGAAGTCCTTTTGCTGCATGTTGTTCCCCCTCTCTCTGCCTCCTGTCTCTCTACACTGTCCTGTCGAATAAAGGCATAAAAAGCCACAAAAATAATAAAAAAAAAAAAAAGAAATCAGTAATCAATACAGTTCCGGTTCATCTTGGGTAATCAGAGTATTTTGTGTTACTTTGGACATTTTACACTTTGCTTTACAGCTTATATACGAACGTGAATGTAACCCGTTGGTAGCCCGTTGGTAGCCCGTTGGTAGCCCGCTGGTAACCCATTGGTAGCCCACTGGTAGCCCACTGGTAGCCCGTTGGTAGCCCGCTGGTAGCCAGTTGGTAGCCCGCTGGTAACCCGTTGGTAGCCCGTGGGTAGCCCGCTGGTAGCCCGCTGGTAGCCCATGGGTAGCCCGTTGGTAGCCCGCTGGTAGCCCGTGGGTAGCCCTTTGGTAGCCCGCTGGAAGCCCGTTGGTAGCCCGCTGGTAACCCGCTGGTAGCCCGCTGGAAGCCCGTGGGTAGCCCGTTGGTAGCCCGTTGGTAGCCCGCTGGTAGCCCGTTGGTAGCCCGTTGGTAGCCCACTGGTAGCCCGTTGGTAGCCCGCTGGTATCCCGTTGGTAGCCCGCTGGTAGCCCGCTGGTAGCCCGTGGGTAGCCCTTTGGTAGCCCGCTGGAAGCCCGTTGGTAGCCCGCTGGTAACCCGCTGGTAGCCCGTTGGTAGCCCTTTGGTAGCCCGTGGGTAGCCCGTTGGTAGCCTGTTGGTAGCCCACTGGTAGCCCGCTGGTAGCCCGCTGGTAGCCCGTTGGTAGCCCACTGGTATCCCGTTGGTAGCCCGCTGGTAGCCCGTGGGTAGCCCGTTGGTAGCCCGCTGGTAACCTGCTGGTAGCCCGTTGGTAGCCCGTTAGTAGCCCGTTGGTAGCCCGTTGGTAGCCCTTTGGTAGCCCGTGGGTAGCCCGTGGGTAGCCCGTTGGTAGCCTGTTGGTAGCCCGCTGGTAGCCCGCTGGTAGCCTGTTGGTAGCCCACTGGTATCCCGTTGGTAGCCCGCTGGTAGCCCGCTGGAAGCCCGTTGGTAGCCCGCTGGTAACCCGCTGGTAGCCCGTTGGTAGCCTGTTAGTAGCCCGTTGGTAGCCCGTTGGTAGCCCTTTGGTAGCCCGTGGGTAGCCCGTTGGTAGCCTGTTGGTAGCCCGCTGGTAGCCTGTTGGTAGCCCGCTGGTAGCCCGCTGGTAGCCTGTTGGTAGCCCACTGGTAGCCCGTTGGTAGCCCGCTGGTAGCCCGCTGGTAGCCCGTGGGTAGCCCGTTGGTAGCCTGTTGGTAGCCCGCTGGTAGCCCGCTGGTAGCCTGTTGGTAGCCCACTGGTATCCCGTTGGTAGCCCGCTGGTAGCCCGTGGGTAGCCCGTTGGTAGCCTGTTGGTAGCCCGTTGGTAGCCCGCTGGTAGCCCGTGGGTAGCCCGTTGGTAGCCTTTTGGTAGCCCGCTGGTAGCCCGCTGGTAGCCTGTTGGTAGCCCACTGGTATCCCGTTGGTAGCCCGCTGGTAGCCCGTTGGTAGCCTGTTGGTAGCCCGCTGGAAGCCCGCTGGTAGCCTGCTGGTAGCCTGCTGGTAGCCTGCTGGTAGCCCACTGGTAGCCCGTGGGTAGCCCGTTGGTAGCCCGTTGGTAGCCCATGGGTATGTATGTTGTTCCCCCTCTCTCTGCCCCTGCTTCCTGTCTCTCTACACTGTCCTGTCGAATAAAGGCATAAAAGCCACAAAAATAATGAAAAAAAAAAAAAGAAATCAGTAATCAATACAGTTCCGGTTCATCTTGGGTAATCAGAGTATTTTGTGTTTCTTTGGACATTTTACACTTTGCTTTACAGCTTATATACGAACGTGAATGTCCATATAAGGTGATAGTCTGGTAGCTGGTAGCCCGCTGGTATCCCGTTGGTAGCCTGCTGGTAGCCCGTTGGTAGCCCGTTGGTAGCCTGCTGGTAGCCCGTTGGTAGCCCGTTGGTAGCCCGTTGGTAGCCTGTTGGTAGCCCGTTGGTAGCCCACTGGTATCCCGTTGGTAGCCTGCTGGTAGCCCGTTGGTAGCCCGTTGGTAGCCCGCTGGTAGCCTGTTGGTAGCCCACTGGTATCCCGTTGGTAGCGCGTTGGTAGCCCGCTGGTAGCCTGTTGGTAGCCCACTGGTATCCCGTTGGTAGCGCGTTGGTAGCCCGCTGGTAGCCTGTTGGTAGCCCGTTGGTAGCCCGTTGGTAGCCCGTTGGACCGGGTCAAACGTGCTTCGTCATGTTTTCTCAGCTTGTTATCATTCTTTGCCTTTGAACCCTCCCTGGGGAACACCCCTCCTGTTTGGGTTCAGGGTTATTACCAGTTATTCCAAGTTATTACCAGTTATTCCAAGTTATTACCAGTTATTCCAAGTTACTACCAGTTATTCCAAGTTACTACCAGTTATTACTAGTTATTACCAAGTAAGTAACTTTATTTGTCCCAACTTGGGCAATTGTTTTGCAGCAGTAGTACACACGCATACACTCACATACTCCCACAAGACATTATAAAACTTGTAGAAGATAAAAAGAATAATAATAATAATATTGAATAAATACATTTTTTGGTTTAGGGGGGGTTGCACAATGTAAGATTTAAAGATAACAATGCTATGGAGAAGTGAGATGCACAGTATAAAAAACTAGACCTACCTAGAAAATAAATAAATACACAACCTGACATGTGGCTATCTGCATTTCTTAGTGGAGTTAAGCAGCTGAACAGCGGAGGGTATAAAAGAGTGCTTGTATCTGTTTGTCCGGGCTAGTGGATATTTAAAACGGGAACCAGAGGGTAAAAGCTGAAATTCACTGTGCAAAGGATGAGTTTAATTGTCCAAAATAGATACAATTTTACTACAAGTTATTACAAGTTACTACCAGTTACTACCAATTACTACCAGTTATTACCAGTTATTACCAGTTACTACCTGTTATTACAAGTTACTACCTGTTATTACAAGTTACTACCAGTTATTACAAGTTATTAGAAGTTGCTATTAGTTATTACCAGTTACTACCAATTATTCCATGTTATTACAAGTTATCACGTGTTATTACCAGTTGTTACATCCCGGCTCGGCCAGCGGGTGAGAGACTTGACATTAATGATCCCAGACAGTTTTGATGGTGATAAAGAAAAGGGGTTTATTTTGTTGGATATGAAATTGGGCAGAAAACGATGATAATGACCTCCAAACAGGAGTGTGGCACATGAGAAACAATAACCAAAACTAATTAAAACTGCGAGCAGTGATATCGGCCCTCGCAGCCAAGCGCAGCTCCGGCCTTGCGACCGCCTGAGCGCCGGCACCGCCGCCCCGACGTGGTCATCAACGCCGTCACGCGTCTCCCGCACCCGTCCACCGGGCGGAGCGTGCGACGAATCTCCCAAATCGCCTTCAGGCCACGACAGTACGACACCAGTGGCACGTGTTCAAAGTTGGACCGATATCTCACCTTCCAGACAGGAGTTACCGTCACTTCCTGTTTTGTGGGGGCGGGGTTTAGTGACGTCAGAAATGTACCACGCCAACGTGTCAAGCGCCGCTCCGTAATGATGCACAAAAAATATGGTGCAGATCGGATGATATCTCAAGGAGATATAGCTGTTTAAATGATCTAGGGGGCGCACTGGAGTCACACTCCAATATAATCCTATTGGGCTCTTTAGAGGTTAACAAAGGTCATTCATATCTTGTTTGGTGCAAATCGGATGATGCGTGTGAGATTTAGAGCCGAACGTATGCAAACGGCGACGGATTGGAATGTGCCATTAAGCCACGCCCACACTATTTTGTAGGTCCTGACAATACGCACAGGTGTGCTGAGTTTCATGATTGTCGGTGAAAGCATGGCTTGGGGCTGATGTTTTTAGATTTTCTAGGGGGCGCTGTGGAGGCATTAGGCCACGCCCATCAAATATTGGACTAAACACCTGTTGGGGGGCGGATTAGGATCGATCCCAGTGAGTTTGGTGCATCTCGGCTCAAAACTGTAGAATTTAGAGCCAAACGTATGGTAACGGCGTGATGTCTGACTTCACCAAGCCGCCATAGCCACGCCTTCATCTGAAAACTGTTGGTGCTTTAAAGCAAGTGAGACCAACATGTTATCTGTATTCTGACACAAGATCATGTTGATTAGGTGAATGGGGCCAGAGATGGAGCTTTACAAGTAAAGAAAGTGACTTCCTGTTCTGAGGGGGCGGGGCTTAGATGACGTCAGCATATGACCACATAGGACCCTCATGCATCCAACATGGATGACTCATACCAAGTTTGGTGCTGATTTAACTTTTTAGGTGAAAGATATAGCGTTTCGTTTACACTGGCGAGTACGCCAAGTTCGCCGCTTGGCCAAGCCCCCTAAACATGCTCAAAAACTCAAGATTTCTGATAACTTTTGTTCCCCCATCCCTTAACTGCATACCGACCAAAGATGAAGTCCGTAGCTCAAAATCTCTGGGGCGTGAAAAATTTCCTGCGAGGTGTGTAAATATGAAAAATGGCCAAAATTTGCCCTTTGACCCAAGATGGCCGCCTCCTTGTACGTTTTAGAGCATACCTCCAAGAGACTTTTGTTCTTGATTTGAGGCGATCTACATACATACCGAGTTTCAGATCTCTACGATGTACGGTTCGGGCTATCTCACGTTAGGTGGCGCTATAGAGCAGTTTGGCGACGCCCACTTTCGAGTACATTAAAATCATGCGATTTCACGCGGGGGACAATTTTGGGCAAAGTTACGTGAGTTTTCGAATACGTTAAGGCCTCCCCATTCGCGTTTCCGCGTGGAAAAGAAAAAGAAGCCGGAATAATAATAGTGAAATCCTACAGATACAATAGGCCTTCGCAGCGCTTAGCTGCTCGGGCCTAATGAAAAACAAACTCCATACAAAACAAAACTGGGACTCAACTTAAGGGAGGCCAAATGGCTCAGCAACACAAAACAAACTAATACTGAGAAAAACTAAGTGCGACACAAAAACAGGATACCCAAAGGCTAACAAGCCTAGCAAAAAGCTACACAGCTTAAATCAGAGTCACATAACAAGCTATAAAGCTTAGATCAGAGTCAAACCAACACTAAGTGGGCAAACTGTTCCAAACCAGAGGAACAGCTGCAGCGAGCAGAAGGAAGTGAGGGTTTAAATATCACGGTCCTTCTCAGGGATAGGTGGAGCACTCAATTGCCCAGCCAGTCACGAAGTCCGTGGGCGGCGCCCAGGAAGGAGAGACAGGAAGGGCTACATCCAGCGTCCCACAATGGAGCCTGCTGGCGACTCAGGGGGACTGCATGATGAAGAAGGGAAACACACACACACCACAAGGCCACTTGCCGTAACACCAGTCATTACCAGTTATTAGTCCAACATGTAAAAGTTAGATTAAAAACATGTTTTCTTGCCTTGTCATCATTCTTTGCCTGATGTTTGCCTGGATGTCCTTTAACAAAACTCTTCATGGTTTGTTAGCGGTGCAAAAAGGCCTAAAGCCTGATTGGAAAGTATCAAAAGCATTGTTAGACAGGAGAAAGTCACTAAGCTGTTGGTATACAACTTTTTCTAGGACTTTGCCTAAGAATGGCAGGTTTGATATGGGCCGGTAGTTGTTCAGTACTGTGGCATCAAGATTGCTCTTCTTTAGAAGAGGCTTAATGACAGCGGTTTTTAAGGCCTTTGGAAATGTTCCAGTCTGGAGTGAGATGTTGACTAGATGAGCGAGTTGTGGTAACAAACTGCTCAGCACAGACTTTAGGAATCTAGTGGGCAACTCATCAAGGCAGCACATTGATGAACTCAGACTGCAGATGGTCTCTGACTGTTTTGTCAGTAACAGGTGGGAAATGTGTCAGCTCTAGGTGTCCAGCTGGCTGCAGAGTAGTTATTTGTGTTGTGGAAATTATTGCATTTTTAATGCCTTGAACTTTGTCATTAAAGAATGTTGCAAACTCATTACACTTGGATGTAGAAATGAGTTCTAAAGGCAGTGAAACTGGAGGGTTTGTTAATCTGTTTACTGTAGCAAACAGGACACGAGAGTTGTTACTGCAGTTTTTGATGATTTCAGAAAAATAACTCTCCCTTGTTCTACGCAAAGTCTGGTTGAACACACATAGCTTTTCTTTGTAAGTCTCATAATGAACCTGGAGCTTTGACTCGGCTCTCCGGCGCTCCCTTTTCTGTGCCCTGACCGACTCTTCTTTCCTCCATAGCGCCCTTTGCCTACTTTTAACCATTCTAACCTTGACAGGAGCAATGGTATCCAAAACATTTAAGAGACTTGATGTGTAAGAGTTCAACAGATCATCAACATCAGAACACGGGGTGTTCTCAAACCTAATCATTTCCATAAACTGTGTCCCTGTTCTGTCATTTATGAGTCTTCCCCGAACAACTGCAGACCCAGCTGGTGTTTTGGGTAAAGTAGATAGGTCGAAGAAAACACAGAAATGATCAGATAAAGCAACATCGACGACATTCACGTTTGAAATGAGCACATCTAGAGTGTGCCCTCTGTTGTGGGTGGGCTCAGTCACATGCTGAGTTAGACCAAACATTTCAAGGACAGCAGTGAGCTCTTTAGCTTCCTTGTTATGCGCTACGTCCACATGCACATTCAAGTCCCCTGTTATGACTAAACAGTCAAAAGCAGTGCACACAATTGAAAGCAGTTCAGTAAAATCATCAATAAAACAATTCTGTGGTGGTTTATAAATGGTGATATAAAGTATGGAAGATTGTTTTATCTCCATTTTGAATGACACATACTCAAATGATGAAAAAAACCCAAATGACAACTTGTGGGTGGGTATATTGTCCCTGAACATGGCACAGCCTGGGCGAAAGCCGACTGTTGACTCTGTCAAACAGTCTGGGAAAACCCAAGAGGAATCCGTTTCCATGGAGGGCGGGACCTTACCCAGCAACTTAAATTCATTGGAGTAACGGAGTTCCCTTAACCAATCATAATGTTTAGAAAGGACGTAGGTTATGCGCCGAGGTTCATGCTTACTCTCGCGAGGCTCTAGCTCGCGAATCACGCTTCCCACATCCGCTTTCATTATACCGGTACCATTTGATAAATCAAACTTTTCCCAAAGCCAGTTGGAAGGAGAGCTACGACATCCTTGCCACTAACAAAATTGACGAGGCATTCCTCTTGCTCTCGTTTTAATTGTGTAATGATCTCCAGAGTTGAGACAACTTCATGGATAGCTTCTAGCGTTCTTCCGTCGCCATGTTTATTTCCGCTGCGGTTGAACTACAATTATATGGACTACAATGGACTCCGCGCATGAGTTCTGCGTCACCACTCGCAACTGTTTGCTGATTGGCAAAACACTGAGCGAACCGAGGTAGGGGGATGTGGCCAGACTATGTGCGGAGCCAAAATCTTTGGGCGGAAGTACGTAGGATGGCGTCGCCAGGCTAACAAACACCCCCACCCCTCTGGTTTTCTCGTGTTTCAGACACAAAATTGAAGTGAGGTGGACTAGACTCAATCAGGACTGCATTTGCTGTGTTTTTGTCGAGCCACGTCTCAGTTAAAAACATAAAATCAAGATTGTGAGAGGAAATAAAACTATTAATTAAGAATGTGCGTGTTTGAGATTAGTTATAGTTGAACTGGATGCTGTGTTCTTGCAAGGGATATGGATAAGATTTCTCTGATTGGACAGCCAGCAGCCAGTTAATGAGCTGAAGCTGAGATCTTTTCTACTCTTCGCTCTTTGGGATTTCTCTCCCCAGTTTTTCTTGATTCATGTTTTCTTTAGTTTCTGCCCTGTGACTCCGGCCTTGCTTTGAATACTATCAGCTTATGATCAGAACAGTTATTACATACCTTAAAAACCTTCTCTACGGTAAGATCAGAGATTTCAACATTTCTGGAGATGACCAGATCCAGAGTGTGACCTTTCTCGTGTGTTGGTCCTTCCACATGCTGAAGAAAGTTAAACTTCCTCAATAATTTAAGGAATTCTTCGGCATGTTTTTGTTTACTTTTATCTTTAGTTTCCTCTTTATCAGCCACATCAACCCAGATATTAAAATCACCAGTGATGACGACACTGTGGTGTTCAGAAACATCCTTCAACAACCTTTCAAACTCTTTCTGGAACTGAACCTCTGTGGAGTTTGGTGGTCGATACAAATTGATGAACAGGACAGATTGGGCCATGTTTTTTTTTTTCAGAATTGAAGCCACATATTCAAAGGTTGTGACTGTGGGTAAGTCTAATCCGTCTTGTGGAACTTCTGTAAATCCTTGTGAGACCTGAATGCCAACACCCCCCCCCTCTACCCTCCTCCCGAGACTGATGAAAGACTTTGTAATTTTTAGGTGAGGCTTCTCTCAGGGCTGCTTCTTCAGTGTTTGTCGTTAACCACGTCTCTGTTGAGAAAAAGACTTCTAGTTTTCTTTCTTTGATGACTTTACGGAGCTTTTTTCTTTTTTTCTTCTGTGTTTTTTTCTTAATCGAGTTAACATTGAGCAACCCCATACGAATAGCAGGGTTTGGGTCATCATTCTTTGACTCTTCAGAAGCCTCCGGGTCCCTGTTAATAAAACAAGTGAAAGTTCAGTAACATGATTCAGTTTTTCAGTTGAAGCAACAAACAGGTTTTACTGTAGAATCAGATCTAAACATAAAACCACAGCTGGTATATAATATGTACCATTATTATATAATAATTAACAGTTAGATCTCAGTTGGATTATTAAGGAAGAACCTTTGAACAACACTTTAACCATCAGGTCATTATTCAGACGAGGTTATTATAAATCTCTCAATATTTTAATCAACATACCAGATGGTTAAATCCCTCAGGATCTCTGTGATCTTGTCGGCCACTTCTTGCAGAATTTTGCTGGGTTCTAATTTACATCTGATCCATTTTTGTCTGATTGACTCGAGCTTGTCTGCCAGTTTCTGCACCTGTTTTTTAACCGTCTTCCTATCATCCATCCAGGAGAAAGTCTCCTTCACCAGCTGGGCATTGTTCATGTCAGAGAGAGATTAGCAGGAGCCTGGCAGATGATGAAAACATTTTGAATTAGTTTAATGTATAAATGTGAGCAAGCACACTATATGTCCATGGATACAGACTGTAACTGTGATGAAGAATGAACATCGTGGTTTGACAAATCATTGAATATTTGTAATCGCTTTAGTGTAAACGATAAAAAAAGTATATGTTATATGATACGTTTGTTTGTTTGAACACATTAGCAACAAATTAATTGTAGTTTATGAGACAGAAATCCCTGCTGGATGAGCTGCCGGACTACCTTCATCAGCACCAAAACGAGGCTGGAACTCTGCTCACAGGACGCAGCAGGGGGGAAGAAGATGTTCAGAAATGATGCTGCTGATATGGGATGTTACACAGCTTCATGTCAGAAGAGGCGAACTGTCCCTTTAAAGAGGCGAACTGTCCCTTTAAAGCCTCCCTAATCCCACCCATGGACTGTGGTGGACATTTGCTTTGTGGCTCTCCTTCTGTTCCCTGACAGAATGAAAGTGGTTCCACGCCCTGAAGACAGTCAGGACGTGTGTCGGCCCTGAAGAGTCGCTGCAGCTTTAACACTCATCCTGACATGTCACCGTTTAAAGATAACAGTTTGTTCATCTTCACAGACGCACATCAAAGGTTGTTTGCTGTAACCAAACTAGTTCCAGATGAAAAGAGAAGAATGTCTTTCCTCCTCGTTTATCACCTTTAATCAGAAAGTCAGACTGTTTATGAGGAACTCTCCATGTTCATGAATTAAAGGGATAAAATGATGTAAAAACAACCAGCAGGTGAGTCACAGAGAGCTGTTTGGACTTCATGTGAGTTTTTATACTGATCAACTAAAATATTTTATTATATTATAAAATATTAGACCTCCCAAAAATACATCTTTAAAGCTGCTCTGATCAGTAACCTCACTTTAGCATTTGGTACATTCTGGTTAATCAAGAAGGTTCAAACTCCAGCAGACATTTTCAGTCCTCTGAAATCATTTGTTCCCATTTCTTTAAACAGAAAACTTCTCATTACAGGGAAGTTTGATCAGTTTCAACAGTAAAACAGATCATTAAATCCATAATTACTGAAAATGAATCAAAGAGAAAAGTTGGTCATCTTACTTTGAGAGTCACTGGAAGCTGAAGCAGGGAAGACGCTCGGTGCCTGACAGACGGCGCTCAGGGTGCGTTCCTTTTATATCTGAACTGATGCACACCTTTCCTCCTTCCTGTAAGTCAGAGTCAGGTGTTACCGAAGGGCTTTTCTGTCGTAACACTTGTTAAAATGACTGATATGTAAAACATTAAACTGCCTCAGCTGTAATGTCCATTCTGAATTTGATTTAATATCTCAAACTCCATCACTAACCTGAGGCAGGATGGTTTTAATCTGATCAGTTTCTCAACTCAACTTTATTAATAAAGCCTTTAAACACAGCCATGGCTGAAACAAAGTGCTGTACAACACAAAATACAAGGCATAAAACACAAGAACAATGCAAAAACAACAACAAACTCTCTGCAGATTGTATACGAGTTATTTTCTGATGTCGATCTCCTCCGAGTCCAAACCTGCCGGTCCTGTTTCTGCTGCTCTGGACTGATTTTGCCTTTTATGGAAACGACGTTTGCAAGTCAAATGTCCTTTCTTCTGCGAGACGGAACAACCTGTGTCTAATCTTTGCCAACAAAATGAAAGTTAATCTAATATCAGCAGATAATCTGTGTTCAAAAGAACAAGATGAAAAAGGTCAAATAGATATCATATGCAGCGTGGTGCAGAGTGCAGACTGCCTCTGCTACACATTTCATTTGTTGTATTTATTTTGTTCTGCAAAGAGCAAAAGTAGGTAAACTTATTTATTACAGTTCGCCACACACAGCTTCTTTCACATTCACCTGTGTGTTCTCGCTCTCTAATAACATCTGCACCAACATCAAAACAAATAATTATGTATGTTACATCACTATTCAAAAACCAGTTTCAAGGCAAGGCAATTTTATTTGTAGAGCACAATTCATACACAGGGCAATTCAAAGTGCTTTACAGCTACATAAAATCACAAGAAGGCAATAAAACAAGTACATCAAGTACATTCAATATCAACTTGTTTCTGAAATACAGTCAGTCAATCACGTCTCCCAAACATTGTCATATTAACCAAATTAATCATTTATTTATTTCTAAAACCATGAACTAAACATGAGCAGCGCGAGCTCTTAAGATTGACTCCTACTACTCTCCAGCTTAACGGGCGCTCGAGGTTGCTAGGCGACCAACGCTAACCACTGGCCAGCTGAACACGTAACGTTCATAAACAAAATCACAGAGTCCAACCGGGATTATAAAATACCACATCACATATTCACACATCTATTACACCCTTCTAACCTGCAAAGAGCAAAAGTAGGTCAACTTATTTATTACAGTTCGCCACACAGCTTCTTTCACATTCGCGTGTGTGTTCTCGTTCTCGGAACGTATTCCCGCGAGACTTCCTTTGTCCCTGCACACACGGTGTAGCGAACGAGCCCTCTGCTGGTAGGGTTAGACACTGCATACCGACTGATTGATGACAATATTTTACACTCAATGAAATAATCTCCTATCTTATCAGAAAACACCCAGACTATTTTCACCACCCTGAACATGAGCTGTCCTAAATGGGAAATCAAATTAACCCTCAATAATAATCACTTAGGTGTATTAACCCACTGATGGCTCTGTATGCCACGCTCTCCCCTCCAATAATAAATGTCCCCACACATTTCAGATACCCAAAGTGTACCTTTGCACAACACCTTGAACTTTCTCTCTGAAAACATGGTATTACTTAGTTTAAAGTGGCACCTGACATTCAGTTCCCTTAGTACCCATTTATCAAAGTATCTGACCCATTTAGACCGATACCACTAAAGATCAGTTGCTGTACTCTGGACCCCAGTCACATCAACTCTCAATATAACAGAACTCATATCGGCCTCAGTTCTTTTTGTCTCTTCCTTTGTACAGTAGCAGTTCAATCTGTCTCTTCTTCACAGTCCATAACATTTCACCACTCTACTTCTCAGCGTCCGTTTTCTCTGAACTTGAGGAATGTTCGTATACTGTGAGTTCAACCCATTATCTCAATGTGTGGTGATGCCCACGGTCGATGATCCAGTCATCTCTTCCACCTCCATAGCATCTTCCAGATCTGGGGCTCCGTCTTGCACCGTCAGAGCTGGTGCAAACGGCTCTGCCTCTGGATTCAAGTCTGCAGCTCTCTGACTTGGTTCTTGGTCGTATGGGAAACGGCACACCAGCTCAACTTCATCATCGCTTTCGCTCTGAGTCCTCCGCCGGTTCGTTGATTCGGTGCTGTCTCGTTCTCGTTTCCTCTCTTGTTCTGCAGGGGTGGGTTCCGGATTCTCCGAGGGCAGACTGTCACATGGGAGTAGAAGATTCCTGTGCAAAATGCGACTCTTACCACCTCCCTCTGGGGCTACTTCATACACCGGGCTGTGGCTGCTCCTTCTCTTCACCACCACATGCACTTTAGTTTCCCAGTAGGATCGCAGTTTACCTCTCTGACATGTTACGCACCAGCACCCGTCCACCAGGTTGCAGGTCGGCTCTTTTGTCATAGCCTTTCTTGCCTCGTAGAGCTTCTCGGGCTGCTGTTTTGGATGCGATCTCATAGGCTCGCTGCATTCGGTTTTGCCAGTTCTGTACATATTCCGCGTAAGTCTCTTTTGCCTCTGGGCTGTAGGTGGAACAGCAGGCCTACTGGTAAGCGAGGTGACCTTCCGTAGAGCAAGAAGCAGGGAGAGAACCAGGGCTCTGAATTAACTTTTTTGATCACCAGCCAATGTGGCCAGTAAGTTTCTGAAGTTACCAGCCAATCAGAATTTCCACTTGCCACATATTTTTCCGTGCAAAAAAGACAGATGAGAGCCACTGAATTCATTTGATCAATTTATTAACTAAAGCTTTAAATTCATTTTACAGTGAAATTGGGAATGTATATCCAATTAAAATAATTACAATAATTAAACTTATGTTCATACAAAACTTATTCTAACATTTCATTACTCCTCAACCCTCACATAGCCTACTATTAAGTCACATTTATTGTACATAAAAAAATAAAAAAATAACTTTAAAACTGATTTATATTCATGTGAACCCTGAATCTACAAAAATGGAAATATTTAACAACTTTCTAACCATGTTTTAGTGCAGATAATGCACAAAATTAAACACAAAACTATGTGCAGAGACTAATTATGGAATTATGGATACTGTGAAATGCTTAAACATCGTCCGAGCTCTCTGAACTGTCTTCGGACCCGTCTAAATCAGTTCCATTTTCCCTTTTCTCACAAAGTGTGGCCGGCGTGTGCGCAAACTGTCACCATGCCGGATTTCTGTGGCTTTGCGTGGGTCGAAGTCTTTGATGTCTGGTGAGCACAATTGTGTTTTCAAGAGGTCAGCGAGTGTCTCCCCTTCAGGCTTGAGCGTACATTCGGCAATCCTGACAGAACATTATGTTGTTTTCGCGATCATACACTCACGACCAGTTACGGCCATTTACAGTTAAATTTCCTTTTTTTTGTTTCGCGAGGTTCAATATCCTCCTCCCCTCCTTTGGCAGGCGTATCTTTTCTCTTCACGGCCGGCTGTCCCAACCATCGCCACATTTTGTTTGTGTTTGCGTCTGTATTTGTATTTGTACCGGCGTCTGTCGTATTTCCAAACCAAGAGTGACGCACGCCCGCTCCCCTACGGCAGCCTCGGCGGATGCGTTCCCATAGAAACTGCGCTCACATAGACTGTATATAATAATTTTGCGTCCCGCGAAATAGATGGTAAAGTTCCTCATTGATCATCGGCCAAGCCGGCTAGTGAGTTTTTTTTAATACACGCCAAAAATAACTTTCACCCGCATTTGGCGGGTTGGCGGGTGTTAATTTAAAGCCCTGGAGAGAACCCTGTGACCCCACTGCGGGGCAGTTGTACGCATGCACCGGTTTAGTCAGTGAGCTCTTTGTCTTATGGGTCATTTTTGACCCGTGAATTATAAAAACATTTAAACAGCAGAAAAAAGTTCACTGTTTTTTTTCCCTTTCAATATAATTAATTCAGAAGTAATTACTTCACATTTATATAATAGCAATAATAAACCTTTATTATGTAAAAGAAAACTGAGAAAACAAGAAAACTGTTGGTCCAACTGACCAAAAAAAAAAAAAAAGTGTAATCCTGAAAACTGGTGATTGTCTTTTTGTATTGTGTAACAAAAAATACATGATAAAAAATGTATTGAATTGAGTTGAATAGATCAATAACAGCTGGTTTCATCATACAGAATAGATTTTGGATTTAAAATTCAATTAAGTTGCTTTATTTTGGGGCTTTGGTAGGGCGGCTCATTTTTTACCCGTAGGACAAAGGGAGTAAACACAATGTTAAGACAAACAGACATACACTGTGGTGACCTGTTCAGCGCCTAAAGTGCGTGTCCTTTTTCCTGTGTGTACAGTTCCTACATCTTCCTCACCAACAGGGGCGTGGATGAGCTGAAGCACTGCTTGTGCTGTCTTGACTGTGATCCGGAAGGCCTGACGCACAGTGCTGATTGTCTCCGTCTGACGACCGTCTCCTGTTATTTCCTCCATCACATTGTAGCCAATCATGGGCTCTTCTGCTACATGTGGGTCACTTGACACTAAATTAGGTAAGAGAAGTCATGGCGAGAGTCTCTCCCTGATCTGAACTCTACCTCCACCCAGCCCATGAAGGGTATTTCAGTCTGGTTGGCTGCCACTCCCAGTAAAAGGTCTGATCCTAACAGTTCACTGAGAGGTCGGTAAGTGCAGTTTTCTCCATTCTTCATTAATCCAGAAGACCCCGGACCCATTTCTACTTAAATGAAAATTAAGGGGGTCATAACACAGACTAAATATACCCCCCCCCACTGTCACATTGGGCGTTAAGAGCCTGGATAATTTCTCCATCAAGGAAAATTATGGGGGACATAAAAGAGACTATATAGAACACATTTCTGACATTTTTCTCAAAATAACACTCCCTAGTGTCTTTAGCCCTATTGGGACGGGACTAGTTTAATGGGGGGACCTGGGGCAAAGTAATAATAACCGGGAAATCTAGTCCCGTCCGAACGCGCCATGTCAGTAAAGATAGCGGAGTATGTCGGTAAACTTTGCCGAGAATTCTACCTCCTGTGAAACGGTCCGGAGTATCTACCATAGGTAATACTAAGCCCGTGCGAATGCGACCTTCGGTAATAAGTACGGAATATGTCGTCACATCCTTTTAAAGAGAGAAACAATTAGGTGTGTCTGTTTGCAAACATGGAGGTTCTGGATGAAGCGCTGCTTGCTTCGACCTGGTCGGCGCCATGTCTGTTTACAGATGGGTTTTACGGAAGTGAAATGAAGACGTGCATAGCATCCAGGATGTGACGGTTGTGCGTAACCAACAACTCCTCCCATGTTAGATGAATATTACAGGGATTTCTTGTCCCGTCCGAATTGGTCATTTCTTCTCCCTGGCGTCGTCTGGTTAACCAACATTACCATACGCCCCCCCATTGAACTAGTCCCGTCCGAATAGGGCTAAAGATGTGTCAATGGGTGTTAAATGGTTTAACCCTTTGTTGACGGCCCATGTAAATTTGGTTCGATATCGAACCATGACGTCTTCGCCGTGTTGGAATCACGCATTCAACCTCACCGATGAAAAAAACTATATAGATATGTTGTCAACACCCAGCCAATCACTGTCAAGTAGTTGAGTTCGTTGTGATAGCCTATTGGCTGAGTTACGTCATTTTACATCTTGTGATCTTCCCGCCCTAAGAAAGGTGCGCGTGAATCGCCAGGTGAATCGCTTTTGTCTCATTTCGCGGCTGCACACTGAATGAACATGTCAGACCGTAGGCGTCCTCAAGTGCGTTTTTCAGCTGCTGAGGTGGCAGAAATGTGTTGTCAACACACAAAAGATGACAATAGCGATGAAGACAGTGAAATCGGGGGAATATCTAGTGGAGAAGAGTACGAGTTGGACCGTGAACTGAATGAAGACTTTCATGATGACGACGACGACAACGATACGTGAGTAAACAAATAAAGTTCTTGAAACTCAAGATTGTATTTTAGACTACTTACAGCTTCATAAAACATTATATTTTCGAGGGATAACACTCAGAGTAGACTGTGCCTTTTGTATAATGTGTTTTTTGTCTGTCACAACTAAAATAAATCGTGCCTGCCACTGCCAGGTGTTTTTTTTTTGTTTTTTTTATCGGGCTTTATCTCTCGCGGGGTGAAATTGGCCCTTTGCCAACATTGTAGCGTTGTTAGCATATTCTATGGGCATGTTCTGGATGAAGAGCTGAATATAGGATTGAAGGAATAAATAAATATCAGTGTTACTCGTTCTGTTTAGTTCCAGAAATGTCTATTTTTGCTCCCTATAAGAAAGTAATGGCATATAAGAAAGTAATGGCATGCCTAGTAAGTAGCAACCTCTGACTGAAAGTAGCCTTGAGCTAGGTTTTGAACAACTTGTATTTTTGTTCTCAACTTCTAGACAGAAAGTATCCTAATGACATTTAGTAAGTAAGCAACCTTTCTAGTACAACTTTTCTGACTGAACTTAGCTTTGACCTAGGTTGTGAACAACTTACTTTTTTTTTTTATCTCAACTTCTAGAAAGAAAATAATGACATGTAGACAGTGGCAACTTTTTTGCTAAAACCTTTTCTGACTGGAATTATCCTTGACCTAGGTTGTGAACAACTTGTATTGTTTTTTTTTTAATCTCAACTTTTAGAACTCAACATTCTCCTGGTTCTGCCACCGACTCAGAGGAGGATGAGCCTGAGCCTGAGCCTGAACCTGAAAGGGAGGCACCAGAAGAAATGCCAGAGCGACCGCGCGCAGGGAGAGGACAAGGGAGAGCTGCACATCGAGTGAATCAAAAAAATTTGCACACAGGTGGCATTGTGTTAGAGTGAAACAACCCAAGGCTATACATGACTACAATTTTTTCATGAATGGGGTTGACCGGTCTGACCAGCTTATTGGGCAGAGCACAGCCTTGAGAAAGTGCATGCGATGGTGGAAGACTCTCTTCTTCCATATGATGGATATTGCTGTCGTAAACAGCTTCATATTGTTCCAGATTCACCGGGCTGCAAACCCTGATGTAGCTGCGCTCAAGCGACCACAAAAGTATTCTGTGACCGAATTCAGAGAGGAGCTTGTCCGGCAGCTGGCTGGCCTTGAGGAGTATGGAGAGCCCCCAGTTTATGGTTCTGTACAAAACCCTGGGGAATTTGTCTCTGATCACATTCCTTCTGTCTCTGATACAAAGAGAAATTGTAGAGTCTGCTATGACACCAGCAAACAAGCACTCAAGGTTGTTACAAAATGTGATGCCCCTCAATGCCAGGTCTACTTGCACATAACTCAAGACAAGAATTGTTTTAAAGTATGGCATACAAAGAATTATCAACATAGAAAGAGCAATAAAAACAAAAATGAATTGTGAACACAGAAATTGATTAGTTTTGTTTCTTGATTTTTGTTGATTTATCTTGTCATAATTGTTCATTGACTGCACTTTACATGATTGTTCATCATAAATTAGAAACACTTTCTTATTTGATTGTTGATTGACCATTGCTGTTGATTGATTTTTGTATTGTTTGTTAAATATAAATAAGAAGAACGTTTTGGTACTGTTTATAGTGATTGATAAGAAAGTATTGTTTATTGCACATGAAAACAGGAGGCACTTCCCATTACCATTGATCTGACATTGAGTGTTCATTTACTATTGATTTTTTATTGGAAATGCACTTACTAATGAATTTACATTTATTATTAGATTTTATTGATTGACTGTTCATTACATGCCTTTTCATCCTAAATAAGAAGCACTTTTTTTGTTGATAGTTGACTTTTTGTCCATTGCTGCTTATGTTTATTGATTGTTATTGAGTTACCACATCTAAAAAAAAATGACTGAAGCAATATGTTTTGTAATAACTTATGTTTGCAAATAAATCAACTAAATACCATCAAAATTGATGTTGGGTGTTTTGGTGGTTTACAAGAAAAAAGTTCAAATGTACATTTTTGGGTTTTTTAGGTGTAAATTTTCAGGGGTCACTAAAAGGTTAACACTTTCTTTTCCAGAAGCATTTGTATTACCTGTCCTAAAGTATAATGAAACATACCATATATAGCTCTGTCTCATGGATATGTGGCCAAAATAACTTATTTTGACCATTCTGTCTGGATTTTGAGGTCAAATGTCAAATTGGGCAGTGAAGACATTCTACTCTGTAAAGATTCTATAATTTTCTGCAAACGTACAGGACATAATGAATTGACCATAAGTTTTGAGCAGAAAATGATAAATTGATTCTGTTTTTTTCATTGAGTAGGGGACAACTTTGCTAGTCTGTCATATACTCTAAGTTTTTCCCTATCTACAACAGAAATTAGGGAAAAAATAAGATTTCTGTTGAAATCTGTCATTTTTGTGATTTTTTTTCGGATTAATTTTGAGCATATTTATAAAAATAATTATGCTACCTTTACACATAATTATTTATGTTTTATACCATTTTAAAGTGCTCTTTCTTCTGATTACAATGGTGTGTATATTTCATCTCTGCCATGTAGTATGGCCACACAGTAAGGTTATTTGTGCCATGAGGTCATCAAGTGTGGAAAAAATGGAATATTCGGGGCAGTCAACAAAGAGTTAAATGGTTTAAATGGTTTGAATCTTTCCTTTAGCAACCAAAAACAAGCGATTTAAATTTAGCTAGTTCTGCCCGTAGTGCTAACCTGTTGGAAATGTTATTATGGGAAGAATAAATCACATGTAACCTGTCACATGACCCACCAGGATGTTGAGTATGGGTCACTCTGGCAATTCATGAGTTGAAATCAAGGATAAAGTTTTTCATGGAATTTTCCGGAACATTTAAAGGGCGTGCCACCTGAGTCCCGGTGGGTTCTTCTGGGTTAATGATGGTCGCCTGAGTCCCATAACGCTTCCACTGGAACCGTACCCAGTGTACGATGGACAGTGTGTCGCTTTAATCGACTTGATGAGTCTCTCCTTGCGTCGTGGTGGGAGATAGTTGACTGATGAGATGTGAGGCAGTGTGGGAGGGGGGGCGGGTTGCTGCATGATGAGACCGGATGATTCATGGGCTACCGAGGGTCCCGGCTCGGTAGCCCGGTCTCGTTTCCCTGCGGCTCTCCGGTCCGTAGACATCCTCTGGAGAGATGCCCCTCTTGTCCACACTTAAAGCAATGTCTGCAGGAGTCGCCTCTCTGAGCTTCCTGACACGCCCTACGACCCCCGGGCCGACTCCGGCTTGGTGAGAACTTTTTCTCTGTCGGTCTGGCTTTTGTGGCCTCCACTCTCTGTAACATCAACTTTTTATTTTTCTAGAACCTCAGCCTTGAGTGCTCCTATTGAGTCTGTCTCCATCTCGAGTCCCTGACTTTTCTTGCCCTTCCCCGCTGCTTCACGGTTAGTAACTGTGTCATCTGCTGCCGCTGAGGCGTCAGGTGGATACACCTCCGCCTGCACTTCACTGACTTTTGGGGGCTTGTTCATGGCTGTCTTTCTCAGTTTTTGCTGTCTTTCTTGTTCTAAGTTCTAACTGTGGAACGAGCTCCCATTTCACATCAGACGAGCCCCATCACTGCCCATTTTTATTCCCCGGCTTTTAACCCAGCATGAGACTCTGTTTCTGTTTTATTGTTTTAATATTGTTGTTGTTTATTGTTGTTTTTGCATTGTTCTTGTGTTTTATGCCTTGTTTTTTGTGTTGTACAGCACTTTGTTTCAGCCACGGCTGATTGTTAAAAGGCTTTATAAATAAAGTTGAGTTGAGTTACTCACCGGCACGCAGTAAACTCTTTAAGAAATGGCGGTGTTGTTGTTGTTGTTGTTGTTGTTGTTGTTGCTTCCTGTTCTGCTCTCACATCAGAGTCCTTAATTATATTGATTAATTGATTTTTTTACATTTTTATTTAGTTGTTTATTTAGTCATTTATTATTATTATTACTTAGTAGTAGTCTTTTTTACTAGAATTGGTATTATTATTGTTGTTAATATACAATCATTGTAAATATTTAAAAAAATGTAGAGCTACATGACTAATTTGAATTCCCCCCATTGGGGGATGAATAAAGTATTTTTCTATTCTGTTAAATACTGAGCCCCCCCTGGTCAGGTCTGCCAGCGGACTCCAGTCCCTATGAACCAGGTATTCGTGTTTCCTTATTGGACAGTTATTATCTTTGAGTTGACCCTGCTTTTCCTTCTCACTCACTACTCAGAGCCCCTTTATTGTCCCCCACTGTGGCAGTGATTCAGGTTTATTTTAGAATAAAGATTTTATTTAGCTGCATTTGGCCCCCCAGCAGTGAAATAGTGATGCATCCCTATCTGATTTGTCAGTGTGATATCTAAGCTATCCACAACTTAGCGAGGTTGGCTCCTTGGTATAATTCAGCTGCTTTAAAGCAGACTGACAGAAAGCTGGAGAGACAGTGGCGTTCCTCTAATTTAGAAGAGTCTCAGTTAGTCTGGAAAGATAGTTTAATAACGTATAAGAAAGCCCTTCGTAAAGCTAGAACTGCTTATTATTCATCATTGATAGAAGAGAATAAGAACAATCCCAGGTTTCTCTTCAGCGCTGTAGCCAGTCTGACTAATGCCCCTTTTCCACCGAACATTTTTGTACCAACACAGCTCTACACGGTCCCACTCTACCCTGATTGGGAGCTTTTCCACCGCGGGTTGAAGGTGGGACCCGTTACAATTTTGAGCCCCGGCAAGTACCTACTTCAGAGGTGGGTCTAGTAGGTACTAGTCGGTGCTAAAACGTCACATGATCAGTGCTGTCCACTGATTGGTCAGGTGAAATTACGTCATACACGCAACGAAGCTCGGGGAGCTTTATATAATCACCCGCCATGTATGAAAACACACCTGCGAGAGCAACAGAGAATAAACAGAATTGCGAAGATGGAAGACCAGAGAAGGAAAGCCAACCCAAGGACAGTGAGCGAGGTGCAGACCTTTCTGTGTGTGGTGGCCGAGGACCACATACAGAAGGAACTGGACGGAGCAACACGAAATGAGAAGGTGTTCCTGCCAAGCTGATGGCTAGCCATGCTATCACCGGAATTCTCAGCAGTGCCGAGACAAGCTGAAGAGTGATTACCGGCAGGTAAAGGACCACAACAGCCGGAGTGGGTCAAACCGAAAGACATGGAAGTGGTTCGACCAAATGGACGACATTTACGGTCACCGCCCGTAAAGAGTGGCGTGGATTCGGCGACGTCTTTGTTGGAGGCGATGGGAAATGGTAAGTTGTTCTTATCCCCTTGGTGCAACGCTTATATCTTAACAAATGCATGTTTCATATCGTAACAAATACATGTTCAGTATCGTAACAAATACATGTTCAGTATTTAACTTGTGTAAAAAGTTACACAGGTGTCTCATAAGTTGTTCTGAGTGAGCTAGCAAACAACGCTGTTTTGGAAGGCTAGCACAGTGTCTCACCTATGCGGTTACGTGTATGCGTTTCGTATGTTCACACTTTTTATTTTTTTTCACTCAAGACTCGGTTTGTGCAACCGATGAGTGTTCGGTTGCTGAGGTCAGCGAAGATCCTCCAATCCCGCAGGCTTCAGAACCGACACTGGCATCACAATCTGCAGCTGAGGCAACAGCTGCTATCTGCATTCCACCGGCACCAACACTGGCGTCGCCTGTATCTGAGAGAACTCCTGCTGTTTACTTTTGTACTGTCTTTTTTAATAAAGAGCTTGGTTTAACTAAACAATATGAACTGTCAACTGCATTACACATTACACTCCATCGTTGTGTTAACTTTTGACTAACCGCGGCGTGACACTTTGTAGTCACCTGAAACCGACGTCACGTTAGTGGTGAACGGGCCGACTCCGCCCACTTCCAGGCCACAGTTTGGGTGGAAAAGGAAATGTTACTGGTGCCGTGTCGTGTGGTGTTGTGTCGGGCTATATCGAACCGAGTAGAGTAGGGCTAGCTTGGCGGTGGAAAAGGGGCATAAGAGTCGGAGCTCTGCTGAGCCAGGTGTTCCTTCTTTTTACATGTTTACCCTCTGCATGCCCACGTTCTCGTCTCCCATGAGAAGACCGAGGGCTTAAAATGTGAACCTGAATGTGTGAGGCAGCAGCTCTTATGGCTCCTGGGTGATGAAGTGAATCTGTTTGGTCTGAAGTTTGAACTCTGACGGCCTCTTTGGGAGAACACCAGCCGGCGTGGCCACTTCATGCATGACTCAGTCAGCGTTCATGAGGAATCATAAAGAACTGATCATGGCACGATGAAATGGTTCAATAGCTTCTGTTTCAGAAAGATTTCCTCTGTTACTCTCAGATTTGAACTTTATGACAGATTCGACACACAGAGCCAATAAATGATAGTGATTTATTATAGATCACCCTGTCCACCAGCATATGAGCACATACAGAGATAAATGATTAGTTAATAACATTAGAAGCTTTAAACTTTAGTTTGTTACCATTTAATTACTTAATAAAATATGAATGAACCCTGAGGACTACATTTCTATTTAAAGTTTCATAGATCAAACAACCACATGACTAATAACAATAATCAGCTGATGAATTAAAAGTTAAAATAAATCACATAATAACAGCTACAGCAGTATTAGGAAGAAATCAACAGGCTTTTCTTTGAGTTTAGGATTGAAGTCTCAAAGTGGCATCTCAACTCGTTCAGCTTCATGCAGTCAGCCGACACCCTGCGGAGCTTCATTACCCACCGCTGTCCGGGTCAAACGTGCCCCGTCATGTTTTCTCAGCTTGTTATCATTCTTTGCCTTTGAACCCTCCCTGTGGAACACCCCTCCTGTTTGGGTTCTGGGTTATTACAAGTTATTACAAGTTATTACAAGTTATTACCAGTTATTACAAGTTATTACAAGTTATTACAAGTTATTACCAGTTATTACCAGTTATTATCAATTATTACAAGTTATTACAAGTTATTACAAGTTATTACCAGTTATTACCAGTTATTACAAGCTATTACCAGTTATTACCAGTTATTACCAATTATTACAAGTTATTACAAGTTATTACAAGTTATTACAAGTTATTACAAGTTATTACCAGTTATTAGTCCAACATGTGAAAGTTAGATTAAAAATATGTTAAAATATAAGATTAAAATATGAGTTATGAGGCCTCCAAAATAGGGCAGTTTTTGGCATTTTTTGCTGGTTAAGGGCTTTTCAATCGATTTACCCATTGAATTTTGCACCTCTGCGAGTCCCAAAATGGAGAAGACAGGTCTGCTGTAGACATTTATGTCATTTTTTTTTATCAAGGTCCTGTTTAAAATACAGCTTTTATGGCATTTTCAAAATGGCCTCGGTAAGTGCTTTTCAATGCATTTTCCCATTGCATTGTGGGTATTTTCAAACTTCCCCTCACTATCAGTTTAAAGGAGAAACGCAGATCAGATTTATAACATGAAGCTGTTATAACAGGGCTGGGCTCAGAGGCAATCTGTAAGAAATCTGTGTGGCAGAGCTCAATGAGTGTGCTTTGGGTGAAAGAGGACAGAAATGCCTACGCTTTGAAGTAAAATTTGTCCAGATCGGACAGATATTTTGGACATGAGAGACTTATCGAATTTAGAGTGGGCAGTAGAATGGGAGAGACACCTCGGCCGAGATGTAGTCTCCCTAAAATGTAAACTGCCGTTGTGTTAAAGCTGTATAATATATATACAAACCCTTTGGTTCAGTTAAAGCTGAGAGTCTCCTGTCACATATAAACTCTGAATGAGGTCTGTGCGATGGTTTATGGCTGAGTTATAAGGCCTCTAATATGATAAAAGTGTGTTATTTGCACCCATAATAATAAAAGCAGCCAGTTAATGAACTGAAGCTGAGATCTTTTCTACTCTTTAGTTTCTGCCCTGTGGCTCTGGCCTTGCTTTGAATACTATCAGCTTATGATCAGACCAGTCGTAGGGATGCACGGTAAGCTCAGAGATTTCAACCTTTCTGGAGATGACCAGATCCAGAGTGTGACCTTTCTTGTTTGTTGGGTTAGGGTTAGGTACACGTGTTGCTTCGTTCACATGCTGATGAAAGTTATACTCCTTCAATAATTTAAGGAAATTTTTAGCATGTTGTTGTTTATTTTTATTTTTAGTTTCCTCTTCATCAGCCACATCAACCCAGATATTAAAATCACCAGTGATGACGACACTGTGGTGTTCAGAAACATCCTTCATCTCCAACAACCCTTTAAACTCTTTAAGGAAATCAGCCTCCGAGGAGTCTGGTGGTCGATACAAATTGATGAACAGGACTTCTTGGTCCCAGTTGTTGTGTTTCAGAATTTTAGCCACATATTCAAAGGTTGTGACTGTTGTAACTTCTGTAAATTCAGATGAGATCTGAATGCCAACACCCCCCCCTTCACCCTGCTCCCGAGACTGATGAAAGACTTTGTAATCTTTAGGTGAAGCTTTTCTCAGGGCTTCACTGTCACTCGTTAACCACGTCTCTGTTGAGAAAAAGACTTCTAGTTTTCTGTTTTCGATGATGTCACGGAGCATTTCTCTTTTTTTCTTCTGTTTTAAATTCTTAATCGAGCGAACATTGAGCAACCCCATACGAATAGCAGGGTCCGGGTCCCTGTGAATAAAACAAGTGAAGGTTCAGTAACATGATTCAGTTTTTCAGTTGAAGCAACAAACAGGTTTTACTGTAGAATCAGATCTAAACATAAAACCACAGCTGGTACATGATAATTAAATATTATTATATACCATTATTATGTATTATTAAATAATAATTCTCTGTGGAAGGCTCAATGCTGTGTTCACAGTGTTCAATGACACTGATATGTTGTGGTTTTTACAGTTTAACTAAAGGTTTAACTGTGATTGGTCGGTTACTTTGTGTTAAACGTACCTGTCTCTGACCTCTGGTTCTTTTCCAAACAGTTTTAAACATGTTGTTTTTCATCCACGACTAAAGAAACCTCAGTTAGATCTCAGTTAGATCAGTTAGATCAGTTAGATCAGTTAGATCTCAGTTAGATCAGTTAGATCAGTTAGATCTCAGTTAGATCTCAGTTAGATCAGTTAGATCAGTTAGATCTCAGTTAGATCTCAGTTAGATCAGTTAGATCAGTTAGATCTCAGTTAGATCTCAGTTAGATCAGTTAGATCAGTTAGATCAGTTAGATCAGTTAGATCTCAGTTAGATCAGTTAGATCAGTTAGATCTCAATTAGATCTCAGTTAGATCAGTTAGATCTCAGTTAGATCAGTTAGATCAGTTAGATCTCAATTAGATCTCAGTTAGATCTCAGTTAGATCTCAGTTAGATCAGTTAGATCAGTTAGATCAGTTAGATCAGTTAGATCTCAGTTAGATCAGTTAGATCAGTTAGATCTCAATTAGATCTCAGTTAGATCAGTTAGATCTCAGTTAGATCAGTTAGATCAGTTAGATCTCAGTTAGATCTCAGTTAAATCAGTTAGATCAGTTAGATCTTAGTTAGATCTCAGTTAGATCAGTTAAATTAGATCAGTTAGATATCATTTAGATCAGTTAGATCTCAGTTAGATCTCAGATAGATCAGTTAGATCAGTTAGATCTCAGTTAGATCTCAGATAGATCAGTTAGATCAGTTAGATCTCAGTTAGATCTCAGATAGATCAGTTAGATCAGTTAGATCTCAGTTAGATCTCAGTTAGATCTCAGTTAGATCAGTTAGATCAGTTAGATCTTAGTTAGATCTCAGTTAGATCAGTTAAATTAGATCAGTTAGATATCATTTAGATCAGTTAGATCTCAGTTAGATCTCAGATAGATCAGTTAGATCAGTTAGATCTCAGTTAGATCTCAGATAGATCAGTTAGATCAGTTAGATCTCAGTTAGATCTCAGATAGATCAGTTAGATCAGTTAGATCTCAGTTAGATCTCAGTTAGATCTCAGTTAGATCAGTTAGATCAGTTAGATCTTAGTTAGATCTCAGTTAGATCAGTTAAATTAGATCAGTTAGATATCATTTAGATCAGTTAGATCTCAGTTAGATCTCAGATAGATCAGTTAGATCAGTTAGATCTCAGTTAGATCTCAGATAGATCAGTTAGATCAGTTAGATCTCAGTTAGATCAGTTAGATCTCAGTTAGATATCAGTTAGATCAGTTAAATTAGATCAGTTAGATATCAGTTAGATCAGTTAGATCAGTTAGATCTCAGTTAGATCAGTTAGATCAGTTAGATCTCAGTTAGATCAGTTAGATCAGTTAGATCAGTTAGATCAGTTAGATCTCAGTTAGATCAGTTAGATCTCAGTTAGATCTGTGAGATCAGTTAGATCAGTTAGATCTCAGTTAGATCAGTTAGATCAGTTAGATCTCAGTTAGATCAGTTAGATCAGTGAGATCTCAGTTAGATCAGTTAGATCAGTTAGATCAGTTAGATCTCAGTTAGATCAGTTAGATCTCAGTTAGATCAGTTAGATCAGTTAGATCAGTTAGATCAGTTAGATCTCAGTTAGATCAGTTAGATCTCAGTTAGATCAGTTAGATCTCAGTTAGATCAGTTAGATCAGTTAGATCAGTTAGATCTCAGTTAGATCTCAGTTAGATCAGTTAGATCAGTTAGATCAGTTAGATCTCAGTTAGATCTCAGTTAGATCTCAGTTAGATCAGTTAGATCAGTTAGATCAGTTAGATCTCAGTTAGATCTCAGTTAGATCTCAGTTAGATCAGTTAGATCTCAGTTAGATCAGTTAGATCAGTTAGATCTCAGTTAGATCTCAGTTAGATCTCAGTTAGATCAGTTAGATCAGTTAGATCTCAGTTAGTTCAGTTAGATCAGTTAGATCTTTGTTTTGGTATTATAATAAAGTCTGCCCTTCCGCCAACTCTCTGCATCTGAGTCCCCTCTTATGTTCTTGCTGCCCTCCACTGGCTCCCCATACGATACAGGATAAATTTTAAGATTATTTTATTTGTTTTTAAAGCCCTACATGGTTTGGCACCCCCTTACCTAGCTGATCTTTTAAAAATCCAGAGCCACTCCAGGGCCCTCAGGTCAGCAGACAAACTGCGTTTAGTGGTGCCCCGCTCCAGATTAAAAAGTAGAGGGGACCGGGCCTTTGCAGTTGTTGGCCCAAAACTGTGGAATGAGCTCCCTCTTCATATCCGCCTGGCTCCCACCTTAGCTGTTTTTAAAACAGATCTTAAAACCCATCTTTATGCCCAGGCTTTTATTTCTTTATGATCCTAGTCTTTTAATCTCATCTGAGTCTTATCTATTTTTTTTCAACCCCTTCTCTTTTATCCTTCTTATGTTTTGACATTCTTGTTGCCTTCTGTTATTCCATTAGTTTAGCTTTACTTTATTGTAAATAAAGCATATCAATGCTTGTGTTTTTATTTTATTTTTTGTGTTTTATGGGTGTCTTCAAGTCTTATTGTCTGTGTTGTTCATGTTCCTCAAGGCTTTCCTGTTAGGCCTTCCTGTTAGCACTTTGGTCAGCTGTTATTGTTGTTTTAAAAGTACATTATAAATAACTGACTTGACTTGACTAATGATTCTCCTCCCTTTGTTGAATCAGACGGTTTTGCCCTCACGAAAACAAAATTTTTGATCACCTTAATAAATTCTTTATCAGTATCTCAACTTAGAGAAAGCATGGCTACCTCTGACAACCATAAATCAAATGACATAATCACTAACATTGAATGACAAAGTATGTACCTTTGAATTTAACCAGGTTGAAGTCAAAGAGGTGGAAAGGCTTCTTTGTGCTCTCCCTGACAATAAACTAGCCGGTGTAGATAATCTGGATAGTAAATTGTTAAGGATTATTGCCAGTTGTATTTCATCTCCAGTGACTTATATCATCAATAGATGTTTATGTGTTTATGTATATGCAAAACTCCTATGTTGTGAAAGACAGCTAAAATTGTCCCAATACCCAAAAATAAAAAATATGTTTTCAGTGAGAGCAACTCCAGACCGATTAGAATTATTCCTGTTTTGAGCAAAATCATGGAAAAAGATGTGTATATGCTAATTCAAGATTATTTCTTCACGAATAATTTGATAACAATGTGCTTATAGAACTACCCTCTCCATGTCTATGTCAGTAAGGGGCGTGGCAGGACACGGGTGCAGACTTCAGTGGTGAAAAGCAAACTTTGTTTATTTACAAAATAAACAAAGGTCAAAACAAGTTGAGCCGGATTGAGCCGGATGACATAACTATATTGTGGAAACAAAACATGAAACAAATGACTTGACATGACTTGAGAACCCTTAGTTCTGCATGTTTGGATGCTTGTAATAAGTTAGTCCTTAATATTCCCAAAACAAAAAGAATTTTAAAGGTTCTATGGCATGAAAATAAATGGAGGCTTTTATATATTTTTATAGGCTTTAGTGGTCCCCTAATACTGTATTTGAGTTTTTTTCCCCAAAAATTCTGCCTTAGTGCAGAATTACAGCCAGTCCCAAAAATGAGCTTTCCTTAGGATCCTCAGAATGAGCTGTTTAGTGGGGGTGTGGCCTTACTTACGCCCGTGGTACCTTGCGCAAATGTTTTGTGAATCGCTATGGCACGTAGATGGCACGGCAGCCCTATGCCGTAAAACTAGCGAAACCTGTTCATATGAGCTTACTTTGACAATATGATGAACTAGTTACTGAACAACTCTCCTAACACAGTCAAACATCAAGCAAGTGCTACACAAGACACAGCAAAAAAGGCGTGCGTGAAGGGGAAAGCAGGAGTGAGGATTTTGACATTCTCATCTGATTGCTCTGGTTTGCAAAGATGCACGTAGCGCGAGTCATTTCAATCAGGGGAAAGGCAGATATCGTGCGCGCCATAACACCAACAGCAGGACGGCTATCAAAACAACAAATAAGTACACAACACTCGCGTTACAGTAAATGAGGTGTCCACTCGCATACCTCATGCTATTTACCGTTACATTAGCGACAGTGACCGAGCTATTAGCTGCAGAGCTAACGACACAGACAGACTGACCGTTTTGACTGGAACCATGAATGAATCATTATCCTGATGAAATGCACTGAATTTGCGGATTCATTCTTCTTCAGGAAGCTTGAAGTCGGGGGTTTTGGTCTAAAATGAGCGAGCTAACCATCTCATGGGCATGCAAACACCTCCAACAGCCCAGTTGGCAGAGATAACAGCGTGCAGATGCTATTAGCTGCATAGCTAACCGTTTGCTAACGTTAGCTGCTAACGATACAAACCCTTTCCTGTGGTAACAAGCTATGTAACTATACTGTACATACAGGAAAGCAACACAATAATAGAGCGTTAAATTACTTACTCGGGAATGAGATTCTTCCCCAAGTAAGGGGGCGAATGGAGCAGGAGATTGACAGGCGGATCGGTGCGGCGTCTGCAGTGATGCGGGCTCTGCACCGGCCCGTCGTGGTGAAGAAGGAGCTGAGCCAGAAGGCCAAGCTCTCGATTTACCGGTCAATCTATGTTCCTACCCTCACCTATGGTCACGAGCTGTGGGTAGTGACCGAAAGAACGAGATCCTACCCTCACCTATGGTCACGAGCTGTGGGTAGTGACCGAAAGAACGAGTTCCTACCCTCACCTATGGTCACGAGCTGTGGGTAGGGACCGAAAGAACGAGATCCTACCCTCACCTATGGTCACGAACTGTGGGTAGTGACCGAAAGAACGAGATCCTACCCTCACCTATGGTCACGAGCTGTGGGTAGGGACCGAAAGAACGAGTTCCTACCCTCACCTATGGTCAAGAGCTGTGGGTAGTGACCGAAAGAATGAGTTCCTACCCTCACCTATGGTCACGAGCTGTGGGTAGGGACCGAAAGAACGAGATCCTACCCTCACCTATGGTCACGAGCTGTGGGTAGGGACCGAAAGAACGAGATCCTACCCTCACCTATGGTCACGAGCTGTGGGTAGGGACCGAAAGAACGAGATCCTACCCTCACCTATGGTCACGAGCTGTGGGTAGGGACCGAAAGAACGAGATCCTACCCTCACCTATGGTCACGAGCTGTGGGTAGTGACCGAAAGAACGAGATCCTACCCTCACCTATGGTCACGAGCTGTGGGTAGGGACCGAAAGAACGAGTTCCTACCCTCACCTATGGTCAAGAGCTGTGGGTAGTGACCGAAAGAATGAGTTCCTACCCTCACCTATGGTCACGAGCTGTGGGTAGGGACCGAAAGAACGAGATCCTACCCTCACCTATGGTCACGAGCTGTGGGTAGTGACCGAAAGAACGAGTTCCTACCCTCACCTATGGTCACGAGCTGTGGGTAGGGACCGAAAAAACGAGTTCCTACCCTCACCTATGGTCACGAGCTGTGGGTAGGGACCGAAAGAACGAGATCCTACCCTCACCTATGGTCACGAGCTGTGGGTAGTGACCGAAAGAATGAGATCCTATCCTCACCTATGGTCACGAGCTGTGGGTAGGGACCGAAAGAATGAGATCCTATCCTCACCTATGGTCACGAGCTGTGGGTAGGGACCGAAAGAACGAGATCCTACTCTCACCTATGGTCACGAGCTGTGGGTAGTGACCGAAAGAATGAGATCCTATCCTCACCTATGGTCACGAGCTGTGGGTAGTGACCGAAAGAATGAGATCCTACCCTCACCTATGGTCACGAGCTGTGGGTAGGGACCGAAAGAATGAGATCCTACCCTCACCTATGGTCACGAGCTGTGGGTAGTGACCGAAAGAAGGAGTTCCTACCCTCACCTATGGTCACGAGCTGTGGGTAGGGACCGAAAGAACAAGATCCTACCCTCACCTATGGTCACGAGCTGTGGGTAGTGACCGAAAGAACGAGTTCCTACCCTCACCTATGGTCACGAGCTGTGGGTAGGGACCGAAAGAACGAGTTCCTACCCTCACCTATGGTCACAAGCTGTGGGTAGGGACCGAAAGAACGAGATCCTACCCTCACCTATGGTCACGAGCTGTGGGTAGTGACCGAAAGAATGAGATCCTATCCTCACCTATGGTCACTAGCTGTGGGTAGGGACCGAAAGAATGAGATCCTATCCTCACCTATGGTCACGAGCTGTGGGTAGGGACCGAAAGAACGAGATCCTACCCTCACCTATGGTCACGAGCTGTGGGTAGGGACCGAAAGAACGAGATCCTACCCTCACCTATGGTCACGAGCTGTGGGTAGTGACCGAAAGAACGAGATCCTACCCTCACCTATGGTCACGAGCTGTGGGTAGGGACCGAAAGAACGAGATCCTACCCTCACCTATGGTCACGAGCTGTGGGTAGTCAACAAAAGAATGAGATCCTACCCTCACCTATGGTCACGAGCTCTGGGTAGGGACCGAAAGAACGAGATCCTACCCTCACCTATGGTCACGAGCTCTGGGTAGGGACCGAAAGAACGAGATCCTACCCTCACCTATGGTCACGAGCTGTGGGTAGTGACCGAGAGAACGAGATCCTACCCTCACCTATGGTCAGGAGCTGTGGGTAGTGACCGAAAGAATGAGTTCCTACCCTCACCTATGGTCACGAGCTGTGGGTAGTGACCGAGAGAACGAGATCCTACCCTCACCTATGGTCAGGAGCTGTGGGTAGTGACCGAAAGAATGAGTTCCTACCCTCACCTATGGTCACGAGCTGTGGGTAGGGACCGAAAGAATGAGATCCTACCCTCACCTATGGTCACGAGCTGTGGGTAATGACCGAAAGAATGAGTTCCTACCCTCACCTATGGTCACGAGCTGTGGGTAGGGACCGAAAGAACGAGATCCTACCCTCACCTATGGTCACGAGCTGTGGGTAATGACCGAAAGAACGAGTTCCTACCCTCACCTATGGTCACGAGCTGTGGGTAGGGACCGAAAGAACGAGATCCTACCCTCACCTATGGTCACGAGCTGTGGGTAGGGACCGAAAGAACGAGTTCCTACCCTCACCTATGGTCACGAGCTGTGGGTAGGGACCGAAAGAACGAGATCCTACCCTCACCTATGGTCACGAGCTGTGGGTAGTGACCGAAAGAATGAGATCCTATCCTCACCTATGGTCACTAGCTGTGGGTAGGGACCGAAAGAATGAGATCCTATCCTCACCTATGGTCACGAGCTGTGGGTAGGGACCGAAAGAACGAGATCCTACCCTCACCTATGGTCACGAGCTGTGGGTAGGGACCGAAAGAACGAGATCCTACCCTCACCTATGGTCACGAGCTGTGGGTAGTGACCGAAAGAACGAGATCCTACCCTCACCTATGGTCACGAGCTGTGGGTAGGGACCGAAAGAACGAGATCCTACCCTCACCTATGGTCACGAGCTGTGGGTAGTGAACAAAAGAATGAGATCCTACCCTCACCTATGGTCACGAGCTCTGGGTAGGGACCGAAAGAACGAGATCCTACCCTCACCTATGGTCACGAGCTCTGGGTAGGGACCGAAAGAACGAGATCCTACCCTCACCTATGGTCACGAGCTGTGAGTAGTGACCGAGAGAACGAGATCCTACCCTCACCTATGGTCACGAGCTGTGGGTAGGGACCGAAAGAACGAGATCCTACCCTCACCTGTGGTCACGGGCTGTTGGTAGTGACCGAAAGAATGAGTTTCCTCCGCAGGGTGTCTGGGCTCTCCCTTATTGGGCTCGGTATTAGCCCAAGTTCTGGAAACATTCGTCGGTGAAATGTTTGGCACACACATACACAAATCTCTTCGGTTCTGTCGTCACTTTCCCAGAAAAAACTAAATCTGTCCACTGGCTCTTTAGAGGTTCTGATGCAGGAGCTCTACACAGATTTTTTACATCCATGTACAGCGCAATGAGCTGACCAAAGAGCTGTGGGCGGGGAAAGGCAGTTTTGGCATAGCCATATATGGGCTCTGGGTGGAAACAACCTCCACGTCATAAGCGGCGGCTTTCCCGATCAGGCCATCTGCATGGTCACATGACCAAAGGAGGAGAATCATTTCCAGTGCATGGTTTAGGTCTATCGTCATTCTTAGCCACTGGGGGACCGCAGGCAGGCTAGAGGAACTCATATTAATGTTAGACAACCTTAAAAAGTGAAAATTTCATGCCATAGGACCTTTAATTTAAAGTTATCTTGTAGCCCAACACTGGATTTAAAGTTAAACTAGAAAGCTGCAGCAGCTGTATGCAGGACTGAGGTGTGCGTACGTTGGGCATGCGCTGGACGCCGTAGTCGCGCAGCTCTGCCCACACGCACGATACCCTCTGCGTACGTACGAGCACATAATAACCCCAATGCGGAGGGGATTTTGAAAATTTCTAGGGGGCGCCACTGAGCCATTTTCCTCCGCCCACACACGATACCCTTTACATACGTACGAGGTCGTCAGGCTGGACGTGTGTGCCAAGTTTCATGACCTTGCGATGATGATAAGGCTTTCAAATCACAAACGCCATCACATGATTTTCACCGCCTGGCCACGCCCACACCGTTCAGAGTTTGGAAAAGTTTCTCCATGATTTTTCCCCCCATGTCTTAAGAGTAACCTGGCCAAGTTTGAAGTCTGTAGCATTAAATCTGTAGGACGAGTTCGATCTTATGCAAGGGGTGGATTCGGCCAAAAATGGCACCAAAACGCACTTTCCATCCAAAATGGCCGCCTTCCTGTGGATGTGTGACCATGGCGGCATGAGACTTTTTTGAGCGTCTGGGCATGATGAATGAGTGTACCGAATTTTGTCGTCCCACGCAAAACTAATCCTCTTGCGGGGACCATTTTTAAGCATCGTAGGGGGCGCTACAGAGTCAATGAGCGACTCCCAAAAATATAAAGTTTAGATTCTTTCATGTCGTCGACTGGCAGGTGGTGCTCGCAAAGTTTCCTGAGTTTTCGAGCAACTTTTGCAAAGAATAAGAAGAAAGAAAGAAAGAAGAAACCTTACAGATACAATAGGGGCCGAGCAGTGAAACTGCTAATATTTATGTGACTATTGTACAAGTGGAGATTGTTAAACTTCTTGGTGTAATGCTCCACTTGTCTCAAAAAGACTAACTCATGTTGTAATCAGTGATCAATCACACATCAACATCATTACAAGTAAAATATCTCCAAGATATTTGCATTAAGTTTATTAAACATGGCATCTGTGTAGTGCTGGATGCAAAGTTATTAAGGAAAAACCTTTGAACAACACTTTAACCATCAGGTCATTCTTCAGACGAGGGTATTATAAATCTCTCAATATTTTAATCAACATACCTGATGGTTAAACCACTCAGGCCCTCTGTGATCTCCTCCGGCAGCTGGGCAGTGGCCATGTCAGAGAGAGATTAGCAGGAGCCTGGCAGATGATGAAAACATTTTGAATTAGTTTCATGTAGAAATGTGAGCAAGCACACTATATGTCCATGGATACAGACTGTAACTGTGATGAAGAATGAACATCGTGGTTTGACATATCATTGAATATTTGCAATCGATTTAGTGTAAATGATAAAAAAGTACATGTTATATGATGTTAGTTTGAACACATTAAAATGAAAGCCCTGCTGGATGAGCTGGGAGCCCTCAGGCAGCACTGCTCAGCCCGACAGAATGAAAGAGTTTCCACGCCCTGAACCTGACCGAAACCCAACACTTTGTTCATCACAGACACAAATCAAAGGTTCAAAACATATTTTTAAATTCATAATTACTGAATGATCTTAATTCATCATGAAGAGAAAAATATAAGTTGGTAAATCTTACTTTGAGAGTCACTGGAAGCTGAAGCAGGGAAGACGATCGGTGCCTGACAGACGGCGCTCAGGGTGCGTTCCTTTTATATCTGAGAAGATGCACACCTTTTCTCCTTCCTGTAAGTCAGAGTCAGGTGTTACCGGAATACTTTTCTGTCGTTACACCTGTTTATCTTGTTAATTTAGTTTCTACTCAGATTCATTTCACATGTGAAACATAAACTGAATCAGCAGCGATACCAGCAGGTGGGATAAATAACGTAAAGCAGGTTGGATTTAATCTGACTGAGTTTCTGCAGACTGTACCTTATTTATTTACTTAGTTATTGTTATACCTCCTGTTTCTGCTGGTCTGTGCTGACTTTATCTGAGGGCTCATGATGGCTGATGGGACGCTTGTTTCTTATTTTACTCCCAGTGATGAGATCCAGTCTGGACCTGGACTTTCTGGGTCTTCAGGGATCACTGTAACAAAGCTGATTTCTGGAAACAAACCACTAAAACTTGGCCGGACTTCACGTGTCTTTGTCATGTTTATAGTTGTTTTGACAAACCAGCTCCAACAAGAATTAGAAAGCTGCCAGCAGCTGTATGCGGGACCCAGATGTGCGTACGTTGGGATGTGCGCTGGACGCCGTAGTCGCGCAGCTCCGCCCACACACACGATACCCTTTACATATGGACGAGGTGGTCAGGGTGGACGTGTGTGCCAAGTTTCATTAAGTTACGATGATGATGAGGCTTTCAAATCACAAACGCCATCACACGATTTTCACCGCCTGGCCACGCCCACACTGTTCAGAGTTTGAAAAAGTTTCTTCATGATTTTCCCCCCCCATGTCTTAAGAGTAACCTGGCCAAGTTTGAAGTCTGTAGCATTAAATCTGTAGGAGGAGTTCGATCATATGCAAGGCGTGGAATCGGGGAAAAATGGCACCAAAATGCACTTTCCATCCAAAATGGCCGCCTTCCTGTGGACGTGGGACCATGGCAGCATGAGACTTTTCTGTGCGTCTGGGCATGATGAATGAGTGTACTGAATTTTGTCGTCCCACGCGAAACTAATCCCATTGCGGGCACCATTTTTAAGCATCGTAGGGGGCGCTACAGAGCCAATGAGCGACTCCCAAAAATATAAAGTTTAGATTCTTTCATGTCGTCGACTGGCAGGTGGCGCTCGCAAAATTTCAAGAGTTTTCGAGCAACTTTGGAAAGAATAAGAAGAAAGAAAGAAAGAAAGAAAGAAAGAAAGAAAGAAAGAAAGAAAGAATAAACCTTGCAGATACATTAGGGACCGAGCAGGGAACCAGCGGAGAGGGACTCTGGTTCTGTTGGTTCTGCTGGTTCTGCTGGTTCTGCTGGTTCTGCTGGTTTCTGGGGAAACAAAGTTTAAACTGTCCCTGCGTAACAAACTTTGTTCACATTCTTCTGTCTTCAGATTGAAATATTATCGGTACTTACACACCTTTAAAGCTGAGACTTTAAAGCCTGGGGGCGAGCACGTCTGAACAGCAAACTTCCTCATAGTGAACACCCTGTTGTGTTTTCTAACTGCTTATCTGTCAGGTTAGCATGTTCTTAGACCTCAGCCCAGTCACCAGGAAAAAATGTTGCCTTGCAGGAAACAAAATGTGTGTGCCAAGTTTCATTAAGTTACGATGATGAAAAGGCTTTCAAATAACAAACGGCATCACATGATTTTCAACGCCTGGCCACGCCCACACCGTTCAGAGCTTGGAAAAGTTGCCCAATAATCCCCCCCCCCCAGGTCTTCAGAGTAATCTGGCCAAGTTTGAAGTCTGTAGCATTAAATCTGTAGGAGGAGTTCGATCATATGCAAGGCGTGGAATCGGTCAAAAATGGCACCAAAATGCACTTTCCTTCCAAAATGGCCGCCTTCCTGTGGACGTGGGAACAAGGCGGCATGAGACTTTTCTGTGCGTCTGGGCATGATGAATGAGTGTACCGACTTTTGTCGTCCCACGCGAAACTAATCCTATTAAGGGGACCATTTTTAAGCATCGTAGGGGGCGCTACAGAGTCAATGAGCGACTCCCAAAAATATAAAGTTTAGATTCTTTCATGTCGTCGACTGGCAGGTGGCGCTCGCAAAATTTCCTGAGTTTTCGAGCAGCTTTTGCAAAGAACAAGAATAAGAAGAAAGAAAGAAAGAAAGAGTTTGAGTTTTAAATTACCTTTATTACCCACTCTAACAATCAATCAACCAAAATATACATTAAATAGTCATCAATAAAACCAAAAAACTTTAAAAATATTAAAAATCAAAAAACAAAAACTAAGGATGCATCATCCACTGAACACAAAACATCATTAATACCCCACTTACTTACAAAGCCATCCATGTTCTTTATCAACTTAAAAAACTCAAATTCCACACGAACACGAGCAACTACCAGTCGCTTGAATAAAACACAAGCGTCTTCCGTTCGATGTCCATTAATTTTGTTCTTTCTTGATATCCAGATTGCTAACTTTGCCATCCCAGAAATGAAATTTAAAAGTATGTGAATAGATTTCTTTCTTGCACAATACCGTGGACCATAAATAAAAATACAGTTAGAAAACTTTACACCAAAACCACCAAACAAATGACTTAAGAGGACAAAAAGAGGATTCAATCTTGAACATTCAACAAAAATATGATGCAAAGTTTCCTCCTGCACACAATGAGGACAGGTAACGCTAGTGTCAGGATTAAGGTGTGCCAGATACCTGTTTGTAGCTATGGCCCCATGCACAATCCTCCACTGGAGGTCCCCCACCCGTTTCTCAATAGGGAGTTTGTACAGGGACCGCCAACAGCCTCTTGGGGTAGAGCTGGTGTCAAAAAACTCGGTCCACTTCGACACCTTCACCTCTGCCAGAGAGCGTAAATTCAGAACCTTCACGCAGATATTGTACAAGACTTTCTTCCCCAAGCCTTCAAAACAACCTAGCGGTGAGTCTTGTAGGGACATCAGCTTTCCTGGCTCATCCTGCCATTGGTCCACTGCAGGAGAGACAATTAGGGAAGGAAACACATACTCATACTCATCGTCCCATTGGTCAGACAGAGTACTATTCGCAACAAACGCTCTGATGGAGTCTGGCAGAGAAGCACAGGCTTCTTTTTTCAGTCTTAACACAAGTCTGTTGGATCGCACATCAAGACTCTCAGTGAGACTGGACACAGAGGACTTCATCAGATGACCCAGCTTCACACAGGCTGCTTCTCTCATCTTAGATCTTAAGGTAAAAGATGAAAGCAGCTGTGTCGAGATAAAATCATTCCCAAACAGGGGTTCTTCAAAAACCCACATCCCTGGTGTCGTATCATCCTTCCTCTCAAAGGTGAGAATCTGCCAAGCATTTAAAACCGATTGATAAAATGGAGTAAGACCAGTTAAGTCCAAGGATCCTTGTCGTAGCAAAAAGAGATGCTTATCATATCCAATAAGTCCTGCTTTCCTTAGAAGAAGACGCGCAGTATCCAGCCATGGTAATCCAACACCATGTAGCAGTTTCTGCGCGGTTTGAATCCTGAAAGCCGTGATCCGTGAGGTTATGTCTATGAGTCCTTGTCCACCCTCCTCTACTGGTAGGTACAGGACTGCAGCTCTCACCCAGTGTCGTCCAGACCAGAAAAAATCCACTAAAGTCTTTTGGAGACGTTGTATGAGAGATACTGGTGGCGTTAACACAGTCAGTTTATGCCAGAGGGCCGAAGCAACCAAGTTATTAACCACCAGAACCCTTCCCCTGTAAGACAGCTGAGGTAGCAGCCATTTCCATTTGGATAGTCTGACACACACTCTCTCCATGACACCTTCCCAATTTTTTTCTAAAAAAGTATCTGTCCCCAAAACAACACCCAAGAATTTTAAACCTTGGTTAACCCAATGAATATCATCTGGTAATTTAGGGAGATTGTTCGTCCATGGACCAATTTTTAAGGCAGAGCTTTTTTCCCAGTTTACTTTAGCTGAAGAAGCTTTTTCATAAAGCTCCAAACATTGTTGGAGACCTATAATATCATTCTGGTTTTTAATAAAAATGTTTCTATCATCAGCATAAGCAGAGACCACTAAACCTGGATCATTTGAGAGACCTGGGAGAATAACACCAGTTAGGGTAGAGCGCAGTTTATGTAAAAGAGGTTCAACTACAATAGAATACAACTGTCCCGATATGGGACATCCTTGTCGAATGCCTCTCTGAACTTTAACTGGACAGCTTAATCCTCCCCCAACTTTAACAACACAAAACACTTCATTATACAATAAACCCAATAAAGAAATAAAACCATCACCAAATCCAAAAGCTCTTAGTGTTGAAAAGAGAAAAAAATGATCAACCCTATCAAAGGCTTTTTCCTGATCTAAAGAAATAATACCTACATCAATTTCATAAAGTGTACAAATGTCAAACAAGTCTCTTAAAAGAAAAAGATTATCCATGATAGATCTGTCAGGTACACAATATGACTGATCTCGGTGTATGATAAATTCAAGAATTTTCTTCAACCTATTAGAAAGCACTTTAGAAAATAGCTTATAATCCACACAAAGGAGGGCAACGGGTCTCCAGTTTTTCAACAGAGTCAAGTCTCCTTTTTTTGGAAGTAAAGAAAGAACAGCTTGTCGGCAGGAAGTTGGGAAGATACCCGTCAAGGTGCACTCCTGGAGTACCTCCCACAAGTCCTCTCCCAACAGCCTCCAAAAATGTTTATAAAAGTCTGCAGGTAAACCATCCAGACCTGGAGTCTTGCCAGGAGCCATTTGTCCAACAGCAGCAGTCTGTTCTTCTAATGAGACTTCGGCATCCAGAATTGCCTGATCTGCAGCGTAAATTTGAGGAAGACCATCCAGTAGAGCCTCTACACAGCTTCTGTTACAGGCCTGCTGCCTAAAAAGGTCACTATAGAAAGCCACGGCATGCTCCTTCATGGTGGTGGGATCAGTGGTCAGAGTTCCATCTGGAAGCCGAAGGGACATCAACTGCTTTGTCTGGCTGACATTCCTCTCCAAATTAAAAAAGAAGGATGTAGGGGCATCCATGTCCTTAACGGTAGCAAACCTTGACCGAACTAAAGCCCCTTTAGCCCTTTCATGCAAAAACCAACTTAATTGATCATTCTTTTGGTTAAGCTGTTCATTATTAGTAACATCAGTAAATACTTCATTTTCTAACCGTTTTATTTCATTTTCTAAATTCTGAATCACATTTTTAATTTTAATTGTAGAATGGCTTGTGTATTGTTGACAAAAGACTCTTATCTGAGCCTTTCCAACCTCCCACCAGTCAATTAAGGATGTAAAACCTGAATTTCTTGCCTTCCATAGCTGCCAAAAATTACTAAAACTAAATGATGGTCAGAAAAACCAACTGGACAAATTAGGCAGTCAGATAGTCTATTTCTATAAGTTTCTGAGAAATAAAATCTGTCCAACCTGGCCCCACTCACTGTCCCATCCGTCATTTTAACCCATGTATATTGTTTAGCTTGAGGGTGTTTAATCCTCCAAGCATCAACCAAATTAAGCTCTGATAGCACCTGAGTTAATTTAAAGGATGAAGGAAGATGAGGTTCTTCTCCTGTTCTATCCATTTTAAAATTAGTAGTGCAGCTCCAATCCCCACCCATCACAACACAGTCATTTTTATTAGACTGCTGCAAAAAACGACATATTTTCTCAAACGTCTGCATCCTGTCATCCCCTTGATTTGGTGCATAAACATTAATAAAACAAAAAGACAAACTTTCTATTTCTACTCTAATCACCAGGACCCTGCCTGGGGTTAACTCAGTACAGGAAATGATGTTAGTATCTAGTCCTGGTGAGAATAAAATTGCTACACCAGCAGATGACCTGGTCCCATGAGACAAAAATATTTTTCCTTTCCAACTCATACCCCACTCGACATCATTTTCATGATCTGTATGTGTCTCTTGTAAAAACACAACATCAAGCTTCTTTTGAGTAATCATTTCTAAACTAACCATCTTTTTGTGTGGCTCCCTACCACCGTTGATGTTTAATGACCCCACCCTGATATTATTCATACAGGTAAAATGGAGAGGGAAAACAGACAGAGACAGTAAAAAGAAGACCACCCAGTGTAGTATAGTCATAGTCTTATTTCTGAATTTTTAACCGTTTTGAACCTTTCCCTTTTTTAGCTAATATCTGTCTCCTGACGTTTGTCATGTGCTTTTTTAAACGGAACCGTTTCTTTTCGTCTAACATTTCAAAATCTACCATTTTCTGTACCATTAGTGCGCTCTTGATAAATTTTCCCGCATCAGGAAAATAATCAAGAATTTTAACATGTTTTCCAAAAGTTTCATCAAGGAAATCGTTGATTTCATCCAAAGTGTACAAGTCACCAGTGTATGTTTGGGAATCTGCTATTGAAAAGTTGTCTGAATCATCGGCGTCGCGAGACCCTTTTCACGGGGGCACGTGCCCCCCTGTAGATCTGAGGTGCCCCGGTATCAGTGACGTGCACAGGAGAAAAAAAATAATATAGGCAAATATGATTTCATATTTCAACATGATTTTCTGTATAATTCGTCATTTTGATTGAAGTTTCCAAAAATAAAGTCTTCAGAGTCAATCATTCAGATTCACCAGACACCTGGAGATTTAGGCAAAAGGGAGGGGCGCGGGGGGCAAGCAGCACGCTGCACTAGAAAAAAACAAAAAAACAAGCGAGCACGCGACCGGGCGGCAGAGACACTGTGGGAGTAGAGCGACTGCCCTGACTGCCTGGAAAGGTGAGCTTGAAATGTGTACACAGTGCCTAGGCTACAAGACATGATCACAATCAACTTCTCTCGAATCCAATGTCGAGTTCAGGACGTTTAGTGACCATAAATAATCTGACAGCCAGCTACTGTTTAGGTAGCAAAAAAAAAAACCACCGACAGCCAGCTGGCTTGCAGTCAACGTTTTACATGGCTCAGGTTGTTTTGTGGTAGGCTACCAAACTAAGTTACAGGCAGCTGATGACATTTCGTTTTATCAAGCAAGATGAATGATGGAAATAAAGCACAATTCGAATTATTCACCTGCATGTTGTGTTAAAATGCAGACAAGTTGAAATGCCCACGGAAAAGAGGGAGAGACAACTTAAGGAGGCAGCTAATTTAGCTGCCTCCTTAAGTTGTAGAGAGGTCCTTCTCAAAGCTCAAGATTGCGAAAACCAGGCTTAGAAACCAGTGTGGGCAAGAACGGCTGTCCGACCTCCTCCAAAGAAATAACTGCAAAAAAATTTTTGCACGCGCGCTTTGCGCGACAGGGTTACAATTAGCCTTCTGATCGGTTTCTGAGTCAAGATGGCCACAGATTGGGGAATCTTTTGGAACCCTGATTCCATTTTTCTCAATGTCATCCCTTACATGCTGTATATCCAGAGCACTGCTTCCCTCCCCAGCATCAGAGGCAGTTGATGGGGGAGGCGCCCCCTCCTCGCAACCACAGGAACACCAGCGGCCAGCGGCGCTTCTGCATTTGGATTTAGCTCAACCTGAGCTGTCGGGTTTTTGTGCGGGCAGGCGGCCCGTTTATGTCCAACATCCCCACACTCAAAACATCTCATGTTTCCAGTGCTCGCGTAAACCATATAAGATCCTTCCTCATATTTAACTCTGAAAGACACTTCCAGCGTCTGTGTAGCAGAGTTTAAAAACATAAACACCTGTCTCCTAAAAGACTGAACATGTTTTAATTTATCATCCTTACATCCCAAGCCCACAGTTTTGAAACCGCTGGCAAGTTTTCCAAAACGCTGGAGCTCTTTCTCCAGCAAGTTATTCGGAATGAAGGGCGGCACACCCGAAACAATCACCCGGGTGGAGGGCACTGCCAGCGGGGACACCTGCAGGTACTCTCCGCCTATTGTCACCCCGCTGACAATCAACTGGGTAACAAATCGCTCCTCTTTCAAAAATATCACTACTCCCTTATTCATTCTCGAAGCATAATTTAAATTGATGTGACCAACAATATCTCCTACAGCCAAAAGAACTGTCTCAACTGGGATTGACGGGTCAGGCTGAATCCCATTCTTCATAGAGAGGGGCCGCGCCCCTGAGGACGCCATCCCCGCAAACAGCGCTACAAGCACTAAACAAAACTCAAATAAAGAATCAGTATAAATAAAGAGTATTAAGAAAAACCAACACATGAAAGGAAACGATCAGAAAAACAAAACTTTAGAGACAACTCTTTCACTCTCTCAGACTCACCACCACCAACACACTCCCAGCATGCAACGCAGAAAGAAAGAAAGAAAGAAAGAAAGAAAGAAAGAAAGAAAGAAAGAAAGAAAGAAAGAAAGAAAGAAAGAAAGAAAGAATAAACCTTAGAGATACATTAGGGTCCTTGCAGTTTCACTGCTCGGTCCCTAACTAGAGATGATTCATCCAGGGAACCAGCAGAGAGGGACTCTGGTTCTGCTGGTTCTGCTGGTTCTGCTGGTTCTGCTGGTTCTGTTGGTTCTGTTGGTTCTGCTGGTTCTGCTGGTTCTGCTGGTTCTGCTGGTTCTGCTGGTTCTGCTGGTTCTGCTGGTTCTGCTGGTTTCTGGGGAAACAAAGTTTAAACTGTCCCTGCGTAACAAACTTTGTTCACATTCTTCTGTCTTCAGATTGAAATATTTTCGGTACTTACACACCTTTAAAGCTGAGACTTTAAAGCCTGGGTGTGAGCACGTTTGAACAACAAACTTCCTCATAGTGAACACCCTGTTGTGTTTTCTAACTGCTTATCTGTCAGGTTAGCATGTTCTTAGACCTCAGCCCAGTCACCAGGAAAAAATGTTGCCCTGCTGGAAACAAAATGTGTGTGCCAAGTTTCATTAAGTTACGATGATGATGAGGCTTTCAAATACCAAACACCATCACATGATTTTCACCGCCTGGCCACGCCCACACCGTTCAGAGTTTGGAAAAGTTTTTCAATGATTTTTTCAACCACCAAGGGGCGGAGCTACCGACCACCAAGGTGTGGAGCTACCGACCACCAAGGGGCAGAGCTACCGACCACCAAGGGGCGGAGCTACCAACCACCAAGGGGCGGAGCTACCAACCACCAAGGTGCGGAGCTACCAAACACCAAGGGGCAGAGCTACCGACCACCAAGGTGTGGAGCTACCGACCACCAAGGGGCAGAGCTACCGACCACCAAGGGGCGGAGCTACCGACCACCAAGGGGCAGAGCTACCCACCACCAAGGGGCGTAGCTACCAACCACCAAGGGGCGGAGCTACCAACCACCAAGGGGCAGAGCTACCAACCACCAAGGGGTGGAGCTACCAACCACCAAGGGGCGTAGCTACCAACCACCAAGGGGCGGAGCTACCAACCACCAAGGGGCAGAGCTACCAACCACCAAGGGGCAGAGCTACCGACCACCAAGGGGTGGAGCTACCGACCACCAAGGGGCGGAGCTACCGACCACCAGGTGTGGAGCTACCGACCACCAAGGGGCGGAGCTACCGACCATCAAGGTGCGGAGCTACCGACCACCAAGGTGTGGAGCTACCGACCACCAAGGGGCGGAGCTACCGATCACCAAGGTGTGGAGCTACTGACCACCTAGGGGTGGAGCTACCGACCACCAAGGGGTGGAGCTACCGACCACCAAGGGGCGGAGCTACCAACCACCAAGGGGCGGAGCTACCGACCACCAAGGGGCAGAGCTACCGACCACCAAGTAGCAGAGCTACCGACCACCAAGGGGTGGAGCTACCGACCACCAAGGGGTGGGGCTACTAACTACCAAGGGGCGGAGCTACCAACCACCAAGGGGCAGAGCTACCAAACACCAAGGGGCAGAGCTACCGACCACCAAGGGGCGGAGCTACCAACCACCAAGGGGCAGAGCTACCAAACACCAAGGGGTGGAGCTACCGACCACCAAGGGGTGGGGCTACTAACCACCAAGGGGCGGAGCTACCAACCACCAAGGGGCAGAGCTACCAACCACCAAGGGGCAGAGCTACCGACCACCAAGGGGCAGAGCTACCGATCACCAGGTGTGGAGCTACCGACCACCAAGGGGCGGAGCTACCAAACACCAAGGGGCAGAGCTACCGACCACCAAGGGGTGGAGCTACCGACCACCAAGGGGCGGAGCTACCAACCACCAAGGGGCGGAGCTACCGACCACCAAGGGGTGGAGCTACCGACCACCAAGGGGCGGAGCTACCAACCACCAAGGGGCGGAGCTACCAACCACCAAGGGGCAGAGCTACCAAACACCAAGGGGCAGAGCTACCGACCACCAAGGGGCGTGGCTACCAAACACCAAGGGGCAGAGCTACCGACCACCAAGGGGCGTGGCTACCGACCACCAAGGGGCGGAGCTACCAACCACCAAGGGGCAGAGCTACCAAACACCAAGGGGCAGAGCTACCGACCACCAAGGGGCGTGGCTACCAAACACCAAGGGGCAGAGCTACCGACCACCAAGGGGCGTGGCTACCGACCACCAAGGGACGGAGCTACCGACCACCAAGGGGTGGGGCTACCAACCACCAAGGGGCGGGGCTACCGACCACCAAGGGGCGGGGCTACCAACCACCAAGGGGCGGAGCCACCGACCACCAAACACCTCCATCAGATGTGTTGCTATGGAACCCAGAACAGACCCAGCTGAGGAGAAGGAGCTGAAATGGTTCCAGGAACTGAGGGCCGCGGTCCCTAGTTCCTGTATGTGGGAATGCGGGAGAAAAAGGCCCCGTGGATTAAAAGGTTATTGGAACTGCCAAAGGTTCCTACAGTCCTAATGGCAACACTAAAAACAAGAACTCAAAAACCAAGACATGAAACCTAAACCTCGATAAAACTAAAAACATGGGGAAAACATGGGGAACCCCCCCCCCCCCCCCCCCTTGTTTGTGACAGTAAAACCTGATAAACATGCAGCTGTGTTCTGACTCTTCCTGCCTCACACCGTGTTCATTTACAGATTGTGACGTCACGAGAGGCGGCATCGTGGATGGGTGCTACCAGAGTGGTGTAAACAGATATATATGTATATGTATATATATATGTATATGTATATGAATATGTATATATATATGTATATGTATATATGTATATGTATATGTATACTCTATAGCTCTGGCTGCTACGTTCCAGTGAGATGGCTCCAACCACAACTCGCCATGGCTCCATCTGGTGGTAGAGTGGAGAACTGCACCCCTCTCCACACAGCTGAGGCCACTAAGGCCTGATGAGTGCTGCTTTCTGTCAGATGGGAGCTGCTGTGCACGGATCATTTCACTGTGGAAACTCTTATGGACTGTTTCTCTCACGGTGGAATGCCTGGAAACTCACCTGGAAACTCACCTGGAAACTTACCTGGAAACTTACCTGGAAACTTACCTGGAAATACGTGTGAGTGGCTTTGTTGAACGCTGCCAGAGAGGCTGAGCAACTGAAGACTTCTGTTGAATACTTTTGGTTTGAAGAAGATTAATTTAATTTCCCCTTTAAAGAGCCGCGGGCCAAGATTTATGCTGAATGTTTCCAAAGAAGACCTTTTGTTTTAACAGGGTGTATACAGGTATAAACAAGTTAAATTTAAGACCTTTTAATACCTTTTAATACCACTTCTAAATGAATTTTAATTTAAGACCAAACGTACGATGGAAGTAAACACGCTGACAGTAAAACGGTAAAGTGACGGCTGAGTTTAGGAACATCGGCTAAATGTCATCACTGTCCTAAATTACATTTATTACAATATTTTCAGAACATTTAAGTCCCATGAACAAATGCTTATAAAATCAAGTAAATATATGTTAAAAATATATATTTAAGTCCCATGCAATCTGAATTTAAGACAATTTAATACTTTTTAAGGTCTTATTTTCAGGTAAATTGATTTAGGACTTTTTAAGGACCCGCGGCCGCCCTGTTTCAGTTCTAACTTTGATACCCTTTGTTTACTTCCCCAAGTACAAAATTAAAACTTGGAATTTATCTGAAAACTGGTGTGCTCGCACTAATTTAACTGCCCTGCTGATAACTCGTGATATCACAAGATTTATTCATTTCTGTTGTTGGACAACCGAGATTCATCCTAAATAATCCTTTGATTAAAGTATTTAGTTCTGTTGGTGGTTTTTCCTTCATAGGCGCGATTTGTGCGACGCACTACCAACCATGGAGGTTTTTTTTTTTTTTTAATCTAGTTGCTAAGGCGGGACTGATCTACTGCAGGCAAACTGGTTGTTTATGTCATTGTCCAATCAGATTAAGGCCACGCCCATTTGGGGCGATCTCTGTCAGGGTCGAATTTGCACCAGAAATCTCCCACTGACATTAATAATCCTGCTCCCAATACATTAGTGATGGGAAGTCCGGCTCTTTATTTAGGATCTTTTGTAGCCTATATTTTACCTTAACTTTGCAAAAAAACAAATCATGCTTTATGTGTTAAACTCTTTTGCTTTCAGAGTTTTTATGAGAGGAATTATTAATTCTTTGCATTTATTCTGTGACAAAACCACTTTTACATTTGTTTATTTCAATCAAACTTTTTTATTGCACAAATTAACAATAAACTTCAAACAAATCCACAGAACAGAACCAAACTCAAGCTAACATTAATAATGTCCTCAATTAAACGTCGTACTGATGCGGAGAAGGAAGTCTGGAAGAGTTTTGGAGCTCGCCTTGCGAGGCAAAGATGAAACCCAGGGCTCCACCAACCCTGCTTTTCCAGGTAGCTAAATAGCTGAACCTTTTGTGCTCAGTCATAGACTTGTAATGATTTAAATCTTTTATATAATGTTGACAATAATAGCAGAATGTATAATGACACATTCATTGTTAATGGTGCAGTATTATATTTAAAAAGAGAGAAATCTCACATAAGTAAGCTGCACTTAACCATGTTTGATAATTGGTTTTGCTTTTCTAAGTCATATTTTCCAAAAGTTCAATAAACACTTGACTTGGATTTATATGCTGTCATTTTAATTTCATTCTTTAGAATGAAAATTATGAGCTTATGTGTTTACTTATTTCATAGAATCCTGGAACAATATGAGGAAAATAAATAAATTAATAATGGTTAAGGTGGAATATTAACTGATTGGCAAATTATTAATTGGCAAATGTTTTGCTTTGAAGGTTTCACAATGTAACTTCCCCAGTTTGACACTTAACTGGTTCAGTGTTGCCATCTGGTGGACAAAAGAGATATTGCCTGAAATTGATATCTGATATTTGAATTTATATGCACAAACAAGTTAGGGAAATGGGTTTGCAGCGTCTCTCTCTTGCATGAGTTTTGGGGTTTGCAGCGTCTCTCTCTTGCATGAGTTTTGGGGTTTGCAGCGTTTCTCTCTTGCATGTGTTTTGGGGTTTGCAGCGTTTCTCTCTTGCATGTGTTTTGGAGTTTGCAGCGTTTCTCTCTTGCATGTGTTTTGGGGTTTGCAGCGTTTCTCTCTTGCATGTGTTTTGGAGTTTGCAGCGTTTCTCTCTTGCATGTGTTTTGGGGTTTGCAGCGTTTCTCTCTTGCATGTGTTTTGGGGTTTGCAGCGTTTCTCTCTCGCATGTGTTTTGGGGTTTGCAGCGTTTCTCTTGCATGTGTTTTGGGGTTTGCAGCGTTTCTCTCTTGCATGTGTTTTGAAGTTTGCAGCGTTTCTCTCTTGCATGTGTTTTGAAGTTTGCAGCGTTTCTCTCTTGCATGTGTTTTGAAGTTTGCAGCGTTTCTCTCTTGCGTGTGTTTTGGGGTTTGCAGCGTTTCTCTTTTGCATGTATTTTGAAGTTTGCAGCGTTTCTCTCTTGCATGTGTTTTGAAGTTTGCAGCGTTTCTCTCTTGCATGTGTTTTGAAGTTTGCAGCGTTTCTCTCTTGCATGTGTTTTGAAGTTTGCAGCGTTTCTCTCTTGCATGTGTTTTGGGGTTTGCAGCGTTTCTCTCTTGCATGTGTTTTGAAGTTTGCAGCGTTTCTCTCTTGCATGTGTTTTGGGGTTTGCAGCGCGTGTGCTCCGATCGTTTTTGTGATTGCTGCATTTTTCTCTTGCAGCGTTTTACTGTTGGATTTGTTTCACCATTTGCAGCGCGTTTGCACTAGTCGGCCACCGTAGTAAGGCGTGACCGGACTTGGCTTAACCTTCAGAACTCAGGCACTCTGAAGGTTTATTCCTTATTACCAAAAATGGAAGCTAAAACATAACTAAAAGCATGAGTCCATGGGCGTGGCAATTCCAACATGTCCGGTGAACATTTCATCCCGGTGCCGTCGGCAGCGCAGGCGTACTGCTTCTCCAGGTGCTTCCTGTCTAACTTCGGTCCAGCAGATGATTCTCTCACACAGGCATCGAGGTGCACGGTGGCTTTAAACCTGGACTGAAGGAGCACCAGCGACAGAGCCAAGGAGACCGCAGAGAACGGGACGCTCCCCCCTCCGTCTGGTGGGAGGATGAACGGGATGACGATGCGGTTTCTCCCCGGAGGACCGTGCTTTTCTGTCAGGGACAGAAAGCTTTTCCACACGCCGTCGTCTGGTCGCAGAGGGCTCACCGTGATGTTTGGGATCATCTGTTCTCCGGCCTTCTTTAGAGAGTTCCAGTGGTTTGGTAGTTTCAGGGGTCGATGTGTTCCATCAGAACAAGCATCATCACAGGAGCAGTAAAACGCTCTGTGCTCAGGCCTCATCCTTCCTGTGCTGATGCCGTATGTTAGAGCGCCACCACTGGTGACGCAGTTCCAGGGGGAGTACAGCACCACGTCTGTGAGGGAGGGCAGAGGCAGCAGGCAGCAGGCCGGCAGCATGAAGCCTCCGATAGCTCCGTGAGCCACAAAGGTGATGTCAACAGTGTCGCTGTGGTTCTTCTTCTCTTCCTCGTCAATGTGCTTTTTAAAGAAATCAAACATCTCCGCCAGTTTTAGGAAAGTGTTGGACTGTGAGTTTTCTCTCAGCCACTTCAGGACGGTTTGATTCGAACAGTTTTGCTCTGCCAGCTCCAGTAATCTGCTCCTTCTGCCTGGGCTGCTGTCGGGTCTGCTGCAGGAAGAACATAAACAGGAATGTTTAGCATCAACAGACTCTTGATTACAGTGATAGCAAAGGTCACAGAATCTTATTGCCCTCAGCTTGTGTGCTCATATGTCCCAGCGGACAGATCTGCAGGGAGGGGGAGTACCCAGCCTTCCTGGGTCTCTGGGTTGGGCAATGGAACGTGACGACCCCCGAACCCGATGGTGGACACCTGAGGTGAAGGGCACCTCTTTATTCTACAGGTGGAATAAAGTACCGAGCCAAGCCGGATGGGGATCAGGTAGTTCTGAAAGCAAAGGCTGTGGGAGGAGCTTCGTGAGCCCATGAAAAAGGACTTTTGGTCGGCCTCAGATGGAGGAAGCGGTGCTTTAGCAGCACTGTGGCCTCAAGTGGCGACACATGCGGGGCAGTTTGGGGGGACTCACTGGCCCTGAAGTTGCTAAGCTAGCTAAAGAACTCCACCGCTGCAAGGCCCCGCGGATGAATGAGATGAGCCCGGAATTCCTTAAAGGAGAATTCCGGCTATTTTACAAACATATCCCATCAGTTGGAGACCCAGGGAAGTTGGCCAAAGGGAAATCCGCGAGAAGCGTTCATGCCCGCTGCGCAAAGTTGTCCGATTAAACGCTTGCCCGATAGTGTCCGCTTTCATGGAAATCGGCGCAATCGGACAACTTTGCGCAGCGGGCATGAAAATGTCTCGCGGATTTCCCTTTGGCCAACTTCCCTGGGTCTCCAACAGATGGGATATGTTTGTAAAATGCCGGAATTCTCCTTTAAGGTCCCGGATGCTGTTGGATCGTCCTGGTCGACATGTGAACATGCGTAGAGGCCAAACAGAGCCTCAGGGCCGGCAGACCAGGGACTAGGTCTTTGGAGAGGATGTCAGTCTGACTTCATCGAGCGAGGACGAGCTGAAGTATTATAATTACACTTAGACCAGTTTACGCCACCATGGGGTTATTTTCCTTTTAATGAGCTGAGGTGACTTTGAGGGGTTCAATCTGCCGATTAAAGGCCTGAATGAGGGACCCCCGCTCCCTTCCTGACGGTCCATGGGACCGAGCTTCAGTATTAAATGAATATTGGATGTATTTGGATGTTTGATTGCTGCTGCAGCTCCTACTCTGAACATCAGAAACATGTTTACGAGTTTAAAGTGTCAGGAAATGAAGGAGACTCACAGAGATGCCAGGCGTATCTCCAACGCCGCTATAACAGCACTCAAATGTCTTCGGGGTTTGGTGGCGTGCGTGGAAGAGTCGCTCATGGTTGATGATTAGCTCAGGACCCGAAAGCAATAGCCAAGCTCGTCTTCTGCCGACCTGCAGAACAGCAGATTTGTTTATTTGTTTATTCGTTTATTTCAAGGATAGCCCCTCATTTACAAAAACATATAAATAATCATCAGTAGTATGAGATCATAATTAAAGGTAAGTCCAAAACAAGATACAAAACATTTAAACACAAAAATACCCACAATCCCTCACACTTAATGCTCCCCCTAACCAGTACCTCTGCACACATGCACAGAAATACTCTCACATACACACAGAGTACACAACATGAAGGCAGGAAGGAAAGCACAGCAGGTAAATCTGAATATAAGGCCCTCCAGCACAGGGAGCAGGTCCGACAGACTGAGTCCGACAGAAAACTGAAGCAAAAACAGGAGCAGGATGTAAATAAAGATGATTTAAAGATGTGAAAAGAGGTGATGGATCTGAGTGATTTCGGTATTTTATTCCAGATTAATGTCACCTGCAACACAAACGATGCAAACTTTAAAGTGAGCCGATGCAGGAACCTGAGCTCTGAGAGCCACTGTGAACGGCCATAAACTCCCATAAACTTTATCTCTGCCACTTTCATTCAGGTTAGAAATGTGAAAAAAACTGACGATAATCATTCGATCTAGCAAAACTTTAAGATCAGAAATGTGTGAAAGAGTGAATGAAAGTGCAGCTGCCGCTCGCTCTGTGCTTACCTGCTTCGCAGCATCACAGATGAACGTGTTGATGAAAGAATTCTGAAAGACTTTTATATAACCCTAACCCTGAACCAGCTACGTCATGTTGCAGACTCCTGATTGGCCAATTCTGTCCACATGCAACAATAAAAGTAAGTGAAAGTGGAAGTTTGTTTTACAGAAAGTACCTGAGGAATCCCCGGGAATTCCAGCATAAAGTCTCACGTGTTGCCAGGACCACAGATCAGATATAACAATAAAAAGTTCATTTATGTTTATATATATATATTTCTGTGCAGCCCAGTACGGGTCGGTTCAGAACGGTTCCCTTATTTCAGTGTTTCCACTTCCACCAAAGCGTACCGGTTCCATGGAGCCCGTTACCATGGAGCCCGTTACCATAGAGCCCGTGGTTCCCATGGAACCCGTTACCATAGAGCCCGTGGTTCCCATGGAGCCCGTTACCATGGAGCCCGTGGTTCCCATGGAACCCGTTACCATAGAGCCCGTGGTTCCCATGGAACCCGTTACCATGGAGCCCGTGGTTCCCATGGAACCCGTTACCATAGAGCCCGTGGTTCCCATGGAACCCGTTACCATAGAGCCCGTGGTTCCCATGGAACCCGTTACCATAGAGCCCGTGGTTACCATGGAACCCGTTACCATAGAGCCACGGGTAATTTCTGCTCCAGAGAGGACCGGATGTCTTTTGCTAGCTAGGATTAGGGATGCAATTTCCTGCATTTGAACCAATTCTGGGGTGAATAATGGCAAATCCCATCTGATTCACAGCCCTCTGATTTATTTTTTTTAAGGTAAACCATAATGGTAAGATTGAGAATGGATTTTTTTTTTATGCAAGTCACTCAAGTTTCTGGTGACTTCAACATTATCCCAGGCCCAGGCAGACATTGCCACAGTAAGATGTTTTATTATTACATGTGTTTCTGAAATTTCAGGATAAGATAAGTGTGAAAAGTGTGAACAATAAAAGTGGAAATATACAATTGAAAAATGTAGGCGGATAACTACTTAGCATTACCAACAAGCATTTATTAGCTCTGCACAGTTCCCACAAAAATAAAACACCAGCAGTCAAAAGATTAAAGTCCAGCAAACATTTATTAAAAATAAAGACATAAACTGTCACATGAAAAACACTTTTCCACGGCTCCCTTTTTCCTGTTTGAGAACCGGTTCCCAGTGTTTCAGTTCCTTGGAATCGTTTGCCGATTTTGCAAATGATTCCCTTATCGATTCCAGTGGGCGCGAATGACGTCACAGCGCAGCGTTGCGTGGCGAGTCCGGCGCAGCCAGCAGCCAACAGTAAACATGGCGCCCAAGCGGTACAAACGCTCGAAAGTTTGGTTACACATCCCTAAAAAAGACGACAACAGGGCAACTTGCAAAGTGAATATTTCACCAAAGGGAGGAAATACTACCAACATGCAAGAACTATGAATGAATGATTAACGTTGGTGAATCTGAACCCAGCAACGTTAGCAACGCTAGCAACGTTAGCATGTCCTCGGCTAACACTGCAGCTAACTAACTAACAAACACTGCCTATCATGTTAGCAGCATTTGCCTGATTGTAAAAGCTGCTGTTAGTAACGGTTAAGGTTAAATGAATGCCTTCTCAGGCATTACATTTAGATGAAATCATGAGAGGCAGAGCCTGACTGGCTCAGAGCCAGAGGCTGGTGGTGCTACCCCCAGTTCACCTCTACCTCCAGCTTCTCCTTTCACCAGAGCAGGAAGAGTTAAATTACCCAGGCCAGGATAGACCAATGTGGACCTCACCGTTGTTGGGTTTGTGAGGTCATGACTCGTGTTACTTCTAAACTAAACAAAGTTGATGCTAATCGACCGGTTTGTTGTCCTTTTTCTCCAAATGAGAATCGATAAGGGAACCGACAAAGAACCGAATCGTTAAGCAGAATCGAAAATGGAATTGGAATCATAAAAATCTGATAAATTCCTGTCCCTACTCCCGACCCTGTTTGAGTCCGCTTAGTTCTCTCGCCCTCTGCCGCTCCGATGTGACTGGGTCAAAAACTCTTTAAACGCCTGGTGGGAGCTGCAAAGTGGGGACCTGTCCCACTGCCCTGGCCCACGGTCTTGCTCTCCCGGTCAGGTGCGAGATCACCTGTGGGGCACACGAGCGCCACATCAAGCCCAGAGACACGACGCTGAAGTTGGCATCCGATTCGCCAATTAAATGGATGGGCATAAAGGGCCATTTCACTGCATTTTTTGCATTTTGATCGCCCTAAACTGGGTCCTGTATGGAAACTACAATAGTTAGACTGCTCAAATCTGGATAGAATTATTCTTAAGAGGGTACAGGGTTTTTAAAACACATTTTATGTTGGTACATCTATGGGGCAAACGGGTTTACCTTGTGGGGGGGATGAAATCATCTTGCTGTAAAAGTGGGGGTGTCGAAACACCCCGATCCCTCACAGGAGCGACGCCCATGGAACCAATACATGAGACGAGACAAAAACCCAGATTGGCCTCACCGCGGTGTGACAGCTGAGGCATCATAGAGCCCAACAGGAGAGCGCTCAGCCTCGTGCCAGCAGTCAAGGTAAGCACAACATGGATATACATGGAGAATCAGAAAGAATGTCGATGAAATGTGGGCGAGTTTAATTGAAGTTACTTTTCTTCATTTGGTGCAACAATCGCTGCTGCCACCCAAGGGAATTGTTTTGTTGTTGTTGTTGTTGTTTATTTTGTTAAACGATGTCATACACCAAAAAGGTGCCCAGCCCGCACTGGCTTACAGGACACACCATAAGTAATAAAAAGCAACAGTCAAAAGAACATCTCCATAATGGCTAATCCAGCATAAACGGTCCTCAGTAGACAACAGCCCCACTCAGACATACAGTTGGTTATAGTTGTATATATAACACATATTGGGCTAAATAAAACACTTTTATGTTAGTCTGCACTCATCGGACACAGAAAACAAATCCTGACATTCAAAGGTCAGTTTAAGGAGGAGTTTGTGTCTAACTTCATGGTAAAAAGGAGAGTAAAACCCAAAATGCATCTCAGTTCCACCTCATTTAAGTCACACAGGGGACACTTTCTGTTCAGCTGATCAGCTGGAGCAGGGATGGGCAACTGGCGGCCCGGGGGCCGCACACGGCCTCGTCCTCACTCAGTACGGCCCGCAAATAGATCAATAATAATTTAATAATTAAAAAAAAAAACTTGTAATTAGCGGGGCCCGGGCCGCTTTCCGCAACAGCGAATAGGAAAGTCCAGAGCCATGGCCACTAGCAGTGGCAAAAAGAGAAAACTGGACCGAGAAAATCGCATTTTTCAGCCAAAAAGAGAAGAAGAGTACCTCTTCAGTTTTGTTCTTTGTTATGAAGGAGTTCAAATTCCTTTTTGCACTTTTTTTTAAGCAAATGTTTTGTCTTTGTTGCTTATTAAGGACGTGTTAAAATGCATTTATATGCAGAAAATAGTTGTGTGTTGGTGCAATAAACATACAGATATAAATTCATATAAAATGTGTTCTTATTGAGAATCATTGGTAGCGTCTTTCATATCCAAATTATTGGAAGTGCGCGGTAATGTGGCCCTCCAATGATAGTGCTGAAAAAATGTTGGTCCTCTTTATCATGGAAGCTGATTTAGATCATCGTTTTAACATTTTACAGACACAGAGGGCCAAACGGAGGCTCAGAGGAGACGGAGCCTTTTCCTTTTCCGGAACTGAGGAACGACCTCCCATTTCACATCAGACAGCCCCATCACTGCCCATTAAAACCCATTTTTATTCCCCGGCTTTCAACCCAGCGTGAGACTCTGTTATTGTTTTAATATTGTTGTTGTTTTTGCATTGTTCATTGTTTCCTGCTCCTGTATTTTGTGTCGTACAGCGCTTTGTTTCAGCCTCGGCTGATTGTTAAAAGGCTTTATAAATAAAGTTGGGTTGAGTTTCCCAGGTGACATGCGCAGTCCAGCACCACAGAAAAATAAATCAGGTGATTTACAGGAACCCAAACTCCCTCTGGGATGGTCCGAAGGTCTGTTCAGAGGTTGGTGTCGCATTAAAGATTAAACTGTTTTATAAGGTCTCGTAAACTTTAACAAATCAAATGAGGCCTCATAAAGCTGAGTGAAAGATAATTTTTTTATGTATGAGAACAAGAGACAAACGTGTGAAAAACTAAGTGAACCCTTCCTGCTTCCACAGGAACTCAGTAACAGCCAGGAGCTGCTGATCAACCTTTATTCAAGGTAAACACAAGAAACTTGTGCTAAAGAAAAAAAAAGAAAAAAGGACCAGACTCAGTGAATAATTCCCTATAATATAGATCAGTGAGCAGTGCTGACCAACAGGTCATTGGGGTCATCAGGTGGGAACCTCCTTTCATCAGTGTTTCGTCTAGTTGGGCCCACGACACCTCCAGGAGGCTAGAGAGCGATCACTGGCGTCCCAGAGTCACCCCCCTAATGCCAGCCATCACTACTCCTCACACCACAACAACCATCTTTTTTTTACAACCATAAGCTACCTCAGACTCTCACCAACTGCACACCAGTAACAGCGGGGTGGGGATTCAAACCCTGGTTCGGGTAGGGGGTAATGAAAGTATAGAGGGTGCCAGAGGTGGAGGCAGAACAACACACACTAGCAGATTCAGCAGATAAACAGTCCTATAATCAGCAAAAATGCCACCAAAAACAAAGCCATACAGGCCAACTCACCCAAAATGGCCGCCTGGTTTCAAAAGGCTCACATGGGCCACACCCTCCACTTAAATATCTTCTTCTTTGCTTTTTCAAAAGTCTGTTTACCCTAAGTGCTCCCCCTGCTGGGCCCCCAGCTGCTATTGCTTCTTCTAATCCAAATCCACTGACTGGACTTTACTGCCTCGTCTGACACTTCCTTCACTATTTTCCTCACACTCTGTCCACTTACACCCAGCTCCCTCAGCAATGAGACAACAGACTTTGCAACAAATCCTCTGCATCCTACTTCCACTGGACAGATTCTAACCTTCCATCCTCGCTGCTCTGCTTCTGCCCCCAACTCCACATATCTAAGCTTTTTCCTTTTATATGCTTCTGCTACTAATTCCTCCCAAGGAACAGTCAGCTCTATGAAATAGACTCTCATTCTACTCCTAGACCACAAAACTATATCAGGCCTTAGATTTGTAGAGGCTATCTCCTGGTGAACAACAGGCTTAGCTTATTTCCTAAATCTGCCTGCATCTCCCAATCACAAGCATCCTCCAAGCTGCCGTGCCTCCTTATCATCTTATTAACTTTCTCCCCCTCTTGAACAAACTGAATTGCAACTCTCTTCACCTTGGACCCTCCTAAGTTTACCTGCCTTCGTTTATCTTCAACACCTACAGCTAAGCTTCTTAAGACTTGGTCATGTCTCCATGGATACCGGCCTTGTGACAGACTAACCTTACAACCTGTCAAAATATGCCTTAGAGCTGCAGTACCTGAACATAACATAACGGGTCTCCATTTACCCAGAGTTTCAGGTTCTGGGGAGTTGGCAATACATCATATGTTGCCCCTATCAAAAATCTAATACTCCTTTCCTCCATACTCCACAGCTCCTTCCAACTAAGCTTTTTCTTCTCTACACCTTCCCAATTCACCCACCCTCCCTGCTTAGCCTGAGCCACTGCCTTTGCACCCCTTAACATTTCCTCCTGTCTACGAACCTGCTCAACAACTAGCTTTCTCTGCTCCTTGGGACCTGCTCTACTCCACACCGGTTTGCCTGGGCCAAGCCCCAAGCCTCCCCGCTCTATTTGCACATTACCCACAATCTCTGCATGTCTAAAGCCCTATTCGGACGGGACTAGTTCAATGGGGGGACGTATGGTAATGTTGGTTAACCAGACGACGCCAGGGAGAAGAAACGACCAATTCGGACGGGACAAGAAATCCCTGTAATATTCATCTAACATGGGAGGAGTTTTCTTGAATGTAAAGCATTCTGCTCCAAAATTATTGTATACAAACGCAGAAGACTTTTTTGTTTGTTTACCTGAATGATAAGTATTACTAAAACGTATTGTACAGTATAACAGAACAGAAGATTTATTCATTTTTTACCTTAATATAAAGTACTGTTCACCAAAAGTTTTGCTCAGGATACTTATTTTACCTGAATGTAAAGTATAGTTTAAAAAAAGGATTGCACAACAAAACTTAAGTGTCATTTTCTATTTTACACCCAATTGTTTCTCTCTTTAAAAGGATGTGACGATATATTCCGTACTTATTACCGAAGGTCGCATTCGCACGGGATTAGTATTACCTATGGTAGATACTCCGGACCGTTTCACAGCAGGTAGAATTCTCGGCAAAGTTTACCGACATACTCCGCTATCTTTACTGACATGGCGCGTTCGGACGGGACTAGATTTCCCGGTTATTATTACTTTACCCCAGGTCCCCCCATTAAACTAGTCCCGTCCGAATAGGGCTTAAGAGTTGCTTCTGCCTCCTGAGCTGCCAGTCTTGGTTTCCACTTCCTCCCCTTGGTTGGGTTTGGAACCACCTTACTAACTACCACATCTTTACAACCCAGCTAACAGGAGCTCTGTCCTAACTTTAGTACATTTAAACTCCTCTACTAGACTAGATACTGGGAGCTGGAGTATGCCTTTCCCATACAGTGCCACAGTACTTAAGCATCTAGGAACACCTAGCCACTTCCTAATATAAAAACTAACTAATCTTTCCATTTTCTCTGCAACAGATAATGGAATCTCATACACAGACAGTGGCCACATCAACCTAGGAAACAATCCAAACTGCAGACACCACAGCTTCAACTTTCCTGGAAGCCCTGATTTATCTATTCTATCCAGTCCCTCAGCAACATCTTTCCCAAACTGCGCTGCCTGGTCTCCATCATTCATGTCTGCCTGGTACCACCTGCCTAAACTCTTTACTGCCTTTTCCCTTATTATTGGAATGCTTTCTTCATCGATTACAAACTTTCTATCACTCAATTTCCCTCTACTTATTGAGATACTTCTAGACTTAGTATGTTTGATTTTCATCCCAGCCCACTTTAGATTTTTATTAAGTTTCTCCAGTATTCTCTTCATACATGGCACTGTTGTAGTCACTAACGTCATATCATCCATGTATGCTCTAATTGGTGTAAGGCGCATGCCATCCTGACGTCTCTCTCCACCTCCAACCCACTTGGAAGCTCTGATAATTATCTCCATTGCCATTGTAAATGCTAATGGAGAAATCGTACACCCTGACATAATGCCTATTTCTAGCCTCTGCCAACCTGTTGTGAAACCTGCTGTACTTAGGCACAGTCTGATATCCTGAAAATATGCTCTTACTAAGTTAACCACTACTGCAGGCACTCTAAAATACTCAAATGCTTTCCAAATAAGGCTATGTGGCACTGAACCAAAAGCATTTGCTAGATCAAGAAATATAACATGCAAGTCTTTTTTCTCAATCTTGGCTGTCTGAATCTGATGCCAAATCATGCTAGTGAGCTCTAAACACCCTGCGAAACCTGGTATTCCTGCCTTCTGCACAGTAGCATCTATTAAGCTATTCTTTTCTAAATAACTAGCTAATCTCTGTGCAACTAAACTAAAGAAAATCTTCCCCTCTACATTTAGGAGAGAGATCATCCGGAACTGACTCAGGTCCGAGGACTCTTTCTGATCAGGCCTCAGTTAGCATCTTAAAGGTTAAAGGTCACCCCAAGGTCAGAAACCCAAGAGCTAAATCTCAGACTCTGCGGGCCTCCGTTAGCTGCTGCTACCAGCTGCTGGATCAGGGGTTCACTTAGTTTCTCACTGCTACTACCAGCTGCTGGATCAGGGGTTCACTTAGTTTCTCACACACTGCTGGATCAGGGGTTCACTTAGTTTCTCACACACTGCTGGATCAGGGGTTCACTTAGTTTCTCACACACTGCTGGATCAGGGGTTCACTTAGTTTCTCACTGCTACTACCAGCTGCTGGATCAGGGGTTCACTTAGTTTCTCACTGCTGCTACCGGCTGCTGGATCAGGGGTTCACTTAGTTTCTCACTCACTGCTGCTACCGGCTGCTGGATCAGGGGTTCACTTAGTTTCTCACACACTGCTGGATCAGGGGTTCACTTAGTTTCTCACTCACTGCTGCTACCAGCTGCTGGATCAGGGGTTCACTTAGTTTCTCACTGCTACTACCAGCTGCTGGATCAGGGGTTCACTTAGTTTCTCACACACTGCTGGATCAGGGGTTCACTTAGTTTCTCACACACTGCTGGATCAGGGGTTCACTTAGTTTCTCACTGCTACTACCAGCTGCTGGATCAGGGGTTCACTTAGTTTCTCACTGCTGCTACCGGCTGCTGGATCAGGGGTTCACTTAGTTTCTCACTCACTGCTGCTACCAGCTGCTGGATCAGGGGTTCACTTAGTTTCTCACTCACTGCTGCTACCAGCTGCTGGATCAGGGGTTCACTTAGTTTCTCACTGCTGCTACCAGCTGCTGGATCAGGGGTTCACTTAGTTTCTCACTCACTGCTGCTACCAGCTGCTGGATCAGGGGTTCACTTAGTTTCTCACTCACTGCTGCTACCAGCTGCTGGATCAGGGGTTCACTTAGTTTCTCACTCACTGCTGCTACCAGCTGCTGGATCAGGGGTTCACTTAGTTTCTCACACACTGCTGTAACCAGCTGCTGGATCAGGGGTTCACTTAGTTTCTCACACACTGCTGCTACCAGCTGCTGGATCAGGGGTTCACTTAGTTTCTCACTCACTGCTGCTACCAGCTGCTGGATCAGGGGTTCACTTAGTTTCTCACTGCTGCTACCAGCTGCTGGATCAGGGGTTCACTTAGTTTCTCACTCACTGCTGCTACCAGCTGCTGGATCAGGGGTTCACTTAGTTTCTCACTCACTGCTGCTACCAGCTGCTGGATCAGGGGTTCACTTAGTTTCTCACACACTGCTGCTACCAGCTGCTGGATCAGGGGTTCACTTAGTTTCTCACTCACTGCTGCTACCAGCTGCTGGATCAGGGGTTCACTTAGTTTCTTACACACTGCTGGATCAGGGGTTCACTTAGTTTCTCACACACTGCTGTAACCAGCTGCTGGATCAGGGGTTCACTTAGTTTCTCACACACTGCTGCTACCAGCTGCTGGATCAGGGGTTCACTTAGTTTCTCACTCACTGCTGCTACCAGCTGCTGGATCAGGGGTTCACTTAGTTTCTCACTGCTGCTACCAGCTGCTGGATCAGGGGTTCACTTAGTTTCTCACTCACTGCTGCTACCAGCTGCTGGATCAGGGGTTCACTTAGTTTCTCACTCACTGCTGCTACCAGCTGCTGGATCAGGGGTTCACTTAGTTTCTCACTGCTGCTACCAGCTGCTGGATCAGGGGTTCACTTAGTTTCTCACTCACTGCTGCTACCAGCTGCTGGATCAGGGGTTCACTTAGTTTCTCACTCACTGCTGCTACCAGCTGCTGGATCAGGGGTTCACTTAGTTTCTCACACACTGCTGCTACCAGCTGCTGGATCAGGGGTTCACTTAGTTTCTCACTCACTGCTGCTACCAGCTGCTGGATCAGGGGTTCACTTAGTTTCTCACTCACTGCTGCTACTAGCTGCTGGATCAGGGGTTCACTTAGTTTCTCACTCACTGCTGGATCAGGGGTTCACTTAGTTTCTCACTCACTGCTGGATCAGGGGTTCACTTAGTTTCTCACTCACTGCTGGATCAGGGGTTCACTTAGTTTCTCACTCACTGCTGCTACCAGCTGCTGGATCAGGGGTTCACTTAGTTTCTCACTCACTGCTGCTACCAGCTGCTGGATCAGGGGTTCACTTAGTTTCTCACACACTGCTGCTACCAGCTGCTGGATCAGGGGTTCACTTAGTTTCTCACTCACTGCTGCTACCAGCTGCTGGATCAGGGGTTCACTTAGTTTCTCACTCACTGCTGGATCAGGGGTTCACTTAGTTTCTCACTCACTGCTGGATCAGGGGTTCACTTAGTTTCTCACTCACTGCTGGATCAGGGGTTCACTTAGTTTCTCACACACTGCTGGATCAGGGGTTCACTTAGTTTCTCACACACTGCTGGATCAGGGGTTCACTTAGTTTCTCACTGCTACTACCAGCTGCTGGATCAGGGGTTCACTTAGTTTCTCACTGCTGCTACCGGCTGCTGGATCAGGGGTTCACTTAGTTTCTCACTCACTGCTGCTACCGGCTGCTGGATCAGGGGTTCACTTAGTTTCTCACACACTGCTGGATCAGGGATTCACTTAGTTTCTCACTCACTGCTGCTACCAGCTGCTGGATCAGGGGTTCACTTAGTTTCTCACTCACTGCTGCTACCAGCTGCTGGATCAGGGGTTCACTTAGTTTCTCACTGCTGCTACCAGCTGCTGGATCAGGGGTTCACTTAGTTTCTCACTCACTGCTGCTACCAGCTGCTGGATCAGGGGTTCACTTAGTTTCTCACTCACTGCTGCTACCAGCTGCTGGATCAGGGGTTCACTTAGTTTCTCACACACTGCTGTAACCAGCTGCTGGATCAGGGGTTCACTTAGTTTCTCACACACTGCTGCTACCAGCTGCTGGATCAGGGGTTCACTTAGTTTCTCACTCACTGCTGCTACCAGCTGCTGGATCAGGGGTTCACTTAGTTTCTCACTCACTGCTGCTACCAGCTGCTGGATCAGGGGTTCACTTAGTTTCTCACACACTGCTGGATCAGGGGTTCACTTAGTTTCTCACTGCTACTACCAGCTGCTGGATCAGGGGTTCACTTAGTTTCTCACACACTGCTGGATCAGGGGTTCACTTAGTTTCTCACTCACTGCTGGATCAGGGGTTCACTTAGTTTCTCACACACTGCTGGATAAGGGGTTCACTTAGTTTCTCACACACTGCTGGATCAGGGGTTCACTTAGTTTCTCACTCACTGCTGCTACCAGCTGCTGGATCAGGGGTTCACTTAGTTTCTCACACACTGCTGGATCAGGGGTTCACTTAGTTTCTCACTCACTGCTGCTACCAGCTGCTGGATCAGGGGTTCACTTAGTTTCTCACACACTGCTGGATAAGGGGTTCACTTAGTTTCTCACACACTGCTGGATCAGGGGTTCACTTAGTTTCTCACACACTGCTGGATCAGGGGTTCACTTAGTTTCTCACACACTGCTGGATAAGGGGTTCACTTAGTTTCTCACACACTGCTGGATAAGGGGTTCACTTAGTTTCTCACACACTGCTGGATCAGGGGTTCACTTAGTTTCTCACTCACTGCTGCTACCAGCTGCTGGATCAGGGGTTCACTTAGTTTCTCACTCACTGCTGCTACCAGCTGCTGGATCAGGGGTTCACTTAGTTTCTCACTGCTACTACCAGCTGCCGGATCAGGGGTTCACTTAGTTTCTCACACACTGCTGAATCAGGGGTTCACTTAGTTTCTCACACACTGCTGAATCAGGGGTTCACTTAGTTTCTCACTCACTGCTGGATCAGGGGTTCACTTAGTTTCTCACACACTGCTGGATCAGGGGTTCACTTAGTTTCTCACTGCTACTACCAGCTGCTGGATCAGGGGTTCACTTAGTTTCTCACTGCTGCTACCGGCTGCTGGATCAGGGGTTCACTTAGTTTCTCACTCACTGCTGCTACCGGCTGCTGGATCAGGGGTTCACTTAGTTTCTCACACACTGCTGGATCAGGGGTTCACTTAGTTTCTCACTCACTGCTGCTACCAGCTGCTGGATCAGGGGTTCACTTAGTTTCTCACTGCTGCTACCAGCTGCTGGATCAGGGGTTCACTTAGTTTCTCACTCACTGCTGCTACCAGCTGCTGGATCAGGGGTTCACTTAGTTTCTCACTCACTGCTGCTACCAGCTGCTGGATCAGGGGTTCACTTAGTTTCTCACTCACTGCTGCTACCAGCTGCTGGATCAGGGGTTCACTTAGTTTCTCAGTCACTGCTGCTACCAGCTGCTGGATCAGGGGTTCACTTAGTTTCTCTCTCACTGCTGCTACCAGCTGCTGGATCAGGGGTTCACTTAGTTTCTCTCTCACTGCTGCTACCAGCTGCTGGATCAGGGGTTCACTTAGTTTCTCACTGCTGCTACCAGCTGCTGGATCAGGGGTTAACTTAGTTTCTCACTCACTGCTGCTACCAGCTGCTGGATCAGGGGTTCACTTAGTTTCTCACTCACTGCTGCTACCAGCTGCTGGATCAGGGGTTCACTTAGTTTCTCACTCACTGCTGCTACCAGCTGCTGGATCAGGGGTTCACTTAGTTTCTCACTCACTGCTGCTTCCAGCTGCTGGATCAGGGGTTCACTTAGTTTCTCACTCACTGCTGCTACCAGCTGCTGGATCAGGGGTTCACTTAGTTTCTCACTCACTGCTGCTACCAGCTGCTGGATCAGGGGTTCACTTAGTTTCTCACTCACTGCTGCTACCAGCTGCTGGATCAGGGGTTCACTTAGTTTCTCACACACTGCTGGATCAGGGGTTCACTTAGTTTCTCACTCACTGCTGCTACCAGCTGCTGGATCAGGGGTTCACTTAGTTTCTCACTGCTGCTACCAGCTGCTGGATCAGGGGTTCACTTAGTTTCTCACTCACTGCTGCTACCAGCTGCTGGATCAGGGGTTCACTTAGTTTCTCACTCACTGCTGCTACCAGCTGCTGGATCAGGGGTTCACTTAGTTTCTCACACACTGCTGCTACCAGCTGCTGGATCAGGGGTTCACTTAGTTTCTCACTCACTGCTGCTACCAGCTGCTGGATCAGGGGTTCACTTAGTTTCTCACTCACTGCTGGATCAGGGGTTCACTTAGTTTCTCACTCACTGCTGGATCAGGGGTTCACTTAGTTTCTCACTCACTGCTGGATCAGGGGTTCACTTAGTTTCTCACTCACTGCTGCTACCAGCTGCTGGATCAGGGGTTCACTTAGTTTCTCACTCACTGCTGCTACCAGCTGCTGGATCAGGGGTTCACTTAGTTTCTCACACACTGCTGCTACCAGCTGCTGGATCAGGGGTTCACTTAGTTTCTCACTCACTGCTGCTACCAGCTGCTGGATCAGGGGTTCACTTAGTTTCTCACTCACTGCTGGATCAGGGGTTCACTTAGTTTCTCACTCACTGCTGGATCAGGGGTTCACTTAGTTTCTCACACACTGCTGGATCAGGGGTTCACTTAGTTTCTCACACACTGCTGGATCAGGGGTTCACTTAGTTTCTCACTGCTACTACCAGCTGCTGGATCAGGGGTTCACTTAGTTTCTCACTGCTGCTACCGGCTGCTGGATCAGGGGTTCACTTAGTTTCTCACTCACTGCTGCTACCGGCTGCTGGATCAGGGGTTCACTTAGTTTCTCACACACTGCTGGATCAGGGATTCACTTAGTTTCTCACTCACTGCTGCTACCAGCTGCTGGATCAGGGGTTCACTTAGTTTCTCACTCACTGCTGCTACCAGCTGCTGGATCAGGGGTTCACTTAGTTTCTCACTGCTGCTACCAGCTGCTGGATCAGGGGTTCACTTAGTTTCTCACTCACTGCTGCTACCAGCTGCTGGATCAGGGGTTCACTTACTTTCTCACTCACTGCTGCTACCAGCTGCTGGATCAGGGGTTCACTTAGTTTCTCACACACTGCTGGATCAGGGGTTCACTTAGTTTCTCACTGCTACTACCAGCTGCTGGATCAGGGGTTCACTTAGTTTCTCACACACTGCTGGATCAGGGGTTCACTTAGTTTCTCACTCACTGCTGGATCAGGGGTTCACTTAGTTTCTCACACACTGCTGGATAAGGGGTTCACTTAGTTTCTCACTGCTACTACCAGCTGCTGGATCAGGGGTTCACTTAGTTTCTCACACACTGCTGGATCAGGGGTTCACTTAGTTTCTCACTCACTGCTGCTACCAGCTGCTGGATCAGGGGTTCACTTAGTTTCTCACTCACTGCTGCTACCAGCTGCTGGATCAGGGGTTCACTTAGTTTCTCAGTCACTGCTGCTACCAGCTGCTGGATCAGGGGTTCACTTAGTTTCTCTCTCACTGCTGCTACCAGCTGCTGGATCAGGGGTTCACTTAGTTTCTCTCTCACTGCTGCTACCAGCTGCTGGATCAGGGGTTCACTTAGTTTCTCACTCACTGCTGCTACCAGCTGCTGGATCAGGGGTTCACTTAGTTTCTCACTCACTGCTGCTACCAGCTGCTGGATCAGGGGTTCACTTAGTTTCTCACTCACTGCTGCTACCAGCTGCTGGATCAGGGGTTCACTTAGTTTCTCACTCACTGCTGCTACCAGCTGCTGGATCAGGGGTTCACTTAGTTTCTCACTCACTGCTGCTACCAGCTGCTGGATCAGGGGTTCACTTAGTTTCTCACACACTGCTGGATCAGGGGTTCACTTAGTTTCTCACTGCTACTACCAGCTGCCGGATCAGGGGTTCACTTAGTTTCTCACACACTGCTGAATCAGGGGTTCACTTAGTTTCTCACTCACTGCTGGATCAGGGGTTCACTTAGTTTCTCACACACTGCTGGATAAGGGGTTCACTTAGTTTCTCACACACTGCTGGATCAGGGGTTCACTTAGTTTCTCACTGCTACTACCAGCTGCTGGATCAGGGGTTCACTTAGTTTCTCACACACTGCTGGATCAGGGGTTCACTTAGTTTCTCACTCACTGCTGCTACCAGCTGCTGGATCAGGGGTTCACTTAGTTTCTCAGTCACTGCTGCTACCAGCTGCTGGATCAGGGGTTCACTTAGTTTCTCAGTCACTGCTGCTACCAGCTGCTGGATCAGGGGTTCACTTAGTTTCTCTCTCACTGCTGCTACCAGCTGCTGGATCAGGGGTTCACTTAGTTTCTCTCTCACTGCTGCTACCAGCTGCTGGATCAGGGGTTCACTTAGTTTCTCACTCACTGCTGCTACCAGCTGCTGGATCAGGGGTTCACTTAGTTTCTCACTCACTGCTGCTACCAGCTGCTGGATCAGGGGTTCACTTAGTTTCTCACTCACTGCTGCTACCAGCTGCTGGATCAGGGGTTCACTTAGTTTCTCACTCACTGCTGCTACCAGCTGCTGGATCAGGGGTTCACTTAGTTTCTCACTCACTGCTGCTACCAGCTGCTGGATCAGGGGTTCACTTAGTTTCTCACTCACTGCTGCTACCAGCTGCTGGATCAGGGGTTCACTTAGTTTCTCACTCACTGCTGCTACCAGCTGCTGGATCAGGGGTTCACTTAGTTTCTCACACACTGCTGTAACCAGCTGCTGGATCAGGGGTTCACTTAGTTTCTCACACACTGCTGCTACCAGCTGCTGGATCAGGGGTTCACTTAGTTTCTCACTCACTGCTGCTACCAGCTGCTGGATCAGGGGTTCACTTAGTTTCTCACACACTGCTGCTACCAGCTGCTGGATCAGGGGTTCACTTAGTTTCTCACACACTGCTGCTACCAGCTGCTGGATCAGGGGTTCACTTAGTTTCTCACTCACTGCTGCTACCAGCTGCTGGATCAGGGGTTCACTTAGTTTCTCACTCACTGCTGCTACCAGCTGCTGGATCAGGGGTTCACTTAGTTTCTCACTGCTGCTACCAGCTGCTGGATCAGGGGTTCACTTAGTTTCTCACTCACTGCTGCTACCAGCTGCTGGATCAGGGGTTCACTTAGTTTCTCACTGCTGCTACCAGCTGCTGGATCAGGGGTTCACTTAGTTTCTCACTCACTGCTGCTACCAGCTGCTGGATCAGGGGTTCACTTAGTTTCTCACTCACTGCTGCTACCAGCTGCTGGATCAGGGGTTCACTTAGTTTCTCACTCACTGCTGCTACCAGCTGCTGGATCAGGGGTTCACTTAGTTTCTCACTGCTGCTACCAGCTGCTGGATCAGGGGTTCACTTAGTTTCTCACTCACTGCTGCTACCAGCTGCTGGATCAGGGGTTCACTTAGTTTCTCACTCACTGCTGCTACCAGCTGCTGGATCAGGGGTTCACTTAGTTTCTCACTCACTGCTGGATCAGGGGTTCACTTAGTTTCTTCCACACTGCTGCTACCAGCTGCTGGATCAGGGGTTCACTTAGTTTTTCTGTGTTTTGTCTCAGTGGAATATTTCATGAAACACTTCTTTTATCACTGGATCAGAACTCCCTCTCTGGGTGTTTCCTCTCACTTTACTTTCACTTTCTTTTATGGGTTGTTGTTGTACTTCTTATCATCCATAAATGTCGCGTCAGGCTCAGTTAAACATTAACGTTGGTTAGCTCTAGTTAACTTTAGTTAACTCTTTAGTTCCTCTTTCACCGTATAAAACACCGACAGCTGGTGTTTTACACGGTTTATACGAACACAAACACTCGGTCCGCTCGGTCGCTGCCGGCAGACGTTAAAATCTGTTCCACAGACACTTTGAAGCAGGTAAGGAAACCTTTTTATTCCACAGTCTGAGTTTCTACTCATTCTGAAATACATCTGGGATCAGATACATTTATATAAAATAAAAATAATTAAAATAATTAAAAATAATAATATAATGATATAATAATAATAATAAATAATTTAATCATAATTAAAATGAATAATTAAAATAAACAAATGCTTTTATTCGCTCAGTGTCGTGGTTTAAACTTCTTCAAAGGGAAGAACTCCTGAAACTGGATGCACTGAAAAAAGTGACTTTTTGCTGAAGTAAACTCTGTTAGAGTAATAATCTGTATTTTTAAGATTCAGGAAGAACTCGAGCTTCTTCAGTAAAATGAAACATTTTATTAACGTAACACATGAATTATGGGGGAAGAGTAAGTTTTACTTAGGTTTCCTCATACAATTTAAATGTTTAATAGTTGTATGTACATAAACTTTACTCTGAAAGTGTATCGTTAAAATCTACTAAGTTACTTCATAACAGCAAATACTACAGATATATAACATTTACTTAAAATTTTGAGTAAAATGATGTTCCTGCCTATTAAAAACAAGTAGACTTTACTTCATTTGTTTAAATGAATATAACTTAAAACTTAGATTTAATTAAGTAAATGTTACTTAATTTCTTCTAAACTGTTTTATGGTGAGTAACATTTACTTGATATTGCAGCATTAAATATTACTGAAATCATTTGAAATTATTTGCTGTGATCAAAAGCTTCGTTCACATTAAGCTTCGGTCCAGGATCAGGTTCTTGACTTTTTTAGCCAACGTTTTCAGGGGACGGACTTTCTCGAATACGTGGAAAACTGAAGCTTTTTCATGACTTCTAATCAACTTTTTTCTACACTTCAAACACAACATTCCACTGAAAATCCAGCTGTTCTTACATTCTTACTTTCATCTGTGAACCAGTTTCAGATTATTCAGATTCTTTGTTACGGTTTGGAAACTCCTGCAACTCTTCCAGGTGAGCTGTCACCTTACCGTGGTGGGGGGGTTTGCGTGCCCCAATGAGTCTGGGAGCTATGTTGCCCGGGGCTTTAAGCCCCTGGTAGGGTCAACCAAGGTAAACAGATCCTAGATGAGGGACCAGACAAAGAACAGCTCACAAAACCCCCTATGATGCATAAAATGATCAGAAAACACGTTCCTTTGCCCGGACGTGGCTCACCGGGGCCTCCCCCCATGCCCAGGGGTGGAGCCAGGCCCAGGGGTGGGTGGAGCCAGGCCCAGGGGTGGGTGGAGCCAGGGGTGGGTGGAGCCAGGCCCACGGGTGGGTGGAGCCAGGCTCAGGGGTGGGTGGAGCCAGGCCCAGGGGTGCCGCCAGGCCCAGGGGTGGGTGGAGCCAGGCCCAGGGGTGCCGCCAGGCCCAGGGGTGGGTGGAGCCAGGCCCAGGGGTGCCGCCAGGCCCAGGGGTGGGTGGAGCCAGGCCCAGGGGTGGGTGGAGCCAGGCCCAGGGGTGGGGCCAGGCCCAGGGGTGGGTGGAGCCAGGCCCAGGGGTGGTGCCAGGCCCAGGGGTGGTGCCAGGCCCAGGGGTGCCGCCAGGCCCAGGGGTGGGTGGAGCCAGGCCCAGAGGTGGAGCCAGGCCCAGGGGTGGGTGGAGCCAGGCCCAGGGGTGGGTGGAGCCAGGCCCAGGGGTGGGTGGAGCCAGGCCCAGGGGTGGTGCCAGGCCCAGGGGTGGGTGGAGCCAGGCCCAGGGGTGGGGCCAGGCCCAGGGGTGGGTGGAGCCAGGCCCAGGGGTGGTGCCAGGCCCAGGGGTGGGTGGAGCCAGGCCCAGGGGTGGGGCCAGGCCCAGAGGTGGAGCCAGGCCCAGGGGTGGGTGGAGCCAGGCCCAGGGGTGGAGCCAGGCCCAGAGGTGGAGCCAGGCCCAGGGGTGGGTGGAGCCAGGCCCAGGGTTGGGGCCAGGCCCAGAGGTGCCGCCAGGCCCAGAGGTGGGTGGAGCCAGGCCCAGGGGTGGGTGGAGCCAGGCCCAGGGGTGGAGCCAGGCCCAGAGGTGGAGCCAGGCCCAGGGGTGGGTGGAGCCAGGCCCAGGGGTGGGTGGAGCCAGGCCCAGGGGTGGAGCCAGGCCCAGGGGTGGGTGGAGCCAGGCCCAGGGGTGGAGCCAGGCCCAGGGGTGGGTGGAGCCAGGCCCAGGGGTGGAGCCAGGCCCAGAGGTGGAGCCAGGCCCAGGGGTGGGTGGAGCCAGGCCCAGGGGTGGGTGGAGCCAGGCCCAGGGGTGGGTGGAGCCAGGCCCAGAGGTGGAGCCAGGCCCAGGGGTGGGTGGAGCCAGGCCCAGGGGTGGGTGGAGCCAGGCCCAGGGGTGGGGCCAGGCCCAGAGGTGCCGCCAGGCCCAGGGGTGGGTGGAGCCAGGCCCAGGGGTGGAGCCAGGCCCAGGGGTGGAGCCAGGCCCAGAGGTGCCGCCAGGCCCAGAGGTGGGTGGAGCCAGGCCCAGGGGTGGGTGGAGCCAGGCCCAGGGGTGGGTGGAGCCAGGCCCAGGGGTGGGGCCAGGCCCAGGGGTGGAGCCAGGCCCAGAGGTGGAGCCAGGCCCAGGGGTGGGTGGAGCCAGGCCCAGGGGTGGGTGGAGCCAGGCCCAGGGGTGGGTGGAGCCAGGCCCAGGGGTGGAGCCAGGCCCAGGGGTGGGTGGAGCCAGGCCCAGGGGTGGGGCCAGGCCCAGAGGTGCCGCCAGGCCCAGGGGTGGAGCCAGGCCCAGAGGTGGGTGGAGCCAGGCCCAGGGGTGGAGCCAGGCCCAGAGGTGGGTGGAGCCAGGCCCAGGGGTGGAGCCAGGCCCAGAGGTGCCGCCAGGCCCAGAGGTGGGTGGAGCCAGGCCCAGGGGTGGGTGGAGCCAGGCCCAGGGGTGGGTGGAGCCAGGCCCAGGGGTGGGTGGAGCCAGGCCCAGGGGTGGAGCCAGGCCCAGGGGTGGGGCCAGGCCCAGGGGTGGAGCCAGGCCCAGGGGTGGGTGGAGCCAGGCCCAGGGGTGGAGCCAGGCCCAGAGGTGGAGCCAGGCCCAGGGGTGGGTGGAGCCAGGCCCAGGGGTGGGTGGAGCCAGGCCCAGGGGTGGAGCCAGGCCCAGGGGTGGGTGGAGCCAGGCCCAGGGGTGGGGCCAGGCCCAGAGGTGCCGCCAGGCCCAGGGGTGGAGCCAGGCCCAGAGGTGGGTGGAGCCAGGCCCAGGGGTGGAGCCAGGCCCAGGGGTGGAGCCAGGCCCAGGGGTGGGTGGAGCCAGGCCCAGGGGTGGGGCCAGGCCCAGAGGTGCCGCCAGGCCCAGGGGTGGAGCCAGGCCCAGGGGTGGGTGGAGCCAGGCCCAGGGGTGGAGCCAGGCCCAGAGGTGGGTGGAGCCAGGCCCAGGGGTGGGGCCAGGCCTCACTTAGTTTCTCACTCACTGCTGCTACCAGCTGCTGGATCAGGGGTTCACTTAGTTTCTCACTCACTGCTGCTACCAGCTGCTGGATCAGGGGTTCACTTAGTTTCTCACTCACTGCTGCTACCAGCTGCTGGATCAGGGGTTCACTTAGTTTCTCACTCACTGCTGCTACCAGCTGCTGGATCAGGGGTTCACTTAGTTTCTCACACACTGCTGCTACCAGCTGCTGGATCAGGGGTTCACTTAGTTTCTCACTGCTGCTACCAGCTGCTGGATCAGGGGTTCACTTAGTTTCTCACTCACTGCTGCTACCAGCTGCTGGATCAGGGGTTCACTTAGTTTCTCACTCACTGCTGCTACCAGCTGCTGGATCAGGGGTTCACTTAGTTTCTCACTCACTGCTGCTACCAGCTGCTGGATCAGGGGTTCACTTAGTTTCTCACTCACTGCTGCTACCAGCTGCTGGATCAGGGGTTCACTTAGTTTCTCACTCACTGCTGCTACCAGCTGCTGGATCAGGGGTTCACTTAGTTTCTCACTCACTGCTGCTACCAGCTGCTGGATCAGGGGTTCACTTAGTTTCTCACTCACTGCTGCTACCAGCTGCTGGATCAGGGGTTCACTTAGTTTCTCACACACTGCTGCTACCAGCTGCTGGATCAGGGGTTCACTTAGTTTCTCACACACTGCTGCTACCAGCTGCTGGATCAGGGGTTCACTTAGTTTCTCACTCACTGCTGCTACCAGCTGCTGGATCAGGGGTTCACTTAGTTTCTCACACACTGCTGCTACCAGCTGCTGGATCAGGGGTTCACTTAGTTTCTCACTCACTGCTGCTACCAGCTGCTGGATCAGGGGTTCACTTAGTTTCTCACACACTGCTGCTACCAGCTGCTGGATCAGGGGTTCACTTAGTTTCTCACTCACTGCTGCTACCAGCTGCTGGATCAGGGGTTCACTTAGTTTCTCACTCACTGCTGCTACCAGCTGCTGGATCAGGGGTTCTCTTAGTTTCTCACTGCTGCTACCAGCTGCTGGATCAGGGGTTCACTTAGTTTCTCACTGCTGCTACCAGCTGCTGGATCAGGGGTTCACTTAGTTTCTCACTGCTGCTACCAGCTGCTGGATCAGGGGTTCACTTAGTTTCTCACTCACTGCTGCTACCAGCTGCTGGATCAGGGGTTCACTTAGTTTCTCACTCACTGCTGCTACCAGCTGCTGGATCAGGGGTTCACTTAGTTTCTCACTCACTGCTGCTACCAGCTGCTACCAGCTGCTGGATCAGGGGTTCACTTAGTTTCTCACACACTGCTGCTATCAGCTGCTGGATCAGGGGTTCACTTAGTTTCTCACTCACTGCTGCTACCAGCTGCTGGATCAGGGGTTCACTTAGTTTCTCACTCACTGCTGCTACCAGCTGCTGGATCAGGGGTTCACTTAGTTTCTCACACACTGCTGCTACCAGCTGCTGGATCAGGGGTTCACTTAGTTTCTCACTCACTGCTGGATCAGGGGTTCACTTAGTTTCTCACTCACTGCTGGATCAGGGGTTCACTTAGTTTCTCACTCACTGCTGCTACCAGCTGCTGGATCAGGGGTTCACTTAGTTTCTCACTCACTGCTGCTACCAGCTGCTGGATCAGGGGTTCACTTAGTTTCTCACACACTGCTGCTACCAGCTGCTGGATCAGGGGTTCACTTAGTTTCTCACTCACTGCTGCTACCAGCTGCTGGATCAGGGGTTCACTTAGTTTCTCACTCACTGCTGGATCAGGGGTTCACTTAGTTTCTCACTCACTGCTGGATCAGGGCTTCACTTAGTTTCTCACTCACTGCTGCTACCAGCTGCTGGATCAGGGGTTCACTTAGTTTCTCACTCACTGCTGCTACCAGCTGCTGGATCAGGGGTTCACTTAGTTTCTCACTCACTGCTGCTACCAGCTGCTGGATCAGGGGTTCACTTAGTTTCTCACTGCTGCTACCAGCTGCTGGATCAGGGGTTCTCTTAGTTTCTCACTGCTGCTACCAGCTGCTGGATCAGGGGTTCACTTAGTTTCTCACTGCTGCTACCAGCTGCTGGATCAGGGGTTCACTTAGTTTCTCACTGCTGCTACCAGCTGCTGGATCAGGGGTTCACTTAGTTTCTCACTCACTGCTGCTACCAGCTGCTGGATCAGGGGTTCACTTAGTTTCTCACTCACTGCTGCTACCAGCTGCTGGATCAGGGGTTCACTTAGTTTCTCACTCACTGCTGCTACCAGCTGCTGGATCAGGGGTTCACTTAGTTTCTCACACACTGCTGCTATCAGCTGCTGGATCAGGGGTTCACTTAGTTTCTCACTCACTGCTGCTACCAGCTGCTGGATCAGGGGTTCACTTAGTTTCTCACTCACTGCTGCTACCAGCTGCTGGATCAGGGGTTCACTTAGTTTCTCACACACTGCTGCTACCAGCTGCTGGATCAGGGGTTCACTTAGTTTCTCACTCACTGCTGGATCAGGGGTTCACTTAGTTTCTCACTCACTGCTGGATCAGGGGTTCACTTAGTTTCTCACTCACTGCTGCTACCAGCTGCTGGATCAGGGGTTCACTTAGTTTCTCACACACTGCTGCTACCAGCTGCTGGATCAGGGGTTCACTTAGTTTCTCACACACTGCTGCTACCAGCTGCTGGATCAGGGGTTCACTTAGTTTCTCACTCACTGCTGCTACCAGCTGCTGGATCAGGGGTTCACTTAGTTTCTCACTCACTGCTGGATCAGGGGTTCACTTAGTTTCTCACTCACTGCTGGATCAGGGGTTCACTTAGTTTCTCACTCACTGCTGGATCAGGGGTTCACTTAGTTTCTCACACACTGCTGCTACCAGCTGCTGGATCCGGGGTTCACTTAGTTTCTCACTCACTGCTGCTACCAGCTGCTGGATCAGGGGTTCACTTAGTTTCTCACTCACTGCTGCTATCAGCTGCTGGATCAGGGGTTCACTTAGTTTCTCACTCACTGCTGGATCAGGGGTTCACTTAGTTTCTCACACACTGCTGCTATCAGCTGCTGGATCAGGGGTTCACTTAGTTTCTCACTCACTGCTGGATCAGGGGTTCACTTAGTTTCTCACTCACTGCTGCTACCAGCTGCTGGATCAGGTGTTCACTTAGTTTCTCACTCACTGCTGGATCAGGGGTTCACTTAGTTTCTCACTCACTGCTGCTACCAGCTGCTGGATCAGGGGTTCACTTAGTTTCTCACTCACTGCTGGATCAGGGGTTCACTTAGTTTCTCACTCACTGCTGCTACCAGCTGCTGGATCAGGGGTTCACTTAGTTTCTCACACACTGCTGCTACCAGCTGCTGGATCAGGGGTTCACTTAGTTTCTCACACACTGCTGCTACCAGCTGCTGGATCAGGGGTTCACTTAGTTTCTCACTCACTGCTGCTACCAGCTGCTGGATCAGGGGTTCACTTAGTTTCTCACACACTGCTGCTACCAGCTGCTGGATCAGGGGTTCACTTAGTTTCTCACACACTGCTGCTACCAGCTGCTGGATCAGGGGTTCACTTAGTTTCTCACTCACTGCTGCTACCAGCTGCTGGATCAGGGGTTCACTTAGTTTCTCACTCACTGCTGGATCAGGGGTTCACTTAGTTTCTCACTCACTGCTGGATCAGGGGTTCACTTAGTTTCTCACTCACTGCTGCTACCAGCTGCTGGATCAGGGGTTCACTTAGTTTCTCACTCACTGCTGCTACCAGCTGCTGGATCAGGGGTTCACTTAGTTTCTCACTCACTGCTGCTACCAGCTGCTGGATCAGGGGTTCACTTAGTTTCTCACTGCTGCTACCAGCTGCTGGATCAGGGGTTCACTTAGTTTCTCACTCACTGCTGCTACCAGCTGCTGGATCAGGGGTTCACTTAGTTTCTCACACACTGCTGCTACCAGCTGCTGGATCAGGGGTTCACTTAGTTTCTCACTGCTGCTACCAGCTGCTGGATCAGGGATTCACTTAGTTTTTCACACACTGCTGCTACCAGCTGCTGGATCAGGGGTTCACTTAGTTTCTCACTCACTGCTGCTACCAGCTGCTGGATCAGGGGTTCTCTTAGTTTCTCACTGCTGCTACCAGCTGCTGGATCAGGGGTTCACTTAGTTTCTCACTGCTGCTACCAGCTGCTGGATCAGGGGTTCACTTAGTTTCTCACTGCTGCTACCAGCTGCTGGATCAGGGGTTCACTTAGTTTCTCACTCACTGCTGCTACCAGCTGCTGGATCAGGGGTTCACTTAGTTTCTCACTCACTGCTGCTACCAGCTGCTGGATCAGGGGTTCACTTAGTTTCTCACTCACTGCTGCTACCAGCTGCTGGATCAGGGGTTCACTTAGTTTCTCACACACTGCTGCTATCAGCTGCTGGATCAGGGGTTCACTTAGTTTCTCACTCACTGCTGCTACCAGCTGCTGGATCAGGGGTTCACTTAGTTTCTCACTCACTGCTGCTACCAGCTGCTGGATCAGGGGTTCACTTAGTTTCTCACACACTGCTGCTACCAGCTGCTGGATCAGGGGTTCACTTAGTTTCTCACTGCTGCTACCAGCTGCTGGATCAGGGGTTAACTTAGTTTCTCACACACTGCTGCTACCAGCTGCTGGATCAGGGGTTCACTTAGTTTCTCACTCACTGCTGGATCAGGGGTTCACTTAGTTTCTCACTCACTGCTGGATCAGGGGTTCACTTAGTTTCTCACTCACTGCTGCTACCAGCTGCTGGATCAGGGGTTCACTTAGTTTCTCACACACTGCTGCTACCAGCTGCTGGATCAGGGGTTCACTTAGTTTCTCACACACTGCTGCTACCAGCTGCTGGATCAGGGGTTCACTTAGTTTCTCACACACTGCTGCTACCAGCTGCTGGATCAGGGGTTCACTTAGTTTCTCACTCACTGCTGCTACCAGCTGCTGGATCAGGGGTTCACTTAGTTTCTCACTCACTGCTGGATCAGGGGTTCACTTAGTTTCTCACTCACTGCTGGATCAGGGGTTCACTTAGTTTCTCACACACTGCTGCTACCAGCTGCTGGATCAGGGGTTCACTTAGTTTCTCACTCACTGCTGCTACCAGCTGCTGGATCAGGGGTTCACTTAGTTTCTCACTCACTGCTGCTACCAGCTGCTGGATCAGGGGTTCACTTAGTTTCTCACTCACTGCTGCTATCAGCTGCTGGATCAGGGGTTCACTTAGTTTCTCACTCACTGCTGGATCAGGGGTTCACTTAGTTTCTCACACACTGCTGCTATCAGCTGCTGGATCAGGGGTTCACTTAGTTTCTCACTCACTGCTGGATCAGGGGTTCACTTAGTTTCTCACTCACTGCTGCTACCAGCTGCTGGATCAGGGGTTCACTTAGTTTCTCACTCACTGCTGGATCAGGGGTTCACTTAGTTTCTCACTCACTGCTGCTACCAGCTGCTGGATCAGGGGTTCACTTAGTTTCTCACTCACTGCTGGATCAGGGGTTCACTTAGTTTCTTCCACACTGCTGCTACCAGCTGCTGGATCAGGGGTTCACTTAGTTTTTCTGTGTTTTGTCTCAGTGGAATATTTCATGAAACACTTCTTTTATCACTGGATCAGAACTCCCTCTCTGGGTGTTTCCTCTCACTTTACTTTCACTTTCTTTTATGGGGTTGTTGTTGTACTTCTTATCATCCATAAATGTCGCGTCAGGCTCAGTTAATCAGTAACGTTGGTTAGCTCTAGTTAACTTTAGTTAACTCTTTAGTTCCTCTTTCACCGTATAAAACACCGACAGCTGGTGTTTTACACGGTTTATACGAACACAAACACTCGGTCCGCTCGGTCGCTGCCGGCAGACGTTAAAATCTGTTCCACAGACACTTTGAAGCAGGTAAGGAAACCTTTTTATTCCACAGTCTGAGTTTCTACTCATTCTGAAATACATCTGGGATCAGATACATTTATATAAAATAAAAATAATAAAAATAATTAAAAATAATAATATAATGATATAATAATAATAATAAATAATTTAATCATAATTAAAATGAATAATTAAAATAAATAAATGCTTTTATCCGCTCAGTGTCGTGGTTTAAACTTCTTCAAAGGGAAGAACTCCTGAAACTGGATGCACTGAAAAAAGTGACTTTTTGCTGAAGTAAACTCTGTTAGAGTAATAATCTGTATTTCTAAGATTCAGGAAGAACTCGAGCTTCTTCAGTAAAATGAAACATTTTATTAACGTAACACATGAATTACGGGGGAAGAGTAAGTTTTACTCAGGTTTCCTCATACAATTTAAATGTTTAATAGTTGTATGTACATAAACTTTACTCTGAAAGTGTATCGTTAAAATCTACTAAGTTACTTCATAACAGCAAATACTACAGATATATAACATTTACTTAAAATTTTGAGTAAAATGATGTTCCTGCCTATGAAAAACAAGTAAACTTTACTTCATTTGTTTAAATGAATATAACTTAAAACTTAGATGTAATTAAGTAAATGTTACTTAATTTCTTCTAAACTGTTTTATGGTGAGTAACATTTACTTGATATTGCAGCATTAAATATTCCTGAAATCATTTGAGTGCAAATACTTACAAAGCGTCTTTTAAGTAAATCTTATGAGTTGTTTTTTTCAGTGATAGTGGGTTTTAAATAGAAACGTGTATATCTGTGATGTTAATTTAACCCTCCTGTTGTCCTGCGGGTCCAAAGTGACCCACCACCATGTTTAGCTGTAGAAAAAATACCTTAAACTATCTTTTTATGACTTTTCCTAAAGGGACCCCATCATTAGAAAAAGTCATACTTTATTTTTGTTTATGTTTCCATGTGGGCTGTACACCACTAGGGTACAAAGATTGTCTTATGGGTCATTTCTGACCCGTGAATTATAAAAACATTTAAACACCAGAAAAAAGTTCACTGTTTTTTTACCTTTCAGTATAATTAATTCAGAAGTAATTACTTCACATTTATATAATAGCAATAATAAACCTTTATTATGTAAAAGAAAACTGAGAAAACAAGAAAACTGTTGGTCCAACTGACCAAAAAAAGAAAAAAGTGTAATCCTGAAAACTGCTGATTGTCTTTTTGTATTGTGTAACAAAAAATACATGAAAAAAATGTATTGAATTGAGTTGAATAGATAAATAACAGGTGGTTTCATCATACAAAATAGATTTTGGATTTAAAATTCAGTTAAGTTGCTTTATTTTGGGGCTTTGGTAGGGCGGCTCATTTCTGACCCGTAGGACAAAGGGAGGAAACACAATGTTAAGACAAACAAAGGGTTAAAAGGAAATAAGACCTCAGTTTGGTCTTATTTAAATCACAAATCCCAGCATGAAGCTGAGGAAATGTGACGAATAATTGCAGCTTTTTAAAATTTATTTATTTGTTTATTTAGTCATTTATTATTATTATTAATTAGTAGCAGTATTTTTTTTTACTAGAATTGGTATTATTGTTGTTGTTGTTAATACAATCATTGTAAACATTAAAAAAAAATTTGAGCTTGTTGGATTAATTTGAATTTCCCCCATTGGGGGATGAATAAAGTATTTTTCTATTCTATTCTTATCTGCCACAGCTGTGAAATGTACCGTCACAAAGTCTTTGTTTCACTGTACTTCCCAGTTCCTCTGTGGGCTGAATGAGAGTTTCCATCCAACGTTCAGCTACTTTAAACACAAAGACGATTAAATCAGTCTGGAAACAGGCTGAATTATTTCCTGTGATCAAAAGCTTCGTTCACATTAAGCTTCGGTCCAGGATCAGGTTCTTGACTTTTTTAGCCAACGTTTTCAGGGGACGGACTTTCTCGAATATGTGGAAAACTGAAGCTTTTTCATGACTTCTAATCAACTTTTTTCTACACTTCAAACACAACATTCCACTGAAAATCCAGCTGTTCTTACATTCTTACTTTCATCTGTGAACCAGTTTCAGATTATTCAGATTCTTTGTTACGGTTTGGAAACTCCTGCAACTCTTCCAGGTGAGCTGTCACCTTACCGTGGTGGGGGGGTTTGCGTGCCCCAATGAGTCTGGGAGCTATGTTGCCCGGGGCTTTAAGCCCCTGGTAGGGTCAACCAAGGTAAACAGATCCTAGATGAGGGACCAGACAAAGAACAGCTCACAAAACTCCCTATGATGCATAAAATGATCAGAAAACACGTTCCTTTGCCCGGACGTGGCTCACCGGGGCCTCCCCCCATGCCCAGGGGTGGAGCCAGGCCCAGGGGTGGGTGGAGCCAGGCCCAGGGGTGGAGCCAGGCCCAGGGGTGGGTGGAGCCAGGCCCAGAGGTGGAGCCAGGTCCAGGGGTGGGTGGAGCCAGGCCCAGGGGTGGGTGGAGCCAGGCCCAGGGGTGGGTGGAGCCAGGCCCAGGGGTGGGTGGAGCCAGGCCCAGGGGTGGGTGGAGCCAGGCCCAGAGGTGGAGCCAGGCCCAGGGGTGGGTGGAGCCAGGCCCAGGGGTGGGTGGAGCCAGGCCCAGGGGTGGGTGGAGCCAGGCCCAGGGGTGGGTGGAGCCAGGCCCAGGGGTGGGTGGAGCCAGGCCCAGAGGTGGGCCCAGGCCCAGGGGTGGGTGGAGCCAGGCCCAGGGGTGGGTGGAGCCAGGCCCAGGGGTGGGTGGAGCCAGGCCCAGGGGTGTGTGGAGCCAGGCCCAGGGGTGGGTGGAGCCAGGCCCAGAGGTGGAGCCAGGCCCAGGGGTGGGTGGAGCCAGGCCCAGAGGTGGGGCCAGGCCCACGGGTGGGTGGAGCCAGGCCCAGGGGTGCCGCCAGGCCCAGGGGTGGGTGGAGCCAGGCCCAGGGGTGGTGCCAGGCCCAGGGGTGGTGCCAGGCCCAGGGGTGGTGCCAGGCCCAGGGGTGCCGCCAGGCCCAGGGGTGGGTGGAGCCAGGCCCAGGGGTGGGTGGAGCCAGGCCCAGGGGTGGTGCCAGGCCCAGGGGTGGGTGGAGCCAGGCCCAGGGGTGGGGCCAGGCCCAGGGGTGGGTGGAGCCAGGCCCAGGGGTGGTGCCAGGCCCAGGGGTGGGTGGAGCCAGGCCAAGGGGTGGGGCCAGGCCCAGAGGTGGGTGGAGCCAGGCCCAGGGGTGGGTGGAGCCAGGCCCAGGGGTGGGGCCAGGCCCACGGGTGGAGCCAGGCCCAGGGGTGGGTGGAGCCAGGCCCAGGGGTGGGTGGAGCCAGGCCCAGGGGTGGGTGGAGCCAGGCCCAGGGGTGGGTGGAGCCAGGCCCAGGGGTGCCGCCAGGCCCAGGGGTGGGTGGAGCCAGGCCCAGAGGTGGAGCCAGGCCCAGGGGTGGGGCCAGGCCCAGAGGTGGGGCCAGGCCCAGGGGTGGGGCCAGGCCCAGGGGTGGAGCCAGGCCCAGGGGTGGGGCCAGGCCCACGGGTGGGTGGAGCCAGGCCCAGGGGTGGGGCCAGGCCCACGGGTGGGTGGAGCCAGGCCCAGGGGTGGGGCCAGGCCCAGGGGTGGGGCCAGGCCCAGGGGTGGGGCCAGGCCCAGGGGTGGAGCCAGGCCCAGGGGTGGGTGGGGCCAGGCCCAGGGGTGGGTGGAGCCAGGCCCAGGGGTGGGGCCAGGCCCAGGGGTGGAGCCAGGCCCAGTGGTGGGGCCAGGCCCAGGGGTGGAGCCAGGCCCAGGGGTGGGTGGGGCCAGGCCCAGGGGTGGAGCCAGGCCCAGGGGTGGGTGGGGCCAGGCCCAGGGGTGGGTGGAGCCAGGCCCAGGGGTGGAGCCAGGCCCAGGGGTGGGGCCAGGCCCAGGGGTGGGGCCAGGCCCAGAGGTGGAGCCAGGCCCAGGGGTGGGTGGAGCCAGGCCCAGGGGTGGGTGGAGCCAGGCCCAGGGATGGGGCCAGGCCCAGGGGTGGAGCCAGGCCCAGGGGTGGGGCCAGGTCCAGGGGTGGGTGGAGCCAGGCCCAGGGGTGGGGCCAGGTCCAGGGGTGGGTGGAGCCAGGCCCAGGGGTGGAGCCAGGCCCAGGGGTGGAGCCCGGCCCAGGGGTGGGGCCAGGCCCAGGGGTGGGTGGAGCCAGGCCCAGGGGTGGGGCCAGGCCAAGGGGTGGAGCCAGGCCCAGGGGTGGGGCCAGGCCCTGGGGTGGAGCCAGGCCCAGGGGTGGGGCCAGGCCCAGAGGTGGAGCCAGGCCCAGAAGTGGAGCCAGGCCCAGGGGTGGGGCCAGGCCCAGGGGTGGGTGGAGCCAGGCCCAGAGGTGGGGCCAGGCCCAGGGGTGGGGCCAGGCCCAGGGGTGGGGCCACGTCCAGGGGTGGGTGGAGCCAGGCCCAGAGGTGGGGCCAGGCCCAGGGGGGGAGCCAGGCCCAGGGGTGGGGCCAGGCCCAGGGGTGGAGCCAGCTAACAGTAGGATTGGTATAACTATAACAGAGCAAAAGTAAATTTAGCTAATAGTAGGATTGGTATAACTATAACAGAGCAAAAGTAAATTTAGCTAACAGTAGGATTGGTATAACTATAACAGAGCAAAAGTAAATTTAGCTAACAATAGGATTGGTATAACTATAACAGAGCAAAAGTAAATTTAGCTAACAGTAGGATTGGTATAACTATAACAGAGCAAAAGTAAATTTAGCTAACAGTAGGATTGGTATAACTATAACAGAGCAAAAGTAAATTTAGCTAACAGTAGGATTGGTATAACTATAACAGAGCAAAAGTAAATTTAGCTAACAGTAGGATTGGTATAACTATAACAGAGCAGAAGTAAATTTAGCTAACAGTAGGATTGGTATAACTATAACAGAGAAAAAGTAAATTTAGCTAATAGTAGGATTGGTATACTATAACAGGTAATTTGAGTAAACTAACAAAAGCTAACAAACATGGATAAACTTTCCTCTAAGAGGAAGCATTTAAAAATATAGCTAATAACAGAACGGTTGATATAATGAATGATAACAAATCTTTAAAAGACTTTGATCTGAGAGGAAATATTAAGGCTGATACAGTGGTAATAGGTCTTAATAGACCATTTGAATATGACTAAGTTTTCCTCCTAGTGCAGTATTAATAAGATCAGAAACATGGTTAAGCTTTCCTCTAAGAGGAAGCATTTAAAAAGCCGTTCGATGGTCCATAAATCTCACTGGGGGGGGGGGGGGCGGGGCTCTGCTGACCTCAACTAGGGACGTCGTGAGTCGGTGGGGGGAATACTTTGGGGGCCTCCTCAATCCTACCGACACGCCTCTGCAGCATCACGTGGACATCGGGGGCAGTGCCTCTGGACTGGCAGATCGGGGTGGTGGTCCCCCTCTTTAAAAAGGGGGGCCGGAGGGTGTGTTCCAACTATAGGGGGATCACACTCCTCAGCCTCCCTGGTAAGGTCTATTCAGGGGTACTGGAGAGGAGGATCCGCCGGATAGTCGAATCTCCGCTTCAGGAGGTGCAGTGTGGTTTTCGTCCTGGCCGTGGAACAGTGGACCAGCTCTATACCCTCGGCAGGATCCTGGAGGGTGCATGGGAGTTCAACCAACCGGTATACATGTGTTTTGTGGACTTGGAGAAGGCGTTCGACCGTGTCCCTCAGGGACTCTTGTGTGGGGTGCTCCGGGAGTATGGAGTGCCGGACTCCTTGATATGGGCTGTTCGGTCTCTGTATGACCGGTGTCAGAGTTTGGTCCGCATTGCCGGCAGTAAGTCGGACATGTTTCCTGTGAGGGTTGGACTCCGTCAGGGCTGCCCTTTGTCACCGATTCTGTTCATAATTTTTATGGACAGAATTTCTAGGCGGAGCCAGGGCGTTGAGGGGGTCCGGTTTGGCGACCTCAGAATCGGTTCTCTGCTTTTTGTGGACGATGTGGTTCTGTTGGCGTCGTCGGGTCGTGACCTTCAGCTCTCACTGGAGCGGTTCGCAGCTGAGTGTGAAGCGGCTGGGATGAGAATCAGCACCTCCAAATCTGAGACCATGGTCCTCAGCCGGAAAAGGGTGGAATGCCCTCTCCGGGTCGGGAATGAGATCCTTCCACAAGTGAAGGAGTTCAAGTATCTCGGGGTCTTGTTCACGAGTGAGGGACGAATGGAGCAGGAGATTGACAGGCGGATCGATGCGGCGTCTGCAGTGATGCGGGCTCTGCACCGGCCCGTCGTGGTGAAGAAGGAGCTGAGCCAGAAGGCCAAGCTCTCGATTTACCGCTCAGTCTACGTTCCTACCCTCACCTATGGTCACGAGCTGTGGGTAGTGACCGAAAGAACGAGATCCTACCCTCACCTATGGTCACGAGCTGTGGGTAGTGACCGAAAGAACGAGATCCTACCCTCACCTATGGTCACGAGCTGTGGGTAGGGACCGAAAGAACGAGATCCTACCCTCACCTATGGTCACGAGCTGTGGGTAGTGACCGAAAGAACGAGATCCTACCCTCACCTATGGTCACGAGCTGTGGGTAGTGACCGAAAGAACGAGATCCTACCCTCACCTATGGTCACGAGCTGTGGGTAGTGACCGAAAGAACGAGATCCTACCCTCACCTATGGTCACGAGCTGTGGGTAGGGACCTAAAGAACGAGATCCTACTCTCACCTATGGCCACGAGCTATGGGTAGTGACTGAAAGAACGAGATCCTACCCTCACCTATGGTCACGAGCTGTGGGTAGTGACCGAAAGAACGAGATCCTACCCTCACCTATGGTCAGGAGCTGTGGGTAGGGACCGAAAGAACGAGATCCTACCCTCCCCTATGGTCACGAGCTGTGGGTAGGGACCAAAAGAACGAGATCCTACCCTCACTTATGGTCAGGAGCTGTGGGTAGTGACCGAAAGAACGAGATCCTACCCTCACCTGTGGTCACGAGCTGTGGGTAGGGACCGAAAGAACGAGATCCTACCCTCACCTATGGTCACGAGCTGTGGGTAGTGACCGAAAGAACGAGATCCTACCCTCACCTATGGTCACGAGCTGTGGGTAGGGACCGAAAGAACAAGATCCTACCCTCACCTATGGTCACGAGCTGTGGGTAGGGACCGAAAGAACGAGATCCTACCCTCACCTATGGTCACGAGCTGTGGGTAGTGACCGAAAGAACGAGATCCTACCCTCACCTATGGTCACGAGCTGTGGGTAGGGACCGAAAGAATGAGTTCCTACCCTCACCTATGGTCACGAGCTGTGGGTAGGGACCGAAAGAACGAGATCCTACCCTCACCTATGGTCACGAGCTGTGGGTGGTGACCGAAAGAGCGAGATCCTACCCTCACCTATGGTCACGAGCTGTGGGTAGGGGCCGAAAGAACGAGATCCTACCCTCACCTATGGTCACGAGCTGTGGGTAGGGGCCGAAAGAACGAGATCCTACCCTCACCTATGGTCACGAGCTGTGGGTAGTGACCGAAAGAACGAGATCGCGAATACAAGCGGCCGAAATGAGTTTCCTCCGCAGGGTGTCTGGGCTCTCCCTTAGAGATAGGGTGAGAAGTTCGGTCATCCGGGAGGGGCTCGGACTAGAACCGCTGCTCCTCCGCATCGAGAGGAGTCAGATGAGGTGGCTCGGGCCTCTGGTGAGAATGCCTCCTGGGGTATCTGGTTAGGATGCCTCCTGGAGGCCTTGGGCATCTGGTTAGGATGCCTCCTGGACGCCTCCCTGGTGAGGTTTTCTGGGCCCGTCCCGCTGGGATGAGGCCCTGGGGAAGACCCAGGACACGTTGGAGAGACTCTGTCTCTCGGCTGGCCTGGGAACGCCTCGGGGTCCCCCCAGAAGAGCTGGAGGAAGTGGCCGGGGACAGGGACATCTGGGTTTCCATGGATGGATGGATGGATAGTTTGGTGACAGCTGTGCACACTCTCCTCTCACCTGCTTCATGATCCCTGCTGAATGTTTCTTCGATAACAGGTCAATTAGTTCAGCTTCTGGTTGTCTTAACGTGTTCGACTCCACCTGTTGTGCTGTGTGAGGTAGTGTTAAAGTAAAGACACACCCACAGCAGTTCAGATTCCACCCAGAACGCATGAAGGTCACTTATCTCAGAGACTGTCATCTGTCTTCAAGTTTCATCCTTTGAATATGGACTGAATGTTGTGAAGACATTTTCGCTTGTGATGAAGAGTAATTTTGTGCTGTTCTTGTTGCAGGGTCCTCCCACAGTTATCTCACCATGGATGTGGCTGACGAGCTCATTGATAAAATCATCTCCTTCGTAGCTTTACAGAAACAATGTGCAACGAAGTTGGACAATGTGGCAGAAGAGCTGGAGAATATAAAGAAAGGTTGTAATGTGGCCAAAGTTGTGGGCAGCTCAGTGTCTGTAACAGGTGCAGTGGCACTGACGGCAGCAGGAATCTTAGGTATCGTCACAGGAGGAGCAGCAATCCCTGTTTTAGCTGCAACAGGAGCGGTAGCATCAGGGGCTGGTTTGGCCACCAATCTGGTTTCAGATGTGACAGACCTCATCGCATCGAGCTGCAACATGAAGGAGGCCAAAGAGACGGGAGAGAAGATTGAAAACCTTGAAAAGGGGATCCAGAAACTGATGGAAACTCTGAAGGAGGAAGGTCAGAGGAGAGAAAAACTGGTTCATTCCAGAATTTACTCTTCAGAAGATTACGTTGTGGAGATGATCCTGAGAGCAATGGCCAAACGAGAAGGACTGACATTAAACAATGACATCAGTCTAACTTTAATGTTGTCTGTTTTGTCCAGAAAAATGAGCGAAGACAAGGGTATGGACTTTGCTCTTCTGGGCTTATCCCTGATTTACAAAGTAGCTATGATCGCAGTTAGAAAGTCTGGGAAATGTCTGGTGTCCAACGGGTTTCCTGAGCTGGCCAAGGCTGTGGGAAAGAAGGCAGCGGGCAAAGCAGTCGGACGGGTAAGCATCAGAAACTACAGTTTGGTTCCAGCCCAGCAGAGGGCGGTGTTTCTTGTACTCTCATGTTGTTTCTCAGCTTCCTGTGACTCCTTCCCAGTTTTACAGCTGATTCACTGAAAAGTATTCACCCACTTACAGCCTGCAACTAAAACAGATTTTTGTGGGTTTGATGCCGCCGCCATCTTGCTTCACTGTGGGGAAGCTCGACTGAAAAAGCAGAAAACAGCATCCATCGAACACGACCGGTGTCAATGTTCCACATCACGGTTACAGCGCCCAGCCTTGGTCTGGACACTAAGGTGTACGTTTCATTACCTTTCAGATTGGAGCCGGAGCAGTTGGACTCGTATTTTCAGTTCCTGAGCTGATTATCAACTGCCAGAACCTCAAGGACTGTCAGACTGAAGCCAGCAAGACCCTGAGAGAGAATGCTAAAGACATACGGACCGCCTCCACAGAGATGGAAACAGAACTTAAAGAGATTCAGTGAGTGTGAAAATAAACATGATTACAGTGAAATGCTGCAAATAGAAAGAGGTGATAGTAATAATGATAATAACAATAATAATAATAATAATAATAATAATAATAATAATAAATACTTGGACTTATATAGCGCCTTTCAGGGTACCCAAGGTCGCTTAACAAGAGAAAAGAAGGGGGGAAGGGTAGGGCCAGGGGGGTGGGTTTAAGAAGAGTAAGACATGGAGAAGAGATGTGTTTTTAGATTCTTTTTGAACTGTAGTAGAGAGGGGGCAGAACGGATGTGCAGTGGCAGATTGTTCCATAGGGTAGGGGCAGTTGAACAGAAGGCCCTATCTCCATATGTCTTTAGTCTGGTGCCAGGAACAGAAAGTAGGTCCTTGTCTGAGGAGAAGCCGTGACTGGGAGTAGGGGTGGAGGAGATCAGAGATGTGCTTAGGTGCCAGTGAGTGGAGAGATTTGTAGGTCAAGAGAAGGATTTTATAGGTGATGCATGCTTTGACTGGGAGCCAGAGAAGTTGCTTTAGGATGGGGGTGCTGCCAGGGCTTGGTGTGAGTTAGCACCCGGGCAGCTGAGTTTTGAACATACTGCAACCTGTAAAGGGCCTTACTGGGCAGCCTTACTGGGCAGCCTTACTGGGCAGCCTTACTGGGCAGCCTTACTGGGCAGCCCAGACAGGACACCGTTGCAGTAGTCCAGACGGGAGGAGATAAATGAGTGGATGAGGGTCTCTGTTACTGAGTCGGATAATGAGGGCCGGAGTCTTGAGATGTTTCTGAGGTGAAAAAAGGCAGATTTAGTGATACTCTTGATGTGCGACCAAAATGAGAGCGTGGAGTCCAGGATGACACCCAGGTTCTTCTGGTGATGGAGAGATGGAACAGCCATCTATGACCAGGGCCAGATCACCAACCTTAAGCAGTGGTGCCGGGGCCACCACCATGAGCTGCTGTTAAGTTTGAGGAGGTTCAATTCAATTCAAGATACTTTATTAATCCCCAAGGGGGAAATTACAAGCAGTTCCCCATCTCCCCATCCAGACAGACACCATAAAAACAAAACAAGGGAGACGGGTGACCGTGGCCATGCAGCTCAGTGATGAGCGCTGCCAGATAGAAGAAAATACCACATTAGGTGAGAGGAGGAGAAAAAAAATCATATTTCACACTTTACCCTTACCAGGATATAGTTTGAGATTGCAAAAAACCTCAGCACAAAAAAAGCAACACATACACAACATCAAGCATTGGGACCGGTGAGGAGTTGTGGGAATTGCGTATGTTAATCATTGAGCGTGTGTGTGTGCGTGTGAGTGTGTGAAAGTAAGTCCATGAAGCACTGTCTCAGAGGCCATTGTCCTTGATGCGATGGAAAGTTTATCAACCAGCCTAAACAGTTTCCACAGGAGTCCTCAGGAAGGGGAGGGAGCACATGGGGCAGAGCGTCTGTTTACATAGCATCCAGGAGAAGCTGCAGCTGGCAGCCAAGGCCAGCACAGGGGAGCCAGATTGAGATAACAAAATTGTTTGGGTCAGGCAGATTCTTCATTTTTTCGCCTGCCTTGAGGTCTTTGCTGGTGCGTCTCAATGGTGAATCCAAACAGACAAATTCCAGGACCTTTCCGCCCGGTCCGAGCGATCAGCTTCCTCCCAGATTTATTCCATTTCTCTCCTGAGTCCAGGAACCTCAGCCGGCCTGCAAACCTGTGTAAGGGTCGCATCCAGCTTCCCATTCTGCTCACGTAACATCTCAGTCTTGTTGATTGAGTGTTGATTGCTCTGCCGACGCTGCCCACATTTTCTTGATATGCCAGGTATCCTCCAACTCCAAACAGCAGAAAACCAGTAATCATAAATCCAAATGTGTATAAATCTTCAACATCCTCGACTGACAACATCGATAGGCACCCAATCCTCCACTTCCCCCAGGAGTCCATTGAGTATCCAGCGAAAAATGTACCGCCAGGGCAACTTTACTTACTTACTTACTTAGGCCCATTACTCATGCCTGAGCATAGGCCACTGATGATTGTCCTCCACTGCGCTCGTCTCTGGGCCTTCTTCCTTAGGTCTTGCCAGCTGTTGCCTATGCTCCTCATCTCCTCCTCCGTGTCTCTTCTCCAGCTGTTTTTTGGCCTTCCTCTCCTTCGTTTACCCTGTGGATTCCAGGTTAGAGCCTGGTTTGTGATGCTGGATGGTGTCTTCCTAAGGGTGTGCCCTATCCAAGACCATTTTCTCTTGAGGATCTGGCTTCCCACCGGGTTTTGTCCTGCTCTATCCCACAGCTCCAGGTTGCTGATCTTGTCTGACCACTTAATCTTAAAGATCCTTCTCAGACAAGTGTTTATAAATGTTTGTATCCTGTGTTGTGTTGCTTTTGTGGTTCTCCATGTCTCGGATCCGTAGAGCAATACTGACGTGACATTGGAGTTGAAGATCCAGGGCAACTTTGCATTAGAGAAAATTTGATCAATTGCGTTGAGAGACCAGCTGACCAGATCCATCATTCTTGAATTCGTCCGATAAGTAAAGAGAGTCTCCAAAGACAAAACTCAGACACGCTGAAGCGGGGCAGAAAAAAGGGAGGGTTGGGAGACAGAGAGAAATGCGTCCTCCTTCCCCGAGAGCAAAAAAAAAAAAGAGGTCAACCAAGCTTTGATTTGCTGCAGGCAGTTGTTGAGTTGCGTGGGTAAGAGCTGAGAGGAGGAGTTTGTGCTGATGTACATCTGAGTGTCATCAGCATAGCAGTGAAAACTGAGTCCATGGTTACGGATAATTTGTCCTAGGGGGAGCATGTAGATGGTGAAGAGAAGGGGACCCAGGACAGACCCCTGGGGGACGCCACGGTTAACTGCTGCAGCGATGGAGTTGGAACCTTTCAGAGTGATGTTTTGTTTCCTGCTTGAGAGGTAAAACTGGAACTGGATAGGTTTCTGTCCATGTTCTGAGAGGAGTTGGCTGCTCTGGACACCAACACTGGAACACCATGGCTGTGTTCGAAACCGCCTACTACATACTACATACTACATACTGCATACTGCATACTACATACTGCATACTACATACTACATACTACATACTGCATACTACATACTACATACTACATACTTGCAAACGGCATACTCATCGATCAGACAGTATGCAGAGCGTTTACCCACAATGCATTTGGCTCCTGCCCGAGCTGAAATCAGCCGGCCTGAAGCTGATTTCTCTTAAGCTCTAAACTCTGTAAACTTTAGCAACATTTGAAACATTTTCAGGAGAGAAAGTAGTCGTTTAGATCCCCAACGTGTTGAAAACCTGACAAAATACCGGCTGTTTACAATTTTGTTCCCACAAATTCGGCGCTACTAAAGCTAGCCGCAGTGAGCTAACGCACTTCCTGTTATTTTCACAAAATAAAATACCCGTTGCCTTTTATCATAGGGAAAGCCATTACCATACAATTGGTGCTTTTGTTTTGAAAACAGGAAGTGAACCTACCCTCGTTGTAGCTAGCTTGAAACTGCCGGTTTGACAGGAAATGACGATCGGCGACGTCACGTTACGTTGCATCTTGGGTAGTTTGAGTATGAGTAGTAACCTCATGATGCATACCCAACATTTAGGAGAATCTAGTATGCATCCGGGAACTTAAAAAAGTTAAAGTTAGTATGAGTAGTAGGAGAAGTAGGCGGTTTTGAACACAGCCCAGGCTTTATTTGAGAACCTGCTCTGTCTAAAATACCTTGTTTGGTATCTTCTCTTTCAGACAGATGTTCCGGAGGTTAGCCAAAGTTCTGCACAGCATTGAAAAAACTGAGAGGAGCTGTGATGAAAGGAAAACTTTGATCGAGTTTGCAAAGGAAACCTGTAAAGATGAAGCAGTGAAGCAGTGGCTGACGGAAAATGAAGAGTCCAAGAGCTTCTTCAGACTGGTGGACATGTTTCATTTCCTGAAGGGAAAGATCGAGGTGGAGGAAAAGAACAACCACACCAACACTGTTGACATCACCTTTGTGGCTCACGGAGCAATCGTAGACTCCATGATCCCAGCCAGCTGTCTGCTGCCTCTGCCCTCCATCTCTGACATCATCCTGTATTCTCCCTGGAACTGCGCCATCAAGGCAGATGCAGCGTACGGTGTCGCCACAGGAAGAATTCAGCCTCAGCACAGAGAGTTTTACTGTTCATCAAACGACTGTAAAGTTGCAGATGAAGGACATCGGCCGCGCAAACTGCCAAATGAGTGGAACTCAATGAAGAAGGCTGGAGATCAAAAGATTCCCAACATTTTTCTGAGTCCTCTAGAAGTTCCCAAAGACGGGGCGTGGCAAAGAATTGAGTTTCTGAAAGATAAGTATGGTGAACCTGGAAGAAACCGGATCGTCATCCCGTTCATCCTGCCAGAAGGTAGCAGTGACCCGTTCATCGTCCAAGGAGAGTCTGTCCCGTTCTCTATGGTCACCTTGGCTCTGTCCCTGGTGCTCATGTTTTCCAGGTTTCAAGCCACCCTCCATCTCACAGCCTGTCTGGGTAAAGGATCTAAAAGAATGAAACCCGATGAGGATGCTCTGAAGAAGCAGTATGCCTACACCATCAACAGCTCAGGAATGACATCCTCAGAGAAGATGCTACCCAGCATATTTGAAAGATGGGTCAAACGTATATCTAGCTGGCTGAGTGACTCCTCATCTCCTGATGACAGGCTGAAAGGAGCTTTCAGATCTCTGTTTGGCTGAACATCCTCCCTGGGTCACCGACCGGTTCTGAGAAGTCCGGGAACTGGAAGAACCAGAAGCAGAGCACTGACTCAGTTTTAAAGTTTTATCACAAAAGTCTGAGACTGAGAGCTTCGTGTGAACTGCATAAACCCGTTCTCCATCGGACGGGGTGAACTGTGGAATCAAATATTCAACTCAAATGTTTAAATCAAACTAAGTTAAACGTTTAATTTAAACGTTAAAATCAAACTAAATCAAACTAAATTAAACGTTTAAATCAAACGTTTAAATCAAACGTTTAAATCAAATGTTTAAATCAAATGTTTAACTCAAATGTTTAAATCAATCTGTTAAATCAAATGTTTAAATAAAATGTTGCTATAAAATTATTCCAGCCTATTAATCATTCCTGTATTTTTCTGACTGAGTGAATCATATCTTAACATGTGATATGTTGTTTTTTGCTTTTGGTGAGTTTACCATGTGTTTTACTAGGGATTAAGAGGTTTCCCTTTACATTACAGCATAGTAATAACATGATAATGATATGATGAACGAATTGGATTATTTTATGAATAATTATGATTACAATGAATTGAATTCCAATTGGCTCGAATTGGACTTTATTATCCAAGTGCCTTGAGATGACATTTGTTGTATTTGGCGCTATATAAATAAAATTTGAATTGAATAATAATGGGGCAAAACTTTGGTAAATATTGTGCAATTACCAAAGCCATAACCAGGCAATAACATGGTAGTTATAGTAACTACACCGGACCAAATCTAAAACTTCCAACGCAACGAAACTTTCCGGTAGTTGTAGAGTCATAATTTAGTGATAAATTGGTAACATGCGAACAATAAAACGATTAAACAAATGTACAACAAGACAAAACAAGGCACACATTGTGCCAGACTCTTATTATTTTCCTGTTTCCGTCACAAATTTCGTTTGCTACTAGTCTAGCACCGATGGTCCGACCGACACAAAAATCCTGGAACAAATGCCTCTCACGTCCAAAATATCTGCCCGATCTGGACAACTTTTACTTCAAAACGTAGGTATTTCTGTCCTCTTTCACACAAAGTCACCCTCATTGAGCTTGGCCTGACAGATTTCTCACAAATCACCTCTGAGCGCAGAGAGCGAGCACCCCAACTGACAATCCGCCCATTATAAACAGCCTAAATCGTCAAAATCAATATCAAAACTCGTTTTAAAACTGCCGTAAAAAACAAGCCACATAAAGGAGCAGAATAAAAATTACACCGCTGTCTTCTACAATCCCTTGGGGCGCTCACGGTTCAAAAATGATTCGGATACGACTTTTACTTTTCGAACAGCAACCGTTTGTTCGAGGCCCACCAAAATTAAGAAAATCCTACTGTAAAAGGAGGAATAGAGACGGCAGTTGGAATCTGTCTCAAACCACCTGTTCCCATAGCAACTAATTATGAGCCCTGAACCAACATGGCCTCCTCTGTTCTAACAATGAGGGCAGAGCCAACATGGCTGCCCTGTACTCATACTGCTTATGAGGGCAGAGCCAACATGGCTGCCCTGTACTCATACTGCTTATGAGGGCAGAGCCAACATGGCTGCCCTGTACTCACACTGCTTATACGGGCAGAGCCAACATGGCTGCCCTGTACTCATACTGCTTATGAGGGCAGAGCCAACATGGCTGCCCTGTACTCATACTGCTTATGAGTCAGAGCCAACATGGCTGCCCTGTACTCACACTGCTTATACGGGCAGAGCCAACATGGCTGCCCTGTACTCATACTGCTTATGAGGGCAGAGCCAACATGGCTGCCCTGTACTCATACTGCTTATGAGGGCAGAGCCAACATGGCTGCCCTGTACTCATACTGCTTATGAGGGCAGAGACCAACATGGCTGCCCTGTACTCATACTGCTTATGAGGGCAGAGCCAACATGGCTGCCCTGTACTCACACTGCTTATGAGGGCAGAGACCAACATGGCTGCCCTGTACTCATACTGCTTATGAGGGCAGAGCCAACATGGCTGCCCTGTACTCACACTGCTTATGAGGGCAGAGACCAACATGGCTGCCCTGTACTCATACTGCTTATGAGGGCAGAGACCAACATGGCTGCCCTGTACTCATACTGCTTATGAGGGCAGAGACCAACATGGCTGCCCTGTACTCATACTGCTTATGAGGGCAGAGCCAACATGGCTGCCCTGTACTCACACTGCTTATGAGGGCAGAGCCAACATGGCTGCCCTGTACTCACACTGCTTATGAGGGCAGAGCCAACATGGCTGCCCTGTACTCACACTGCTTATGAGGGCAGAGCCAACATGGCTGCCCTGTACTCACACTGCTTATGAGGGCAGAGCCAACATGGCTGCCCTGTACTCACACTGCTTATGAGGGCAGAGCCAACATGGCTGCCCCATTATAACAGCTTTATACCAGCCTGTGTTATGTGTGCTCCTAATACAATATATCATGACAGCCTCTGTCTCTGGGCAGGCAGTAGCTTGGCACCCATCAAAATTTCTTCAGAAATGTTCTAGTTATATGTACTCTGAATACAGTATGCAACACTCTTCCTCTACATTCACACGGCTGTGAGCACATCACGGCCAGAGTCGGGGTTCAGGACCCTTCAACACATGGAGGAAGCGCCGACCTTCCGGCTTTCAAAGTATTTTGGACAACAGTCGACCAACATTCAACACGGTGTTAAAGAAGTTAAAACTAGTTGTTCTTGTCACATGTTAGCGCTGAATTTAACATCACATGGCAAAATGTTTTTGTTTTGAAGTAATGTTTGAGAAGTCTGACAGTTGTTGCTGCGACCTGTTACCAGGGGGGTATTCCACGAAAGTAGCTAAAGAAAGCCAGGCTGTAGCCGGAAAGCGTCGCTTGAACTAGCGCCATCTCCCATTTAAGTCTCAAGTCGTTCCACGAAGACATTTTAGCTGCATCTCGGTGAGGCTAATCCAAGCGAGGCTTACATAGCCTAGCTTAGTGCGAGTGCACGCGGAACGTAAGAAGCCCTGACGAGTGGATGGTGGAAAAACGGAGATCCGTGTAAATAGGAGAGCAAGACGAGCTGTTATTTTTTCGGCAGCTGAACAAATAATGCTGATGGAGCTGTATGAGGATTTTAAAAGTGTCATCACCAGAAATGTTAATACAGCTGCGATCAATAAAGCGAAGAAACGGCATGGCTAACAACTGCAGACAGACTAAACGCGTAAGTTCTGAAAGTTTCATACCATTGACATTCATTTTACTGTCCTCATGTATTTATGCTCTCCTCTTTGTGTTATAATGTGTTTACATAAAGCATGCTGAATTGTCTCTGTATGAGATGTACAGCACACATTTACTGGCCCTGCTCAGTTTATTAATAACCCAATAATCGACACACATCATCATACTTTGTGACTATATTATCCTGTGTGTGACCCAGATATTATTTTTTCACTGTTACATCTCAACAGGAGCAATACTAACAGCCAAAAGCGTACCTGGCAGCAGGTGAAGGTAAAGTACAGGAACATATTGCAGAGTGGTAAGTAGCCTTTGAAGAAATGTGTTTGTCCAATAAAGAGAGCACCAAACTAGATACAAGAAACTGAAAATAAAAAGATCAAGCTAGAGATTATGAAACTGGAGAGGGATGTTAGTATAAATTCAGATAAAGGAGAATTTGGTGTTGTGAACTGTATTATATTCTGTTTTCTCTCCACAGCTTGAGAAACATGTAATAGAAATTAAACAATTCAACACAACTTGAACTCAAACTTTTCATTATTGTACGGTTCATGCAAAGTGTTAGAAATGTGTTTTTTACATTTATATTCACAGTGGGGTGCCATGACCTAAACGTGTGGAAAGTTATAAATCATCTCTGTCCATTCAGCCTTCTTACACTTGCTCTGACTTAAACTGCTACTGTGTCAATGCTAAATTATGAAAAGAAGTTCTAACTCAAAGGTCACAACAATAAGGATCAAAGGAAATATGTGTCCCTGTATAGGTCCCTCACTGTGTCAGGAGAAACTGAGGCCTTTCAGGCACTGGAACCTGCAGGGACTCAAGGAAGAAAAGACTTCAGCCTGAAAAGTTGTCCACAAGACAAAATGTATAAAATATGAAGTATACTATTAATTTAAAATGGCTCTGTCAGAAGTCAGCCATGGTGCCTGAGAACTTTAAAGGGTTAGTTCGCCATTTTGCACATTAAGCCCTGTTTTTAGGTAGTCTGGGGTGAATTATAGATGTTCTGATCACAATTTGGACATTTGGTGCTGAACGGAGCATTTAGGTATCCACTGCTGCAGCCCCCCCACCTTTGCATTGAGTCAATGACCACTCAAGCAAACAATCATAAAACGGCATTAAACTTTCGTTTGAAAAGACATGGAACTCACCGTGTGGTCAGTGGTGGACAGCGATAAATTGACCCGAAAATCGCAGCGAAATGTGCCTTCTAACAGTTGTTTTAGCATTTGGTGGACCTATTTTTCCGGACGACCGTTGAATAGCAGCAACTATTCCGGTCGCGCGGAGTAATACTAGTCAAACCAATACAAATCAATGAAGACGGACAATAATGGTAATATAACTTCTCTGGAAGCGTATTTCGCGGTGATTTTCGAGCCAACGTATCGCTGTCCACCACAGACCACACGGTGAGTTTCATGTCTCTGCAAACGAAAGTTTAATGCCGTTTTATGATTGTTTGCTTGAGTGGTCATTGACTCAATGCAAAGGTGGGGGGGCTGCAGCAGTGGATACCTAAATGCTCCGTTGAGCACCAAATGTCCAAATTGTGATCAGAAAATCTCTAACTCATCCCAGAATACCCCCAAACAGGGCTTAATGTGCAAAATGGCGAACTAACACTTTAAGCAATGAACCTGTATTTAATTTGGCCAAAGGTCATTTCTATCCGTGCTCTTGTTTTAGCATGTGCATGTGCATGTGCATGTGCATGTGCATGTGCATGTGCATGTGCATGTGCATGTGCATGTGCATGTGCATGTGCATGTGCATGCCCTTGTTCCTGGATCAGGATATGGCGTGTGGATGTACGGCCAGCATGCATAGCCTCTGTCCCCAAGCAGGACACCATTGAACTCTCCTGCAGAATAAGAGAAATGTTGGATGGATATACATGTGTTAAGACTTGGCAATTTGATGCAATATGTGCCTTATATGGCTATCTATAATAAAGTATGACGAGCACTTTAAATTCCTTAAGATGACCTCTACACCTGACCTCTCATTACATTACCAAAATTCTGCCCATGCTACACCTTACTTCAAAAGTACACTCCTTCAGGTCAGTAAAATTCTCTTGCCTTGTGCAAACCTCTGTGCCAGTGAGGATGCTCAGAACATCCAAGAATCATGAACTGATCCCGGCCATTTAGCCTCAATGTTGGAAATGAAATGACCTCCATCACAGATCATCTGTATGCACGGAGGATAGGAGTCAATGATGAGCTTTCACAGGGCATAAATGTAACATTGCTCAGCATTACTCAAAGGGGTTGATGTGGTGTTTTTCAAAATGAGAAATCCAGTTCAGAGTCTATGGACAATTATCCCCAAGTGTACCTGAACATTTAGGATATGGAAAAATGTTCGGTTTACATAGTCAGCTTCCACGGGTCCAGCAGGGGCCTGGACAATGTGACAATGTTTAAATCCAGACTGAAAACAGTTCTATTTAGATGTGCATATGACACCTGAAAGTATTTTATCTGCACTCTTCATTTTTAAATTAATTAATTAATGATTTTTTTGTTTTTTGGAATGATTTTATTGCCTTCTTGTGATTTTATGTAGCTGTAAAGCACATTGAATTGCCTTGTGTACGAATTGTGCTCTACAAATTGCCTTGCCTTGGATGCGTACATGGGTACAGTGTAGTGCACCGATAACATTAGGGAAGCCTGAGGGAGATGATGAACTTAATGCAAATACTTCAGCCAGTAGGTTGTTTTACATATCGGCTACTGTAAATGTGGAGCAGCAGCCTGAAAGGACAGAGGTCCCCCCCCCAACATTCGCAATACTGACACTCTCCCTCTGTTCAAGTCTTAACTCGAAACCCATCCGTTTAACTTTGCTTACCTCCATTTATTGCTCCGTTCTGTGTATTTTTAATATGGTAAGATGTTTTAATTCCTGCGTTTTATCTAATATCTTATTTGTCCTTGACCGTTTTGAATGGAGCTTTCAATAATTTGTATCATTAACATTATTACCTGTCCCCCGTTTTTCTGAGTCTGGTCCTACGTGGGTGTAGATTGGATGTTTGTTAGGTGTTGATTCAAGATTCAAAGATTCAAAGGTTTATTGTCATATGTGCAGTTAGAAACGTGTTTCCCTGAACAATGAAATTCTTTTCTTTGTTGCCCGCACTGGATGTCCAAATATATAATAATAAAAGATAAGATAAAGATAAAATAAGCATGCTACAACAATATTCTAACAGGTTTCTTAAATAAAATAGTAATATAGAAATAAAAATATAGAAATCTGGCCTGTATACATAATGTGCAGTAGTCAGCAGTAAGGTGGTTGTGCAAAGTTGAAAGTACATTCAGGTGGTCAGTAAAGACAGTTGCAGTAGGTGACCCCAGGTTCAGTCTTTGGCAGAGTTCAGTGATCTGATGGCAGTGGGAAAAAAAGAGTTTTTAAATCGGGTGGTTTTGCACTTCACATTGGCATATATATATTCAAAAAAAGCATATATCTGCAAAGTTTATAGCTTTATTTATTTTTTTGTTATCGTGCCCCCCCCAAATAACAATGACAATTTGCAAAACTGCTCATTTTGCACTAATAATATTTGCACAAATATCATCATAGTAAAATATACATGTAAATTATCCATATTCCCCATATTTGATCCATATACCCTATATTTCTTATTGGTTCAGTCTGCTCAGTTCAATTCATTTATACCTTTGTACAATGTACAAATCTATTTTTATTTTATTTAATTTATTTAGTTTACTGATGTTCATTATTATTATTATTATTATTATTATTATTACTATTATTTACCCAACTCTTCATACTGTAGATTTGTATATAGCTAATATTTATTCTCTATTTTTATTCTATTCTATTCTAATTCTATTTGCTTGTTAAATGTACGCTGCTGCTGCAACACAATAATTTCCCAAATTGGGATGAATAAAGTACTTCTATCTATCTATCTATCTATCTATCTATCTATCTATCTATCTATCTATCTATCTATCTATCTATCTATCTATCTATCTATCTATCTATCTATCTATCTATCTATCCCTCCCTCCATCCATCTACTTGAATTTAAACCCTTAATGGAGAATATGGAGCATGTTAAACAAAAGCTATGGCATCCTAAAGTCCTGGTCTAAAAACCTCTCCAGAATAGGACATATTTGCAACATGGCGAAGGGGTTAAGGGGCAGAACAATCGTCAAAACTGCTTATAGTAATAGTAAATAGTACAGAGGGGTGTAAAAAGATATATATGTATATGTATATATATATACATATACATATATATATATATATATATATATATATATATATATATATGTATATATATATATATATGTATATATTTATATATATGTATATTTATGTATATATATATATAAGAAGACCTTTTGTTTTAAGTTCTGAACTTTGATGCCCTTTGTTAACTTCTCCAAGTACAAACTTAAAACTTGGAATTCATTTGGAACTGTTGGACTGGTGTGCTCGCACTAATTGAACTGCCCTGCTGATAACTTCCCTCTGGTGATATCACAAGATTTATTCATTTCTGTAGTTGGACAACCGAGATTAATCATAAATAATCCAGTGATTAACCCTCTGGAGTCTGAGGCCTTTCAGAGACTTTGAGGCAGTTTGCAACACCTTGACATTTTCAAGTATTTCCACTAACTGTAAACATCTATGCAAAAGTGACACATATGGTTGTATTCTGAAAAGCCGAACAAAAAACAAAATGAGAGAGAAGTGAATGTAATACAAACAAGTTTTATTTAAATTGAGGAGAAACACAACTGTAGAAAAAACAGGTTTTAGAGGTCTTCAAACAGTGCAAGAAAACACACTATACATATATCTAGCCAAGACTTTTTAACTTTGTAAACAAAAGTGTTGGCTGCATAAAAGTAAACAGTGCAGTCAGAAATGTTTTGTTGTTTCCACACAAACTGTAAAAAAGTAATTGTAACTCAAGGCAGTGTCTCTGTTAGTGGAATACTAATCAGATGTCACTCTCCATGTGATAATTGTCTGTCCGGCTCTGTTGATGCTGGCTGAATGGGGCGTGTTCTCACCTGTGAATAGCTGGGTTTCAGTTACCTCATCACGGGAGCGCAAATTTAAGTTGGTGGGCAGGAAGCTTGCCTACAGCAGCACCAACATGGAGATGAGTGAACACTGTAGTGGTTTGGAGCCGGTATATAGGGAAAGGTATTTGGCGTTAGTTGAGAAATACATTGAGCGTGACCCATACTTAATGAAAATGTCCGAATTTTCGCAAGACCGGAACGATTTGCCGTTGAAGGCCCACAAAAGTTTGGAAGCATACAAGTATTACCACAGCGGAAGGATCAGCAAACTGGGAGTAAAACGTCTACAGAATGATTGTGTTTTGGTGTTGGCCAGGGTAAGTTTGTTTTCTGTGTTGTTTATGGTGCATTATCCCAATGGAAAGTGCAGTGTGTAGTGCAGGGCTGGGCAGTAAAGCAGAACTTAACATGTTGAATGCCGAGCTGTCAATGTTGGCATTCATGTTTTGATAAAATGCCGAGATCCAAATATCCAAATGCTGACATTGTGTCTTTAGCCCAATTGGGACGGGACTAGTTTAATGGGGGGACCTGGGGTAAAGTAATAATAACCGGGAAATCTAGTCCCGTCCGAACGCGCCATGTCAGTAAAGATAGCGGAGTATGTCGGTAAACTTTGCCGAGAATTCTACCTCCTGTGAAACGGTCCGGAGTATCTACCATAGGTAATACTAAGCCCGTGCGAATGCGACCTTCGGTAATAAGTACGGAATATATCGTCACATCCTTTTAAAGAGAGAAACAATTAGGTGTGTCTGTTTGCAAACATGGAGGTTCTGGATGAAGCGCTGCTTGCTTCGACCTGGTCGGCGCCATGTCTGTTTACAGATGGGGTTTACGGAAGTGAAATGAAGACGTGCATAGCATCCAGGATGTGACGGTTGTGCGTAACCAACAACTCCTCCCATGTTAGATGAATATTACAGGGATTTCTTGTCCCGTCCGAATTGGTCATTTCTTCTCCCTGGCGTCGTCTGGTTAACCAACATTACCATACGTCCCCCCATTGAACTAGTCCCGTCCGAATAGGGCTAAAGTTAGCCTAATGCACAAGGCAGAGAGAGAGCGAGTCTGTTGTCAACTTGGGAGCTAATGTGCCCTGTTAGCCACAGGTGTGGACTCGAGTCAGACTCGAGTCATGAATTTGATGACTTTAGACTCGACTTGACGAAATCTAAAAAGACTTGTAACTCGACTTGGACCTTTTGACTTGAAAAGACTTGCTACTTTCCACAAACCCAAAGATTAAAAAGTATGTTGACATGGATACTCTATCTCTATTTGCACGTGTGCATCTGTGTGTGTGTGAGAGAGCCAGCGGATCAAATTAGATCCACGTTGTTTTGATCTGACAGCATCCAACTAATCAAAAACAGGACAACCAATGAAGAGGAACAGAGAACAACGCGCCAGTAGGCTAAAATGATACCAATAGTTTCATTCTGGGGCAGCCTTCAAAACAAAGCCCAAACGTAGCCCGCATTACATTACTGTTGATTGGCATTTAAGAACATAATACTTTACTGCACTACTACTAAACAGTTAGATTTCGCACATACCTTTGACGAAGTGGTCACCGCAGACACGAGCATTTGCAGATTCAGCTCCTCCAGTCTGTAAACGTAGGTTAACTATCCACTTTTTGCGGCCTTGTTCTGTGAGTTTTTTCCATTTCTCACCTCTGTGGGCGATTACCTTAGGTACTCGATAGTAACTATGGGCGCTGAAGCTTTAAACCAGGTTGACGTAACTCGTGTACCTTGACTGCACGGAAACCAAGAAACGTCCACAGGACTCCAGTGTAAAAGATGAAAACAATGTATTTATTCCAAAGTTTCCAATGTATCTTGTTACAGGAGTATTCCAAATCAAAGTTTCTGAATTAAACAACCTTACACTTATTTCTAATCAACGTTTTATCCATTCAAATTGAGATTCATATGAACTTTCACACTAAACAAACAAAAGCATATAGAAACACACTTTGGCTCCCACAGTAACCCTTTCCCTTCTCTCGGTTAGACCGATTGCTACAACCAAAAACGGCATAAAACTGAGGCATTTTGGGCAAAAAGTGGCAGACAAAACACAGTGTTTTCAATGGGCTCCAGCTCCAGTTGCCCACCACTTAGGTTCGCGCGCTTAGAAAATACGGAAGTGACGTCAAGTGAAACCCTCCTATAGCCACTCAATCACCTGGTACTTTACATGTGAATAGCGATAGGTGTGGCCTCGGAGGCTGCTGCAGTCAGAGTACAGGAAATCCAAAGATTTCTGTTCACTCTCTTTAAAAAGGGCCAGCTATATAATTTATTTTAATATATATATATTAGGGCTGGGACTTTAGCGCGTTAATTTCGATTAATTAACTACACGCATATTAGCGCTTTAAAAAAAAATAACGCATTTTAATCGCACACTATAATTTTATTATTTTTATTTTTTTAAATATGCATATATGCAACTATGGACGCAATAATAATAATAATGGACGCAAGTCAAGCAAGACTGATCGCACCCACTCAGAAATTTACTGATGATGAGGGCTGACGAGGGGCTCGTTGTGTAGCCAATATTTCATGCGGCATTAAATTTCATCTGGGCGGAATGAAAGAAAGATATGTCTGGAGAGAGCTTTTGTGTGTGCGCGAGTACTTCCGGTGAAAACTTCCGGTGATTTGACAGCTAGCGCGTCAGGTTAGGGCCAGTGGCCGTAAACAAAGGTTAACTTATAGCCGAGAAGAAAGATGATAATATAACGTAGCTAAAAAGACTAGCTTTCTTCAGTAGCCTAATGCTTACCGATTTAGCAAGCCTAGCAGCCTCGTTGCTAATGCTAGCCTAGCTTAACATCCAAGATTCTATATACTGTGTTTTCATGCATGCTACATTCAGATTTCAAATAGGGATATGTTCTGTGTTTGTTGAAATATTGTTGAAAATGTTAATTTTCTAAAGGATAAAGTATATGCGATTAAAATGCGATTAATTTCGATTAATTAATTTCAAAGCCTGTAGTTAACGCGATTAAAAATTTTAATCGAGTCACAGCCCTAATATATATATATATATATATTTGAAAAGTAGAAGTTTCAAGGTTTTTAATGGTGTCACTTATGTTTAAATGACAAACACTCACAGAGTTACAGACTCCAGAGTGTAAAGTATTTAGTTCTGTTGGTGGTTTTGTCTCTTCCACAAACACGTTAATGAAAGGATTTACAGCTGTAAGGCGTGACCGGACTTGGCTTAACCTTCAGAGCTCAGGCACTCTGAAGGTTTATTCCAACATATCTGGTGAACATTTCATCCCGGTGCCGCCGACAGCGCAGGCGTACTGCTTCTCCAGTTGCTTCCTGTCTTATGCCTTGTGTACACCAAGAGCGACCTACGCTAACTGAGTGCCGGAAATCATTATTTCTCTATGGAGGGTGAGCGAATTCCAGCGATTAAACTCAAGCTAATATTATGGTAATGAGCTATGACGCGGTTCGGCGAAAACCAATGACTCTGGCTGTGTTCGAAACACGCCTACTACTCCCACTACTCCTACTAACTTTAACTTTTTTTAAGTTCCCGGATGCATACTAGATTCTCCTAAATGTTGGGTATGCATCATGAGGTTACTACTCATACTCAAACTACCCAAGATGCAACGTAACGTGACGTCACCGATCGTCATTTCCTGTCAAAACGGCAGTTTCAAGCTAGCTATAACGAGGGTAGGTTCACTTCCTGTTTTCAAAACAAAAGCACCAATTGTATGGTAATGGCTTTCCCTATGATAAAAGGCAACGGGTGTTTTATTTTGGGAAAATAACCGGAAGTGCGTTAGCTCACAGCGGCTACAGATTGTAGGGGTCCGACAATCCGCGGGGTTCGCGGAAACAGACGTGTAAACTTTGGTTCCTAGTTCCTACATCAATCCTGAGACTGTTGCAATCGCCGTGTCGAGTGCTTCAATACAATAGTGTAGTAACCCCACGCATACCTTTCTCACTGCGATTAGGTTTTATTTCGGATTTATTTTATTTTTCACAGCTGCCTCTTCTCAGGTGTACCTAATGTAGTTTTACGTAATTTGTAACGTGATATATCTTGTATAACAAATTGTAAATAACATTCTGGGTTCGCTGTATTGTGTAATTATAAGACACAATGAACGGGACCAGCAATGCCACTGCTGCTTCCTCTTTATTTCTCCACCGAGAGAGAGACACCTGCCTCAACACGATAAGCTCCCCCTACAGGAACCCGGAGGGACACACACCTCCTTTTCACACAAACACAAAACAGTCTGTTACAATAGGAAAACTCACATTAAAGCCATTAAAGGGTCGGGGGGGGGGGGTATTTTGGTAAAAAATGATGTCTTTAGTTCATATAGCGTCTGTGTAATGGATAAATCAATAGATGGTATAATTGGTTTACATTTTAAGCATCAGAGTACTGTTTTATAATCTTTTCTTGTTATTTTCCTCCGGAGGGATCAGCTATTGGTCCAGATGTATAATCTGGTAGACACTGATGCTGTTTATGTCTGTGGGGATTTGAACAGCCGAATAAGGCATTGGGAAGACTTCATTAGTGAGACTGATATGCATGTCCCACTTGTACTGAGTTGAACATTTACAGTCCTAATTAGTTAATTGAGAATGGGAGTGTCAGCTGTTTCAATATGCTTGGTGATCGGTGTAAAGTACCTGATCACTCATTGTTAGTGCTACATTTTCGAGCAGGAGGGGGTTCAGCTGTGGATCATTTAGGGTCAGATAATGTTCAACCTAGTCATTATCCTCAGAAAAATATTAAAACGGTCTCTCCTCATGTTTTTTCCACTAGTGAGTGTCAAATTATGTTTGCTGAATTCTTAGACATGCTCACTCAAGTACAGTTTGAGAAAGACATTGATAAATGGTACGGTGAATTCTGTGAATATATTTGCAGGGCTAATGATGTCCGTAGAAACCCAGGCTCCACCAGGTCAGGTGGATTTGCTGGGAAACTTAAACCTTACTGGAATGAACGGTTGAAAGAAATGTGGAAGGAAATGAGGATGGCCGAGAAAATATTTTTAAAGTGTGATAGTAATGACATGAGGAAGCAACAACTAAGGAATGAATTTAAGGTTAAACAACAGAATTTTGACAGAAAATTGAGAGCCTGTAAAAGAAAATATGAGCGGGGCAGGCATTAAAAATAGAGCACTTGCAATCTAATAATCCTCAGTAGTTTTGGAACTTGATAAATAATTTGGGCCCGAAAAGAGTCAAACCCATCCCAATGGAAGTGGTGTTGGAAAATGGACCCTCTCTTTTTTCTGTTGATTGTGTTCTGAAAAAATGGGAAACTGACTTTTGCTATTTATTTTCTGGAAGTAATTGCTCAGCAGAGTGGGATAATTGTTTTCTTGAAAGGTTAGTTGATGGAAAAAATGTTATGGAGACCAGTATGCAGCAAGAGTCGTATTCCTCTAATCAGTACCTAAATATTAGTATTACTCAAGAGCAAGTTAAAAGGGCAATAGACATGCTTAAACTAAGAAAAGCGAGAGGTATTGATAACTTGTCAAATGACCTACTTAAAGTGCCTTGTTTACTCCCAATTCTGGGTAAACTCTTCTTTGCCTGCTTTGAGTATAGTTTGATTCCCTCTGAGTGGTATAAATCCATCATTAAACCAATCCCAAAATCCCCAAATAATGATCCTAGAGTTCCTTTGAACTATAGAGGTATAAGTCTTCTAAGCTGTGTCTACAAGCTCTACTCCAGTATCCTTAACAGACGCTTATATAGTTATCTGGAAACATTTGATCTTCTGGTAGATGAACAGAATGGTTTTCCAAAGAATAGAGCCTGTATTGATCACATATTTTCTCTGTCTACTATAGTTCATGCTAGAATACAAGAGAGGAAGCCTACTTTCACTTGTTTTCTTGATTTTCAGAAAGCATTTGATTGCATTAATCATGACCTTCTCAGTTTAAAATTATTAAAAACTGGAAAGATGGCAAATTCTATAAGTCATCTACAGAACACCAGCTGCATGTGTGCAGATCAATGATCATAGAACAGGTTGGTTTTTAACTCAGTCAGGGGTTAAGCAGGGGGACGTGTTGTCTCCAACACTGTTTGCGATCTATATTAATGATTTGATCATCGAAATTAAGCAAGCAGCTCTTGGTGTCGGACTGGGTGATTTTACTGTCGGTACTCTTCTCTATGCGGATGATTTAGTTCTCCTTGCAGAGACTGAAGATGACCTTCAAAGTCAGATGGATATAGTTTGTGATTGGTGCAATAAATGGAGATTAAAGATAAATGAAGGTAAAACTCAGATTATGCATTTCAGGAAGGAGGGAGAACCACAGACTAAGTTTAAATTCTGTTTTGGCTCAATACGTTTGTCAGATACTGAGCTCTACAAATACCTAGGACTGACTCTAGATGCCCATCTTACCTTTGAAAAAGGAATAAAAGTTCTATCAGACAGATAGAACAGGCAGAGCACTGGTAGCTGTCCTTAATAAGGTCAAGCTGGGTGTAAAACTTATTCCTGTGTCTGTCCAATTTTAGATTATGGTGCAGGAGTTTGGGGTAAGAAAGCAAAATGTGAGGCAGTTCAGAACAGAGCTATGTGCTGCTTCCTTGGTGTACACAAAATGGCCCCCAAACTCGCAGTATGTGGTGATATGGGATGGGAGCCATGCGAAGTGCGGATTAAAGTGATGGTTCGGAGTAGATTCACCCTAGGGTCATTTGAACCGTGACATCCAGCCAAGTAGCCCACCCGAAGTTTTTCCGATATTGGCTGAACATCAGCTGAGTTACTGAGTTATCCCGAATAGCTTAGTACATGGGTTAATGGAACCTGGCAGTATCTCCAAAATTACCACACTAAAATCACATGCCATGACACCAAACTTCTACAGGAGTACAAATATGGTCTGTACTCACAAAGCGATGCATTTGGAAGTTTGAAAATAGTCCAGGAGTTTATTATTATCAACACAAGCCTGATAGCTTCTCTGCTGCTAAAGCTGCGTCGACATCACTTCCTTGATCTGGGAGCTTCAAAGTAAGATCAGGGTTGAACTACTACTGTAGACAACAAAGTATATGCTATATTCTACGTGAATTTTTATGTTGTAGAGTTGTGAATTTATTTTTTTAATGGAGAAATTGAGCAGCCTTGCTTTGTTGTCTTCCAGGAAAGCGTCCTCTTTCATTTCAGTGGTTTCCTGGATCAGAACATAATGGAAGCTCCTCCCAACACGTCATTATTCATTAATAATAAACAAGTGATGCATGAAACGTCCACATGGCTCCAAAGAAACGTGACTTTATGGAATTTAATTAGGGCTGGGCGAGTTAACTCGTTAATCATTTAATGCCGATAAATATGTTAATGCAGTTTTTTAATTGTTTTAATTGTTTTTATTATTTTTTGGGGGGGCTTTAGTAACTTGAATGGATAGGAAAGTTCAGAGCAGGGGGCAGAGAGAGGGGGAACAACATGCAGCACAGGTCCGTCCGATGCGGGACTCGAACTGGGGCCAGCTGCAGCGAGGACTATAGCCTCTGTACATGGGGCGGCTGCTGTACCCACTACGCCACGGACCACCCCTGTTTTATTTATTTTATTTTGTAAAAGTCTGTTGCTCACAGGCTTTTATTTTGTAAAAAGCTGTTGCTCACAGGCTTTTATTTTGTAAAAGTCTGTTGCTCACAGGGTTTTATTTTGTAAAAGTCTGTTGCTCACAGGGTTTTATTTTGTAAAAGTCTGTTGCTCACAGGCTTTTATTTTGTAAAAAGCTGTTGCTCACAGGCTTTTATTTTGTAAAAGTCTGTTGCTCACAGGCTTTTATTTTGTAAAAGTCTGTTGCTCACAGGCTTTTATTTTGTAAAAAGCTGTTGCTCACAGGCTTTTACTTTGTAAAAGTCTGTTGCTCACAGGCTTTTATTTTGTAAAAAGCTGTTGCTCACAGGCTTTTATTTTGTAAAAAGCTGTTGCTCACAGGCTTTTATTTTGTAAAAAGCTGTTGCTCACAGGCTTTTATTTTGTAAAAGTCTGTTGCTCACAGGCTTTTATTTTGTAAAAGTCTGTTGCTCACAGGCTTTTATTTTGTAAAAAGCTGTTGCTCACAGGCTTTTATTTTGTAAAAGTCTGTTGCTCACAGGCTTTTATTTTGTAAAAGTCTGTTGCTCACAGGCTTTTATTTTGTAAAAAGCTGTTGCTCACAGGCTTTTATTTTGTAAAAGTCTGTTGCTCACAGGCTTTTATTTTGTAAAAAGCTGTTGCTCACAGGCTTTTATTTTGTAAAAGTCTTTTGCTCACAGGCTTTTATTATTGTAAAAGTCTGCTGCTCACAGGCTTTTATTTTGTAAAAGTCTGTTGCTCATAGGCTTTTATTTTGTAAAAGTCTGTTGCTCACAGGCTTTTATTTTGTAAAAGTATTTTGCTCACAGGCTTTTATTTTGTAAAAGTATTTTGCTCACAGGCTTTTATTTTGTAAAAGTCTGTTGCTCACAGGCTTTTATTTTGTAAAAGTATGTTGCTCACAGGCTTTTATTCTGTAAAAGTCTGTTGCTCACAGGCTTTTATTCTGTAAAACTCTGTTGTTCACAGGCTTTTATTTTGTAAAAGTCTGTTGCTCACAGGCTTTTATTTTGTAAAAGTCTGCTGCTCACAGGCTTTTATTTTGTAAAACTGTTGTTCACAGGCTTTTATTTTGTAAAAGTCTGTTGCTCACAGGCTTTTATTCTGTAAAACTCTGTTGTTCACAGGCTTTTATTTTGTAAAAGTCTGTTGCTCACAGGCTTTTATTTTGTAAAAGTCTGCTGCTCACAGGCTTTTATTTTGTAAAACTCTGTTGCTCACAGGCTTTTATTTTGTAAAAGTATGTTGCTCACAGGCTTTTATTCTGTAAAACTCTGTTGCTCACAGGCTTTTATTCTGTAAAACTCTGTTGTTCACAGGCTTTTATTTTGTAAAAGTCTGTCGCTCACAGGCTTTTATTTTGTAAAAGTCTGTTGCTCACAGGCTTTTATTCTGTAAAACTCTGTTGTTCACAGGCTTTTATTTTGTAAAAGTCTGCTGCTCACAGGCTTTTATTTTGTAAAAGTCTGCTGCTGTCTGCTGTGGAACAGGAAAAGAAAGTAATCGGCGGATCCACCAAACATGGAGAAGGGTACGGAACTTTTACTCGGCCATTTTCATGTTAAAGTTCTTCCAGACGGCGGAGTCGACAGAACCAAAGTCATCTGTAAACACTGCCAAGTTGAATTGTCTTCTCAGCGTAGTAGTTCCAGTCTAAAATATCACTTAAAGGCAAAACACACAACTGATAGCAGCAAGTCATTCAAGGAAACAGACAGTGGAGCGAGGCTTCTACATAAAAACTACAGAAAGATGCTGATGTTAAAAGTGTGTTTGCACAACAAATGTTATGGCACTTTCATTCATATGGCAGCACATTTAAAATAAAGCTAAATGCTAAAGGCTATACACTACTTTTGGATTCATTTTTTTACAAATGAGATTAATCGTGATTAATCAGGGAAATCATGTGATTAATTAGATTTGAATCGTTGCCCAGCCCTAGATTTAATATTTACCAGAACTTAAATGTGAATCTAAATGCTCGTGACTGGATATCTGCTCCCACGCTGCAGAGCTTAAACAGCTTCATCATGACTGATTACCGGCTTTATTTACAGGTCATCAGCAGAGGAGCTCTGAGCCGCTGCAGGGATGACTGACGGTATTCTCAGAGGAAAGCCGACGGGTTTTTGGTCTAAATTGTGTTTCCTGGCTCACACTCATGCTCACTGCCACAGACACACAGTAAAGGAAGCAGGGGTTTCATCTTCCCACCTCCGCCTCCTCTTCCTCCTCAGCTCACAGAGCAGCTTTTTAAAGCTTAAAACCAGCAGGAATCCTCCTCTGAGGGGCAGCTGTTCGTGTCCAAACATTTAGAAATAAATTTTTTTTGTAAAGAATTTAAATAAAAAATTAATTAATTAATTAAAAAAATACATTCATAACACTTGCATTTATACATACATTCACACATTCAATTCAAATTCAAATTCAAAAATACTTTATTTATCCCAGAGGGAAATTAAATGTTGATGTAGCTCAATTAAATCAAAGAGTTATTATAGATGCTGATGGCTGTGGGCAGGAAAGATTTCCTGTAGCGGTCCGTTTTGCATCCAAACTGAAGAAGCCTTTGACTGAAGAGACTCTGTTTTCTGATAACAGTCTCATGGAGAGGATGTTCAGGGTTGTCCATAATTCTCTTGATTTTATGCAAAATCCTTCTTTGCATTATTGTCTCCAGAGGTTCCACAGTCGTCCCCAGAACAGAACCAGCCTTCCTTATCAGGTTGTTGAGTCTTTTTAGGTCCCTGGTTCTGATGCTGCTGCCCCAACAGATGATGCCAGAGGAAATGACGCTCTCAACAACAGACTTGTAGAAGATCTGCAACATCTTGTTGCAAACCTTGAAGGACCTTAGCTTCCTCAAGAAGTACAGTCTGCTCTGTCCTTTCTTGTAGATGGCTTCACTGTTGTGTCTCCAGTCCAGTCTGTTGTCCAGATGAACACCAAGGTATTTATATTCCTCAACCACCTCCACTTCTTCTCCCATGATGGAAACAGGGTTTGATCTGACCCTGTTTCTCCTGAAATCTACAATCATCTCCTTTGTTTGCATTTATACATACATTCACACATGCATTTATACAAACATTTATACAAACTTAAACACATGCATTTATACATGCATTCACACATACATTTATACATACATTCACACATGCATTTATACATACATTCACACATGCATTTATACATACATTCACACATGCATTTATACATGCATTCACACATGCATTTATACATGCATTCACACATGCATTTATACATACATTCACACATGCATTTATACATGCATTCACACATGCATTTATACATACATTCACACATGCATTTATACATGCATTCACACATGCATTTATACATGCATTTATACATACATTCACACATGCATTTATACATACATTCACACATGCATTTATACATGCATTCACACATGCATTTATACATGCATTCACACATGCATTTATACATACATTCACACATGCATTTATACATGCATTCACACATGCATTTATACATGCATTCACACATGCATTTATACATACATTCACACATGCATTTATACATGCATTCACACATGCATTTATACATGCATTCACACATGCATTTATACATACATTCACACATGCATTTATACATGCATTCACACATGCATTTATACATGCATTCACACATGCATTTATACATGCATTCACACATGCATTTATACATGCATTCACAAATGCATTTATACATACATTCACACATGCATTTATACATGCATTCACACATGCATTTATACATGCATTCACACATGCATTTATACATGCATTCACACATGCATTTATACATGCATTCACACATGCATTTATACATGCATTCACACATGCATTTATACATGCATTTATACAAACTTAAACACATGCATTTATACATGCATTCACACATACATTTATACATGCATTCACACATGCATTTATACATGCATTCACACATGCATTTATACATGCATTCACACATGCATTTATACATGCATTCACACATGCATTTATACATACATTCACACATGCATTTATACATGCATTCACACATACATTTATACATGCATTCACACATGCATTTATACATGCATTCACACATGCATTTATACATGCATTCACACATGCATTTATACATACATTCACACATGCATTTATACATACATTCACACATGCATTTATACATGCATTCACACATGCATTTATACATACATTCACACATGCATTTATACATGCATTCACACATACATTTATACATGCATTCACACATGCATTTATACATGCATTCACACATGCATTTATACATGCATTCACACATGCATTTATACATACATTCACACATGCATTTATACATACATTCACACATGCATTTATACATGCATTCACACATGCATTTATACATACATTCACACATGCATTTATACATGCATTCACACATGCATTTATACATACATTTATACATGCATTTATACATGCATTCACACATGCATTTATACATGCATTCACACATGCATTTATACATACATTCACACATGCATTTATACATGCATTCACACATGCATTTATACATACATTCACACATGCATTTATACATACATTCACACATGCATTTATACATGCATTCACACATGCATTTATACATACATTCACACATGCATTTATACATGCATTCACACATACATTTATACATAAATTCACACATGCATTTATACATGCATTCACACATGCATTTATACATGCATTCACACATGCATTTATACATTCATTCACACATGGATTTATACATACATTCACACATGCATTTATACATACATTCACACATGCATTTATACATGCATTCACACATGCATTTATACATACATAAACACATGCATTTATACATACATAAGCACATACATTTATACATACATTCACACATACATTTATACATGCATTCACACATGCATTTATACATACATAAACACATGCATTTATACATACATAAACACATGCATTTATACATACATTCACACATGCATTTATACATACATTCACACATGCATTTATACATACATTCACACATGCATTTATACATGCATTCACACATGCATTTATACATACATTCACACATGCATTTATACATACATTCACTCATGCATTTATACATGCATTCACACATGCATTTATACATACATTCACACATGCATTTATACATACATTCACACATGCATTTATACATGCATTCACACATGCATTTATACATACATTCACTCATGCATTTATACATGCATTCACACATGCATTTATACATACATTCACACATGCATTTATACATACATTCACACATGCATTTATACATGCATTCACACATACATTTATACATGCATTCACACATGCATTTATACATGCATTCACACATGCATTTATACATACATTCACACATGCATTTATACATGCATTCACACATGCATTTATACAAACATTTATACAAACATAAACACATGCATTTATACAAACATTTATACAAACATAAACACATGCATTTATACATGCATTTATACATGCATTCACACATGCATTTATACATGCATTCACACATGCATTTATACATACATTCACACATGCATTTATACAAACATTTATACAAACATAAACACATGCATTTATACATGCATTCACACATGCATTTATACATGCATTCACACATGCATTTATACATGCATTTATACATACATTCACACATGCATTTATACATGCATTCACACATGCATTTATACATGCATTCACACATGCATTTATACATGCATTCACACATGCATTTATACATACATTCACACATGCATTTATACAAACATTTATACAAACATAAACACATGCATTCACACATGCATTTATACATACATTCACACATGCATTTATACAAACATTTATACAAACATAAACACATGCATTTATACATGCATTTATACATGCATTCACACATGCATTTATACATGCATTCACACATGCATTTATACATGCATTCACACATGCATTTATACATGCATTCACACATGCATTTATACATACATTCACACATGCATTTATACATACATTCACACATGCATTTATACAAACATTTATACAAACATAAACACATGCATTTATACATGCATTTATACATGCATTCACACATGCATTTATACATACATTCACACATGCATTTATACATGCATTCACACATGCATTTATACATACATTCACACATGCATTTATACAAACATTTATACAAACATAAACACATGCATTTATACATGCATTTATACATGTATTCACACATGCATTTATACATGCATTCACACATGCATTCACACATGCATTTATACATGCATTTATACATGTATTCACACATGCATTTATACATGCATTCACACATGCATTTATACATACATTCACACATGCATTTATACAAACATTTATACAAACATAAACACATGCATTTATACATACATTCACACATGCATTTATACATACATTCACACATGCATTTATACAAACATTAACACATGCATTTATACATGCATTTATACATGCATTCACACATACATTTATACATGCATTCACACATGCATTTATACATACATTCACACATGCATTTATACAAACATTTATACAAACATAAACACATGCATTTATACATGCATTTATACATACATTCACACATGCATTTATACATGCATTCACACATGCATTTATACATACATTCACACATGCATTTATACAAACATTTATACAAACATAAACACATGCATTTATACATGCATTCACACATGCATTTATACATACATTCACACATGCATTTATACTTGCATTCACACATGCATTTATACATACATTCACACATGCATTTATACATACATTTATACATGCGTTCACACATGCATTTATACATACATTCACAAATGCATTTATACATTCATTCACACATGCATTCATACATACATTCACACATGCATTTATACATTCATTCATACATACATTTATACATACATTTATACATGCGTTCACACATGCATTCACACATGCATTTATACATGCGTTCACACATGCATTTATACATACATTCACACATGCATTTATACATACATTCACACATGCATTTATACATTCATTCACACATGCATTTATACATACATTCACACATGCATTCACACATACATTTATACATACATTTATACATGCGTTCACACATGCATTCACACATGCATTTATACATTCATTCACACATGCATTTATACATGCGTTCACACATGCATTTATACATACATTCACACATGCATTTATACATGCATTCACACATGCATTTATACATACATTCACACATGCATTTATACATACATTTATACATACATTTATACATACATAAACACATACATTTATACATACATAAACACATACATTTATACATACATAAACACATACATTTATACATACGTTCACACATGCATTTATACATGCATTCACACATGCATTTATACATGCATTCACACATACATTTATACATACATAAACACATACATTTATACATACGTTCACACATGCATTTATACATGCATTCACACATGCATTTATACATGCATTCACACATACATTTATACATACATTTATACATACGTTCACACATGCATTTATACATGCATTCACACATACATTCACACATGCATTTATACATACATAAACACATACATTTATACATACGTTCACACATGCATTTATACATGCATTCACACATACATTCACACATACATTTATACATACATAAACACATACATTTATACATACATAAACACATACATTTATACATACGTTCACACATGCATTTATAAATGCATTCACACATACATTCACACATGCATTTATACATGCATTCACACATGCATTTATACATACATTCACACATGCATTTATACATGCATTCACACATACATTTATACATACATTTATACATACATAAACACATACATTTATACATACATAAACACATACATTTATACATACATAAACACATACATTTATACATACGTTCACACATGCATTTATACATGCATTCACACATACATTTATACATACATTTATACATACATAAACACATACATTTATACATACATAAACACATACATTTATACATACGTTCACACATGCATTTATACATACATTCACACATGCATTTATACATGCATTCACACATGCATTTATACATGCATTCACACATGCATTTATACATGCATTCACACATGCATTTATACATGCATTCACACATGCATTTATACATACATTCACACATGCATTTATACGAACATTTATACAAACATAAACACATGCATTTATACATGCATTTATACATGCATTCACACATGCATTTATACATACATTCACACATGCATTTATACATGCATTCACACATGCATTTATACATACATTCACACATGCATTTATACATACATTCACACATGCATTTATACATGCATTCACACATGCATTTATGCATGCATTCACACATGCATTTATACATACATTCACACATGCATTTATACATACATTCACACATGCATTTATACATACATTCACACATGCATTTATACATACATTCACACATGCATTTATACATACATTCACACATGCATTTATACATGCATTCACACATGCATTTATACATACATTCACACATGCATTTATACAAACATTTATACAAACATAAACACATGCATTTATACATGCATTTATACATGTATTCACACATGCATTTATACATGCATTCACACATGCATTTATACATACATTCACACATGCATTTATACAAACATTTATACAAACATAAACACATGCATTTATACATACATTCACACATGCATTTATACATACATTCACACATGCATTTATACAAACATTTATACAAACATAAACACATGCATTTATACATGCATTTATACATACATTCACACATGCATTTATACATGCATTCACACATGCATTTATACATACATTCACACATGCATTTATACAAACATTTATACAAACATAAACACATGCATTTATACATGCATTCACACATGCATTTATACATGCATTCACACATGCATTTATACAAACATTTATACAAACATAAACACATGCATTTATACATACATTCACACATGCATTTATACTTGCATTCACACATGCATTTATACATACATACACACATGCATTTATACATACATTTATACATAAGTTCACACATGCATTTATACATACATTCACACATGCATTTATACAAACATTTATACAAACATAAACACATGCATTTATACATACATTCACACATGCATTTATACAAACATTTATACAAACATAAACACATGCATTTATACATACATTCACACATGCATTTATACTTGCATTCACACATGCATTTATACATACATACACACATGCATTTATACATACATTTATACATGCGTTCACACATGCATTTATACATACATTCAAAAATGCATTTATACATTCATTCACACATGCATTCATACATACATTCACACATGCATTTATACATTCATTCACACATACATTTATACATACATTTATACATGCGTTCACACATGCATTCACACATGCATTTATACATGCGTTCACACATGCATTTATACATACATTCACACATGCATTTATACATTCATTCACACATGCATTTATACATACATTCACACATGCATTTATACATTCATTCACACATGCATTTATACATACATTCACACATGCATTCACACATACATTTATACATACATTTATACATGCGTTCACACATGCATTCACACATGCATTTATACATTCATTCACACATGCATTTATACATGCGTTCACACATGCATTTATACATACATTCACACATGCATTTATACATGCGTTCACACATGCATTTATACATGCATTCACACATGCATTTATACATACATTCACACATGCATTTATACATACATTTATACATACATAAACACATACATTTATACATACATAAACACATACATTTATACATACATAAACACATACATTTATACATACGTTCACACATGCATTTATACATACATAAACACATGCATTCATACATACATTCACACATGCATTTATACAAACATAAACACAAGCATTTATACATACATAAACACATGCATTCATACATACATTCACACATGCATTTATACATGCATTCACACATGCATTCACACATGCATTTATACATGCATTTATACATACATAAACACATGCATTTATACATACATTTATACATGCATTTATATGTGCATTTATACATACATTTATACATGCATTTATACATAAATAAGCATATGCATTTATACATAAATAAACACATGCATTTATACATACATTTATACATGCATTTATACATAAATAAGCACATGCATTTATACATGCATTTATATATACATTTATACATGAATTTATACATACATTTATGCATACATAAACACATGCATTTATACATACATTTATATATGCATTTATACATACATTCACACATACATTTATACATTCATTCACACATGCATTTATACATACATTCACACATGCATTTATACATGCATTCACACATGCATTTATACATGCATTTATACATACATAAACACATGCATTTATACATACATAAACACATGCATTTATACATACATTCACACATGCATTTATACATACATTCACACATGCATTTATACATACATTCACACATGCATTTATACATGCATAAACACATGCATTTATACATACATTCACACATGCATTTATACATTCATTCACACATGCATTTATACATACATTCACACATGCATTTATACATGCATTCACACATGCATTTATACATACATTCACACATGCATTTATACATGCATTCACACATGCATTTATACATGCATTTATACATACATAAACACATGCATTTATACATACATAAACACATGCATTTATACATACATAAACACATGCATTTATACATACATTCACACATGCATTTATACATACATTCACACATGCATTTATACATACATTCACACATGCATTTATACATGCATTCACACATGTATTTATACATGCATTCACACATGCATTTATACATGCATTCACACATGCATTTATACATACATTCACACATGCATTTATACATACATTCACACATGCATTCACACATGCATTTATACATGCATTCACACATGCATTTACACATACATTCACACATGCATTTATACAAACATTTATACAAACATAAACACATGCATTTATACATGCATTTATACATGCATTCACACATGCATTTATACATGCATTCACACATGCATTTATACATGCATTTATACATACATTCACACATGCATTTATACATGCATTCACACATGCATTTATACATGCATTCACACATGCATTTATACATGCATTCACACATGCATTTATACATACATTCACACATGCATTTATACAAACATTTATACAAACATAAACACATGCATTCACACATGCATTTATACATACATTCACACATGCATTTATACAAACATTTATACAAACATAAACACATGCATTTATACATGCATTTATACATGCATTCACACATGCATTTATACATGCATTCACACATGCATTTATACATGCATTCACACATGCATTTATACATGCATTCACACATGCATTTATACATACATTCACACATGCATTTATACATACATTCACACATGCATTTATACATGCATTCACACATGCATTTATACATGCATTCACACATGCATTTATACATACATTCACACATGCATTTATACATGCATTCACACATGCATTTATACATACATTCACACATGCATTTATACATGCATTCACACATGCATTTATACATACATTCACACATGCATTTATACATGCATTCACACATGCATTTATACATGCATTCACACATGCATTTATACATACATTCACACATGCATTTATACATGCATTCACACATGCATTTATACATGCATTCACACATGCATTTATACATGCATTTATACAAACATAAACACATGCATTTATACATTCATTCACAAATGCATTTATACATACATTCACACATGCATTTATACATGCATTCACACATGCATTTATACATGCATTCACACATGCATTTATACATACATTCACACATGCATTTATACATGCATTCACACATGCATTTATACATGCATTCACACATGCATTTATACATGCATTCACACATGCATTTATACATGCATTCACACATGCATTTATACATGCATTTATACAAACTTAAACACATGCATTTATACATGCATTCACACATACATTTATACATGCATTCACACATGCATTTATACATGCATTCACACATGCATTTATACATGCATTCACACATGCATTTATACATGCATTCACACATGCATTTATACATACATTCACACATGCATTTATACATGCATTCACACATACATTTATACATGCATTCACACATGCATTTATACATGCATTCACACATGCATTTATACATGCATTCACACATGCATTTATACATACATTCACACATGCATTTATACATACATTCACACATGCATTTATACATGCATTCACACATGCATTTATACATACATTCACACATGCATTTATACATGCATTCACACATGCATTTATACATGCATTCACACATGCATTTATACATACATTTATACATGCATTTATACATGCATTCACACATGCATTTATACATGCATTCACACATGCATTTATACATACATTCACACATGCATTTATACATGCATTCACACATGCATTTATACATACATTCACACATGCATTTATACATACATTCACACATGCATTTATACATGCATTCACACATGCATTTATACATACATTCACACATGCATTTATACATGCATTCACACATACATTTATACATAAATTCACACATGCATTTATACATGCATTCACACATGCATTTATACATGCATTCACACATGCATTTATACATTCATTCACACATGCATTTATACATACATTCACACATGCATTTATACATACATTCACACATGCATTTATACATGCATTCACACATGCATTTATACATACATAAACACATGCATTTATACATACATAAGCACATACATTTATACATACATTCACACATACATTTATACATGCATTCACACATGCATTTATACATACATAAACACATGCATTTATACATACATAAACACATGCATTTATACATACATTCACACATGCATTTATACATACATTCACACATGCATTTATACATACATTCACACATGCATTTATACATGCATTCACACATGCATTTATACATGCATTCACACATGCATTTATACATACATTCACACATGCATTTATACATACATTCACTCATGCATTTATACATGCATTCACACATGCATTTATACATACATTCACACATGCATTTATACATACATTCACACATGCATTTATACATGCATTCACACATGCATTTATACATACATTCACTCATGCATTTATACATGCATTCACACATGCATTTATACATACATTCACACATGCATTTATACATACATTCACACATGCATTTATACATGCATTCACACATACATTTATACATGCATTCACACATGCATTTATACATGCATTCACACATGCATTTATACATACATTCACACATGCATTTATACATGCATTCACACATGCATTTATACAAACATTTATACAAACATAAACACATGCATTTATACAAACATTTATACAAACATAAACACATGCATTTATACATGCATTTATACATGCATTCACACATGCATTTATACATGCATTCACACATGCATTTATACATACATTCACACATGCATTTATACAAACATTTATACAAACATAAACACATGCATTTATACATGCATTCACACATGCATTTATACATGCATTCACACATGCATTTATACATGCATTCACACATGCATTTATACATGCATTTATACATACATTCACACATGCATTTATACATGCATTCACACATGCATTTATACATGCATTCACACATGCATTTATACATGCATTCACACATGCATTTATACATACATTCACACATGCATTTATACAAACATTTATACAAACATAAACACATGCATTCACACATGCATTTATACATACATTCACACATGCATTTATACAAACATTTATACATACATAAACACATGCATTTATACATGCATTTATACATGCATTCACACATGCATTTATACATGCATTCACACATGCATTTATTCATGCATTCACACATGCATTTATACATGCATTCACACATGCATTTATACATACATTCACACATGCATTTATACATACATTCACACATGCATTTATACAAACATTTATACAAACATAAACACATGCATTTATACATGCATTTATACATGCATTCACACATGCATTTATACATACATTCACACATGCATTTATACATACATTCACACATGCATTTATACATACATTCACACATGCATTTATACATGCATTCACACATGCATTTATACATACATTCACACATGCATTTATACAAACATTTATACAAACATAAACACATGCATTTATACATGCATTTATACATGTATTCACACATGCATTTATACATGCATTCACACATGCATTCACACATGCATTTATACATGCATTTATACATGTATTCACACATGCATTTATACATGCATTCACACATGCATTTATACATACATTCACACATGCATTTATACAAACATTTATACAAACATAAACACATGCATTTATACATACATTCACACATGCATTTATACATACATTCACACATGCATTTATACAAACATTTATACAAACATTAACACATGCATTTATACATGCATTTATACATGCATTCACACATACATTTATACATGCATTCACACATGCATTTATACATACATTCACACATGCATTTATACAAACATTTATACAAACATAAACACATGCATTTATACATGCATTTATACATACATTCACACATGCATTTATACATGCATTCACACATGCATTTATACATACATTCACACATGCATTTATACAAACATTTATACAAACATAAACACATGCATTTATACATGCATTCACACATGCATTTATACATACATTCACACATGCATTTATACTTGCATTCACACATGCATTTATACATACATTCACACATGCATTTATACATACATTTATACATGCGTTCACACATGCATTTATACATACATTCACAAATGCATTTATACATTCATTCACACATGCATTCATACATACATTCACACATGCATTTATACATTCATTCACACATACATTTATACATACATTTATACATGCGTTCACACATGCATTCACACATGCATTTATACATGCGTTCACACATGCATTTATACATACATTCACACATGCATTTATACATACATTCACACATGCATTTATACATTCATTCACACATGCATTTATACATACATTCACACATGCATTCACACATACATTTATACATACATTTATACATGCGTTCACACATGCATTCACACATGCATTTATACATTCATTCACACATGCATTTATACATGCGTTCACACATGCATTTATACATACATTCACACATGCATTTATACATGCATTCACACATGCATTTATACATACATTCACACATGCATTTATACATACATTTATACATACATTTATACATACATAAACACATACATTTATACATACATAAACACATACATTTATACATACATAAACACATACATTTATACATACGTTCACACATGCATTTATACATGCATTCACACATGCATTTATACATGCATTCACACATACATTTATACATACATAAACACATACATTTATACATACGTTCACACATGCATTTATACATGCATTCACACATGCATTTATACATGCATTCACACATACATTTATACATACATTTATACATACGTTCACACATGCATTTATACATGCATTCACACATACATTCACACATGCATTTATACATACATAAACACATACATTTATACATACGTTCACACATGCATTTATACATGCATTCACACATACATTCACACATACATTTATACATACATAAACACATACATTTATACATACATAAACACATACATTTATACATACGTTCACACATGCATTTATAAATGCATTCACACATACATTCACACATGCATTTATACATGCATTCACACATGCATTTATACATACATTCACACATGCATTTATACATGCATTCACACATACATTTATACATACATTTATACATACATAAACACATACATTTATACATACATAAACACATACATTTATACATACATAAACACATACATTTATACATACGTTCACACATGCATTTATACATGCATTCACACATGCATTTATACATGCATTCACACATACATTTATACATACATTTATACATACATAAACACATACATTTATACATACATAAACACATACATTTATACATACGTTCACACATGCATTTATACATACATTCACACATGCATTTATACATGCATTCACACATGCATTTATACATGCATTCACACATGCATTTATACATGCATTCACACATGCATTTATACATGCATTCACACATGCATTTATACATACATTCACACATGCATTTATACTAACATTTATACAAACATAAACACATGCATTTATACATGCATTTATACATGCATTCACACATGCATTTATACATACATTCACACTTGCATTTATACATGCATTCACACATGCATTTATACATACATTCACACATGCATTTATACATACATTCACACATGCATTTATACATGCATTCACACATGCATTTATACATGCATTCACACATGCATTTATACATACATTCACACATGCATTTATACATACATTCACACATGCATTTATACATACATTCACACATGCATTTATACATACATTCACACATGCATTTATACATACATTCACACATGCATTTATACATGCATTCACACATGCATTTATACATACATTCACACATGCATTTATACAAACATTTATACAAACATAAACACATGCATTTATACATGCATTTATACATGTATTCACACATGCATTTATACATGCATTCACACATGCATTTATACATACATTCACACATGCATTTATACAAACATTTATACAAACATAAACACATGCATTTATACATACATTCACACATGCATTTATACATACATTCACACATGCATTTATACAAACATTTATACAAACATAAACACATGCATTTATACATGCATTTATACATACATTCACACATGCATTTATACATGCATTCACACATGCATTTATACATACATTCACACATGCATTTATACAAACATTTATACAAACATAAACACATGCATTTATACATGCATTCACACATGCATTTATACATGCATTCACACATGCATTTATACAAACATTTATACAAACATAAACACATGCATTTATACATACATTCACACATGCATTTATACTTGCATTCACACATGCATTTATACATACATACACACATGCATTTATACATACATTTATACATAAGTTCACACATGCATTTATACATACATTCACACATGCATTTATACAAACATTTATACAAACATAAACACATGCATTTATACATACATTCACACATGCATTTATACAAACATTTATACAAACATAAACACATGCATTTATACATACATTCACACATGCATTTATACTTGCATTCACACATGCATTTATACATACATACACACATGCATTTATACATACATTTATACATGCGTTCACACATGCATTTATACATACATTCAAAAATGCATTTATACATTCATTCACACATACATTTATACATACATTTATACATGCGTTCATACATACATTCACACATGCATTTATACATTCATTCACACATACATTTATACATACATTTATACATGCGTTCACACATGCATTCACACATGCATTTATACATTCATTCACACATGCATTCATACATACATTCACACATGCATTTATACATTCATTCACACATACATTTATACATACATTCACACATGCATTCATACATTCATTCACACATACATTTATACATTCATTCACACATGCATTTATACATTCATTCACACATGCATTTATACATTCATTCACACATGCATTCATACATTCATTCACACATACATTTATACATTCATTCACACATGCATTCATACATACATTCACACATGCATTTATACATTCATTCACACATACATTTATACATACATTTATACATGCGTTCACACATGCATTCACACATGCATTTATACATGCGTTCACACATGCATTTATACATACATTCACACATGCATTTATACATTCATTCACACATGCATTTATACATACATTCACACATGCATTTATACATTCATTCACACATGCATTTATACATACATTCACACATGCATTCACACATACATTTATACATACATTTATACATGCGTTCACACATGCATTCACACATGCATTTATACATTCATTCACACATGCATTTATACATGCGTTCACACATGCATTTATACATACATTCACACATGCATTTATACATGCGTTCACACATGCATTTATACATGCATTCACACATGCATTTATACATACATTCACACATGCATTTATACATACATTTATACATACATTTATACATACATAAACACATACATTTATACATACATAAACACATACATTTATACATACATAAACACATACATTTATACATACGTTCACACATGCATTTATACATACATAAACACATGCATTCATACATACATTCACACATGCATTTATACAAACATAAACACAAGCATTTATACATACATAAACACATGCATTCATACATACATTCACACATGCATTTATACATGCATTCACACATGCATTCACACATGCATTTATACATGCATTTATACATACATAAACACATGCATTTATACATACATTTATACATGCATTTATATATGCATTTATACATACATTTATACATGCATTTATACATAAATAAGCATATGCATTTATACATAAATAAACACATGCATTTATACATACATTTATACATGCATTTATACATAAATAAGCACATGCATTTATACATGCATTTATATATACATTTATACATGAATTTATACATACATTTATGCATACATAAACACATGCATTTATACATACATTTATATATGCATTTATACATACATTCACACATACATTTATACATTCATTCACACATGCATTTATACATACATTCACACATGCATTTATACATGCATTCACACATGCATTTATACATGCATTTATACATACATAAACACATGCATTTATACATACATAAACACATGCATTTATACATACATTCACACATGCATTTATACATACATTCACACATGCATTTATACATACATTCACACATGCATTTATACATGCATAAACACATGCATTTATACATACATTCACACATGCATTTATACATTCATTCACACATGCATTTATACATACATTCACACATGCATTTATACATGCATTCACACATGCATTTATACATACATTCACACATGCATTTATACATGCATTCACACATGCATTTATACATGCATTTATACATACATAAACACATGCATTTATACATACATAAACACATGCATTTATACATACATAAACACATGCATTTATACATACATTCACACATGCATTTATACATACATTCACACATGCATTTATACATACATTCACACATGCATTTATACATGCATTCACACATGTATTTATACATGCATTCACACATGCATTTATACATGCATTCACACATGCATTTATACATACATTCACACATGCATTTATACATACATTCACACATGCATTTATACATGCATTTATACATGCATTCACACATGCATTTATACATGCATTCACACATGCATTTACACATACATTCACACATGCATTTATACAAACATTTATACAAACATAAACACATGCATTTATACATGCATTTATACATGCATTCACACATGCATTTATACATGCATTCACACATGCATTTATACATGCATTTATACATACATTCACACATGCATTTATACATGCATTCACACATGCATTTATACATGCATTCACACATGCATTTATACATGCATTCACACATGCATTTATACATACATTCACACATGCATTTATACAAACATTTATACAAACATAAACACATGCATTCACACATGCATTTATACATACATTCACACATGCATTTATACAAACATTTATACAAACATAAACACATGCATTTATACATGCATTTATACATGCATTCACACATGCATTTATACATGCATTCACACATGCATTTATACATGCATTCACACATGCATTTATACATGCATTCACACATGCATTTATACATACATTCACACATGCATTTATACATACATTCACACATGCATTTATACATGCATTTATACATGCATTCACACATGCATTTATACATACATTCACACATGCATTTATACATGCATTTATACATGCATTCACACATGCATTTATACATACATTCACACATGCATTTATACATACATTCACACATGCATTTATACATGCATTCACACATGCATTTATACATACATTCACACATGCATTTATACAAACATTCATACAAACATAAACACATGCATTCACACATGCATTTATACATACATTCACACATGCATTTATACATACATTCACACATGCATTTATACATACATTCACACATGCATTTATACAAACATTTATACAAACATAAACACATGCATTTATACATGCATTTATACATGCATTCACACATGCATTTATACATGCATTCACACATGCATTTATACATTCATTCACACATGCATTTATACATGCATTCACACATGCATTTATACATACATTCACACATGCATTTATACAAACATTTATACAAACATAAACACATGCATTCACACATGCATTTATACATACATTCACACATGCATTTATACATGCATTCACACATGCATTTATACATGCATTCACACATGCATTTATACATACATTCACACATGCATTTATACAAACATTTATACAAACATAAACACATGCATTCACACATGCATTTATACATACATTCACACATGCATTTATACAAACATTTATACAAACATAAACACATGCATTTATACATGCATTTATACATGCATTCACACATGCATTTATACATGCATTCACACATGCATTTATACATGCATTCACACATGCATTTATACATACATTCACACATGCATTTATACATACATTCACACATGCATTTATACAAACATTTATACAAACATAAACACATGCATTTATACATGCATTTATACATGCATTCACACATGCATTTATACATACATTCACACATGCATTTATACATGCATTTATATATACATTTATACATGAATTTATACATACATTTATGCATACATAAACACATGCATTTATACATACATTTATATATGCATTTATACATACATTCACACATACATTTATACATTCATTCACACATGCATTTATACATACATTCACACATGCATTTATACATACATTCACACATGCATTTATACATGCATTCACACATGCATTTATACATGCATTTATACATACATAAACACATGCATTTATACATACATAAACACATGCATTTATACATACATTCACACATGCATTTATACATACATTCACACATGCATTTATACATACATTCACACATGCATTTATACATGCATTCACACATGCATTTATACATGCATTCACACATGCATTTATACATGCATTCACACATGCATTTATACATACATTCACACATGCATTTATACATGCATTCACACATGCATTTATACATGCATTCACACATGCATTTATACATTCATTCACACATGCATTTATACATACATTCACACATGCATTCACACATACATTTATACATACATTTATACATGCGTTCACACATGCATTCACACATGCATTTATACATTCATTCACACATGCATTTATACATGCGTTCACACATGCATTTATACATACATTCACACATGCATTTATACATGCGTTCACACATGCATTTATACATGCATTCACACATGCATTTATACATACATTCACACATGCATTTATACATACATTTATACATACATTTATACATACATAAACACATACATTTATACATACATAAACACATACATTTATACATACATAAACACATACATTTATACATACGTTCACACATGCATTTATACATACATAAACACATGCATTCATACATACATTCACACATGCATTTATACAAACATAAACACAAGCATTTATACATACATAAACACATGCATTCATACATACATTCACACATGCATTTATACATGCATTCACACATGCATTCACACATGCATTTATACATGCATTTATACATACATAAACACATGCATTTATACATACATTTATACATGCATTTATATATGCATTTATACATACATTTATACATGCATTTATACATAAATAAGCATATGCATTTATACATAAATAAACACATGCATTTATACATACATTTATACATGCATTTATACATAAATAAGCACATGCATTTATACATGCATTTATATATACATTTATACATGAATTTATACATACATTTATGCATACATAAACACATGCATTTATACATACATTTATATATGCATTTATACATACATTCACACATACATTTATACATTCATTCACACATGCATTTATACATACATTCACACATGCATTTATACATGCATTCACACATGCATTTATACATGCATTTATACATACATAAACACATGCATTTATACATACATAAACACATGCATTTATACATACATTCACACATGCATTTATACATACATTCACACATGCATTTATACATACATTCACACATGCATTTATACATGCATAAACACATGCATTTATACATACATTCACACATGCATTTATACATTCATTCACACATGCATTTATACATACATTCACACATGCATTTATACATGCATTCACACATGCATTTATACATACATTCACACATGCATTTATACATGCATTCACACATGCATTTATACATGCATTTATACATACATAAACACATGCATTTATACATACATAAACACATGCATTTATACATACATAAACACATGCATTTATACATACATTCACACATGCATTTATACATACATTCACACATGCATTTATACATACATTCACACATGCATTTATACATGCATTCACACATGTATTTATACATGCATTCACACATGCATTTATACATGCATTCACACATGCATTTATACATACATTCACACATGCATTTATACATACATTCACACATGCATTTATACATGCATTTATACATGCATTCACACATGCATTTATACATGCATTCACACATGCATTTACACATACATTCACACATGCATTTATACAAACATTTATACAAACATAAACACATGCATTTATACATGCATTTATACATGCATTCACACATGCATTTATACATGCATTCACACATGCATTTATACATGCATTTATACATACATTCACACATGCATTTATACATGCATTCACACATGCATTTATACATGCATTCACACATGCATTTATACATGCATTCACACATGCATTTATACATACATTCACACATGCATTTATACAAACATTTATACAAACATAAACACATGCATTCACACATGCATTTATACATACATTCACACATGCATTTATACAAACATTTATACAAACATAAACACATGCATTTATACATGCATTTATACATGCATTCACACATGCATTTATACATGCATTCACACATGCATTTATACATGCATTCACACATGCATTTATACATGCATTCACACATGCATTTATACATACATTCACACATGCATTTATACATACATTCACACATGCATTTATACATGCATTTATACATGCATTCACACATGCATTTATACATACATTCACACATGCATTTATACATGCATTTATACATGCATTCACACATGCATTTATACATACATTCACACATGCATTTATACATACATTCACACATGCATTTATACATGCATTCACACATGCATTTATACATACATTCACACATGCATTTATACAAACATTCATACAAACATAAACACATGCATTCACACATGCATTTATACATACATTCACACATGCATTTATACATACATTCACACATGCATTTATACATACATTCACACATGCATTTATACAAACATTTATACAAACATAAACACATGCATTTATACATGCATTTATACATGCATTCACACATGCATTTATACATGCATTCACACATGCATTTATACATTCATTCACACATGCATTTATACATGCATTCACACATGCATTTATACATACATTCACACATGCATTTATACAAACATTTATACAAACATAAACACATGCATTCACACATGCATTTATACATACATTCACACATGCATTTATACATGCATTCACACATGCATTTATACATGCATTCACACATGCATTTATACATACATTCACACATGCATTTATACAAACATTTATACAAACATAAACACATGCATTCACACATGCATTTATACATACATTCACACATGCATTTATACAAACATTTATACAAACATAAACACATGCATTTATACATGCATTTATACATGCATTCACACATGCATTTATACATGCATTCACACATGCATTTATACATGCATTCACACATGCATTTATACATACATTCACACATGCATTTATACATACATTCACACATGCATTTATACAAACATTTATACAAACATAAACACATGCATTTATACATGCATTTATACATGCATTCACACATGCATTTATACATACATTCACACATGCATTTATACATGCATTTATATATACATTTATACATGAATTTATACATACATTTATGCATACATAAACACATGCATTTATACATACATTTATATATGCATTTATACATACATTCACACATACATTTATACATTCATTCACACATGCATTTATACATACATTCACACATGCATTTATACATACATTCACACATGCATTTATACATGCATTCACACATGCATTTATACATGCATTTATACATACATAAACACATGCATTTATACATACATAAACACATGCATTTATACATACATTCACACATGCATTTATACATACATTCACACATGCATTTATACATACATTCACACATGCATTTATACATGCATTCACACATGCATTTATACATGCATTCACACATGCATTTATACATGCATTCACACATGCATTTATACATACATTCACACATGCATTTATACATGCATTCACACATGCATTTATACATGCATTCACACATGCATTTATACATTCATTCACACATGCATTTATACATACATTCACACATGCATTCACACATACATTTATACATACATTTATACATGCGTTCACACATGCATTCACACATGCATTTATACATTCATTCACACATGCATTTATACATGCGTTCACACATGCATTTATACATACATTCACACATGCATTTATACATGCGTTCACACATGCATTTATACATGCATTCACACATGCATTTATACATACATTCACACATGCATTTATACATACATTTATACATACATTTATACATACATAAACACATACATTTATACATACATAAACACATACATTTATACATACATAAACACATACATTTATACATACGTTCACACATGCATTTATACATACATAAACACATGCATTCATACATACATTCACACATGCATTTATACAAACATAAACACAAGCATTTATACATACATAAACACATGCATTCATACATACATTCACACATGCATTTATACATGCATTCACACATGCATTCACACATGCATTTATACATGCATTTATACATACATAAACACATGCATTTATACATACATTTATACATGCATTTATATATGCATTTATACATACATTTATACATGCATTTATACATAAATAAGCATATGCATTTATACATAAATAAACACATGCATTTATACATACATTTATACATGCATTTATACATAAATAAGCACATGCATTTATACATGCATTTATATATACATTTATACATGAATTTATACATACATTTATGCATACATAAACACATGCATTTATACATACATTTATATATGCATTTATACATACATTCACACATACATTTATACATTCATTCACACATGCATTTATACATACATTCACACATGCATTTATACATGCATTCACACATGCATTTATACATGCATTTATACATACATAAACACATGCATTTATACATACATAAACACATGCATTTATACATACATTCACACATGCATTTATACATACATTCACACATGCATTTATACATACATTCACACATGCATTTATACATGCATAAACACATGCATTTATACATACATTCACACATGCATTTATACATTCATTCACACATGCATTTATACATACATTCACACATGCATTTATACATGCATTCACACATGCATTTATACATACATTCACACATGCATTTATACATGCATTCACACATGCATTTATACATGCATTTATACATACATAAACACATGCATTTATACATACATAAACACATGCATTTATACATACATAAACACATGCATTTATACATACATTCACACATGCATTTATACATACATTCACACATGCATTTATACATACATTCACACATGCATTTATACATGCATTCACACATGTATTTATACATGCATTCACACATGCATTTATACATGCATTCACACATGCATTTATACATACATTCACACATGCATTTATACATACATTCACACATGCATTTATACATGCATTTATACATGCATTCACACATGCATTTATACATGCATTCACACATGCATTTACACATACATTCACACATGCATTTATACAAACATTTATACAAACATAAACACATGCATTTATACATGCATTTATACATGCATTCACACATGCATTTATACATGCATTCACACATGCATTTATACATGCATTTATACATACATTCACACATGCATTTATACATGCATTCACACATGCATTTATACATGCATTCACACATGCATTTATACATGCATTCACACATGCATTTATACATACATTCACACATGCATTTATACAAACATTTATACAAACATAAACACATGCATTCACACATGCATTTATACATACATTCACACATGCATTTATACAAACATTTATACAAACATAAACACATGCATTTATACATGCATTTATACATGCATTCACACATGCATTTATACATGCATTCACACATGCATTTATACATGCATTCACACATGCATTTATACATGCATTCACACATGCATTTATACATACATTCACACATGCATTTATACATACATTCACACATGCATTTATACATGCATTTATACATGCATTCACACATGCATTTATACATACATTCACACATGCATTTATACATGCATTTATACATGCATTCACACATGCATTTATACATACATTCACACATGCATTTATACATACATTCACACATGCATTTATACATGCATTCACACATGCATTTATACATACATTCACACATGCATTTATACAAACATTCATACAAACATAAACACATGCATTCACACATGCATTTATACATACATTCACACATGCATTTATACATACATTCACACATGCATTTATACATACATTCACACATGCATTTATACAAACATTTATACAAACATAAACACATGCATTTATACATGCATTTATACATGCATTCACACATGCATTTATACATGCATTCACACATGCATTTATACATTCATTCACACATGCATTTATACATGCATTCACACATGCATTTATACATACATTCACACATGCATTTATACAAACATTTATACAAACATAAACACATGCATTCACACATGCATTTATACATACATTCACACATGCATTTATACATGCATTCACACATGCATTTATACATGCATTCACACATGCATTTATACATACATTCACACATGCATTTATACAAACATTTATACAAACATAAACACATGCATTCACACATGCATTTATACATACATTCACACATGCATTTATACAAACATTTATACAAACATAAACACATGCATTTATACATGCATTTATACATGCATTCACACATGCATTTATACATGCATTCACACATGCATTTATACATGCATTCACACATGCATTTATACATACATTCACACATGCATTTATACATACATTCACACATGCATTTATACAAACATTTATACAAACATAAACACATGCATTTATACATGCATTTATACATGCATTCACACATGCATTTATACATACATTCACACATGCATTTATACATGCATTTATATATACATTTATACATGAATTTATACATACATTTATGCATACATAAACACATGCATTTATACATACATTTATATATGCATTTATACATACATTCACACATACATTTATACATTCATTCACACATGCATTTATACATACATTCACACATGCATTTATACATACATTCACACATGCATTTATACATGCATTCACACATGCATTTATACATGCATTTATACATACATAAACACATGCATTTATACATACATAAACACATGCATTTATACATACATTCACACATGCATTTATACATACATTCACACATGCATTTATACATACATTCACACATGCATTTATACATGCATTCACACATGCATTTATACATGCATTCACACATGCATTTATACATGCATTCACACATGCATTTATACATACATTCACACATGCATTTATACATGCATTCACACATGCATTTATACATGCATTCACACATGCATTTATACATACATTCACACATGCATTTATACAAACATTTATACAAACATAAACACATGCATTTATACATGCATTTATATATACATTTATACATGAATTTATACATACATTTATAAATACATAAACACATGCATTTATACATGCATTTATATATACATTTATACATGAATTTATACATACATTTATGCATACATAAACACATGCATTTATACATACATTTATATATGCATTTATACATACATTCACACATACATTTATACATTCATTCACACATGCATTTATACATACATTCACACATGCATTTATACATACATTCACACATGCATTTATACATGCATTCACACATGCATTTATACATGCATTTATACATACATAAACACATGCATTTATACATACATAAACACATGCATTTATACATACATTCACACATGCATTTATACATACATTCACACATGCATTTATACATACATTCACACATGCATTTATACATGCATTCACACATGCATTTATACATGCATTCACACATGCATTTATACATGCATTCACACATGCATTTATACATACATTCACACATGCATTTATACATGCATTCACACATGCATTTATACATGCATTCACACATGCATTTATACATACATTCACACATGCATTTATACATGCATTTATACATGCATTCACACATGCATTTATACATGCATTCACACATGCATTTATACATACATTCACACATGCATTTATACAAACATTTATACAAACATAAACACATGCATTTATACATGCATTTATACATGCATTCACACATGCATTTATACATGCATTCACACATGCATTTATACATGCATTTATACATACATTCACACATGCATTTATACATGCATTCACACATGCATTTATACATGCATTCACACATGCATTTATACATGCATTCACACATGCATTTATACATACATTCACACATGCATTTATACAAACATTTATACAAACATAAACACATGCATTCACACATGCATTTATACATACATTCACACATGCATTTATACAAACATTTATACAAACATAAACACATGCATTTATACATGCATTTATACATGCATTCACACATGCATTTATACATGCATTCACACATGCATTTATACATGCATTCACACATGCATTTATACATGCATTCACACATGCATTTATACATACATTCACACATGCATTTATACATACATTCACACATGCATTTATACATGCATTTATACATGCATTCACACATGCATTTATACATACATTCACACATGCATTTATACATGCATTTATACATGCATTCACACATGCATTTATACATACATTCACACATGCATTTATACATACATTCACACATGCATTTATACATGCATTCACACATGCATTTATACATACATTCACACATGCATTTATACAAACATTCATACAAACATAAACACATGCATTCACACATGCATTTATACATACATTCACACATGCATTTATACATACATTCACACATGCATTTATACATACATTCACACATGCATTTATACAAACATTTATACAAACATAAACACATGCATTTATACATGCATTTATACATGCATTCACACATGCATTTATACATGCATTCACACATGCATTTATACATGCATTTATACATACATTCACACATGCATTTATACATGCATTCACACATGCATTTATACATACATTCACACATGCATTTATACAAACATTTATACAAACATAAACACATGCATTTATACATGCATTTATACATGTATTCACACATGCATTTATACATGCATTCACACATGCATTTATACATACATTCACACATGCATTTATACATGCATTCACACATGCATTTATACATACATTCACACATGCATTTATACAAACATTTATACAAACATAAACACATGCATTTATACATGCATTTATACATGTATTCACACATGCATTTATACATGCATTCACACATGCATTTATACATACATTCACACATGCATTTATACAAACATTTATACAAACATAAACACATGCATTTATACATACATTCACACATGCATTTATACAAACATTTATACAAACATAAACATATGCATTTATACATGCATTTATACATGCATTCACACATACATTTATACATGCATTCACACATGCATTTATACATACATTCACACATGCATTTATACAAACATTTATACAAACATAAACACTTGCATTTATACATGCATTTATACATACATTCACACATGCATTTATACATGCATTCACACATGCATTTATACATACATTCACACATGCATTTATACAAACATTTATACAAACATAAACACATGCATTTATACATACATTCACACATGCATTTATACATACATTCACACATGCATTTATACATGCATTCACACATGCATTTATACATACATTCACACATGCATTTATACAAACATTTATACAAACATAAACACATGCATTTATACATGCATTTATACATGCATTCACACATGCATTTATACATACATTCACAAATGCATTTATACATGCATTCACACATGCATTTATACATACATTCACACATGCATTTATACATACATTTATACATGCGTTCACACATGCATTTATACATACATTCACAAATGCATTTATACATTCATTCACACATGCATTCATACATACATTCACACATGCATTTATACATTCATTCACACGTGCATTTATACATACATTCACACATGCATTTATACATGCATTCACACATACATTTATACATACATAAACACATACATTTATACATACATAAACACATACATTTATACATACGTTCACACATGCATTTATACATGCATTCACACATACATTCACACATGCATTCACACATACATTCACACATGCATTTATACATGCATTCACACATGCATTTATACATACATTCACACATGCATTTATACATACATTTATACATACATAAACACATACATTTATACATGCATTTATACATACATTCACACATGCATTCACACATGCATATATACATGCATTTATACATACATTCACACATGCATTTATACATGCGTTCACACATGCATTTATACATGCATTCACACATGCATTCACACATGCATATATACATGCATTTATACATACATTCACACATGCATTTATACATGCATTCACACATGCATTTATACATACATAAACACATGCATTCATACATACATTCACACATGCATTTATACAAACATAAACACATGCATTTATACATACATAAACACATGCATTCATACATACATTCACACATGCATTTATACATGCATTCACACATGCATTCACACATGCATTTATACATGCATTTATACATACATAAACACATGCATTTATACATACATTTATACATGCATTTATATATGCATTTATACATACATTTATACATGCATTTATACATAAATAAGCACATGCATTTATACATAAATAAACACATGCATTTATACATACATTTATACATGCATTTATACATAAATAAGCACATGCATTTATACATTTATTTATATATACATTTATACATGAATTTATACATACATTTATGCATACATAAACACATGCATTTATACATACATTTATATATGCATTTATACATACATTCACACATACATTTATACAAACATAAACACATGCATTTATACATACATTTATACAAACATAAACACATGCATTTATACATACATTTATACAAACATAAACACATGCATTTATACATGCATATATACAAACATAAACACATGCATTTATACAAACATAAACACATACATTTATACAAACATAAACACATGCATTTATACATACATTTATACATGCATTTATACATGCATTTATACATGCATATATACAAACATAAACACATGCATTTATACATACATTTATACATGCATTTATACATGCATTTATACAAACATTTATACATGCATTTATACAAACGTAAACACATGGATTTATACATACATTTATACAAACATAAACACATGCATTTATACATACATTTATACAAACATAAACACATGCATTTATACATGCATTTATACATACATTTATACAAACATAAACACATGCATTTATACATACATTTATACAAACATAAACACATGCATATATACAAACATAAACACATACATTTATACAAACATAAACACATGCATTTATACATGCATATATACAAACATAAACACATGCATTTATACATACATTTATACATGCATTTATACATGCATTTATACAAACATTTATACATGCATTTATACAAACATAAACACATGCATTTATACATACATTTATACAAACATAAACACATGCATTTATACATACATTTATACAAACATAAACACATGCATTTATACATGCATTTATACATACATTTATACATGCATTTATACATACATTTATACAAACATAAACACATGCATTTATACATAAATAAACACATGCATTTATACATAAATAAACACATGCATTTATACATACATAAACACATACATTTATACATACATAAAGACATGCATTTATACATTCATTCACAAATACATTCACACATGCATTTATACATATGTGATGGCCACCCTTCTTGGTTCTGGTTCTGCCAGAGGTTTCTTCCTGTTCAAAGGGAGTCGTTCCTCTCCACAGTCGCCTCAGGCTCGGTCAAGACGGGAGATTGGACTGAAGACCAGTTTCTGTACAATCTGTTGCTTTCCTTAGCAAGGAAATGGTTTTTGAATTGGCTCTATATGAACGAATTGGATAATTTAATAAATAATTATGATTACAATTAATTGAAATCCAGTTGGCTTGAATTGGACTTTATTATTTAAGTGCCTTGAGATGACATTTTTTGTATTTGGTGCTAAATAAATAAAAATGTATTGAATTTATACATGCATTTATACATTCATTTATACATACATTCATACATACATGAACACATACATTTATACATGCATTTATACATACATTTATACATGCATTTATACATAAATAAGCACATGCATTTATACATGCATTTATACATGCATTTATATATGCATTTATATATGCATTTATACATATATTCACACATGCATTTATACATACATTTATACATACATTTATATATGCATTTATACATGCATTCATACATACATTTATACATATATTTATACATAAATAAGCACATGCATTTATACATAAATAAACACATGAATTTATACATACATTTATACATGCATTTATACATACATTTATACATGCATTTATACATAAATAAGCACATGCATTTATACATAAATAAACACATGAATTTATACATACATTTATACATGCATTTATACATAAATAAACACATGCATTTATACATACATTTATACATAAATAAACACAGGCATTTATACATGCATTTATACATGCATTCACACATGCATTTATACATACATAAACACATACATTTATACATACATTTATACATACATAAACACATGCATTTATACATACATTTATACATGCATTTATATATACATTTATACAAACATCAACACATGCATTTATACAAACATTCACACATGCATTTATACATTCATTCACACATGCATTTATACAAACATTCACACATGCATTTATACATGCATTCACACATGCATTTATACATGCATTCACACATACATTTATACATACATTTATACAAACATAAACACATGCATTTATACATACATTTATACAAACATAAACACATGCATTTATACATGCATTTATACATACGTTCACACATGCATTTATACATGCATTCACACATGCATTTATACATACGTTCACACATGCATTTATACATGCATTCACACATGCATTTATACATGCATTCACACATGCATTTATACAAACATTCACACATGCATTTATACATGCATTCACACATGCATTTATACATACATTCACACATACATTTATACATGCATTTATACAAACATAAACACATGCATTTATACATACATTTATACAAACATAACCACATGCATTTATACATACATTCACACATGCATTTATACATGCATTTATACATACATTCACACATGCATTTATACATGCATTCACACATGCATTCACACATGCATATATACATGCATTTATACATACATTCACACATGCATTTATACAAACATAAACACATGCATTTATACATGCATTCACACATGCATTTATACATTCATTTATACAAACATTCACACATGCATTTATACATGCATTTATACATACATTCACACATGCATTTATACAAACATAAAAACATGCATTTATACATGCATTCACACATACATTTATACATACATTTATACAAACATAACCACATGCATTTATACATACATTCACACATGCATTTATACATGCATTTATACATACATTCACACATGCATTTATACATGCATTCACACATGCATTCACACATGCATATATACATGCATTTATACATACATTCACACATGCATTTATACAAACATAAACACATGCATTTATACATGCATTTATACATACATTCACACATGCATTTATACATGCATTTATACATACATTCACACATGCATTTATACAAACATAAACACATGCATTTATACATGCATTTATACATACATTCACATGCATTTATACAAACATAAACACATGCATTTATACATGCATTTATACATACATTCACACATGCATTTATACATGCATTTATACATACATTCACACATGCATTTATACATGCATTTATACATACATTCACACATGCATTTATACATACATAAACACATGCATTTATACATGCATTTATACATACATTCACACATGCATTCACACATGCATTTATACAAACATAAACACATGCATTTATACATGCATTTATACATACATTTATACATACATAAACACATACATTTATACATGCATTTATACATACATTCACACATGCATTCACACATGCATATATACATGCATTTATACATACATTCACACATGCATTTATACATGCGTTCACACATGCATTCATACATGCATTCACACATGCATTCACACATGCATATATACATGCATTTATACATACATTCACACATGCATTTATACATGCATTCACACATGCATTTATACATACATAAACACATGCATTCATACATACATTCACACATGCATTTATACAAACATAAACACATGCATTTATACATACATAAACACATGCATTCATACATACATTCACACATGCATTTATACATGCATTCACACATGCATTCACACATGCATTTATACATGCATTTATACATACATAAACACATGCATTTATACATACATTTATACATGCATTTATATATGCATTTATACATACATTTATACATGCATTTATACATAAATAAGCACATGCATTTATACATAAATAAACACATGCATTTATACATACATTTATACATGCATTTATACATAAATAAGCACATGCATTCATACATTTATTTATATATACATTTATACATGAATTTATACATACATTTATGCATACATAAACACATGCATTTATACATACATTTATATATGCATTTATACATACATTCACACATACATTTATACAAACATAAACACATGCATTTATACATACATTTATACAAACATAAACACATGCATTTATACATACATTTATACAAACATAAACACATGCATTTATACATGCATATATACAAACATAAACACATGCATTTATACAAACATAAACACATACATTTATACAAACATAAACACATGCATTTATACATGCATATATACAAACATAAACACATGCATTTATACATACATTTATACATGCATTTATACATGCATTTATACAAACATTTATACATGCATTTATACAAACGTAAACACATGGATTTATACATACATTTATACAAACATAAACACATGCATTTATACATACATTTATACAAACATAAACACATGCATTTATACATGCATTTATACAAACATAAACACATGCATTTATACATGCATTTATACATACATTTATACAAACATAAACACATGCATTTATACATACATTTATACAAACATAAACACATGCATTTATACATGCATTTATACATACATTTATACAAACATAAACACATGCATTTATACATACATTTATACAAACATAAACACATGCATATATACAAACATAAACACATACATTTATACAAACATAAACACATGCATTTATACATACATTTATACATGCATTTATACATGCATTTATACAAACATAAACACATGCATTTATACATACATTTATACAAACATAAACACATGCATTTATACATACATTTATACAAACATAAACACATGCATTTATACATGCATTTATACATACATTTATACATGCATTTATACATACATTTATACAAACATAAACACATGCATTTATACATAAATAAACACATGCATTTATACATAAATAAACACATGCATTTATACATACATAAACACATACATTTATACATACATAAAGACATGCATTTATACATTCATTCACAAATACATTCACACATGCATTTATACATATGTGATGGCCACCCTTCTTGGTTCTGGTTCTGCCAGAGGTTTCTTCCTGTTCAAAGGGAGTCGTTCCTCTCCACAGTCGCCTCAGGCTCGGTCAAGACGGGAAATTGGACTGAAGACCAGTTTCTGTACAATCTGTTGCTTTCCTTAGCAAGGAAATGGTTTTTGAATTGGCTCTATATGAACGAATTGGATAATTTAATAAATAATTATGATTACAATTAATTGAAATCCAGTTGGCTTGAATTGGACTTTATTATTTAAGTGCCTTGAGATGACATTTTTTGTATTTGGTGCTAAATAAATAAAAATGTATTGAATTTATACATGCATTTATACATTCATTTATACATACATTCATACATACATGAACACATACATTTATACATGCATTTATACATACATTTATACATGCATTTATACATAAATAAGCACATGCATTTATACATGCATTTATACATGCATTTATATATGCATTTATATATGCATTTATACATATATTCACACATGCATTTATACATACATTTATACATACATTTATATATGCATTTATACATGCATTCATACATACATTTATACATATATTTATACATAAATAAGCACATGCATTTATACATAAATAAACACATGAATTTATACATACATTTATACATGCATTTATACATAAATAAGCACATGCATTTATACATAAATAAACACATGAATTTATACATACATTTATACATGCATTTATACATAAATAAACACATGCATTTATACATACATTTATACATAAATAAACACAGGCATTTATACATGCATTTATACATGCATTCACACATGCATTTATACATACATAAACACATACATTTATACATACATTTATACATACATTTATACATACATAAACACATGCATTTATACATACGTTTATACATACATTTATACATACATAAACACATGCATTTATACATACATTTATACATGCATTTATATATACATTTATACAAACATCAACACATGCATTTATACAAACATTCACACATGCATTTATACATTCATTCACACATACATTTATACAAACATAAACACATGCATTTATACATACATTTATACAAACATAAACACATGCATTTATACATGCATTTATACATACGTTCACACATGCATTTATACATGCATTCACACATGCATTTATACATACGTTCACACATGCATTTATACATGCATTCACACATGCATTTATACAAACATTCACACATGCATTTATACATGCATTCACACATGCATTTATACATACATTCACACATACATTTATACATGCATTTATACAAACATAAACACATGCATTTATACATACATTTATACAAACATAACCACATGCATTTATACATACATTCACACATGCATTTATACATGCATTCACACATGCATTCACACATGCATATATACATGCATTTATACATACATTCACACATGCATTTATACAAACATAAACACATGCATTTATACAAACATAAACACATGCATTTATACATGCATTCACACATGCATTTATACATTCATTTATACAAACATTCACACATGCATTTATACATGCATTTATACATACATTCACACATGCATTTTTACAAACATAAAAACATGCATTTATACATGCATTCACACATACATTTATACATACATTTATACAAACATAACCACATGCATTTATACATACATTCACACATGCATTTATACATGCATTTATACATACATTCACACATGCATTTATACATGCATTCACACATGCATTCACACATGCATATATACATGCATTTATACATACATTCACACATGCATTTATACAAACATAAACACATGCATTTATACATGCATTTATACATACATTCACACATGCATTTATACATGCATTTATACATACATTCACACATGCATTTATACAAACATAAACACATGCATTTATACATGCATTTATACATACATTCACATGCATTTATACAAACATAAACACATGCATTTATACATGCATTTATACATACATTCACACATGCATTTATACATGCATTTATACATACATTCACACATGCATTTATACATACATAAACACATGCATTTATACATGCATTTATACATACATTCACACATGCATTTATACAAACATAAACACATGCATTTATACATGCATTTATACATACATTCACACATGCATTTATACAAACATAAACACATGCATTTATACATGCATTTATACATACATTCACACATGCATTTATACAAACATAAACACATGCATTTATACATGCATTTATACATACATTCACACATGCATTTATACAAACATAAACACATGCATTTATACATGCATTTATACATACATTCACACATGCATTTATACATACATAAACACATGCATTTATACATACATTCACACATGCATTTATACATGCATAAACACATACATTTATACATGGATTTATACATATATTCACACATGCATTTATACATGCATAAACACATGCATTTATACATACATTTATACAAACATTCACACATGCATTTATACATGCATTCACACATGCATTTATACATGCATTTATACATACATTTATACAAACATTCACACATGCATTTATACATGCATTCACACATGCATTTATACATGCATTCACACATGCATTTATACATGCATTCATACATGCATTTATACATGCATTCACACATGCATTTATACATGCATTCACACATGCATTTATACATACATTCATACAAACATAACCACATGCATTTATACATACATTCACACATGCATTTATACATGCATTCACACATGCATTTATACATATATTCACACATGCATTTATACATGCATAAACACATGCATTTATACATACATTTATACAAACATTCACACATGCATTTATACATGCATTCACGCATGCATTTATACATGCATTCACACATGCATTTATACATGCATAAACACATGCATTTATACATACATTTATACAAACATTCACACATGCATTTATACATGCATTCACGCATGCATTTATACATGCATTCACACATGCATTTATACATGCATTCATACATGCATTTATACATACATTCACACATGCATTTATACATGCATTCACACATGCATTTATACATGCATTCACACATGCATTTATACATGCATTTATACAAACATAACCACATGCATTTATACATGCATTTATACATGCATTTATACAAACATAAACACATGCATTTATACATACATAAACACATGCATTTATACATACATAAACACATGCATTTATACATACATAAACACATGCATTTATACATACATTCACACATGCATTTATACATACATTTATACATACATTTATACAAACATAACCACATGCATTTATACATGCATTTATACATACATTTATACAAACATAACCACATGCATTTATACATACATTTATACATACATTTATACATACATTTATACAAACATAACCACATGCATTTATACATACATTTATACATACATTTATACAAACATAACCACATGCATTTATACATGCATTTATACATGCATTTATACAAACATAAACACATGCATTTATACATACATAAACACATGCATTTATACATACATAAACACATGCATTTATACATACATAAACACATGCATTTATACATACATTCACACATGCATTTATACATGCATTTATACAAACATAAACACATGCATTTATACATACATTCACACATGCATTTATACATGCATTTATACATGCAAAAACACATGCATTTATACATGCATTTATACATACATAAACACATGCATTTATACATACATTCACACATGCATTTATACATACATTCACACATGCATTTATACATGCATTTATACATGCATAAACACATACATTTATACATGGATTTATACATATATTCACACATGCATTTATACATACATAAACACATGCATTTATACATACATAAACACATGCATTTATACATGCATTCACACATGCATTTATACATGCATTCACACATGCATTTATACATGCATTCACACATGCATTTATACATGCATTCACACATGCATTTATACATGCATTCACACATGCATTTATACATGCATTCACACATGCATTTATACATGCATAAACACATACATTTATACATGGATTTATACATATATTCACACATGCATTTATACATTCATTCACACATGCATTTATACATGCATTTATACATGCATAAACACATACATTTATGCATGGATTTATACATATATTCACACATGCATTTATACATACATAAACACATTCATTTATACATACATAAACACATGCATTTATACATGCATTCACACATGCATTTATACATGCATTCACACATGCATTTATACATGCATTCACACATGCATTTATACATGCATTCACACATGCATTTATACATACATTTATACAAACATAAACACATGCATTTATACATACATTTATATATGCATTTATATATGCATTTATACAAACATAAACACATGCACTTATACATACATTTATACATGCATTTATATATGCATTCACACATGCATTTATACATTCATTCACACATGCATTTATACATTCATTCACACATGCATTTATACATAAATAAGCACATGCATTTATATATAAATAAACACATGCATTTATACATACATTTATACATGCATTTATATATGCATTCACACATGCATTTATACATTCATTTATACATACATGAACACATACATTTATACATGCATTTATACATACATTTATACATGCATTTATACATAAATAAGCACATGCATTTATACATGCATTTATACATGCATTTATATATGCATTTATATATGCATTTATACATATATTCACACATGCATTTATACATACATTTATACATACATTTATATATGCATTTATACATGCATTCATACATACATTTATACATATATTTATACATAAATAAGCACATGCATTTATACATAAATAAACACATGAATTTATACATACATTTATACATGCATTTATACATACATTTATACATGCATTTATACATAAATAAGCACATGCATTCATACATAAATAAACACATGAATTTATACATACATTTATACACGCATTTATACATAAATAAACACATGCATTTATACATGCATAAACACATGCATTTATACATACATTTATACAAACATTCACACATGCATTTATACATACATTCACACATGCATTTATACATGCATTTATACATACATTCACACATGCATTTATACAAACATAAACACATGCATTTATACATACATAAACACATACATTTATACATGCATTTATACAAACATAAACACATGCATTTATACATACATTCACACATGCATTTATACATGCATTTATACATGCATTTATACATGCAAAAACACATGCATTTATACATACATTTATACATACATAAACACATGCATTTATACATGCAAAAACACATGCATTTATACATGCATTTATACATACATAAACACATGCATTTATACATGCATTCACACATGCATTTATACATGGATTTATACATATATTCACACATGCATTTATACATTCATTCACACATGCATTTATACATGCATTTATACATGCATAAACACATACATTTATACATGGATTTTTTACATATATTCACACATGCATTTATACATTCATTCACACATGCATTTATACATGCATTTATACATACATAAACACATGCATTTATACATACATAAACACATGCATTTATACATGCATTCACACATGCATTTATACATGAGTTCACACATGCATTTATACATGCATTTATACAAACATAAACACATGCATTTATACATTCATTCACAAATGCATTTATACATACATTTATACAAACATAAACACATGCATTTATACATACATTTATATATGCATTTATATATGCATTTATACAAACATAAACACATGCACTTATACATACATTTATACATGCATTTATATATGCATTCACACATGCATTTATACATACATTTATACATACATTTATATATGCATTTATATATGCATTTATACATAAATAAGCACATGCATTTATACATAAATAAACACATGCATTTATACATTCATTCACACATGCATTTATATATGCATTTATTTATGCATTTATACATACATTTATACATGCATTTATACATAAATAAGCACATGCATTTATACATAAATAAACACATGCATTTATACATTCATTTATACATACATTTATACATAAATAAACACATGCATTTATATATGCATTTAAACATACATTTATACATAAATAAACATATGCATTTATACATACATTTATACATGCATTTATACATACATTTATACATGCATTTATACATACATAAACACATACATTTATACATGCATTTATATATGCATTTATACAAACATCAACACATGCATTTATACATGCATTTATACATACATTTATACATGCATTTATACATACATTTATACATACATAAACACATACATTTATACATGCATTTATATATGCATTTATACATGCATTTATACATACATTTATACAAACATCAACACATGCATTTATACATACATTCACACATGCATTTATACATGCATTCACACATGCATTTATACATACATTTATACAAACATAAACACATGCATTTATACATACATTTATACATACATTTATATATGCATTCACACATGCATTTATACATTCATTCACACATGCATTTATACATACATTTATACATGCATTTATACATACATTTATACATAAATAAACATATGCATTTATACATACATAAGCACATGCATTTATACATAAATAAACACATGCATTTATACATACATTTATACATGCATTTATATATGCATTCACACATGCATTTATACATTCATTCACACATGCATTTATACATACATTTATACATGCATTTATACATACATTTATACATAAATAAACATATGCATTTATACATACATTTATACATGCATTTATACATACATTTATACATAAATAAACACATGCATTTATACATACATTTATACATACATAAACACATACATTTATACATGCATTTATATATGCATTTATACAAACATCAACACATGCATTTATACATTCATGTATACATGCATTTTAGAAACATAAATACATGCATTTATACATGCATTTATACAAACACAAACACATGCATTTATACATACATTTATACAAACATCAACACATGCATTTATACATACATTCACACATGCATTTATACATACATTTATACATACATTTATACATACATTTATACAAACATAAACACATGCATTTATACATACATTTATACATACATTTATACAAACATCAACACATGCATTCACACATGCATTTATACATACATTTATACATGCATTTATATATACATTTATATATGCATTTATATATGCATTTATTCATACATTTATACAAACATTCACACATACATTTATACAATCATTCACACATGCATTTATACATTCATTCACACATGCATTTATACAATCATTCACACATGCATTTATACATTCATTCACACATGCATTTATACAAACATTCACACATGCATTTATACAATCATTCACACATGCATTTATACATTCATTCACACATGCATTTATACATGCATTCACACATGCATTTATACATGCATTCACACATGCATTTATACATACATTTATACAAACATAAACACATGCATTTATACATACATTTATATATGCATTTATATATGCATTTATACAAACATAAACACATGCACTTATACATACATTTATACATGCATTTATATATGCATTCACACATGCATTTATACATTCATTCACACATGCATTTATACATTCATTCACACATGCATTTATACATAAATAAGCACATGCATTTATATATAAATAAACACATGCATTTATACATACATTTATACATGCATTTATATATGCATTCACACATGCATTTATACATTCATTTATACATACATGAACACATACATTTATACATGTATTTATACATACATTTATACATGCATTTATACATAAATAAGCACATGCATTTATACATGCATTTATACATGCATTTATATATGCATTTATATATGCATTTATACATATATTCACACATGCATTTATACATACATTTATACATACATTTATATATGCATTTATACATGCATTCATACATACATTTATACATATATTTATACATAAATAAGCACATGCATTTATACATAAATAAACACATGAATTTATACATACATTTATACATGCATTTATACATACATTTATACATGCATTTATACATAAATAAGCACATGCATTCATACATAAATAAACACATGAATTTATACATACATTTATACACGCATTTATACATAAATAAACACATGCATTTATACATGCATAAACACATGCATTTATACATACATTTATTCAAACATTCACACATGCATTTATACATACATTCACACATGCATTTATACATGCATTTATACATACATTCACACATGCATTTATACAAACATAAACACATGCATTTATACATACATAAACACATACATTTATACATGCATTTATACAAACATAAACACATGCATTTATACATACATTCACACATGCATTTATACATGCATTTATACATGCATTTATACATGCAAAAACACATGCATTTATACATACATTTATACATACATAAACACATGCATTTATACATGCAAAAACACATGCATTTATACATGCATTTATACATACATAAACACATGCATTTATACATGCATTCACACATGCATTTATACATGGATTTATACATATATTCACACATGCATTTATACATTCATTCACACATGCATTTATACATGCATTTATACATGCATAAACACATACATTTATACATGGATTTTTTACATATATTCACACATGCATTTATACATTCATTCACACATGCATTTATACATGCATTTATACATACATAAACACATGCATTTATACATACATAAACACATGCATTTATACATGCATTCACACATGCATTTATACATGAGTTCACACATGCATTTATACATGCATTTATACAAACATAAACACATGCATTTATACATTCATTCACAAATGCATTTATACATACATTTATACAAACATAAACACATGCATTTATACATACATTTATATATGCATTTATATATGCATTTATACAAACATAAACACATGCACTTATACATACATTTATACATGCATTTATATATGCATTCACACATGCATTTATACATACATTTATACATACATTTATATATGCATTTATATATGCATTTATACATAAATAAGCACATGCATTTATACATAAATAAACACATGCATTTATACATTCATTCACACATGCATTTATATATGCATTTATTTATGCATTTATACATACATTTATACATGCATTTATACATAAATAAGCACATGCATTTATACATAAATAAACACATGCATTTATACATTCATTTATACATACATTTATACATAAATAAACACATGCATTTATATATGCATTTAAACATACATTTATACATAAATAAACATATGCATTTATACATACATTTATACATGCATTTATACATACATTTATACATGCATTTATACATACATAAACACATACATTTATACATGCATTTATATATGCATTTATACAAACATCAACACATGCATTTATACATGCATTTATACATACATTTATACATACATAAACACATACATTTATACATGCATTTATATATGCATTTATACATGCATTTATACATACATTTATACAAACATCAACACATGCATTTATACATACATTCACACATGCATTTATACATGCATTCACACATGCATTTATACATACATTTATACAAACATAAACACATGCATTTATACATACATTTATACATACATTTATATATGCATTCACACATGCATTTATACATTCATTCACACATGCATTTATACATACATTTATACATGCATTTATACATACATTTATACATAAATAAACATATGCATTTATACATACATAAGCACATGCATTTATACATAAATAAACACATGCATTTATACATACATTTATACATGCATTTATATATGCATTCACACATGCATTTATACATTCATTCACACATGCATTTATACATACATTTATACATGCATTTATACATACATTTATACATAAATAAACATATGCATTTATACATACATTTATACATGCATTTATACATACATTTATACATAAATAAACACATGCATTTATACATACATTTATACATACATAAACACATACATTTATACATGCATTTATATATGCATTTATACAAACATCAACACATGCATTTATACATACATTCACACATGCATTTATACATACATTTATACATACATTTATACATACATTTATACAAACATAAACACATGCATTTATACATACATTTATACATACATTTATACAAACATCAACACATGCATTCACACATGCATTTATACATACATTTATACATGCATTTATATATACATTTATATATGCATTTATATATGCATTTATTCATACATTTATACAAACATTCACACATACATTTATACAATCATTCACACATGCATTTATACATTCATTCACACATGCATTTATACAATCATTCACACATGCATTTATACATTCATTCACACATGCATTTATACAAACATTCACACATGCATTTATACAATCATTCACACATGCATTTATACATTCATTCACACATACATTTATTCATACATTTATACAAACATTCACACATGCATTTATACATGCATTCACAAATGCATTTATACATACATTTATACAAACATAAACACATGCATTTATACATACATTTATACATGCATTTATATATGCATTTATACATAAATAAGCACATGCATTTATATATGCATTCACACATGCATTTATACATTCATTCACACATGCATTTATACAAACATAAACACATGTTTTTATACAAACATAAACACATGTTTTATACATAAAGGTATACATGCATTTTAGAAACATAAATACATGCATTTATACATGCATTTATATATGCATTTATTCATACATTTATACATGAATTTATACATACATTTATAAATGCATTCACACATGCATTTATACATACATTTATATATGCATTTATACATACATTTATACATGCATTTATATATGCATTTATACATACATTCACACATGCATTTATACATGCGTTTATACATACATTTATACAAACATAAACACATGCATTTATACATGCATTTATACATTCATTCACACATGCATTTATACATGCATTTATACATGCATTTATACATACAAACATGTATAAATGCATGTGTGAATGTATGTATAAATGCATGTGTTAATGAATGTATAAATGCATGTGTGAATGAATGTATAAATGCATGTGTGAATGAATGTATAAATGCATGTGTGAATGAATGTATAAATGAATGTATAAATGCATGTGTGAATGAATGTATAAATGCATGTGTGAATGAATGTATAAATGCATGTGTGAATGAATGTATAAATGCATGTGTGAATGAATGTATAAATGCATGTGTGAATGCATGTATAAATGAATGTATAAATGCATGTGTGAATGAATGTATAAATGCATGTGTGAATGAATGTATAAATGAATGTATAAATGCATGTGTGAATGAATGTATAAATGCATGTGTGAATGAATGTATAAATGCATGTGTGAATGAATGTATAAATGAATGTATAAATGCATGTGTGAATGTATGTATAAATGCATGTGTTAATGAATGTATAAATGAATGTATAAATGCATGTGTGAATGCATGTGTGAATGAATGTATAAATGCATGTGTGAATGAATGTATAAATGCATGTGTGAATGAATGTATAAATGCATGTATAAATGCATGTGTGAATGAATGTATAAATGCATGTGTGAATGAATGTATAAATGCATGTGTTAATGAATGTATAAATGCATGTGTGAATGTATGTATAAATGCATGTGTGAATGAATGTATAAATGTATGTGTTAATGAATGTATAAATGCATGTGTGAATGTATGTATAAATGCATGTGTGAATGAATGTATAAATGTATGTATAAATGAATGTATAAATGCATGTGTGAATGAATGTATAAAAGCATGTGTGAATGAATGTATAAATGAATGTGTTTATGTTTGTATAAATGAATGTATAAATGCATGTGTGAATGAATGTATAAATGCATGTGTGAATGAATGTATAAATGCATGTGTTAATGAATGTATAAATGCATGTGTGAATGTATGTATAAATGCATGTGTGAATGAATGTATAAATGTATGTATAAATGAATGTATAAATGCATGTGTGAATGAATGTATAAAAGCATGTGTGAATGAATGTATAAATGAATGTATAAATGCATGTGTGAATGCATGTATAAATGCATGTGTGAATGAATGTATAAATGCATGTGTGAATGAATGAATGTATAAATGCAAGTTAAAGACTGAACATGTATTTGTTACGATATAAAACATGCATTTGTTAAGATATAAGCGTTGCACCAATGGGATAAGAACAACACTTAACATTTCCCATCGCCTCCAACAAAGACGTCGCCGTATCCACGCCGTTCGCCGGGCGGTGCCATTTGGTCGAACCACTTCCATGTCTTTCGGTTTGACCCACTCCGGCTGTTGTGGTCCTTTACCTGCCGGTAATCACTCTTCAGCTTGTCTCGGCACTGCTGAGAATTCCGGTGATAGCATGGTTAGCCATCAGCTTCTCATTTCGTGTCGCTCCGTCCAGTTCCTTCTGTATACGGTCCTCGGCCACCACACACAGAAAGGTCTGCACCTCGCTCACTGTCCTTGGGTTGGCTTTCCTTCTCTGGTCTTCCATCTTCGCAATTCTGTTTATTCTCTGTTGCTTTCGCAGGTGTGTTTTCCCCGAGCTTCGTGGCGTGTATGACGTAATTTCACCTGACCAATCAGTGGACAGCACTGATCACGTGACGTTTTAGCACCGACTAGTACCGACTAGACCCACCTCTGAAGCAGGTACTTACCGGGGCTAAAAATTGTAACGGGTCCCACCTTCAACCCGTGGTGGAAAAGCTCCCAACCAGGTTAGAGTGGGACCGTGTAGAGCTGTGTTGGTACAAAAATGTTCGGTGGAAAAGGGGCAATAGAGGCCACAAATTGGGCTGATAACCAAAGCTGTGCAGAACCTGCAGAACCTTATAAACCGAACTCATGGATTCCTCAGTTCAGTTAAAAAAAACACAAAATATAGACTGTTTCAGGAACATTTTATTGCATAAAAATGAAAAGCGAGTCATTATACATCAAAGTTTTGTATTATTTCACAATCATGCTGCCAAAAATTCCACAAAGTATTAAAAAAAAGCTTCAGAGTTCAACATCAGCACGTCACCACGAGTTGAATCACACACTAAAGTATATATAGATCTATATATATCTGAATATTCTTAAATATTTGAGTTTGTTTGGGCGGGTCGTCAGTGTAAAACACACAACATTCAAATCTGACTCTGTCTCATGTCACCTTTATAAAAACGCATTACTTTATAAAAACTTCTTTTTTTTTTTTATGGCACATTTAAACATCTGTAACATCCAGAAAACACCAGACACAACTTTAACCACCAGGGTCTAATCAGAGTAAAGTTCCTCAGTGAGCAGCAGGCGGGGCCTGTTTTCAGGAGGCGGGGGCGTGTCCTGAACATGCTAAATATGTACCAGATTCATATATTTCTTCTTTTCTTTTAAGGCCATTAAACTTTTAACTGGTTCAGTTCTGCAACATTTGATCCGGGCTTGATTGGGCTTGCCGGTAAATGAAGCTAAATGTTCTAAATAGCTTATATCTATAGAGTCCTGATTCTGAGCCGTTTCTCTGATCTCACGTTTGTTCGACACATCGTCTGAATTATTTCAGAGTTCATTTCTTCTTTTTAAAAACAAAAAAACAGTCAAACCGAAGTGTAAATCTTTAAAATATCATCCTTAAAAGCCACAGAATAACAAACAGACAGACACAGAACATGACAGGAAGTGACATCATCACTAAAACGGGCACAGAATCTGATCTAAGACCAGAGCTCACACAGCACCATGACACACGATTCACAGAAGAAGACGAGCGGCTGAATCTGAATGTTCTGCGTTTGTTTTTCCTTCAGGAGGAGAAGAAGAGATCTTCCAGCAGAAAGGAGGCGAGTCAAACATTCTGAATAAAAACAATCATAGAAAGTTGCTTTATTTCAGCCGTGAGTGTGCAAAGACCTTAAAACATCTGTCAGATGTGAATGTGATGAGGCCAACACAGCAGGTAACATCTGGATTAACTGTAAGAGCATTTTGTTGGGAATTCTCCTTTAATCGTCCTTTTCTGAAGCTTTTGGGTTGACGTGACATTTCTTCACACTGAGCCGGTGCGTCAGGAGGAGCTAAAGCTGGGCTAAAACATCTGTTTTAACATCTGTTTTCTGCTCATATTTAACATGAAAAACATTCCGTCTGAAATAATCTGTGATATATTAAATGTAATCCCTTTCTTTCCAGCTTATAATCCTTTTAAAATACTTCTTTTGTGAGGTATCAGTGGTGAGTAAAGATGTGGATTTAAAGGAGAATTCTGCAGGTTTTCTGACAGCAGAATCATCCTTTAAGGCGACTCCGGAGCCTGTTTGTTCTCAGACTTATTGCAGGTTTCTGATGTCCAACGGACGGAGGAACATCGACCGACCGGTTGCCGTGGCGTCGGAGCCTCGGCTTCCAGCTGCGGTTGCCGTGGCGACAAACACGGCTAATCTCATGTGACATCACGCAGCGTCCCGCAGTATCACATCAACGATCAACAAGGTTTGAAGAAGTCCTCGTAGAAAAAAACGTCCTCTTTAACGGGCGGATGGACGGAGAGGGTGGAGGGAACTGACGGAGGGAACTGATGGAGGGAACTGATGGAGGGAACTGACGGAGGGAACTGACGGAGGGAACTGACGGAGGGAACTGATGGGTTCATTCTGAGGAACGAGGGAACAAACGGGCCTACTGCTGATCTTTGCTGGAGAGGAAATCTGAGGAGGAGCCGTTGGTTTCTGTCCTCTGAGATGATGAGAACTTCATCCCTCCAGAGTTCTCCTCTTTGATATGTGAACCTGCAGAGACAAACACAGCCATGAAGCTTAAATATGTGAACCTGCAGAGACAAACACAGCCATGAAGCTTAAATATGTGAACCTGCAGAGACAAACACAGCCATGAAGCTTTGAAGCTCCACTGATGACCAATGAAAAGCCTGATGTTGCTCTTCTTCACTCACTGGAGCCGGATTTCCATTCAGTTAAAGTTTGTAATGAATGAATGAAAGGCTGTGTTCCAAACCGCATACTTCTCCTACTACTCCTACTAACTTTAACTTTTTTTAAGTTCCCGGATGCATACTAGATTCTCCTAAATGTTGGGTATGCATCATGAGGTTACTACTCATACTCAAACTACCCAAGATGCAACGTAACGGGACGTCGCCGATCGTCATTTCCTGTCAAAACGGCAGTTTCAAGCTAGCTACAACGAGGGTAGGTTCACTTCCTGTTTTCAAAACAAAAGCACCAATTGTATGGTAATGGCTTTCCCTATGATAAAAGGCAACGGGTATTTTATTTTGTGAAAATAACAGGAAGTGCGTTAGCTCACTGCGGCTAGCTTTAGTAGCGCCGAATTCGTGGGAACAAAATTGTAAACAGCCGGTATTTTGTCAGGTTTTCAACACGTTGGGGATCTAAACGACTACTTTCTCTCCTGAAAATGTTTCAAATGTTGCTAAAGTTTACAGAGTTTAGAGCTTAAGAGAAATCAGCTTCAGGCCGGCTGATTTCGGCTCGGGCAGGAGCGAAATGCATTGTGGGTAAACGCTCTGCATACTGTCTGATCGAGTAGTATGTAATATGCAGTATGTAGTATGCCGTATGTAGTATGGAAGTATGCGGTTTCGAACACAGCCTATGTGTGTTTTTGTGTGTGGTCAGTAGGTGGTGCTGAAGGCCTTCATCCAATCACAGCAGCCGTTGTTACCCGGAAACAGAACTCAGAAGAAGACGCTAATTAAATCCCCGGGTTTGCTCGTATCTGGACATCTTCAGGACTTCCTGTCGTTCACAGTAAGTCACAGCGATGAGTACGGGGAGCCAGCAGGGACATTATTCAGAATGAGCTCGTATACATGTGAAATGGAAGTGATGGCGGTTAGCTTAGCATGCTAATTATATAGTAGTTGGAAAGAACTGTGGAGTATGGAGGAAAGGAGTTTTAGATCTTTGATAGGGGCAACATATGATGTATTGCCAACTCCCCAGAACCTAAAACTCTGGGTAAATGGAGACCCGTTATGTTCGTTATGTTCAAGTACTGCAACTCTAAAGCATATTTTGTCAGGCTGTAAGGTTAGTCTGTCACAAGGCCGGTATATATGGGGACATGACCAAGTCTTAAGAAGCTTAGCTGCAGGTGTTGAAGATAAACGAAGGCAGGTAAACTTAGGAGGGTCTAAGGTGAAGAGAGTTGCAATTCAGTTTGTTCAAGAGGGGGAGAAAGTTAATGAGATGATAAGGAGGAAAGGCAGCTTGGAGGATGCTTGTGATTGGGAGATGCAGGTAGATTTAGGAAATAAGCTTGTTGTTCCCCAGGAGATAGCCTCTACAAATCTAAGGCCTGATATAGTCTTGTGGTCTCGGAGTAGAATGAGAGTCTATTTCATAGAGCTGACTGTTCCTTGGGAGGAATTAGTAGCAGAAGCATATAAAAGGAAAAAGCTTAGATATGTGGAGTTGGGGGCAGAAGCAGCGAGGATGGAAGGTTAGAATCTGTCCAGTGGAAGTAGGATGCAGAGGATTTGTTGCAAAGTCTGTTGTCTCATTGCTGAGGGAGCTGGGTGTAAGTGGACAGAGTGTGAGGAAAATAGTGAAGGAAGTGTCAGACGAGGCAGTAAAGTCCAGTCAGTGGATTTGGATTAGAAGAAGCAATAGCAGCTGGGGGCCCAGCAGGGGGGGCACTTAGGGTAAACAGACTTTTGGAAGAAGTTCAGGATATTTAAGTGGAGGGTGTGGCCCATGTGAACCTTTTGAAACCAGGTGGCTATTTTAGGTGAGTTGGCCTGTATGGCTTTGTTTTTGCTGGCATTTTTAGTGATTATAGGACTGTTTATCTGCTGAATCTGCTAGTGTGTCTTCTACTGCCTCCACTGAAACACTGATGAAAGGAGGTTCCCACCTGATGACCCCAATGACATGTTGGTCAGCACTGCTCACTGATCTGTATTATAGGGAATTATTCACTGAGTTTGGTCCATTTTTTTCTTTCTTTTGCAAAAGTTTCTTGTGTTTACCTTAAAAAAAAATACTAGTATGTTGTGGGGAAACGTTCTGAAGTCGAGCTGCTGAGCAGATGTTGGTGTTCTGATAAAGTGTGTGGTTGGCTACTAAAGTTAAAGTTAACTAATCATACCAACTTTTGGAGTCGGTCAAACACCTTCTGGTTTAACTGAGATGCTTTCCGTATCAAGTGAAAACAAATGTTATTCCACATAGTGGAAGGTTTTTTCCCGGTTTATATAGGATGAGTGCATGATGTTTCAGTAATGTGTGAAAGAGTTTAGGATCCAAAAAAATGTATTGATTCTTGAGGAAATGGGTTAATTTGACTTTATTTGAGATCATTTCATTATTGTGTGTATGCAAGCTCATACTGAATAATGTCCCTGGTGGCTCCCCAAAGATCACTTCCTGTTTACCTCACTTCTTGTTGTGTTGCTAGCTCCTCTTGGCTCAGTGAATATTATTAAATTCCTCATTATAGTGGCTATAATGGCTAGTATCTCACATTATAAACTTTTGTGAAAACATACTTTTGCTGCATTGTCAATTCTGCACTCTTCTATTAGTGAATGTAAAGTCTGCTAGCTTAGCCTGGCTGTTAGCGCTGTCCCTCCATCACTGTTAGCTAGCCAAATTCCAGGAGTGTAAGTAACAATGCTAACTCTATTATGTGTTCCTCCTCCAGCTGCCAGCAGGAAGCTTGTGATTCATCACCAACCTGGCCACATTTCTAATAGATTTTATTGGGAAAACCCTGTTTTTTTTAGGCTCCAAAGTCAGAAATGTGGCATTAGAGATGCCAGTGATAACAGTAAAAATCCTTCCCGCCTCCCACAAGGGACAGAAAGATAAACATGTTTATTTTCAGCCCGCTCTTCTTCTTCTGCGTGTTTACCTGCGCCGTGCTCCAGGTCGGCCGGCGGCGGCTGGGCGCCCGAGGCCGGAGGGGGCGGCGACGGGTAATCGGGGGGAGTCTCGTTCTCGTCGCCCGACACGTTTCTGGGAACTCCCGTTACCATGACGCCACAGAGACTGACCGGTCGCTTAGCGATGGGCAGCTTCCTCTCTGGGAGACGGAGATGAAACGGAAACATGTTTCTTTGTGGTTCAAGTTTAGTTTAACCTTCAAATACTTTGATCTAGATAGATAGATACTTTATTCATCCCAATTTGGGAAATTGTTTTCTTGCAGCAGCATTCAGTAAAAGATATGAAAACAATTAAAGTAAAAACAAGCAAATATAAAATAAAAATAGTGAATAAACATTCGCTATGTACAAATCTACAGTATGAAGACTTTTTTTTTATCTAATGAGAATAAGCTGAAATGTGTGTAAAATCCTCTTTAATCAGATCCGTGCTGTTGGGTGCGGTCTCTTACTTTTCTTCTGTCCCCTGTATTGCTGTGATTTCTTTCTCTGTTTGGATGCGGCTGACTGCAGATCTCTGGAGCCTGACACAAGCACACGTCAGTGAATGTTGTCCCCCCCCCCACAAACCTTTGAGCCCAGGTGAGCTTTACCTGCGTTCAGCGCGGGCGGCTGCAGCTGGTACCCGGTCAGCTGGCACCAGCCCACCGGGTACAGGTCGGGCGACTCGCAGTCCACCCACTGGTCGTACTCGTCCTCCCAGCCGTCGAAATGTATCCGCAGCAGCCGGTGGACGATGCGGGTCACCGTGGCGACGCAGACCAGCCGGGGCTCCATGAGGTCCACGGCCTCCAGCTTCATGCCGGGACGGAAGCCGTGGTTCGGGACGTCCTGGGGGGGGACAGCCGTGTGAGTTCTGCATGAAAACAGCTGGTTCTGACACAGAGAATCTGCTTTTACAGCAGCGTTTCCTACAGATGTGTATGGGCCTACAGATACCTGGGATGGAACCCTGAAGTTCTGTTGTTTATCTTTAACCACCATGCAGCTGTTACCATGGAAACAACTGCAGATATTCACTTTAAAGCTGCTCAGAACTGAACTAACTCTGGTTCTGACTCAGATTCTGGGTTTATGTTCATGTTGGAACATGTTTCAGTGAATCTCTGCAGCTGTTACCATGGAAACATCTGCAGATATTCACTTTAAAGCTGCTCAGAACTGAACTGACTCACCTTGTTGAACAGGGTCACTGGTGCAGCCACAGACTTACTCTGCTTCAGGTACTCGAACCACCTGAAGGGAAGAATGGTGTAACCTAGGAAAAGCAGAAATCACACCATCACTCAGACACATGTTTCTCAGCACACCTGAAACAGAGACGAACAGAACAGCTTCTTTATCAGCAATCTGCAGATGTTTGATGATCCAGGACAGCAGACCAGTTTGGGCTGAACACAGCACAAAGGTTGCAGGGACTCCTGAACTCATTAAAAGAGGAAACAACCGTCTTCTTCTAACATTCGATGTTAGCGAGCAAAGAGAAGAGGGTCTGCGTTGGTAAATATCTTGAGACTCGGGACCTTACAATCACTGAGCGAGTCGGTAACCTCGGAGTGTTGATAGACTCAGATCTGACTTTCAGCAGCCACATCAAAGCTGTCACCAAGGCAGCTTTTTACCATCTCAGAAACATCAACAGAATTAAAGGTTTCCAGGAGAAACTCCTCCATGCATTTGTGGCACCCCTGAGAGGGAATGGCCACATTATTATTTCTTATAAAACGGGTAAAACGTGTTTATGGGACATTTTTCATTAATTTATGTATTTATTTTATTTTATTTAAAATTAGAGAACCAACGAAATGGGTAATTTGATTGTTGGGAAAGCAGTGGGGCAGAACGTTGTGGTCGCTCCAGGTGTTCAGGGGTACGGTAAGGATCCCCACATTCTGGAGGAAAACGAGGCGCATCGTGTCTTCACCTGCTTTTACATATTTGCCATCGCGGTCCCCATCCTTGGGACCCGTAACACATTCATCTCCAGCAGACTCCATCACTGTAACTTTTAACTGGACTTCCCACAAAGAGCATTAAACATCTGCAGCTCATCCAGAACGCTGCTGCTGGAGTTTTAACCCGGACTAAGAGATCTGAACACATCACAGCAGCTTTAAAATCTTTACTCTGGCTTCCAGTCAGTCACAGAATAGATTTTAAAAGCCTGCTGATGGTTTACATCTGTGATATCTTCAGAGAATATAAAGCCAGCAGAGCTCTTAGATCCAAGGACTCAGGTCAGCTGGTCCAGTCCAGAGTCCAGACTAAACATGGAGAAGCAGCATTTAGCTGTTATGCTGCAAACAAGTGGAACAAACTGCCAGTGGAGATTAAACTTTCACCCAATGGAGACATTTTTAAATCCAGGTTAAAGACATTTCTGTTCTCATGTGTCTATGCATGAAATCTGCACGCTATCTTTGAACTTATCTGGACTGTTGCTGGTTTTTAAATTCATTTAAATGATTTTATTTGTTTCTCTTTATATTCTTTTATGTATTTTTAATGCTTCTTCCACTCCCTGCTGCAATGCTTTTATTTTATGTGAAGCACTTTGAACTGTTTGTACATGAAATGTGCTATACAAATAAATTTGATTTGATTTGAAAAACACAACCCTGGGATTTATTTAGCTCCCTTTCTTTGAAACACTCGACATACATAAAATGCCTGAACATGCTGAGAACCTTTCCCCGACTTCTCTGCTGATAAAATCTAAGGCAGCTCCTAACTCTAGAACAGGGAACTGGCGGCCCTCGTCCTCACTCAGTACGGCCCGCAAATAGTAATTTGATCAATAATAATTTAATAATTTAAAAAAAAAAACTTGTAATTAGCGGGGCCCGGGCCGCTTTCCGCAACAGCGAATAGGAAAGTCCAGAGCCATGGCCACTAGCAGTGGCAAAAAGAGAAAACTGGACCGAAAAAATCGCATTTTTCAGCCAAAAAGGGAAGAAGAGTACCTCTTCAGTTTTGTTCTTTGTTATGAAGGAGTTGAAATTCTTGAAAAACTTTTTTTAAGCAAATGTTTTGTCTTTAATTGCTTATTAAGGACGTGTTAAAATATGCATTTATATGCAGAAAATAGTTGTATGTTTGTGCAATAAACACACAGATATAAATTCATATAAAATGTGTTCTTATTGAGAATCATTTGCAGCGTCTTTCATATCCAATTATTGGAAGTGCGCGGTAATGTGGCCCTCCAATGATAGTGCATGGAAGCTGCCCATCCCTGATCTAGAGGAGCTCAGAGTGAAGCCAGCGGTACCTCTGGGGGGCGTCAGCTCGATGTTGTTGATCTCACAGAAGCCAGCGGGGAAGATGGAGGGAGACGTGGAGTGATAGCAGAACCAGTCTGAACCGTCCGCCGCCTCCGAGCCGTCGATGCCGATCATCAGGTACCCGTCTGCCAGCACCTGGTGGAGGAGGAGCACAGGTTACTCCAGAGGCCCGGCAGAGGCCCAGCAGGCCAGAGGCCCGGCAGGCCCGGCAGGCCCGGCAGGCCCGGCAGGCCCGGCAGGCCCGGCAGGCCAGGCAGGCCCGGCAGGCCAGAGGCCCGGCAGGCCCGGCAGGCCCGGCAGGCCCGGCAGGCCCAGCAGGCCCAGCAGGCCCGGCAGGCCAGAGGCCCAGCAGGCCAGAGGCCCAGCAGGCCAGAGGCCCAGCAGGCCCAGCAGGCCAGAGGCCCAGCAGGCCAGAGGCCCAGCAGGCCCAGCAGGCCCGGCTCCCGCTCACCTTCCTCACTGTGGCCACGCAGATGGCCGACAGGTTCAGGGGGTCGATGGCTTCCAGCTTCATCCCGTCCTCGAACCAAGATCCGGTCTGATCCACCTCCTTCACCTGCAGGAGACACAGCGGTGACATCATTAATAACCCTACAGATGTTTAATAACCCTACAGATGTTTAATAAACCTACAGACGGGTCCATTCACTGCTTCAGAACATCATTCTGCTTCTTCCTCTGAACACAGTCAGTCTGCTGTTCTACAACCACAATAACTGAGAAAAGGTTTCAAATCTCAGAAAAAAAAAAACCACCAACCCAACAAAAACTACTCTGCAGGTTCACCAGGAAAGAGTTCACATTGAGTGATCAGGCCACCATTAAAGAAGAGTTTGGGGTCCCGTGAACAGAGGCTGGAGCTCCTCAACACGTTCTGGGGTCAGATCCCAGATAAGAACTACTTGGACTCCTCACAGAAAAACAATCATTTAAATAAAAACACAGAAAAAGTAGCTTTCTAGCAGCTGCATTCACTCATCCACAGAACTAAACTGCTTTAAAGGGACCATCCGGGATTTTGGACACAGGACCTCATTTCCAAGTCAGCCAGGGTGTAAGAAATGTGTCCAGGTGTTTTTTTTGCATTCCATGCAGTCCTTGTGAAATCCCATATCCCTGTTGCTAAGCTAGTGCAAGTGAACGGCTATGCTCTAGCCTGCCCCAAAAACACTCTATAACCTATTTATTTCACACTGAAAGAAACTCAATTATCATGGCACCGCATACACTTTTAGAGTTATGTTTGCGAACTTCGAGAAGGACTTTGTGAAGTCGTCAGGACTGAAATGATCACTGCAGATCACCCGGGTACGTAGCGTCTCCATCGGCGTGTTGATGTCTAGTCCTGCAGCCAAGAGCCAGAGTTTGGTTCTTTCCACATCTTTTACCGGAAAATAGTGAAAACTTGCCGGTACCCATCTGTGGGCTTTATTGTTGCAGTTTATATATGCACATTGATGTACCATGTTGCTATGTCGCTGTTTTTTAATATACTATTCGATCCGAAAGCGAGTTGTACAACTAGCCTTGCTAAGCGACGTCTCTTGCGCCTCACCTGTTGTTGACAGTGTGGTTACATCACAACTGAAGACAGCGAGGTAAAATTCCGCTCACCCCGAGAAAATAGTCCCTCAACATTTTAAAATCCAGGCAGTGCTAGGTCGGTTTTATTTCAAACCTCATTATATGAAGACAAACATTTACATTCGGAGCCTGGCATAATTACGGTTTTGTTTTGAATGTTGTTTAAACTGGATAAGACTGTTTTTGGGACAGGCTAGAGCATAGCCGTTCACTTGCGCTAGCTTAGCAACAGGGATATGGGATTTCACAAGGACTGCATGGAATGCAAAAAAAAACACCTGGACACATTTCTTACACCCTGGCTGACTTGGAAATGAGGTCCTGTGTCCAAAATCCCGGATGGTCACTTTAAATTCCTGCTTTAGTTCCTGCAGCTTTAACTGGTTCCTGGAGCTCTAACTGGTTCCTGCTGCTCTAACTGGTTCCTGCAGCTCTAACTGGTTTCTGAAGCTTTAACTGGTTCCTGCAGCTTTAACTGGTTCCTGGAGCTCTAACTGGTTCCTGCAGCTCTAACTGGTTCCTGCTGCTCTAACTGGTTCCTGCAGCTCTAACTGGTTTCTGAAGCTTTAACTGGTTCCTGCAGCTTTAACTGGTTCCTGGAGCTCTAACTGGTTCCTGCAGCTCTAACTGGTTCCTGCTGCTCTAACTGGTTCCTGCAGCTCTAACTGGTTTCTGAAGCTTTAACTGGTTCCTGCAGCTTTAACTGGTTCCTGGAGCTCTAACTGGTTCCTGCAGCTCTAACTGGTTCCTGCTGCTCTAACTGGTTCCTGCAGCTCTAACTGGTTCCTGCTGCTCTAACTGGTTCCTGCAGCTTTAACTGGTTCCTGGAGCTCTAACTGGTTCCTGCAGCTCTAACTGGTTCCTGCTGCTCTAACTGGTTCCTGCAGCTCTAACTGGTTTCTGAAGCTTTAACTGGTCCTACAGCTTTAACTGGTTCCTGGAGCTCTAACTGGTTCCTGCAGCTCTAACTGGTTCCTGCTGCTCTAACTGGTTCCTGCAGCTAACTGGTTTCTGAAGCTTTAACTGGTTCCTGCAGCTCTAACTGGTTCCTGGAGCTTTAACTGGTTCAGGATCAGCTCTGCTTTCTGTCCTCAGAGTCAGAACCAAACATGTAGAAGCTGCTTCAGGTTTTATGGATCATATGTGAGGAACAAACTGCAGATAACTGCAGCTCAGAGCCAACTCTTCTTCTTTTACACCAAACCTGAAGACTTTCCTGTTCAACGCTGTATTTAACCAACTGAGGGACCTCTCAGAGTATCAGGTTGAACTCTCCGGCTACATTTTCCCCCTTCAGAGTGAAATAAAAACCTTTAGCAGATGCTCACCTTAGCAAACAGCTGCCCAGGTGCGTCCATCCCACCGTCCAGCTTCTTTGACACATCTGAAACACACAAAGGATCCTCCTGAGTGCCTCCTGCATCCTCAGAGTGCGCTCATCCTCCCAAAGATCCAGACCCACCTGACCGCTTGAAGCGGTGCCCGATGGACCGCGACCAGCCGATGCCGTGGATCAGAGGGCTGTACATGTGGCACCAGAAGTCGTCCGTCCCGTCGTCGCACTCCTCGTACACCAGCCGCAGACGGCCGCCGATCACCTGCAACACCACCAGCGTCAGGAAGACGTTTACAGCATCAGCAGCGGCGGTCCTGGATAGATTTACGCCCTGGGCGAACCATCCCTTACCCCGTCACCAACACAACAACATATTATATTATTTTATTATATATAATCTTAAATACAAAAAGGTTAAAAAAGAAACCACATGTAGCTTACAGAATGGCATGTCCATGTATGTTCGAAGTTATCTAATTCAGCATATAGCTCATAACAATAAAAATAATCCACAGTCAGGACTTCTTGTTGTGTTGCAAACACAAACCAGACCAGGTTGCCTTTGGGTGAAATTAGCTGCATAACATGATGCCTCAATTCTGATTCCAGTTCAGCAAAACTAAAGATCAAATACAGTTGTGGCTAATAGCAACATGTTAGCAAGAGGCTAACAGATAGCCTTTAGCCTACGTCCCTCAGAAATCTGCATCCCTTTATCTTTTGCCCGTTTCTCCTCTTCTTCTCTTTCTAAACTGGGCTAATCAAAGGCTAGGTTAATGCTCAGCCTAAGGGCGTTGCCCTAACTTTTGCCCCACCCAAATGCTTCCAATCGGATCTATACACAATGACCTTTCACCAATCCAAATTAAACAACAATGCACATCACAGCTGCGTAAATTCTGACCAATGAAATATGAACACGCCTCTAAGCCTACCTCCCAGGATCTTATTATCTCCTCCAAATCTGTAATCTTGTAAGCAAAAACAACAATTGAACCACACCCTATTCTTCAACTCAAAATGGCGTTTGTAACACTTTTGTAACAAATTAAGAAAGAGGGAGAAATACCAACCATCATCATGGTATTTCACCATGATGATGATCCAGGATGACTCCACATTATTACCTTTTCTCATTAACGCCGTCCGTTCACCCGTCAATCAGCGGGAGTCTCGTGACGTAAACACATTCATGTAGATGGCTGCCCAGATTTATTTTTACATTTTTCACATAACCCGGTTAGTTACATGAAGGTATATGGGTCTATGTTTATTTTAGGAATGAAATACAGTTTATTTGGATTGGAAGCAGCTTGTGTTGTGGCCTGGGATCAGTATACCCCCCCTCTGGTGCCCACTCCACTAACTTGACATGGAAATGAGCGGTAGTCTAGAACAATGGTTTTCAAAGTGGGGGCCGCCAGGGGGCCTCAGAAAATTGGAGTGAAGATAAGAAAAAAATGCAAAAATAAAAAAATTGAATTAAATTTTTTTTAAACATCATTATAAAAAATTGTCATATTTTTTAAATCAGTATTGTAAAATACAATTTATAATAATATATCATATGGAAATGTTATTTGCCATGCTCGTCTTTCTGATTGGCTGCCAGTCAAAACATCGTAGACCTGGCGGTTTGCGCCTGTTCTGAAGCTGCTCTGCTGCTCAAGCTAGCGTGTAGCTAGCTTAGCCAAAATGGACAGATTTCTGACTTGGAAGAGACCGAAAGAACTGGCCGACTAAAATCAGAAAGTATGAGGCAGCATACATTAAGTTTGGCTTCACAGCCGTACAGAAAAATGGCGTCCTCTGTCTGGAGACCCTCTCAAATGAGTGTTTAAAACCTTCGAAACTTCAGCGTCACCTGATACAAAAACATCCGGCAGACTTCTTCAGACGTAAAGAAGAGCATTTAGTCAGGCTGCATTCACACGGCGAGCTGCTGTCCGTAAATAAAAGAAAGAAAATACCTTCTAAAAGTTGATGTTTCTTTACATATTTTGTAGCAAAGGGGGCCAGAAACTGATACTGTTTGGGGGGCCTTGGCATGGAAAAGCTTGGGAACCCCTGGTCAAGAAAACTGGCGATTTTTTTTTTTTGTGGACGTGCGCCATGGGTGGTCGCCCACATTGCCCATAGCAAAAACCGGCCCTGATAGGCCGCACCTCCACCCACCTGCTCAACCAGAGCCACCCGCGTCCGGCACAGGTGCGTCTTATCCACCACCTCCACCCTCATCTGCTTCTTGAAGGGGAACTGCATGCTCTCCTGCACCTGAGGAGGAGGAGGAGCAGGAAGAGGTCACATGCCGGCGCTCTGGGCGCCCACAGTCTGTCTGTGCCGAGTCCGGTTCACCTTTGAAGAGAAGTCCGGCGGCAGCGTCTTGGACCCCGTCAGTCTTTTGACCAGGAAAGTCTTCCAGTTGGTGAACCTGTGCAGGATGGCTGACGGAGACAAACAGAGCACCTGATCACATCGGCCAATCACAGCACACCGTTAACCCCCCGAGTTATGCAAACCCTGGTTCGGTTAGGGGGTAATGAAAGTATAGAGGGTACCAGAGGTGGAGGCAGAACAACACACACTAGCAGATTCAGCAGACAAACTCACCTAAACAGTCCTACAGTCACTAAAAATGGCAGCAGAAACAAAGCCATACAGGCCAACTCACCCAAAATGGCCGCCTGGTTTCAAAAGGCTCACATGGGCCCCACCCTCCACTTAAATATCTTGAACTTCTTCTTTGCTTCTTCCAAGAGTCTGTTTACCCTAAGTGCTCCCCCTGCTGGGCCCCCAGCTGCTATTGCTTCTTCTAATCCAAATCCACTGACTGGACTTTACTGCCTCGTCTGACACTTCCTTCACTATTTTCCTCACACTCTGTCCACTTACACCCAGCTCCCTCAGCAATGAGACAGCAGACTTTGCAACAAATCCTCTACATCCTACTTCCACTGGACAGATTCTAACCTTCCATCCTCGCTGCTTCTGCCCCCAACTCCACATATCTAAGCTTTTTCCTTTTATATGCTTCTGCTACTAATTCCTCCCAAGGAACAGTCAGCTCTATGAAACAGACTCTCATTCTACTCCTAGACCACAAGCCTATATCAGGCCTTAGATTTGTAGAGGCTATCTCCTGGGGAACAACAAGCTTATTTCCTAAATCTACCTGCATCTCCCAATCACAAGCATCCTCCAAGCTGCCGTGCCTCCTTATCGTCTTATTAACTTTCTCCCCCTCTTGAACAAACTGAATTGCCACTCTCTTCACCTTAGACACTCCTAAGTTTACCTGCCTTCGTTTATCTTCAATACCTGCAGCTAAGCTTCTTAAGACTTGGTCATGTCGCCATGTATACCGGCCTTGTGACAGACTAACCTTACAACCTGACAAAATATGCCTTAGAGTTGCAGTACCTGAACATAACGGACATAACGGGTCTCCATTTACCCAGAGTTTTAGGTTCTGGGGAGTTGGCAATACATCATATGTTGCCCCTATCAAAGATCTAATACTCCTTTCCTCTATACTCCACAGCTCCTTCCAACTAAGCTTTTTCTTCTCTACAGCGCACTAAGAGCACCAATGAAAGCAGTCAGATCAGACGGAGCTCTGCACACTGGAAAAAATCAGTCTTACCAAGTATATTTGTCTCATTTCTAGTCAATATATCTCATTACACTTAATATAAGACACAACTGCCTAACAAGTACCATTTCAGCCAGATATAGGGACTTGTTTTAATACAATACATCTGATACATAATATCTGAAACAGGACGGGAGATTGGACCGAAAAAAAAAGTTTCAGTGCAATCTGTTGGCTTCCTTAGCTAGGAAATTGTTTTTGAATTGGCTCTATATGAACGAATTGGATTATTTTATGAATAATTATGATTACAATTAATTGAACTTGAATTGGACTTTATTATCTAAGTGCCTTGAGATGACATTTGTTGTATTTGGCGCTATATAAATAAAAATGAATATCTTGTTAAGTGAAAAAGTCTTGAAAACAAATTTTTTTGAGTCATATCATATGAAACAAGCTTTTTTTTTTACATTTGAAGAGGTTTTTAAGCTAATTTCAAGATCACTTTTATCTCAAAAGTCCCAAATATCACATCTTATTTCAAGAAATCTTGACAAGCCGATTTTCACTAGTTCCATTGGCAGATTTTTTTTCTTATTTCAAGCAAAAACGTCTTTTATTTGTTGTTTTTTTACTTATCTTTGAAGGGGCATTTTTTCCAGTGCAGCAGGGAGATGTGGAAACATCCAGATTCTAACAGAATTCTTCTTGGGAACTTCCTCTGATGAACTCTAACAGCTTTAAACCCGACATGAAACTGGAACTTACTCTGAGGGGGGACCAGGGGTTTCCCTCCGGCTGCACACCAGCCCACCGGGTGGATGTCGGGAACACACAGATTCAACCAGAAGTCTCTGGTGGAGTCGCTGTCAAAGCCCTCGTAGCGCAGCAAGGCCTTAAAACCTGAACACACACACAGCAGGTGACCTTTAACCATGAAGACTTCATCTGAACCGGCCTTCAGACGGGCTGAGCCCAACAGGTTTCCTGTTTTATCCCATCAGCTTCGTTTCATCCGTTAACAAACATCGTTTCATCTGTTAACAAACATCGTTTCATCTTTTTCGCTCTGTAATGTTTCCCTCCCAGACGCCTCCGAGCCCAGAGAAGTGGACGCCACCTCTGGACCAGGTTAACATCAGGCTAACATCAGGCTGACACCAGGTTAACACCAGGCTAACATCAGGCTAACACCAGGCTAACACCAGGCTAACTTCAGGCTAACGTCAGGCTAACATCAGGCTAACACCAGGCTAACACCAGGCTAACTTCAGGCTAACGTCAGGTTAACATCAGGCTAACATCAGGCTAACACCAGGTTAACACCAGGCTAACATCAGGCTAACACCAGGCTAACACCAGGCTAACTTCAGGCTAACGTCAGGCTAACATCAGGCTAGCATCAGGCTAGCATCAGGCTAACACCAGGCTAACATCAGGCTTCTTCTCTGCACAGTAAAGCCTGTGAATGGAACTCTGGATCGTGGTGCTGGACGAAGGTTTCCCACAGTAATCCCTCGTCCGTGTGCTTCTATCAGCTGCTGATGAACGAGGGTTCTTGATGCGGCGCCGTCTGAGGGGTCAGAGGTCACGGGGGGTCCAGCTTAGGCTTGCTCCCTCGTACTTTACTCTGAAACTCCTCCAGATTCCCTGAATGCTTTAATGATATTCTGCTCTACAGAGGCAGAAATATGCAGATCCCTTCCAGTCTCTCTCTGTGGAACATTGTTTTAAACACATCTGCTGCTCACAGACTCATCATGGAGGCTGTAGGACCAGATCCTGGGTAAAGTGACATCATATTTATCCCTATTATTCCATCTATTAACAAACTGACTAAAGCTGATGAGACAGAACATGAAACATCTTGGGTTCATCCTGCCTGTAAGGAGATAAAAGTTGGGCTCAGATTGTCCTACAGTGTCATCGTACCCGCCAGTTTGATGATGGTGGCGATCCAGTAAACCTTCATGGGGAGACCGCTGTCAGTGTTGAGGACCTCCACCCGAACTCCTTCGCTCATGTCCCCCCAGGACTTGCCCATGGGAACCTGAACATAATAAACATGGTGCATCACTACCTGCAGACATGCTCAGTTCATCCTGTGACACAAACTCAGGACCAACGATCCCTCTGAGCTGCTCGCACATTCTCAGCGCACAAGAAAATCTTTGCAGCGCATAAAATAAAATTCACCATAAACGTATTACTTAATATCTAATACTAGACCAATAATGTGTTTTTCTGTACCATTTTTCAATGTAACGCAGTGAGTGACAGATGTTCAGCCAATGATACGGTTTACTTACGCTATGTTATGTCTATAACTACGCTATGTTATAGACCATCAAACGGCTTTTTAAATGCTTCCTCTTAGAGGAAAGCTTATCCATGTTTCTGATCTTATTAATACTGCACTAGGAGGAAAACTTAGTCATATTCAAATGGTCTATTAAGACCTATTACCACTGTATCAGCCTTAATATTTCCTCTCAGATCAAAGTCTTTTAAAGATTTGTTATCATTCATTATATCAACCGTTCTGTTATTAACTATATTTTTAAATGCCTCCTCTTAGAGGAAAGTTTATCCATGTTTGTTAGTTTACTCAAATTACCTGTTATAGTTATACCAATCCTACTATTAGCTAAATTTACTTTTGCTCTGTTATAGTTATACCAATCTTACTGTTAGCTAAAATTACCTGACTGATGTTCTGTATCTGTATTTCTGTGTTTGATTTTTTGATGTTTTTATTTCTGTATTTCTGTACCTGATTGTTGTTTCTATGTTGTAAAGCACTTTGGATCGCCTTGTTGCTGAAAAGTGCTATATAAATAAATTTCACTTCACTTCACTACGCTATGCAGCCAATCAGAGCATTGATGGTGCTTTCATATGTGCCCTGCCCATACGCGCCGTGCAGGTTAGCTAGCTAACAGTGAGACGGAGTTAGGAGTTCAGAGAAACCATGGAGAAACCAACGGGCAGCGCCAGCGACACATCCACTCACCGAGCCAAAGTAAAACAGAAATGCGGTTCTTTTAGGATGGAATGGCTTTCTGAGTGCAAACAGCAGAACAAGCGGTGAAACTGGGGGAGATTTTTTCTTTTTCCAGTGAGAAAGATCTACTCTGCAAAACATGCAGGCTGCAAGCATGACTCTCACAGATAACATATAACATACTACACATCTCATGAACAAGATTTTTGTCTTTTTCATTGTAAGTGGGCCAAATCGCTTATATTAAAAGTAAACTGATGAAAATTGCTGCTGTGATTTGATTCTTTTAATAAGCCGTGTAACTTGCGATGATCCGAGGTTTTGAACTCTACAGTCTGTTGTTAAATAAATATTGGATGCTTTCAAAGTGGTTGCTTATTTATTTCTTTTCTCGCTATGTTGTGGGTCAATTTATCCAGATTATACTGATACATTTTGTTTTTATTACATCATGTGTGAGTGAGTGGCCTCTATAAGAGGACATCGCGGTGCATTTGTAGTTCCAGGAGCACATCTGGACATCTAGAATTTAGATTTATTTTATATTATTTGCTTTTTGTTTTTGTTGTTTAGCATAAATTGGTTTGTAATTAATTTACCACATTTTTTGTTTGGGGAAATGGGCGTTTCACACATAAATCCAGAGGTTTTAGGGAGCGCTGGACGCACTTGGGTGGTCACATGGTTTACCAGTTCTCAGTCAATCGATGGAATAAATCCATGATGAACTATATTTTTGACGTTTTGGACCTTTTTGTACGGCGTAAACCAGAAAGTGCGTCAAGTGACTATTTGAGTTATGTTTATTTTTAGTTTGGTCACCTTTAAGTCAAAAGTTTTTTCTATTATTTTCATAGACAAATAGTCACTACAATGACTATTGAGTACATTTATGTATATTGCTGTAATTTATTCTGTATTTTGCCAGATTACGGTGATCATGGCGCCCTTGAATATTGTTGTCCAGGGTACAGGGACGTGTTAACCTGGCCCTGCTTACATCTAATCTAAGACTCACAGAAAAATATTTAACTTCTGCTCTTCATGCTGACTGAGCCGATTCAAACATCTTTTTAATTCTCTTTGTAAAATATAATAAAAACTTTTCGCTTCTATTTAAAGAACCCTGAACGAACTGCCTCCTGTGTGTGTGTGTGTGTGTGTGTTTTCTACACACATGTTTGAAACAGCTGACCGGCGCTCCCATCACGTCTCCGTCTCCAAGGTAACGGCCCCAGTCAAACACCTCCACAGTTACTGTAGAAAATAAAGCACAAAGACTCAGGATCCTCCTGCAGGTTCTGGGGGTTAAACATGTTTTCAGAGGGTTAAATGTTCTATAGTCAAACGTTTTAAACGTTCTGATGCGAGTATGCGGCTTTGGACCTGAAGCTGCTCTCTGATTGGCTGGAAGTCATAACGTTCAGCAACAAAAAGTGTTGAAAAGTGGAATATTTGGACCCTTTTGGTTGTTATTGAGGCGTGTCTTGCACCTGCAGAGCTGGTTAAACTCACCGCTCTTCCTGGTGCTGCTCTGCTGGCTGGCTTGGTGTTGGGCGTAAGCAGCCAGCTTGGTCATAAGAGGCTGCTTCTGCAAAACTTTGGCTTTCTTAGTGGGAGGCTTCCCCTTTAAGAGACGGAAACAGAGAGTTTCATCACCAACTGTAAGACACACCAACTGTGCATAGCTATTAATACATGAAAACAGATCAGCTGGGTCCAACATTCTGAGGAGGTCTCAGTTAGTTTGAGCTTTCAGGATCACAAAGAACCGCAGGATGAGATACTTCATCCATCCATTCATCCATCAAAGTATTCATCCAACCAACCATCCATCCAACCATCCATCCATCCATCCATTCATCCATCAAAGTATTCATCCAACCAACCATCCATCCATCCATCCAACCATCCAACCATCCATCCATTCATCCATCAAAGTATTCATCCAACCAACCATCCATCCATCCATCCATCCAACCATCCAACCATCCATCCATCCAACCATCCATCAAAGTATTCATCCAACCAACCATCCATCCATCCATCCAACCATCCATCCATCCATCCATCCATCCATCCAACCATCCATCAAAGTATTCATCCAACCAACCATCCATCCATCCATCCAACCATCCAACCATCCATCCATCCAACCATCCATCAAAGTATTCATCCAACCAACCATCCATCCATCCATCCAACCATCCATCCATCCATCCATCCATCCATCCAACCATCCATCAAAGTATTCATCCAACCATCCATCCATCCATCCAACCATCCATCCATCCATCCATCCATCCATCCAACCATCCATCAAAGTATTCATCCAACCAACCAACCATCCATCCATCCATCCATCCAACCATCCATCCATCCAACCATCCATCCAACCATCCAACCATCCATCAAAGTATTCATCCAACCAACCATCCATCCATCCATCCAACCATCCAACCATCCATCCATCCATCCATCCAACCATCCAACCATCCATCCATCCAACCATCCATCCAACCATCCATCCAACCAACCATCCATCCATCCATCCAACCATCCAACCATCCAACCATCCATCCATCCATCCATCCAACCATCCATCAAAGTATTCATCCAACCAACCATCCATCCATCCATCCAACCAACCATCCACCCATCCAACCATCCATCCATCCATCCATCCATCCATCCAACCATCCATCCATCCAACCATCCATCCAACCATCCAACCATCCATCAAAGCTAAAACAGTTTTAACACGTTGGAATCCTTTTCTTCTGCTGTGTATCATCACTCCTTTACAGCAGAGCCTTCATCTTTGGTTTATCCTGCAACTGTCAGTGATTAATGACGGTTTACTTCCCCGAGAACATACTCACAGCCTGTTAACAGCTCATCTGTTGTTGGACAAGAAGTACAAAAACAGACTCTAAAACTCTACTGAAGCGTTTCCTATCACAAGATGCTGAGCTCATACTCAGGTTTCCAGCGGCCCTCACATGAACACCGCCTTAGAGCCACTAGGGGTTTGTATTGGCAAAGAAGTCACGATTCGATTCGAATCACGATTCACATGCCACGATGCGATACATCACGATACTTTCACTGAACATACTTAAAAAAAAATACAGCCATTACCAGCGGCTGACTGGCTGTGTATGATCTGCATAGTGTCTTCAATTGATACATAACTCAAAGCAAATCAAATCATAACTGTATTTATTGAAACAACTTTTGGAGGTATTGCCATTAAAACAAATATTACTATTACTGGAACACTCATCACAAAAAGTGCATAGGATTTATAAAACTTAAAATAACAAAATAGGGATGATCAGTACAGACAAAAAAAAAGTGCATAGGATTTATAAAACTATAAAAATAAAATAAATATTGCAAACATCCCTTGCAGCGAAATGCATCAACTGCATGTGTCCTATCATTAAAGGCATAAAAAGCCCCCCAAAAAAAATCGATACTTGGCGTCAATAATCGATGCAGTAGGTCGCGAAAATTAGAATTGCGATGCATCGTCATGACGATTATTTTGCACACCCCTTACAGCCACCCTCTGTGCTCTTTACCTGCAGTCTTGCGAGGATGCTCGCCTTCTTGGAGTTGGAGGAGTAACTTCTGGAGCAGGAGACGCTGCAGAAACGTTTGGTCTTGCTGTAGAAAGCATCTCTGACACCAACCATCCCACACATCTCACAGGTCGCTGAAGAGAGAGAAGAGAGACGGATACTGAGCTTCTTCAGGGCAGGAAAACAGATAGAGCTACAGATAGAGCTGCAGATAGAGCTACAGATAGAGCTGCAGATAGAGCTGTAGCTGCAGATAGAGCTGCAGATAGAGCTGCAGATAGAGCTGCAGATAGAGCTGCAGATAGAGCTGCAGATAGAGCCGCAGATAGAGCTGTAGCTACAGATAGAGCTGCAGAGTGAGCTGCAGAGAGAGCTGCAGATAGAGCTGCAGATAGAGCTGCAGATAGAGCTGCAGATAGAGCCGCAGATAGAGCTGTAGCTACAGATAGAGCTGTAGCTACAGATAGAGCTGTAGCTACAGATAGAGCTGCAGAGAGAGCTGCAGAGAGAGCTGCAGAGAGAGCTGCAGAGAGAGCTGCAGAGAGAGCTGCAGAGAGAGATGCAGATAGAGATGCAGATAGAGCTGCAGAGAGAGCTGCAGCTACAGAGAGAGCTGCAGATAGAGATGCAGATAGAGCTGCAGAGAGAGCTGCAGCTACAGAGAGAGCTGCAGATAGAGATGCAGATAGAGATGCAGATAGAGCTACAGAGAGAGCTGCAGAGTGAGCTGCAGAGAGAGCTGCAGAGAGAGCTGCAGAGAGAGCTGCAGAGTGAGCTGCAGAGAGAGCTGCAGAGAGAGCTGCAGATAGAGATGCAGAGAGAGCTGCAGAGAGAGCTGCAGAGAGAGCTGCAGATAGAGATGCAGAGAGAGCTGCAGAGAGAGCTGCAGAGAGAGCTACAGAGAGAGCTGCAGAGTGAGCTGCAGAGAGAGCTGCAGAGAGAGCTGCAGATAGAGATGCAGAGAGAGCTGCAGAGAGAGCTGCAGAGAGAGCTGCAGATAGAGATGCAGATAGAGCTGCAGAGAGAGCTGCAGAGAGAGATGCAGATAGAGCTGCAGAGAGAGCTGCAGAGAGAGCTGCAGATAGAGCAAACATGACCAGCACCAGGTTGACTTCAACACTTTGTACGAAAGAACCTGGAAACTGTCATGTTTTCATGACTGTAACTCACTCATGGAGCCTGAAACTGCGGCAACTTTAAGTTGGTAATTGTTAAAGTTTTGACCTGCTGAAAACACGACTTAAACCTCAGTAAGTAAGTCTAAAGCCAGCTAAATTTAACCCTAAACTCAAGATTCAGCCCAAGCCAGTTCAAACCAAGTAAAAACTCACCAAAAACCAGACTTTAAACTAACCCTAACCAGGCTTTAAACTCACCAAAACCAGCTTTAAATTCACCAAAACCAGCTTTAAACTCACCAAAACCAGCTTTAAATTCACCAAAACCAGCTTTAAATTCACCAAAACCAGCTTTAAACTCACCAAAAACAGGCTTTAAACTCACCAAAAACAGGCTTTAAACTCACCAAAAACAGGCTTTAAACCATTCCTGAACAAAGTTTACAGCCAGGACCAAAACACAGCCTGTTAGCCAGTCAGAATCTATTCTGCTGTTAAAAACCAAAGTAAAACCAGGTCTGAAGCTGAGAAACTGCCTTCTGACCGCAGATAAGAAACTGTTAAACGACGGTAAAAATGGTTTATTGCCTTAAAACCGACGTACAAAGACTGAAAACACTCTGGCTCAGTCATGGGAACGAGTTAGGGAAGCGAACACTGAAGTTTTGGCTGATGGAAAAGGAGCTCCAGGCTGAGACAGAAAGCAGAAACTGAAGTTTTGGCTGATGGAAAAGGAGCTCCAGGCTGAGACAGAATGCAGAAACTGAAGTTTTGGCTGATGGAAAAGGAGCTCCAGGCTGAGACAGAAAGCAGAAACTGAAGTTTTGGCTGATGGAAAAGGAGCTCCAGGCTAAGACAGAAAGCAGAAACTGAAGTTTTGGCTGATGGAAAAGGAGCTCCAGGCTGAGACAGAAAGCAGAAACTGAAGTTTTGGCTGATGGAAAAGGAGCTCCAGGCTGAGACAGAAAGCAGAAACTGGAGTTTTGGCTGATGGAAAAGGAGCTCCAGGCTGAGACAGAATGCTTAAACGGAAGTTTTGGCTGATGGAAAAGGAGCTCCAGGCTGAGACAGAAAGCAGAAACTAATGCTGACGGGTTCAGATTCTCCGTCTCACTGACCCATGCCGGCCTTGCCGTCGGGGTAGGTGTACACCTGCCCGTTGGTCTTGATGAGCATCAGGGAGGAGGCGGCTGAGGCGGAGGTGAGCTGGGTCACCCCCCCTAACTCCTCGTCCTCGCTGTCCTCCGGGCTGGACGCTCCGCTGCCGCCGCTGGACTCGCTGCTGCAGCTGCTCCGGTCCTCCTCCAGGCTGTCCAGCATCCCAAAGGAGTCCCGCCGCTTCCGGGCCGGCCGCTCCACCTGAGGGTGGAGTTACAGGGTGGAGTTACAGGGTGGAGTTACAGGGTGGAGTTACAGGGTGGAGTTACAGGATAGAGTTACAGGGTGGAGTTACAGGGTGGAGTTACAGGGTGGAGTTACAGGATAGAGTTACAGGGTGGAGTTACAGGGTGGAGTTACAGGGTGGAGTTACAGGGTGGGGTTACAGGGTGGAGTTACAGGATAGAGTTACAGGGTGGAGTTACAGGGTGGAGTTACAGGGTGGAGTTACAGGGTGGAGTTACAGGGTGGGGTTACAGGATAGAGTTACAGGGTGGAGTTACAGGATAGAGTTACAGGGTGGAGTTACAGGGGTGAGTTACAGGGTGGAGTTACAGGATAGAGTTACAGGGTGGAGTTACAGGGTGGAGTTACAGGATAGAGTTACAGGGTGGAGTTACAGGATAGAGTTACAGGGTGGAGTTACAGGGGTGAGTTACAGGGTGGAGTTACAGGGTGGAGTTACAGGGTGGAGTTACAGGGTGGAGTTACAGGGTGGAGTTACAGGATATAGTTACAGGGTGGAGTTACAGGGTGGAGTTACAGGGTGGAGTTACAGGGTGGAGTTACAGGGTGGAGTTACAGGGTGGAGTTAGAGCACCAGCTGACTGTCAGAAACATTCAGTATCTTTACACGGAGGAACATGAAAAACATTCAGAATGAGGCTGGAATGTCTCCTAAAATAAAACAAGTGGCACCTGTCTATCAAATAAAATCAAATAAAATTTATTTACAATTCAAAGTGCTTCACATAAAATAAAAGCTTTGCAGCAGGGAGTGGAAGAAGCATTAAAAATACATAAAAGAATATAAAGAGAAACAAATAAAATGATTAAAATGATTAAAAGAATATAAAGGGAAACAAATAAAATAATTAAAATGATTAAAAGAATATAAATCTATTCTGTGACTGACTGGAAGCCCGAGTGACAGGAAGATGAACAAAGTGAACAAAACAGGCTTTAAACTGTAAATGTCTCATGTATGTTCTTTATTCCCTTAAATCAGAAGTAATCCACCCTAACGGCTGATTTATGGTCTGAAACCAGGTCGTCTGCGTGTGTGTCGCAGTTAACGCAGACATGCCCCCCCCCTTACGCAGACACTCTGGTGCACCTCCCCTAAATTGTAACTCACCGCAGACATCGCCGCAGGGAGGAGAGAAAGGAGGCCTCTGATTGGTCAACTCTACATCCGCTCTTCACTATGTGTATTTCCGGTTTGCTAACCGGCTGACGCTAACCGTGCTAACGGTGACGATTCTTTCGCCTCTCTGCCAGCTCCAGTAGTAGCAGTATTTCTTCTATTTCTAGATCAATCAGCTGCATCTCAATCAAAGTGCGCATTCGTCCAGTCGCCATTGTTGTTGAATGACCTCCGTAACCGTAACACCCACAATCCTAACTTGTTCGTGATGGTCCCTCTTGCGTTGTGGCGTGGGATTAACATAGCGCAGACAGCGCTTCAAAAGTATAAATCAAAAATAACTGCGTCGTGTCTGCGACACACTGCTGCGAAGTATACACGAGCCTTAAGTCATCTGCCCTTAAAGCTGCCGTCGGCAGGTTTTCAAAATTCCGAGTCTAAAGTCGGAAAATTCGAACTGATACAACTTTCAGGCCCCTCCCCCTCTGTGGACGAGGTTGTGCACGTGAGTTCACACCAGTGTGCACGTGAGTTCACACCAGTGTGCGCGCATACAAGCTGGGGCAGACTCACGCTCAGCATGGTTGGTGACTGTTCTGCTCAGATAATAGATCAATAATAAACCTAACTTGATTGCTTAAAAACAGCCGGGAGCGCTCGGTTTTTGTAAGCACGATTACAGGCTTCAGAGGGAGCTACAGAATTCAGGATTTTTCCTAAACAGCCTATTTAATATTCTACTTCCAGAATCCCATGACAGTTCAAGCTAATATGACTAAAAAAAAGTTGCCGACCGCAGCTTTAAGTCCTCCACTCTAAACTCATCCACCCTAAACTCATCCACCCTAAACTCATCCACCCTAAACTCATCCACCCTAAAGCCACCCTAAAGTCCTCCACCCTAAAGTCCTCCACCCTAAAGTCCTCCACCCTAAACTCATCCACCCTAAACTCATCCACCCTAAAGCCACCCTAAAGTCCTCCACCCTAAACTCATCCACTCTAAACTCCTCCACCCTAAAGTACTCCACCCTAAACTCATCCACCCTAAAGTCATCCACCCTAAACTCATCCACCCTAAAGTCACCCTAAAGTCCTCCACCCTAAAGTCATCCACCCTAAACTCATCCACCCTAAAGCCACCCTAAAGTCCTCCACCCTAAAGTCATCCACCCTAAACTCATCCACCCTAAAGCCACCCTAAAGTCATCCACCCTAAACTCATCCACCCTAAAGCCACCCTAAAGTCATCCACCCTAAACTCATCCACCCTAAAGTCACCCTAAAGTCCTCCACCCTAAAGTCATCCACCCTAAACTCATCCACCCTAAAGCCACCCTAAAGTCATCCACCCTAAACTCATCCACCCTAAAGCCACCCTAAAGTCATCCACCCTAAACTCATCCACCCTAAAGCCACCCTAAAGTCATCCACCCTAAACTCATCCACCCTAGTCACCCTAAAGTCCTCCACCCTAAAGTCATCCACCCTAAAGTCACCCTAAAGTCCTCCACCCTAAACTCATCCACCCTAAACTCATCCACCCTAAAGTCACCCTAAAGTCCTCCACCCTAAACTCATCCACCCTAAACTCATCCACTCTAAACTCCTCCACCCTAAAGCCACCCTAAAGTCCTCCACCCTAAACTCATCCACCCTAAACTCCTCCACCCTAAAGTCCTCCACCCTAAACTCATCCACCCTAAACTCCTCCACCCTAAAGTCCTCCACCCTAAAGCCACCCTAAAGTCCTCCACCCTAAACTCATCCACCCTAAACTCATCCACCCTAAACTCATCCACCCTAAAGTCACCCTAAAGTCCTCCACCCTAAAGTCACCCTAAAGTCCTCCACCCTAAACTCATCCACCCTAAACTCATCCACCCTAAAGTCACCCTAAAGTCCTCCACCCTAAAGTCCTCCACCCTAAACTCCTCCACCCTAAAGTCCTCCACCCTAAAGTCACCCTAAAGTCCTCCACCCTAAAGCCACCCTAAAGTCCTCCACCCTAAAGCCACCCTAAAGTCCTCCACCCTAAACTCATCCACCCTAAACTCCTCCACCCTAAAGTCCTCCACCCTAAAGTCCTCCACCCTAAACTCATCCACTCTAAACTCCTCCACCCTAAAGTCATCCACCCTAAAGTTCTCCACCCTAAAGTCACCCTAAAGTCCTCCGCCCTAAAGCCACCCTAAAGTCACCCTAAACTCCTCCACCCTAAAGTCATCCACCCTAAAGTCACCCTAAAGTCCTCCGCCCTAAAGCCACCCTAAAGCCACCCTAAAGTCCTCCACCCTAAACTCATCCACCCTAAAGCCACCCTAAAAGTCCTCCGCCCTAAAGCCACCCTAAAGCCACCCTAAAGTCCTCCACCCTAAACTCATCCACCCTAAAGTCCTCCACCCTAAACTCATCCACCCTAAAGTCACCCTAAAGTCACCCTAAAGTCCTCCACCCTAAACTCATCCACCCTAAAGTCACCCTAAAGTCATCCACCCTTAAACTCCTCCACCCTAAACTCCTCCACCCTAAAGCCACCCTAAACTCCTCCACCCGGAGCCCCTCAGCCTGTCAGCTGGTGCAGTCACCGCACTGCGGAGCACCGGCTGTGGCCACAGCTGCGGCTGCCCACCACACGCACCAGATGACCTCCAGAATTCCCGCAATTTCAGCTTATTTTGGGTCCTGACAGCAGGAGGCGAACCGGGCAACACAACCAACCGGGCGGCCTCACTCAGCAGCGGCAGCCGCCACATTCGGCTCACATGCACAACACCCAGCATCACTGTCAGGAACTGAAATCGCGCTTCTTCTTCCTTTCCTGTTATTGATTAACCGTGACGTTCTTGCCTTAATTGTTCGCTTTGAAGCAGCCGCGGAGGACCGCTTTGACAACCAAAACAAAGGCGGGAAAAGCGCGCTGCTGCCGGGCAGAGCGGCGCCGGGACTCACCGGGTCTCTGGTGCTTTCCATCCGGACGGACAGCGCGACGGGGGACGCTCCCTCTGAACCACAACAACCCGCAAAAAAAAAGAATTAAAAGCCAGCAGCAGACATAACAACACAATTATCACAGCTCCAAGGCGCAGGCGCCGCAGCTGCGGGCGCTGGCCGCCCATTGGCTGCTCGCCCTGCTTCGTGTTTGGAGTGAAGATGAGGCAACGAGCCCTCTACCGCCCCCTGCTGGACACAACCGGAAGCTCAAAAACAGAGGACAGGCGGGTTCAAGGTGACTTTTTCTGTCAAATCAAGGACATCAAGGTTTTCCTTTATTTCATCAGGTATTAAGAGTGAAATTATTTATTAGTGAAACTCACCAAAACCAGGCTTTAAACTTACTAAAAACAGGCTTTAAACTTACTAAAAACCGGCTTTAAACTCACCAAAAACCGGCTTTAAACTTACTAAAAACCGGCTTTAAACTCACCAAAACAAGCTTTAAGCTCAAAAACAGAGGACTGGCGGGTTCTCTCCGCACGGCTCAAGGTGACTTTTTCTGTCAAATCAAGGACATCAAGGTTTTTCTTTGTTTCAGTGGTTATTAAGAATGAAAGTATTAATTAGTGCCATCAAATTCTTACCATAAACTCCATAAACTTTGTTCAGAACTGTGTAAATATTTAGGAATTTATGTATTCAAAGTGTTATCATAAGTCAGTTCAAAGTTCAAACTTCTGACAAGACCTAAAGCAGATTAAAAAGAAAATTAGGCTGCACAATCACTCTCTTTTAACTCCTGCCCTTTTAAGGTGACTACTGATAAATTCACATGCTTGGGTATAGTTCTAACACTGAAACTCTCAGATCTCTTTAAAGGGATACAAGGTAGTATAGCGGCAGTATAGCGATCTCTACTGGTCAACCTGAAATTCTACACTGTCGTAAAAATGCCCACCTTCCTCCCCCTCATCCATTTTCATGTGTAGATAACAATTCTTGTTCGGATCAAAACGCTATTCTTATTCTAATCAGGTCAGTCCGTGTATTTCTGAAGCTAGGCTACGTCTCGAACTCAGGAGGAATTAGAGCACCGTCATCAGAAGGGCCAGGCTAACCTGTCTCTTTACGATCTAAAACGCAGATCACTATGGTAGATGAACAAGATCACGCTTGGAGAAATTTCACAAAGATGGGAAGTGCCAACATCGAACGTTTCATATTCAGTCTGTGAAAGGCAGAATAGGAAACGCTTGGTGTTGGCTCTTCAACGCAAGCGAACACATAGCCTACAACTACAGCTAGCATACAGGACCTAGCTAAGTGCCGTAAACACAAACAACTCTTCTCACGCATCACGACACTTCAGAAGCGGGTCGCTCCTGCCGAAGTTACATATGGGATTCTCAGCATACAGACCCCTGTTGGGAGCGAGACAGGCTTCATTCGCTTACCATTGACTTGTTTAACCTTTGGTAAACTCCTGAAGGCTATAATTTTAGGTGAAAATGCTACCTAGTGCCCCTTTAAACTTAATTGTACTTCTCTTTTAGAGTGCACCAAGATGACTTTTGACAAATGGTCTTCTGTTCCTATCTTATTAGCTGGCAGAATTAACTTAATAAAAATGAACATATTACCCAAATTCTTATATCTGTTCCAAACTATACCAATCTTTATCAACAAATCGTTTTTTTCACATCTTAACAAGATCATCTCTGACTTCATTTGGAATAAGAAACCACCTCGTATCTGTAAGGAATTTTTACAAAGACCCAAATCAATGGGCGGAACGGCCTTACCTCATTTCCAATTATACTACTGGGCAAGTAATCTGAGAGCTTTGGCTTACTGGCTTCAAACCTGTGCTATCAACGAGGCCCCTACCTGGGTCCAAATGGAGGCTGATGCGAGCCTCCCATTATCCCGCCCAGCCTTGTTATACTCGTTAATGCCTATCACACCACGCCGAGCATCTATTGCCCCCTAGTCTACCGTTCACTACGAATATGGGCTCAGGTGCGAAAACACTTTGGCTGGCAGGCTGGATCGCTTTGTGCCCCAATTGTGGCAAATATTGTCTCATTTAAAGATCTCTACATAGCAGATATTTTTGCCTCATTTGACCAGCTCAGAGCTAAATTTTATTTACCAAAATCATATTTTTTAAGATTTTTACAAGCCCGGGATTGGATTCGTAACCAAACCAGATCATTTCCTGCAGTCCCTGAACGACAGCCCATAGATACTCTGTTCCCAACAGATCTATCTCACAAAGGCATAATATCTTTTATGTATATGAAACTCCTCTTTTCAGACGGCATCTCTTGATGCATTGAGAGAAGCGTGGCATGCTGATCTAAACCTACAAATTACTGATACTGAATGGTCAGATATATTCTCAAGGATACACTCCTCATCAGTTTGTGCCAGACATGGCCTACTTCAGTTCAAAGAAACACACAGACTGCACTTTTCAAAAGCCAGAATCACAAAGATCCGGTCTTGTCCGAGGCTCTCGGGTTATCGGTCCTCTATATTTGATGCCCTATCCAAGGTATTTAAAAGAACAATAAACCCAAACCCTCTCACGGCCACTTTTGGTATTCAATGTGAGGATGACCATCTTCCTCGGGCACAATCTGATGGCGTCGCTTTTGTCACCCTCATAGTGAGAAGAATAATTTTACTTAATTGGAAGCAGGCGGCTCCACCCTCCTACAAACGTTGGGTTAGAGATACGCTACAACTCTTGAAGCTTGAAAAGATTAGACTGGCTCTACGACGCCCTAATAATAATTTTAGCAGGTTATGGCAACCTTTTATTACATACCTGCTCGGACAGGTATAACGTTTTGATATTTCATGTATATATTGTCATTCATCATTACTGAAAACCACATGAATGCTCTCTCACACCTTTATTTTGTCTTCATTTCTTTAATTATTATGTTTTATTCTATTTTTTTTTTTTTTTTTTTTTTTGCTTGTCCCCTTGGGGTGGGGGGGTGTTCTTATATTTCTGTATGTCTTGTGTTACATGCCAGGCATGTATGTGTGAGTGTGTGTGTCTGTGTCTGTGTCTCTCCCCCCTCCCCTGTGTCTTTTAGGTGCTTACAGCAGAAATGCTGTACACCTGTGCAAGCAGGCTCGGCTGCTCATTGGCTCTCTACCTCCCCAGCTGGCCTATGGTGACAGGAGAGGCCTTAAAATGGAGGACATCCCAGACCTTTGGCCCTTTTTTGGTTTTTGCTTGTGCTTGTTGCTGTCCTCGTCTGGCTAAGTAGTGTCTCTGACTCTTAATTTGGACAGTGTGTGGTGGGAGGTTTTGGGTCTGGGTAAGTTGGGGTACCCTTTACATTTGTTCATGCACGTAGGTGAAAATTGTTATCTCACTAGGTTTATTGGTTGTGCCACTCCTGTAATGTTTTGAAATGTTCTTTTGCTAGAGAAGCCAGTTAGCCATTTTGTTTGCACTTTATTTTCTTCAGAGGTAGTTTAGGTAGGCCTCCTTTTGTTATATTCATTTAATTTGTTTTGGCACAATCTCTTTATCCCATCCTCCCCCACTTCAGTGTGTCTTTTTGTTTTAATAAACTGCGTTGTTCACTTTCACTAAGACTTGTTTGATTTCATTGGTTGTCGTGTTATTGTCTGCTGACTGGGTCACTAAGTGGACGTCACACTTGTGTATCATTTTACATTGTGAAAACCAATAAATAAAGTGGGGGAAAAAAAAGAAAATTAGAAACTTCTTTGATAATGAACTAAAACCAGTAAAAAAAAATGAGCAAAAACCAACAAAAAACACTGTAAGCCAGTCAAAGACAGAATAAAGAAAAAAAACTCCAAAACAGTCAAAAACCAAGTTGGACACCAAGTGTAAAAGCAGTTTTAAAGATCATCCATAACCAGATTCAAAAGCAAGCTGAAAAGTACTCTAGAATAAGACTAAAACCACTCCAAACTGGCCTAAAGCCAGTACTTAATTAACCGAAAACAGAGCTCCAAACAAGTCCAAATGCTTTGTCCAAAGCAGATCTAAAACCAGTTCAAAGCCAAGTCATAAACCAGCCAACACAAAGTTGGAAACCACTCTAAAACTAAGCCAAATTCCCTGTAAATCCTCTCTAAAACAGTTCATTTCAGCTCTGAATGTTTTTGACAGAAACCGGTTCACACGGGGGCTGAAGCAACTGTTTCTGGCAGCCGTCTCAGCCTTTAGAAAGTTTAATGTCAGACTGAAAAGAAGAACTAAGGACACCGTTGGAGTCGTGTCAAACGAACAACGCCTCCGTGCTTTAGTGTCACTCCTGACCTTTACTTTCCAGATTCCAACTGAACGTTTGGCCCTGACACAAAGGGACTCAGCCAATCAGAACATCTGTCAGACGTGTGACAACCTGAATGCTCTTTGGGTTTAATGTGCTGTGAGCTCAGCCTGAAGCGCCGTAAAGGCCGGCCTCCCATCCTGCTGAAACCTGCTCTGATTAGCATGATTTGAAGGTTTTTAAGGATTAAAACTAAGCTCCATCATGAGCTGGTACCCTGAAGGCTGATTCTTACTCGGCGCGACCTCGCTCATACTAGCTGGTCGCAAATGGCGCAAACGGTCACGTGTCCCAAAATTCCGCCACGCCCCCCGTCGCAAGCTTGAAAATCCTCGCGCGGCGCAAGGGCGCGCACACAACTTTTTTTCTGACTACGCGCGCGCTCCACCGGAAACAGCTGACCAAGAAAAATAAAAAATGAACACTTCAGAGACCGCGGTGACCGAGAGGATGCGCCTCTACAAACATCTGTACGACACGTCTATGAAGTCACACTGGGACAACGTTTGACAAAGTTCGTCTTGTTGCAAAGGACGAACATTCCACCTTCTCTTCTGTTTTTGCCGCAGCCGCTTAGCTCTGAGATACATATACAGTTCTACACCCAGAGTAAATTCATTCCGCATCAGATGTGCCAGCCTCTGCTGACGTGACACCACAGGTGGCATTGTGTATGCTTTCTTCGTATGCTTTTCAGCTTGTTTCCTCAACAGTGACGCTCGCTGGTCTGGAGAGAACTGCAAATGTGACGCATACTTGGCGCAAACTGCGCTTATGAGCTGAAGGAACTGTGAAGGGGCTGGCGCTTTCGATGACGTCATTAATGGTTCTCGAGCCAGAACAGTTGCGCGTTTGCGCCGAGTATGAATCAGCCTTGAGAGGGAAAACACCTGAGCAGCTGCTGAGGGAAATAAAACCTTTAAAGAAGCGGTTTCTGTTGAGCTGCAGCCGGATGGAGGAGCCGTGGCAGGTTCTGTGTGCCGGCCGGGCGTCCCGGGCAGCTCGGGCCCACGGAGGGAACCGTGGGGCGGGAAACTGGGTGCATTACAGCACCGCCGCCGCAGCCCCGCTCAGGACCTTCAGTTTGTTCCCGGAGAAACGGACTCCGTGGCAGCTGGCGTCATCCCTGCAGCAGGTAGGGCGTGCACGGCGCTCTGATGTTCTGATGTTGCTCACAGGCTTTTATTCTGTAAAAGTCTGTTGCTCACAGGCTTTTATTTTGTAAAAGTCTGTTGCTCACAGGCTTTTATTCTGTAAAAGTCTGTCACTCACAGGCTTTTATTTTGTAAAAGTCTGTTTCTCACAGGCTTTTATTTTGTAAAAGTCTGTTGCTCACAGGCTTTTATTTTGTAAAAGTCTGTCGCTCACAGGCTTTTATTTTGTAAAAGTCTGTCGCTCACAGGCTTTTATTCTGTAAAAGTCTGCTGCTCACAGGCTTTTATTCTGTAAAAGCCTGTCACTGACAGGCTTTTATTTTGTAAAAGTCTGTTGCTCACAGGCTTTTATTTTGTAAAAGTCTGTTACTCACAGGCTTTTATTTTGTAAAAGTCTGTCACTCACAGGCTTTTATTCTGTAAAAGCTTTTAATTAGATTAAACATTTTAATCGTTGCCCAGCCCTAAATATAAGTTTATATCTTATTGGATCCAGCAGCTGAAAGAATCCACGTTTTCAAACGTCACGTTTTGTATCAGCAGAGTCACAGCTGCTGATTTTAAGCACAAAGAGACGACTTTTCTTTTACGATCTTAAAAACCTGAGCTGGTGCATTCAGATTCAGAGGCTGGAGGCGGCCAATCAGAGGCTGGAGCATCAGATCCAGGAGGAGTCGGACAGGAGGCGTCCCAGGGAGCCGGAGGATCTGGAGCGGTGCCTGAGGACGGCGTCCTTCCTGCAGGAACAGGTCAGGATCCGTGTCTGCAGCAGAGGAAACTGTGGGATGCTGCTCCAGATGCTCTGATGTTTAAAGCTCGACTCACTGTGTGAAGCCTTCAGATTATTTAAGAAACTTTTCAGCTTTAACTTACATTCTGTCCTTTGTGAATTTGATCCGGTCCGTGTTCAGACTTCAGCTGTGACTGCGGAACAAAGAGAGTCGTATGAATCTCGCAGTTTGGGGAGATCTGAGTGAATCATGAGAGAATATTTAAAAGCAAACCTGAGGCAGTCCAGAGTCCTTCCTCAGGCAGGAAGAATAGCAGCATTCGGACAGAGCCGTTCTAAGAACGGTCCCTGAGGGCTCTGGTCCCTAGTTCCTGAGGGCTCTGGTCCCTAGTTCCTGAGGGCTCTGGTCCCTAGTTCCTGAGGGCTCTGGTCCCTAGTTCCTGAGGGGAGCGGTCCCTAGTTCCTGAGGGCTCTGGTCCCTAGTTCCTGAGGGCTCTGGTCCCTAGTTCCTGAGGGCTCTGGTCCCTAGTTCCTGAGGGCCGTGGTCCCTAGTTCCTGAGGGCTGTGGTCCCTAGTTCCTGAGGGCTGTGGTCCCTAGTTCCTGAGGGCCGTGGTCCCTAGATCCTGAGGGCCGTGGTCCCTAGTTCCTGAGGGCCTTGGTCCCTAGATCCTGAGGGTCGTGGTCCCTAGTTCCTGAGGGCCGTGGTCCCTAGTTCCTGAGAGCCGTGGTCCCTAGTTCCTGAGGGTCGTGGTCCCTAGTTCCTGAGGGCCGTGGTCCCTAGTTCCTGAGGGCTCTGGTCCCTAGTTCCTGAGGGCTCTGGTCCCTAGTTCCTGAGGGGAGCGGTCCCTAGTTCCTGAGGGGAGCGGTCCCTAGTTCCTGAGGGCTCTGGTCCCTAGTTCCTGAGGGCCGTGGTCCCTAGTTCCTGAGGGCCGTGGTCCCTAGTTCCTGAGGGGAGCGGTCCCTAGTTCCTGAGGGGAGCGGTCCCTAGTTCCTGAGGGCTCTGGTCCCTAGTTCCTGAGGGCCGTGGTCCCTAGTTCCTGAGAGCCGTGGTCCCTAGTTCCTGAGGGTCGTGGTCCCTAGTTCCTGAGGGCCATGGTCCCTAGTTCCTGAGGGTCGTGGTCCCTAGATCCTGAGGGCCGTGGTCCCTAGTTCCTGAGGGGAGCGGTCCCTAGTTCCTGAGGGCTCTGGTCCCTAGTTCCTGAGGGCCGTGGTCCCTAGTTCCTGAGAGCCGTGGTCCCTAGTTCCTGAGGGTCGTGGTCCCTAGTTCCTGAGGGCCATGGTCCCTAGTTCCTGAGGGTTGTGGTCCCTAGTTCCTGAGGGCCGTGGTCCCTAGTTCCTGAGAGCCGTGGTCCCTAGTTCCTGAGGGTCGTGGTCCCTAGTTCCTGAGGGCCGTGGTCCCTAGTTCCTGAGGGTCATGGTCCCTAGATCCTGAGGGTCGTGGTCCCTAGTTCCTGAGGGCCATGGTCCCTAGATCCTGAGGGTCGTGGTCCCTAGTTCCTGCATGTGCGAATGTGGGAATAAACGGCCCCGATCCTGAAAAGGTTATAGGAACTGCCAAAGGTTCCTACAGTGGGAATGTGGCTATTCTCCCCAGAGTCCTTCCTCAGGCAGGAAGAATCTCTCCAGAGACAGCATCATAAACTCCTGGGTCAAAGAGGTACTGAGGAGTCCAAGTTCAAGACAAACAAGTCGAATATGTTCCCAGAGACGTTCTGACTTCAGATTTACAGACCAGCATGTTCAGAAACAAGTTCCCGGTCCCACAAAAAAACAAACTAGAAAGAGCTGTTTGAAGTTGAAGTTGAAATGACAATCGTGGAATGATTTAAACCTACTGGAGAAAACTGCAGAAGTCTTAGTTAAAGAAGCTGAAGGGTTAAAAATAAGATTTATATTTTTATCTGTTATATATATGAAGGGTTGAAGGAATTTGAAAGTTAAAAGACAACAGTGGAATGATTTCAAGCTATTGGAAGAACTTAAGAATTGATTAAAAAGTTGAAAAAATGCAGAAGTCTCAGCAGTAAAAGGTGAAGAGTTAAAAACTACAGAAGGAGAACAAAATTAAGTGAAAACTCTTAAAATTTTACTGAGTCATTTTAAAAGACTTAAATGGAATGGATGTACCAGCTTAATTGGAACATTAAATTGAATTTTAAAAGGAAATGAAGGGTTAGGGTTCGATGAGACAGAAAACTACACTAACTCATTTGCTGAAGCTTCAAAAGGCCTGAAAGGCATTTTTTAAAGAAGCTGGATCTGAATGAAGGCACAAAACTACAGAAAAGAGAAGAGAAATGTAAAACAAAAAGTGAAAAAATTCAGAAAGAAGATAAACAATGCAGAAAAAGAGGAAGAAAAATGCAAAAAGCATCGGCAGTTTGAAGGTACTGTTGTGATTAAGAGGCTTCTAATTAAAAAAATAAAGATCTGAAGGCTATGAAAGTCACATTGGCTGAAAGAGGACAAATTTGCCTTCGTTTTAATGCTAAAATTATTTCTGTGGCTTAAAGATTTTGGAAACAGTGACAGGTTAAAACCTTTTTTTCTGAAGAATCTTTCTGTATTCTTCCACTGTCAGTTGGAGCCTCCACTGTGCACACGAACATTCCGTGTCATTGGAATGCTGTAAACTCAGAAATCATCAAGGATTTTACTAAACTTTTAAACTCTCATATTTCAAAATTGGTTGAATATTTTAAAAAGCTGCTTCATTCAGTAATAGCTGAATGTCTTGTGAACATTTTACAGTTTGAATGGTGTCTCTAGCTGAAAGTATGCTGAAGTAGTTAGTTTGAAAGAGGAGGAAGCTTTTTTAATGATTTGAAAGGATTTACCATTACTTTTAAAGGGAGGAAAAGTTGCACAAAAACCTTAATATTTTCAAAATGATGAAAGTCAGAAACACTAAAAGTGATAGCCCCCATTTCCAGAAAGAGCTGAACGTTTTGTGCAAAAATGGTTTAATTTGCTTAAAGTATGCGGAAGTAGTTAAACGGCAAAAAACGTACGGAAAATAGGAAAAAAGCAGCATTCTCACTATTTTTTTCTGTTTGCCTTTCATTGTGAGAATGCTGTTAATGCTTGACAGCATTCTCACAATGAAAGCCAGAAAAACCCGAAGCTGGAAAGAATCCATCAGCTCAGATCTTTGTCTTTTCCACCCGCAGATCAGAGAACGCCTCTCAGCTCAGGCCCGGCTGGAGCTGCAGCTGCTCGGAGCAAAGCTCGCCGCCTTCGCCCTGAACGCCAGGTAAACCCGCAGAGCCACACACGCACACACGGGGGGACGCATATCCCATGATGCTCTGCTCCGCCAACAGGTGTGAAGAAGAGCAGGAGCGGCGCAGTCGCCTGGAGGCGGGGCTTAGCGACCTGAGTCTGTTGGAGGAGGAGCTGAAGGTCCACGAGCTGCCGGCGCTGCGGCGTCTGTTGAACAGCCGAACCCATCAGCTGGTGGAGCTTCAGCTGCGACACCAACAGGTAAAAGGATAACACTCACCTTGATCCTTCACATGAACAAACTGGATCATTCTCCTGTCCACCTGTCCAGGATACGCAGACTCTGCTGACCCAGGTGTTACGGCCTGTCGCCATGGAGACGCAGACTGCTGAGTCATCACATCTGCTCCAACAGCTGGACCACCTGGCGCAGGTAAGTGAACAACTACTGCAAGAAAAGTAGCATCACGGAGAGTGGAAATAATGAATCTAAGCAGAGCCGGCCCAAAGCATATGCCAACTACGCGGTCGCTTAGGGCCCCCACGCCACCAGGGGGCCCCAGAGAGCACCGAGACGTTGTGATAAAAAAGTAAATATATACATGAAATTAAAATAACATTGAATAATTTAAACGGAATTGTATTAAACCAGAAAAAAATATATATTTTGACAAAATACTAATACTAGGTTAATTTATGCCTCCTGTTGGGTGCTGCCACCGTTGGGCAAAATTATTTAAGTATTGTATTTATTATTTTATTATTATTATTTAAGTATTTAATTTTGATTACAACTTTATTTTTCTGTAAGATAATGTGAATGTCATTTGATTCTATTTTGTATTTGGATTTTGAACATTTTGCACACCATTGCACATCTGAAAGAAATTAAACATTTTAACGTGTTTGCTATAAATGCAGTCTCCAGCCTGCTGATGTTACTTTCAAATAGTTAAATTAATGAGCCATACTTATACATCACTCTTTATGTAGAAGTTAATTAAACCATTTTTATGAGTTTGCTATCCCTTTAAGGTTAAAAACAAGAATGACTCCTGTATAATGTAAGATGATTACAAATAATGCTAATGATTGTGGGTCCGTTACACACATAACAGTGCAGCCTGTGGAATAATGAGGCATCTGGAGCTGAGGTGATGGTAGGGGGGCCCCAAATGAAATTCTGCTTAAGGCCCCATAAAGGCTTGGGCCGCCCCTGAATCTAAGCCAACATCTTTCCGTCTTCAGATGTCAGTGAGGAGGCGTCCGAAGGTAATGTTTGACCCATCAGAGCTGGACCAGGCCGAGCTGGACCGGGCCGAGCTGGACCAGGCCGAGCTGGACCGGGCTGAGCTGGAGGAACTGAGGAGCCGAGCAGCCGGTTTGACAGAAGAGCTGTCACAGCTGAAAACTCTGGTGAGATTTAACTCATCAGGTGGAGGTTAGTCTGTTCAGGGTCCTGGACTCTCACCAAAGACAATATTTATCTTTTGTCAATGTCTGAAGAACAAGGACGAATAAATCAGAAGTTACAACAGCAATAACTTTCGCCAAAATCAAGACCTACATTCCTAAAAATAAGAAAACCCCAGAAATATTAAGTCCTGATTCAAGCCCAAGTCAAGACTAAGAAGTCCAGAGATCTACATCAAGACCAAAATATCCAACTCAGACCAGCGAGTCTTGATGTTAGGCAGCTTCCAAGAGAGGACGAAAAGCTAAAGGTTTAAACCTCAACATGTGACCTGTGACATCATCATATGGCGATAGGATCTGCAGAGCTGTGTATTTCTGTTTGTGTCTGTGCAGGTTCTGGTTCTGGAGACTGATGTTCAGGAGCAGAAAGAGTCGTCCGCCCGGCAGACGGACGTCCTGCAGCGGGCGGAGGTCAGTCTCCTCAGGGAGCTGGACTCAGTGCTGCAGGCAGCAGCTCAGCAGGCTGCAGACCACCAGGTCCTGCTGGGCCTCAGGAACCGGCTGCTGGCAGAGATGCAGGACTACAGACGGCAGCCGGGCGGACCGACCCCCGAGCGGTACGAGATAAAAACAGTGTTAGAAGAGTTCTGTCTTCAGCTTTCACCAAATATCTACGAGTTGTCAACCCAACGAATTTGTCTCAAAAGCTGAATGAAAATGTGAAAAATTAGATTAAAATGTCTTGAGGTCATTTTTTAGACTCGATGGAAGAATGGAAACAACTGTGTGAATCTCATCTGACCTGCAAACATTAAAATTACGTGACGCTGTTTCTGGTGACTGACGGCAGGTTACCGGTTATTAAATAATATCCCAAATATTAGATCGTATCCCAGATATTTAATAATATCCCGGTTATTAGATAATATCCCAAATATTAGATCATAACCCCGTTATTAGATAATAAGCCGGTTATTATATAATATCCCGGTTATTAGATAATATTCCAAATATTAGATCGTATCCCAGATATTTAATAATAACCCAGTTATTAAATAATATCCCGGTTATTAGATAATATTCCGGTTATTAGATAATATTCCCAGAGATTAAAGTCGTTTCTGAAGAAGAGCTCACTATTTTCCTCTCGTGGATGTCCACCACAAGTGTTGTTGTTTTTTCCAACTTAAGGTTTGTTTCCGGTTAGAACTACTACTTCTTCTCTTGAATTAAAACCAATAAAAACGTAGCCTGTACTGCCCCCCTCTGGTGACTCCACATAGTCGAGTTTAGATTTGCATCATTACAAAACGGATACCTTTAAAGAAAAACCCGATAATTCTCTTTGAACAAGCCAATGAAATGTCTCTGTGCTTCTAACATCTACTTTGTCCTTTGTCTGGTCTCTATGTCCCATCAGGATTCCAAGTCAGACGGTCTCTGAAAGTCAGTTCTGTAGCAAACGAGCACCAGTAGTTGTTCCTCCCTCAGAACCAGTGCAGTCAATCAGATGTGATTCCTGTGAATCTTCTGAGGCAAAGGAGACAGAATCAGTGCTTTCAGCTCAGCTGGATCCAACCGGAGGATCTGTCCTCACTGAGAGCGAAACGTCCTCTGAGTCAGAGTCTTCAGCTGAAGCTGTCAAGGATGTAGAAAATGTTGCCGATCTATCGTCCAAGGAGGCTGGATGCTGGTCAACCACGGTTCAGGATGAGGGTCCCGATACAGCGAATCTGATGAATGACCAAGATACAGACGGACAGAAGACAGAGGAGGTTGTTCCCAGACCTGGTTCGGTTCAGGATGAGGGTCCCGATACAGCATATCTGATGAATGACCAAGATACAGACGGACAGAAGACAGAGGAGGTTGTTCCCAGACCTGGTTTGGTTCAGGATGAGGGTCCCGATACAGTGAATCTGATGAATGACCAAGATACAGACGGACAGAAGACAGAAGAGGTTGTTCCCAGACCTGGTTTGGTTCAGGATGAGGGTCCCGATACAGTGAATCTGATGAATGACCAAGATACAGACGTACAGAAGACAGAAGAGGTTGTTTCCAGACCTGGTTTGGTTCAGGATGAGGGTCCCGATACAGTGAATCTGATGAATGACCAAGATACAGACGTACAGAAGACAGAGGAGGTTGTTCCCAGACCTGGTTCGGTTCAGGATGAGGGTCCCGATACAGCATATCTGATGAATGACCAAGATACAGACGGACAGAAGACAGAAGAGGTTGTTCCCAGACCTGGTTTGGTTCAGGATGAGGGTCCCGATGCAGCGAATCTGATGAATGACCAAGATACAGACGGACAGAAGACAGAAGAGGTTGTTCCCAGACCTGGTTTGGTTCAGGATGAGGGTCCCGATACAGCGAATCTGATGAATGACCAAGATACAGACGGACAGAAGACAGAAGAGGTTGTTCCCAGACCTGGTTTGGTTCAGGATGAGGGTCCCGATACAGCGAATCTGATGAATGACCAAGATACAGACGTACAGAAGACAGAAGAGGTTGTTCCCAGACCTGGTTTGGTTCAGGATGAGGGTCCCGATACAGCGAATCTGATGAATGACCAAGATACAGACGGACAGAAGACAGAGGAGGTTGTTCCCAGACCTGGTTCGGTTCAGGATGAGGGTCCCGATACAGTGAATCTGATGAATGACCAAGATACAGACGGACAGAAGACAGAAGAGGTTGTTCAGAGACCTGGTTCGGTTCAGGATGAGGGTCCCGATACAGTGAATCTGATGAATGACCAAGATACAGACGGACAGAAGACAGAAGAGGTTGTTCCGAGATATCATCCTGGTTCAGTTCTGTCTGATGTGTTCAGAGAACCAAACAAACTCACAGAAGATGCAGAGTTAGTGTTCAGCATCGCAGATGTTGTCTCAGACAGCAACGACGGTAAAGAGATGTTAAAGGAAGCGGATAAAGTGGAGGTTACTCCTCCCTCCGGTGAGGTTAAGATCAGCGCTGCTGAGCTGAACAATGAGCCGGTTGATCTAGAGTGTCAAGAGGTGTCGAGAATGTCCACGAGTCCAACAGGTTCTGGTGTGGCTTTGAGTTACTGTGACTCTGACGAGTGTCGGAGCCCAAAAGAAGCTGATATACAGATGAGCCCGACAGCTCCAACAGTCTCTGGCTTCAGTTCAGATCCGAGTCGGAGTCCAGCTGAGGCAGAAGTGTTTATCAGCATGTCTGATCGAGTATTTCCCCAAGATGAGCCGGAAGATCTTAGAAGCCCAGATTTACTTCTCAGCCCAAATGAGGGTGATACACGTTTGAGTCCAATTGAGATTAGGGTGTATCTGGACGTGAGTGATGAAGAAGAGCAGGAAGAAGATGAGGAAGAACAAGAAAAAGAAGATGAAGAAGAAGAAGAGGAACTCTGCCAGACACTAACTGAAGCAAACCAATATGAAAAGCCAACTGAAAGATACATTCTGTCAACAAAAGAGGAAGATAAGTCTTCATCATTTAGCAGAGATCAGGTTTTACCAGAAAAGGACAGAAAAGCAAATATTCTCCTTTCAGAAGAAGATGGAAAAGGTTTTCCAGTTCAAAGGAGAGGCCTTCAGGTGGGCAGCAGCTCAGGAGAGTTGGAGCGTGGAAGCCCAAGTGATCCGAGCATCCGAGCAGAAAATGAGGAGCACTTTGGTTCTGGAGGTCAGAGTGAAAAAACTCTGACAGATTCTGGAAACCAGAGAGACGGAGAAGCAAGTGGCACTGCATATAAAAACATGAAAGATGATGGCGGAATGTGTCGAGGTCCGGCAGGAAGGAAAGAAACTGATTGGCTTTTTGCTAAAAACGTAGGTAAAGCTAAAGAAGGAGCAGGTTATGGAAGCTCCAACAGAGCTGTCTTTCGTGGTGTTGCGCACAAAGAAGGAGATAAGTTTGCTAGAAACGGTGCACAAGCAACAAGAGCAGACGGGCAGGAAAGATTCAGACATGGCAGTGGAGACTGGATGGGGTATGGTCACGGTTTGGGATGTACAGATACCTCCTCAAGGAAGTCAGGCAGCGAGGAGACCCCATCATTGGCTCCACCCCATGGAACAAACTCGCCAGAGACCGGGAGATTTGGCAGAAATGGGAGTGGGGAGTGGATGATTTATGGTGGAAGTCTTAGACGCAGGAGCAGCCTGGATGGCAGCAACAGCTTACCCAACAAAGACGGCAAAGAACACCCGATAACAGCTGGGAACATGGTGACAAGCCCACCAGGAACAGGGCGGTTCAGCAGGGCAGGAAGTGGGGAGTGGATGGTTTATGCAGGGAGTCATAGACACAGGACCAGCCTGGATGGCAGCAACAAAGACAGCGAAGAACAGCGAATGTCCCAATGCCGATCCATCCCTAAAGACAACAAAGAACAGCCGATAACAGCTGTGAACATGGCTATGAGCCCACCAGGAACAGGGCGGTTCAGCAGGGCAGGAAGTGGGGAGTGGATGGTTTATGCTGGGAGTTATAGACACAGGAGCAGCCTGGATGGCAGCAACAGCTTACCCAACAAAGAACAGCGAATGTCCCAATGCCGATCCATCCCTAAAGACAGCAAAGAACAGCCGATAACAGCTGGGAACATGGCTACGAGCCCACCACCAACAGGGCGGTTCAGCAGGGCAGGAAGTGGGGAGTGGATGGTCTATGCTGGGAGTCATAGACACGGGACCAGCCTGGATGGCAGCAACCAAGACAGCAAAGAACAGCGAATATCCCAATGTCGATCCATCCCTAAAGACAACAAAGAACAGCTGATAAGAGCTGGGAACATGGTGACAAGCCCACCAGGAACAGGGCGGTTCAGCAGGGCAGGAAGTGGGGAGTGGATGGTTTACGGGGGCAGTACTGGACGTATGAGTCGTGCTGGTAGCTCAGACAGAATCAGTGTCGGTGGTGCAATGACCAGTCCATCAAGCAGCTACACCAGCAGTGGACATAGACCCTGTAGTGGTGGTAGTGGTGGGGCGCTGGGCGCCGGCCAGGAGGTGAGGCGCAGCAGCAGCGTGGGCAGCGGTGGCGGGTTCGGTCGCATCAGCAGGCAAAGCAGCTCACCTGGAACACGTGGATTTACCAGTACTGGCAGCGGTGAATGGAAACCCGTGTACGGCTCAAGTTACAAAAGCAGCGTGGGGGGTGCGGAGCGGTCAAGTGGAGGGGCAACCGCGAGAAGTCAAAGAGCCCCCAGCCCCGGAGGGTGGAGCAGCGTTAGTGGGGGTGGAGGCGGGTTTAGACCGGGCAGAGCGAGTAGCGGTGACCGGACGAGCGGCTCCTCGGGATCGGGGAGGGTGAACAACACGGGCGGGAGGGTCATCAGCAGCAGCGATCGGCCAATGGGGAGCACGGGCAGCGGCGCCGGAGGCGGCAAGGAGAGGATCAGCGTCTGTAAGAAGGCGGCGCTTCTGATGGCAGCAGCAGGACGGGAGAGAAGCCAGGAAAGACGATCCAAGAGACCCCAACAACAGAGCTCAGGTGAGAACGGCAACCTTCCATCATGACAGGATATACCCGACAGAAAGCTGGGAGTCTATCACGAGTTTATCTTCCTCGTGCTCAGATAAAACGGCTTCTTAGAATCTCTGAGGTCCAGAAGTTTAGATAAAGATACTTACAATAGAGCAGGTCTAGATTTGATCATTTAGCACCTTTAAGCAACCTCTGTGGCCACAGTTATCCTGATCAGAGGAGGTGAGGTTAGGAATTAGGAATGTGTTTAAACAATTGGACGATTGGACCTCCATCTTTATCAGGAAAAAACTCTCAGAAACGTCTCTCTGTTGTTGCAGCGGACTCACCTTTCATCCAGCGCTGGCTGAGCACAGGAGCCATGAGCGCCAGGCCTGCTGATGACATCACGCAGCTCTGAGCGCCTGCTGATGACATCACGCAGCTCTGAGCGCCTGCTGATGACATCACGCAGCTCTGAGCGCCTGCTGATGACATCACGCAGCTCTGACTGGCGTTTTACTCACGTTTAAATCAACTTTCTTCTTATTCAACGACGTTTCAGGATTTTTAAATTTAGTTCGGAACATTTTGCATTTTTACATTTTCAGTCAAATCAAACTATTTTTACATTTGGTGTAACATTAAAAGAAAAACTGATTTTATTCGAATTAAATGTTTTTAACGTGTCCCTGTTTGTCTCTGGTCATTTTTTTAGATTAAAACTCTAAAGTTTCAAAGCCTTGAAGACTCAAACACGCCTTGAGATGATATTTGACATTTTGTTGTAATTTGGCGCTGTATAAATAAACTGAATTGAATTGAAATTGAATTGAACTGGTGAAGGAAAAGTTTCTTTAATAAGAAGTCACATTCAAAGAAAACTGAATGTAATTTAACTGGATTGTCTGCAGGGGGCAGCAAACCCACAGTGAGTATATCACCTGAGCCTTATCTCACTTATTTCCATAATTATTCTCCACATTGGGAAAACATAATCTTGGCTTTTATTGAGTTTTATTTCATTCCAACGGAATGAACTCAAGATTTTTCATGTTTTGTCTCTTCAATTTCATTTAATTGTTTAATGTGCATCCGTTTCTAACAGTTCAAATCAAATCACAGTTATGAATTAGGCTTAAAAACAATAAAGATGTTATTTCAGACAGCTGAGTGTAGCCAGGATCTGGTCCTAAAGAGCCTCCATGACAGACTGTCATGATCTCTGACCCCCTCATAGAAAAAAAAGGTCAAAAGCAAAAAGTTTGACCCGTTCTGCAGGTCAGCTGCTCCTCCCTCTCCTGTCCGATGGAAATAACTCAATAAATCAGTGACTGATGGATGATTTGCAGCCGCAGCCTCTCCTCCGTCAGATATGTGGAGGTCAGAGTAGCTCCGCCTGTCACAGACGGCCGAACACAAACTCATTCTGACAGGAAAGGAACGGGTGTGTCACCATGGGCGTCGCACCTGTGGGGGATGGGGGTGTTTCGACACCCCCACTTTTACAGCAAGATGATTTCATCCCCCCGACACATTTTACAAAAGTAAACCCGTTTGCCCCACGGATGTATTATATTAACGGTTTGCCCACCCTCGTAGTGCACCAACATACAAAATGGAGCGCACCTCAGCCCCCTTACGCTGCACCAAAAGGCTTTGGTCAAACTGAACAGACATTTGTGCTGAATAATTAAGCCCATATTTAATTATGGATGGTCCAAATGAAAATAAAAAAGAAAGAACTCTTTAGAATATCTATCCAGATTTGAGCAGTCTAACTATTGTAGTTTCCATACAGGACCTAGTTTAGGGTGATGCGAATACAGAAAAAAAGCAGTAAAATGGCCCTGTTCTGCATTTTCACAAATCAGAATAAGGTTTCACAAATCCCAAACAAGGTTTTAATGAATCTACAGCCTCTTTAGAATAATTCTATCCAGATTTGAGCAGTGTAAATATTGTAGTTTCCATTCAGGACCCAGTTTAGGGGGATCAAAATGCAAAAAATGCAGTGAAATGGCCCTTTATGACCATCCATTTAATTCGCGAATCGGATGCCAACTTCCGCGTCGTGTCTCTGGGCTTGATGTGGCACTCATGTGCCCCCCCTGGAACATTTAAAATCACTGCTCCACCCCTGTGTGCCCCCCTCCTTCCTGGAGTAAAGCGTAGTTTAGAGGCTTCAGCCGCAGGTCGCAGCAGCGTCTGTACTGGCAGCTGAATGTGGTGTGATTGACAAGCGTTTAATAACCCGTCAGAGAAAGCTCTGAAGGAAAGTCGGACTGGGAAACACCTCCATCCTGTCGCCTCAAACCTCCAGCGGCCTTTCAGTAAACTGCCATCATTCAAAAGTCAAGATATGAAACGCACCGAATTAACCCGAGCTGTGCTGGAGGTGTGAGAGGAGGAAGGGAACACTTTTACACGTGTTGTATGAATGTGAAATGACACAAAACCTTTGGGAAAATGCAATATTTTTCTTCAACAAAGTGTTCAGGACAGATTTATCTCAGAGCCCCGCCCTGTGTATTCTGGGCATAATAACAGAGGGAATAGACTTATCATTCCAGCCAACTTTATGGTGTAGATTGGCCCTTCCTACAGGGTGCAGGGTTGTTATAAGACACTGGAAAACGAAAAATATTATACCATTTAGAGAGTGGTTCGGAGAAATGAACAAAATAGCAAAAGCTACGAGCAACTGATTTTCAGGCTGAACAATAAGGAGATATTCATGAAACTGTGGGGTCATAAGTGTTGGGCCAGATGGTTGATCGCTGGGGCAATGTTGATGAATCTTTATGTGGATAGCGAGATGTGTCCTAACTGTGACAAAAGTCTGATTTTTTATTTTTTTTTACTTTGTTTATTGAACATTTTAAACATAACAAGACAGACATTGTTGGGACAGAATAAAAGTATAAATACAATCAGTAGCAGCAACAATTCTGTCAACCCCCAACCCACCCATCCTGCCCACAGGCCAACAAAAGAGAAAATTAAATTAATTAAAAATTTAAAAAAAGGGATAAATGATTAAGAATATTAGCTTAAATAAATAAGTACAGATACATAGAAAATCTAAACTTACAGGCTTGTCAGATATTTAAATATGCTCAGTGTCAGAAAGAGTGAAGGAGTCAAAATACCTAAAAAAGGGGTCCCAAGTAGCATGAAATAAATTGGTGGAACCTCTAAGTAAAAACCTCAACTTTTCTACTTTAAGGTTGTAGAGCAAAAGTCTGATTTGTTGTCGGATGGTGAGTGAGGGAGCCTGTGTATGTATGTGTGTAATTATTTTTATGTTGGGATTAGTTTAGTTTATGTAAGCATTTTTTAGAGAGCAATGTTTGTTTGTTTATCTCATGTTTTGTTGTTTTATTCTTGTCATTTTTCATGTATGTTGTTGTACTGTTGAAAAACAATAAAAAAAAAAGTGAATTACAAATAAAACGCACCGAATTATTTGTTCTGCGCTTTAAGTCTGCTTTAAAAGAAGATCAGATGAGTCGGAGTCCACAGGAAGGAGAAATGTGTCTCCAGCTGTTTTAAGGACAGATGTGGAGTCGCTGCAGACTTCCTGTGGAATGATTTCAGAGGGAAAACATTTCCATAAGATGTGGCTGGAATGGAAAAGGTCCAATCTCAGCAGGGCGCTCTGAATATAAACCAGGCCAATAAGTCTGAGATGTATTTTGGGACACTTATGGTTAAGTTTAAGTTTAGCAACAAGGGCCAGTTTATAGCATTTGGTTTTCAGCCCCCATAGAGGGAAGAATTTGGGGTATTTAGACACAGAGTCTTCCAAAAAGCCAACAGCACCGCAGAGATAACGCTTTGTGTTGTTCAAACGCCGACTGAATGAATTAGCTTGAGCCAAGAGGGGCTAACAATGATAAAAAGCTCCTTATTTCAACATTTAGTTTCACTCTTTCACAGAGATTAATTAGATTAAACATTTGAATGGTTGCCCAGCCCTAACTGAAACACATGTAGTTGCAGAAGATGGAGGTGGAAACCCTGGATGGGAACTCTGTGATGGTGGCTGAATATCAGCCAGAACTGCTTTATAATCAGTCCGGTTCTGGTTCTGAAGGACTCTGTGTGTTATTTCTCACCTGTTGGTCCTCCTGTGATGTTTTTATGGCTCAAACACACATTTCATCAGACTGAAGGGGATCCAGGTTTAATGGAATTGGTGAAAAGATGCAGATCTGTGAAACATCTGTAAAACATCTGCAGTGACTTTAAACTTTAGCAAACACAGGCCTAACGGAGGGTTGTGCACCAGAAAGAACAACGAGTCCATGGTTGTAGTGGCGTGTTACACAAGCACGTTTCTCAGGTGTGCTCCTGCAGGTGTGAACTGGCTGTGTTATGGCAGGTATTTCCCAAAGGCAAGCTGAGACAGAGCCTCAGAGAGGGAGGCCTGGAGGCTTTATCACATGAAGAAGCTGCTGTTACACACCGATTTAAAGGCTTAAAGGCTTAAAGGATAAATCCAAGTCAATCACTGCAAATAAACTCGGAATTAAAGGAGATTTAACAAAGCTTTTTATGAAGCTACAGATGAGCTACAGCAGCACATGTAAACAGCTGTAAAGATGCATGTAAACACCACAGAAACAGCTGTAAAGCTGTAAAGATGCATGTAAACACCTCAGAAACAGCTGTAAAGCTGTAAAGATGCATGTAAACACCACAGAAACAGCTGTAAAGCTGTAAAGATGCATGTAAACACCACAGAAACAGCTGTAAAGATGCATGTAAACACCACAGAAACAGCTGTAAAGATGCATGTAAACACCACAGAAACAGCTGTAAAGCTGTAAAGATGCATGTAAACACCACAGAAACAGCTGTAAAGATGCATGTAAACGCCACAGAAACAGCTGTAAAGCTGTAAAGATGCATGTAAACACCTCAGAAACAGCTGTAAAGCTGTAAAGATGCATGTAAACACCACAGAAACAGCTGTAAAGCTGTAAAGATGCATGTAAACACCACAGAAAAAGCTGTAAAGCTGTAAAGATGCATGTAAACACCACAGAAAAAGCTGTAAAGCTGTAAAGATGCATGTAAACACCACAGAAAAAGCTGTAAAGCTGTAAAGATGCATGTAAACACCACAGAAAAAGCTGTAAAGCTGTAAAGATGCATGTAAACACCACAGAAACAGCTGTAAAGCTGTAAAGATGCATGTAAACACCACAGAAACAGCTGTAAAGCTGTAAAGATGCATCAACACACAGAAACAGCTGTAAAGCTGTAAAGATGCATGTAAACACCACAGAAACAGCTGTAAAGCTGTAAAGATGCATGTAAACACCACAGAAAAAGCTGTAAAGCTGTAAAGATGCATGTAAACACCACAGAAAAAGCTGTAAAGCTGTAAAGATGCATGTAAACACCACAGAAACAGCTGTAAAGCTGTAAAGATGCATGTAAACACCACAGAAACAGCTGTAAAGCTGTAAAGATGCATGTAAACACCACAGAAACAGCTGTAAAGCTGTAAAGATGCATGTAAACACCTCAGAAACAGCTGTAAAGCTGTAAAGATGCATGTAAACACCACAGAAAAAGCTGTAAAGCTGTAAAGATGCATGTAAACACCACAGAAACAGCTGTAAAGCTGTAAAGATGCATGTAAACACCACAGAAACAGCTGTAAAGCTGTAAAGATGCATGTAAACACCACAGAAACAGCCGTAAAGATGCATGTAAACACCACAGAAACAGCTGTAAAGATGCATGTAAACACCACAGAAACAGCCGTAAAGCTGTAAAGATGCATGTAAACACCACAGAAACAGCTGTAAAGCTGTAAAGATGCATGTAAACACCACAGAAACAGCTGTAAAGATGCATGTAAACACCACAGAAACAGCTGTAAAGATGCATGTAAACACCACAGAAACAGCTGTAAAGATGCATGTAAACACCACAGAAACAGCTGTAAAGCTGTATGTAAACACCACAGAAACAGCTGTAAAGATGCATGTAAACACCACAGAAACAGCTGTAAAGCTGTATGTAAACACCACAGAAACAGCCGTAAAGCTGTAAAGATGCATGTAAACACCACAGAAACAGCTGTAAAGCTGTAAAGATGCATGTAAACACCACAGAAACAGCTGTAAAGCTGTAAAGCTGTATGTAAACACCACAGAAACAGCTGTAAAGCTGTAAAGATGCATGTAAACACCACAGAAACAGCTGTAAAGATGCATGTAAACACCACAGAAACAGCTGTAAAGATGCATGTAAACACCACAGAAACAGCTGTAAAGCTGTATGTAAACACCACAGAAACAGCCGTAAAGCTGTAAAGATGCATGTAAACACCACAGAAACAGCTGTAAAGCTGTAAAGATGCATGTAAACACCACAGAAACAGCTGTAAAGATGCATGTAAACACCACAGAAACAGCCGTAAAGCTGTAAAGATGCATGTAAACACCTCAGAAACAGCTGTAAAGCTGTAAAGATGCATCAACACACTAAAACAGCTGTAAAGCTGTAAAGATGCATGTAAACACCACAGAAACAGCTGTAAAGCTGTAAAGATGCATGTAAACACCTCAGAAACAGCTGTAAAGCTGTAAAGATGCATGTAAACACCTCAGAAACAGCTGTAAAGCTGTAAAGATGCATGTAAACACCTCAGAAACAGCTGTAAAGCTGTAAAGATGCATGTAAACACCACAGAAACAGCTGTAAAGCTGTAAAGATGCATGTAAACACCACAGAAACAGCTGTAAAGCTGTAAAGATGCATGTAAACACCACAGAAACAGCTGTAAAGATGCATGTAAACACCACAGAAACAGCTGTAAAGCTGTAAAGATGCATGTAAACACCACAGAAACAGCTGTAAAGATGCATGTAAACACCACAGAAACAGCTGTAAAGCTGTAAAGATGCATGTAAACACCTCAGAAACAGCTGTAAAGCTGTAAAGATGCATGTAAACACCACAGAAACAGCTGTAAAGCTGTAAAGATGCATGTAAACACCACAGAAACAGCTGTAAAGCTGTAAAGATGCATGTAAACACCACAGAAACAGCTGTAAAGCTGTAAAGATGCATGTAAACACCACAGAAACAGCTGTAAAGCTGTAAAGATGCATGTAAACACCACAGAAACAGCTGTAAAGATGCATGTAAACACCACAGAAACAGCTGTAAAGCTGTAAAGATGCATCAACACAATGAAACATGTTCCTGTAGCTGTTTTTTTATTTTTATTTTATTTTATTTTTTTAATATTTTTTTTTAATGTGTTTATTAATTTTCCTTTTTCAACATAAACAAACACAAAACTCCAACACAACACTCAGTTACACACGATCAGTATCCATATTGATAAAGACATAAATGGGTAAATAAAAGAAAAGAAGAATGTGTCCCGTTATTATGACCTTCAGGGAATCCCTGTAAAAGAATGGAAGATACATTGGAATCCAAGTAATCCAAATAAGGTTTCCAAACCTCATAAAATTGGTTGGAGTTTGAATGTGATACAGAGGCACCAACTCAAACAGCACTTTGTGCCGTCCCTTAACATTTGGTTCCTTATTGCTAATCCACTGCAATAAAATATTCTTCCTGGCTGCAAATGTAAGAAAACAAAACAGTCTTTGATGTGTTCACCTCACACCTTTAGCAGGAAGGCCTGATATAAGAGACGGTGGGTCCGTCCCCAGCTTTAATCCCACCATCTTTTCAGTTTCTGTTAAGACATCAGACTGATGTTTCTGCAGCTTATGCAGGACCAAAGACAATAAGTTAGATTACCAATTTCTGTTTTACATTTAAGACACACTGGAGACAAACTAGGGTTGAAGGGTTACAAACAGATTCATTTAGCACAGGTCCGTATACTTTCCCAGTCAGCAGCACTGGTTGTGACGGACAGTTCTCTCTGAGTCCTCGTAAAGCCGTGAATGGAGCAGCGCACATAAAATTAATGTCTGCTGTTTTATATCATCATTTTAAATAGAAGTATTCACAAGAATCAAAGTTTTATCATAATTTTGATTGAAAATATGTCTAAAAATCCAACTTTTATCATCATTTTGAATGAAAAAATTCACAAAAATACAACATTTATCATAAATTTGATTGAAATTTAGCACAGCTCCATAAAGTAGACTAACAGACGTCTTCCTAACTACTCCAAACAACATTTTATCCATTAAGGTCGTGTTGTGTGCCATATAATGCCTTATCTGTAAATAAAGATAAAAGTCATGCCTGGGGATTTTGTATTTCTCAACGATCTGTTTGAATAATATTAATGTGTCATCAGAAAATAAATCTTTTAACATTCTAAAGCCAGCGTGTGGATAATTATTAACCACATTATTAATCACTTTGAAGTCATGAACACTTTCTTTTATTGGGACTTCCACAGAATAAAGCTGCTATGGAACTGGATTTATGGGCTCATTTCTCACTGCTTTGCAGGAACTGTGTGAGCGGCTGCAGCTGACAGACTGGCAGCACATCTGAAGTCAGCTTTTATTGTTCAACATGTTCCCTCCATTGTTCTTAATCTGAATATCTCAGGTTTTCATGCCTCGACTCCTTTGACTGAATCAGATCCAAACTTTTAACGTAATTTCATCACCTAAAGTCAGTTTGGTTCTTAGTTAAAATGATTAAATGTGAAACACTCTTTAACTGCTGTCTGCCTTTTATTTGAGCTCCAGGGCTCTGAGTCAGAGCTGGATCTACATTTTAAATCCTATATGTTGGAGCTTGGCCTGAGGGCAAAGAAAAGCATGCAGAAAGCACCTGAACGTGGCCTTTTATGGCAGGAAGCAGGAGGTGAAACAGGAGAGGACCTGCAGGAGCCACACCCTGAAACAGGAAGAAATGTCCTTCACAGAGAGGCAGGAGCTGAGACATCTTTTGTTTCTCAGTCAGAGCCGTCAGGGTCGTCAGAATCCTTTCATACCGTCAACATTCCAGATGAGTCAGACTGAACTGAGAGAAACTGAGTGAGTGCAGAGCTGCAGGATTATCTGTAAATGTACTTTAATTATGCAGCCCTTCACAGACGATCCTTACGGTGTACCAAAGTGCTTTACAGCAGGTAATAAATAAAGAGAAGAAGAAGTAAAAACAAATAAAAACAATAAAAGAACAGTGAAAGCAATAAAATACAACAAAATCAATTAAGATAAAATCAGATAAAAGTCTCATCATGCTACTGGGTATTAAAGCCATCCTAAATAAGTTGGTTTTCAGCCTGGATCTGAAGAGGCCCAGGTCAGAAATAAGACTCAGCTGGACGGGGGGCTTATTCCAGAGCCTGGGGGCAGCTTTGGGAAAAGGCTCCTAAAAAAAGAAACCCTAACCCTGTGGGAACCCTAACCCTGTGGGAACCCTAACTGTGTGGGAACCCTAACTGTGTGGGAACCCTAACTGTGTGGGAACCCTAACTGCGTGGGAACCCTAACTGCGTGGGAACCCTAACTGTGTGGGAACCCTAACTGCGTGGGAACCCTAACTGTGTGGGAACCCTAACTGCGTGGGAACCCTAACTGCGTGGGAACCCTAACTGTGTGGGAACCCTAACCCTGTGGGAACCCTAACCCTGGGGGGGCCCTAACCCTGGGGGGGCCCTAACCCTGGGGGGGCCCTAACCCTGTGGGAACCCTAACCCTGGGGGGGCCCTAACCCTGTGGGAACCCTAACCCTGGGGGGGCCCTAACCCTGTGGGAACCCTAACCCTGTGGGAACCCTAACTGTGTGGGAACCCTAACCCTGTGGGAACCCTAACTGCGTGGGAACCCTAACTGCGTGGGAACCCTAACTGCGTGGGAACCCTAACTGTGTGGGAACCCTAACCCTGTGGGAACCCTAACTGTGTGGGAACCCTAACCCTGTGGGAACCCTAACTGTGTGGGAACCCTAACTGCGTGGGAACCCTAACTGTGTGGGAACCCTAACCCTGTGGGAACCCTAACTGCGTGGGAACCCTAACTCTGTGGGAACCCTAACCCTGTGGGAACCCTAACTGTGTGGGAACCCTAACTCTGTGGGAACCCTAACTGCGTGGGAACCCTAACCCTGGGGGGACCCTAACCCTGTGGGAACCCTAACTGTGTGGGAACCCTAACCCTGTGGGAACCCTAACCCTGTGGGAACCCTAACCCTGTGGGAACCCTAACTGTGTGGGAACCCTAACTGTGTGGGAACCCTAACCCTGTGGGAACCCTAACTGTGTGGGAACCCTAACCCTGTGGGAACCCTAACCCTGTGGGAACCCTAACTGTGTGGGAACCCTAACCCTGTGGGAACCCTAACTGCGTGGGAACCCTAACTCTAACCCAGCGTCTGCACCATTGAAACAGATAAATAGGTCAAATGGGATGAAACCAGATAAGAGAGAGAGAATGTGCTGACTCGTACAAAGATGAAAGATAAGAATCTGAGTGACAGGTGTGAGATGATTTATGACAACGAGTGAAAGTGACGTTGAGAACGAAATCTCCAAAGAATTCAGGCGCCGTCACACCCTGAGGAGGAGGAGGGAGGTGTCTTCATCGAGTATCAAAGATACATTTAATTTATAGAAAAGAACTGGAGACTGATCGATAAAACAGTTCCTCTGAGTTCCTTTGGAAATGTTTCTCTGGTTTCATGGTAAAAACCCTCAGGGTGTGTAAGCTCCGCCCCCTGCGCCCGCTCAGGTGATACCTGTTGTGTAAAGTCACAGCTTCAGGGCAGAGCTCGGGTTTCTGACGAGGGGTGCGGAGCCAGGATTTATGACCCTGCAGAACTGGTTCATGTTACAAACTGCTCACTTTGTAAAGCTTCTCCCTGATGATGACAAAAGAAATGAGTCCTACATGCTATCTGATATCTGCGTACCAAAGTGCTTTACAGCAGGTAATAAATAAAGAGGAGAAGAAGTAAAAACAAATAAAAGCAATAAAAGAACAGTGAAAGCAATAAAATACAACAAAATCAAATAAGATAAAATAAGATAAAAGTGTCATCATGCTACTGGGTATTAAAAGCTTGTTGGGATTCTTTAAGAGTGCCAACAAAATGTGTCGATTACATCAGATAGAACTTTATTGATCCCTTTGGGGGGTTCAAAATTATACATGCAAAGATAGATAATAATAAAATAAAGAAATAAAATAATGTGTAGTTAGTCAGTTGCCATCTGGTGTGTGATTTCAATGCTTTTTAGTACGTTTTAAACCACGGAAACGAGGCCCAACCCTAACCCTTTCATGGTATGCAGCATGACAGGAGAGGACCCTCCAGCAAACTTAGAACATTTTGACATGTCATTTGAACAACGTAAAAAAATGAGACGCCAAAAGCTTAAAACGCGTATGACTGACACACGAATAGTGCCGGCAGCGGCGTGCCGTTCGTTCGCATCAACATTCTGAGCCATGAGGCGGTGAATCGCTGCCATGAGACACGGGATTCAGAAATGATGAGTAGGATGTGCTCAGGAAGCTGAATACTGAAAGTGACTGTTTTCCAAACTCTGCATATTTTGCCAGTTTTCCAGAAAAGCTTCTGAATTATGGGATGGGAGAGGACTTTGTTTTGTGTCCGAATCAGTGGTGTGGTGTCAGGAAGCAGCAGCACGCAGGGACTGCTCGCCGTAAAAGATTGAAATGATGTTGTGGATGTTGTTTACTGTTAGCGCTCTGTCTGCAGTCTCTGTCTGCCCGGATAGTCTTAAAGCTGAGCAGAGAGCTGTTACAGCTGTTCCTGCAGCCAGGTCTCTGCCTGATATTCCTGCTGTGTCCTCATCAGGGCTCCAAGCTCGTCCATTTTATCCACCAGAGATCTCACATTTCCCCTGATGATCAGGGGAAGAAATGCTTTAAACTTCCTCCTTTTCCTTCATTTTGCTTTTACTCTGTATCCTAGACGTCTACTCTTCAACTCATCCAGATTTCGGGTCCGATCCCAGGCATTTCTTAGGCTTTAGGAAGCTCAATCAGCTGCTCTTTTTCCCAACATTATCTTTATTGAGTTTTCAGCATGTTTCCAAAAAACACATATATTCAGAAATAAGAGAAATAAGAATATATAACTAGAAAATTTCTGAAGAAATTTAGAAGGGGCCTGCCAAAGTGTGCGTATCGCTCAACCAATCACGGCTGATGTTTAATGTGCTTCATTGTTCATTATGAAAAGCAGAGCAATGAGACCTCCAGAAGCTCTTCGTCATCATCAGCTCGTCTTCATCACATTCACAAGCAGCTCTGTGTCTCTGTAGGGTTACATTGAGCTGTCTGCTTCAGCCATTTTGATTGCAGCTGGCCCACTGATTAATTGTGCTGTTGAAACTTTAAAGGACTGGCTGGGCCACTAATAGTCTTGTTTCTATGGTAACATTTAACTGACAGTTTAGCTGCCCCAGCTGCTGCTACACTAATTATATGAGACTCAGGCTTCTCAGAGCCAAAAAACCTCTATGAACAGATGCTTCCCATTCGGAAACCGTAAGAGCTACGGAAAATATTCTGGCAGAATGAGCGAGGGACGCCTTTGGACTTCAATATTCCCGCGTTTCAGATCTGTAGCACATTCACAGTGAAAGCACGGATGAGAGAAAGAAGGGCTGCAGGAGCTGCTGAGATTCTGAGAATTGGATGAATTAAAATGGGGATTTGAGGTCTTTGAGCCCCGACATCACTTTGCTCTGAGGGGCTCTGAGAGCAAACGGTCAGCCCTAGGTGAAATATGAAAACATTTTATGAATCCCAGCATGCGTGCCTATATTATGACAGTACATAATGGCATTGGAGCGATATTTGTAGGCGTGAGGGCGATTCGAAAATGAATCTGAGGTCAGAACTCTTGCTCTTCCTACACTCTAATGAAATGGTAGTTGTGCTCTAAAAATTCAAATTTTGCAGATTTTGGCCAAAACTTTGGGTCGCTTGGAGGCATGCTGTGGGAAATCCGTAGCAGGTATCGACATGGCGTCTTCACTTCTGAACACAGCACGGACGTATCTACAAACTGACATTTGAATGGCGTTTCTAGGTTAATGCATGATGACACAGTAACTGCTCAAAATTTTGGGTTTTTGATGATTTTTCCAGGTCCTCCCCCTGTTTATTCCTAGGGGGGCTTTGGGGGGCTGTTTTTTGCTTATTACGTCGCCATGGTAACTCCAATCTTCAATAAAAGTAATAGCCCGCGAAAACTCATCGAGCCGGTCGTTTTGATATATATATTGTTGGGATGTGCGGGCCCGATTAATGTGGACGGAAGAATAAATATACCTATAAAAAAATAAAGAGACACGTTTTCAATGTTAAATCCCATAGACTTTTGCCAACGGAATAGTAATAGGTGCCTTGCCATGCATTTGCATGGAGGCTCTCCTATGCAATGCTATGGCAGGCCCCAATGATATATTCAGAAATAAGAGCGCTCTCATATCCAAGGAGACATCAGGGGCAAAGTTATTATCCAACATTCAAATTGCCCTTCCTAGCAAGTCAGATATTTATGAGATAATATAGAACAACACTTAGTACAAGTATAACAAAAAAAAAAAAAAAAAAGAAAAGAAACAACAACAACCAGAACAATAAACGTTTCTTAATCTAGTCAAGAATAAGCCCATATTGTTTTGCTATTGTACCTATATGGTTCAAAAATACAGATTCAGATGTACAATCCATACAGAATAAAAAAAAATCAAATATCAAAAGAAAATAGATCATAGAAAGGACTACCAACAACTCCGCCTCTTCGTCTTCAATCAGCTGCTCTAACATGCAGACAACTATTCCAAATGTGAAAAAGTGTCAGAATTACCAGCAAAGCATCCAAACCAGCTTAAAAATGATGTTTTCACAGGAAAAATGTCATGAGTTTCTTCAAAGGCTGAGAAACGACAGTTTTACGCTGTAAATCGTTGTTGTAGCTGGGTGAAAGTACAGCTGATGGTTTATCTGGCTCCTTAATGAACACACCTGATCAGGTGAGGTTATCAGAGTGCAGCCCTGAGGCCGGAGTCGTACGTTCTGTCAGTTTCAGTTTGCCTCGCGGGCTGGGAGCAGGCTCTGAAGACGTTACACCCTAACCATTAAAACATTAAGAAAGAATCGTTAAAACATCGATTTAATGTTGCTGCCACAGGCTGTTTCTCTCCTCTAATCACTTTCATTACACGCTGAAACACATTCGCACTAATCTTTAATCTGTGTTTGTTTTCGGGCCTTAAAATTCGGTGAACTCAGGCAGAAAGCGGCTCTTCAGGGTCCAGGAAGCAGACAAAACTTCCTCCCCTGCAGCTCTGAGCCGCATCCGTCCCGGTTTGAACTGACTTAAAGGAAAACCTTTCCCACAATATTTAAAACATGGTCCTTAAAAGGTTTGTACAAATGGCCCCTTTTTGTTTTATCTTTAAAAACAAAGGCTGTGTTCGAAACCGCCTACTACATACTACATACTGCATACTACATACTACATACTGCATACTACATACTACATACTGCATACTACATACTTCCATACTAAATACTACATACTACATACTACATATTGCATACTACATACTGCATACTAAATACTTCCATACTACATACTACATACTACATACTACATACTGCATACTACATACTTCCATACTAAATACTACATACTACATACTACATATTGCATACTACATACTGCATACTAAATACTTCCATACTACATACTACATACTACATACTACATACTGCATACTACATACTTCCATACTAAATACTACATACTACATACTACATATTGCATACTACATACTGCATACTAAATACTTCCATACTACATACTACATACTACATACTACATACTGCATACTACATACTTCCATACTAAATACTACATACTACATACTACATATTGCATACTACATACTGCATACTAAATACTTCCATACTACATACTTCCATACTACATACTACATACTGCATACTGCATACTATATACTACATACTTCCATACTACATACTGCATACTGCATACTGCATACTACATACTACATACTGCATACTACATACTGCATACTGCATACTACATACTGCATACTGCATACTACATACTACATACTTACATACTTCCATACTACATACTATATACTACATACTTCCATACTACATACTACATACTTCCTACTACATACTACATACTTCATACTACATACTTCCATACTACATACTACATACTACATACTGCATACTACATACTACATACTACATACTTCCATACTACATACTACATACTGCATACGACATACTACATACTACATACTGCCATACTGCATACTATATACTACATACTGCATACTACATACTACATTCTTCCATACTACATACTACATACTGCATACTACATACTGCATACTAAATACTTCCATACTACATACTACATATTACATACTACATACTGCATACTAAATACTTCCATACTACATACTACATATTACATACTACATACTGCATACTACATACTACATACTGCATACTACATACTTCCATACTAAATACTACATACTACATACTACATATTGCATACTACATACTGCATACTAAATACTTCCATACTACATACTACATACTACATACTACATACTGCATACTACATACTTCCATACTAAATACTACATACTACATACTACATATTGCATACTACATACTGCATACTAAATACTTCCATACTACATACTACATACTACATACTACATACTGCATACTACATACTTCCATACTAAATACTACATACTACATACTACATATTGCATACTACATACTGCATACTAAATACTTCCATACTACATACTTCCATACTACATACTACATACTGCATACTGCATACTATATACTACATACTTCCATACTACATACTGCATACTGCATACTGCATACTACATACTACATACTGCATACTACATACTGCATACTGCATACTACATACTACATACTTACATACTTCCATACTACATACTATATACTTCCTACTACATACTACATACTTCCATACTACATACTACATACTTCCTACTACATACTACATACTTCATACTACATACTTCCATACTACATACTACATACTACATACTGCATACTACATACTACATACTACATACTTCCATACTACATACTACATACTGCATACGACATACTACATACTACATACTGCCATACTGCATACTATATACTACATACTGCATACTACATACTACATTCTTCCATACTACATACTACATACTGCATACTACATACTTCCATACTACATACTGCATACTGCATACTGCATACTGCATACTGCATAATGCATACTACATACTGCATACTGCATACTGCATACTTCATACTGCATACTATATACTGCATACTACATACTACATACTGCATACTACATACTGCATACTATATACTACATACTGCATACTGCATACTGCATACTACATACTGCATACTACATACTGCATACTATATACTACATACTACATACTGCATACTACATACTTCCATACTACATACTGCATACTACATACTGCATACTACATACTTCCATACTACATACTGCATACTACATACTGCATACTACATACTTCCATACTACATACTGCATACTACATACTACATACTGCATACTATATACTACATACTACATACTGCATACTGCATACTACATACTGCATACTGCATACTACATACTGCATACTGCATACTACATACTGCATACTACATACTGCATACTACATACTGCATACTGCATACTACATACTGCATACTACATACTGCATACTGCATACTACATACTGCATACTACATACTGCATACTACATACTACATACTGCATACTACATAATGCATACTGCATACTACATACTGCATACTATATACTACATACTACATACTACATACTGCATACTACATACTTCCATACTACATACTACATACTACATACTGCATACTACATACTGCATACTATATACTACATACTGCATACTGCATACTGCATACTGCATACTACATACTGCATACTATATACTACATACTACATACTGCATACTACATACTTCCATACTACATACTGCATACTACATACTGCATACTACATACTGCATACTACATACTGCATACTACATACTTCCATACTACATACTGCATACTACATACTGCATACTATATACTACATACTACATACTGCATACTGCATACTGCATACTGCATACTGCATACTATATACTGCATACTGCATACTACATACTGCATACTGCATACTACATACTGCATACTGCATACTACATACTGCATACTACATACTGCATACTGCATACTACATACTGCATACTACATACTGCATACTACATACTGCATACTGCATACTACATACTACATACTTCCATACTACATACTGCATACTGCATACTGCATACTACATACTGCATACTGCATACTACATACTGCATACTGCATACTACATACTGCATACTGCATACTACATACTACATACTTACATACTTCCATACTACATACTACATACTTCCTACTACATACTACATACTGCATACTGCATACTACATACTACATACTTCCATACTACATACTGCATACTGCATACTGCATACTACATACTACATACTGCATACTACATACTGCATACTGCATACTACATACTGCATACTGCATACTACATACTACATACTTACATACTTCCATACTACATACTACATACTTCCTACTACATACTACATACTTCCATACTACATACTACATACTTCCTACTACATACTGCATACTTCATACTACATACTTCCATACTACATACTACATACTACATACTGCATACGACATACTACATACTTCCATACTACATACTACATACTGCATACGACATACTACATACTACATACTGCCATACTGCATACTATATACTACATACTGCATACTACATACTACATTCTTCCATACTACATACTACATACTGCATACTACATACTTCCATACTACATACTGCATACTGCATACTGCATAATGCATACTACATACTGCATACTGCATACTGCATACTTCATACTACATACTACATACTGCATACTACATACTGCATACTATATACTACATACTGCATACTGCATACTGCATACTACATACTGCATACTACATACTGCATACTATATACTACATACTACATACTGCATACTACATACTTCCATACTACATACTGCATACTACATACTGCATACTACATACTTCCATACTACATACTGCATACTACATACTGCATACTACATACTTCCATACTACATACTGCATACTACATACTACATACTGCATACTATATACTACATACTGCATACTGCATACTGCATACTACATACTGCATACTGCATACTATATACTGCATACTGCATACTACATACTGCATACTACATACTGCATACTGCATACTACATACTGCATACTACATACTGCATACTGCATACTACATACTGCATACTGCATACTGCATACTGCATACTACATACTGCATACTGCATACTGCATACTGCATACTACATACTGCATACTACATACTGCATACTGCATACTACATACTGCATACTATATACTACATACTACATACTACATACTACATACTGCATACTACATACTTCCATACTACATACTACATACTACATACTGCATACTACATACTGCATACTATATACTACATACTGCATACTGCATACTGCATACTACATACTGCATACTACATACTACATACTGCATACTGCATACTACATACTACATACTTCCATACTACATACTGCATACTGCATACTGCATACTACATACTACATACTGCATACTACATACTGCATACTGCATACTACATACTGCATACTGCATACTACATACTACATACTTACATACTTCCATACTACATACTACATACTTCCTACTACATACTACATACTGCATACTGCATACTACATACTACATACTTCCATACTACATACTGCATACTGCATACAGCATACTACATACTGCATACTGCATACTACATACTGCATACTGCATACTACATACTGCATACTGCATACTACATACTACATACTTACATACTTCCATACTACATACTACATACTTCCTACTACATACTACATACTTCCATACTACATACTACATACTTCCTACTACATACTACATACTTCATACTGCATACTTCCATACTACATACTACATACTACATACTACATACTACATACTGCATACGACATACGACATACTACATACTACATACTGCCATACTGCATACTATATACTACATACTGCATACTACATACTACATTCTTCCATACTACATACTACATACTGCATACTACATACTTCCATACTACATACTGCATACTGCATACTGCATAATGCATACTACATACTGCATACTGCATACTGCATACTTCATACTGCATACTATATACTGCATACTACATACTACATACTGCATACTACATACTGCATACTACATACTACATACTGCATACTGCATACTGCATACTACATACTGCATACTACATACTGCATACTACATACTACATACTACATACTGCATACTACATACTTCCATACTACATACTGCATACTACATACTGCATACTACATACTTCCATACTACATACTGCATACTACATACTGCATACTACATACTTCCATACTACATACTGCATACTACATACTACATACTGCATACTAGATACTACATACTACATACTGCATACTGCATACTACATACTGCATACTGCATACTGCATACTGCATACTGCATACTACATACTGCATACTACATACTGCATACTGCATACTACATACTGCATACTACATACTGCATACTACATACTGCATACTGCATACTACATACTGCATACTGCATACTGCATACTGCATACTACATACTGCATACTACATACTGCATACTGCATACTGCATACTGCATACTACATACTGCATACTACATACTGCATAATGCATACTACATAATGCATACTACATACTGCATACTGCATACTGCATACTGCATACTACATACTACATACTACATACTGCATACTACATACTTCCATACTACATACTACATACTACATACTGCATACTACATACTGCATACTATATACTACATACTGCATACTGCATACTGCATACTACATACTGCATACTACATACTGCATACTATATACTACATACTACATACTGCATACTACATACTTCCATACTACATACTGCATACTACATACTGCATACTACATACTGCATACTACACACTTCCATACTACATACTGCATACTACATACTGCATACTATATACTACATACTACATACTGCATACTGCATACTACATACTGCATACTGCATACTATATACTGCATACTGCATACTACATACTGCATACTACATACTGCATAAAACATACTGCATACTGCATACTACATACTGCATACTACATACTGCATACTACATACTACATACTGCATACTACATACTTCCATACTACATACTGCATACTGCATACTGCATACTGCATACTGCATAATGCATACTACATACTGCATACTGCATACTGCATACTTCATACTGCATACTATATACTGCATACTACATACTACATACTGCATACTACATACTGCATACTATATACTACATACTGCATACTGCATACTGCATACTACATACTGCATACTACATACTGCATACTATATACTACATACTACATACTGCATACTACATACTTCCATACTACATACTGCATACTACATACTGCATACTACATACTTCCATACTACATACTGCATACTACATACTGCATACTGCATACTATATACTACATACTGCATACTGCATACTGCATACTACATACTGCATACTGCATACTATATACTGCATACTGCATACTGCATACTGCATACTACATACTGCATACTGCATACTACATACTGCATACTACATACTGCATACTGCATACTACATACTGCATACTGCATACTGCATACTGCATACTACATACTGCATACTACATACTGCATACTGCATACTACATACTGCATACTACATACTGCATACTGCATACTGCATACTGCATACTACATAATGCATACTACATACTGCATACTGCATACTACATACTGCATACTATATACTGCATACTACATACTACATACTGCATACTACATACTTCCATACTACATACTACATACTACATACTGCATACTACACACTGCATACTATATACTACATACTGCATACTGCATACTGCATACTGCATACTACATACTGCATACTATATACTACATACTACATACTGCATACTACATACTGCATACTACATACTGCATACTACATACTGCATACTACATACTTCCATACTACATACTGCATACTACATACTGCATACTGCATACTATATACTGCATACTGCATACTGCATACTGCATACTACATACTGCATACTGCATACTATATACTGCATACTGCATACTACATACTGCATACTACATACTGCATACTGCATACTGCATACTGCATACTACATACTGCATACTGCATACTGCATACTACATACTACATACTGCATACTACATACTGCATACTACATACTGCATACTGCATACTGCATACTACATACTTCCATACTACATACTGCATACTGCATACTGCATACTACATACTACATACTGCATACTACATACTGCATACTGCATACTACATACTGCATACTGCATACTACATACTACATACTTACATACTTCCATACTACATACTACATACTTCCTACTACATACTACATACTGCATACTGCATACTACATACTACATACTTCCATACTACATACTGCATACTGCATACTGCATACTACATACTGCATACTGCATACTACATACTGCATACTGCATACTACATACTGCATACTGCATACTACATACTTACATACTTCCATACTACATACTTCCTACTACATACTACATACTTCCATACTACATACTACATACTTCCTACTACATACTACATACTTCATACTACATACTTCCATACTACATACTACATACTGCATACTGCATACTACATACTACATACTTCCATACTACATACTACATACTGCATACGACATACTACATACTACATACTGCCATACTGCATACTATATACTACATACTGCATACTACATACTACATTCTTCAATACTACATACTACATACTGCATACTACATACTTCCATACTACATACTACATACTGCATACTGCATACTGCATACTTCATACTACATACTGCATACTGCATACTACATACTGCATACTATATACTACATACTGCATACTGCATACTGCATACTACATACTGCATACTGCATACTGCATACTTCATACTACATACTACATACTGCATACTACATACTGCATACTATATACTACATACTGCATACTGCATACTGCATACTACATACTGCATACTACATACTGCATACTATATACTACATACTACATACTGCATACTACATACTTCCATACTACATACTGCATACTACATACTGCATACTGCATACTTCCATACTACATACTGCATACTACATACTGCATACTGCATACTTCCATACTACATACTGCATACTGCATACTACATACTGCATACTATATACTACATACTGCATACTGCATACTGCATACTACATACTGCATACTGCATACTATATACTGCATACTGCATACTACATACTGCATACTGCATACTGCATACTGCATACTACATACTGCATACTGCATACTGCATACTGCATACTACATACTGCATACTACATACTGCATACTGCATACTACATACTGCATACTACATACTGCATACTGCATACTGCATACTGCATACTACATACTGCATACTACATACTGCATACTGCATACTACATACTGCATACTACATACTGCATACTGCATACTACATACTGCATACTACATACTGCATACTGCATACTACATACTGCATACTACATACTACATACTACATACTACATACTACATACTGCATACTACATACTTCCATACTACATACTACATACTACATACTGCATACTACATACTGCATACTATATACTGCATACTGCATACTGCATACTGCATACTACATACTGCATACTGCATACTGCATACTGCATACTACATACTGCATACTACATACTGCATACTGCATACTACATACTACATACTTCCATACTACATACTGCATACTGCATACTGCATACTGCATACTACATACTGCATACTACATACTGCATACTGCATACTACATACTGCATACTGCATACTACATACTACATACTTACATACTTCCATACTACATACTACATACTTCCTACTACATACTACATACTGCATACTGCATACTACATACTACATACTTCCATACTACATACTGCATACTGCATACTGCATACTACATACTGCATACTGCATACTACATACTGCATACTGCATACTACATACTACATACTTACATACTTCCATACTACATACTACATACTTCCTACTACATACTACATACTTCATACTACATACTTCCATACTACATACTACATACTACATACTGCATACTACATACTACATACTTCCATACTACATACTACATACTGCATACGACATACTACATACTACATACTGCCATACTGCATACTATATACTACATACTGCATACTACATACTACATTCTTCCATACTACATACTACATACTGCATACTACATACTTCCATACTACATACTGCATACTGCATACTGCATAATGCATACTACATACTGCATACTACATACTGCATACTTCATACTGCATACTATATACTGCATACTACATACTACATACTGCATACTACATACTGCATACTATATACTACATACTGCATACTGCATACTGCATACTGCATACTACATACTGCATACTACATACTGCATACTATATACTACATACTACATACTGCATACTGCATACTTCCATACTACATACTGCATACTACATACTGCATACTGCATACTTCCATACTACATACTGCATACTACATACTGCATACTGCATACTTCCATACTACATACTGCATACTACATACTACATACTGCATACTATATACTACATACTACATACTGCATACTGCATACTACATACTGCATACTGCATACTATATACTGCATACTGCATACTACATACTGCATACTACATACTGCATACTGCATACTGCATACTGCATACTACATACTGCATACTACATACTGCATACTGCATACTACATACTGCATACTACATACTGCATACTGCATACTACATACTGCATACTACATACTGCATACTACATACTGCCATACTGCATACTATATACTACATACTGCATACTACATACTACATTCTTCCATACTACATACTACATACTGCATACTACATACTTCCATACTACATACTGCATACTGCATACTGCATAATGCATACTACATACTGCATACTGCATACTGCATACTTCATACTGCATACTATATACTGCATACTGCATACTGCATACTGCATACTACATACTGCATACTATATACTACATACTGCATACTGCATACTGCATACTACATACTGCATACTACATACTGCATACTATATACTGCATACTACATACTGCATACTACATACTTCCATACTACATACTGCATACTACATACTTCCATACTACATACTGCATACTACATACTGCATACTGCATACTTCCATACTACATACTGCATACTACATACTACATACTGCATACTATATACTGCATACTACATACTGCATACTGCATACTACATACTGCATACTGCATACTATATACTGCATACTGCATACTACATACTGCATACTACATACTGCATACTGCATACTACATACTGCATACTACATACTGCATACTGCATACTACATACTGCATACTACATACTGCATACTGCATACTACATACTGCATACTACATACTGCATACTACATACTGCATACTGCATACTACATACTACATACTGCATACTACATACTGCATACTGCATACTACATACTGCATACTACATACTGCATACTGCATACTACATACTGCATACTATATACTACATACTACATACTACATACTTCCATACTACATACTACATACTACATACTGCATACTGCATACTGCATACTATATACTACATACTGCATACTGCATACTGCATACTACATACTGCATACTACATACTGCATACTACATACTACATACTACATACTGCATACTACATACTTCCATACTACATACTGCATACTACATACTGCATACTACATACTGCATACTACATACTGCATACTACATACTTCCATACTACATACTACATACTACATACTGCATACTGTATACTGCATACTGCATACTGCATACTGCATACTGCATACTGCATACTGTATACTGCATACTGCATACTGCATACTACATACTGCATACTGCATACTGCATACTGCATACTACATACTGCATACTACATACTGCATACTGCATACTGCATACTGCATACTACATACTGCATACTACATACTGCATACTGCATACTACATACTGCATACTACATACTGCATACTACATACTGCATACTGCATACTACATACTGCATACTACATACTGCATACTGCATACTACATACTACATACTTCCATACTACATACTGCATACTGCATACTACATACTGCATACTGCATACTACATACTGCATACTGCATACTACATACTGCATACTGCATACTACATACTACATACTTACATACTTCCATACTACATACTACATACTTCCTACTACATACTACATACTGCATACTGCATACTGCATACTACATACTTCCATACTACATACTGCATACTGCATACTGCATACTACATACTACATACTGCATACTACATACTGCATACTGCATACTACATACTGCATACTGCATACTACATACTACATACTTACATACTTCCATACTACATACTACATACTTCCTACTACATACTACATACTTCCATACTACATACTACATACTTCCTACTACATACTACATACTTCATACTACATACTTCCATACTACATACTACATACTGCATACTGCATACGACATACTACATACTTCCATACTACATACTACATACTGCATACGACATACTACATACTACATACTACCATACTGCATACTACATACTACATACTGCATACTACATACTACATTCTTCCATACTACATACTACATACTGCATACTACATACTTCCATACTACATACTGCATACTGCATACTGCATAATGCATACTACATACTGCATACTGCATACTGCATACTTCATACTACATACTACATACTGCATACTACATACTGCATACTATATACTACATACTGCATACTGCATACTGCATACTACATACTGCATACTACATACTGCATACTATATACTACATACTACATACTGCATACTACATACTTCCATACTACATACTGCATACTACATACTGCATACTACATACTTCCATACTACATACTGCATACTACATACTGCATACTACATACTTCCATACTACATACTGCATACTACATACTGCATACTGCATACTTCCATACTACATACTGCATACTACATACTACATACTGCATACTATATACTGCATACTGCATACTGCATACTGCATACTACATACTGCATACTGCATACTATATACTGCATACTGCATACTACATACTGCATACTACATACTGCATACTGCATACTACATACTGCATACTACATACTGCATACTACATACTGCATACTGCATACTACATACTGCATACTACATACTGCATACTGCATACTACATACTGCATACTACATACTGCATACTACATACTACATACTGCATACTACATACTGCATACTACATACTGCATACTGCATACTACATACTGCATACTATATACTACATACTACATACTACATACTACATACTGCATACTACATACTTCCATACTACATACTACATACTGCATACTGCATACTGCATACTGCATACTATATACTGCATACTGCATACTGCATACTGCATACTGCATACTGCATACTACATACTACATACTGCATACTACATACTGCATACTGCATACTACATACTACATACTTCCATACTACATACTGCATACTGCATACTGCATACTACATACTGCATACTACATACTGCATACTGCATACTACATACTGCATACTGCATACTACATACTACATACTTACATACTTCCATACTACATACTACATACTTCCTACTACATACTACATACTGCATACTGCATACTACATACTACATACTTCCATACTACATACTGCATACTGCATACTGCATACTACATACTACATACTGCATACTACATACTGCATACTGCATACTACATACTGCATACTGCATACTACATACTACATACTTACATACTTCCATGCTACATACTACATACTTCCTACTACATACTACATACTTCCATACTACATACTACATACTTCCTACTACATACTACATACTTCATACTACATACTTCCATACTACATACTACATACTACATACTGCATACTACATACTACATACTTCCATACTACATACTACATACTGCATACGACATACTACATACTACATACTGCCATACTGCATACTATATACTACATACTGCATACTACATACTACATTCTTCCATACTACATACTACATACTGCATACTACATACTTCCATACTACATACTGCATACTGCATACTGCATAATGCATACTACATACTGCATACTGCATACTGCATACTTCATACTGCATACTATATACTGCATACTACATACTACATACTGCATACTACATACTGCATACTATATACTACATACTGCATACTGCATACTGCATACTACATACTGCATACTACATACTGCATACTATATACTACATACTACATACTGCATACTACATACTTCCATACTACATACTGCATACTACATACTGCATACTACATACTTCCATACTACATACTGCATACTACATACTGCATACTACATACTTCCATACTACATACTGCATACTACATACTACATACTGCATACTATATACTACATACTGCATACTGCATACTGCATACTACATACTGCATACTGCATACTATATACTGCATACTGCATACTACATACTGCATACTACATACTGCATACTGCATACTACATACTGCATACTACATACTGCATACTACATACTACATACTGCATACTACATACTGCATACTACATACTGCATACTGCATACTACATACTGCATACTACATACTGCATACTACATACTGCCATACTGCATACTATATACTACATACTGCATACTACATACTACATTCTTCCATACTACATACTGCATACTGCATACTACATACTTCCATACTACATACTGCATACTGCATACTGCATAATGCATACTACATACTGCATACTGCATACTGCATACTTCATACTGCATACTATATACTGCATACTACATACTACATACTGCATACTACATACTGCATACTATATACTACATACTGCATACTGCATACTACATACTACATACTGCATACTACATACTGCATACTACATACTGCATACTACATACTGCATACTACATACTTCCATACTACATACTGCATACTACATACTGCATACTACATACTTCCATACTACATACTGCATACTACATACTGCATACTACATACTTCCATACTACATACTGCATACTACATACTACATACTGCATACTATATACTACATACTACATACTGCATACTGCATACTACATACTGCATACTGCATACTACATACTGCATACTGCATACTACATACTGCATACTACATACTGCATACTGCATACTACATACTGCATACTACATACTGCATACTACATACTACATACTGCATACTACATACTGCATACTACATACTGCATACTGCATACTGCATACTGCATACTACATACTGCATACTGCATACTACATACTGCATACTACATACTGCATACTGCATACTACATACTGCATACTACATACTGCATACTGCATACTACATACTGCATACTACATACGACATACTACATACTGCCATACTGCATACTATATACTACATACTGCATACTACATACTACATTCTTCCATACTACATACTACATACTGCATACTACATACTTCCATACTACATACTGCATACTGCATACTGCATAATGCATACTACATACTGCATACTACATACTGCATACTTCATACTGCATACTATATACTGCATACTACATACTACATACTGCATACTACATACTGCATACTACATACTACATACTGCATACTGCATACTGCATACTACATACTGCATACTACATACTGCATACTATATACTACATACTACATACTGCATACTACATACTTCCATACTACATACTGCATACTACATACTGCATACTACATACTTCCATACTACATACTGCATACTACATACTGCATACTGCATACTTCCATACTACATACTGCATACTACATACTACATACTGCATACTATATACTACATACTACATACTGCATACTGCATACTACATACTGCATACTGCATACTATATACTGCATACTGCATACTACATACTGCATACTACATACTGCATACTGCATACTACATACTGCATACTACATACTGCATACTGCATACTACATACTGCATACTACATACTGCATACTACATACTGCATACTGCATACTACATACTGCATACTACATACTGCATACTACATACTGCCATACTGCATACTATATACTACATACTGCATACTACATACTACATTCTTCCATACTACATACTACATACTGCATACTACATACTTCCATACTACATACTGCATACTGCATACTGCATAATGCATACTACATACTGCATACTGCATACTGCATACTTCATACTGCATACTATATACTGCATACTACATACTACATACTGCATACTACATACTGCATACTATATACTACATACTGCATACTGCATACTGCATACTACATACTGCATACTACATACTGCATACTATATACTGCATACTACATACTGCATACTACATACTTCCATACTACATACTGCATACTACATACTTCCATACTACATACTGCATACTACATACTGCATACTGCATACTTCCATACTACATACTGCATACTACATACTACATACTGCATACTATATACTACATACTACATACTGCATACTGCATACTACATACTGCATACTGCATACTAAATACTGCATACTGCATACTACATACTGCATACTACATACTGCATACTGCATACTACATACTGCATACTACATACTGCATACTGCATACTACATACTGCATACTACATACTGCATACTGCATACTACATACTGCATACTACATACTGCATACTGCATACTACATACTGCATACTACATACTGCATACTGCATACTACATACTGCATACTACATACTGCATACTACATACTGCATACTGCATACTACATACTGCATACTATATACTACATACTACATACTACATACTACATACTGCATACTACATACTTCCATACTACATACTACATACTACATACTGCATACTACATACTGCATACTATATACTACATACTGCATACTGCATACTGCATACTACATACTGCATACTACATACTGCATACTATATACTACATACTACATACTGCATACTACATACTTCCATACTACATACTGCATACTACATACTGCATACTACATACTGCATACTACATACTGCATACTATATACTGCATACTACATACTGCATACTGCATACTGCATACTGCATACTATATACTGCATACTGCATACTGCATACTGCATACTACATACTGCATACTACATACTGCATACTGCATACTACATACTGCATACTACATACTGCATACTGCATACTGCATACTGCATACTACATACTGCATACTACATACTGCATACTGCATACTACATACTGCATACTACATACTGCATACTACATACTGCATACTGCATACTACATACTGCATACTACATACTGCATACTGCATACTACATACTACATACTTCCATACTACATACTGCATACTGCATACTGCATACTACATACTACATACTGCATACTACATACTGCATACTGCATACTACATACTGCATACTGCATACTACATACTACATACTTACATACTTCCATACTACATACTACATACTTCCTACTACATACTACATACTGCATACTGCATACTGCATACTACATACTTCCATACTACATACTGCATACTGCATACTGCATACTACATACTACATACTGCATACTACATACTGCATACTGCATACTACATACTGCATACTGCATACTACATACTACATACTTACATACTTCCATACTACATACTACATACTTCCTACTACATACTACATACTTCCATACTACATACTACATACTTCCTACTACATACTACATACTTCATACTACATACTTCCATACTACATACTACATACTACATACTGCATACTACATACTACATACTTCCATACTACATACTACATACTGCATACGACATACTACATACTACATACTGCCATACTGCATACTACATACTACATACTGCATACTACATACTACATTCTCCATACTACATACTACATACTGCATACTACATACTTCCATACTACATACTGCATACTGCATACTGCATACTGCATAATGCATACTACATACTGCATACTGCATACTGCATACTTCATACTACATACTACATACTGCATACTACATACTGCATACTATATACTACATACTGCATACTGCATACTGCATACTACATACTGCATACTACATACTGCATACTATATACTACATACTACATACTGCATACTACATACTTCCATACTACATACTGCATACTACATACTGCATACTACATACTTCCATACTACATACTGCATACTACATACTGCATACTGCATACTTCCATACTACATACTGCATACTACATACTGCATACTGCATACTTCCATACTACATACTACATACTACATACTACATACTAATACTCATACTATATACTGCATACTACATACTGCATACTGCATACTGCATACTGCATACTGCATACTACATACTGCATACTACATACTGCATACTGCATACTGCATACTGCATACTACATACTGCATACTACAATACTGCATACTGCATACTACATGACTGCATACTACATACTGCATACTGCATACTGCATACTGCATACTACATACTGCATACTACATACTGTCATACTACTGATACTGACTACTACATACTGCATACTACATACTGCATACTACTCATACTACATACTGCATACTACATACTGCATACTACATACTGCATACTGCATACTACATACTGCATACTACATACTACATACTACATACTACATACTACATACTGCATACTACATACTTCCATACTACATACTACATACTACATACTGCATACATACTGCATCTATATACTACTTACTGCATACTGCATACTGCATACTACATACTGCATACTACATACTGCATACTACATACTACATACTGCATACTACATACTGCATACTGCATACTACATACTACATACTTCCATACTACATACTGCATACTGCATACTGCATACTACATACTACATACTGCATACTACATACTGCATACTGCATACTACATACTGCATACTGCATACTACATACTACATACTTACATACTTCCATACTACATACTACATCGCATACTACATACTACATACTGCATACTGCATACTACATACTACATACTTCCATACTACATACTGCATACTGCATACTGCATACTACATACTACATACTGCATACTACATACTGCATACTACATACTGCATACTGCATACTACATACTACATACTTACATACTTCCATACTACATACTACATACTTCCTACTACATACTACATACTTCCATACTACATACTACATACTTCCTACTACATACTACATACTTCATACTACATACTTCCATACTACATACTACATACTACATACTGCATACTACATACTACATACTTCCATACTACATACTACATACTGCATACGACATACTACATACTACATACTGCCATACTGCATACTATATACTACATACTGCATACTACATACTACATTCTTCCATACTACATACTACATACTGCATACTACATACTTCCATACTACATACTGCATACTGCATACTGCATAATGCATACTACATACTGCATACTGCATACTGCATACTTCATACTGCATACTATCATACTGCATACTACATACTACATACTGCATACTACATACTGCATACTATATACTACATACTGCATACTGCATACTGCATACTACATACTGCATACTACATACTGCATACTATATACTACATACTACATACTGCATACTACATACTTCCATACTACATACTGCATACTACATACTGCATACTACATACTTCCATACTACATACTGCATACTACATACTGCATACTACATACTTCCATACTACATACTGCATACTGCATACTACATACTGCATACTACATACTACATACTGCATACTGCATACTGCATACTACATACTGCATACTATATACTGCATACTGCATACTACATACTGCATACTACATACTGCATACTGCATACTACATACTGCATACTACATACTGCATACTACATACTACATACTGCATACTACATACTGCATACTACATACTGCATACTGCATACTACATACTGCATACTACATACTGCATACTACATACTGCCATACTGCATACTATATACTACATACTGCATACTACATACTACATTCTTCCATACTACATACTACATACTGCATACTACATACTTCCATACTACATACTGCATACTGCATACTGCATAATGCATACTACATACTGCATACTGCATACTGCATACTTCATACTGCATACTATATACTGCATACTACATACTACATACTGCATACTACATACTGCATACTATATACTACATACTGCATACTGCATACTACATACTACATACTGCATACTACATACTGCATACTATATACTGCATACTACATACTGCATACTACATACTTCCATACTACATACTGCATACTACATACTGCATACTACATACTTCCATACTACATACTGCATACTACATACTTCCATACTACATACTGCATACTACATACTACATACTGCATACTATATACTACATACTACATACTGCATACTGCATACTACATACTGCATACTGCATACTATATACTGCATACTGCATACTACATACTGCATACTACATACTGCATACTGCATACTACATACTGCATACTACATACTGCATACTACATACTACATACTGCATACTACATACTGCATACTACATACTACATACTGCATACTACATACTGCATACTGCATACTACATACTGCATACTACATACTGCATACTACATACTACATACTGCATACTACATACTGCATACTGCATACTACATACTGCATACTACATACTACATACTACATACTACATACTACATACTACATACTACATACTGCATACTACATACTGCATACTGCATACTACATACTGCATACTACATACTACATACTACATACTACATACTGCATACTACATACTTCCATACTACATACTACATACTACATACTGCATACTACATACTTCCATACTATATACTACATACTGCATACTGCATACTGCATACTACATACTGCATACTACATACTGCATACTATATACTACATACTACATACTGCATACTACATACTTCCATACTACATACTGCATACTACATACTGCATACTACATACTGCATACTACATACTTCCATACTACATACTGCATACTACATACTACATACTGCATACTATATACTACATACTACATACTGCATACTGCATACTACATACTGCATACTGCATACTATATACTGCATACTGCATACTACATACTGCATACTACATACTGCATACTACATACTGCATACTGCATACTACATACTGCATACTACATACTGCATACTACATACTACATACTGCATACTACATACTGCATACTACATACTGCATACTGCATACTACATACTACATACTTCCATACTACATACTGCATACTGCATACTGCATACTACATACTACATACTGCATACTACATACTGCATACTGCATACTACATACTGCATACTGCATACTACATACTACATACTTACATACTTCCATACTACATACTACATACTTCCTACTACATACTACATACTGCATACTGCATACTACATACTACATACTTCCATACTACATACTGCATACTGCATACTACATACTGCATACTGCATACTACATACTGCATACTGCATACTACATACTGCATACTGCATACTACATACTACATACTTACATACTTCCATACTACATACTACATACTTCCTACTACATACTACATACTTCCATACTACATACTACATACTTCCTACTACATACTACATACTTCATACTACATACTTCCATACTACATACTACATACTACATACTGCATACTACATACTACATACTTCCATACTACATACTACATACTGCATACGACATACTACATACTACATACTGCCATACTGCATACTATATACTACATACTGCATACTACATACTACATTCTTCCATACTACATACTACATACTGCATACTACATACTTCCATACTACATACTGCATACTGCATACTGCATAATGCATACTACATACTGCATACTGCATACTGCATACTTCATACTACATACTACATACTGCATACTACATACTGCATACTATATACTACATACTGCATACTGCATACTGCATACTACATACTGCATACTACATACTGCATACTATATACTGCATACTACATACTGCATACTACATACTTCCATACTACATACTGCATACTACATACTGCATACTACATACTTCCATACTACATACTGCATACTACATACTGCATACTACATACTTCCATACTACATACTGCATACTACATACTACATACTGCATACTATATACTACATACTACATACTGCATACTGCATACTACATACCGCATACTGCATACTATATACTGCATACTGCATACTACATACTGCATACTACATACTGCATACTGCATACTACATACTGCATACTACATACTGCATACTGCATACTGCATACTGCATACTACATACTGCATACTACATACTGCATACTGCATACTACATACTGCATACTACATACTGCATACTGCATACTACATACTGCATACTACATACTGCATACTACATACTACATACTGCATACTACATACTGCATACTACATACTGCATACTGCATACTACATACTGCATACTATATACTACATACTACATACTACATACTACATACTGCATACTACATACTTCCATACTACATACTACATACTACATACTGCATACTACATACTGCATACTATATACTACATACTGCATACTGCATACTGCATACTACATACTGCATACTACATACTACATACTGCATACTACATACTGCATACTACATACTGCATACTGCATACTACATACTACATACTTCCATACTACATACTGCATACTGCATACTGCATACTACATACTACATACTGCATACTACATACTGCATACTGCATACTACATACTGCATACTGCATACTACATACTACATACTTACATACTTCCATACTACATACTACATACTTCCTACTACATACTACATACTGCATACTGCATACTGCATACTACATACTTCCATACTACATACTGCATACTGCATACTGCATACTACATACTACATACTGCATACTACATACTGCATACTGCATACTACATACTGCATACTGCATACTACATACTACATACTTACATACTTCCATACTACATACTACATACTTCCTACTACATACTACATACTTCCATACTACATACTACATACTTCCTACTACATACTACATACTTCATACTACATACTTCCATACTACATACTACATACTACATACTGCATACTACATACTACATACTTCCATACTACATACTACATACTGCATACGACATACTACATACTACATACTGCCATACTGCATACTATATACTACATACTGCATACTACATACTACATTCTTCCATACTACATACTACATACTGCATACTACATACTTCCATACTACATACTGCATACTGCATACTGCATACTGCATACTTCATACTGCATACTATATACTGCATACTACATACTACATACTGCATACTACATACTGCATACTATATACTACATACTGCATACTGCATACTGCATACTGCATACTACATACTGCATACTACATACTGCATACTATATACTACATACTACATACTGCATACTACATACTTCCATACTACATACTGCATACTACATACTGCATACTACATACTTCCATACTACATACTGCATACTACATACTGCATACTACATACTTCCATACTACATACTACATACTGCATACTATATACTACATACTACATACTGCATACTGCATACTACATACTGCATACTGCATACTATATACTGCATACTGCATACTACATACTGCATACTACATACTGCATACTGCATACTACATACTGCATACTACATACTGCATACTACATACTACATACTGCATACTACATACTGCATACTACATACTGCATACTGCATACTACATACTGCATACTACATACTGCATACTGCATACTACATACTGCATACTACATACTGCATACTACATACTACATACTGCATACTGCATACTACATACTGCATACTATATACTACATACTACATACTACATACTACATACTGCATACTACATACTTCCATACTACATACTACATACTACATACTGCATACTACATACTGCATACTATATACTACATACTGCATACTGCATACTGCATACTACATACTGCATACTACATACTGCATACTATATACTACATACTACATACTGCATACTACATACTTCCATACTACATACTGCATACTACATACTGCATACTACATACTGCATACTACATACTTCCATACTACATACTGCATACTACATACTACATACTGCATACTATATACTACATACTACATACTGCATACTGCATACTACATACTGCATACTGCATACTATATACTGCATACTGCATACTACATACTGCATACTACATACTGCATACTACATACTGCATACTGCATACTACATACTGCATACTACATACTGCATACTACATACTACATACTGCATACTACATACTGCATACTACATACTGCATACTGCATACTACATACTGCATACTACATACTGCATACTGCATACTACATACTGCATACTACATACTGCATACTACATACTACATACTGCATACTACATACTGCATACTACATACTGCATACTGCATACTACATACTGCATACTACATACTGCATACTATATACTACATACTACATACTACATACTGCATACTACATACTTCCATACTACATACTACATACTACATACTGCATACTACATACTTCCATACTACATACTACATACCACATACTGCATACTGCATACTTCCATACTACATACTACATACTACATACTACATACTGCATACTAAATACTACATACTTCCATACTACATACTACATACTGCATACTACATACTACATACTTCTATACTACATACTACATACTGCATACTACATACTGCATACTATATACTACATACTACATACTACATACTACATACTACATACTGCATACTACATACTTCCATACTACATACTACATACTACATACTGCATACTACATACTTCCATACTACATACTACATACCACATACTGCATACTGCATACTTCCATACTACATACTACATACTACATACTACATACTGCATACTAAATACTACATACTTCCATACTATATACTACATACTACATACTACATACTACATACTGCATACTACATACTTCCATACTACATACTACATACTACATACTGCATACTACATACTGCATACTATATACTACATACTGCATACTGCATACTGCATACTACATACTGCATACTACATACTGCATACTATATACTACATACTACATACTGCATACTACATACTTCCATACTACATACTGCATACTACATACTGCATACTACATACTGCATACTACATACTTCCATACTACATACTGCATACTACATACTACATACTGCATACTATATACTACATACTACATACTGCATACTGCATACTACATACTGCATACTGCATACTATATACTGCATACTGCATACTACATACTGCATACTACATACTGCATACTACATACTGCATACTGCATACTACATACTGCATACTACATACTGCATACTACATACTACATACTGCATACTACATACTGCATACTACATACTGCATACTGCATACTACATACTGCATACTACATACTGCATACTGCATACTACATACTGCATACTACATACTGCATACTACATACTGCATACTGCATACTACATACTGCATACTACATACTGCATACTATATACTACATACTACATACTACATACTACATACTGCATACTACATACTTCCATACTACATACTACATACTACATACTGCATACTACATACTTCCATACTACATACTACATACCACATACTGCATACTGCATACTTCCATACTACATACTACATACTACATACTACATACTGCATACTAAATACTACATACTTCCATACTACATACTACATACTGCATACTACATACTACATACTTCTATACTACATACTACATACTGCATACTGCATACTACATACTACATACTACATACTACATACTGCATACTATATACTACATACTACATACTACATACTACATACTGCATACTACATACTACATACTACATACTACATACTACATACTGCATACTGCATACTACATACTACATACTACATACTGCATACTGCATACTACATACTACATACTACATACTCATTAATCAGACAGTATGTAGAGCGTTTACCCACAATGCATTTCGCTCCTGCCCGAGCCGAAATCAGCCGGCCTGAAGCTGATTTCCCTTAAGCTCTAAACTCTGTAAACTTTAGCAACATTTGAAACATTTTCAGGTGAGAAAGTAGTCGTTTAGATCCCCAACGTGTTGAAAACCTGACAAAATACCGGCTGTTTACAATTTTGTTCCCACGAATTCGGCGCTACTAAAGCTAGCCGCAGTGAGCAACGCACTTCCTGTTATTTTCACAAAATAAAATACCCGTTGCCTTTTATCATAGGGAAAGCCATTACCATACAATTGGTGCTTTTGTTTTGAAAACAGGAAGTGAACCTACCCTCGTTGTAGCTAGCTTGAAACTGCCGTTTTGACAGGAAATAACGATCGGCGACGTCACGCTACGTTGCATCTTGGGTAGTTTGAGTATGAGTAGTAACCTCATGATGCATACCCAACATTTAGGAGAATCTAGTATGCATCTGGGAACTTAAAAAAAGTTAGTATGAGTAGTGGGAGAAGTAGGCGGTTTCGAACACAGCCAAAAAGTCTCTTGAACAAAAAGATCTGCAGAGTTAAAGAGGAAAGTCTGCAGCCATCAGACGACCCTGTAAGATCAGGCTTAAAACTTTCCTTTCTGATAAAGCTTATAGTTAGGGATGGCTCAGCTGACCCTGAAACATCCCATAGTTACGCTGCTATAGGCCCAGCCTGCTGGGGGAGCTCCCATGATGCACCTCTCCATGTACATGTGACATCATTGTTGTCATTAACTTGGTGTTACGCTGCTTGTTGTCCCCTCTTTCCTGTCCTCTCAGCCCCCAGCTGGTTGGCATTGGAGCATCTGGAACTGTAAACCTGCACATCTGGAATGGCTACATCAGTGCTGAAAGGTATAAACAGATGTTAGAGCAACATCTGCTCCCTTCTTCAGGGAAGGCCTTGCATACTTCAGCAGGACACAGTTAAACCACATCCTGCATCTGTTCCAGCAGCTTCATGGTAGAAGAGTCCGGCTGCTGGTCCAGATGTTTCACCACCTGAAAACATTTAGATACAGCAAAGAAGACCCAGGAGTCCTCCATCAGACAGGAATGGGACAACATTCCTCTGCCAGAGGTCCAGCAGCTGGGCTCCTCGGTTCCAGACGTTTACAGATGTTGTTAAAGGAAGAGGGGATGCTGCACAGTGGGACACATGGACCTCTTTATACATGAATTCATGCCATCTTCAGGCTGCACAGTTCAGTTGTGAGGCTGGTTAATCTCTCTGTTCTGTTATCTTAGAGTCAGAGCAGTCTGCCGCTTTGCACTTTTATAGAGCATTACAACAAGAGTATATCACAAAAAATCTATACAATAGATAATAAACGATAAGCTGCAATGAATCAGTGCTGGAGAGGTTAGAAATCCTGGGAGGGTTTATGGAGAACCACACCATTGTCATGTCCATGGGGTTTTCGCCATGTTTGTTTTTGTTTAGTTTTTAGTTTCATCATGTTTTAGTATTCTCTCATGCCTTGGCAGTATCTCCAAAATTACCACACTAAAATCACATGCTATGACACCAAACTTCTACAGTAGTACAAATATGGTCTGTACTCACAAAACGATGCATTTGGAAGTTTGAAAATAGTCCAGGAGTTTATTATTATCAACACAAGCCTGATAGCTTCTCTGCTGCTAAAGCTGCGTCGACGTCACTTCTTGATCTGGGAGCTTCAAAGTAAGATGAGGGTTGATCTACTACTGTAGACAACAAAGTATATGCTATATTCTACATGATTTTTTATGTTGTAGAGTTGTGAATTTATTTTATCAATGGAGAAATTGAGCAGCCTTGTTTTGTTGTCTTTACAGTAATAAAGGACCCTGAACCTTGTGCCACACCACAGGTCATAACTTTTTTGTTGGACATACAGTTACTAAAATAAACAAACTGACTTCTATTGACAACATAACTCTTGCACCACTTGTACACATCAGCTTTAAACCCAGACAGTTTGGACAAAAGGACCCCATGGTTCACCGTACCGAACGCTTTAGATCCACTGAGTGTAAACTCGTTGTTGTCGGGTGCAGAGAGGATTTGGTTGGTGAGGCGTAGTGAAGCCACCTGTGTTGAATGTCTCTTTCTGAAGCCTTATTGATGGTTAAACAAAATATTGTTTGGATTCAAGTGCTGAAGAGTTCTTCTGTGTACATGTTTTTCAAGGATCTTTGAAAAACTTGGCAATATTGGACGATAATTAGAATAAACACTTTGATCATCAAATGGGAATAACTGGTATTTAAGTCATTTGGGACGAAGCCATTTCCCAATGAGAGTGAAAAGATACAAGTTAATGGTTTAATAATGGAGAATTTGACCTGAAGGTTTGAGTTGATCTATTACTTTAAGTTCATCATCAGCATCAGGGGGATCAAAGCTGCTAAAAGAAGAGAAACAGCCATCATAGTCCTAGGGGCGTCCACTTGGAGTAGGAGTTTTCCCTCCAATAGTGGGGCCCACATTCACAGAAAAGTCATTAAACCCTCGTGCAAACTCGTGAGGATGGGGATAGTTTTCTAGTTTTCTGCTTCAACAAACTGACTTGGTGGCTCAGATAATGTGTTTTCCTCATTCTAAAGCTGTTTGATAGCTGCCCATGTTTCTGGAGGATGGTTTTCTCCCCTGTTTGCTCATGATTAAAGGGAGGCAGTGAGATGCAGCTTTGAAGGTCACCGACACTCCAGCAAAGCGGTCAGTCTCTGACAGCTGCAGGTGTTCTATGGACAGATTACAGGTGAAAGTCACTCGTGTCTGAACTGGCCCTTCTCCGGCTGACGTGAAATGAAAGTTGGCACCTTAAAGCATCTGTCAGTCACCGGCAGCTAATCGGTGGATTCCACATAACTCGGGCACACCTAAAGTCATTAAGGCTTCAGATGTTTACACATTAGACAGGGTGTGTCCCTCCAGACTTGGCTCGCCATCCTCCCGCTCTGACGGTATAAAACACCGGCTGCTGCCTCAGCTCTCCACTCTCTCCTCCGCAGACCAAGCCGCCTGAAGCAGCCTGAACCTTCTGAACCTTCATCACCAACACGATGACGTCCTACAGATCCACGGGGGGAGCGGCCTACCTGGGCAGCAGCAGGTCCATGTACGGGGCCATCGGGGGCTCCCGGATGAGGATGTCCTCCGCCGGCTCCTCCATGTCCTCGTACGGAGGCAGCGGCGGCGGCGGCGGTGGCGGTGGCGGTGGCGGTGGCTACGGCTATGGCTTCAGCTTCAGTGATGCAGCAGGTGGAGCAGACGGCGGCGGCAACATCTCCGTCAGTAAGAAGGAGACCATGCAGAACCTGAACGACCGCCTGGCCACCTACCTGGAGAAGGTGCGCAAGCTGGAGGCGGCCAACGCCGAGCTGGAGCTGAAGATCCGCCAGTTCCTGGAGCTGAAGAGCTCCCCCTCCGCCAGGGACTTCAGCGCCTTCTACGCCATCATCACAGAGCTGCAGGGAAAGGTAGGGCGCTCAGTCAGGTGACCGCTGCCTCACACCGCCTGTATCCCGTGGTGTGGTGGTCCCTGGAGAAGTGGCTATACTCTCAATTTTGCCCCTTTTTTTTTTAAGAAGTCCAGAAAAATGCACCGTTTTAGATTCAGTGACATGTAAAACTACTCTATTTAGTTTAAATCAAATCAAATCAAATTTATTTATATAGCACATTTCATGTACAAACAGCTCAAAGTGCGTCACATAAAATAAAAGCATTGCAGCAGGGAGTGGAAGAAGCATTAAAAATACATAAAAGAATATAAAGAGAAACAAATAAAATAATTTAAATGAATTTAAAAACAAGCAACAGTCCAGATAAGTTCAAAGATATTTCATGCATAGACACATGAGAAAATAAATGTTTTAACCTGGATTTAAAAATGTCTCCATTTGGTGAAAGTTTACCCAAAAATCTGTCAGTAGTATTTACTCACTATTACAAAACTATCATGACTTGATCAGTAGCTGTTACTGAGTCACACAAGCAGCCTGCATGAATGTAAAATATATTCAACATGAGACAAACATGGTGTTTCAGGTCATTTTTCCGCATTTATTTGAATAAAATACTTAAAATCTGAAGTTGACAATGAATCCTTGTTCATATTTCACCAAAAATCATTCCCTTCCAAACATCAAAACCAATCGTATAAACTCAGAAGTGCACTGTCGTAACATTGAAACAAACTATTTACTTTCCAAAAGCTGAACACTATTCCAGCATACTTTGTTAGATATACAGTATATAAATATCACTGAAAATATTGAATATCATTTTTTTGGATGAATGTTATTTTAAATCATTCAACAAAATTTGGATTTAAATTCTTCTTTTTATTTGGCAGTCAACAGGTCTGGCCAGTCGCTATTGCTGTCTACAGAAAAACAACTAAAATGATGCATGCATATCTCTCTATCAGACTGTATCCTCTGAAACAGATCCACTCAAAACGTTCGGTTTCCGGTGGCCGGTTCATCCTGAGACATGATATCTGAACCCGTTTTAACTTCATTTCATCAGAAACTAAAGCAAACACAGATTCTGTGTCTGTCTTCTCTGTAAATTCAATTCAGTTTTATTTATATAGCGCCAAATACAACAAATGTCATCTCAAGGCACTTAGATAATAAAGTCCAATTCAAGCCAATTGGAATTCAATTCATTGTAATCATAATTATTTACAAAATAATCCAATTCGTTCATACAGAGCCAATTTAAAAACACTTTTTTGAGGCGACTGAGGAGAGGAACGCTGATAAATGTGTTCATGTGAGAAAAGAACCACATTTCACTCTTTAATTTCCCAGGATATCGTGCTGATATGTGAACGTTTGCCAACCTGGATAAAAACTTGTAGAACTACTTATAAAACTGACCCTCTGGTCCTGCAGATCCAGGCTGCGACCCGGGTCAGCGGGGGCATCTACCTCTCCATCGACAACGCAAAGCTGGCTGCAGACGACTTCAGGGTCAAGTGAGTGAATACAGTCATGAAGTCTGATGGAAATTCATCTCAAAGTGTGGTCAGAAACAGCTTCAGAACAGCTTCAGAACAGCTTCAGAACAGCTTCAGAACAGCTTCAGAACAGCTTCAGAACAGCTTCAGAACAGCTTCAGAAACAGCTTCAGAACAGCTTCAGAACAGCTTCAGAACAGCTTCAGAAACAGCTTCAGAGCAGCTTCAGAACAGCTTCAGAACAGCTTCAGAACAGCTTCAGAAACAGCTTCAGAACAGCTTCAGAAACAGCTTCAGAACAGCTTCAGAACAGCTTCAGAACAGCTTCAGAACAGCTTCAGAAACAGCTTCAGAACAGCTTCAGAACAGCTTCAGAACAGCTTCAGAACAGCTTCAGAAACAGCTTCAGAACAGCTTCAGAGCAGCTTCAGAAACAGCTTCAGAACAGCTTCAGAACAGCTTCAGAACAGCTTCAGAACAGCTTCAGAACAGCTTCAGAACAGCTTCAGAAACAGCTTCAGAACAGCTTCAGAACAGCTTCAGAACAGCTTCAGAAACAGCTTCAGAACAGCTTCAGAGCAGCTTCAGAAACAGCTTCAGAACAGCTTCAGAACAGCTTCAGAACAGCTTCAGAACAGCTTCAGAACAGCTTCAGAAACAGCTTCAGAAACAGCTTCAGAACAGCTTCAGAAACAGCTTCAGAAACAGCTTCAGAACAGCTTCAGAACAGCTTCAGAAACAGCTTCAGAACAGCTTCAGAACAGCTTCAGAACAGCTTCAGAACAGCTTCAGAAACAGCTTCAGAACAGCTTCAGAGCAGCTTCAGAAACAGCTTCAGAACAGCTTCAGAACAGCTTCAGAACAGCTTCAGAACAGCTTCAGAAACAGCTTCAGAACAGCTTCAGAACAGCTTCAGAACAGCTTCAGAAACAGCTTCAGAAACAGCTTCAGAACAGCTTCAGAAACAGCTTCAGAACAGCTTCAGAACAGCTTCAGAACAGCTTCAGAAACAGCTTCAGAACAGCTTCAGAAACAGCTTCAGAACAGCTTCAGAAACAGCTTCAGAACAGCTTCAGAAACAGCTTCAGAACAGCTTCAGAACAGCCTCAGAACAGCTTCAGAACAGCTTCAGAACAGCTTCAGAAACAGCTTCAGAAACAGCTTCAGAAACAGCTTCAGAACAGCTTCAGAACAGCTTCAGAAACAGCTTCAGAACAGCTTCAGAAACAGCTTCAGAACAGCTTCAGAAACAGCTTCAGAACAGCTTCAGAACAGCTTCAGAAACAGCTTCAGAACAGCTTCAGAACAACTTCGGAAACAGCTTCAGAACAGCTTCAGAAACAGCTTCAGAACAGCTTCAGAAACAGCTTCAGAACAGCTTCAGAACAACTTCGGAAACAGCTTCAGAACAGCTTCAGAAACAGCTTCAGAACAGCTTCAGAACAGCTTCAGAAACAGCTTCAGAACAGCTTCAGAACAGCTTCAGAACAGCTTCAGAACAGCTTCAGAGCAGCTTCAGAAACAGCTTCAGAACAGCTTCAGAAACAGCTTCAGAACAGCTTCAGAAACAGCTTCAGAACAGCTTCAGAACAGCTTCAGAACAGCTTCAGAACAGCTTCAGAAACAGCTTCAGAACAGCTTCAGAAACAGCTTCAGAACAGCTTCAGAACAGCTTCAGAAACAGCTTCAGAACAGCTTCAGAAACAGCTTCAGAACAGCTTCAGAAACAGCTTCAGAAACAGCTTCAGAACAACTTCAGAAACAGCTTCAGAACAGCTTCAGAACAGCTTCAGAAACAGCTTCAGAAACAGCTTCAGAAACAGCTTCAGAAACAGCTTCAGAACAGCTTCAGAAACAGCTTCAGAACAGCTTCAGAAACAGCTTCAGAAACAGCTTCAGAAACAGCTTCAGAACAACTTCAGAAACAGCTTCAGAACAGCTTCAGAACAGCTTCAGAAACAGCTTCAGAACAGCTTCAGAACAGCTTCAGAACAGCTTCAGAACAGCTTCAGAACAGCTTCAGAACAGCTTCAGAAACAGCTTCAGAAACAGCTTCAGAAACAGCTTCAGAACAGCTTCAGAACAGCTTCAGAAACAGCTTCAGAAACAGCTTCAGAACAGCTTCAGAAACAGCTTCAGAACAGCTTCAGAACAGCTTCAGAAACAGCTTCAGAAACAGCTTCAGAACAGCTTCGGAAACAGCTTCAGAAACAGCTTCAGAACAGCTTCAGAACAGCTTCAGAACAGCTTCAGAACAGCTTCAGAACAGCTTCAGAACAGCTTCAGAACAGCTTCAGAACAGCTTCAGAAACAGCTTCAGAACAGCTTCAGAACAGCTTCAGAACAGCTTCGGAAACAGCTTCAGAACAGCTTCAGAACAGCTTCAGAAACAGCTTCAGAACAGCTTCAGAACAGCTTCAGAACAGCTTCAGAACAGCTTCAGAACAGCTTCAGAACAGCTTCAGAACAGCTTCAGAACAGCTTCAGAAACAGCTTCAGAACAGCTTCAGAGCAGCTTCAGAACAGCTTCAGAACAACTTCAGAACAACTTCAGAAACAGCTTCAGAACAGCTTCAGAACAGCTTCAGAACAGCTTCAGAACAGCTTCAGAAACAGCTTCAGAAACAGCTTCAGAACAGCTTCAGAACAGCTTCAGAAACAGCTTCAGAACAGCTTCAGAACAGCCTCAGAAACGCCATCTCTGTGCCGCCTGCAGGTATGAGAGCGAGCTGGCCATGCGGCAGTCGGTGGAGGCCGACATCGCCGGGCTCAGGAGGGTCCTGGACGAGCTGACTCTGGCCAGGAGCGACCTGGAGATGCAGATCGAGGGCCTGAAGGAGGAGCTGATCTTCCTCAAGAGGAACCACGAGGAGGTGAGAGGACGCCACGAGCTCCTGGAGCAGGTCGGGATGGGGCGCTAAACGTTCAGCGACCTGTAAATCTGCTGGTTTCTGCAGGAGCTGCTGGCCATGCGCAGTCAGATGGGCGGCCAGGTGAACGTGGAGGTGGACGCCGCGCCAGGACAGGACCTCACTAAGATCATGGAGGAGGTCCGGGAGCACTACGAGGCCGTCTCCGCCAAGAACCAGAGAGAACTGGAGGGCTGGTTCCAGTCCAAGGTGATTCATTCATTCCTGTCCTCTCTGAGCTGTGTGTAACGTATGAAACCCACAACGCTTACTGGGACTCAAGTACGTTACAGTACATTTATTACATCAAAGATAAAACATTAATTCCAGTGTTAAACCCCTTTTAACAACATGAATCTCTCTTAAGCACGACAAATAAAAGACCTTCCTGCTCACCGGTGAGTCACTGTGGGTTAGTAACAAAAATCTCCAATAAAACAATATGTTTTTTATAAGCCGTATGACACTGGATCTCAAACTTCAGGATGGAATTGGTTCAGTCTTAGACTTATAACTTAATAACTGCTCCAGCTCCCCTGAGGATGAATCCTGCCCCGGAGCAGCTGGTGAGAAAGAGCAGCATTGTGATGATGCTGGAAGCTGTTTCACTTCCTGTTCACCTGCTCACCTGGATCCTTCAAAACTTCATGTGACAGTAAAGTACTGGTTCATAAACTTGTGTTGCTGTTCTTCCTCCACACAGACAGAAACACTCAACAAAGAAGTGGCGGTCAGCACAGAAACCCTCCAGACTTCCAAATCAGAAATCACGGAACTCAAACGGACCCTTCAGGCCCTGGAGATCGAGCTGCAGGCGCAGCTCAGCACGGTGAGCATCTCACCTCATCACCGAAGACATCCTCCCTGATCATCCAAACAGCTCACAGAGACTTCCACTCCGTTTCTTTCAGAAAGCCGGCTTGGAGGGAACCCTGGCTGAGACCCAGAACTCCTATTCCATGAAGCTGGGCGGCTACCAGAACCAGGTGACGTCCCTGGAGGAGCAGCTGACGCAGCTGAAGGCCGACCTGGAGCGTCAGAGGCAGGAGTACCAGGTGCTGCTGGACATGAAGACTCGGCTGGAGATGGAGATCGCCGAGTACCGGAGGCTGCTGGACGGAGAGGCCAGCAGCAGGTGAGAGTCCTTCACCTGAGAAACTGAAATATCAGAAAACACAAAACCAAGATAGAAACAAACGTTTTGACAGAGTCACATTTCCTCCTTTCTGGGGTTTAAAAAGTTGTAAAAGTTTCTATAACAGTCATGGCTTCCTGACGCAAACAGCAGCGTGTCGTCTGCATACGGGCAGAAAGAAGTAAAGCAGCCGACTGAGATGAAATCACTGAATTATATTCGCCTTCAAACACAATTTGGTGTAATTTTAGAAAAGCCTGACATCACAGGACATTAAACAGGTCGAAGAACACTCAAGAAAAGGTTAAATTCAAGGTTAGAACATTTGCTGAATGCATCTGTATGTGTGAGTTTGTATAAAGTTTATATCCAGGTTATTTTGGGCACTATTGGAAAAATGATTCCACATTAATAATATTCTGTTTATCTCATCCTGCAGCGTCTCTATCTCCTCCGCCTCCACCGTCGCCTCCACCAACTCCATCGAATCCTCCTCCACCTCCACCACCACCAAGAAGCAGATTGTCATCATAGAGGAGGTGGTTGATGGAAAGGTGGTGAGCAGCTCCACAGAGGAAATCATCATGTGAGCTGGGACAGGAGGAAATGTCACAAAAATAAAAGTCTGCTGACAAGCTTTGAAATCAAACGTTGTTGTTTGGTCTGTTCTTTTGGAAGCTGCAGTTCCTCTGATGACCAAAAGGTTCAAAAGGTTCAGTCAGGGTGGAGTTAAATCATTCAAAATGCAAGGAAAGGGTAACAGATCGCTTCTGTTTATCCCTTATTAGGGTTTTATTCTCTGAAACAACACCAATCACTGAGAGAAATAACACAAAAATAATCTTTTAATCTTTTAATTAGTCAAATCAAATGACAAAACCAAAAAAACAATAGCACGGAAATCTAAGTTAGAGGCTGGAGGAGTTACTTAAAGCAAATAAACAAATACAACTAAACCAGCTGTTTCATGAAAAATAAAATAAAACCTGTCGACTGATTATCATGAAACTCTTTGTGCTGCTGGTCCTGTTTCTAAATACGACGATAAGAGAAGAAGAAGAGGGAAGGAAACACACCCAAACCCTCTAAAACAAGCTCCTACACACAACCAAGGTCTAAGTATCAGGTGTCAAAGGCACGAAGAGGCGGAGCAAAGGAAAACCAGCCAATCCCGGGCGGAGAAGTGCCCGACCCGGCCAGCAAACCCTCGCCCATCTTCCACTGAACAGTGTCTGATCGAGCCGGTCGGTTTGGAGTCGTGCACATAGCTTATTTCTAGGTGACAATAAACACTAAAACCTCTGGTTACGGTTACTGTGGCGTAGTGGGCTGAGCAGGCGCCCCACATACAGGGCTACAGTCCCTGCTGCAGCTGGTTCGAGTCCCGCATCGGACGGCCCTGTGCTGCGTGTTGTTCCCCCTCTCTCTGCCCCCTGCTTCCTGTCTCTCTACACTGTCCTATCTAATAAAGGCATAAAAAGCCCCAAGAGATCAGGCCTCACCTGCAGGAATCCCAACCATTCATTCATCCATTCAGCCGCCGCAGAGCTGCCAATCAATCAAACTTTATTTATAAAGCCCTTTACAACAGGATAAAAACAACAATACATAAAACAAAACATAAAACACGATTCGGAAATGGTAAAAGTGCTGCGAGGCATTAAAACCCTTCCACAAGTACAATAAAATGAATTGAATAAAATTTGTATAAAATTAAGATCATTAAAAAAGATAACCCAACCACCCTGAGCTTCTGCACACACTGAAGGATCAGAGCTTGTTGGCCGTCACACAGACTTCCTGCCTTAAAGTAAATATCTGGATTTTTCTGGGAATCTGTTCACCGTCCAACCTAGAAAAGTAGTTTTTCCTTCATCTGCATCTGCTTTTTAACTTCATTTCTGAATGAAACGTATTCCCAAAGAGCGGAATCACACAGATGAGACTCAGAGTCAGTCATTCACTTCAAACGGACGCCAGGTAACCATCTGCCCGAGGCTTTTTCTGCTCGTAAACACTGACCCGGCTGTATGGAAGGTGTGGTGACAGAAGCAGCTGAAATAACAGCGTGTTGGCCTTTATGAGCCTTTATGTTCGGGATCAGAAGCACGTTCATCCCTCTGTTGAACATCCTCTTCAGATGGAGGTGAAACACATGAACTGAGGTGAAAACAAGCCGCGGCTCGACTTTTATCACACCGTTAAATCCGTCCAGATTAAGCAGCTCCATAAAGCTTTCAGTTCAGCTTCACTCATTCAGCTCAAAGTCATTTAAAGGCAGTTTAAAGCCGGTTAAATGTTTTTTATGAACATGATGCCTTTCTAAGGACCGACTGTAAGAATCTGTCTGGTCTTCCTTCAGCTGGAAGGAGTCCAACATCAGTTCCAGCGGTTCTGAGCGCTGCAGGCGGCGTCTCATGGAGGCTGTTCGGCTGCATCAGGGACTGTTGGAATATGACATCAGAAGTGGGTCAGAAAGGGTAAACAGGGTAGCCTAGCAAGCCAGACCCGTACAGCAAAAAGCTGTACAGGGGTCTAGTGACGCTGGATAGCAGTGTGGGCGGGATATACGGCTGTCTGTCAAGTTCAACGCCACGCAATAGGATGGCGCAACAACCAATCAGAGCGATGAAGAAGTTTTACGTAGTCAACGCGACGGAAAGTACATTGTGGTCAGTAGTCTATGGCCTGAAAAGCTGATTTCTCTTAAGCTCCAAACTCTGTAAACTTTAGCAACATTTGAAACATTTTCAGGTGAGAAAGTAGTCGTTTAGATCCCCAACGTGTTGAAAACCTGACAAAATACCGGCTGTTTACCATTTTGTCCCCACGAATTCGGCGCTGCTAAAGCGAGCCGCAGTGAGCAACGCACTTCCTGTTTTGACTGCTCTCGTCCCGTTAACGGAATTTGACCGTTCAAATGCCTTACCGGAGAGTTTTGTCAGCTCTAAGACGAAGATCGGCCCGCCGTCTTCGGTACATCATGCTCGCAATTGACTGGGGATTGCGCTCAGATGTATGTTTACTTCGTTTCCCTATAAATCTAAAGAGAGCTAGCTAATGGAACTTTTTTTTTTTTTTTTTTTACCTCTCTCTGGAACTACACACTGAAACATCGCACCTCTGTCGTCACTAGGTAGCCCGGCCTCCGACCCCGCTCCTCACGATTTGATTGGCTCGATTAAGTTTTGATTTGGAACGTTGCAAAACGACCGCAAGTGACTAGACTGGCCCCGGAGCAAATTCCATTTGCGGCCGCTAGGGGCGTCTAGATTTCTAGGCTATAAACAGGGAGGTTTAAGGGCAGAATCAGGCCCAGTCCTGAGTGCCATGGTTTCCATGGTTTCCATGGTTACCATGGTTACGGCGTTTGCTTTCTGTTAAATCGAGGAGCAGAGGCCATCCACCACTTCGTCTGGGACACCAGGGGCCGCTCGGACAGCCCGATGAGCACTGATCTGCAAAAGAAAAGGGACACCTGCCGACCTGCAGGCAGGAATGAAGGGAAAAGCCTCCATGACGCTCAGCTGGGGCAGTTTTAAAGGGATGTTGGTCAGCTGATTATGAGTCATCAGGCACATTCCCACTGTAGGAACCTTCTGCGGTTCCTAGAACCTTTTCAGGATCGGGGCCGTTTATTCCCTCATTCGCACATACTGGAACTAGGGACCATGGCCCTCAGGAACTAGGGACCACGGCCCTCAGGAACTAGGGACCACAACCCTCAGGAACTAGGGATCATGGCCCTCAGGAACTAGGGATCATGGCCTTCAGGAACTAGGGACCATGGCCCTCAGGAACTAGGGACCATGGCCCTCAGGAACTAGGGACCACGGCCCTCAGGAACTAGGGACCACGGCTCTCAGGAACTAGGGACCATGGCCCTCAGGAACTAGGGACCACGGCTCTCAGGAACTAGGGACCACAGCTCTCAGGAACTAGGGACCACAGCCCTCAGGAACTAGGGACCACGGCTCTCAGGAAGTAGGGACCACGGCCCTCAGGAACTAGGGACCACAGCTCTCAGGAACTAGGGACCACGGCCCTCAGGAACTAGGGACCACAGCTCTCAGGAACTAGGGACCACAGCCCTCAGGAACTAGGGACCACGGCTCTCAGGAACTAGGGACCACGGCCCTCAGGAACTAGGGACCACGGCCCTGAGGAACTAGGGACCACAACCCTCAGGAACTAGGGACCACGGCCCTGAGGAACTAGGTACCACAACCCTCAGGAACTAGGGACCACGGCCCTCAGGAACTAGGGACCACGGCCCTCAGGAACTAGGGACCACGGCCCTCAGGAACTAGGGACCACGGCTCTCAGGAACTAGGGACCATGGCTCTCAGGAACTAGGGACCATGGCTCTCAGGAACTAGGGACCATGGCTCTCAGGAACTAGGGACCACGGCCCTCAGGAACTAGGGACCACGGCCCTCCGGAACTAGGGACCATGGCTCTCAGGAACTAGGGACCACGGCCCTCAGGAACTAGGGACCACGGCCCTCAGGAACTAGGGACCATGGCTCTCAGTAACTAGGGACCACGGCCCTCAGGAACTAGGGACCACGGCTCTCAGGAACTAGGGACCACGGCCCTCAGGAACTAGGGACCACGGCTCTCAGGAACTAGGGACCATGGCCCTCAGGAACTAGGGACCACGGCCCTGAGGAACTAGGGACCACAACCCTCAGGAACTAGGGACCACGGCCCTGAGGAACTAGGGACCACAACCCTCAGGAACTAGGGACCACGGCCCTCAGGAACTAGGGACCACGGCCCTGAGGAACTAGGGACCATGGCCCTCAGGAACTAGGGACCACGGCCCTCAGGAACTAGGGACCACGGCCCTCAGGAACTAGGGACCATGGCTCTCAGGAACTAGGGACCATGGCTCTCAGGAACTAGGGACCACGGCCCTCAGGAACTAGGGACCACGGCCCTCAGGAACTAGGGACCATGGCTCTCAGGAACTAGGGACCATGGCTCTCAGGAACTAGGGACCACGGCCCTCAGGAACTAGGGACCACAGCTCTCAGGAACTAGGGACCACGGCTCTCAGGAACTAGGGACCACGGCCCTCAGGAACTAGGGACCACAGCTCTCAGGAACTAGGGACCATGGCTCTCAGGAACTAGGGACCACGGCCCTCAGGAACTAGGGACCACGGCTCTCAGGAACTAGGGACCATGGCTCTCAGGAACTAGGGACCACGGCCCTCAGGAACTAGGGACCACGGCTCTCAGGAACTAGGGACCATGGCTCTCAGGAACTAGGGACCACGGCCCTCAGGAACTAGGGACCACGGCTCTCAGGAACTAGGGACCATGGCTCTCAGGAACTAGGGACCACGGCCCTCAGGAACTAGGGACCACGGCTCTCAGGAACTAGGGACCACGGCTCTCAGGAACTAGGGACCATGGCTCTCAGGAACTAGGGACCACGGCCCTCAGGAACTAGGGACCACGGCCCTCAGGAACTAGGGACCATGGCCCTCAGGAACTAGGGACCACGGCCCTCAGGAACTAGGGACCACGGCTCTCAGGAACTAGGGACCACGGCTCTCAGGAACTAGGGACCACGGCCCTCAGGAACTAGGGACCATGGCCCTCAGGAACTAGGGACCACGGCCCTCAGGAACTAGGGACCACGGCTCTCAGGAACTAGGGACCACGGCTCTCAGGAACTAGGGACCACGGCTCTCAGGAACTAGCGACCACGGCCCTCAGGAACTAGGGACCACGGCTCTCAGGAACTAGGGACCACGGCCCTCAGGAACTAGGGACCACGGCCCTCAGGAACTAGGGACCACGGCTCTCAGGAACTAGGGACCATGGCTCTCAGGAACTAGGGACCATGGCTCTCAGGAACTAGGGACCATGGCTCTCAGGAACTAGGGACCACGGCCCTCAGGAACTAGGGACCACGGCCCTCAGGAACTAGGGACCATGGCTCTCAGTAACTAGGGACCACGGCCCTCAGGAACTAGGGACCACGGCTCTCAGGAACTAGGGACCACGGCCCTCAGGAACTAGGGACCACGGCTCTTAGGAACTAGGGACCATGGCCCTCAGGAACTAGGGACCACGGCCCTGAGGAACTAGGGACCACAACCCTCAGGAACTAGGGACCACGGCCCTCAGGAACTAGGGACCACGGCCCTGAGGAACTAGGGACCATGGCCCTCAGGAACTAGGGACCACGGCCCTCAGGAACTAGGGACCACGGCCCTCAGGAACTAGGGACCACGGCTCTCAGGAACTAGGGACCATGGCTCTCAGGAACTAGGGACCATGGCTCTCAGGAACTAGGGACCATGGCTCTCAGGAACTAGGGACCACGGCCCTCAGGAACTAGGGACCACGGCCCTCAGGAACTAGGGACCATGGCTCTCAGGAACTAGGGACCATGGCTCTCAGGAACTAGGGACCACGGCCCTCAGGAACTAGGGACCACGGCTCTCAGGAACTAGGGACCACGGCCCTCAGGAACTAGGGACCACAGCTCTCAGGAACTAGGGACCATGGCTCTCAGGAACTAGGGACCACGGCCCTCAGGAACTAGGGACCACGGCCCTCAGGAACTAGGGACCATGGCTCTCAGGAACTAGGGACCACGGCCCTCAGGAACTAGGGACCACAGCTCTCAGGAACTAGGGACCATGGCTCTCAGGTTCTAGGGACCACGACCCTCAGGAACTAGGGACCACAGCTCTCAGGAACTAGGGACCATGGCTCTCAGGAACTAGGGACCACGGCCCTCAGGAACTAGGGACCACGGCTCTCAGGAACTAGGGACCACGGCTCTCAGGAACTAGGGACCACGGCTCTCAGGAACTAGGGACCACGGCTCTCAGGAACTAGGGACCACGGCCCTCAGGAACTAGGGACCATGGCCCTCAGGAACTAGGGACCACGGCCCTCAGGAACTAGGGACCACGGCTCTCAGGAACTAGGGACCACGGCTCTCAGGAACTAGGGACCACGGCCCTCAGGAACTAGGGACCACGGCCCTCAGGAACTAGGGACCACGGCTCTCAGGAACTAGGGACCACGGCTCTCAGGAACTAGGGACCACGGCTCTCAGGAACTAGGGACCACGGCCCTCAGGAACTAGGGACCACAGCTCTCAGGAACTAGGGACCACGGCTCTCAGGAACTAGGGACCACGGCCCTCAGGAACTAGGGACCACAGCTCTCAGGAACTAGGGACCATGGCTCTCAGGAACTAGGGACCACGGCCCTCAGGAACTAGGGACCATGGCCCTCAGGAACTAGGGACCACGGCCCTCAGGAACTAGGGACCACGGCTCTCAGGAACTAGGGACCACGGCTCTCAGGAACTAGGGACCACGGCCCTCAGGAACTAGGGACCACGGCCCTCAGGTTCTAGGGACCACGGCCCTCAGGAACTAGGGACCACAGCTCTCAGGAACTAGGGACCATGGCTCTCAGGAACTAGGGACCACGGCCCTCAGGAACTAGGGACCACGGCTCTCAGGAACTAGGGACCACGGCTCTCAGGAACTAGGGACCACGGCTCTCAGGAACTAGGGACCACGGCTCTCAGGAACTAGGGACCACGGCCCTCAGGAACTAGGGACCATGGCCCTCAGGAACTAGGGACCACGGCCCTCAGGAACTAGGGACCACGGCTCTCAGGAACTAGGGACCACGGCCCTCAGGAACTAGGGACCACGGCCCTCAGGAACTAGGGACCACGGCTCTCAGGAACTAGGGACCACGGCTCTCAGGAACTAGGGACCACGGCTCTCAGGAACTAGGGACCACGGCCCTCAGGAACTAGGGACCACAGCTCTCAGGAACTAGGGACCACGGCTCTCAGGAACTAGGGACCACGGCCCTCAGGAACTAGGGACCACAGCTCTCAGGAACTAGGGACCATGGCTCTCAGGAACTAGGGACCACGGCCCTCAGGAACTAGGGACCACGGCCCTCAGGAACTAGGGACCATGGCTCTCAGGAACTAGGGACCACGGCCCTCAGGAACTAGGGACCACAGCTCTCAGGAACTAGGGACCATGGCTCTCAGGTTCTAGGGACCACGGCCCTCAGGAACTAGGGACCACAGCTCTCAGGAACTAGGGACCATGGCTCTCAGGAACTAGGGACCACGGCCCTCAGGAACTAGGGACCACGGCTCTCAGGAACTAGGGACCACGGCTCTCAGGAACTAGGGACCATGGCTCTCAGGAACTAGGGACCACGGCTCTCAGGAACTAGGGACCACGGCCCTCAGGAACTAGGGACCATGGCCCTCAGGAACTAGGGACCACGGCCCTCAGGAACTAGGGACCACGGCTCTCAGGAACTAGGGACCACGGCTCTCAGGAACTAGGGACCACGGCCCTCAGGAACTAGGGACCACGGCCCTCAGGAACTAGGGACCACGGCTCTCAGGAACTAGGGACCACGGCTCTCAGGAACTAGGGACCACGGCCCTCAGGAACTAGGTACCATGGCTCTCAGGAACTAGGGACCACGGCCCTCAGGAACTAGGGACCACGGCTCTCAGGAACTAGGGACCACGGCCCTCAGGAACTAGGGACCACGGCCCTCAGGAACTCGGGACCACGGCCCTCAGCTCCTGGAACCATTTCAGCTCCTTTTCCTCAGCTGGGTCTGTTCTGGGTTCTATAGAACACATCTGACGGAGGTGTTTGGTGGTTGGTAGCCCCGCCCCTTGTCATGTTGTCAGGCTGAAATGTTTCCTCATAAGACACGGACTTAACCGGCGCATGTTTAATAAATTAAACTGACACGTGGTCTCCTTTGTCTATGTTTTGTTTTGTATTGTATTGTTTTGTTTTGTTTTGTTCTGTTTTGTTGTTGAATGTGGCGGTAAAGTAACACGTCGCTGTCGCAGACGGCTGCGTCGCATCAGTCCCTATCAGGCCCGACTCATGTGGGAATGCAGACTGAAACAGTTCCCCTGGGGAAGGGCAGCTATCAGAACGTTTCTGTCCGAATGGGGCTGTAATTAATGAAGTCAGGACTCTCACACTGAACTTTTACAGGATAGAAACGCTTCCCCTCCTCAGCTCTGCTGCAGTGAACCAGCTGAACTGTCTCATTGTTTGGTTGCACAACAAGAGGACCGGAGGGGTGGGGGGTGTGGGGAGGGAGGGCGTGATCAGACCTGCAACAGCCTGGAACAAAGAGCTACAGAACAGCAGGCAGGAGGGGCAGGGGGGGGCAGGGGGGCAGAACTGATAAGAAAAGATGGAATCTGGTGGCCTCAGAGCCTCTCTGACACCCTGAAACCGCTGCAGGCCACAGCAGGGTGCAACGATCCGGGATGCCTGACATTCCTGCTGGGACGCCGTTTGTTGCCTTCCTGCCCCGAGGCGAGCAGGAGGGGCTGTACCTGCGCCCCTCCCCCCACCTCCAGCAGCATAAAAGCAGCTCTGCCCGGCCTCCCCTGCATTCTCTCCTCGTCTCTCCAGAGCAGCGAACTCCTCCAGCATGTACTCCAACCGCTCTGTCACCTTCTCCAGCGGCGGCCGCCTGGGCTCCGCCCGCTCCCCCAGCGTGTACGGGGGCGCGGGGGGCTACGGCGTCCGCATCTCCAGCTCCAGCGCCTCCCGGAGCTTCTCCTCCGCCGCCGGCGGGGGAGGAGGATCCGGCGCCGGCGGGGCCGGAGGCTTCAACCTGGCCGACGCTGTCGACATCTCCGACAACAAGAAGATGGCCATGCAGAACCTGAACGACCGCCTGGCCTCCTACCTGGAGAAGGTGCGGCAGCTGGAGGCCGCCAACGCCGACCTGGAGCTGAAGATCCGCCAGTTCCTGGAGAGCAAAGCCAAGCCTCAGGGCCAAGACTACTCTGGGTTCACCGCCATCATGAGCGACCTGCAGGGCCAGGTGAGACCGGGTTCTGATTGGTTAGTTTCATCAGTAACAGGGTGAGACCGGGTTCTGATTGGTTAGTTTCATCGGTAACAGGGTGAGACCGGGTTCTGATTGGTTAGTTTCATCGGTAACAGGGGGAGACCTGGTTCTGATTGGTTAGTTTCATCATTAACAGGGTGAGACCGGGTTCTGATTGGTTAGTTTCATCGGTAACAGGGTGAGACCGGGTTCTGATTGGTTAGTTTCATCGGTAACAGGGTGAGACCGGGTTCTGATTGGTTAGTTTCATCGGTAACAGGGTGAGACCGGGTTCTGATTGGTTAGTTTCATCGGTAACAGGGTGAGACCGGGTTCTGATTGGTTAGTTTCATCATTAACAGGGTGAGACCGGGTTCTGATTGGTTAGTTTCATTGGTAACAGGGTGAGACCGGGTTCTGATTGGTTAGTTTCATCAGTAACAGGGTGAGACCGGGTTCTGATTGGTTAGTTTCATCGGTAACAGGGTGAGACCGGGTTCTGATTGGTTAGTTTCATCGGTAACAGGGTGAGACCGGGTTCTGATTGGTTAGTTTCATCGGTAACAGGGGGAGACCTGGTTCTGATTGGTTAGTTTCATCATTAACAGGGTGAGACCGGGTTCTGATTGGTTAGTTTCATCGGTAACAGGGTGAGACCGGGTTCTGATTGGTTAGTTTCATCGGTAACAGGGGGAGACCGGGTTCTGATTGGTTAGTTTCATCATTAACAGGGTGAGACCGGGTTCTGATTGGTTAGTTTCATCGGTAACAGGGTGAGACCGGGTTCTGATTGGTTAGTTTCATCGGTAACAGGGTGAGACCGGGTTCTGATTGGTTAGTTTCATCGGTAACAGGGTGAGACCGGGTTCTGATTGGTTAGTTTCATCGGTAACAGGGGGAGACCTGGTTCTGATTGGTTAGTTTCATCAGTAACAGGGTGAGACCGGGTTCTGATTGGTTAGTTTCATCAGTAACAGGGTGAGACCGGGTTCTGATTGGTTAGTTTCATCGGTAACAGGGTGAGACCGGGTTCTGATTGGTTAGTTTCATCAGTAACAGGGTGAGACCGGGTTCTGGTTGGTTAGTTTCATCAGTAACAGGGTGATAAAGAGGCCTGAAACTGAATCGTGCTTGCAGCATCGTTTGTGTTGGACAGGGCGGCCACGCCCAGAACCCACCTGCACCTGCACCTTACCAGCTAACGGCCACCTGTGACGGTCGTTTGCATGTTTTTATCTCCCTGTATGCAGCTGGCAGCGAGCACAGGGGGCGGCCACACCTGCTGTCGGTCACCTGAGCTTTAAAAATGCTTCTCTTTGAATCCTCCTCCATCAGAAAGCTTCAGCTGAATGTATAAATCTGTCCTTCTGCTTCCAGATCCTGGACTCCACCCGTACGAACGGATCTCTGTACCTGGCCATAGACAACGCCAAGCTGGCTGCTGATGACTTCAGGGTCAAGTGAGTCTAAAGTCCCTGAAAACCTGTTTCTGACTGTGTTATTCCACCTTTTTACTGTCCTTCTGAGAGTTAAACAGGCTAATAATGCCACCTGTTCCCAGTCTCTGTGCTAAGCTAAGCTAAGCTAAGCTAAGCTCAGTGGGAACTCTTGGCAGGGAACCTGCAGCTGCTCCTTTAACCCATGCTGCTGTGCAGGTATGAGAACGAGCTGACCATGCGGCAGTCGGTGGAGGCCGACATCGCCGGGCTGAAGAAGGTTCTGGACGACTTGACGCTGTTCAGATCCGACCTGGAGATGCAGATCGAGGCTCTGAGGGAGGAGCTGATCCAGCTGAAGAAGAACCACGAGGAGGTGAGAATATACGGTTAAAGCTCAGAGAGATACTCTGAGGTGGATCAGAGGGCTCATCATAGTCCTTTTTCTAACCCCCCCCCAGGACCTGCTGGGTATGAGGTCCCAGATGAGCGGGCAGGTGAACGTGGAGGTGGACGCCGCTCCCCAGCAGGACCTGTCCGCCGTCATGGCCGAGATCAGAGAACACTACGAGGGAGTCGCCAACAAGAGCCGCAAAGACCTGGAGGGTTGGTTCCAGTCCAAGGTGAGCAGTCAGGGAACCCTGAAGGTTAAATAAGAGCTGTTTTCTGCTCTGAAACAGTCTGAGGAGCCGCTAGTTCTCAGAAATAAGACTGATAAATGTGTTAAAATGTTAAATAAACTTGTTTTCTGCTCTGAAACAGTCTGAGGAGATCAACAAACAGGTGGCCGTCAGCACAGAGACTCTGCAGTCGTCCCGCTCTGAGATCACAGAGGTCAAACGCTCCCTGCAGAGCCTGGAGATCGAGCTCCAGGCTCAGCTCAGCATGGTGAGTGTCCGCCCTGTGGCCCCTGTGGCCCCCGTGGCCCCCGTGGCCCCGAACATTTCCTCACAGCTTCTGTAAACCCACCGACTCTCTGCTGCCTCTACAGAAAGCTTCTCTGGAGGGAACGCTGGCCGACACGCAGAGCCGGTACTCCTCCATGCTGGCCGGGTACCAGCGGCAGGTGACGTCCCTGGAGGAGCAGCTGATGCAGCTGAAGGCCGACCTGGAGCGGCAGGGCCAGGAGTACCAGGTGCTGCTGGACATGAAGACCCGGCTGGAGATGGAGATCGCCGAGTACCGGAGGCTGCTGGACGGGGAGCTGACGAGGTGAGCCGGCCATAACCGGGACGCATCCAGCTTCAGCTGCCGAGCGTTTCCTGAAAAATGTGGAAACTTCCCCAAAATAGAGCTGAAAAATGAATAAAAATCAGATCAAAATGTTAAAACAGACAAATTTAAAGGAGAAGTTCACTATTTAAGACCTTGAGTCCCAGTTCCAGCTTGTTTATCAAGAATAAGAAATGAGGAGACCATTTTCACAACAATAGCTCATTTCTATCCATTTTGGCTGTTTTGGCTGGTCCATCCTGCTGCTACAGACAGGGTTCCATTGGGCACTCTGTTCAATGTCCTTAAAACAATACTAATGTTCATTTTAAAGAAAAGGTCAACTCACTGGGTGGTTCGTGGATGTTCCTGTGTGTCCCAAAAAAAATTGCGTTGCGAAATAAAAGTTATTTCTTGCTTTATTTAGCATTTTGTAATCCAATTGTATTCCGTTTGGAAGACTTTTCACTTTTCACTGTCAGATCACTGCGCCAGGGCTAGAGCCTCAGACTCCAATATAGAGCGGATGTTTACGTGCGTCGTGATTTAGCATGAAAAATAGTTCCTGAACAGCAAAGAACACGGATTACACGGATGGAAAACCATAAAATGCGCCGACATTTTTTTTTTTAATACCACTAACCACCCGGTGAGTTGACCTTTTCTTTAAAATTAACATTAGTATTGTTTTAAGGACATTGAACAGAGTGCCCAATGGAACCCTGTCTGTAGCAGCAGGATGGACCAGCCAAAACAGCCAAAATGGATAGAAATGAGCTATTGTTGTGAAAATGGTCTCCTCATTTCTTATTCTTGATAAACAAGCTGGAACTGGGACTCAAGGTCTTAAATAGTGAACTGTTCCTTTAAGCTGCACGGCAAAAGAAACCTGACTTCTGTTTTCATTTAAATCAGGATTCATTAAAGAATTTGGTTTTTATTCCTCAGTAATGTGGAAGTTCAGAGAGATGAGCTCATTGTGTTCAGAGATGAAGTCATTATTATTATTATTATTATTATTATTATTATTATTATCAGAGAATCTAACTTCTGGCTCCTCCCTGCAGCTCCACCTCCTCCTCCACCTCCTCCACCACCACCACACGGAAGGTGGTGATCGTCACCAAAGAGATCATCGAGGACGGAGGGGTCACATCTGAAATCAGTGAAACCAGTGAGGAGATCCAGTGAGGAGATCCAGTGAGACCACAGAGCCCTGTGGACCTGTCAGCTGTTCTCACTAATAAAACCCTCTGATGAACCCTCGGGTCTCTGCTCCTTCCTTAAAAGCTCAGCTGATATCATGAATATGAACAGAAATCAGTGTTTTTTACTCCCTTTCCTGGTTAGAGACTAAAAAACGTTTAGTTTATTCAGGGTTTAAGTTGCACTGGAAAAAATCTAAATCTTACCAAGTATATTTGTCGCATTTCTAGTCAAATATCTCATTACACTTAATATCAGACACAACTGCCTAACAAGCACTATTTCAGCCAGATATAGGGACTTGTTTTAATACGATACATCTGGAATATCTTGTTAAATGAAAAAGTCTTGAAAACAAATTGTTTTGAGTCATATTTCACATGAAACAAGCTTTTTTTTACATTTGAAGAGGTTTTTAAGCTAATTTCAAGATCACTTTTATCTCAAAAGTCCCAAATATCACATCTTATTTCAAGAAATCTCGACAAGCCGATTTTCACTAGTTCCATTTCATATTTCAAGCAAAAACGTCTTTTATTTGTTGTTTTTTTTTACTTATTTTTGGAGGGGCATTTTTTCCAGTGTGGGAAGTTGGTGCTTTCGCACCCGTGTCTGCTAGCTTAGCATGACGACCAGCTTCAGGTGTTCAGTTATGTCACAAATGTGTTCGTTCTGTAGTTTTGGAGTTAAGGTTTTCTAACTTGGAAGCTCGGCCCCACCCTGTTGGATATTTGTTGATTTATTTGCAGAGGTGTCAAGTAACGAAGTACAAATACTTCGTTACTGTACTTAAGTACACTTTTTAGGTATCTGTACTTTACTCCATTACTTATTTTTCTGCCTACTTCTGACTTCTACTCATTACACTTTCACACGAGTATCTGTACTTTCTATTCCTTACATTTTCAAAACAAACAGCCTCGTTACTCTTGGCTTCAGTTTTTTTTAATTGATGCAAATCAATAACACACACACCCTCTCAAAGGTGTTGCTAAAAGGTGAGGGTAAAGGATGTGTAATTCATTTATAAATCCCGAGGGCTCAATAGCAGACTCTAGGATGCAATTAAGAGGAATACGTTAAATGCAACTCACTAGCTGGGGACTTTGGCTTCCATTGTGTTTTTTTTCTCAGAAGTTACCAGACACTGACCTGACATACCCTGGGAACAAAAGTCTTATGAAGCAGTCAAGAACAATTCATTACGGAGGGTACATGTGATGCCATTTAGGATTTTGTATGTAGTCTTTTTAAGTTTCAATTTTGGTCTTGATCGTCAGTTATGACAATGGGGAAAGCTTGTTTTTATACAGTAGGATTTATTTATTTTTGATGGGACTAACATAATCTTAGTGTGTATGCAAAATTGTTGCACTCTCCCACTCCGTGCCATTTTCAGACCGTTTTAGGTACTTTATAAGTACTTTACTTTATACTTTTATACTTTAAGTAGGTTTTGGAGCGCATACTTTTTCACTTTTACTTGAGTAAAGAGGTCAAGTTGATACTTCAACTTTTACCAGAGTGTTTTTAAACTGCAGTATCTATACTTCTACTTAAGTAACAAATGTGTACTTTTGACACCACTGTTTATTTGTTTATTTCAAGGATAGCCCCTTGAGATGCGTCATCTCATTTTCGAGGGGATCCTTACAGAAACATATAAATAATCATCAGTAGTATGAGATCATAATCAAAGGTAAGTCCAAAACAAGATACAAAACATTTGTTATAAATTGGCTTTATTCTTAGACTTTATGTATTCATATTCTGTAGTTCTCTAGATAATCTATGTTCCTAGTTTGTACGGTACACTCTGCTCATACAACGCAATGTATGTCCAACACTTTAAGGTGACGTAGCGGCATAAAATAACTGGGTCAGATAAAGCGTCTCTTAGGACGGATAGGTCTGCTGCAGTAGATGCACGCCTGAAACAACAACACACATCGCTTATCACATCCAAACAACATGACAGACGGTGGATGGCCTGCTCACAGCATGAGTAAATATTCAATGATGCGTCGTCAAATGTAGGTACAACCTCTGAGATAAGGGTGAACATAAATATGAAATGTTTCCAGATCTCGGGACTTGGTCGGACGGATTTCATGCGAGAACTCTGTCTCTCCAAGTCCAGCGCTGATACTGGACCTGTGACCTCCAATAAATACTTTGTTTAACTTAAGACTGCTCCAACTGGTTCTTGGGCTTCCAATATAAAGAATCGGGCTAACACATTTAAACACAAAAATACCCACAATCCCTCACACTTAATGCTCCCCCACGTCTCGCCATCCACCAACCAGTACCAGTACAAATCGGTAACTGTGTCTCGGACCAAATGGCTATGACCTGTGGGGTTCCCCAGGGGTCAATCCTGGGACCCGTATTGTTCAATCTGTACATGCTTCCACTAGGCCAGCTAATACGCAGCTATAATGTGTCCTACCACAATTATGCAGATGACACTCAGATCTACGTGTCACTGACGGCAGGAGAACACGGGCCTGTAGATACACTGTGTCGCTGCATGGAACGGATCAGTGTGTGGATGCAAAACAATTTCCTCCAGCTAAACTCAGACAAAACTGAAATCATTGTCTGTGGCCCACAGAAACAAAGAGAAAGTGTTATCAGTCACCTTGAGACTCTCTCTTAAACCTAATTATCAGTTAGAAATCTCGGGGTAATATTGGACTCAGACCTGAACTTTAACAGCCAAATTAAATCTGTAACATCAGCAGCTTTTTTAGATATGAAAAGAGGTGATGGATCTGAGTGAGTGTGGTATTTTATTCAGTCTGATGGAGCTTTAAACTTAAATGTGCGGCGAACAGTTTCTTCCCTGATTCTTGGTGTACAGAAAAATAAATGATCAGTATTTCTGAGGCTGTACTGTGAACAGAAAGGTAAAAGATACTGTTTTAAATACTGAGAGAAATTAAAATAGATGCTCCTAAAAGTAAATGAAGACCAGTGAAGTGTCCTTCTTGCCTTGGGAGCCAACTCAAGGACTCCTACATCAGACAGTGGGGGGTCCTATTTGGGCCCCTCAGGACAAATCTACAAAGACTATTATACAAAGTGTTTAAATAACGAAGAATACAAGCCGTAAACAAGCCACGCCCCCTTATAGCCATTGTGGGGGGACCCAGGGGCCCCACCTCTTAGACTGAGAAAATACACTTTGAGTGATTTTAATTAATTATTAAAGTGATTTTAATTAATTATTAAAGTGATTTTAACAGGATTATCTGATAATTAACGAGTGTTTTTCTGATCGTTTTAATAAATTAAACCAGTTCCAACACTTTTCTGGACTTTAACCCATCTGATAATAATAATAATCCTGTTTTCTCTCTGCTTTAAACTTAAATACATGCATATTTATCATCTTTCTTTCTCTTTTTTACAGCGAAAAGGAAATTTCCTGAACAATAAGTTAACTTGTGCAAAAATGAACCCAAACATCAGCTTCTGTCTAACAGAATCTGAAATGAATATTAGAATATATAAAAATATAAATTAATATAAAGTATATGATGATAAATGTGACTAAAATGAAATAAAAATATAATTAATTACTCTATTTCTTTCCTTTTACATAATATTGATCTTTTTATTCTCTCCAAATTATTTCTTTGCATTTTCCTCCAGTTTATTTAATTGATATAATTTATTTAATTTTATTTACTCTCAGACGTTAGTTTGACTTTTATGGAGAACCGAAACTGTCAGAATCTGAAATAAATCAGTTCGGAGTAAAATAGATGAATATATCTGGGAAATAACCCATAAATAAATCATTTTAAGGACATAAACACAATAAAAGGGAAAATAACTGAATAATTCCAATTAAAATCAGGAAATAAAGTTTAAAGCTGAGTTAAATTAAACAAACATCTAAATTAACACAAAATTAAAGCAGAAAATCTGGAATTATTACACTTTTTATTGAGTTATTTGAATTATTCCATAAACTTCTTTATTTGCACGGACAGTTCCAGACTCTGACCACAGCGCCCTCTGCTGGCCGTTAAAGGTATGCGTCCATCCCTGGTGGCCCCAGAGTAACCTGGGGGCCGCCCTGCTGGGGCCCGCCCTGCTGGGGCCCCTGCAGGTTTGCTGGTTCAGATCTGCTGAGGAGCTCTGTTTTTTTCATATTTATTTATTTTATTATACTAAATCCTGTAGAAAACACACGGATTACATCATCCTATAAACATGTTGAAGGAGCAGGAGCATCTGAAGAGAGCAGGACAGAAAACATGGAAATAAAATCTTCATAAGATAATTAAGTATTAAGTAATAATAAAGTGGTTTTCAAACAAACTAAAAAGTTTCAGAGTATTTTTACTTTTTATAATATTAAGGTGCTTTGTTAAAGGAAAGAAAATCTTTATGAAATACAAAAAATCTGGGTTTTACGTTCATATATTTACATTTATGTGTGAAAGATATTCTGAATAATAATATGTTATTCAGGAGCCCCATTCACTGTTCACCATAATAACAGCATAAATAATGTCTTTTAGGGAGGAGGGTTGGGATCCCCGTGTGCAACACGCACTGAAGTTTCATCCTCTCCACAAACACACATCCAGGATTCACCATTAGGACTTAAAGGGAATTTCTTTTGCTTTGGGATTCATTTTAAATGTTCAGAACGCAACAAATGTTTGTCTTCTTTGGAGGAAATGTGTTTAATGGAGTTACAAAATGACAACAAAGGGTGCGTGATGTCATCAGACATCTTTCTTTATGGAGAACCGAAACAGTCAGAATCTGAAATAAATAAGCTCGGAGTAAAATAGATACATATATCTGGGAAATAACCCATAAATAAAAAAAAATTAAGGATATAAACACAATAAAAGGGAAAATTAACTCAGAAATCAGAATAATTCCAATTAAAATCAGGAAATAAAGTTTAAAGCTGAGTTAAATTAAACAAACATCTAAATTAACACAAAATTAAAGCAGAAAATCTGGAATTATTTCACTTTTTATTCAGCTATTTGAATTATTCCATAAACTTCTTTATCTGCACGGACAGTTCCAGACTCTGACCACAGCGCCCTCTGCTGGCCGCTGCAGGTATGCGTCCATCCCTGGAAGGAATTTAAATTCCTTTAAATTCTTTAAAGGAATTTAAAGACCTTTAAATTCAAAGTTTCCAACAAGAAGAAGTGGAAAATTAGGAGTGATGTGAGTGGAGTTGGAAACAATCCCCTGAGTTAGATGTAAAGTAGGTTCAGGGATGGCTTTCATTACGACTATTGATCAGATTATATTTGTGTTTGTGTGTCATCACACAATAAATTTAAAGACCTTCATCCGTCCAGGCCTTGATCTACTCCTTTCTCCCTGTGATGCATCTGTTCCATGTGGGCGTGTTGTGTGGGGGAAGTTAGGATTGGACAGGAGTGAGTTTATTGAAAGATAGATAGATAGATAGATAGATAGATAGATAGATAGATAGATAGATAGATAGATAGATAGATAGATAGATAGATAGATAGATAGATACTTTATTCATCCCAATTTGGGAAATTGTTTTGTTGCAGCAGCATACAGTAAAGATATGAAGAATTAAAGTAGTAAAAACAAGCAAATAGAATAAAATAAAATAAAATAAAAATAGTGAATAAAAGGACCTGCTGGTGAATTTAACGGGAAGTTTCAGAATATTAAAATCACAGTTTAACAAAAGCTCAATGCCACCAAGTTTCTGGAAGATTTCACTGGGGATATGACACCAGGAGCTCTTATTGTGAAGGAAGGATTTAAGCAGTTAATCTTCAGTTTGATGGAGTCTGTCGGCCCCCATCACATGGTGCATCTTTTTCCTCCAGATATAACCAGTATAACTCAAGTGACTGACCTTTATTAATGACCCTGTTGGGGACACACCTCCATATGTTTTCACCTTAGTGAGAACAGCTGATGTCTCTCAGCTGGTTCAGATGTGTGTGTTCCTCAGTGTAACAGCTGGTTCAGCTAGCAGCGGATAAAAAGCAGGAGATCTCACACTGTTGCAGGTTATTAAATGCCTGCTGGTGCTTGTAGCTGTTCTAGCAGACACCAGAGGGCGCTGTTGGGTGAATATCCCGAACACAGCCGAGCTGTTCCATCTCCTGGGCTGTGTTCCAAACCGCATACTACATACTGCATACTGCATACTACATACTGCATACTACATACTGCATACTGCATACTGCATACTACATACTGCATACTGCATACTGCATACTACATACTGCATACTGCATACTGCATACTGCATACTACATACTGCATACTACATACTGCATACTGCATACTACATACTGCATACTGCATACTACATACTACATACTGCATACTGCATACTACATACTACATACTGCATACTGCATACTGCATACTGCATACTGCATACTGCATACTACATACTGCATACTGCATACTGGATACTGCATACTAGATACTGCATACTACATACTGCATACTGCATACTACATACTGCATACTACATACTGCATACTGCATGCTACATACTGCATACTATATACTACATACTACATACTGCATACTGCATACTGCATACTGCATGCTACTTACTGCATACTGCATACTGCATACTACATACTGCACACTGCATACTGCATACAACATACTGCATACTGCATACTGCATACTGCATACTGCATACTACATACTGCATACTGCATACTGCATACTGCATACTACATACTGCATACTGCATACTGGATACTGCATACTAGATACTGCATACTACATACTGCATACTGCATACTACATACTGCATACTGCATACTACATACTGCATACTAGATACTACATACTGCATACTGCATACTGCATACTGCATACTGCATACTGCATACTGCATACTGCATACTGCATACTACATACTGCATACTACATACTGCATAATGCATACTGCATACTGCATACTGCATACTACATACTGCATACTAGATACTACATACTGCATACTAGATACTACATACTGCATACTGCATACTGCATACTACATACTGCATACTGCATACTAGATACTGCATACTGCATACTGCATACTACATACTGCATACTGCATACTGCATACTACATACTGCATACTGCATACTGGATACTGCATACTACATACTGCATACTGCATACTGGATACTGCATACTACATACTGCATACTACATACTGCATACTACATGCTACATACTGCATACTGCATACTGCATACTGCATACTGGATACTGCATACTAGATACTGCATACTACATACTGCATACTGCATGCTACATACTGCATACTGCATACTGCATACTGCATGCTGCATGCTACTTACTGCATACTGCATACTGCATACTGCATACTACATACTGCATACTGCATACTGCATACTATATACTGCATACTACATACTGCACACTACATACTAAATACTGGATACTGCATACTGCACACTGCATACTGCATACTGCATACTGGATACTACATACTGGATACTCCATACTGCATACTGCATACTGTATACTGCATACTGCATACTGCATACTGCATACTGGATACTGCATACTGCATACTGCATACTACATACTGGATACTGCATACTACATACTGCATACTGCATGCTGCATACTGGATACTGCATACTACATACTGCATACTGCATACTGCATACTACATACTGCATACTGCATACTGCATGCTACATACTGGATACTGCATACTACATACTGCATGCTACATACTGCATACTGCATGCTGCATACTGCATACTGCATACTGTATACTGCATGCTACATACTATATACTACATACTGCATACTACATGCTACATACTACATACTGCATATTGTATACTGCATACTTTATACTGCATACTACATGCTGCATACTATATACTCCATACTGCATACTACATGCTACATACTGCATACTGCATACTACATACTGCATACTACATACTGCATACTGCATACTATATACTACATACTGCATACTATATGCTGCATACTGCATACTGCATACTACATACTGCATACTATATAGTACATACTGCATACTGCATACTACATGCTACATACTCCATACTGCATACTGCATACTACATGCTACATACTGCATACTGCATACTGCATACTGCATACTGCATGCTGCATACTACATACTACATACTGCATACTACATGCTACATACTGCATACTGCATACTGTATACTACATACTGCATACTGCATGCTACATACTACATACTACATACTGCATACTGTATACTGCATACTTTATACTGCATACTACATACTGCATACTATATACTGCATACTGCATGCTGCATACTACATACTGCATACTACATGCTGCATACTGCATACGGCATACTACATACTGCATACTGCATGCTACATACTGCATACTGTATACTACATACTGCATACTGCATACTACATACTGCATACTGTATACTGCTTACTTTATACTGCATACTGCATACTACATACTGCATACTGCATACTATATAGTACATACTGCATACTACATGCTATATACTACATACTGCATACTGTATACTGCATACTACATACTGCATACTACATACTGCATACTGCATGCTGCATACTGCATACTGCATACTACATACTGCATGCTGCATGCTACATACTGCATACTGCATGCTGCATGCTACATGCTACATACTGCATACTGCATACTCTATACTGCATACTGCATACTGCATACTACATACTGCATACTGCATACTGCATACTGTATACTGCATACTGCATACTGTATACTGCATACTGCATACTGCATACTACATACTGCATACTGCATACTGCATACTTTATACTGCATACTGCATACTGCATACTGATCGATCAGACAGTATGGAGTGCGTTTACCCACAATGCATTTCGCTCCTGTCCGAGCGTTTTTTTACAAAACGAACACTTTTTCCTTCATAGATTTAATACATACTGCATACTACATGCTACATACTGCATACTGCATGCTACATACTGCATGCTACATACTGCATGCTGCATGCTATATACTGCATGCTATATACTGCATACTGCATGCTACATACTGCATACTACATACTGCATACTACATGCTGCATACTACATGCTACATACTGCATACTACATGCTGCATACTGTATACTGCATACTGTATACTGCATACTGCATACTGCATACTGCATACTGCAAGCTACATACTGCATACTGCATACTGCATGCTACATACTGCATACTGCATACTGCATACTGCATGCTACATACTGCATACTGCATACTGCATGCTACATACTGCATACTGCATACTACATGCTAAATACTGCATACTACATACTGCATGCTACATACTGCATACTGCATACTACATGCTACATACTGCATACTACATACTGCATACTGCATACTGCATACTGCGTACTGCATACTGCATACTGCATACTGCATACTACATACTGCGTACTGCATACTACATACTGCATACTACATACTGCGTACTGGATACTACATACTGCATACTGTATACTACATACTGCGTACTGTATACTACATACTGCGTACTGTATACTGCATACTGCATACTACATACTGCGTACTGCATACTACATACTGCATACTGTATACTGCATACTGCATACTACATACTGCATACTGCATACTGCATACTGCATACTACATACTGCATACTGCATACTACATACTGCATACTGCATACTACATACTGCATACTGCGTACTGTATACTACATACTGCATACTATATACTGCATACTGCATGCTGCATACTACATACTGCATACTACATGCTGCATACTGCATACGGCATACTACATACTGCATACTGCATGCTACATACTGCATACTGTATACTACATACTGCATACTGCATACTACATACTGCATACTGTATACTGCTTACTTTATACTGCATACTGCATACTACATACTGCATACTGCATACTATATAGTACATACTGCATACTACATGCTATATACTACATACTGCATACTGTATACTGCATACTACATACTGCATACTACATACTGCATACTGCATGCTGCATACTGCATACTGCATACTACATACTGCATGCTGCATGCTACATACTGCATACTGCATGCTGCATGCTACATGCTACATACTGCATACTGCATACTCTATACTGCATACTGCATACTGCATACTACATACTGCATACTGCATACTGCATACTGTATACTGCATACTGCATACTGTATACTGCATACTGCATACTGCATACTACATACTGCATACTGCATACTGCATACTTTATACTGCATACTGCATACTGCATACTGATCGATCAGACAGTATGGAGTGCGTTTACCCACAATGCATTTCGCTCCTGTCCGAGCGTTTTTTTACAAAACGAACACTTTTTCCTTCATAGATTTAATACATACTGCATACTACATGCTACATACTGCATACTGCATGCTACATACTGCATGCTACATACTGCATGCTGCATGCTATATACTGCATGCTATATACTGCATACTGCATGCTACATACTGCATACTACATACTGCATACTACATGCTGCATACTACATGCTACATACTGCATACTACATGCTGCATACTGTATACTGCATACTGTATACTGCATACTGCATACTGCATACTGCATACTACATGCTACATACTGCATACTACATGCTGCATACTGTATACTGCATACTGTATACTGCATACTGCATACTGCATACTGCATACTGCAAGCTACATACTGCATACTGCATACTGCATGCTACATACTGCATACTGCATACTGCATACTGCATGCTACATACTGCATACTGCATACTGCATGCTACATACTGCATACTGCATACTACATGCTAAATACTGCATACTACATACTGCATGCTACATACTGCATACTGCATACTACATGCTACATACTGCATACTACATACTGCATACTGCATACTGCATACTGCGTACTGCATACTGCATACTGCATACTACATACTGCGTACTGCATACTACATACTGCATACTACATACTGCGTACTGGATACTACATACTGCATACTGTATACTACATACTGCGTACTGTATACTACATACTGCGTACTGTATACTGCATACTGCATACTACATACTGCGTACTGCATACTACATACTGCATACTGTATACTGCATACTGCATACTACATACTGCATACTGCATACTGCATACTGCATACTGCATACTGCATACTGCGTACTGTATACTGCATACTGCATACTGTATACTGCGTACTGCATACTGTATACTGCATACTACATACTGCGTACTGCATACTTTATACTGCATACTACATACTGCGTACTGCATACTGCATACTGCATACTGCGTACTGCATACTACATACTACATACTGCATACTGCATACTGCATACTGCATACTACATACTGCATACTACATACTGCATACTACATACTGCGTACTGCATACTGCATACTGCATACTACATACTGCATACTACATACTGCATACTACGTACTGCGTACTGCATACTACATACTGCATACTGTATACTACATACTGCATACTACATACTGTATACTGCGTACTGCGTACTGCATACTGCATACTACGTACTGCATACTGCATACTGCATACTGCGTACTACATACTGCATACTGCATACTACATACTGCGTACTGCATACTGCATACTGCATACTGCATACTGCGTACTGCATACTGCATACTGCATACTGCATACTACATACTGCATACTGCATACTGCATACTGCATACTGTATACTGCGTACTGCATACTGTATACTGCATACTACATACTGCGTACTGCATACTTTATACTGCATACTACATACTACATACTGCATACTACATACTGCATACTGCATACTACATACTGCGTACTGCATACTGTATACTGCATACTACATATTGCGTACTGCATACTACATACTGCATACTACATACTGCGTACTGCATACTACATACTGCATACTGCATACTACATACTACATACTGCATACTGCATACTACATACTGTATACTACATACTGTATACTGCATACTGCATACTACATACTGTATACTGCATACTACATACTGCATACTGTATACTGCATACTACATACTGCATACTGCATACTGCATACTGCATACTGCATACTGCATACTACATACTGCATACTGCATACTGCATACTACATACTGCATACTGCATACTACATACTGTATACTGCATACTGCATACTACATACTGCATACTGCATACTGCATACTACATACTGCATAATACATACTGCATACTGCATACTACATACTGCATAATACATACTGCATACTACATACTGCGTACTGCATACTACATACTGCATACTACATACTGCGTACTGCATACTACATACTGCATACTGTATACTACATACTGCATACTACATACTGTATACTGCATACTGCATACTACATACTGCATACTGCATACTGCATACTACATACTGCATACTGCATACTACATACTGCATACTGTATACTACATACTGCGTACTACATACTGCATACTGCATACTACATACTGCGTACTGCATACTACATACTGCATACTGTATACTACATACTGCATACTACATACTGCATACTGCATACTGCATACTGCATACTGTATACTGCATACTGCATACTGCATACTACATACTGCATACTGTATACTGTATACTACATACTGCATACTGCATACTGTATACTGCGTACTGCATACTGCATACTGCATACTACATACTGCATACTACATACTGCATACTGTATACTGTATACTACATACTGCATACTGCATACTGCATACTGTATACTGCATACTGCATACTGTATACTGCATACTACATACTACATACTGCGTACTGCATACTGCATACTGCATACCACATACTGCGTACTGCATACTACATACTGCATACTGTATACTGCATACTGCATACTACATACTGTATACTGCATACTACATACTGCATACTGCATACTGCATACTACATACTGCGTACTGCGTACTGCATACTACATACTGCATACTGCGTACTGCGTACTGCACACTACATACTGCATACTGCATACTACATACTACATACTACATACTGCATACTGCATACTGCATACTACATACTGCATACTGCATACTACATACTGTATACTGCATACTGCATACTACATACTACATACTGTATACTACATACTACATACTACATACTGTATACTGCATACTACATACTGCATACTGCATACTGCATACTGCATACTGCATACTACATACTGCATACTGCATACTGCATACTACATACTACATACTGCATACTGCATACTGCATACTACATACTACATACTGCATACTGCATACTGCATACTACATACTGCATACTACATACTGCATACTGTATACTACATACTGCATACTACATACTGCATACTGCATACTACATACTACATACTACATACTACATACTGCATACTACATACTGCATACTGTATACTACATACTGCATACTACATACTGCATACTGCATACTACATACTACATACTGCATACTACATACTGCATACTGCATACTGCATACTACATACTGCATACTGCATACTACATACTGCATACTGCATACTGCATACTGCATACTGCATACTACATACTGCATACTGCATACTACATACTACATACTGCATACTACATACTGCATACTGCATACTACATACTGCATACTACATACTGCATACTGCATACTGTATACTACATACTGTATACTGCATACTGCATACTACATACTGCATACTGCATACTGCATACTACATACTGCATACTGTATACTACATACTGTATACTGCATACTGCATACTGCATACTGCATACTGCATACTGCATACTGCATACTGCATACTACATACTGTATACTGCATACTGCATACTGCATACTGATCGATCAGACAGTATGGAGTGCGTTTACCCACAATGCATTTCGCTCCTGTCCGAGCGTTTTTTTACATAACGAACACTTTTTCCTTCATAGATTTAATCACATTTGTTGCAACTATTTCGTCAGCAAAACATGCCGAATACAGACTCTGGGAGTGTAGCATTTTGCACACACTCTGCATTCTCTTGATGAGCTTCAAGAGGTACTCACCTGAAATGGTTTTCACTACACAGGTGTGCCCTGTCAGGTTTAATAAGTGGGATTTCTTGCCTTATAAATGGGGCTGGGACCATCAGTTGTGTTGTGCAGAAGTCAGGTGGATACACAGCTGATAGTCCTACTGAATAGATTTGTATTATGGCAAGAAAAAAGCAGCTAAGTAAAGAAAAACGAGTGGCCATCATTACATTAAGAAATGAAGGTCAGTCAGTCCGAAAAATTGGGAAAACTTTGAAAGTGTCCCCAAGTGCAGTCGCAAAAACCATAAAGCGCTACAAAGAAACTGTCTCACATGAGGACTGTCCCAGGAAAGGAAGACTAAGAGTCACCTCTGCTGCGAGTCACCAGCCTCAGAAATCGCAGGTTAACAGCAGCTCAGATTAGAGACCATGTCAATGCCACACAGAGTTCTAGCAGCAGACACATCTCTAGAACAACTGTTAAGAGGAGACTGTGTGAATCAGGCCTTCATGGTAGAATAGCTGCTAGGAAACCACTGCGAAGGACAGGCAACAAGCAGAAGAGACTTGTTTGGGCTAAAGAACACAAGGAATGGACATTAGACCAGTGAGATCTTTGGTTCCAACCGCCGTGTCTTTGTGCGACGCAGAAAAGGTAAACGGATGGACTCTACATGCCTGGTTCCCACCGTGAAGCACGGAGGAGGAGGTGTGATGGTGTGGGGGCGCTTTGCTGGTGACACTGTTGGGGAATTATACAAAATTGAAGGCATACTGAACCAGCATGGCTACCACAGCATCTTGCAGCGGCATGCTATTCCATCCGGTTTGCGTTTAATTGGACCATCATTTATTTTCCAGCAGGACAATGACCCCAAACACACCTCCAGGCTGTGTAAGGGCTATTTGACCAACAAGGAGAGTGATGGGGTGCTGCGTCAGATGACCTGGCCTCCACAGTCACCGGACCTGAACCCAATCGAGATGGTTTGGGGTGAGCTGGACCGCAGAGTGAAGGCAAAAGGGCCAACAAGTGCTAAGCATCTCTGGGAACTCCTTCAAGACTGTTGGAAGACCATTTCAGGGGACTACCTCTTGAAGCTCATCAAGAGAATGCCAAGAGTGTGCGAAGCAGTAATCAAAGCAAAAGGTGGCTACTTTGAAGAACCTAGAATATAAGACATATTTTCAGTTGTTTCACACTTTTTTGTTAAGTATATAATTCCACATGTGTTAATTCATAGATTTGATGCCTTCAGTGTGAATCTACAATCTTCATTGTCATGCAAAAAAAAAAAAACTCTTTGAATGAGAAGGTGTGTCCAAACTTTTGGTCTGTACTGTATATCAGTAATATTAAGTTTTTAATCTGTAATATTAAGTTTTACTGCACGGGTGTTCACCACAGGAAGTGAAGAAGCTGTGCGGTGCAGTACCGACGTCCTGCCACAGGAGGGCAGCAATGAGACAGATTTATCTGATTTATCTGAAGATTCAGGACATTAAAAAAAGAAAAAACTGCTCCTGACCAATTAGATTCTAAAATCATCCAATTATCTGTAAAAAAAAAAAGATAAAAAAGTTTATTTTTTCTTGTTATTGTGAATATCTGTGACGGCGGACACGAAGCTGTCCTCAGTGAGGTTGTTCTTGACATCTGACTTCAGGTAAAGGAAGTTTTTAGTGCCCCTGCCCATCAGGCCTTCAGCAGAAGCCTGTTTGCACACTCTGGGTCTGTTCAGCAGCCTGTGGATACTTTATCAGGGACCGAGCAGTGAAACTGCAAGGACCCTATTGTATCTGTAAGGTTTCTTCTTTCTTTCTTCTTCTTCTTCATCTTCTTTGCAAAAGGTGCTCGAAAACTCTTGAAATTTTGCGAGCACCAGTCGATGACATGAAAGAATCTAAACTTTATATTTTTGGGAGTCGCTCATTGACTCTGTAGCGCCCCCTACGATGCTTAAAAATTGTCCACTTCCTTACTTATACAACTTCAAACGTCTCTATTGTCACTTTCTGTCTGTTTGTAGCATTCTGACCAACCTCTGACAGCTTTACTGCTGATGCTGGAGAGTTTCCAGATGCCCCGAGGGTTAGAAACCAGTTATGAAAGCTAATCCTGATCACACCTGGATGACTGAGACTCTTCAGCAACAAAGTAATTAAAGGAGTTCTGCCTTTCCTTTAACCAGATACCTAAGTTTCAGTGCAATCTGTTGGTTTCCTTAGTGAGGAAATTGTTTTTGCATTGGCTCTATATAAATGAATTGGATTATTTTATGAATAATTACGATTACAATTAATTGAATTCCAATTGGCTTGAATTGGACTTTATTATTTAAGTGCCTTGAGATGACATTTGTTGTATTTGTTGCTATATAAATAAAACTGAATTGAATTTAAATCAATAGAAAAAGAGAAAAATCAGTTAAAACAGCACACAGTGGTCGTAGAAAGTTTTTGAACCAATAGCCAAAAGCAATCAAATCCAACTATGAACTTTCACAAGATTAGGGCTGGGCGAGTTAACTCGTTAATTATTTAATGCCGATAAATATTTTATTGCGCATTAACGCAGGTTTCATTTATTTATTTATTCAAAAACAAATTTTAAATTAAAAAACTTTATTTTTTTTTAAATAAAAAAATAAAAAAATAGCGAAGAGAGGGGGAACGACACGCAGCACAGGGCCGTCCGATGCGGGACTGGAACATGTTCATGGGGCGCCTGCTCAACCCACTACACCACCCGTTTTATTATTTATTTTATTAGTGTAAAAGTCTGCTGCTCACAGGCTTTTATTTTGTAAAAGTCTGTTGCTCACAGGCTTTTATTTTGTAAAAGTCTGTTGCTCACAAGCTTTTATTTTGTAAAAGTCTGTTGCTCACAAGCTTTTATTTTGTAAAAGTCTGCTGCTCACAGGCTTTTATTTTGTAAAAGTCTGCTGCTCACAGGCTTTTATTTTGTAAAAGTCTGTTGCTCACAGGCTTTTATTTTGTAAAAGTCTGTTGCTCACAGGCTTTTATTTTGTAAAAGTCTGTTGCTCACAGGCTTTTATTTTGTAAAAGTCTGCTGCTCACAGGCTTTTATTTTTTAAAAGTCTGTTGCTCACAGGCTTTTATTTTTTAAAAGTCTGTTGCTCACAGGCTTTTATTTTGTAAAAGTCTGTTGCTCACAGGCTTTTATTTTGTAAAAGTCTGCTGCTCACAGGCTTTTATTTTTTAAAAGTCTGTTGCTCACAGGCTTTTATTTTGTAAAAGTCTGTTGCTCACAGGCTTTTATTCTGTAAAAGTCTGTAGCTCACAGGCTTTTATTTTGTAAAAGTCTGCTGCTCACAGGCTTTTATTTTGTAAAAGTCTGCTGCTGTCTGCTGTGGAACAGGAAAAGAAAGTAATCGGCGGATCCACCAAACATGGAGAAGGGTACGGAACTTTTACTCGGCCATTTTCATGTTAAAGTTCTTCCAGACGGCGGAGTCGACAGAACCAAAGTCATCTGTAAACACTGCCAAGTTGAATTGTCTTCTCAGCGTAGTAGTTCCAGTCTAAAATATCACTTAAAGGCAAAACACACAACTGATAGCAGCAAGTCATTCAAGGAAACAGACAGTGGAGCGAGGCTTCTACATAAAAACTACAGAAAGATGCTGATGTTAAAAGTGTGTTTGCACAACAAATGTTATGGCACTTTCATTCATATGGCAGCACATTTAAAATAAAACTAAATGCTAAAAGCTATACACTACTTTTGGATTCATTTTTGGATTCTGCGTACAAATGCCATTAATCGTGATTAATCAGGGAAATCATGTGATTAATTAGATTAAACATGTTAATCGTTGCCCACCTGGTGAACAGACCCAAATGTAACTCTCACATTAAATGTAAATCACTTCGATTTGAACCTTCTTTTTTCTGACTATGACAGGATGGAAACGTCCCAAATGGTTTTGCTTTCTCTGGATGCAGCGAGCCTTAATTCTCTAAAATCATACATCAGTGTGTTCCTGCTGACCAAATGCTGAACATATCTGTGCACTTTTGCACTTTAGACGAGCTGCAGAAAGAAGACGGCGTGACTGAGTGAGTCGCTGAGTGTGAACCGGACCGACCGGCCGGTAAGAATGCTGCTTTGAACTGTTGCTGACATCTGTTAACAGCTTCTGAGTGAAACATTTCCACTTAAAGCTGCTATAAATCACTGTTTTGGCAGGAGTGCTGAGTCGGGTTAAGTTTGCCTCTGCCTTCCCATCAGGCCTTCAGCAGAAGCCTGTTTGCACACTCTGGGTCTGTTCAGCAGCCTGTGGATACTTTATTAGGGACCGAGCAGTGAAACTGCAAGGACCCTATTGTATCTGTAAGGTTTCTTCTTTCTTTCTTTCTTTCTTTCTTTCTTTCTTTCTTTTTTGCGAGCGCCACCTGCCAGTCGACGACATGAAAGAATCTAAACTTTATATTTTTGGGAGTCGCTCATTGACTCTGTAGCGCCCCCTACGATGCTTAAAAATGGCCCCTTTAATAGGATTAGTTTCGCGTGGGATGACGAAATTCGGTACACTGATTCATCATGCCCAGACGCACAAAAAAGTCTCATGCCGCCATGGTCCCACGTCCACAGGAAGGCGGCCATTTTGGATGGAAAGTGCGTTTTCGTGCCATTTTTGCCCGATTCCACGCCTTGCATATGATCGAACTCGTCCTACAGATTTAATGCTACAGACTTCAAACTTGGTCAGGTTACTCTTAAGACATGGGGGGATAAAATTCATGGGGAAACTTTTTCAAAACTTAAAGGGTGTGGCCGTGGCGACGCCTCAAAGTTTGAATACTCGCCATAAAAAATTAAGTCACTTATAACTCCCACATACATTATCCAATCTGTCCCAAACTCCATACGGTGACTGCTGGACCCAGCCTGAACGCGCACATATTATCATAACGACATCTACCCAGGATTTAAATTGGGGCGGAGCGCTCCGGAGCGCAGCTCTGCCTCCTCACTTCGGACGGACCGGCAAACGGAGCTCCGCTCCGCCTGCTCCAGTGTTCATATTTAAACTTTTTAAAAAAAAATTTTATTGTGATCAAATTCATTTTTCAAGTCTTCTAAAAAATATTACAATTGTCAGGAAGGTTAGTCAATAATTACGCTGAAAGCAAAAGCAAGTTTAGGTGAATTACAGCACTGTGCACATGCGCAGAGCCATGACATCACAGTTAGCAGCCAGGCGGGCAGTGCAACATGTGCGAACGAGATTTTCTCATCAAGTCGTGTCATTCTGAGTGAAACGAGTTTGCAGTTGGTAGCTGTCTGTGCTGTATCTTCGTGCTAGTTAAATATCACATCAGAATGTTAAAAAAAAAAGAGTTGGCTAACTGATTGAACGAATGCCTGCTGCAACGTAGCTTTGCGTATGGAAACTAGCAAACTTCTCTCTTGCAGCCTGGATAGCGTGCCTGACTCCCAATCCTATGAGTTTGGCCAAAGTTATGAGGTCGCTAAACTTCGTTATTCGTTACAAATGAGTTATTCTACTGGAAAGGATGAGTGGCAGTCTACTTCAGCACACATGTTAATGGGGTAAATGGTAAATTAAAAATAAAAAAAATTGCAGAGAGAGGGGGAACGACACGCAGCACAGGGCCGTCCGATGCGGAACTCGAACATGTTCATGGGGCGGCTGCTCAACTCACTACGTCACGGACCACCCCTGTTTTATTATTTATTTTATTTAGTAAAAGTCTGTTGCTCACAGGCTTTTATTATTGTAAAAGTCTGCTGCTCACAGGCTTTTATTCTGTAAAAGTCTGTTGCTCACAGGCTTTTATTCTGTAAAAGTCTGTTGCTCACAGGCTTTTATTTTGTAAAAGTCTGCTGCTGTGGAACAGGAAAAGAAAGTAAGCGGCGGATCCACCAAACATGGAGAAGGGTACGGAACTTTTACTCGGCCATTTTCATGTTAAAGTTCTTCCAGACGGCGGAGTCGACAGAACCAAAGTCATCTGTAAACACTGCCAAGTTGAATTGTCTTCTCAGCGTAGTAGTTCCAGTCTAAAATATCACTTAAAGGCAAAACACACAACTGATAGCAGCAAGTCATTCAAGGAAACAGACAGTGGAGCGAGGCTTCTACATAAAAACTACAGAAAGATGCTGATGTTAAAAGTGTGTTTGCACAACAAATGTTATGGCACTTTCATTCATATGGCAGCACATTTAAAATAAAGCTAAATGCTAAAAGCTATACACTACTTTTGGATTCATTTTTGGATTCTGCGTACAAATGCGATTAATCGTGATTAATCAGGGAAATCATGTGATTAATTAGATTAAACATGTTAATCGTTGCCCACCTGGTGAACAGACCCAAATGTAACTCTCACATTAAATGTAAATCACTTCGATTTGAACCTTCTTTTTTCTGACTATGACAACATGGAAACGTCCCAAATGGTTTTGCTTTCTTTGGATGCAGCGAGCCTTAATTCTCTAAAATCATACATCAGTGTGTTCCTGCTGACCAAATGCTGAACACAGGGGTGGAGCAGTGATTTTAAATGTGGGGGTGTTTCAGGGGGGGCACATGAGCGCCACATCAAGCCCAGAGACATGACGCTGAAGTTGGCATCCGATTCGCGAATTAAATGGATGGGCATAAAGGGCCATTCATCTCCGGTACCCCCCCCTTTCACCATATCACCCCCGTCCTCCAGCAGCTTCACTGGCTCCCGTTCAAATTCAGAATTACTTTCAAAACCCTACTTTACACATTCAAGGCCATCCGCAACCTCGCCCCCCCATATCTGTCTGATCTCCTCTCCATTGTCGTCCCCTCTCGCTCCCTCAGGTCATCCTCCTCCCTCCCCCTCTCTGGGCCCGTCTCAGCACCAGCTCTGGAACTCACTCCCGCCAGACATCCGCAGCATTGACTCTTCAAATCAAAACTCAAACCCATCTGTTTCAAGCTGCATTCTCCCTCTAGCCTCTTTTTTAACTTGTGTTATTTTATTTATTGTTTTTTTAATGTGTTGTAAAGTGTCCTTGAGCGTTGAGAAAGGCGCTTTTTTAAAATTAAATGTATTATTATAAATATATTATTATTATTATTTCACTGCATTTTCTCTCATCACCCTAAACTGCGTCCTGTATGGAAACTACAATAGTTAGACTGCTCAAATCTGGATAGAATTATTCTAAAGAGGTCTAAGCAGGTGTTGTGCTGTCCTGTGGTTTAAGGTCACCTGTGTATTATATGAGATTGCTGCTGCTTGTGTTTTTTGTTTGTTTGTTTGTTTGTGTGTTTGTTCTCTGCTTGTCTGCTTTCAGGTGCTCCTGGTGCTTCTAAGGTTGGATTCCCCACAAAAGCCGTGAATCGTCTTCAGTTTTGTTTCTACAGGTGTAGCAGCTGGTTGTTAGATTTTTCATTGTTTTTTATGTTTGTCTCTTCATGTTTCTGTTCCTTTTTTCTCTTCTTTTTTGCTCTCCCTCTCTCTCTGTCCCCCGGTCCGGTTCGGCACTATCACATCATGTTAAATATTGTAACAAAAATAAATAAAAATGAGGAGTTGATGGGCATCAAGTGGAGCTTTACATTCATAAAGCTTCCCTTGGCATAGCAAATGTGTTTAGCATAAACGGTGTTCAGATTACAATTCTGCTGCCATAATGCTGGACAGGACAAGGGAAAAAAAAAAAAAAGACTGCTCAAATCTGGATGGAATTATTCTAAAGAGGCTGTACATTCATTAAAACCTTGTTTGGGTTTTGTGAAACCTTTTTCTGATTTGTGAAAACTCAGAACAGGGCCGTTTTACTGTTTTTTTTTGTATTCTCATCACCCTAAACTAGGTCCTGTATGGAAACTACAATAGTTAGACTGCTCAAATCTGGATGGAATTATTCTAAAGAGGCTACAGAGTCTTTAAAACACATTTTATGTTGGTGCACTACGAGGGTGGGCAAACCGTTAATATAATACATCCATGGGGCAAACGGGTTTACCTTTGGACTATGTGGGGGGGTGAAATCATCTTGCTGTATAAGTGGGGGTGTCGAAACACCCCGATCCCCCACGGGTGCGACACCCATGGCTGAACATATCTGTGCACTTTTGCACTTTAGACGAGCTGCAGAAAGAAGACGGCGTGACTCTGAGTGAGTCGCTGAGTGTGAACCGGACCGACCGGCCGGTAAGAATGCTGCTTTGAACTGTTGCTGACATCTGTTAACAATGTCGCTCTCTTTCTTTTGACGCTCGAGTGAAACATTTCCACTAAAAGCTGCTATAAATCACTGTTTTGGCAGGAGTGCTGAGTCGGGTTAAGTTTGCACAGGGACGATGCCAACGACAGGACGCCAAAGGGGGGGTTCAACGATCAGCTTCTGGGTAAACAAACAGGTTTGTTAACAGTATCAATCCAACAGGTTTCATTAGCAAAGCCCCATTATGTGCAGAGTGCAAACTCAGGTGTGACTGACTGAAAGATAAGGCTCCGTGGAATGGGTGTGCGCTGGGTGTGTGCCGAGAAAAGAATGGGGAGAGGTCGCCATAAACACAGCGAGGCTGACAGGCGTCAAACAAGAGGCTGAAGGGCGGATTTACCACCTTTAAACCGAGGTTTTTCACTGAGGAAACAGGACATAAAGGCAGCAAAGAGCTCAGACTGAAGGAGAGCTGCAGGAAAAGCACAGAAACAGCTCTGAAATAAACGATAAACCGGTCCAATACAGATCTGCGATAATCAGACTAACGATAAACCGGTCCAATGCAGCTCTGCGATAATCAGACTAACGATAAACCGGTCCAATACAGCTCTGCATTAATCAGACTAACGATAAACCGGTCCAATACAGCTCTGCATTAATCAGACTAACTATAAGCCGGTCCAATGCAGCTCTGCGATAATCAGACTAACGATAAACCGGTCCAATGCAGCTCTGCATTAATCAGACTAACGATAAACCGGTCCAATGCAGCTCTGCATTAATCAGACTAACGATAAACCGGTCCAATACAGCTCTGCAATAATCAGACTAACGATAAACCGGTCCAATGCAGCTCTGCATTAATCAGACTAACGATAAACCGGTCCAATACAGCTCTGCATTAATCAGACTAACGATAAACCGGTCCAATACAGCTCTGCATTAATCAGACTAACGATAAACCGGTCCAATACAGCTCTGCATTAATCAGACTAACGATAAACCGGTCCAATGCAGCTCTGCATTAATCAGACTAACGATAAACCGGTCCAATGCAGCTCTGCATTAATCAGACTAACGATAAACCGGTCCAATACAGCTCTGCATTAATCAGACTAACGATAAACCGGTCCAATGCAGCTCTGCATTAATCAGACTAACGATAAACCGGTCCAATACAGCTCTGCATTAATCAGACTAACGATAAACCGGTCCAATACAGCTCTGCATTAATCAGACTAACGATAAACCGGTGCAATACAGCTCTGCATTAATCAGACTAACGATAAACCGGTCCAATGCAGCTCTGCATTAATCAGACTAACGATAAACCGGTCCAATGCAGCTCTGCATTAATCAGACTAATGATAAACCGGTCCAATACAGCTCTGCATTAATCAGACTAACGATAAACCGGTCCAATGCAGCTCTGCGTTAATCAGACTAACGATAAACCGGTCCAATACAGCTCTGCAATAATCAGACTAACGATAAACCGGTCCAATGCAGCTCTGCGATAATCAGACTAACGATAAACCGGTCCAATGCAGCTCTGCAATAATCAGACTAACGATAAACCGGTCCAATACAGCTCTGCAATAATCAGACTAACGATGAACCGGTCCAATGCAGCTCTGCAATAATCAGACTAACGATAAACCGGTCCAATACAGCTCTGCATTAATCAGACTAACGATAAACCGGTCCAATACAGCTCTGCATTAATCAGACTAACGATAAACCGGTCCAATACAGCTCTGCAATAATCAGACTAACGATAAACCGGTCCAATACAGCTCTGCATTAATCACACTAACGATAAACCGGTCCAATGCAGCTCTGCAATAATCAGACTAACGATAAACCGGTCCAATACAGCTCTGCATTAATCAGACTAACGATAAACCGGTCCAATGCAGCTCTGCAATAATCAGACTAACGATAAACCGGTCCAATACAGCTCTGCATTAATCAGACTAGCGATAAACCGGTCCAATGCAGCTCTGCAATAATCAGACTAACGATAAACCGGTCCAATGCAGCTCTGCATTAATCAGACTAACGATAAACCGGTCCAATACAGCTCTGCGATAATCAGACTAACGATAAACCGGTCCAATGCAGCTCTGCATTAATCAGACTAACGATAAACCGGTCCAATGCAGCTCTGCGATAATCAGACTAACGATAAACCGGTCCAATACAGCTCTGCATTAATCAGACTAACGATAAACCGGTCCAATGCAGCTCTGCGATAATCAGACTAACGATAAACCGGTCCAATGCAGCTCTGCATTAATCAGACTAACGATAAACCGGTCCAATATAGCTCTGCGATAATCAGACTAACGATAAACCGGTCCAATGCAGCTCTGCATTAATCAGACTAACGATAAACCGGTCCAATGCAGCTCTGCGATAATCAGACTAACGATAAACCGGTCCAATATAGCTCTGCAATAATCAGACTAACGATAAACCGGTCCAATGCAGCTCTGCATTAATCAGACTAACGATAAACCGGTCCAATACAGTTCTGCATTAATCAGACTAACGATAAACCGGTCCAATGCAGCTCTGCGATAATCAGACTAACGATAAACCGGTCCAATGCAGCTCTGCAATAATCAGACTAACGATAAACCGGTCCAATACAGCTCTGCATTAATCAGACTAACGATAAACCGGTCCAATACAGCTCTGCAATAATCAGACTAACGATAAACCAGTCCAATGCAGCTCTGCGATAATCAGACTAACGATAAACCGGTCCAATACAGCTCTGCATTAATCAGACTAACGATAAACCGGTCCAATGCAGCTCTGCAATAATCAGACTAACGATAAACCAGTCCAATGCAGCTCTGCGATAATCAGACTAACGATAAACCGGTCCAATACAGCTCTGCATTAATCAGACTAACGATAAACCGGTCCAATGCAGCTCTGCAATAATCAGACTAACGATAAACCGGTCCAATACAGCTCTGCATTAATCAGACTAACGATAAACCGGTCCAATACAGCTCTGCAATAATCAGACTAACGATAAACCGGTCCAATGCAGCTCTGCAATAATCAGACTAACGATAAACCGGTCCAATACAGCTCTGCATTAATCAGACTAACGATAAACCGGTCCAATGCAGCTCTGCAATAATCAGACTAACGATAAACCGGTCCAATGCAGCTCTGCATTAATCAGACTAACGATAAACCGGTCCAATACAGCTCTGCGATAATCAGACTAACGATAAACCGGTCCAATGCAGCTCTGCATTAATCAGACTAACGATAAACCGGTCCAATGCAGCTCTGCGATAATCAGACTAACGATAAACCGGTCCAATGCAGCTCTGCATTAATCAGACTAACGATAAACCGGTCCAATGCAGCTCTGCGATAATCAGACTAACGATAAACCGGTCCAATACAGTTCTGCATTAATCAGACTAACGATAAACCGGTCCAATGCAGCTCTGCGATAATCAGACTAACGATAAACCGGTCCAATACAGCTCTGCATTAATCAGACTAACGATAAACCGGTCCAATGCAGCTCTGCAATAATCAGACTAACGATAAACCGGTCCAATACAGCTCTGCATTAATCAGACTAACGATAAACCGGTCCAATACAGCTCTGCAATAATCAGACTAACGATAAACCGGTCCAATGCAGCTCTGCGATAATCAGACTAACGATAAACCGGTCCAATACAGCTCTGCATTAATCAGACTAACGATAAACCGGTCCAATGCAGCTCTGCAATAATCAGACTAACGATAAACCGGTCCAATACAGCTCTGCATTAATCAGACTAACGATAAACCGGTCCAATGCAGCTCTGCAATAATCAGACTAACGATAAACCGGTCCAATACAGCTCTGCATTAATCAGACTAACGATAAACCGGTCCAATGCAGCTCTGCGATAATCAGACTAACGATAAACCGGTCCAATACAGCTCTGCATTAATCAGACTAACGATAAACCGGTCCAATGCAGCTCTGCAATAATCAGACTAACGATAAACCGGTCCAATACAGCTCTGCATTAATCAGACTAACGATAAACCGGTCCAATGCAGCTCTGCAATAATCAGACTAACGATAAACCGGTCCAATACAGCTCTGCATTAATCAGACTAACGATAAACCGGTCCAATGCAGCTCTGCGATAATCAGAGTAACGATAAACCGGTCCAATATAGCTCTGCAATAATCAGACTAACGATAAACCGGTCCAATGCAGCTCTGCGATAATCAGACTAACGATAAACCGGTCCAATACAGCTCTGCATTAATCAGACTAACGATAAACCGGTCCAATGCAGCTCTGCAATAAGCAGACTAACGATAAACCGGTCCAATACAGCTCTGCATTAATCAGACTAACGATAAACCGGTCCAATATAGCTCTGCAATAATCAGACTAACGATAAACCGGTCCAATGCAGCTCTGCAATAATCAGACTAACGATAAACCGGTCCAATACAGCTCTGCATTAATCAGACTAACGATAAACCGGTCCAATACAGCTCTGCAATAATCAGACTAACGATAAACCGGTCCAATACAGCTCTGCATTAATCAGACTAACGATAAACCGGTCCAATACAGCTCTGCAATAATCAGACTAACGATAAACCGGTCCAATACAGCTCTGTATTAATCAGACTAACGATAAACCGGTCCAATACAGCTCTGCAATAATCAGACTAACGATAAACCGGTCCAATACAGCTCTGCAATAATCAGACTAACGATAAACCGGTCCAATACAGCTCTGCATTAATCAGACTAACGATAAACCGGTCCAATACAGCTCTGCAATAATCAGACTAACGATAAACCGGTCCAATACAGCTCTGTATTAATCAGACTAACGATAAACCGGTCCAATACAGCTCTGCAATAATCAGACTAACGATAAACCGGTCCAATGCAGCTCTTCAATAATCAGACTAACGATAAACCGGTCCAATACAGCTCTGCATTAATCAGACTAACCATAAACCGGTCCAATACAGCTCTGCATTAATCAGACTAACGATAAACCGGTCCAATACACCTCTGCATTAATCAGACTAACGATAAACCGGTCCAATGCAGCTCTGCATTAATCAGACTAACGATAAACCGGTCCAATGCAGCTCTGCATTAATCAGACTAACGATAAACCGGTCCAATGCAGCTCTGCATTAATCAGACTAACGATAAACCGGTCCAATGCAGCTCTGCATTAATCAGACTAACGATAAACCGGTCCAATGCAGCTCTGCATTAATCAGACTAACGATAAACCGGTCCAATGCAGCTCTGCATTAATCAGACTAACGATAAACCGGTCCAATGCAGCTCTGCGATAATCAGACTAACGATAAACCGGTCCAATGCAGCTCTGCATTAATCAGACTAACGATAAACCGGTCCAATGCAGCTCTGCATTAATCAGACTAACGATAAACCGGTCCAATGCAGCTCTGCGATAATCAGACTAACGATAAACCGGTCCAATACAGCTCTGCATTAATCAGACTAACGATAAACCGGTCCAATGCAGCTCTGCGATAATCAGACTAACGATAAACCGGTCCAATACAGCTCTGCATTAATCAGACTAACGATAAACCGGTCCAATACAGCTCTGCAATAATCAGACTAACGATAAACCGGTCCAATACAGCTCTGCAATAATCAGACTAACGATAAACCGGTCCAATACAGCTCTGCGATAATCAGACTAACGATAAACCGGTCCAATACAGCTCTGCATTAATCAGACTAACGATAAACCGGTCCAATGCAGCTCTGCAATAATCAGACTAACGATAAACCGGTCCAATACAGCTCTGCAATAATCAGACTAACGATAAACCGGTCCAATACAGCTCTGCGATAATCAGACTAACGATAAACCGGTCCAATACAGCTCTGCAATAATCAGACTAACGATAAACCGGTCCAATATAGCTCTGCGATAATCAGACTAACGACAAACCGGTCCAATACAGCTCTGCATTAATCAGACTAACGATAAACCGGTCCAATGCAGCTCTGCATTAATCAGACTAACGACAAACCGGTCCAATACAGCTCTGCATTAATCAGACTAACGATAAACCGGTCCAATACAGCTCTGCATTAATCAGACTAACGATAAACCGGTCCAATACAGCTCTGCATTAATCAGACTAACGATAAACCGGTCCAATGCAGCTCTGCGATAATCAGACTAACGATAAACCGGTCCAATACAGCTCTGCATTAATCAGACTAACGATAAACCGGTCCAATATAGCTCTGCGATAATCAGACTAACGACAAACCGGTCCAATACAGCTCTGCATTAATCAGACTAACGATAAACCGGTCCAATGCAGCTCTGCATTAATCAGACTAACGACAAACCGGTCCAATACAGCTCTGCATTAATCAGACTAACGATAAACCGGTCCAATACAGCTCTGCATTAATCAGACTAACGATAAACCGGTCCAATACAGCTCTGCATTAATCAGACTAACGATAAACCGGTCCAATGCAGCTCTGCGATAATCAGACTAACGATAAACCGGTCCAATACAGCTCTGCGATAATCAGACTAACGATAAACCGGTCCAATGCAGCTCTGCATTAATCAGACTAACAATAAACCGGTCTAATACAGCTCTGCATTAATCAGACTAAGGATAAACAGGTCCAATGCAGCTCTGCATTAATCAGACTAAGGATAAACCGGTCCAGTGCAGCTCTGCAATAATCAGACTAACGATAAACCGGTCCAATACAGCTCTGCAATAATCAGACTAACGATAAACCGGTCCAATACAGCTCTGCGATAATCAGACTAACGATAAACCGGTCCAATACAGCTCTGCATTAATCAGACTAACGATAAACCGGTCCAATACAGCTCTGCAATAATCAGACTAACGATAAACCGGTCCAATGCAGCTCTGCAATAATCAGACTAACGATAAACCGGTCCAATACAGCTCTGCAATAATCAGACTAACGATAAACCGGTCCAATACAGCTCTGCGATAATCAGACTAACGATAAACCGGTCCAATACAGCTCTGCAATAATCAGACTAACGATAAACCGGTCCAATATAGCTCTGCGATAATCAGACTAACGACAAACCGGTCCAATACAGCTCTGCATTAATCAGACTAACGATAAACCGGTCCAATGCAGCTCTGCATTAATCAGACTAACGATAAACCGGTCCAATACAGCTCTGCATTAATCAGACTAACGATAAACCGGTCCAATACAGCTCTGCATTAATCAGACTAACGATAAACCGGTCCAATGCAGCTCTGCGATAATCAGACTAACGATAAACCGGTCCATTACAGCTCTGCGATAATCAGACTAACGATAAACCGGTCCAATGCAGCTCTGCATTAATCAGACTAACAATAAACCGGTCTAATACAGCTCTGCATTAATCAGACTAAGGATAAACAGGTCCAATGCAGCTCTGCATTAATCAGACTAAGGATAAACCGGTCCAGTGCAGCTCTGCAATAATCAGACTAACGATAAACCGGTCCAATACAGCTCTGCATTAATCAGACTAACGATAAACCGGTCCAATACAGCTCTGCATTAATCAGACTAACGATAAACCGGTCCAATACAGCTCTGCATTAATCAGACTAACGATAAACCGGTGCAATACAGCTCTGCATTAATCAGACTAAGGATAAACCGGTCCAGTGCAGCTCTGCAATAATCAGACTAACGATAAACCGGTCCAATATAGCTCTGCGATAATCAGACTAACGATAAACCGGTCCAATACAGCTCTGCATTAATCAGACTAACGATAAACCGGTCCAATACAGCTCTGCGATAATCAGACTAACGATAAACCGGTCCAATGCAGCTCTGCATTAATCAGACTAACAATAAACCGGTCTAATACAGCTCTGCATTAATCAGACTAAGGATAAACAGGTCCAATGCAGCTCTGCATTAATCAGACTAAGGATAAACCGGTCCAATGCAGCTCTGCAATAATCAGACTAACGATAAACCGGTCCAATACAGCTCTGCATTAATCAGACTAACGATAAACCGGTCCAATGCAGCTCTGCATTAATCAGACTAACGATAAACCGGTCCAATGCAGCTCTGCATTAATCAGACTAACGATAAACCGGTCCAATGCAGCTCTGCATTAATCAGACTAACGATAAACCGGTCCAATACAGCTCTGCATTAATACGACTAACGATAAACCGGTCCAATACAGCTCTGCATTAATCAGACTAACGATAAACCGGTCCAATACAGCTCTGCATTAATCAGACTAACGATAAACCGGTCCAATACAGCTCTGCATTAATCAGACTAACGATAAACCGGTCCAATGCAGCTCTGCATTAATCAGACTAACGATAAACCGGTCCAATACAGCTCAGCATTAATCAGACTAACGATAAACCGGTCCAATACAGCTCTGCGATAATCAGACTAACGATAAACCGGTCCAATACAGCTCTGCATTAATCAGACTAACGATAAACCGGTCCAATGCAGCTCTGCGATAATCAGACTAACGATAAACCGGTCCAATACAGCTCTGCAATAATCAGACTAACGATGAACCGGTCCAATGCAGCTCTGCGATAATCAGACTAACGATAAACCGGTCCAATACAGCTCTGCATTAATCAGACTAACGATAAACCGGTCCAATGCAGCTCTGCGATAATCAGACTAACGATAAACCGGTCCAATACAGCTCTGCAATAATCAGACTAACGATGAACCGGTCCAATGCAGCTCTGCAATAATCAGACTAACGATAAACCGGTCCAATACAGCTCTGCAATAATCAGACTAACGATAAACCGGTCCAATGCAGCTCTGCATTAATCAGACTAACGATAAACCGGTCCAATACAGCTCTGCGATAATCAGACTAACGACAAACCGGTCCAATACAGCTCTGCGATAATCAGACTAACGACAAACCGGTCCAATATAGCTCTGCGATAATCAGACTAACGATAAACCGGTCCAATACAGCTCTGCACTAATCAGACTAACGATAAACCGGTCCAATGCAGCTCTGCATTAATCAGACTAACGATAAACCGGTCCAATGCAGCTCTGCATTAATCAGACTAACGATAAACCGGTCCAATGCAGCTGCAATATTCAGACTAACGATAAACCGGTCCAATGCAGCTCTGCAATAATCAGACTAACGATAAACCGGTCCAATGCAGCTCTGCATTAATCAGACTAACGATAAACCGGTCCAATGCAGCTCTGCATTAATCAGACTAACGATAAACCGGTCCAATACAGCTCTGCAATAATCAGACTAACGATAAACCGGTCCAATGCAGCTCTGCAATAATCAGACTAACGATAAACCGGTCCAATACAGCTCTGCATTAATCAGACTAACGATAAACCGGTCCAATACAGTTCTGCATTAATCAGACTAACGATAAACCGGTCCAATGCAGCTCTGCAATAATCAGACTAACGATAAACCGGTCCAATGCAGCTCTGCATTAATCAGACTAACGATAAACCGGTCCAATACAGCTCTGCATTAATCAGACTAACGATAAACCGGTCCAATGCAGCTCTGCGATAATCAGACTAACGATAAACCGGTCCAATGCAGTTCTGCATTAATCAGACTAACGATAAACCGGTCCAATGCAGCTCTGCATTAATCAGACTAACAATAAACCGGTCCAATGCAGCTCTGCGATAATCAGACTAACGATAAACCGGTCCAATGCAGCTCTGCATTAATCAGACTAACGATAAACCGGTCCAATGCAGCTCTGCAATAATCAGACTAACGATAAACCGGTCCAATACAGCTCTGCAATAATCAGACTAACGATAAACCGGTCCAATGCAGCTCTGCAATAATCAGACTAACGATAAACCGGTGCAATACAGCTCTGCATTAATCAGACTAACGATAAACCGGTGCAATACAGCTCTGCATTAATCAGACTAACGATAAACCGGTCCAATGCAGCTCTGCGATAATCAGACTAACGATAAACCGGTCCAATACAGCTCTGCAATAATCAGACTAACGATAAACCGGTGCAATACAGCTCTGCATTAATCAGACTAACGATAAACCGGTCCAATGCAGCTCTGCGATAATCAGACTAACGATAAACCGGTGCAATACAGCTCTGCATTAATCAGACTAACGATAAACCAGTCCAATGCAGCTCTGCATTAATCAGACTAACGATAAACCGGTCCAATACAGCTCTGCATTATTCAGACTAACGATAAACCGGTCCAATGCAGCTGCAATAATCAGACTAACGATAAACCGGTCCAATGCAGCTCTGCAATAATCAGACTAACGATAAACCGGTCCAATGCAGTTCTGCATTAATCAGACTAACGATAAACCGGTCCAATGCAGCTCTGCATTAATCAGACTAACGATAAACCGGTCCAATACAGCTCTGCATTAATCAGACTAACGATAAACCGGTCCAATGCAGCTCTGCGATAATCAGACAAACGATAAACCGGTCCAATGCAGCTCTGCAATAATCAGACTAACGATAAACCGGTGCAATACAGCTCTGCATTAATCAGACTAACGATAAACCGGTCCAATGCAGCTCTGCGATAATCAGACTAACGATAAACCGGTCCAATACAGCTCTGCAATAATCAGACTAACGATAAACCGGTGCAATACAGCTCTGCATTAATCAGACTAACGATAAACCGGTCCAATGCAGCTCTGCGATAATCAGACTAACGATAAACCGGTCCAATGCAGCTCTGCATTAATCAGACTAACGATAAACCGGTCCAATGCAGCTCTGCAATAATCAGACTAACGATAAACCGGTCCAATACAGCTCTGCAATAATCAGACTAACGATAAACCGGTGCAATACAGCTCTGCATTAATCAGACTAACGATAAACCGGTCCAATGCAGCTCTGCGATAATCAGACTAACGATAAACCGGTCCAATACAGCTCTGCAATAATCAGATTAACGATAAACCGGTCCAATGCAGCTCTGCATTAATCAGACTAACGATAAACCGGTGCAATACAGCTCTGCATTAATCAGACTAACGATAAACCGGTCCAATGCAGCTCTGCGATAATCAGACTAACGATAAACCGGTGCAATACAGCTCTGCATTAATCAGACTAACGATAAACCGGTCCAATGCAGCTCTGCGATAATCAGACTAACGATAAACCGGTCCAATACAGCTCTGCGATAATCAGACTAACGATAAACCGGTCCAATGCAGCTCTGCATTAATCAGACTAACGATAAACCGGTCCAATGCAGCTCTGCATTAATCAGACTAACGATAAACCGGTCCAATACAGCTCTGCATTAATCAGACTAACGATAAACCGGTCCAATGCAGCTCTGGGATAATCAGACTAACGATAAACCGGTCCAATGCAGCTCTGCATTAATCAGACTAACGATAAACCGGTCCAATGCAGCTCTGCATTAATCAGACTAACGATAAACCGGTCCAATGCAGCTCTGCAATAATCAGACTAAGGATAAACCGGTCCAATGCAGCTCTGCATTAATCAGACTAAGGATAAACCGGTCCAATGCAGCTCTGCAATAATCAGACTAAGGATAAACCGGTCCAATGCAGCTCTGCATTAATCAGACTAAGGATAAACCGGTCCAATGCAGCTCTGCAATAATCAGACTAAGGATAAACCGGTCCAATGCAGCTCTGCATTAATCAGACTAAGGATAAACCGGTCCAATGCAGCTCTGCAATAATCAGACTAAGGATAAACCGGTCCAATGCAGCTCTGCATTAATCAGACTAACGATAAACCGGTCCAATGCAGCTCTGCATTAATCAGACTAACGATAAACCGGTCCAATGCAGCTCTGCATTAATCAGACTAACGATAAACCGGTCCAATGCAGCTCTGCAATAATCAGACTAAGGATAAACCGGTCCAATGCAGCTCTGCGATAATCAGACTAAAGATAAACCGGTCCAATGCAGCTCTGCAATAATCAGACTAACGATAAACCGGTCCAATACAGCTCTGCAATAATCAGACTAACGATAAACCGGTGCAATACAGCTCTGCATTAATCAGACTAACGATAAACCGGTGCAATACAGCTCTGCATTAATCAGACTAACGATAAACCGGTCCAATACAGCTCTGCATTAATCAGACTAACGATAAACCGGTCCAATGCAGCTCTGCGATAATCAGACTAACGATAAACCGGTCCAATACAGCTCTGCATTAATCAGACTAACGATAAACCGGTCCAATACAGCTCTGCATTAATCAGACTAACGATAAACCGGTCCAATACAGCTCTGCATTAATCAGACTAACGATAAACCGGTCCAATGCAGCTCTGCGATAATCAGACTAACGATAAACCGGTCCAATACAGCTCTGCATTAATCAGACTAACGATAAACCGGTCCAATACAGCTCTGCATTAATCAGACTAACGATAAACCGGTCCAATACAGCTCTGCATTAATCAGACTAGTCTTTTATGTATTTTAATGCTTCGTCCACTCCCTGCTGCCATGCTTTTATTTTATGTGAAGCACTTGAAAGGTGCCACACAAATAAATCTGACTTTTAACACGACAGACTTCTGGTCCGACGCCAAACTCGTCCCAGATAATGACTTCAACCTTTTCCTATAATTACAGTTAATCCTGATCACTTTCATCACATCAGTGACTCATTAAAAATAACCGAAATAACCGACACAATTCATGTTTGACACGAACAGGACGAAAACCTGATCTGCAGAGAAGTTCGGAGACGAAAAACTTCAATTTGTTTGTTGGTTTCAACCTTCATTTAGTTTAGAAATGAAGTTGTTTCACATGCTGCTGGATTTTAAATCAGTTTAAATTTTCTAAATTCAAAGAAGTTAGTCTTAAAGTCACTCTAAAACTCAAAACACAGAAGCAGTGTGAAAAACTAAGTGAACCCCTGATCCAGGAGCTGGTAGCAGCAGTGAGAAAAACTAAGTGAACCCCTGATCCAGCAGCTGGTAGCAGCAGTGAGAAACTAAGTGAACCCCTGATCCAGTAGCTGGTAGCTGTAGTGAGTGAGAAACTAAGTGAACCCCTGATCCAGCAGCTGGTATCAGCAGTGAGAAACTAAGTGAACCCCTGATCCAGCAGCTGGTAGCAGCAGTGAGTGAGAAACTAAGTGAACCCCTGATCCAGCAGCTGGTAGCAGCAGTGTGTGAGAAACTAAGTGAACCCCTGAACCAGCAGCTGGTAGCAGCAGTGTGTGAGAAACTAAGTGAACCCCTGATCCAGCAGCTGGTAGCAGGAGTGTGTGAGAAACTAAGTGAACCCCTGAACCAGCAGCTGGTAGCAGCAGTGTGTGAGAAACTAAGTGAACCCCTGATCCAGCAGCTGGTAGCAGCAGTGTGTGAGAAACTAAGTGAACCCCTGAACCAGCAGCTGGTAGCAGCAGTGAGTGAGAAACTAAGTGAACCCCTGATCCAGCAGCTGGTAGCAGCAGTGAGTGAGAAACTAAGTGAACCCCTGATCCAGCAGCTGGTAGCAGCAGTGAGAAACTAAGTGAACCCCTGATCCAGCAGCTGGTAGCAGCAGTGTGTGAGAAACTAAGTGAACCCCTGATCCAGCAGCTGGTAGCAGCAGTGTGTGAGAAACTAAGTGAACCCCTGATCCAGCAGCTGGTAGCAGCAGTGAGTGAGAAACTAAGTGAACCCCTGATCCAGCAGCTGGTAGCTGCAGTGAGTGAGAAACTAAGTGAACCCCTGATCCAGCAGCTGGTAGCTGCAGTGAGTGAGAAACTAAGTGAACCCCTGATCCAGCAGCTGGTAGCAGCAGTGAGAAACTAAGTGAACCCCTGATCCAGCAGCTGGTAGCAGCAGTGATTGAGAAACTAAGTGAACCCCTGATCCAGCAGCTGGTAGCAGCAGTGTGTGAGAAACTAAGTGAACCCCTGAACCAGCAGCTGGTAGCAGCAGTGTGTGAGAAACTAAGTGAACCCCTGATCCAGCAGCTGGTAGCAGCAGTGTGTGAGAAACTAAGTGAACCCCTGAACCAGCAGCTGGTAGCAGCAGTGTGTGAGAAACTAAGTGAACCCCTGATCCAGCAGCTGGTAGCAGCAGTGTGTGAGAAACTAAGTGAACCCCTGAACCAGCAGCTGGTAGCAGCAGTGAGTGAGAAACTAAGTGAACCCCTGATCCAGCAGCTGGTAGCAGCAGTGAGTGAGAAACTAAGTGAACCCCTGATCCAGCAGCTGGTAGCAGCAGTGAGAAACTAAGTGAACCCCTGATCCAGCAGCTGGTAGCAGCAGTGTGTGAGAAACTAAGTGAACCCCTGATCCAGCAGCTGGTAGCAGCAGTGTGTGAGAAACTAAGTGAATCCCTGATCCAGCAGCTGGTAGCAGCAGTGAGTGAGAAACTAAGTGAACCCCTGATCCAGCAGCTGGTAGCTGCAGTGAGTGAGAAACTAAGTGAACCCCTGATCCAGCAGCTGGTAGCTGCAGTGAGTGAGAAACTAAGTGAACCCCTGATCCAGCAGCTGGTAGCAGCAGTGAGTGAGAAACTAAGTGAACCCCTGATCCAGCAGCTGGTAGCAGCAGTGTGTGAGAAACTAAGTGAACCCCTGATCCAGCAGCTGGTAGCAGCAGTGAGAAACTAAGTGAACCCCTGATCCAGCAGCTGGTAGCAGCAGTGAGTGAGAAACTAAGTGAACCCCTGATCCAGCAGCTGGTAGCAGCAGTGAGAAACTAAGTGAACCCCTGATCCAGCCGCTGGTAGCAGCAGTGAGTGAGAAACTAAGTGAACCCCTGATCAAGCAGCTGGTAGCAGCAGTGAGAAAAAACTAAGTGAACCCCTGATCCAGCAGCTGGTAGCAGCAGTGAGAAACTAAGTGAACCCCCGATCCAGCAGCTGGTAGCATCAGTGAGTGAGAAACTAAGTGAACCCCTGATCCAGTAGCTGGTAGCTGCAGTGAGTGAGAAACTAAGTGAACCCCTGATCCAGCAGCTGTTAGCAGCAGTGTGTGAGAAACTAAGTGAACCCCTGATCCAGTAGCTGGTAGCTGCAGTGAGTGAGAAACTAAGTGAACCCCTGATCCAGCAGCTGGTAGCAGCAGTGAGTGAGAAACTAAGTGAACCCCTGATCCAGCAGCTGGTAGCAGCAGTGAGAAACTAAGTGAACCCCTGATCCAGCAGCTGGTAGCAGCAGTGAGTGAGAAACTAAGTGAACCCCTGATCCAGCAGCTGGTAGCAACAGTGAGTGAGAAACTAAGTGAACCCCTGATCCAGCAGCCGGTAGCAGCAGTGAGTGAGAAACTAAGTGAACCCCTGATCCAGCAGCTGGTAGCAGCAGTGTGTGAGAAACTAAGTGAACCCCTGAACCAGCAGCTGGTAGCAGCAGTGTGTGAGAAACTAAGTGAACCCCTGATCCAGCAGCTGGTAGCAGCAGTGTGTGAGAAACTAAGTGAACCCCTGAACCAGCAGCTGGTAGCAGCAGTGTGTGAGAAACTAAGTGAACCCCTGATCCAGCAGCTGGTAGCAGCAGTGTGTGAGAAACTAAGTGAACCCCTGAACCAGCAGCTGGTAGCAGCAGTGAGTGAGAAACTAAGTGAACCCCTGATCCAGCAGCTGGTAGCAGCAGTGAGTGAGAAACTAAGTGAACCCCTGATCCAGCAGCTGGTAGCAGCAGTGAGAAACTAAGTGAACCCCTGATCCAGCAGCTGGTAGCAGCAGTGTGTGAGAAACTAAGTGAACCCCTGATCCAGCAGCTGGTAGCAGCAGTGTGTGAGAAACTAAGTGAATCCCTGATCCAGCAGCTGGTAGCAGCAGTGAGTGAGAAACTAAGTGAACCCCTGATCCAGCAGCTGGTAGCTGCAGTGAGTGAGAAACTAAGTGAACCCCTGATCCAGCAGCTGGTAGCTGCAGTGAGTGAGAAACTAAGTGAACCCCTGATCCAGCAGCTGGTAGCAGCAGTGAGTGAGAAACTAAGTGAACCCCTGATCCAGCAGCTGGTAGCAGCAGTGTGTGAGAAACTAAGTGAACCCCTGATCCAGCAGCTGGTAGCAGCAGTGAGAAACTAAGTGAACCCCTGATCCAGCAGCTGGTAGCAGCAGTGAGTGAGAAACTAAGTGAACCCCTGATCCAGCAGCTGGTAGCAGCAGTGAGAAACTAAGTGAACCCCTGATCCAGCCGCTGGTAGCAGCAGTGAGTGAGAAACTAAGTGAACCCCTGATCAAGCAGCTGGTAGCAGCAGTGAGAAAAAACTAAGTGAACCCCTGATCCAGCAGCTGGTAGCAGCAGTGAGAAACTAAGTGAACCCCCGATCCAGCAGCTGGTAGCATCAGTGAGTGAGAAACTAAGTGAACCCCTGATCCAGTAGCTGGTAGCTGCAGTGAGTGAGAAACTAAGTGAACCCCTGATCCAGCAGCTGTTAGCAGCAGTGTGTGAGAAACTAAGTGAACCCCTGATCCAGTAGCTGGTAGCTGCAGTGAGTGAGAAACTAAGTGAACCCCTGATCCAGCAGCTGGTAGCAGCAGTGAGTGAGAAACTAAGTGAACCCCTGATCCAGCAGCTGGTAGCAGCAGTGAGAAACTAAGTGAACCCCTGATCCAGCAGCTGGTAGCAGCAGTGAGTGAGAAACTAAGTGAACCCCTGATCCAGCAGCTGGTAGCAACAGTGAGTGAGAAACTAAGTGAACCCCTGATCCAGCAGCCGGTAGCAGCAGTGAGTGAGAAACTAAGTGAACCCCTGATCCAGTAGCTGGTAGCAGCAGTGAGTGAGAAACTAAGTGAACCCCTGATCCAGCAGCTGGTAGCTGCAGTGTGTGAGAAACTAAGTGAACCCCTGATCCAGCAGCTGGTAGCAGCAGTGAGTGAGAAACTAAGTGAACCCCTGATCCAGCAGCTGGTAGCAGCAGTGAGAAACTAAGTGAACCCCTGATCCAGCAGCTGGTAGCAGCAGTGAGTGAGAAACTAAGTGAACCCCTGATCCAGCAGCTGGTAGCAACAGTGAGTGAGAAACTAAGTGAACCCCTGATCCAGCAGCCGGTAGCAGCAGTGAGTGAGAAACTAAGTGAACCCCTGATCCAGTAGCTGGTAGCAGCAGTGAGTGAGAAACTAAGTGAACCCCTGATCCAGCAGCTGGTAGCTGCAGTGTGTGAGAAACTAAGTGAACCCCTGATCCAGCAGCTGGTAGCAGCAGTGAGTGAGAAACTAAGTGAACCCCTGATCCAGCAGCTGGTAGCAGCAGTGAGTGAGAAACTAAGTGAACCCCTGATCCAGCAGCTGATAGCAGCAGTGAGAAACTAAGTGAACCCCTGATCCAGCCGCTGGTAGCAGCAGTGAGTGAGAAACTAAGTGAACCCCTGATCCAGCAGCTGGTAGCAGCAGTGAGTGAGAAACTAAGTGAACCCCTGATCCAGCAGCTGGTAGCAGCAGCGAGTGAGAAACTAAGTGAACCCCTGATCCAGCAGCTGGTAGCAGCAGTGTGTGAGAAACTAAGTGAACCCCTGATCCAGCCGCTGGTAGCAGCAGTGAGTGAGAAACTAAGTGAACCCCGGATCCAACAGCTGGTAGCAGCAGTGAGTGAGAAACTAAGTGAACCCCGGATCCAACAGCTGGTAGCAGCAGTGAGAAACTAAGTGAACCCCTGATCCAGCAGCTGGTAGCAGCAGTGAGTGAGAAACTAAGTGAACCCCTGATCCAGCAGCTGGTAGCAGAAGTGTGTGAGAAACTAAGTGAACCCCTGATCCAACAACTGGTAGCAGCAATGTGAGAAACTAAGTGAACCCCTGATCCAACAACTGGTAGCAGCAGTGAGAAACTAAGTGAACCCCTGATCCAGCAGCTGGTAGCAGCAGTGAGAAACTAAGTGAACCCCTGATCCAGCAGCTGGTAGCAGCAGTGAGTGAGAAACTAAGTGAACCCCTGATCCAGCAGCCGGTAGCAGCAGTGAGTGAGAAACTAAGTGAACCCCTGATCCAACAGCTGGTAGCAGCAGTGAGAAACTAAGTGAGCCCCTGATCCAGCAGCTGGTAGCAGCAGTGTGTGAGAAACTAAGTGAACCCCTGATCCAACAGCTGGTAGCAGCAGTGAGAAACTAAGTGAACCCCTGATCCAGCAGCTGGTAGCAGCAGTGGGTGAGAAACTAAGTGAACCCCTGATCCAGCAGCCGGTAGCAGCAGTGAGTGAGAAACTAAGTGAACCCATGATCCAACAGCTGGTAGCAGCAGTGAGAAACTAAGTGAACCCCTGATCCAACAGCTGGTACCAGCAGTGAGAAACTAAGTGAACCCCTGATCCAGCAGCTGGTAGCAGCAGTGAGTGAGAAACTAAGTGAACCCCTGATCCAGCAGCAGGTAGCAGCAGTGTGAGAAACTAAGTGAACCCCTGATCCAGCAGCTGGTAGCAGCAATGTGAGAAACTAAGTGAACCCCTGATCCAGCAGCTGGTAGCAGCAGTGTGTGAGAAACTAAGTGAACCCCTGATCCAGCAGCAGGTAGCAGCAGTGTGAGAAACTAAGTGAACCCCTGATCCAGCAGCTGGTAGCAGCAGTGTGAGAAACTAAGTGAACCCCTGATCCAGCAGCTGGTAGCAGCAATGTGAGAAACTAAGTGAACCCCTGATCCAGTAGCAGGTAGCAGCAGTGAGAAACTAAGTGAACCCCTGATCCAGCAGCCGGTAGCAGTAGCAGTGAGAAACTAAGTGAACCCCTGATCCAGTAGCAGGTAGCAGCAGTGAGAAACTAAGTGAACCCCTGATCCAGCAGCCGGTAGCAGTAGCAGTGAGAAACTAAGTGAACCCCGGATCCAGCAGCTGGTAGCAGCAGTGAGAAACTAAGTGAACCCCTGATCCAGCAGCTGGTAGCAGCAGTGAGTGAGAAACTAAGTGAACCCCTGATCCAGCAGCTGGTAGCAGCAGTGTGTGAGAAACTAAGTGAACCCCTGATCCAGCAGCTGGTAGCAGAAGTGATTGAGAAACTAAGTGAACCCCTGATCCAGCAGCTGATAGCAGCAGTGAGGGAGAAACTAAGTGAACCCCTGATCCAGCAGCTGGTAGCAGCAGTGTGTGAGAAACTAAGTGAACCCCTGATCCAGCAGCTGGTAGCAGCAGTGATTGAGAAACTAAGTGAACCCCTGATCCAGCAGCCGGTAGCAGCAGTGTGTGAGAAACTAAGTGAACCCCTGATCCAGCAGCTGGTAGCAGCAGTGATTGAGAAACTAAGTGAACCCCTGATCCAGCAGCTGGTAGCAGAAGTGATTGAGAAACTAAGTGAACCCCTGATCCAGCAGCCGGTAGCAGCAGTGTGTGAGAAACTAAGTGAACCCCTGATCCAGCAGCTGGTAGCAGCAGTGAGTGAGAAACTAAGTGAACCCCTGATCCAGCAGCTGGTAGCAGCAGTGTGTGAGAAACTAAGTGAACCCCTGATCCAGCAGCTGGTAGCAGAAGTGATTGAGAAACTAAGTGAACCCCTGATCCAGCAGCTGATAGCAGCAGTGAGGGAGAAACTAAGTGAACCCCTGATCCAGCAGCTGGTAGCAGAAGTGAGTGAGAAACTAAGTGAACCCCTGATCCAGCAGCTGGTAGCAGCAGTGAGTGAGAAACTAAGTGAACCCCTGATCCAGCAGCTGGTAGCAGCAGTGTGTGAGAAACTAAGTGAACCCCTGATCCAGCAGCTGGTAGCAGAAGTGATTGAGAAACTAAGTGAACCCCTGATCCAGCAGCTGATAGCAGCAGTGAGGGAGAAACTAAGTGAACCCCTGATCCAGTAGCTGGTAGCAGCAGTGGGTCAGAAACTAAGTGAACCCCTGATCCAGCAGCTGGTAGCAGCAGTGAGTGAGAAACTAAGTGAACCCCTGATCCAGCAGTTGGTAGCAGCAGTGAGTGAGAAACTAAGTGAACCCCTGATCCAGCAGCTGGTAGCAGCAGTGAGTGAGAAACTAAGTGAACCCCTGATCCAGCAGCTGGTAGCAGCAGTGTGTGAGAAACTAAGTGAACCCCTGATCCAGCAGCTGGTAGCAGCAGTGTGTGAGAAACTAAGTGAACCCCTGATCCAGCAGCTGGTAGCAGCAGTGAGAAACTAAGTGAACCCCTGATCCAGCAGCTGGTAGCAGCAGTGAGTGAGAAACTAAGTGAACCCCTGATCCAGCAGCTGTTAGCAGCAGTGAGAAACTAAGTGAACCCCCGATCCAGCAGCTGGTAGCAGCAGTGAAAAACTAAGTGAACCCCTGATCCAGCAGCTGGTAGCAGCAGTGAAAAACTAAGTGAACCCCTGATCCAGCAGCTGGTAGCAGCAGTGAAAAACTAAGTGAACCCCTGATCCAGCAGCTGGTAGCAGCAGTGAGAAACTAAGTGAACCCCTGATCCAGCAGCTGGTAGCAGCAGTGAGAAACTAAGTGAACCCCTGATCCAGCAGCTGGTAGCAGCAGTGAGTGAGAAACTAAGTGAACCCCTGATCCAGCAGCTGGTAGCAGCAGTGAAAAACTAAGTGAACCCCTGATCCAGCAGCTGGTAGCAGCAGTGAGAAACTAAGTGAACCCCTGATCCAGCAGCTGGTAGCAGCAGTGAGAAACTAAGTGAACCCCTGATCCAGCAGCTGGTAGCAGCAGTGAGTGAGAAACTAAGTGAACCCCTGATCCAGCAGCTGGTAGCAGCAGTGAGTGAGAAACTAAGTGAACCCCTGATCCAGCAGCTGGTAGCAGCAGTGAGAAACTAAGTGAACCCCTGATCCAGCAGCTGGTAGCAGCAGTGAAAAACTAAGTGAACCCCTGATCCAGCAGCTGGTAGCAGCAGTGAAAAACTAAGTGAACCCCTGATCCAGCAGCTTCAGCAGCAGTGAGAACGCCACGTCAGATTCAACAAGCGCTCTTAACTTGGGAAAAAGTGTGTAAACGACCTGCGTAAATGATGAATGCCACCTGTTCATTGTCACCTGTCGTTCGTAATTATCGAAATAATAAAAAAAAGAAATGGTTTGACATGAAAATGGCTTAAAATGGCCATGGGCAGGCGCTCGATGACTGCAACTAAAGCTGTGCAATCAGCTGTTGCCTCATCACGATGGCTCTTTGATGGGGCGGTCAATGATGGGGGGGTCTTCTGGCACCTTCTGGTCTGCCTGGGCTGGTTCAGGTGGAGACCCTCGTTCAGGGCAATATTGTTCACATCTGGCATGCCTTCTCTGGGCTATAGAGCAGTTTGCCCTGATCTCCCACTGAAAGGTTCCAGAGCCCAAAAATCCAAGGCTGGTGAGGACCTGGACGTGTGGTGGAACTGGGTTTGATCGGCGTGTTTCTCTCTGGAGTTGTGGCTCCAGCAAGCTGCATATTTGCAGCAGCACAGTCCTTGGTGATCTAAATCAGGATGTCAGACATTCGTCTGTCTACTCGGTCTCGGAACACACGCTCTCTTCCAAGAGCCTGACGCGCTATGGCATCCAAAAGCAGCCGCTGGTTACACTTCCCATTGACCTTGTTATACACAGAGTCAAATTAACCTTCAATTAGTGCATAATTTAAGTCCAACAGAATAGTGTCAGCATCATTATGGGGTATAATGTATATATTTATTTATGTTTGCTTCAAAGTAATGAAATATACAATCCATTAATCAAGCAAACTTGATGTGAATACCAGCGGACTACTTTAGGAAACTCCTACGACAGGTCTGGATCACTGTAAATTCTGTTCGTACTTGAAAGAAAACGTAAAATACGAACAGATTGGTGAATGTTCTCCTAAATCTGTGCGTACGGACGGTTTGTTGCATGAGGAACTTTGTCCCAGAAGTCTTGTGGTTTGTTCAGATGCAGCTTTGTAAACCTGAGCTGTGCTGCCATGTTCTTTTTACAGAGAAGAGGCTTCTCTGAGATCGCTGCTGATGTCTTTCCTCCTTGGCATCGTGTTAAAAACTAAGGTTCGCTTAGTTTTTCGCTCTCTGCTTCCGTGTTTTATCTCAGTTTTTGTTGCATAAATAATGGGACAGTGTGATGTGTCTGAGGCTGTTTTTACTGAGTTTGATCACCTGCTGAGGACCAGATGACGTTATTATAGAATAGAATAGAATAGAAAAATACTTTATTCATCCCCCAATGGGGGAAATTCAAATGTGTATTTCAAATATTCAAATATGTCCTGATATAAAACCTGGAAAAGGAGGTGATTGATGCTTCGGTTCAGTTTTAGCTGAGAGGACAGAAAAGTGTTCAGAGTTCCAGCTTCACTTTCACACAGAAAACAGTCTCATTTACTTTCTAACTTTTGCTTTTAAGGCGTGTTCTCCCCTCAGACATGTGACCTTTATCTGCTGAAATGTTAAGTGTGCAGAGCATCAACTCTTCCCTTCACCTGCAGGCACCCCCCCCCCCCCCCCCCTTCCACACCTGAACAGTGTCTTTAATGTGCACTCAGGTGCAGCCTGAGAGGATTCTTTAAAGGTCTGCTGTCACAGCTCTGACAGTCTAAAGGTTGCCCACACCCTGAGGCTCTGACATTAAGCCTGCTGAAGGTTACATTCTTCCCATCCCATCCCCTCCACGCCCTGCAGCCACATACCTGCCGCGGGCGGCCTCGCCCACCTTTCCGGTGTCTGCGGCGGCTTTAAATAGCGGCAGACTCCCGCAGCTCCTCACTCTCTGTGCAGCAGAACCTCCATCATGAGCTCCACCTTCGTCTCTCGCTCTTCCTCCCGCTCCGTCAGGTCCTCCATGGGAGGCTCCAGCGGCTCCATGATGGGCTCCAGCGGCTCCATGATGGGCTCCGGCGGCGGCTCCAGGATCTCCTCCATGAGGGCCGGCAGCGTGTACGGCGGCGCCGGCGGCTACGGGGTGCGCATCTCCTCCTCCTCCCAGGGGGGAGGCTTCGGGGGCGGCTACTCCTCCTCCAGCTACAGCGCATCGGGGGCCGAGGACAGCCTGATCGGCAACGAGAAGTTCACCATGCAGAACCTGAACGACCGCCTGGCCACCTACCTGGCCAAGGTGCACACCCTGGAGAAGGCCAACGCCGACCTGGAGCTGAAGATCCGGCAGTTTGTGGAGAGCAAGGTGGGCCCCGCCACCAGGGACTACGGCTCCTTCTACCTGAGCATCAGCGAGATCACCGGCAAGGTAAGCCCGCCTCCATGGCCACCTGTCAGCTTTATTTCTTTATTAGAGCTGTAATCAGATTACAGAGCTGTAATCAGGTTACAGAGCAGTAATCAGGTTACAGAGCAGTAATCAGGTTACAGAGCTGTAATCAGGTTACAGAGCAGTAATCAGATTACAGAGCTGTAATCAGGTTACAGAGCAGTAATCAGATTACAGAGCTGTAATCAGGTTACAGAGCAGTAATCAGATTACTCCATCCTGTCCCAGATCCAGGACGCCATCAGGGTGAACGGGGCGGTCCACCTCAGCATCGATAACGCACGGCTGGCTGCAGAAGACTTCAGGACCAAGTGAGTCCCAGCTCCTTACACACTGATCTGTTTCCTAAGTTATCTTTGTTTCCTAAACTGTCTTCCCATTTGTCTCGGTACCTAACTTAATGTAGGGTACCGAGTAATGTAATGTAAAGTCAGCTGCAGGTGGACACCTGTCCCAGGTGTTTCACATTTAAAGGATAAAAGCAGATTCAGAGATTTATATCAGATCTGAGCCAAGTCTGCAGCCTCACACCTGTCATCTTCTTCTTCTTCTTCTTCTCCTTCTTCTTCTTCTTCTTCTTCTTCTTCTTCTTCTGCAGGTATGAGAACGAGCTGGCCATGCGGCAGTCTGTGGAGGCCGACATCGCCGGGCTCAGGAGGGTTCTGGACGATCTGACGCTGGCCAGGACCGACCTGGAGATGCAGATCGAGGGTCTGAGGGAGGAGCTGATCTTCCTCAAGAAGAACCACGAGGAGGTGAGAGGCCCCGGAGTCTTATTCAGAAATATGTTCCTTCATTTTACTTTGTGCTTAAACATTTCCACCAATCAGAGCACAGGCTCACACAGGCCTTACAGACAGGCTGCAGCTCAGCAGCACCACCAGCAGGCGGCGCCACTCACACGCCTGAAACGTTTGGAGTTCAATGAAAAACGCCAAAATCTGCTGATTCAGAATCATGATGAATTCATCATGATTCCATTAAATACGTTTTTACCTCAAAGGGAAGAAAACTGAGGCAAGAAGTAAATTTTTCAATGAATTCTGTAATCAATCAGTCAATCAATCAGTTAATCAACCAGTCAATCAATCAGTTAATCAATCAATCAGTCAGTTAATCAATCAGTTAATCAATCAATCAATCAGTTAATCAATCAGTTAATCGATTAATCAGTTAATCAGTCAGTTAATCAATCAGTCAATCAGTTAATCAATCAGTTAATCAATCATTTAATCAATCAGTTAATCAATCAGTTAATCGATCAATCAGTTAATCAGTCAGTTAATCAATCAATCAGTCAATCAATCAATCAATCAGTTAGTCAATCAATCAGATAATCAGTCAGTTAATCAATCATTTAATCAATCAGATAATCGATCAGTCAATCGTCCATCGTCAATCGATCGGTCCATCGATCAGTTAATTGATCTTGGACTTTAAACAGTTTCCTGTTTCCTGCGTTACTTCAGTCTGTCGATGAAACAAAACAAACGGCTGACCAACCGATCAGGAACCGATCAGCAGATTGATCAGGAACCGATCAGCATATTGATCGGCGATGACAGGAGCCATCAGGGGAAGGAGGAGCTGAGAAAACGCTCGCCGTCTCACGTTGGTCTGTCGTCTGCAGGAGCTGCTCGCCATGCGCACGCAGATGAGCGGGCAGGTGCACGTGGAGGTGGACGCCGCCCCGGGTCAGGACCTGTCCAAGATCATGGCCGAGATCAGGGAGCACTACGAGTCCGTCTCCGCCAAGAACCAGAGGGACCTGGAGGCCTGGTTCCAGACCAAGGTAAGGCCGTGACATCACTTCCTGTCCGCGCGCCGCCATGTTGTGAGTGCACGTGTCCCTGAGCTGCCGTGCGTCCCGCAGACGGAGACGCTGAACAAGGAGGTGATCACGCAGACGACCACGCTGCAGACGTCCAGGAGCGAAGTGACGGAGGTGAAACGCACGCTGCAGGCGCTGGAGATCGAGCTGCAGAGCATGCTGAGCATGGTGAGCGCCGTGATGTCACAGCGTGGCCTCTGAGGTCACAGCGGGACGCTTCCCCGTCTCATCAGGTGACTCCGGACGTTTCTCTCCTCCCTAAAAACCTCCTTCTCTCCGCAGAAAGCGTCTCTGGAGTCGACTCTGGCCGACACTCAGGGCAGATACTCCATGCAGCTGTCGGGCTACCAGATGCAGGTGAGACACGTCCGGTCCCGTTAACTCACAGCAGGCTCACCTGTGAGTCCCACCTGTGAGTCCCGCAGGCTCACCTGTGAGTCCCACCTGTGAGTCCCACCTGTGAGTCCCGCAGACTCACCTGTGAGTCCCACCTGTGAGTCCCGCAGGCTCACCTGTGAGTCCCACCTGTGAGTCCCACCTGTGAGTCCCGCAGACTCACCTGTGAGTCCCACCTGTGAGTCCCACCTGTGAGTCCCGCAGGATCACCTGTGAGTCCCACCTGTGAGTCCCACCTGTGAGTCCCGCCTGTGAGTCCCACCTGTGAGTCCCGCAGGCTCACCTGTGAGTCCCACCTGTGAGTCCCACCTGTGAGTCCCGCAGGCTCACCTGTGAGTCCCGCAGGATCACCTGTGAGTCCCACCTGTGAGTCCCGCAGGCTCACCTGTGAGTCCCGCCTGTGAGTCCCGCAGGATCACCTGTGAGTCCCACCTGTGAGTCCCGCAGGCTCACCTGTGAGTCCCGCAGGCTCACCTGTGAGTCCCACCTGTGAGTCCCACCTGTGAGTCCCGCAGGATCACCTGTGAGTCCCACCTGTGAGTCCCGCAGGCTCACCTGTGAGTCCCACCTGTGAGTCCCACCTGTGAGTCCCACCCGTGAGTCCCGCAGGCTCACCTGTGAGTCCCACCTGTGAGTCCCGCAGGCTCACCTGTGAGTCCCACCTGTGAGTCCCGCAGGCTCACCTGTGAGTCCCACCTGTGAGTCCCACCTGTGAGTCCCGCAGGCTCACCTGTGAGTCCCACCTGTGAGTCCCACCTGTGAGTCCCACCTGTGAGTCCCACCTGTGAGTCCCACCTGTGAGTCCCGCAGGCTCACCTGTGAGTCCCACCTGTGAGTCCCGCAGGATCACCTGTGAGTCCCACCTGTGAGTCCCGCAGGCTCACCTGTGAGTCCCACCTGTGAGTCCCGCAGGATCACCTGTGAGTCCCACCTGTGAGTCCCGCAGGCTCACCTGTGAGTCCCACCTGTGAGTCCCACCTGTGAGTCCCACCCGTGAGTCCCGCAGGCTCACCTGTGAGTCCCACCTGTGAGTCCCGCAGGCTCACCTGTGAGTCCCACCTGTGAGTCCCGCAGGCTCACCTGTGAGTCCCACCTGTGAGTCCCACCTGTGAGTCCCGCAGGCTCACCTGTGAGTCCCACCTGTGAGTCCCACCTGTGAGTCCCACCTGTGAGTCCCACCTGTGAGTCCCACCTGTGAGTCCCACCTGTGAGTCCCGCAGGCTCACCTGTGAGTCCCACCTGTGAGTCCCACCTGTGAGTCCCGCAGGATCACCTGTGAGTCCCACCTGTGAGTCCCGCAGGCTCACCTGTGAGTCCCACCTGTGAGTCCCACCTGTGAGTCCCACCCGTGAGTCCCGCAGGCTCACCTGTGAGTCCCACCTGTGAGTCCCGCAGGCTCACCTGTGAGTCCCACCTGTGAGTCCCGCAGACTCACCTGTGAGTCCCACCTGTGAGTCCCACCTGTGAGTCCCGCCTGTGAGTCCCACCTGTGAGTCCCAGCTGTGAGTCCCAGCTGTGAGTCCCGCAGGCTCACCTGTGAGTCCCACCTGTGAGTCCCACCTGTGAGTCCCACCTGTGAGTCCCAGCTGTGAGTCCCGCAGGCTCACCTGTGAGTCCCACCTGTGAGTCCCACCTGTGAGTCCCACCTGTGAGTCCCAGCTGTGAGTCCCGCAGGCTCACCTGTTCTCCGCCCACAGGTGACGTCCCTGGAGGAGCAGCTGACGCAGCTGAGGGCCGACCTGGAGCGGCAGGGCCAGGAGTACCAGATGCTGCTGGACATCAAGACCCGGCTGGAGATGGAGATCGCCGAGTACCGAAGGCTCCTGGACGGAGAGGCCAGCAGCAGGTGAGGCTCGCCGCGAGCAGGTGGAAGCTCACACTGAGCCCACAGGTGTCACTCAGCTGATCTGTCCTCTGATTGGTCCACAGCTCCTCGACGTCGTCCTCCTCCACCACCACGACCAGGCGGGTGGTGACTGTGGTGGAGCAGGTGGTTGATGGGAAGGTGGTCTCCTCCAGTTCCTCCACAGCCTCTTCGGCCAGAGTTAACTGAGGCGGCCAATCAGGCGCTCCGTCTTCTGTCTGTTTACTGAGCAGAGATCAAACAATAAAACGAGAGTCCATACGAACATTTCGTGTCAGTCTTCAATTCTCCTGTGAGCTTCTGATGCTCTGAACCCTTTAACCAGTTAAACCAGAGTTAAACCATTATTTAACCAGTGTTAAACCATTCTTTAACCAGAGTCAAACCATTCTTTAACCAGAGTCAAACCATTCTTTAACCAGAGTCAAACCATTCTTTAACCAGTGTTAAACCATTCTTTAACCAGAGTGAAACCATTCTTTAACCAGAGTTAAACCATTCTTTAACCAGAGTTAAACCATTCTTTAACCAGTGTCAAACCATTCTTTAACCAGAGTCAAACCATTCTTTAACCAGAGTTAAACCATTCTTTAACCAGTGTCAAACCATTCTTTAACCAGTGTTAAACCATTCTTTAACCAGAGTTAAACCATTCTTTAACCAGTGTCAAACCATTCTTTAACCAGTGTTAAACCATTCTTTAACCAGTGTCAAACCATTCTTTAACCAGTGTTAAACCATTCTTTAACCAGAGTTAAACCATTCTTTAACCAGTGTCAAACCATTCTTTAACCAGAGTCAAACCATTCTTTAACCAGAGTCAAACCATTATTTAACCAGTGTTAAACCATTCTTTAACCAGAGTTAAACCATTCTTTAACCAGAGTGAAACCATTCTTTAACCAGTGTTAAACCATTCTTTAACCAGAGTGAAACCATTCTTTAACCAGTGTTAAACCATTCTTTAACCAGTGTTAAACCATTCTTTAACCAGTGTTAAACCATTCTTTAACCAGAGTCAAACCATTCTTTAACCAGTGTTAAACCATTCTTTAACCAGAGTTAAACCATTCTTTAACCAGTGTTAAACCATTCTTTAACCAGAGTGAAACCATTCTTTAACCAGAGTTAAACCATTCTTTAACCAGTGTTAAACCATTCTTTAACCAGAGTCAAACCACTCTTTAACCAGAGTGAAACCATTCTTTAACCAGAGTCAAACCACTCTTTAACCAGTGTTAAACCATTATTTAACCAGAGTCAAACCATTCTTTAACCAGAGTGAAACCATTCTTTAACCAGAGTGAAACCATTCTTTAACCAGAGTGAAACCATTCTTTAACCAGTGTTAAACCATTCTTTAACCAGAGTGAAACCATTCTTTAACCAGTGTTAAACCATTATTTAACCAGAGTCAAACCATTCTTTAACCAGTGTTAAACCATTCTTTAACCAGAGTGAAACCATTCTTTAACCAGAGTGAAACCATTCTTTAACCAGAGTGAAACCATTCTTTAACCAGTGTTAAACCATTATTTAACCAGAGTCAAACCATTCTTTAACCAGAGTGAAACCATTCTTTAACCAGAGTGAAACCATTCTTTAACCAGTGTTAAACCATTATTTAACCAGAGTCAAACCATTCTTTAACCAGTGTTAAACCATTCTTTAACCAGAGTGAAACCATTCTTTAACCAGAGTGAAACCATTCTTTAACCAGTGTTAAACCATTCTTTAACCAGAGTCAAACCATTCTTTAACCAGAGTCAAACCATTCTTTAACCAGTGTTAAACCATTATTTAACCAGTGTTAAACCATTCTTTAACCAGAGTGAAACCATTCTTTAACCAGTGTCAAACCATTAAACCATTCTTTAACCAGTGTTAAACCATTCTTTAACCAGAGTGAAACCATTCTTTAACCAGAGTGAAACCATTCTTTAACCAGAGTTAAACCATTCTTTAACCAGAGTTAAACCATTCTTTAACCAGTGTTAAACCATTCTTTAACCAGAGTCAAACCATTAAACCATTCTTTAACCAGTGTTAAACCATTCTTTAACCAGTGTTAAACCATTCTTTAACCAGTGTTAAACCATTCTTTAACCAGAGTCAAACCATTCTTTAACCAGTGTTAAACCATTCTTTAACCAGAGTCAAACCATTCTTTAACCAGTGTTAAACCATTCTTTAACCAGTGTTAAACCATTCTTTAACCAGTGTTAAACCATTCTTTAACCAGAGTGAAACCATTCTTTAACCAGTGTTAAACCATTCTTTAACCAGTGTTAAACCATTCTTTAACCAGAGTGAAACCATTCTTTAACCAGTGTTAAACCATTCTTTAACCAGAGTGAAACCATTCTTTAACCAGTGTTAAACCATTCTTTAACCAGAGTGAAACCATTCTTTAACCAGTGTTAAACCATTCTTTAACCAGTGTTAAACCATTATTTAACCAGTGTTAAACCATTCTTTAACCAGAGTCAAACCATTCTTTAACCAGAGTCAAACCACTCTTTAACCAGAGTGAAACCATTCTTTAACCAGTGTTAAACCATTCTTTAACCAGAGTCAAACCATTCTTTAACCAGTGTTAAACCATTATTTAACCAGTGTTAAACCATTCTTTAACCAGTGTTAAACCATTCTTTAACCAGAGTGAAACCATTCTTTAACCAGTGTTAAACCATTCTTTAACCAGAGTGAAACCATTCTTTAACCAGTGTTAAACCATTCTTTAACCAGAGTCAAACCATTCTTTAACCAGAGTCAAACCATTCTTTAACCAGAGTGAAACCATTCTTTAACCAGAGTGAAACCATTCTTTAACCAGAGTGAAACCATTCTTTAACCAGAGTCAAACCACTCTTTAACCAGTGTTAAACCATTATTTAACCAGAGTCAAACCATTCTTTAACCAGTGTTAAACCATTCTTTAACCAGAGTGAAACCATTCTTTAACCAGAGTGAAACCATTCTTTAACCAGTGTTAAACCATTATTTAACCAGAGTCAAACCATTCTTTAACCAGTGTTAAACCATTCTTTAACCAGAGTGAAACCATTCTTTAACCAGAGTGAAACCATTCTTTAACCAGTGTTAAACCATTCTTTAACCAGAGTCAAACCATTCTTTAACCAGAGTCAAACCATTCTTTAACCAGTGTTAAACCATTATTTAACCAGTGTTAAACCATTCTTTAACCAGAGTGAAACCATTCTTTAACCAGTGTCAAACCATTAAACCATTCTTTAACCAGTGTTAAACCATTCTTTAACCAGAGTGAAACCATTCTTTAACCAGAGTGAAACCATTCTTTAACCAGAGTTAAACCATTCTTTAACCAGAGTTAAACCATTCTTTAACCAGTGTTAAACCATTCTTTAACCAGAGTCAAACCATTAAACCATTCTTTAACCAGTGTTAAACCATTCTTTAACCAGTGTTAAACCATTCTTTAACCAGTGTTAAACCATTCTTTAACCAGAGTCAAACCATTCTTTAACCAGTGTTAAACCATTCTTTAACCAGAGTTAAACCATTCTTTAACCAGTGTTAAACCATTCTTTAACCAGTGTTAAACCATTCTTTAACCAGAGTGAAACCATTCTTTAACCAGTGTTAAACCATTCTTTAACCAGTGTTAAACCATTCTTTAACCAGAGTGAAACCATTCTTTAACCAGTGTTAAACCATTCTTTAACCAGAGTGAAACCATTCTTTAACCAGTGTTAAACCATTCTTTAACCAGAGTGAAACCATTCTTTAACCAGTGTTAAACCATTCTTTAACCAGTGTTAAACCATTATTTAACCAGTGTTAAACCATTCTTTAACCAGAGTCAAACCATTCTTTAACCAGAGTCAAACCACTCTTTAACCAGAGTGAAACCATTCTTTAACCAGTGTTAAACCATTCTTTAACCAGAGTCAAACCATTCTTTAACCAGTGTTAAACCATTATTTAACCAGTGTTAAACCATTCTTTAACCAGTGTTAAACCATTCTTTAACCAGAGTGAAACCATTCTTTAACCAGTGTTAAACCATTCTTTAACCAGAGTGAAACCATTCTTTAACCAGAGTCAAACCATTCTTTAACCAGAGTGAAACCATTCTTTAACCAGAGTGAAACCATTCTTTAACCAGAGTGAAACCATTCTTTAACCAGTGTTAAACCATTCTTTAACCAGAGTGAAACCATTCTTTAACCAGTGTTAAACCATTCTTTAACCAGAGTCAAACCATTCTTTAACCAGAGTCAAACCATTCTTTAACCAGAGTCAAACCATTCTTTAACCAGAGTGAAACCATTCTTTAACCAGAGTGAAACCATTCTTTAACCAGTGTTAAACCATTCTTTAACCAGAGTCAAACCACTCTTTAACCAGAGTGAAACCATTCTTTAACCAGTGTTAAACCATTCTTTAACCAGTGTTAAACCATTCTTTAACCAGAGTCAAACCACTCTTTAACCAGAGTCAAACCATTCTTTAACCAGAGTGAAACCATTCTTTAACCAGTGTTAAACCATTCTTTAACCAGAGTCAAACCACTCTTTAACCAGAGTCAAACCATTCTTTAACCAGAGTGAAACCATTCTTTAACCAGTGTTAAACCATTCTTTAACCAGAGTCAAACCACTCTTTAACCAGAGTGAAACCATTCTTTAACCAGTGTTAAACCATTCTTTAACCAGAGTCAAACCATTCTTTAACCAGTGTTAAACCATTATTTAACCAGTGTTAAACCATTCTTTAACCAGAGTGAAACCATTCTTTAACCAGTGTCAAACCATTAAACCATTCTTTAACCAGTGTTAAACCATTCTTTAACCAGAGTGAAACCATTCTTTAACCAGAGTTAAACCATTCTTTAACCAGAGTTAAACCATTCTTTAACCAGTGTTAAACCATTCTTTAACCAGAGTCAAACCATTCTTTAACCAGAGTGAAACCATTCTTTAACCAGAGTTAAACCATTCTTTAACCAGAGTTAAACCATTCTTTAACCAGTGTTAAACCATTCTTTAACCAGAGTCAAACCATTAAACCATTCTTTAACCAGTGTTAAACCATTCTTTAACCAGTGTTAAACCATTCTTTAACCAGAGTCAAACCATTCTTTAACCAGTGTTAAACCATTCTTTAACCAGTGTTAAACCATTCTTTAACCAGTGTCAAACCATTAAACCATTCTTTAACCAGAGTGAAACCATTCTTTAACCAGAGTGAAACCATTCTTTAACCAGAGTCAAACCATTCTTTAACCAGTGTTAAACCATTCTTTAACCAGTGTTAAATCATTCTTTAACCAGTGTCAAACCATTAAACCATTCTTTAATCAGTGTTAAACCATTCTTTAACCAGTGTCAAACCATTAAACCATTCTTTAACCAGTGTTAAACCATTCTTTAACCAGAGTCAAACCATTAAACCATTCTTTAACCAGAGTCAAACCATTAAACCATTCTTTAACCAGTGTTAAACCATTCTTTAACCAGAGTCAAACCATTCTTTAACCAGTGTTAAACCATTCTTTAACCAGTGTTAAACCATTCTTTAACCAGTGTTAAACCATTCTTTAACCAGAGTCAAACCATTAAACCATTCTTTAACCAGAGTCAAACCATTCTTTAACCAGTGTCAAACCATTAAACCATTCTTTAGCCAGTGTTAAACCATTCTTTAACCAGAGTCAAACCATTAAACCATTCTTTAACCAGTGTTAAACCATTCTTTAACCAGAGTCAAACCATTCTTTAACCAGTGTTAAACCATTCTTTAACCAGTGTTAAACCATTCTTTAACCAGTGTTAAACCATTCTTTAACCAGAGTCAAACCATTAAACCATTCTTTAACCAGAGTCAAACCATTCTTTAACCAGAGTCAAACCATTAAACCATTCTTTAGCCAGTGTTAAACCATTCTTTAACCAGAGTCAAACCATTAAACCATTCTTTAACCAGAGTCAAACCATTCTTTAACCAGTGTTAAACCATTCTTTAACCAGTGTTAAACCATTCTTTAACCAGTGTCAAACCATTAAACCATTCTTTAACCAGAGTGAAACCATTCTTTAACCAGAGTGAAACCATTCTTTAACCAGAGTGAAACCATTCTTTAACCAGAGTCAAACCATTCTTTAACCAGAGTCAAACCATTCTTTAACCAGTGTTAAACCATTCTTTAACCAGTGTTAAACCATTCTTTAACCAGTGTCAAACCATTAAACCATTCTTTAACCAGTGTTAAACCATTAAACCATTCTTTAACCAGTGTTAAACCATTCTTTAACCAGTGTTAAACCATTCTTTAACCAGAGTCAAACCATTCTTTAACCAGTGTTAAACCATTCTTTAACCAGAGTCAAACCATTCTTTAACCAGAGTCAAACCATTCTTTAACCAGTGTTAAACCATTAAACCATTCTTTAACCAGTGTTAAACCATTCTTTAACCAGTGTTAAACCATTCTTTAACCAGAGTCAAACCATTCTTTAACCAGTGTTAAACCATTCTTTAACCAGAGTCAAACCATTCTTTAACCAGAGTCAAACCATTCTTTAACCAGAGTCAAACCATTAAACCATTCTTTAACCAGTGTTAAACCATTCTTTAACCAGAGTCAAGCCATTCTTTAACCAGTGTTAAACCATTCTTTAACCAGAGTCAAACCATTAAACCATTCTTTCACCAGAGATGTTACCATGGAAACATCTGCAGATATTCACTTTAAAGCTGCTCAGAGCTGAACTAACTCTGGTTCTGCCTCAGATTCTGGGTTTATGTTCATGTTGGAACATGTTTCAGTGAATCTCTACAGCTGTTACCATGGAAACATCTGCAGATATTCACTTTAAAGCTGCTAAGAACTGAACTAACTCTGGTTCTGACTCAGATTCTGGGTTTATGTTCATGTTGGAACATGTTTCAGTGAATCTCTACAGCTGCTTCCTGTTTTTATATAAAATATATAAAGAAATGAGGCTGATCAGGACTCATATCAGACACCACAGCTGATTTTATCCTGCAGGTTAGTTCTGCAGGTTAGTTCTGCAGCTGAGCGGCGGTGCCATGCTGCCCTCTGCTGGTGTCGGACAGAACGTCCTGTTTGCTCGGTTCACTCAGCTGCTCTGCAGGCCGCTTCACGCCCGGCGCCAGCAGAGCCTCCGGCTTCATTCCTCGTCTCCATTTGAGCAGGACTGCCTGTTGGAGTTTGTAAAAAGTATTTTTAAACTCTTGTTTCTCATCCACATGTGGTCGATCAGACCTAATCGTGAACTTTTGCGTCTTTGCTTCCCTCACAGTGTGAAGAATATCTGGTTAACTGTAACTGAACCTGCTGCTAACATCAAACCAGAACCAAAAATTAACCCTGAAACGGATCTTTAAAAATGTCAGAATGGATGAAAAAGTTAAACTTCACAGATGTGTGAATGTTTGCTGCTCGCACATGAAACCCGTCCTGTGAGACGAAGACGCTCAGCCTGACACTTTGGGGCAAGATGCTACCTGTTGGTGATGCTAACGGGACCCGGGGAGCTTTCCACTATTCATCCAAATCATGAAGAGTGAAGAGTGGAAGGAGGCCAAGAATGAGTCAACCAAGAGTCTCCTTACCTGATGTGGAGTCATTCAAACGAGGGAAATATTGGACCATGAACAGAGAAAGAACTGCCGTCCAGAAATACGATCAAAGAATCTTCCATTGGTGGTTATTTCTGGAGGCAAAGAGGCGGATTCAGCTCTGTGGCATTCAAAGATTATTTGGACTAAACTCCACAAACACACAACCCATGTGTAGAATAATTCAGGGATTACAGCAAGGAACCAAGTTTGTGTCTTTGGTTTGATTCCTAAGAATCCCCTCAGGTCAATCGAGAAGTCAGGAGTTCCATTCAGAACACGTTTGAGGGAGTTTGGTTAAGAAGTTATCTGCAGATCACAACCAGATGCAGCTTTTATCCTGAGATGAAAGGTTCAGCCGGCTCCCACCTCGTATGACCTGTTACTGATGGTGAACTTGTCTTTAATGTCGGGTGTGTTTCCAGAGCCACTAAAAACAGCTGGAATCAAACCTCTGCTGAAAAAGGACAATCTTGAAAATACACAAATGAACAACTACAGGCCAGCCGCGATTCCTTTATGAGTACAACGGAGGCTCAGCCTCCTGTGCGAAATCACGAGAACATGGTTTACCAATGTGTATTATGTAATGCTTTAGCCGACTTTATAACATTGCTATTTCAGATCCAGCTCCATAGAAATGCATGTGCTCAACCTAGAGATGAAATCAGTCAGTAATAAGGATCCGCGGTTCGCCTAATCTGTGCTTGCGTTTTTTTTCCCCCTGACAACGCCAGCGAGTCGAGTCTCACTGGACTTCAATGGCATGTGTGAATATGCGCTTACTCAATGGCAGAATGCTAAACGAGGATTGGTTATTGCCGAGAATATTTGTTGCTTCCGGAGACCGAGCCTCACGGGGAGTGAAGGGAGAAACTGAGCGAAGGGCGGGGAGAGGAGACTGAGGCTCCGACTTGTTATTGGGTGAACTGTGAAAGCAGACTGTCGTGTCAGTCCCATGCGGATGATGCGAGCTGAGACGTCTAGTCCTGTGAGCAAGTAGAAGCTATCCATTGCGGTATATCCCAGTTTTGTGTACATATTCTTAACATTATCTTTCGAATAAAGTGTTAATAGTGTTAATAGTGTTGTCACGTGCGTTACCTTTTTGTATTCCCCTATTCCAAAACTGTGTTTATTTGAGGTACTTTTGAGGGCGCAAGCTAGCTTGCAAGAAAGCTGTGTAAAATGCCAAGCATCGTAGATTACATTCTGGCGAGGCCATTTTCCAGTCTTCCTTACAAGGAGAAAATTAAAATCAAGGAGCAGGGTAGACCAATGCCTAATATTGACTTGGTGAAAAAGATAGGGAAGAACAACCGTTCCTTTCAGCTGTCGTGGTACGAGAAAGCCAACTGGCTAACTGCAAGTCCTGTGACCAGGAGGCTGTACTGTTGGCCATGTCTGTTGATAAAGCCATTACATGGATCTTGTATCTGGTCAAAAGTGGGATTTGATGACCTGCATAATTTCAAAAGGGCATGCAAACGACATGAAATAAGTAATGAACATGTTAATGCATGTGCAAGGCTGAGCTGTCTTGGCAGGGTCAGGGTGGAGCATGCTGTCAATGAGGGTGTGCAGATCCATGTGGCCAGGCACAATGAGGTGGTTCAGAAGAACAGGGCATTTTTAAACATTGATGTCACCTCACTGCTTGGCCGACAGGAGCTGTCCTTCAGGGGACATGATGAAAGCAGTGAGTCTGCAAACAAGGGGAATTACAGGGAGTTTGTTGAAACATTGTCAAAATACGACCATGTGGTTGCTACACAGTTCCAATCATCGCCTGTGTTTACTGGCATGTCTCATACTATTCAAAATGACTTAATTTCTGCCATTTCAGCCACTGTCACTGATGAAATAAAGGATGAACTTCAGTCTGCTCCCTTTTATGCATGGCAAGTCGATGAGACAACTGACATTTCATGCCATGCACAACTGTCAATAATTCTTCGGTTTGTAGACATTGCAGGGCAAATCCAGGAGCATTTTATCGGGTTTTTCGATGTCTCAAAGGGGCGAGATGCCCAGTCTGTCTTTGACACATTACATGAGCACATGCAACAATACAATTATACAAACAAACTCGTCGCTCAAACCTATGATGGGGCTGCTGTCCTGGCTTCAGCTGTAAATGGCCTTCAGGCTAAGGTTAAGTGCAGTGTTTGTGCAGTGTTATGCACATCGGTTAAACTTGGTTTTGTCTCAGGGGGCCAGCTGCTTGCCTGAATCCAGAGTGTTCTTTGCGTCTCTTTCTGGGTTAGCCACATTTTTTTCGAAATCCACAAAGAGGGTAGTATTTCTTGAGTCTGCAGGATGCTCCTACCAGGTGGAACTTTACATCCCGGTTAGTCAGCACTGTGGCCAACAATTATGATGAGCTCCTGCAGACTTTTGAAAACATTGTGGCAGACCAGACAGTAGAGCAGGACACACTGAGCGCTGCCAAAGGTTACATCAGGACACTGGAGGATTTTGAGACTGTTTTCGTATTGTACACATATGAACAGATCTTTTCCCAAACTGATGTGATCTTTGACATTGTGCAGCAGAGGGTCATGGATGTCCTGTACTGTAAACAGAAAGTGGAAGCTCTTCTTGCATTTGCAAAAGAGAAAAGATCAGAAGAGGGATTTCAAGCTGTGTACAGAAAAGCAACTCTGACATCTGACCCTCAGAATGGGCCAAAGCGCAGGCGACAGGTGCAGATCCACGGAGCGCTACAGGCACGCTCACATGTCCATTCTGGACAATCTGGTTAAACAGATGTCTCGTCGGTTTGCCGATTTAGAATGCATGCGCTTCCTGGAGTTAATCAACCCCGAAAAGTATGATGACATGAATCAGGTGTTTCCTGAGGAGGCATTTCACAATGTCCTCAAAACGTACGGCCATTTCTTTGACTCCGACAGACTAAGATCGGAACTCAAAGTTTTGTATGGTGATCGTGAGCTGCAGGGCAACAGAGGTAAGCTGTGTGAGCACTTGCTTTTCTTTAAAGACATGGGCCTGGACTGTGCCATGCCTGAGCTGTACAAGCTGTTGACCTTAGTGGCAACCATAGGGGTAACATCAGCAGGTGTAGAGAGGAGCTTCTCCTGCTTGAAACGTGTCAAATCATACACCAGAAACACCATGGGACAAACTAGACTCAGCAACCTTGCTTTATTGGCAATTGAGAGGAAGCTAGTCAAGGCTCTGGAGAAGACTCCCACCTGGTATGACAGGGTGGTAGAGCATTTTCTTGAAAAAGAAAGGAGGGCAGAATTTTCTTATAAATAGGCCTACAGATCTAGTGGTGACCTCTTCAACAAGAGTAGAAAATAATTAAGGATTTGGTGCCCCCTAGTGGCAGGCTATGCACACAGCAGCAAATAAAGGAACACACAACAAACTCAATCACATAAACTCCTTGGAGGAGGTAATAATAAAAAGTGGTCAGTATAACAATCAATTCCCCAATCAGTTTCCCAATCAATATTTGAGGGTAATGATTGAATTAAATGTGTGACAGTGGCAGGCACCCAGCTCTAGGCCTATGTTAGACTCCCCACCACAGGTATACTTATTCCAGAACACTCTGCTTCTTACAAAGAGCTGTATTCAAATCATAGCCATAGAACATATAACAATTTGCCTATTAAAAAACATCAGCTTTCCAACAAATGTGTTTGCGTTTCAACAACAGTTTCAACAAGAGTCGTTTCGTGTGTGGGGCCTTTTGTTGCTCAGGGCCAACGTAGGGTGTGTGTCAAAATTGAATTATTTTTCTCGCTTTTTCTTTGTAATCTGGACATATTGTAATTTACCAGCCTCCCCTGTTTGACAGACTGCCAGCCACCACTGCTACAGGCCCATCTCAAATCTCCCATTTTTAAGTAAGATCATTGAAAAAGCGGTTTTTCAACAGCTTAATTACTTTTTAACACAAAATAACTGCTATGACACCTTCCAGTCAACTTTTAGGCAGAACCACAGCACTGAGACTGCTCTGACAAAGAGTTTAACAACATATGTCTGAATACAGACGGTGGAAAAATGCCAGTCTTAGTTCTACTAGATCTCAGTGCTGCATTTGATACAGTTGACCACAATATATTACTGAAACGACTGGAGAACTGGGCGGGTTGAACAAATTTCACGGAAAAACATATGTTTTGACTGTTAAGCCCGGTGAAGATTTAACACATTAGCAGTCATTCCAGTTGTCAACGCCGCTTAAAAAAGGTGATTTTCTTCTCTTCTAGCATTATCCTGACAGGAGAACCATGCCAACTTTGGATACATTACAGATTATTTAAAACATGATACTATCTTGAAATGAAATGAATGAATAAAGAAAACAAACAAAAGTTATTCATTCAGAATTTTATGATATTTTTTGATGATTTGATTTGATGATATTGGGGGGGTTATATTAGCTGGATCTGATTTTTGAGGGGGTCATGACCCCCATAACCCCCGTGCAAATTACGCGCATGATGACATATGTCTGAATACAGACGGTGGAAAAATGTCAGTCTTAGTTTTACTAGATCTCATTGCTGCATTTGACACAGTTGACCACAATATATTACTCAAACAACTGGAGAACTGGACGGGTCTTTCCGGAACTGTACTAAACTGGTTCAAAACATACATAGAGAAAAGGAAGTACTTTGTGTCAATAGTAGGGCCGGCACGGTATATGTATTCGTACCGAACCGTCACGGTTCGGGGGTCACGGTTCGGTACGCGCATTTCCACGCAGAATACACACGGTACAGAAGTTTTCTGAACGCGGAACTGTTATTTTGCAAGAGTTTCCTTCAGGACCCATTTAAACACTGCCACATGCAAGCTCTGATTGGTCCGTAGAGATATACGCTTTCGGACAGAGTAGTTATAAGAACGCAGTTATCAGAACTGTCCTACTCGAATTTCGTTCTAATAGCTGTCCTTCCCCAGCAGAGCTGTTTCAGTCTGCATTCCCACATGAGTCGGGACCTGATAGGGACTGATGCGCCGCGCGCAGCCGTCTGCTTCAGTGACGTGTTAGCCGTTAGCCGTTTAGCGCCACATTCAACTACAAAATAGAACAAAACAAAACCCGAGAGAAGAAAAAACACCACCAAGAAGCTAATATGGAGAGCGGGAGGCCACCGTGTTCATGGTCTGCATGACGGTGATATTAATCATGGACAATAACATCAGGCGTCTAATATCGAGGCTGGAAGAGCTCACAGAGAGAGTCAGGATCGAGCGCAGGCGATACTTCTTGGTTTCATGAAGGAAGAAAGGAGAGCAGCGCGCCGCAGACAAAGGAGACCACGTGTAAGTTTAACTTATTAAACACCCGCCGGTTCTGTCTGTGTCATATGAGGAAACATTTCAGCCGTGATAGCATGATATGGGGCGTAGCTACCAACCACCACACACCTCCGTTAGATTAGTTCTATAGAACTATGAAAAGACCCGACCAATTACGTCTCCCAAATGTATTACAGTAACCCCTGGATACGAATACATGCAGAGCAAAAAAAATTACCAAAGCAATTGGAATTTACATCGCATCTGCTATGCGCCCATATTCCACTGTAGAAGAGGCAGGATTCAGATATCTATTACATGTGCTCGAACCTCGCTACACAACCGTAGGGTCCGTACCGAAAATGTACCGAACCGTAGGGTCCGTACCGAGGTACGTACCGAACCGTGAGTTTTTTGTACCGTTCCACCCCTAGTCAATAGGTAACTTTACATCTGAGCAGACAAGAGTCACATGTGGAGTTCCCCAAGGTTCCATCCTGGGACCTCTTCTGTTTAACATCTACATGCTCCCACTGGCACAGATTATAAAAAACAACAAAATAAACTACCATAGCTATGCAGATGACACGCAGATATATATTACAATGTCACCAGGAGACGTCGTAGAAAGCATCGTATATATGAGCGGAGAACTCGTCGTACGCAGAGGCTCAAGTGAGATTTACAGAACATGCGTACCACACCAATCCCATCGTAAGACCGAGCGGCTGTTGATAAATCCGGCGGCTGAAATCCATCGTAATGATCCTAATCACGCCTTCTACAAAAGGCTGCACCTCTAGAATTTGCGACATGGAAAGACGAAAGGCGGCAAAGAAACGCTGTCAGCTGTCAACAGCGTTGGCGATGTAAATCGCAGACCGGACGAGTTATGTATTTTCCCCTACTGTGATGGTCAATAAAATGTGATAAACTCCAGATTAAATGAAATCTAAAATTCAACGATGTTTTACTTTTTCTCCAATAAGATCAGGAAGAAGTGGTCCGATATGCAGCTCTCCGACGCAGCATGTCACAAACAGTGGGGGGGGGGGGGGGGGCTGGCCTGATCGGAGCTACGTCTTTGCGTATGCGCAGTGTTAAAGCGCCTCTCCTGTAGGGCTAATAAGCCACTCATCATTTTCCCGAAAGAAATCCTGGCGGTCCCGGAACACTCTCTCGCGCCTGATGCGCGCGTTCAGGTCCTCTAACAAAGCCAGATCTGCCATCGTTTCGCCATTACCGCGCCGCTAGAATCACCTCTTAAATAGGCGGTTGAATAATGAGCCATCACTCTTCCAATTACGGAGTTGTACTTGTTTAATTTATTTAATTTGCGTTTATGTTTATATTTATGTTGAAGTCAAATAAAACATGGGCCTTCTTTGAAGTGATAAGTCTGTCATTTTAACCTAGGGATTTGTTGCGACTCATGAGGCACGCACTAGTGACGCTGCTGTTTATGTATGCTATTGCAGTCACCGCAAGTCAAAATGGAAAAGTGCGTACACGGCCTCAGACCTGTCGTGGCGATTTCTTCTTTCCTGCGCTCACGATGGATTTGATAAATGCCAACCTTTGCGCAGAAAAGAACGTACACACGACCTACGCACGTTTTTCGTCTTACGCAAGTTTGATAAATGAGGGCCACTGTGTTTAAGTCCAGGCTGAAGACACACCTATTTTCAGCTGCAGTAAACAGGAAGTAAACAGGAAGTAACATAACGAAGGTAAAATGACCGAATTATTGGAAAATAAAACAAAATGCATCTAAAGACAAAACTGAGCTGAGGACTGAAACCGGAAGTAAAACAGGAAGTAAAACAGGAAGTAACATAACGAAGGTAAAATGACCGAATTACTGGAAAACAAAATAGTTTTAGTGAAAACTAAATCAGACAAAAAAAATAAACATATACACAAACATTAAAATACAAGAACAAAGTTTAACATACAAAATAAAATAAATAAACGTACCTCGCTGCTTTTACCAGGGAGAATACCAGTTCTTTTTTTGAAACATCAGTTGACAGGCAATTGTTCCCAGCCATTCTCCATTGAGCTAATTACTACCAGCTTTTATAGGCCAGCCCTTCCTGGCTAAGGCATCCCATGAGGTACAAAAAAAACTGTTTACAAATGACATACATTTATACAAAACCAGACAACATCATAAATAATCCACATAATTCAAAACATACCAAAAAACGTTTACTGCCCGTTACTGCTCAGCGCTGTGATCACCTGCACCGCTTTACTCTGAGGTCGCTTCACATGTGCGTGGCCTCTTCAAGGAGACGTGCACGGCTGTGCATGTGCAGGGTTCACACACACATCTGTAACAAAGACCTCAGCCTGTAAGGAAGGTTGAAGAAGCTGAGTTCACACAAATTAAGCTGAACCAGTTCATTCATTTGTTTTATTTCACTGAGAAACTCTGATAAAACACGATGTTTTAGCCTTTTTCATTTGATCAGGATGAACCGAATGAACCTGAAACCGACAGTAACTTTACACTTAAACACAAACTTGATCACATAAGTTCTTCTGTGACTTTAAATAAAACATTAATGACTCTAAACGGGTCCGTTTTTAACAGTTCGTTCGTCTCTTTGATGTCCTGATTGGTTAAAAACTGATGACGTCACCGACACGTCCCAGAGAAGGTCCCCCAACCGTCCGTACTTTATCAGAAATGTGCCTTCTGTCTGAGGAACGGGTTTGTTTTCAGGAAATAAAGACAAAACCACCTCGTTCTCAGCAACTCAAGGTCCAACCTGATGAAGTTGGGTTCTGTGCAGCGTCGGGATGAACCCCGGAGACACAGAATCATCATGTACATCTGCGGGTGTTTCTGGGTTTATCGGATGGACTTTGTGTGAGACGAAGGTGGTGACCGTGTTCAGAGGTGGGTAGTAACGAGTTACATTTACTGAGTAAGTTTTTGAAAACATTATACTTCCAGGAGTAGTTTTAAATCTCTATACTTTTTACTTTTCCTTGAGTAGATGTGTGCAGCAGAAACTGTCCTCTTACTCCGCTACATTAGGCTACAATGAGCTGGTTACTTTTCTTCTTACCTCTTTGGTATTCTACGCCTCATTATTTTTATCCCCCCGCGTACGCCTCATTTTAATGTTTTATTCTGACAGAGAGAGAGACTTCCGCCAAAGGCTCTACCACCTGACTGTGTTCCACCAATCAGACGCAGCCGTGCAGTCTGGTCACGTGACCGTACTCGATCTCAGAACAAAAGAGATTCTAAGAACAAAAAAAATTAACAATGATTTTATCACTTGCACTGTCTCTGGTTGTCTTGCTCCTCCCAGGACCAGCTGTCCACAATTGTAGTGATGTACACAACCAAGTCCCCCATAAATCCTTGACTCTGCCAAACACGATAACGATCACCTGGTCCTTTGAAACTACTGAATTATCAGTGCGATTATGGATGTCTTCCTTTGGGTCCGTCTCAAATAGTTTCACCCAGCTTCGTTTATGGTGTATTTTTGTCTTAAAGAGATGTTTTACTTCCACTGAAATCACACCTGACATCATGAAGCCTAATGCTACTGTCAATGGACCGTTTCATAATACGAAACGGGGAATTTTTATATTGCTTTTACTCTTACTATCAGGCAATGTACAGCCTAATCCAGGTGCTGTGTTAAATAACATTAGCACTCCTGAGGAATTCAGAGCCAGAACAGGTTTAGGATTAATTCATTTAAACATCAGGAGTCTGCTTCCGAAACTCGATGCCGTCAAAATCTGGATTGCGTCAACCAATTCAGACATCCTTATCTTATCAGAAACCTGGCTAAATAAATCAGTTTCTGACAAGGACATTGCTATCAATGGGTATAATATCTTCCGGTGTGATCGCCCTCGAAAAGGTTTGAGGAGTAGCTATAAAAGCAGATTTCATGTTACCTTGTTATCCTCACTCTCCATTGTCAAACAATTTGAACTCCTTGCCTTGAAGCTTGACTTCCCCCATGGCCAATCCCTCACAATTATAGGTTGTTATCGACCTCCCTCTGCCTCATAAGAAGCTCTTGCCTCTCTTGCTTCTTACATGACTGGGTTAAATTCCAATGAACTTCTCTTGGTTGGTGATTTAAATCTTGACTGGCTGACTGCCTCGTCTGATAATCTCAAAACTGTTTGTGATTCACTGAATTTAACTCAATTGATCAACTCATCAACCCGACCCAATACTAAAAACCCATCAAAATCTTCTTTACTTGATCTTATATTAACAAACGCTCCCCATAAGTACACGGATACAGGTGCATTTGCCAATGACCTGAGTGATCATTGTACCATTGCCGCTATAAGAAACTCCAAACTTCCGAAAACAAAGCCCAATATTATATGCAAAAAGAGATGTAAAAAACTTTTGCATTACAGCTTTTATGCACGACCTAGCTGTGGTTGAGTGGTGTAGAGTTGCTCTATTTGATGATGTTGAGTTGGCTCTTGCATACTTTTATGATGAATTTCGACGTATAGTCAACAAACATGCTCCTTTTCGAAAATTTAGAGTAAAGGGCCGAAATAATCCTGGTTTTCCGCTGAGATTGGACATCTCCTCAAAGAGAGAGGCATTGCCTGGGCCTAGGGCCCGGAAAACAAAGACAAAGACAGACTGGCTCAGCTCAGAAACAAATGTACCTCCCTTATCAAGAGTGCAAAGTCTAACTTCTACTTGAATGAATCCAAAAAAAATATCAATGACCCAAAAAATTTTTGGCAAATCTTCCTCAAATCATGTGACAACTAATGACTTGCCAAACTCTTTAATCACTCAATCTGGTACACTATCTGATAAGTCGGCTATACTAAATTGCTTTAATGATCATTTTATTTCTGCTGGATCCTTGTTTGAGTCACTAAACCCTGAACTGACAAATGTTGAGCTAGCCAGTGATAACACACCAGGCTGTGAGTGGACCCAACACTAGCCATTTTTCCTAAAGTTGGCAACAGATTTTATTGCTGAGCCTCTCTCACATATTTTTAACTTAAGTCTTATAAGCAAAAACATCCCTAAAATCTGGAAGTCGGCCTTTGTTATCCCCCTGTTAAAAGGAGGTGAATCTACAAATGTAAACAACTACAGACCAATCTCTAAATTGTGTATTTTAGCTAAATTGTTCGAGAGGATCATCAGTGACCAGCTAAAGGAATTTTTAGAATCAAATAATATTTTATCCCCACTCCAATCTGGTTTTAGAAAACAGCACAGCACTATTACAGCTGCACTGAAGGTCCTAAATGATTTAATTGAGGCAATGGACAGCAAAAAATACTGTGTTGCTCTGTTTATTGATTTGTCAAAAGCTTTCGATACAGTAGATCACAACCTGCTGATACAAGCCCTACATCACATTGGTTTATCTAATCATGCTGCTGCCTGGTTTGCCAACTACTTATCAAATAAAACACAATGTGTTCAGGTGGCTGGATCTACCTCCTCCTTTTTGGACATCACCAAAGGGGTGCCTCAAGGTTCAGTGTTGGGACCCATTTTATTCTCAATTTATATAAACAATCTCTGTAACAACTTGTCAAATTCAATGTATCATCTTTATGCAGACGACACCATCGTTTATTGCTGTTCAACCTCTCTCACTCTGTTTTTACAAGTTGCTTTTAATGTTATCCAGTCTTGGGGCGGTCGGTGGGTTAAGCAGCCGCCCCATGTACAGAGGCTGCAGTCCTCGCTGCAGCTGCCCCCGGCTCGAGACCCGCACCGGCGGCCCTTTGCTGCATGTCTCCCCCCTCTCTCTGCCCCCTGCTTCCTGTCTCTCTCACACTGTCCTGTAATTAGAGACATAAAAAGCCCAAAAAAATATTTAAAAAAAAAGTTATCCAGTCTCGTTTAGATGATCGTAAACTGGTTTTAAATACAGATAAAACCAAGCTCACGGTTTTCTCTCATGCAAAGGTGCTACCACAGAACATTACAGACATTTTAACAACCAAAGGAAAACCTATAGAGCGAGTCTGGCACTACAAGTATCTGGGCTTTACCCTAGATCAGGAGCTGTCATTTAAAGCCCATAACCTGGGTTCTTCTTCAGAAACAGAACCTGTTTCTCTCTCAGGGTCAGAAAGAAATTAGTGACAGCGACCTTCCTGCCGATTCTTGACTATGGGGACGTGCTTTATTTGAATGTGTCATCCAAATGTCTCCAGTCTTTGGACACCGTCTCTCATACGGCACTGAGATCTGTCACAGGGTGGAGTCGCCTCACCCAACATTGTGAATTGTACTGGAAATCGAACTTTCCCTCTCTGAGTGCACGCAGATATGCACACTGGCTGACCTTAATTTATAAGACTCTCTTAGGTTTGACACCTTCTTATTTGTGTGTTTTATTGCAAAAAACAACCAGTTGTTTTACCTTGCGTTCCAGTTCGACCTTTGTTTTATCTGCTCCCCGGGTAAGGGCCGAATTTGGAAAAAGAGCATTCAGCTTTGGCATGGAATACTTTACAGACTGAGCAGAAACTTTCTGAACTAGTCGCACTTGGAGCATTCCGCTCTATCCTGAAAGACAGGCGGCGTCAATCCATTGAACAGTGCCTGTGTTTCAAATCCTAAATTGTTGGTTGTGCTACAGCTCCCATGTCTCTGTATGAAATCACGATTGCATCTCTATTGTTTGTTTTATTCTATCTGTCATTCTTTGTAATCTGGTTGGACACGTACTGCTGTGCTGCTGTTATGTCTCATGCTGCTGACCCGTGTTGGACAGGTCACCCTTGTGAAAGAGATCCTGATCTCAATGGGCTTTTATCTGGTTAAATAAAGGTTAAAAAAAACAAAAACAAAGAAACAGATGAAAAATGTCAGAACCAACGGTGGGAAATGAAGACGCAGACGAGGCCTCATACTGAAAGCATGTTTACCTTACAAAGAGTGAGAAACAGCAGCTACATTATGTGTCTTCTGTGTCAACCAAAACAAACGCACATTTCAGCAGAAACTCAACATCTAACTTGAGGAAACATGTAGCGCTAAGTTTCCTAAACTCGTTTTTCCCCCCATGGATAGGTGAATGTTTGTTTTTTAGGTTACATATGGGTTACATATGTTTTAAACATTTCCTAAGGCTCTTTTATTTTTTATTGAAGTTCTCAAATTTACCTGGGTTATTTTAATTTAAGCTATTTTGTAATTAATTAATTCATTTTAATTTATTTTATCAACTGGATGAACTCTAATTGGCCTAAAGATGATTATTTAGTATTTTTGTCTGTCTGATTGAATGCTTGTGTTAACAAATAAATCAGACGTTACTCAACAGTTACTCAGTACTTGAGTAGTTTTTTCACCTTTTTCACTCTTACTCTAAGTAATTATTTGGATGAATACTTTTTACTTTTACTTGAGTCATATTATTCTGAAGTAACAGTACTTTTACTTGAGTACAGTTTTTGGCTGCTCTACCCACCTCTGGCCGTGACGTTAGATAAAGATAGTGGGCCGGGCCGGAGGGGGCGGACATTATGAATGTTACGGGTGAATAAGGTCAGAGAGAAAACAGGATGCTGAGGGGACCCTGGAGGAGCTGAAGCCCAGAGGGCCTCGCTGCTCGCTGGTTTCTGTTTCTGATGGCGTCTCCAGAAGACGCTGAAACAACATTTCCTTTAAACGTTCAGATCTGACCCCCTGACCATCTTACTTTGTTTTCACTCTTAAAAATCTGCTGAAAGGCAGTTTATTCATACTGTGTAAATGATCATGTCAAGGCGATTAAAATCTAAAGTAAACAGTTTAACTCAGCCCAGCTGAACCAACTTTGAGTTTATTTCCAACAATCGTGACTCATTGAGGCTTCCTCGCCGTGCTCCCACGGCTGCTCGCGTCTTTAACCCCTGAACGCCTATCGTCACATATGTGCTACAAACCGTTTGACTCAATCAACCAGCTGAGATAGCATCTTTATTCCCATAATGCCGGTTAGTCCATATTCTACGGAAGACTATTAGGGCCAGGCATAAGAACACATATTTATATTTTGCCTGTCGTGAATAAAGTTGAAATGTCTTAATCTCCTTTAATCTCGACATGTCGACTTTATTCTCGACAGGCAAAATATAAATATTTGTTCTTATGCCTGGCCCTAATACTCTTCCGTAATATTCACTACGACCGCAAAGTGACGGATTTATTTCCTGTTGCAGATTTATATAAATAAATATGTAAAAAAAAAGGGTGAATAAAAAAACATTGTTTTTTCACTGTTATATTACTGTGTTGTTGTTATCTTATTATTGAACATTATGCCTGCCGTCGCAAATAAGCAACATACCAAAATTTCTATTTATTTTTTGTGCAAAAGTGAAATGAATAATCTCAGCATTATTTACCATCTACTTAAAGGCTAAAACACACACAAAACCTTTTTCTATATACAGCTATATAAATTCAGGCGTTAAGGGGTTAAAGACGAGGCACTTTCATCCTCTGACACCATTAAACATAAATGGGAGCAGGATTCAAATGAAAACATACCTGATGAAATGGTACGCAGTATTAAAAAGACTCCACACCTCCTCCATCTGTGCGAGGCACGGACCAATGCAGAGCAACCGGACCAAAGAGAAACTCTCAGGGAGATTCCCAGATGTAGATCCAGCTGCTCCCTATTGGACTTTGGTGTTTAAAACACTTTCTGAGGTTCTGGAAGCGTCTGTAGCCTCCTGCCCAATCACAGCTCTTTTTGGAAAACCGTCCGTTGTTTACGGTTTGAACAAACTTTCTGGCTTTCTGTACCGGGAAGGATCCCTCCATCCCTCACACTTTGGATCAGCACTTTATATCATATGAAATTGGAAGAAATAAAACACACTTAGAGGCTCAGCTGGTAAATTCAATAAGATTTGGCAACCTTTTCTGAGAAATCAGAGCTGCATGAATCAAGTTAACCGGGACAACCCGCTTAAATACTGTTCTGCATGTTCTGCATCTCTGAGGTTTTTTGGGGTTTTTTCTGTATAATTCTCTCCTTTTTATATCTCTCCGTCTTCTTTTACAACATGCTTGACATACATTGTCTTAGATTTACTCATCTATTTATCTTTTTCTTTAAATTGTTTTTTTAATTTATTTTTTTTAAAAATTGCATTTTTTAATTTATTTGAAAAAAAAATGTTTTTATTTATTTAAAAAAAAAATTTTTTTAATTATTTATTTTTTTTAAATTCACTTCATAGGGATTGGATTCTGTGTTCCTGTGTGTCTGTTCTATTGTGAAAAAAGCTTAATAAACAAAGTTAAAAAAAAAAAAAAGAACGTGAGTAACGCTCCGATGCTTCCTGATGAAGGTTTCAGTAACGGCCTTCAGCAGAGCCTCGGGTTTCCCTGCTCAGATCTGTGGAGTCATGGCTGACCCCGCAGCAGCATCTGCCACATAATTAATCTGCCCCCCCCCCCCCCCCCCCCCCCCCCCCCCGCTGCCTCGGGCCAGCTGCCAAACCTCCACCCTTACTTTACATAACTGAACATAAATCTGACTTTAGCCAGTGGCTCATTCCCATCGACAGAGCTTTCTCAGCTTTTAAACTTGGCAGCGCCTGAACCTTCGTGTTTTAACGGAGCAATAAATACAAAGAGGACAGATGTGATGAAAGAAAACAGCCTCAGCCCCGTATCACAGGGACGCTGTTATCCTGTCCAACAGAGCGTGCAGTCCATCCTCAGCTCGGTTCAGACATCTTTAACCCTGTAGCACCCACAGTTGCAGATATGCAACAAGCTTTTTATTTATTTACATTACATTATTTGATTTTTTTAAATTTACATACATTATTTACATTCATGTGTAATATTTTTTTACATTAATTGTCACAGCATCATTTTCTTGGCTCAGTGAATCACACTCTGCTTTGCGGTGCTGTTCTGGTTGGTTCTGCTCTCGTTTGGTGTGGTCTGGTTTGTCCACCTTTCACAGCGCTAATGGGAGCTCAGCTCTCCAAATTGTATTATTATGATTATTTTTTTGCATTTTTTTTAGCTTCATGTGCACATTTTTTATTTACATTACATTATTACATTTATTTATTTACATGACATTTTTTGCATTTTACTTTTTCACAACAAAGATCTGTGAAATCTGTTTGATTTGTTGTTGAATGGAAAGTTTATGATGGTTGTGTTCCGCACTTTGTATTAAGAATGTTCAATAAATGTTTATTATATACATTTTATTGTGGCAGCAGCAGTTACTGGTGAACTTTCACTATAACGATCTGCAGAGAATGACTTGGTTTTGGGAACTAAATTAATCAGGAAAGCCCACAGCTGCAAATATGCAACATGGCCTAAAATGATCAAAAATAGCCCAATTCCAAAAATATTGGTTTATTCCCACCCAAAAAGATGCAAGAAGAGCCAAAATGATTTTTCTCAATGATTATTCATATGCTGGGTGCTACAAGGTTAAATGTCAGCGTTGGTGCTGATGGAGGTGGAAAAGGTTGCAGAGCTGAGGGTGACGCCTCGAAGCCAAACTGCTGAACCGGAGTACAGCGGCGTGTTACATCACATCCCTTTTCTCAGCTGGTTTCGCTCCTCCCGTACACGCTGGCCCTGAAGGAATCTGTTGGCACGACGACGCCAGCCGCAGAGCTTCAACACACAGTTAAACTCTGAGTTCCTGATGTGTCCATCAGGCTCCTCGCTAACCCGGTTAGCACGTTAGCATCGAACTGACTAAATATAAGATAAAGAGCTAAATCTCTCTCTGAGCCCCCCCCCCGCCGCCCCTCAGTCAGTCGGTTATCATGGAAATGAGCAGCAGTTTGAACACTTAAAGACCTTCCAAAACTCAGAAGGATTAGAATAAGGGCTTGAGATGAATTTGAGTTCATTTAGCTTTTCTCAGTAATGATTATTAATTTCTTCCTAATTTTTCCAAAATAAACCCAAGGGCTTCGTCTTCAGCGCATCATGATATCGATGTGGGGCTTTACGTTGGACTCGTTGGTTCTGTAATTGTCTGTCTGGTTGATCATCGACTTGATTTGGGACTCTTGGAACATGTTTAGACCTTTTCCTCTGAATTACTCATCATGACTCGGGACTATTTTTGTCTTTTTAAGGAACCTGACTTGAATAGTCCATCTTGACGTTTGTCCTTGTCGTGGGCCTGTTTTCTAGCTCATCGCGGGACTTCTGAGCCCAGACTTTGGGCTTCACTGGGGACTTGTGGGTCCTGACATTTAAAGCTTAATGTGAGACTTGGCTTTAAAGCTGGAACCTATTTTGGGGTCTTTTCTTTTTCACTTTAGTCCTGACTTGGGCCTTGTTCAAGAAACTTGTTTTGGGACTTCTGGCCTTTGGTTTGTCATTTTACCTGCTTAGTTATTGAACTGGTAGTTATTGATCAAAGCGCTGATGCAACTATGCTGGTCTGGGTTATCACTAATCATGGGAACAAGTCCTGACTTGGGACTTGTTATAGGACTATACTTGGAACTTGTTATGAGACTACTTGGGACTTGTTCTGAGACTTTTTATGAGACTCTACTTGGGACTTGTTATGGGACTTGTTATGGGACTCTACTTGGGACTTGTTATGGGACTCTACTTGGCACATGTTATGAGACTCTACTTGGAACTTGTTATGGGACTCTACTTGGGACTTGTTATGGGACTCTATTTGGGACTTGTTATGGGACTCTACTTGGGACTTTTTATGAGACTCTACTTGGGACTTGTTATGGGACTCTACTTGGGACTTGTTATGGGACTCTATTTGGGACTTGTTATGGGACTCTACTTGGGACTTTTTATGAGACTCTACTTGGGACTTTTTATGAGACTCTACTTGGGACTTGTTATGGGACTCTACTTGGGACTTGTTATGGGACTCTACTTGGGACTTGTTATGGGACTCTACTAGGGACTTGTTATGAGACTCTATTTTTGACTTGTTATGGGACTCTACTTGGGACTCGTTATTGGACTCTATTTGTGACTTGTTATGGGACTCTACTTGGGACTTGTTATGGGACTCTATTTGTGACTTGTTATGGGACTCTACTTGGGACTTGTTATGGGACTCTATTTGTGACTTGTTATGGGACTCTACTTGGGACTTGTTATGGGACTCTATTTGTGACTTGTTATGGGACTCTACTTGGGACTTGTTATGGGACTCTATTTGGGACTTGTTATGGGACTCTACTTGGGACTTGTTATAGGACTCTATTTGGGACTTCTTATGGGACTCTATTTGGGACTTTTTATGTGACTCTACTTGGGACTTGTTATGGGACTCTACTTGGGACTTGTTATGGGACTCTATTTGGGACTTGTTATGAGACTCTACTTGGGACTTGTTATGGGACTCTATTTGGGACTTGTTATGAGACTCTACTTGGGACTTGTTATGGGACTCTACTTGGGACTTGTTATGGGACTCTACTTGGGACTTGTTATGGGACTCTACTATGGACTTGTTATGAGACTCTATTTTTGACTTGTTATGGGACTCTATTTGGGACTTGTTATGAGACTCTACTTGGGACTTGTTATGGGACTCTACTTGGGACTTGTTATGGGACTCTACTTGGGACTTGTTATGGGACTCTATTTGGGACTTGTTATGAGACTCTACTTGGGACTTGTTATGGGACTCTATTTGGGACTTGTTATGAGACTCTACTTGGGACTTGTTATGGGACTCTACTTGGGACTTGTTATGGGACTCTACTTGGGACTTGTTATGGGACTTGTTATGGGACTTGTTATGGGACTCTACTTGGGACTTGTTATGGGACTCTACTTGGGACTTGTTATGGGACTTGTTATAGGACTCTACTTGGGACTTGTTATGGGACTTTTTATGAGACTCTACTTGGCACATGTTATGAGACTCTACTTGGAACTTGTTATGGGACTCTACTTGGAACTTGTTATGGGACTCTATTTGGGACTTGTTATGGGACTCTATTTGGGACTTTTTATGTGACTCTACTTGGGACTTGTTATGGGACTCTACTTGGGACTTGTTATGGGACTCTATTTGGGACTTGTTATGAGACTCTACTTGGGACTTGTTATGGGACTCTATTTGGGACTTTTTATGGGACTCTACTAGGGACTTGTTATGAGACTCTATTTGTGACTTGTTATGGGACTCTACTTGGGACTTGTTATGGGACTCTATTTGTGACTTGTTATGGGACTCTACTTGGGACTTGTTATGGGACTCTATTTGTGACTTGTTATGGGACTCTACTTGGGACTTGTTATGGGACTCTACTTGGGACTTGTTATGGGACTCTACTTGGGACTTGTTATAGGACTCTATTTGGGACTTCTTATGGGACTCTATTTGGGACTTTTTATGTGACTCTACTTGGGACTTGTTATGGGACTCTACTTGGGACTTGTTATGGGACTCTATTTGGGACTTGTTATGAGACTCTACTTGGGACTTGTTATGGGACTTTATTTGGGACTTGTTATGAGACTCTACTTGGGACTTGTTATGGGACTCTACTTGGGACTTGTTATGGGACTCTACTTGGGACTTGTTATGGGACTCTACTAGGGACTTGTTATGAGACTCTATTTTTGACTTGTTATGGGACTTTATTTGGGACTTGTTATGAGACTCTACTTGGGACTTGTTATGGGACTCTACTTGGGACTTGTTATGGGACTCTACTTGGGACTTGTTATGGGACTCTATTTGGGACTTGTTATGAGACTCTACTTGGGACTTGTTATGGGACTCTATTTGGGACTTGTTATGAGACTCTACTTGGGACTTGTTATGGGACTCTACTTGGGACTTGTTATGGGACTCTACTTGGGACTTGTTATGAGACTTTTTATGAGACTCTACTTGGGACTTGTTATGGGACTTGTTATGGGACTCTACTTGGGACTTGTTATGGGACTTGTTATAGGACTCTACTTGGGACTTGTTATGGGACTTTTTATGAGACTCTACTTGGCACATGTTATGAGACTCTACTTGGAACTTGTTATGGGACTCTCCTTGGGACTTGTTATGGGACTCTATTTGGGACTTTTTATGTGACTCTATTTGGGACTTTTTATGTGACTCTACTTGGGACTTTTTATGGGACTCTACTTGGGACTTGTTATGGGACTCTACTTGGGACTTGTTATGGGACTCTACTTGGGACTTGTTATGGGACTCTATTTGGGACTTGTTATGAGACTCTACTTGGGACTTGTTATGGGACTCTACTTGGGACTTGTTATGGGACTCTACTAGGGACTTGTTATGAGACTCTATTTTTGACTTGTTATGGGACTCTACTTGGGACTCGTTATGGGACTCTATTTGTGACTTGTTATGGGACTCTACTTGCGACTTGTTATGGGACTCTATTTGTGACTTGTTATGGGACTCTACTTGGGACTTTTTATGGGACTCTACTTGGGACTTGTTATGGGACTCTACTTGGGACTTGTTATGGGACTCTACTTGGGACTTGTTATGGGACTCTACTTGGGACTTGTTATGGGACTCTATTTGGGACTTGTTATGGGACTCTATTTGGGACTTTTTATGTGACTCTACTTGGGACTTGTTATGGGACTCTACTTGGGACTTGTTATGGGACTCTATTTGGGACTTGTTATGAGACTCTACTTGGGACTCGTTATGGGACTCTATTTGGGACTTGTTATGGGACTCTATTTGTGACTTGTTATGGGACTCTACTTGGGACTTGTTATGGGACTCTATTTGTGACTTGTTATGGGACTCTACTTGGGACTTGTTATGGGACTCTATTTGTGACTTGTTATGGGACTCTACTTGGGACTTGTTATGGGACTCTACTTGGGACTTGTTATAGGACTCTATTTGGGACTTCTTATGGGACTCTATTTGGGACTTTTTATGTGACTCTACTTGGGACTTGTTATGGGACTCTACTTGGGACTTGTTATGGGACTCTATTTGGGACTTGTTATGAGACTCTACTTGGGACTTGTTATGGGACTCTATTTGGGACTTGTTATGAGACTCTACTTGGGACTTGTTATGGGACTCTACTTGGGACTTGTTATGGGACTCTACTTGGGACTTGTTATGGGACTCTACTAGGGACTTGTTATGAGACTCTATTTGGGACTTGTTATGGGACTCTATTTGGGACTTGTTATGAGACTCTACTTGGGACTTGTTATGGGACTCTACTTGGGACTTGTTATGGGACTCTACTTGGGACTTGTTATGGGACTCTATTTGGGACTTGTTATGAGACTCTACTTGGGACTTGTTATGGGACTCTATTTGGGACTTGTTATGAGACTCTACTTGGGACTTGTTATGGGACTCTACTTGGGACTTGTTATGGGACTCTACTTGGGACTTGTTATGGGACTTGTTATGGGACTCTACTTGGGACTTGTTATGGGACTTGTTATAGGACTCTACTTGGGACTTGTTATGGGACTTTTTATGAGACTCTACTTGGCACATGTTATGAGACTCTACTTGGAACTTGTTATGGGACTCTATTTGGGACTTGTTATGGGACTCTATTTGGGACTTTTTATGTGACTCTACTTGGGACTTGTTATGGGACTCTACTTGGGACTTGTTATGGGACTCTATTTGGGACTTGTTATGAGACTCTACTTGGGACTTGTTATGGGACTCTATTTGGGACTTTTTATGGGACTCTACTAGGGACTTGTTATGAGACTCTATTTGTGACTTGTTATGGGACTCTACTTGGGACTTGTTATGGGACTCTACTTGGGACTTGTTATGGGACTCTACTTGGGACTTGTTATAGGACTCTATTTGGGACTTCTTATGGGACTCTATTTGGGACTTTTTATGTGACTCTACTTGGGACTTGTTATGGGACTCTACTTGGGACTTGTTATGGGACTCTATTTGGGACTTGTTATGAGACTCTACTTGGGACTTGTTATGGGACTCTATTTGGGACTTGTTATGAGACTCTACTTGGGACTTGTTATGGGACTCTACTTGGGACTTGTTATGGGACTCTACTTGGGACTTGTTATGGGACTCTACTAGGGACTTGTTATGAGACTCTATTTTTGACTTGTTATGGGACTCTATTTGGGACTTGTTATGAGACTCTACTTGGGACTTGTTATGGGACTCTACTTGGGACTTGTTATGGGACTCTACTTGGGACTTGTTATGGGACTCTATTTGGGACTTGTTATGAGACTCTACTTGGGACTTGTTATGGGACTCTATTTGGGACTTGTTATGAGACTCTACTTGGGACTTGTTATGGGACTCTACTTGGGACTTGTTATGGGACTCTACTTGGGACTTGTTATGAGACTTTTTATGAGACTCTACTTGGGACTTGTTATGGGACTTGTTATGGGACTCTACTTGGGACTTGTTATGGGACTCTACTTGGGACTTGTTATGGGACTTGTTATAGGACTCTACTTGGGACTTGTTATGGGACTTTTTATGAGACTCTACTTGGCACATGTTATGAGACTCTACTTGGGACTTGTTATGGGACTCTATTTGGGACTTCTTATGGGACTCTATTTGGGACTTTTTATGTGACTCTACTTGGGACTTTTTATGAGACTCTACTTGGGACTTGTTATGGGACTCTATTTGTGACTTGTTATGGGACTCTACTTGGGACTTGTTATGGGACTCTATTTGTGACTTGTTATGGGACTCTACTTGGGACTTGTTATGGGACTCTATTTGTGACTTGTTATGGGACTCTACTTGGGACTTGTTATGGGACTCTACTTGGGACTTGTTATGGGACTCTACTTGGGACTTGTTATAGGACTCTATTTGGGACTTCTTATGGGACTCTATTTGGGACTTTTTATGTGACTCTACTTGGGACTTGTTATGGGACTCTACTTGGGACTTGTTATGGGACTCTATTTGGGACTTGTTATGAGACTCTACTTGGGACTTGTTATGGGACTCTATTTGGGACTTGTTATGAGACTCTACTTGGGACTTGTTATGGGACTCTACTTGGGACTCTACTTGGGACTTGTTATGGGACTCTACTAGGGACTTGTTATGAGACTCTATTTTTGACTTGTTATGGGACTCTATTTGGGACTTGTTATGAGACTCTACTTGGGACTTGTTATGGGACTCTACTTGGGACTTGTTATGGGACTCTACTTGGGACTTGTTATGGGACTCTATTTGGGACTTGTTATGAGACTCTACTTGGGACTTGTTATGGGACTCTATTTGGGACTTGTTATGAGACTCTACTTGGGACTTGTTATGGGACTCTACTTGGGACTTGTTATGGGACTCTACTTGGGACTTGTTATGAGACTTTTTATGAGACTCTACTTGGGACTTGTTATGGGACTTGTTATGGGACTCTACTTGGGACTTGTTATGGGACTCTACTTGGGACTTGTTATGGGACTTGTTATAGGACTCTACTTGGGACTTGTTATGGGACTTTTTATGAGACTCTACTTGGCACATGTTATGAGACTCTACTTGGGACTTGTTATGGGACTCTATTTGGGACTTCTTATGGGACTCTATTTGGGACTTTTTATGTGACTCTACTTGGGACTTTTTATGAGACTCTACTTGGGACTTGTTATGGGACTCTACTTGGGACTTGTTATGGGACTCTACTTGGGACTTGTTATGGGACTCTATTTGGGACTTGTTATGAGACTCTACTTGGGACTTGTTATGGGACTCTACTAGGGACTTGTTATGAGACTCTATTTTTGACTTGTTATGAGACTCTACTTGGGACTCGTTATGGGACTCTATTTGGGACTTGTTATGGGACTCTATTTGTGACTTGTTATGGGACTCTACTTGGGACTTGTTATGGGACTCTATTTGTGACTTGTTATGGGACTCTACTTGGGACTTGTTATGGGACTCTATTTGTGACTTGTTATGGGACTCTACTTGGGACTTGTTATGGGACTCTATTTGGGACTTCTTATGGGACTCTATTTGGGACTTTTTATGTGACTCTACTTGGGACTTGTTATGGGACTCTACTTGGGACTTGTTATGGGACTCTATTTGGGACTTGTTATGGGACTCTACTTGGGACTTGTTATGGGACTCTACTAGGGACTTGTTATGGGACTCTACTAGGGACTTGTTATGAGACTCTATTTTTGACTTGTTATGGGACTCTACTTGGGACTTGTTATGGGACTCTACTTGGGACTCTACTTGGGACTTGTTATGGGACTATTTGGGACTTGTTATGGGACTCTACTTGGGACTTGTTATGGGACTCTACTTGGGACTTGTTATGGGACTCTACTTGGGACTTGTTATGGGACTCTATTTGGGACTTGTTATGAGACTCTACTTGGGACTCGTTATGGGACTCTATTTGGGACTTGTTATGGGACTCTATTTGTGACTTGTTATGGGACTCTACTTGGGACTTGTTATGGGACTCTATTTGTGACTTGTTATGGGACTCTACTTGGGACTTGTTATGGGACTCTATTTGTGACTTGTTATGGGACTCTACTTGGGACTTGTTATGGGACTCTACTTGGGACTTGTTATAGGACTCTATTTGGGACTTCTTATGGGACTCTATTTGGGACTTTTTATGTGACTCTACTTGGGACTTGTTATGGGACTCTACTTGGGACTTGTTATGGGACTCTATTTGGGACTTGTTATGAGACTCTACTTGGGACTTGTTATGGGACTCTATTTGGGACTTGTTATGAGACTCTACTTGGGACTTGTTATGGGACTCTACTTGGGACTTGTTATGGGACTCTACTTGGGACTTGTTATGGGACTCTACTAGGGACTTGTTATGAGACTCTATTTGGGACTTGTTATGGGACTCTATTTGGGACTTGTTATGAGACTCTACTTGGGACTTGTTATGGGACTCTACTTGGGACTTGTTATGGGACTCTACTTGGGACTTGTTATGGGACTCTATTTGGGACTTGTTATGAGACTCTACTTGGGACTTGTTATGGGACTCTATTTGGGACTTGTTATGAGACTCTACTTGGGACTTGTTATGGGACTCTACTTGGGACTTGTTATGGGACTCTACTTGGGACTTGTTATGGGACTTGTTATGGGACTCTACTTGGGACTTGTTATGGGACTTGTTATAGGACTCTACTTGGGACTTGTTATGGGACTTTTTATGAGACTCTACTTGGCACATGTTATGAGACTCTACTTGGAACTTGTTATGGGACTCTATTTGGGACTTGTTATGGGACTCTATTTGGGACTTTTTATGTGACTCTACTTGGGACTTGTTATGGGACTCTACTTGGGACTTGTTATGGGACTCTATTTGGGACTTGTTATGAGACTCTACTTGGGACTTGTTATGGGACTCTATTTGGGACTTTTTATGGGACTCTACTAGGGACTTGTTATGAGACTCTATTTGTGACTTGTTATGGGACTCTACTTGGGACTTGTTATGGGACTCTACTTGGGACTTGTTATGGGACTCTACTTGGGACTTGTTATAGGACTCTATTTGGGACTTCTTATGGGACTCTATTTGGGACTTTTTATGTGACTCTACTTGGGACTTGTTATGGGACTCTACTTGGGACTTGTTATGGGACTCTATTTGGGACTTGTTATGAGACTCTACTTGGGACTTGTTATGGGACTCTATTTGGGACTTGTTATGAGACTCTACTTGGGACTTGTTATGGGACTCTACTTGGGACTTGTTATGGGACTCTACTTGGGACTTGTTATGGGACTCTACTAGGGACTTGTTATGAGACTCTATTTTTGACTTGTTATGGGACTCTATTTGGGACTTGTTATGAGACTCTACTTGGGACTTGTTATGGGACTCTACTTGGGACTTGTTATGGGACTCTACTTGGGACTTGTTATGGGACTCTATTTGGGACTTGTTATGAGACTCTACTTGGGACTTGTTATGGGACTCTATTTGGGACTTGTTATGAGACTCTACTTGGGACTTGTTATGGGACTCTACTTGGGACTTGTTATGGGACTCTACTTGGGACTTGTTATGAGACTTTTTATGAGACTCTACTTGGGACTTGTTATGGGACTTGTTATGGGACTCTACTTGGGACTTGTTATGGGACTCTACTTGGGACTTGTTATGGGACTTGTTATAGGACTCTACTTGGGACTTGTTATGGGACTTTTTATGAGACTCTACTTGGCACATGTTATGAGACTCTACTTGGGACTTGTTATGGGACTCTATTTGGGACTTCTTATGGGACTCTATTTGGGACTTTTTATGTGACTCTACTTGGGACTTTTTATGAGACTCTACTTGGGACTTGTTATGGGACTCTATTTGTGACTTGTTATGGGACTCTACTTGGGACTTGTTATGGGACTCTATTTGTGACTTGTTATGGGACTCTACTTGGGACTTGTTATGGGACTCTATTTGTGACTTGTTATGGGACTCTACTTGGGACTTGTTATGGGACTCTACTTGGGACTTGTTATGGGACTCTACTTGGGACTTGTTATAGGACTCTATTTGGGACTTCTTATGGGACTCTATTTGGGACTTTTTATGTGACTCTACTTGGGACTTGTTATGGGACTCTACTTGGGACTTGTTATGGGACTCTATTTGGGACTTGTTATGAGACTCTACTTGGGACTTGTTATGGGACTCTATTTGGGACTTGTTATGAGACTCTACTTGGGACTTGTTATGGGACTCTACTTGGGACTCTACTTGGGACTTGTTATGGGACTCTACTAGGGACTTGTTATGAGACTCTATTTTTGACTTGTTATGGGACTCTATTTGGGACTTGTTATGAGACTCTACTTGGGACTTGTTATGGGACTCTACTTGGGACTTGTTATGGGACTCTACTTGGGACTTGTTATGGGACTCTATTTGGGACTTGTTATGAGACTCTACTTGGGACTTGTTATGGGACTCTATTTGGGACTTGTTATGAGACTCTACTTGGGACTTGTTATGGGACTCTACTTGGGACTTGTTATGGGACTCTACTTGGGACTTGTTATGAGACTTTTTATGAGACTCTACTTGGGACTTGTTATGGGACTTGTTATGGGACTCTACTTGGGACTTGTTATGGGACTCTACTTGGGACTTGTTATGGGACTTGTTATAGGACTCTACTTGGGACTTGTTATGGGACTTTTTATGAGACTCTACTTGGCACATGTTATGAGACTCTACTTGGGACTTGTTATGGGACTCTATTTGGGACTTCTTATGGGACTCTATTTGGGACTTTTTATGTGACTCTACTTGGGACTTTTTATGAGACTCTACTTGGGACTTGTTATGGGACTCTACTTGGGACTTGTTATGGGACTCTACTTGGGACTTGTTATGGGACTCTATTTGGGACTTGTTATGAGACTCTACTTGGGACTTGTTATGGGACTCTACTAGGGACTTGTTATGAGACTCTATTTTTGACTTGTTATGAGACTCTACTTGGGACTCGTTATGGGACTCTATTTGGGACTTGTTATGGGACTCTATTTGTGACTTGTTATGGGACTCTACTTGGGACTTGTTATGGGACTCTATTTGTAACTTGTTATGGGACTCTACTTGGGACTTGTTATGGGACTCTATTTGTGACTTGTTATGGGACTCTACTTGGGACTTGTTATGGGACTCTATTTGGGACTTCTTATGGGACTCTATTTGGGACTTTTTATGTGACTCTACTTGGGACTTGTTATGGGACTCTACTTGGGACTTGTTATGGGACTCTATTTGGGACTTGTTATGGGACTCTACTTGGGACTTGTTATGGGACTCTACTAGGGACTTGTTATGGGACTCTACTAGGGACTTGTTATGAGACTCTATTTTTGACTTGTTATGGGACTCTACTTGGGACTTGTTATGGGACTCTACTTGGGACTCTACTTGGGACTTGTTATGGGACTATTTGGGACTTGTTATGGGACTCTACTTGGGACTTGTTATGGGACTCTACTTGGGACTTGTTATGGGACTATTTGGGACTTGTTATGGGACTCTACTTGGGACTTGTTATGGGACTCTATTTGGGACTTTTATATGTGACTCTACTTGGGACTTGTTATGGGACTCTACTAGGGACTTGTTATGAGACTCTATTTTTGACTTGTTATGGGACTCTACTTGGGACTTGTTACGGGACTCTACTTGGGACTTTTTATGGGACTCTACTAGGGACTTGTTATGGGACTCTACTAGGGACTTGTTATGAGACTCTATTTTTGACTTGTTATGGGACTCTACTTGGGACTTGTTATGGGACTCTACTTGGGACTTGTTATGGGACTATTTGGGACTTGTTATGGGACTCTACTTGGGACTTGTTATGGGACTCTACTTGGGACTTGTTATGGGACTCTACTTGGGACTTGTTATAGGACTCTATTTGGGACTTCTTATGGGACTCTATTTGGGACTTTTTATGTGACTCTACTTGGGACTTGTTATGGGACTCTACTTGGGACTTGTTATGGGACTCTATTTGGGACTTGTTATGAGACTCTACTTGGGACTTGTTATTGGACTCTATTTGGGACTTGTTATGAGACTCTACTTGGGACTTGTTATGGGACTCTACTTGGGACTTGTTATGGGACTCTACTAGGGACTTGTTATGGGACTCTACTAGGGACTTGTTATGAGACTCTATTTTTGACTTGTTATGGGACTCTACTTGGGACTTGTTATGAGACTCTATTTGTGACTTGTTATGGGACTCTACTTGGGACTTGTTATGGGACTCTATTTGTGACTTGTTATGGGACTCTACTTGGGACTTGTTATGGGACTCTATTTGTGACTTGTTATGGGACTCTACTTGGGACTTGTTATGGGACTCTACTTGGGACTTGTTATGGGACTCTACTTGGGACTTGTTATAGGACTCTATTTGGGACTTCTTATGGGACTCTATTTGGGACTTTTTATGTGACTCTACTTGGGACTTGTTATGGGACTCTACTTGGGACTTGTTATGGGACTCTATTTGGGACTTGTTATGAGACTCTACTTGGGACTTGTTATGGGACTCTATTTGGGACTTGTTATGAGACTCTACTTGGGACTTGTTATGGGACTCTACTTGGGACTTGTTATGGGACTCTACTTGGGACTTGTTATGGGACTCTACTAGGGACTTGTTATGAGACTCTATTTTTGACTTGTTATGGGACTCTATTTGGGACTTGTTATGAGACTCTACTTGGGACTTGTTATGGGACTCTACTTGGGACTTGTTATGGGACTCTACTTGGGACTTGTTATGGGACTCTATTTGGGACTTGTTATGAGACTCTACTTGGGACTTGTTATGGGACTCTATTTGGGACTTGTTATGAGACTCTACTTGGGACTTGTTATGGGACTCTACTTGGGACTTGTTATGGGACTCTACTTGGGACTTGTTATGAGACTTTTTATGAGACTCTACTTGGGACTTGTTATGGGACTTGTTATGGGACTCTACTTGGGACTTGTTATGGGACTCTACTTGGGACTTGTTATGGGACTTGTTATAGGACTCTACTTGGGACTTGTTATGGGACTTTTTATGAGACTCTACTTGGCACATGTTATGAGACTCTACTTGGGACTTGTTATGGGACTCTCCTTGGGACTTGTTATGGGACTCTATTTGGGACTTCTTATGGGACTCTATTTGGGACTTTTTATGTGACTCTACTTGGGACTTTTTATGAGACTCTACTTGGGACTTGTTATGGGACTCTACTTGGGACTTGTTATGGGACTCTACTTGGGACTTGTTATGGGACTCTACTTGGGACTTGTTATGGGACTCTATTTGGGACTTGTTATGAGACTCTACTTGGGACTTGTTATGGGACTCTACTAGGGACTTGTTATGAGACTCTATTTTTGACTTGTTATGGGACTCTACTTGGGACTCGTTATGGGACTCTATTTGTGACTTGTTATGGGACTCTACTTGGGACTAGTTATGGGACTCTATTTGTGACTTGTTATGGGACTCTAATTGGGACTTGTTATGGGACTCTATTTGTGACTTGTTATGGGACTCTACTTGGGACTTGTTATGGGACTCTATTTGTGACGTGTTATGGGACTCTACTTGGGACTTGTTATGGGACTCTATTTGGGACTTCTTATGGGACTCTATTTGGGACTTTTTATGTGACTCTACTTGGGACTTGTTATGGGACTCTACTTGGGACTTGTTATGGGACTCTATTTGGGACTTGTTATGGGACTCTACTTGGGACTTGTTATGGGACTCTACTAGGGACTTGTTATGGGACTCTACTAGGGACTTGTTATGAGACTCTATTTTTGACTTGTTATGGGACTCTACTTGGGACTTGTTATGGGACTCTACTTGGGACTTGTTATGGGACTCTACTTGGGACTTGTTATGGGACTATTTGGGACTTGTTATGGGACTCTACTTGGGACTTGTTATGGGACTCTACTTGGGACTTGTTATGGGACTATTTGGGACTTGTTATGGGACTCTACTTGGGACTTGTTATGGGACTCTATTTGGGACTTTTTATGTGACTCTACTTGGGACTTGTTATGGGACTCTACTAGGGACTTGTTATGAGACTCTATTTTTGACTTGTTATGGGACTCTACTTGGGACTTGTTATGGGACTCTACTTGGGACTTTTTATGGGACTCTACTAGGGACTTGTTATGGGACTCTACTAGGGACTTGTTATGAGACTCTATTTTTGACTTGTTATGGGACTCTACTTGGGACTTGTTATGGGACTCTACTTGGGACTTGTTATGGGACTCTACTTGGGACTTGTTATGGGACTATTTGGGACTTGTTATGGGACTCTACTTGGGACTTGTTATGGGACTCTACTTGGGACTTGTTATGGGACTCTACTTGGGACTTGTTATGGGACTCTATTTGGGACTTGTTATGAGACTCTACTTGGGACTTGTTATGGGACTCTATTTGGGACTTGTTATGAGACTCTACTTGGGACTTGTTATGGGACTCTACTTGGGACTTGTTATGGGACTCTACTAGGGACTTGTTATGGGACTCTACTAGGGACTTGTTATGAGACTCTATTTTTGACTTGTTATGGGACTCTACTTGGGACTCGTTATGGGACTCTATTTGTGACTTGTTATGGGACTCTACTTGGGACTTGTTATGGGACTCTACTTGGGACTTGTTATGGGACTCTACTTGGGACTTGTTATGGGACTCTATTTGGGACTTGTTATGGGACTCTATTTGGGACTTTTTATGGGACTCTACTTGGGACTTTTTATGAGACTCTACTTGGGACTTGTTATGGGACTCTACTTGGGACTTGCTGGTCTTGACTTTTTCCCTTTTTATTGGACTTATTGCTTATAAACCTGCAAGTTTTGTGTCTTTATTCGGGTTTGACTCCAGATTTGTTCTGCTGCTTTTTGGCCTCCAAGAACAATCATCTCATCTTGAATGTTAACAAAACAAAGGAGATGATTGTAGATTTCAGGAGAAACAGGGTCAGATCAAACCCTGTTTCCATCATGGGAGAAGAAGTGGAGGTGGTTGAGGAATATAAATACCTCGGTGTTCATGTGGACAACAGACTGGACTGGAGACACAACAGTGAAGCCATCTACAAGAAAGGACAGAGCAGACTGTACTTCTTGAGGAAGCTAAGGTCCTTCAAGGTTTGCAACAAGATGTTGCAGATCTTCTACAAGTCTGTTGTTGAGAGCGTCATTTCCTCTGGCGTCATCTGTTGGGGCAGCAGCATCAGAACCAGGGACCTAAAAAGACTCAACAACCTGATAAGGAAGGCTGGTTCTGTTCTGGGGACGACTGTGGAACCTCTGGAGACAATAATGCAAAGAAGGATTTTGCATAAAATCAAGAGAATTATGGACAACCCTGAACATCCTCTCCATGAGACTGTTATCGGAAAACAGAGTCTCTTCAGTCAAAGGCTTCTTCAGTTTGGATGCAAAACGGACCGCTACAGGAAATCTTTCCTGCCCACAGCCATCAGCATCTATAATAACTCCTTCATTTAATTGAGCTACATCAACATTTAATTTCCCTCTGGGATAAATAAAGTATTTTTGAATTTGAATGGAATTGAATTGAAGTTAATCTAGTCAGTTGCTTTTTTGTTTAATCTTGCTGATAATCCTCAACAAGAGAAGTTAAAGTGTCATGTTTGTCTTTAAAAATAGCTCATCGTGGGTGATAAATGTGCACAGAAAGTAACTTTAACTTGTTTTCCAAGTTGCATGAATTAATAAAAAAGGATTAAAATGCTGTTTGCTTCCAACCTGACGGAGATTCTGAGAACTTCTTTTTTAACAAAGTGAAATCCAACATATTTAACAACATGTTTTGTTGAATCCAAATCTAACTTCCATGGCTTTGACCTGCAGCTACAGCAGCTCATATATGAACTATCAACGCGTACTTGCACGCATGCCTGCAGAAAAGTATGTGCCTGTAAATTACTCCCATCGCTCAGGCTGCCGGCCGCGGGCCGTACATGTGACGGCAGATCCACCCGTCAGCCTGATTCCTCGAGCTTTCATTCCACATCAGAACTCTGCCAGCATCACAGATTAAGTCGTAATGCCTGGTTCCCGGCGCCAGTGTCAGAAATCAAAGGCTGCTGTCACACAAAGATAACTGGGACTCGGGTGTGGAATGGTTTGTTGGTCCTGTTAAGGGCAGGGTTCACTTAGTTAAGCAGTCTAATAGTCCACATATGTTCAAGAAAATGGGAGAAAAGTGCAGAAACAGGTGAGAAAACGTCTGAAGTAGAGCTGAGAACCTTCGTTTATCTGCACAAAAACACCTGAAGTCGCACCGAGGCTGCGGCCTGTCGCCCATTGCTATTCAATTCAATTTTATTTATATAGCGCCAAATACAACAAATGTCATCTCAAGCCACTTAGATAATAAAGTCCAATTCAAGCCAATTGGAATTCAATTAATTGTAATCATAATTATTCATAAAATAATCCAATTCGTTCATATAGAGCCAATTCAAAAACAATTTCCTAGCTAAGGAAACCAACAGATTGCACTGAAACTTTTTTTTTTTCGGTCCAATCTCCCGTCCTGAGTGTGCCTGAGGCGACTGTGGAGAGAAACAGGGCAATGATGGCAATAGAACCGTTAGCGATAGCAATAACATCCCACCCATTAATAAAGAGAAACACATAGGGGGTGTCACTCACAAAATTTCATTGTATGCTGACGATGTCCTAATTTATTTGACAGAACCGGAGTTGTCAATACCCACATTATTAGAAACATTAACCGAATACGGTGTTATCTCTGGATAGTTGGAGTGTTGTAGTGCCACTTAACACAGCTGGGACTAAAATATCGAGACATAATATACCCTTTCAATGGTGCTCTGAGAAATGAACATTTCTGGGCCTTCAGATTCCCAATGTATGTTCAAAGGCTTTTTCTCTAAACTATCTAAAACTGAAGCGGAGCTTAAAAGGTGGCTGAACCTTCCTGTCTTTGGTGGGTCGAATAAGTTGTGTTAAAATGAATGTCCTGCCGAAATGTCTCTTTCTGTTTCAGATGCTACCCACTACGGTACCTAAATACCTCTTTAAACAGCTGCATTCAGCTCTATCTGGGTTTATATGGAAGGGCAAAATTCCCAGAATAAGGTTAAAAATCCTTAAGGGAACACCTCAGGAAGGCGGACTGAAACTCTAATTACTAGGCAGCACAGTGCCGGGCGGTCTGGGTATGGAAAGATGGGTACAGATGGAACATTATGATATTAATTCCATGTGTCTTGCATCAGTCCCATATGTTCCTTCACTCAAACAACTATGCACGCTGACGACAAATCCATTCATAAAACACACTTTTAAATTGTGGTCTGATTTACGTAAAGCACTCATTACATATCATCACATTACGGTCATTCTGCAGACGCTTTTATCCAAAGCGACTTACAATCAGTGTGTTCCACATCGGTAGGCAAAAGAACTTCAGGTCACAAGAAATCATAAGTGCATTTCCTTCTAAAACCAAACACCTAAGAGCAAAACTAGTGCTAGAGTAAGTGCGGTAAGTTAGGTACCGAGACCAATGGGAAGACAATTTAGAAAACAGATCAGTGCGTAAGGAGCTGGGAAGAAGCAGGTGATGTCCTCAGAGGGCGGATCTGGGTAGTGTTTCCTGCAGAGATGGTTTGCAGTCTGCGGCCAAAGATGGGCAGCGACTCAGCTGTCCTGACATCAGTCGGGAGATCGTTCCACCATCGGGGGGCCAGAACAGAGAAAAGGGTTAGGGTTAGGTTAGGGTAGGGAAAGGGTTGTCCACTCCTCCGAAGAGGAGAGGAGGTGCACGCTCGCCACTGACTTTCGCCACAGTGCCCCTAAAATAAATTTAAATTAGGACAAACATAAAACGGATATTCCAAATTCCCTTACTTTCCCATAATTGGTTTCATCTTAGGCTTATATTTCGTATTTCTCTTTCCTTTCAACACACTATTCTTGGCAACGTTTCGACATAGTTTTGTCTTCCTCAGGCCTAGTGTGTTTCTCTGTTTCTGTTATTTTGCTTCTGTTCGCTCCGTTTTTCGTGCTACTGTCTGTGCTTCCTTTTGCTCCTATTTATATGCTTTCGGTCGCTCCGTATTTCGTGCTCCTGTTCGTACTTTCTGTTTGTGCTTCCTTCTGTTACTGTTTCTATCTCAAAATTTAGGTTTAGGCACCCCCTTTACTTTACATCCTTCCAATATCCTTAGGGTTAGGATTGGGGTTAGGGTTAGGATTGGGGTTAGGGTTAGGGTCAGGGCCAGGGTTAGGTTTAGGGCCAGGGTTGGGATAGGGATAGAAAAATTGGGGGGGGCACTGCGACTAACGGTCAGTAGGACCTGGCTGAGTTAGGGTAGGGAAAGGGTTGTCCACTCCTCCGAAGAGGAGAGGAGGTGCACGCTCGCCACTGACTTTCGCCACAGTGCCCCTAAAATAAATTTAAATTAGGACAAACATAAAACGGATATTCCAAATTCCCTTACTTTCCCATAATTGGTTTCATCTTAGGCTTATATTTCGGATTTCTCTTTCCTTTCAACACACTATTCTTGGCAACGTTTCGACATAGTTTTGTCTTCCTCAGGCCTAGTGTGTTTCTCTGTTTCTGTTATTTTGCTTCTGTTCGCTCCGTTTTTCGTGCTACTGTCTGTGCTTCCTTTTGCTCCTATTTATATGCTTTCGGTCGCTCCGTATTTCGTGCTCCTGTTCGTACTTTCTGTTTGTGCTTCCTTCTGTTACTGTTTCTATCTCAAAATTTAGGTTTAGGCACCCCCTTTACTTTACATCCTTCCAATATCCTTAGGGTTAGGTTAGGGTTAGGTTAGGGTTAGGGATAGGGTTAGGTTAGGTTAGGTTAGGGTTAGGGTAGGGTTAGGTTTTCTGTTGGAGGGACCAGAAACTGTTGGGACCAGAACCTGTTGGAGGGACCAGAACCTGTTGGAGGGACCAGAAACTGTTGGGACCAGAACCTGTTGGAGGGACCAGAACCTGTTGGAGGGACCAGAAACTGTTGGGACCAGAACCTGTTGGAGGGACCAGAACCTGTTGGGACCAGAACCTGTTGGAGGGACCAGAAACTGTTGGGACCAGAACCTGTTGGAGGGACCAGAACCTGTTGGAGGGACCAGAAACTGTTGGGACCAGAACCTGTTGGAGGGACCAGAACCTGTTGGGACCAGAACCTGTTGGAGGGACCAGAACCTGTTGGGACCAGAACCTGTTGGGACCTCGGGAACAAAGCGAGCTCACAGGTGTTCTGTGTGGAATGCGTTCAGCCTTCAGCTCAGAGTTTATCCAACAAACCGACACACACACAGGGATTACGTTGCCATGGTGATGTGAGCCCGTGGCGTTTTCCCACAGCGAGCAGCTGAACGGGACGCCGTCAGGTGACAGCTGATGGTTTGGTGCCCGAGGCCGACATTCGACTCAAGTTTACCCGAAGAAGTCAGGAGCACAAAGTAGTGAAGCAACGTTTTTATACCTTTGTTTTACTATTCCTCCCAAAGTCCAGAGTCCAGATCCAGAGTCCCGATCCAGAGTCCCGACCCAGAGTCCCAGAGTCCTGATCCAGAGTCCTGACCCAGAGTCCTAGAGTCCTGATCCAGAGTCCTGACCCAGAGACCTGATCCAGAGTCCTGACCCAGAGTCCTGACCCAGAGTCCAGATCCAGAGTCCTGACCCAGAGACCTGATCCAGAGTCCAGATCCAGAGTCCTGATCCAGAGTCCTGACCCAGAGTCCCAGAGTCCTGATCCAGAGTCCTGACCCAGAGTCCCAGAGTCCTGATCCAGAGTCCTGACCCAGAGTCCTAGAGTCCTGATCCAGAGTCCTGACCCAGAGACCTGATCCAGAGTCCTGACCCAGAGTCCTGACCCAGAGTCCAGATCCAGAGTCCTGACCCAGAGACCTGATCCAGAGTCCAGATCCAGAGTCCTGATCCAGAGTCCTGACCCAGAGTCCCAGAGTCCTGATCCAGAGTCCTGACCCAGAGTCCTAGAGTCCTGACCCAGAGTCCAGATCCAGAGTCCTGACCCAGAGACCTGATCCAGAGTCCAGATCCAGAGTCCAGATCCAGAGTCCTGACCCAGAGACCTGATCCAGAGTCCAGATCCAGAGTCCTGATCCAGAGACCTGATCCAGAGTCCAGATCCAGAGTCCAGATCCAGAGTCCAGATCCAGAGTCCAGACCCAGAGACCTGATCCAGAGTCCAGATCCAGAGTCCTGATCCAGAGTCCTGATCCAGAGTCCCAGAGACCTGATCCAGAGTCCTGACCCAGAGTCCAGATCCAGAGTCCAGATCCAGAGTCCAGATCCAGAGTCCAGATCCAGAGTCCAGATCCAGAGTCCCGACCCAAAGACCCAGAGTCCTGATCCAGGAAATATATAAAGAAATGAAGCTGATCAGGACTTTCTTCTGTAAATTTAGGAGAACGACTGCTGTCAGAAACTAATAAAATCTTTAAATCTTTAAAGTTAATATTTGCTTCTGTTCACACACAAACCAACTGTCACTCTTCGGGGTAATAAGTCCTTAAATATATAAGATATATGTAATATATCATAACTAAAAAAATGGGTTCCAATCTACTGCCCGCCCTAAAAAAAAGTTTAGTTCAGTCTCCTGTCACATATAAACTTTGAATGAGGTCTCTGTGATGTCGTATGGCTGAGTTATGAGGCCTCCAAAACAGGGCAGTTTTTGCTCGTCAAGTGCTTTTCAATCGATTTTCCCATTGAATTTTTCGCTTCTGCGATTCCCAAAATGGAGAAGACAGGTTAACGAGGCGTTGCCCCGGTAACAGGAGCAGGTGCGGGCTCCTAACGCGTCGCTACGGAGACGGAACCAGCTGCGGCTCGTCAAACTGACATGCGACACACACTATGGCTTCTTAAAATTAGACTAATTTTGACTGCACTCGACTGTCTCGAACAAACGGTCGCTGTTCGAAAAGTAAAAGTCGTATCCGAATAATAATTTAACCGTCAGCGCCCCAAGAGACGGCAGAAGCCAGCGGTGTAATTTTCATTCGGCTACTATGAGTGGCTGTTGTTTTATGGCAGTTTTAAAATAATTTTTCACATTGATTTTATGATTTTAGGCCTTTATTATGGAAATGGAGAGGCGACCTCTGGGCTCAGAGGCAATTTGTAAGAAATATGTGTGGCAGAGCTCAATGAGTGTGACTTTGGGTGAAAGAAGACAAAAATGCCTTCGTTTTGAAGTAACATTTGTCCAGATCGGGCAGATATTTTGGACATGAGAGACATTTGTTTGAGGAATTGGTGCAGTATCGAATTTATAGTGGGCAGTAGAATGGGAGAAACACCTGAGCTGAGATGTAGTCTTCCTAAAACGTAAACTGCCGTTGTGTAAAAGCTGTATAATATATCAACAAACCCTTTGGTTCAGTTAAAGCCGAGAGTCTCCTGTCACATATAAACTTTGAATGAGGTCTGTGCGATGGTTTATGGCTGAGTTATAAGGCCTCTAAAATAGGCCATTTTGGCGCTCAATTTTTTTATTTCCAATGCATTTTCCCATCCGCAATTTTCCAACTTTTTCCCATTTTGCCGGAATTCCTTTTGACTAACGAGAGCCAAAAGTCATAGCACACCATTCCCGATCGGTGCGCACGCAGCGGTGCGCTTTTTATGTCGGTCGGACCATCGCTGCCAGACTAGTAGCGCTCCGAACTTTAGGGCCAAAACGGAAAAATAAGTCTGGCAACAGAGTAATGTGTGTGTCTAATGCCTTCGGTATTGGCTCCCATAGTAAATATGACCTCATAATGTTCTCCTGACAGCTTTCATCTCAGATTATAAATCTATTGATAAAACAGCAGCTTTAACTTCTGATTTCACATATTTTCAGCCGGTTAATGAACACATTTTAAATTATTCCAAACCGCTGAAACACCATAAAAAGAAGCAGTAAAGTGCCCCCCCCCGGTGCCCCCCCCCGGTGCCCCCCGGGGCAGCTGCATTCCTGCTGTGTGGGTGTGGGTGGTGACCCCACCTCCTCACCTGCAGCACCACCCACCTGCATGCCTTTAAAAGCAGCAGCCATCCCCACTCCTCCTCACTTCTCTCCTCTCCTGCTCCTGAGAAGACAGACAGACACTCCTCTTCTACTCCATCATGACGACCATGATGTACTCACGCAGCTCCATGGGCGGCGGCGGCGGCGGCGGTCTCGGCCTGGGCGGCGGCCGAGCATCCTTCGGATCCAGCAGAGGCATGAGCTCCTTCAGCATGGCCGGGGGAGCCGGAGGCGGCGGCGTCAGGGTGTCCCAGGCCAGCCGGAGCTTCTCCGCTGGAGGCGGAGGCTTCGGATTCGGCGGCGGAGCGGGTGGAGGCGGCGGTGGAGGTTTTGGTGGAGGTTTTGGTGGAGGTGCAGGAGGCGGAGGAGGAGGAGGATTCGGTGCCGGCTTCGGGGGTGGAGCCGCAATGGACGACAGCCTGATCGGCAACGAGAAGTTCACCATGCAGAACCTGAACGACCGGCTGGCCACCTACCTCAGCAAGGTGGGCATCCTGGAGAAGGCCAACGCCGACCTGGAGCTGAAGATCCGGGAGTTTGCCGAGACCAAGATCGGCCCGTCCACCAGGGACTTCAGCGCCTTCTTCATCACCATCCAGGAGCTGCAGGGCAAGGTGAGGCCAGGGGCATCATGGGAGGCAGGGGCATTATGGGAGGCAGGGGCATCATGGGAGGCCGGGGGCATCATGGGAGGCCGGGGGCATCATGGGAGGCCGGGGGCATCATGGGAGGCAGGGGCATCATGGGAGGCCAGGGGCATCATGGGAGGCCAGGGGCATCATGGGAGGCAGGGGCATCATGGGAGGCCAGGGGCATCATGGGAGGCCGGGGGCATCATGGGAGGCCGGGGGCATCATGGGAGGCAGGGGCATCATGGGAGGCCGGGGGCATCATGGGAGGCCGGGGGCATCATGGGAGGCAGGGGCATCATGGGAGGCCGGGGGCATCATGGGAGGCCGGGGGCATCATGGGAGGCAGGGGCATCATGGGAGGCCGGGGGCATCATGGGAGGCCGGGGGTCTGTCAGTTGCTGCTGCTGCTCTTCTTTCATCAACGTTTTTAGATCTTTGTCAAAATCTATCCAAAAGGTGTCAACATAGCTCCTGTTTTTTTTAAGGTAGCGGGAAAAAAACCTTAAAAATGATGTATGGGAGATCAAAGGTGACAACATAGCTCCTGTTTTTTTTAAGAAAACAGGAATAAAAACTTAAAAAATGAAGTATGGAAAATCAAAGGTGACAACAGCTCCTGTTTTTTTAAAGAAGCAGGAAAAAACCTTAAAAAAATGATGTATGGAAGATCAAAGGTGACAATATATCCTGTTTTTTTTTAAGGTAGCAGGAAAAAAACCTTAAAAATGATGTATGGGAGATCAAAGGTGACAACATAGCTCCTGTTTTTTTTTTTTAAAGAATACAGGTAAAAAATCTTAAAAAATGAAGTATGGAAGATCAAAGGTGACAACATAGCTCCTGTTTTTTTAAAGAAGCAGGGAAAAACCTTAAAAAATGAAGTATGGAAGACTTAAAGAAATAGAAAAAAAATAAAGTTTGTGGTTCAGCAGCTGAAAAGTTGGAATATTTCTGTAAACACAGTTCAACAGAAATTAGATTTATTTTAAAAAAGCACAAGATGTTTTAAGATGGATGCAGTGAGAGGTGACCCAGAGGCCTCTGTGATTGGACGGCAGTCTCAGGTGAACCACACCTGTGATGAAATGATCCAGGTGTAAGCCATCGTCTTCCATCTTCCTTTTTCTGAAGGAACTCAAACATGATTCTCTCCGGTTTTCCTTCCATCCTCACCGTTACTTTACTTCCTGTTTTCAGATCCAGGACGCCATCATCTCCAGAGGTACCGTCATGCTGAGCATCGACAACGCCAGACTGGCTCAGGACGACTTCAGGATGAAGTGCGTGACGCCTTATCTTCCTCTTTTCTTCCATTTTCTGCCATTCTGTCAGACTTTCTGTCTTAATCAGCCGTTTCTAATTATCTTCATTTGGTTTGTTCTGAATAACTTCTGTGAATTTAAATTTAAATCAAACTAAACTCCTGGTGGTTCGAACCTTGAAATGAGCTGAAGATTCTGATTATTTTGGTTTTCTAGTCAAATCACCGTTGAGTTCAGTGTTCATTGTGAAAGCCTGTTATTAGAAGCTAAAGTGCGCCCTCTGCTGGCTGTGAGATGAACTGCAGCAGGTGGATAAACCTGATTATAACATTCAGCTGTAAAGGGAAAAATGATGTTTCCTCGTTATTAAACACAGTTTAAGTTTGTGAAACAGAACCCCAAAGACAAAGAGGAGAAGTTACTGACATTTGCTCATTTAAAAGCGGCTACAATATGATTCTACAACATGTTTAATGAATTCTTTAAAACGTTTTATTTCCAATGTTCAGAATTCTGTTTAAAGGTTTCAAATTGAAATTTCTTTCGGCAACATTTTCTTATTCTAAATCTGAGCAGAAGTAGAGTTTATGCTCATTTTGACTCGTGTTTTTAAACTTTAAGGTTTGGTTTGATCTTTATTCGACTGTGACGGTCTGTTAAAGGTTTGAGAACGAGCTGTCCATGCGTCAGTCGGTGGAGGCCGACATTGCCGGGTTGAAGATGCTGCTGGGAGAAGTGAGCGTGTCCAAGACCGACCTGAGCATGCAGATCGAAAGCCTGAAGGACGAGCTGGTGTCCATGAAGAGCAACCACGAGGAGGTAACCGGATGGGACCAGCAACAGAACATCCGGCTCTTCTTATGTGTAAAATGTGTAAAACGTCCTGACGCTCTCCTGTCCTGCAGGACCTGATGTCCATGCGCACTCAGGTGTCCGGCCAGGTGAACGTGGAGGTGGACGCTGCTCCTCAGGAAGACCTCACAAAGATCATGGAGGAGATCAGAGAACACTACGAGGCCGTCTCCGCCAAAAGCCGCAAAGAGCTGGAGGGCTGGTTCCAGTCCAAGGTAGAAACCCGACTGTGTGGTAAAGACTTTACATTAAAAGAGCCGCTGGTTTCATGTGGTTGACGACGCCGTCTTCTTGTCCTCAGTCGGAGGCCATCACGAAGGAGGTGGCGACCGCAGAGATGACCATGAAGACCACGACCACAGAGATCAAAGATGTGAAGAGCCAGCTTCAGTCCCTGGAGATCGAGCTCCAGTCCCAGCTCAGCATGGTGAGAGCAACCAGGACGGTTAAGGTGGCAGGTGGCAGGAAGCAGGTGGCAGGTAGCAGGTGGCAGGTGGCAGGTAGCATGTAGCAGGTGGCAGCTAGCACGTAGCAGGTGGGAGCTAGCACGTAGTAGGTGGGAGGTAGCAGGTAGCACGTAGCAGGTGGCAGCTAGCACGTAGCAGGTGGCAGCTAGCACGTAGCAGGTGGCAGGTGGCAGGTAGCATGTAGCAGGTGGCAGGTAGCAGGTGGCAGATGAAGGTTTATGGGTCTGTGTTCATTTTAGGAATGAAATACAGTTTATTTGGATTGGAGGCAGTTTGTGTTGTGGCCTGGGATCAGACCTCAGTGGCAGAAATGTCTGCATCATCTCGGTTTGTTGCCCGTTTCCCGTCCTCTAACTTGATCGTCTCTTCACAGAAATCGTCTCTGGAGGCCTCGCTCGCCGACGTCCAAGGCCGCTTCGCCATCCAGATGAACAGCTTCCAGATGCGGGTGAGTTGGACTCTCCCAGGGTTGTGAGTTTGAGTTTGAGCGCGTCGGCCGCTTTGAGCTTCAGCACTCAGACCAACTTTACCTGTGCAGGTGGGCAGCCTGGAGGAGCAGCTGACCGGGCTGAGGGCCGACCTGGAGCGCCAGGGCCAGGAGTACCAGATGCTGCTGGACATCAAGACCCGGCTGGAGATGGAGATCGCCGAGTACCGAAGGCTCCTGGACGGGGAGGCGTTGCAGTAAGGAGACGGTTTAATGAGCACCGATTTAATCAGAAAACAAAGAAATGATAAACCTGTAGAAGGTGGAAATATACAACATTCATTTCTGTTTTATCTGTTATTTCTGGGGCTGGGCAAGTTAACTGGTTATTATCGCGTTAACTTGTTAATTATTTAACGCCGATAAATATTTTATGGCGCATTAACGCAGGTTTTATTATTGTAAAAGTCTGTTGAATGCATCACATTCACACAGTTACAGCATAAAATAAAGATAAACTAGCAGCTAACATCACCGCTACAGGTGTGAAGCTAACGGAGCTAACCGGCGCTACTTCCTGTTTTACTGGTTTCAACATAAAAGCACGTATTTCAAAATAAATAAAAATTAAAAAAACTCCTGCATTTACAGCCAAGTTGAATTGTCTTCTCAGCGTAGTAGTTCCAGTCTAAAATATCACTTAAAGGCAAAACACACAACTGATAGCAGCAAGTCATTCAAGGAAACAGACAGTGGAGCGAGGCTTCTACATAAAAACTACAGAAAGATGCTGATGTTAAAAGTGTGTTTGCACAACAAATGTTATGGCACTTTCATTCATATGGCAGCACATTTAAAATAAAACTAAATGCTAAAAGCTATACGCTACTTTTGGATTCATTTTTGGATTCTGCGTACAAATGAGATTAATCGTGATTAATCAGGGAAATCATGTGATTAATCGCGATTAATCAGGGAAATCATGTGATTAATTAGATTAAACATTTTAATCGTTGCCCAGCCCTAGTTATTTCATGTGAAATTCATCAAACTCCACATCTTCCCTTCTTAAACTCGTGTAAAAGACACTGTTCATCGTCATCAAACAACTATTTTAGGGGGTAAACGATTCAAAGTCTCCAGGCTAATGATGAAGTTGTAGTTTAAATCAGGTGGAGTAATGTTTTATCTTTTATAAGTTTAGAATAGATTTTTTCTTTAGGTTTATGACCCAGAAAAAAATATTCATTCTGCATAAAAAAGAGAAAAATACATTTGAATCTGAGACGTTAGAGTCTTAGATAGATAAGTATTTTATTCATCCCAATTTGGGAATTTGTTGTGTTGCAGCTGCATACAGTGAAAGATATTTAAACAATTAAAGTAAAAACAAGCAAATAGAATAAAATAAAATAAAATAAATATAAAATAAAATAAAAAGTGAATAAACATTAGCTATTTTTATTTTATATTTATTTCATTTTATTCTATTCCATTTGCTTCGCGTCTTCAAACGCATCCTAGCTTGCTAACTTCATCACATCACAGAGGTTTCAGCTGCTTGTTTCTTTTCTCTTGCAGGTCTTCTTCCTCCTTGAGTTCTTCTTCTGCGCTTTCTTCTTCTGCGACTTCTTCATCGGTCACCACCACCAAAACGGTGATCACCACGGAGGTCATCGACGGCTCCACCGTCCTGCAGTGACGCGGCTGTCTGACCGGGGGCGGAGTCACATTTCAACCTATCGTCTTTCTGCATGCTGGAACAAAGCCAAGTTACCTCCGAACGATGAGGAGTGTTTTTTTCTTCCTTTTAGCTTCGTCTCTCTACAGATGTTTTCTGCTGCAGATCAAAGCGCAGCCAGTTTAAAGGGAAACTTTATCAAAAGTCTGGGTTTCTGCTGGGAAAATGTCTGTCTTCAACAAATAAAACCCAACTAAACTCACCAAACAGTGTCTCTGTGTTCTCTATTTCTGGTTGAAACAACTCACTCCTGACATCAGATTCAGTTATTGCTGCAGCTGTGAAATTAATCAACATAAATTAAGTTAACCCTCCTGTTGTCCTGCGGTTCAAAAGTGACCCACGACCATGTTTAGCTGCAGAAAAAATACCTTAAACTATCTTTTTATAACTTTCCCTAAAGGGACCCCATCATTAGAAAAAGTCACACTTTATTTTTGTTCATGTTTCCATGTGGGCTGTACACCACTAGGGTACAAAGATTGTCTTATGGGTCATTTTTGACCCGTGAATTATAAAAACATTTAAACAGCAGAAAAAAGTTCACTGTTTTTTTCCCTTTCAATATAATTAATTCAGAAGTAATTACTTCACATTTATATAATAGCAATAATAAACCTTTATTATGTAAAAGAAAACTGAGAAAACAAGAAAACTGTTGGTCCAACTGACCAAAAAAAAAGTGTAATCCTGAAAACTGCTGATTGTCTTTTTGTATTGTGTAACAAAAAATACATGAAAAAAAATGTATTGAATTGAGTTGAATAGATAAATAACAGGTGGTTTCATCATATAAAAATAGATTTTGGATTTAAAATTCAGTTAAGTTGCTTTATTTTGGGACTTTGGTAGGGCGGCTCATTTCTGACCCGTAGGACAAAGGGAGGAAACACAATGTTAAGACAAACAAAGGGTTAAAAAACTTTCAGCTCCAAACTGAATTTGAGCAGCTGGAGAGAAAAATCATCCTAAAACTTTTGTGAAAATATAACAAATATGAATAAAATTTACCGATATTTTAAAACATCTGAGAATAAACATGTTATGATATATATGAATATTTCTTAAAATTGCCAAAATCTAAATGATTGTAGTAATTCTAAGTGTAGGTTTGATCAATATATATTATTTGGTTATTTGCTCCTTATCTTTAATATTCTTTATTCAAACTGATTGGTCATCAGTCTGAGAATCATCCACATGTAAAATTAATAGTTGTATTTCTGCTGCTCACCATCTAAAGATGTTCAAACACGTTTTAAAGGTTTCGTTTGTTGAGCATAATTTATATCCGAGTGTCTTGTGGATTTTTATTGGCACAAAATAACTGAATTACTGCTTTTCTGGCCTAAAACAATGTAAAACTGACCATGAAAAAGCTCTTTGTATCCATGAGGACAGTCAGTCCCCACAGTGACGAAGGTCCTCACGGGTAGTGACCCAGTCGTCCTGGTGTCCCCACTATGTGTGCTGAACATGAACACACACACACACACACACACACACACACACACACACACACACTGATCTGCTGGTCCAGATCAGTGGAGCCGTATAGTTCCAACCTGAACCACGATGAACTGTTTACCTGCAGCGCCCCCAACAAGTCAGTTTTTACCTCTGAAAACTTTGTGCTTTATTTTTTATTGTTTTAAACATGAAACACAGGCAAACATTTATCATCACACCAGTTTCAGAGTCCTGAACTTTAACATCCATTAATAAACCCTAAAAGTTCTCCGTCTCTTAAAGTCAAACTGGGAATAATCCAAGGCTGTGTTCGAAACCGCCTACTACATTCTACATACTGCATACTGCATACTTCCATACTACATACTACATACTGTATACTGCATACTACATACTGCATACTGCATACTGAATACTACGTACTACATACTGCCATACTGCATACTTCCATACTACTTACTACATACTGATCGATCAGACAGTATGCAGAGCGTTTACCCACAATGCATTTCGCTCCTGCCCGAGCTGAAATCAGCCGGCCTGAAGCTGATTTCCCTTAAGCTCTAAACTCTGTAAACTTTAGCAACATTTGAAACATTTTCAGGTGAGAAAGTAGTCGTTTAGATCCCCAACGTGTTGAAAACCTGACAAAATACCGGCTGTTTACAATTTTGTTCCCACGAATTTGGCGCTGCTAAAGCTAGCCGCAGTGAGCTAACGCACTTCCTGTTATTTTCACAAAATAAAATACCCGTTGCCTTTTATCATAGGGAAAGCCATTACCATACAATTGGTGCTTTTGTTTTGAAAACAGGAAGTGAACCTACCCTCGTTGTAGCTAGCTTGAAACTGCCGTTTTGACAGGAAATGACGATCGGCGACGTCACGTTACGTTGCATCTTGGGTAGTTTGAGTATGAGTAGTAACCTCATGATGCATGATGCAACATTTCAGAGAATCTAGTATGCATCCGGGAACTAAAAAAAAGTTAAAGTTAGTAGGAGTAGTAGGAGTAGTAGGCGGTTTCGAACACAGCCCAAGACATTCTCTGGTGACATCATCAGGTCGGCTGGCAGTTTTAAGTTGCTTCGAGTTGGTTTTTACCACCGAAAACTCAAAGAGAAATTCAGCTGTTCCATTATATGCATTTCTTTAACCATTTCGGTCCACTCAGCAGTCGTGTGAAGCTCTTTATTCAGCCGCTTCCTGCTTTGTTTGCTCCCCGTTAGTCAGGCTTCAAACTAATCTATTTTACAATGTTCGTCCATTAGGGGGCGACATTGTCCAACAACGTCCAAACTCTGGGTTTCTGTGTTGTAACCGCTCCGTTTTTGGTGCCATGACATACCTTAAAGTATTCTTCCCTCACCTGAGGTGCTGAAGGTAGTTCATACGTTTCACCCGTCATCCTCTGAGAGAGATTCTTTTTCCCACCTCATTTCTATGATGTGTGGAGTCCCCTTTCAGGCTGTAAAACTGAGTAAATCCGGTAGAATCAGATCATTTTTAGCCGTTGGAATGTCTTTAAATGACCAAATACCTACAGGAGCTGCAGTCCAAGCAGAAAGTTTATTCAAATGTCTTCTAAGGAAAGTTTTCTCTCCCATTTTCAACTCGAGTAAGGACGGTAGTTTGATTGAGCTTTTATTTGGGTAAGGCTCATGAGAACATCACCTGCCTATCAGCACAAAGGGTGGTGCTAATGTTTCTCTCTTTTTTTTTTAAAATCACTGTCTTTTTATTAAGTTTTTTTTCCTTTTATGCATACAGTTTGTGAATACAAAGTGTTTATCTGGCAGAGACATAAAATAATATACAAAAAAATGAATCCCTACAAAGTAATCCCATTCAGCCCACCCAGGTCACTGCCCAGTAGGTCCACGCACTACATTCCCTGACAGAAACAGAGCACATTTTTATAAAATAAATTAATCTAGAGGATTATTTTATATTTTTAAATTAGTTAACAAAGTGCCCCCATGTTTTTTTTAAATTTACCAGTTGAGTGTTGAAGAGAGCATCTAATTCTTTCCAATTTCAAACACGACATAAGGTCACATAACCACTGCCTGTGAGTTGGAGGAGCAGCACCCCTCCACCTGGTCAGAACTGTACGCCTCGCTAACAATGAGCAGAATGCCAGAGCCTGTCTTTTAGAGGCTGGTAAAGGAAACCCCTCATCACTGAAGCCAAAAAGAGCCAAGAGAGGGCCAGGTGTTACTGCGACTCCGGCCAACATCGTACGGAAAACATCTGTCCAGAACTGACCCAGAGCGGGGCAGAACCAGGACATATCAACCAATGTGGCTACGGCAGTTTTGCTTTTGTCGCAGTATGGGGTGATTTCTGGATAGAAACGAGATAGTTTGCTTTTGGAGAGATGGGCTCTATGTACTATTTTAAACTGAATGAGACAATGGCGCGCACACAGAGATGATGTATTCACCAGTTTAAGTATAGAGGCCCATGTCTCATCCAGTATAGTCGTATTCAGGTCTCCTTCCCATGAAGTTTTAAGTTTAGGTGAGGTCAACATTTTATTATAAAGCCACAAAACCATCCCTTTACGAGTCGGGTTCAATAATAGGATGGTTTCCAACAGTGTACACTCTGGTAGGGAAACTGAGCCTGAAAAGTGAGACCGAATAAAGTTTCTGGCTTGCAAATATCTAAAAAAATGTGATTTAGGTAAACCATATTTGTTGCTAAGTTCCTCAAAGGATGCCAAATTCTTCTCTATGAAAAGGTCCTTAAAATGAATAAGCCCCCTCCTGCTAATGTTTTGGGTTGACTCCCGTTTATTTCCAGCGGCAGGAGAAGACTGTAAAGATGTTAAACATCTGATCACCAAACCTATCACCTTAATGTCAAACACAGATGTTCAAATCCAGCTGAATGGAAAGCCTTTTCAGCGTCTTCGTCCATCAGGTCTGGGACCTTGTTCTCTGCAGCAGTGGTTCCAAAACGTGATTTTGTGACATCCACACGTTATTATTGCAATATACAACTACAAAAAAAATACTTTATTTTATTTTACTATATCAGTACTTTGTTTGCACTCATTTCATAATACAGAGGAAAACTCTACACCTAAAAATAATTATTTAAAAAGAAATCCTCAGAGAACCAGGTGGGAATTATGAGACTGTGACACATCAAAGGCTGAAGGACATTAAAACAGAGAAAAGGGGGAAATGGAGCGCTTTCTGGTGCGGAGCAAACCACCAACCACCAGTACAGAGACTGCCGACAACCCACCACCGAAAGAAAAGAGGAAAAAAACTGTCAGCTGACAGTATCATGAAAGTTACCCGTCTTATGGCTTCAGTTGGACCGAGTGCGTCCTGTCGGGAGAAGTTAGCTAATGCTAACTTAACTCTTAGTGAGCTAATGCTAACTTAACTCTTAGAATAGAATAAAAATAGAATAGAAAAATACTTTATTTATCCCCCAATGGGGGAAATTCAAATTCGTCAAGTAGCTCAACATTTTTTTTAAATATTTACAATGATTGAATTAACAACAATAAAAATACTACTACTAACTAAATAATAATAAATGACTAAAGTGAGCTAATGCCAACTTAACTCTTAGTGAGCTAATGCCAACTTAACTCTTAGTGAGCTAATGCCAACTTAACTCTTAGTGAGCTAATGCTAACATAACTCTTAGTGAGCTAATGCTAACATAACTCTTAGTGAGCTAATGCTAACTCAACTCTTAGTGAGCTAATGCTAACTCAACTCTTAGTGAGCTAATGCTAACTCAACTCTTAGTGAGCTAATGCTAACTCAACTCTTAGTGAGCTAATGCTAACTCAACTCTTAGAATAGAATAGAAATAGAATAGAAAAATACTTTATTTATCCCCCAATGGGGGAAATTCAAATTCGTCAAGTAGCTCAACATTTTTTTTAAATATTTACAATGATTGAATTAACAACAATAAAAATACTACTACTAACTAAATAATAATAAATGACTAAAGTGAGCTAATGCCAACTCAACTCTTAGTGAGCTAATGCTAACTCAACTCTTAGTGAGCTAATGCTAACTCAACTCTTAGTGAGCTAATGCTGTTGAACTTGTGAGTGGACCCTCTGCTCGGTGCCACCATGATTAAAGGAATCTGCGCCCCGACAGGCGTGTGTATCTCACTCATTTGTAAGAAGGCAAAATATTTACAATAGCACGTTTCAATGCTGAAATGTTGCATTGATAATTTGTAGTTTAGGACCATGGACAGTTCTCTGTGCTGAATTTAAACCCGTCTGGTTTAAATGAATGTGTTCCTGCTTTGATGAAGCCTAATTTGATAAAGTTTTTAAAATATTTCGTTAATAAATATTTCATGTGTAACATAGTTGTCTTGACATTTACAGATATTTGACATATGAGTGATAACACCTGTTATAAGGGCTATTTTGCACAAAACGTTTGGGAACCACTGCTCTGCAGGTTACAGGTGAATACGGGCACGTAAACGGGTCTGATGAGCTACATTCTGTCTTCTGTTTCAGTTATTCCTGAGATCAGCTTCCAAACTAATCTGAGCAGCATCTCATTGGTCTGAAGGTCTGAACGTGATTTATTGATGCGTCAGTGAGATGTTGATGAATTCTCCATGCTAGCATCTTTTGGGCTTTAGTTCCATTCTTGTAAAAACTTTGCTAAAGGAATCTAAATTTCTTCGTTTTGTTTTGTATCCACGATCTGCCCCAAGGTTTCAGTTTCTCCTCCAGCTTACCTCTCGTGGTCCCAGAGTCCCGTTATTCTTGTGCTTCGTACACTCGTTGACATTGAAGGCTGGTATTGAGCCTCCATATGGTCTCTTTGGGTCTGTTTTTTTTATTATTTTTTGGGGCTTTTATGCCTTTAATCAGGACAGTTGAAGAGAGACAGGAAGTGGGGGCAGAGAGAGGGGGAAAGACATGCAGCAAAGGGCCGTCTGAACTGTAGCCTCTTGTACATGGGGCGCCTGCTTAACCCACTACGCCACGGACCACCCCATGGGTTTGTTATCTACATGTAATGTTAAATGCCTTTATCCTGTTACACTTTGTGGTCCTGTGTCTGAATTACAGATAAAAGATGTCCAGGACTAAATGTATTCACACAGCAGCTAGCTAACTGGCTAACCCAGTGTGCTAAATGTAAACATCTGATCTGTGGTGTTAAAGTTTAAATCTAAATGTATTCACACAGCAGCTAGCTAACTGGCTAACCCAGTGTGCTAAATGTAAACATCTGATCTGTAGTGTTAAAGTTTAAATCTAAATGTATTCACACATCAGCTAGCTAACTGGCTAACCCAGTGTGCTAAATGTAAACATCTGATCTGTAGTGTTAAAGTTTAAATCTAAATGTATTCACACATCAGCTAGCTAACTGGCTAACCCAGTGTGCTAAATGTAAGCTCGTCACGGTGCTAGCTCGCTCAAACATGATGCTGTTCCTCAGTTTTCTGTAACCAAACAAAAAAACATCAGTTGTAAAACTTACTTTCAGCTAATCATCTTCATTTCTGTGTATTAATGTTTATTAAACGTTTTTTGTCTTCTTATTTCTACAGAAAAACACCTCGTTCACGAGTGGGCCGGTTCTGTTCTTCCAGGCTAACTGCTCACGGACGGGTTCTGTTCTTCCAGGCTAACTGCTGATGGACGGGTTCTGTTCTTCCAGGCTAACTGCTCACGGACGGGTTCTGTTCTTCCAGGCTAACTGCTGATGGACGGGTTCTGTTCTTCCAGGCTAACTGCTCACGGACGGGTTCTGTTCTTCCAGGCTAACTGCTGATGGACCGGTTCTGTTCTTCCAGGCTAACTGCTCACGGACGGGTTCTGTTCTTCCAGGCTAACTGCTCACGGACGGGTTCTGTTCTTCCAGGCTAACTGCTCACGGACGGGTTCTGTTCTTCCAGGCTAACTGCTCACGGACGGGTTCTGTTCTTCCAGGCTAACTGCTCACGGACGGGTTCTGTTCTTCCAGGCTAACTGCTCACGGACGGTTTCTGTTCTTCCAGGCTAACTGCTCACGGACCGGTTCTGTTCTTCCAGGCTAACTGCTCACGGACGGGTTCTGTTCTTCCAGGCTAACTGCTCACGGACGGGTTCTGTTCTTCCAGGCTAACTGCTCACGGACGGGTTCTGTTCTTCCAGGCTAACTGCTCACGGACCGGTTCTGTTCTTCCAGGCTAACTGCTCACAGACGGGTTCTGTTCTTCCAGGCTAACTGCTCACGGACCGGTTCTGTTCTTCCAGGCTAACTGCTCACAGACGGGTTCTGTTCTTCCAGGCTAACTGCTCACGGACCGGTTCTGTTCTTCCAGACGGGTTCCGGGTTGTTTCCGGTCCCCGGACACATTTCCTGATAAAAAAAACAAAGATCCAACACAAACAGAACAGAAAAACCCAAAAACCCGGACGTGTCAGTTTCTTTAATAACTTCTCCAGTACAAGATGCTGCATCACTTTGTCTTTTATTACATTTTATAGGAATGACATAATCAATAGATTTGTACACAGTGAGCGATCTGGGTTGGGGGGGTGGGTTAGGGTGGGGGGGCACGGGGGGAGTTGGGTTCCTTTGTGCTGGGTTTGGTCCTTCGGAGCCCAACGAACGGTTTCCATCTGCTACGGAACTAAAAGGAACGCCTGATTATCATCTGCTGTGTCCGACCGACCGGAGCGCCTAACAGTCTGCGAGTACTCACCAGTACTCACCAGTACTCACCAGTACTCACCAGTACTCACCAGTACTCAAGTACTTAGAAAACAGAGGTACCTGAAGCTGGACCCGTTCACCGGAACCGATCGGAGGATTTAACAAATCGTTTTAACGGTTTTATCGTCTCTACCGGCGAAGTGGCGATCCCCACCGGTACGACGAGGGGGGGGGAAGGGGGGGTCTACGTCATCGGAGCCGCGAACCGGGCGGACGCCTTCGGTGAAACCGGGTCGACGTCGGTGAGGAGCTGCTGGTCGGTTCAGTAAAAAACAGGAAGTAGAAAAAGTTGGTCACGGAAACATTTGTGCTTGTGTATCATAAGTACTCCAAAAATAAGTCCTGGTTCTGGTTCTGGACCGCACCGGGTCCGGTTCTGGGATGACCTCCGGCCCCCCGCAGACGCACACGTTTACGACGCACACACACGGACGCTTGCATAAGTCAGCCGGTTCATTCTGCCCACAGATCGGATGTAAAAGAGCACAAAAGGTATGAAAATGTAAGAAAACTCATAAAGAAAACTTTGATATAGTATTTATAAAAAAGAGGAATAATACTTTGTTTCTCCGGGAGGTTAAAGGGGTCGGCGGCAGCGGCGGCCCTTAGCTGCTGTCGCTGCCCACGGCGCTGCTGCCGCCGTCGCTGCTGGTGCTCGCCGTGTCCGTCCGCTCGCGCTTGTGGATCAGCTCGTGCGCCTTGAGGTGGCCCGACTGGCTGAAAGTCTTGGCGCAGCGCGGGCAGGCGTACGGCCGCTCGCCCGTGTGGATCTGCTGGTGCGCCTTCAGGTGGCCAAGGCGGCCGAAGCTCTTGCCGCACTGCGTGCAGCCGAACGGCCGCTCGCCCGAGTGGATCTTCTCGTGGGTCTTCAGGACGCCCGAGTTGCTGAAAGTCTTGCCGCACTGCGAGCAGGTGAAGGGCTTCTCGCCGGTGTGGATCTGGATGTGGTTGCGGTAGCTCGTCTCCTTGGAGAAGCTCTTGCCGCAGTGCTGGCAGCAGAACGGGCGCTCGCCCGTGTGGCTCAGCTGGTGCGCCTTCAGCTCCTTGGATTGGCCGAAGCTCTTGCCGCAGGTGGCGCAGATGAAGGGGCGCTCGCCGGTGTGCAGCCGTTGGTGCGAGCGCAGGTCGTCGGCCTTGGTGAAGCCCTTGGGGCAGTGGGCGCACACGTAGGGCTTCTGGCCCGTGTGGATCAGCTGGTGGCGCTTCAGGTTGCCGGCCTGGCCGAAGCTCTTGCCGCACTGCGAGCAGGTGTAGGGCCGCTCGCCGGTGTGGATGCGCTGGTGCGTCTTCAGGTTCCCCAGCGTGCTGAAGTTCTTGCCGCACTGCGTGCAGGAGAACGGCTTCTCGCCCTGCATGTTGCGCGGCTTCCTCACCGTCGGGTTCTGAGTTTTGGTCGTGATGATGAGGCCGCCGCCCGCCGCCGCCTCCCCGGAGGCCTTGCCCTCCTCGGCGGCCTGCAGCTCGTACAGCGCCCCCCCGAACTCGGGGTCCCCCTTGGCCATGCCGTCCATCAGCAGGCCGTCGGGCCGCAGCTTGTTGAGCTCCGTGCGCAGCTCGGCCATGTGGATGGACTCCAGGCCGTTGTGCTGCAGGTGGGCCGACATGGCGTGGGAGTCGGGGTACTCGGACTTGAGCGCGCTCAGCCCGGTGGTGTAGTAGCACTGCAGGTCCACGTGGTGGTCCGACTTGATGTACTCCAGAGTGTCCGTGACCTGCAACGAGAAAACAGCCGCCGTCGTTTCTGAGAACGCTTCAGTGGGTCGGACCGGAGGTCCGAGTACAGTCCCTGCTTCATATCGAGAGGAAGCCAGGATACATACATACATACGCTGCTACATGCTAACCGCTAGTTAGCCACAGAAACACAGAGGCTACGCTGCTACATGCTAACCGCTAGTTAGCCACAGAAACACAGAGGCTACGCTGCTACATGCTAACCGCTAGTTAGCCACAGAAACACAGAGGCTACGCTGCTACATGCTAACCGCTAGTTAGCCACAGAAACACAGAGGCTACGCTGCTACATGCTAACCGCTAGTTAGCCACAGAAACACAGAGGCTACGCTGCTACATGCTAACCGCTAGTTAGCCACAGAAACACAGAGGTTACGCTGCTACATGCTAACAACTAGTTAGCCACAGAAACTACACTGCTACATGCTAACAACTAGTTAGCCACAGAAACACAGAGGCTACACTGCTACATGCTAACAACTAGTTAGCCACAGAAACACAGAAGCTACACTGCTACATGCTAACAACTAGTTAGCCACAGAAACACAGAGGCTACGCTGCTACATGCTAAATGCTAGTTAGCACAGGAACAGGATGGACACGTTACTGTTTGCCAAAAAGTCCTTAAAGGGATAGTTCGCCTGAACTGAGCCTGAACTGAGCCTGAACTGAGCCTGAACTGAGCCTGAACTGAGCCTGAACTGAGCCTGAACTGAGCCTGAACTGAGCCTGAATGTAGGGATAACAAAGAGATACGGGACTCTAAAAGGACGGCAGATCAACAGCAGAAATAAGTTTCTTAGCCCCAGGGGCCATGACGACACAAAGTGACGCTAACAGTTACTACATGGAGAACTGAAAAGGCCATAATCTGAAATAAATAAATGACTAAATAAATAAGTTTATATGATGATATAAGTAACTGAAATTCAATTTAAAAAAAACATTTGTGCAAAAATAATTCAATAGAATTTAATTCTGCTTTAATTTCAACTTGTTTTACCGTTTGTTTACTTTGTTGCTCAAATTTAAATTTTATTTGTATTTAACCTAAACTTCTGTGATACTTTCCATCATGTTGATCCATTTATTTCAGCCAAATGATTTATTTCTTCATTTTATTTTGACTTCAAAAGTCTATCTTTATAATCTATATAATTTACAGATATTTCTCTGTTTATACATTTCTGCTTTAATGTGCAAAAGAAAACAAATTACAAAAATCTAAAGTAAAAAAATTAATCGTGAAATAAAAATAAAGAAATAAAAAATTTGGAGGTAATAAATAGATCATTACAGCGTTGTGGAAAGTTTAAATGAAATGAAATTAAAAACTGAGCAGCAGAGTAAATAAATAACTTTAGGAGTGTTTATTTAACATTTTATTAAATTACTTTCACGTAATTTATCTTCCTATATTTATCTAAATGTTTGCAGCTTCAGTGCTCCATAGCTTTATGTCACATGATCAGACGGCTAAATGATTCCAGCTGTGATGATGCAGCTGGATGCAAACAGAACTCCTGGTTCTGGTTCCGTTACCTGGGAGATGTAGTCGAACACAGAGCTGGGCTCGTAGTGCGACTTGTAGTCCAGCTCGCCGACGTCGCTGTGGTGAAATGGGCCCAGGTGGTGGTTGCCGTGGTGACCGTGATGCTCCGACTTGATGTAGTCGAGGCCGCTGATCTCCATCTTGATCTGCTCGTGGCCCAGCTCGGCGGTGGACAGCGGCTGGATCTCCGACAGGTCGACGGTCCGGATGGGCTCCAGGTCGCCGTCCTCCGGCTCGCTCTTCACGCACGGCAGCATCACCAGCGGCTCGGCGACCTCCGCCGCCAGCGAGCTGAGCGTGGGCGTGGGGCAGTCCGAGGAGAGGAGGGCCAGGGTGGGCGCCGGCACCGAGCCGGCGGGGTCCAGCGGCGGGGGAGGGGAGCTGCACTCCGGTGGCAGGCCGAGGCTCAGGCACTCGGCCTCCAAGTCCGTCATGGTGAGGGGCGGAGCTAATCCTCCTCACCACACTCCGTTTCTACGCCTCAAGTATCGCTGAGGTTACAACAGCCACCTTCTTCCTCTCCTCCTCCTCTCCTCCTCCTCTCCTCCTCCTCTCTTCCTCCTCCACTCCTTCTCAGCGCCTCCCCCGGTTCCTGAGAGCCTCCGCCGGGAATCCAACGGCGCCGGTGAGGTCAGCAGCCACACCTGACCAGGACCAGCCTGCACACACAACAGATGAGTCACATGACGACCAGCTGATCACATTCAAACCCCCCCCCACGGTCCCCAAACACCAACATGGCGCCGAGTTCATTTAGCCGAAACATCGTCATCAAATCGTGGTTCCTGTGGATCAACCAATCCACCGATAGCTCACTGATCAGTTAGCACTGATGCTAACGTTATATGGTCACTTCCTGACCGAAACCCGGGTTCTGAGGACCGATGAACAAGTCTACCGGGTCAAGGCCAAAGTTTCTGTATGAAGTGATCATGAATCTTTTTTTTTTTTTTACAGAGAAGTGCTGATTAGACAGTAAAAACACATAAAACTACACCAGAGAAACATAGACACGAAATGATAACAAAGAGACACAAAATGACAGCAAAGAGACACAAAATGACCACAAAGAGACACAAAATGACCACAAAGAGACACAAAATGACCACAAAGAGACACGAAATGACAGCAAAGAGACACGAAATGAAAGCATAGAGAGATGCTAAATGACAGCAAAGAGACACGAAATGACAGCAAAGAGACACGAAATGACAGCAAAGAGACACGAAATGACAGCAAAGAGACACGAAATGGCAGCAAAGAGACACGAAATGACAGCAAAGAGACACGAAATGACAGCAAAGAGACACGAAATGACAGCAAAGAAACACGAAATGACAGAAAAGAGACACGAAATGACAGCAAAGAGACACAAAATGACAGCAAAGAGGCACGAAATGAAAGCAGACACGAAATGACAGCAAAGAGTCACGAAATGACAGCAAAGAGGCACGAAATGAAAGCAGACACGAAATGACAGCAAAGAGACACGAAATGACAGCAAAGAGACACGAAATGACAGCAAAGAGACACAAAATGACCGCAAAGAGTCACGAAATGACAGCAAAGAGGCACGAAATGAAAGCACAGACACGAAATGACAGCAAAGAGACACGAAATGACAGCAAAGAGGCACGAAATGACAGGAAAGAGACACGAAATGACAGCAAAGAGACACAAAATGACCAAAAAGAGACACGAAATGCTGACAGCAAAGAGACACGAAATAACCGCAAAGAGACACGAAATGACAGCAAAGAGACACAAAATGACAGCAAAGAGAGACAAAATGCTGACAGCAAAGACACACGAAATGACCGCAAAGAGAGACAAAATGCTGACAGCAAAGAGACACGAAATGACCGCAAAGAGACACGAAATAATCGCAAAGAGACACGAAATGACAGCAAAGAGACACAAAATGACAGCAAAGAGACACGAAATGACAGCAAAGAGTAACGAAATGACAGCAAAGAGACACGAAATGAAAGCAGAGACACGAAATGACAGCAAAGAGACACAAAATGACAGCAAAGAGACACGAAATAACCACAAAGACACGAAATGACAGCAAAGAAACACATGACAGCAAAGTAACACGAAATGACCGCAGAGACACGAAATGACCGCAAAGAAACACATGACAGCAAAGTAACACGAAATGACCGCACAGAGACACGAAATGACAGCACAGAGACACTAAATGACAGCAAAGAGACACGAAATGACAGCAAAGTAACACGAAATGACAGCAGAGAGACACGAAATGGCAGCAAAGAGACACGAAATGACCACAGAGACACGAAATGACAGCAAAGAGACACGAAATGACAGCCAAGAGACACGAAATGACAGCAAAGAGACACGAAATGACAGCAAAGAGATACGAAATGACAGCAAAGAGACACGAAATGACCGCAGAGAGACACAAAATGACAGCAAAGAGACACGAAATGACCGCAAACAGACACGAAATGACAGCAAAGAGACACAAAATGACAGCAAACAGACACGAAATGACAGCAAAGAGACACAAAATGACAGCAAAGAGACACGAAATGACCGCAAAGAAACACAAAATGACAGCAAAGAGACACGAAATGACAGCAAACAGACACGAAATGACCGCAGAGAGACACGAAATGACAGCAAAGAAACACGAAATGACAGCAAAGGAATGAAATGACAGCAAAGACACGAAATAACAGCAAAGAGACAATAAATGACAGCAAAGAGACACGAAATGACCGCAAAGAAACACGAAATGACCGCAAAGAAACACGAAATGACAGCAAAGAGACACGAAATGACAGCAAAGAAACACGAAATGACCGCAAAGAAACACGAAATGACCGCAGAGAGACACGAAATGACAGCAAAGAAACACGAAATGACAGCACAGAGACACGAAATGACAGCAAAGAGACAATAAATGACAGCAAAGAGACAATAAATGACAGCAAAGAGACACGAAATGACAGCAAAGAAACACGAAATGACCGCAAAGAAACACGAAATGACAGCAAAGAGACACGAAATGACAGCAAAGAAACACGAAATGACCGCAAAGAAACACGAAATGACCGCAGAGAGACACGAAATGACAGCAAAGAAACACGAAATGACAGCACAGAGACACGAAATGACAGCAAAGAGACAATAAATGACAGCAAAGAGACACGAAATGACAGCACAGAGACACGAAATGACAGCAAAGAAACACGAAATGACAGCAAAGAGACACGAAATGACAGCAAAGGAATGAAATGACAGCAAAGACACGAAATAACAGCAAAGAGACAATAAATGACAGCAAAGAAACACGAAATGACAGCAAAGAGACAAGAGACAATAAATGACAGCAAAGAGACAATAAATGACAGCAAAGATGTCGTTAGGGAATTTGCTGTTGTTTCATTCTCTTGCAGCAGCTTTCAGTATCATATATGAAACCGATAATATTAAAATCTAATATTCATAACAAACAAACAAAGAAAACTCAACACACTAAAAGTCCTGCAGCAACATGAACTGTATCAGGGGCCCCCCACCTGCCTGTGATCAGGGGCCTGTACATGAGGGGCCCCCCACCTGGGGCCTGTACATGAGGGGCCCCCCACCTGTCTGTGATCAGGGGCCTGTACATGAGGGGCCCCCCACCTGCCTGTGATCAGGGGCCTGTACATGAGGGGCCCCCCACCTGCCTGTGATCAGGGGCCTGTACATGAGGGGCCCCCCCACCTGCCTGTGATCAGGGGCCTGTACATGAGGGGCCTCCCCACCTGCCTGTGATCAGGGGCCTGTACTTGAGGGCCCCCCCACCTGCCTGTGATCAGGGGCCTGTACATGAGGGGCCCCCCCACCTGTCTGTGATCAGGGGCCTGTACATGAGGGGCCCCCCCACCTGTCTGTGATCAGGGGCCTGTACATGAGGGGCCCCCCCACCTGCCTGTGATCAGGGGCCTGTACTTGAGGGCCCCCCCACCTGCCTGTGATCAGGGGCCTGTACATGAGGGGCCCCCCCACCTGCCTGTGATCAGGGGCCTGTACTTGAGGGCCCCCCCACCTGCCTGTGATCAGGGGCCTGTACTTGAGGGCCCCCCCACCTGCCTGTGATCAGGGGCCTGTACATGAGGGGCCCCCCCACCTGCCTGTGATCAGGGGCCTGTACTTGAGGGCCCCCCCACCTGCCTTTGATCAGGGGCCTGTACATGAGGGGCCCCCCCACCTGCCTTTGATCAGGGGCCTGTACATGAGAGCCCCCCCACCTGCCTGTGATCAGGGGCCTGTACATGAGAGCCCCCCCACCTGCCTGTGATCAGGGGCCTGTACATGAGGGGCCCCCCACCAGGGGCCTGTACTTGAGGGCCCCCCCCACCTGCCTGTGATCAGGGGCCTGTACATGAGGGGCCCCCCCACCTGCCTGTGATCAGGGGCCTGTACATGAGAGCCCCCCCACCTGCCTGTGATCAGGGGCCTGTACATGAGGGGCCCCCCCACCTGCCTGTGATCAGGGGCCTGTACATGAGAGCCCCCCCACCTGCCTGTGATCAGGGGCCTGTACATGAGAGCCCCCCCACCTGCCTTTGATCAGGGGCCTGTACTTGAGGGCCCCCCCCACCTGCCTGTGATCAGGGGCCTGTACTTGAGGGCCCCCCCCACCTGCCTGTGATCAGGGGCCTGTACATGAGGGGCCCCCCCACCTGTGGCCTGTACATGAGAGCCCCCCCACCTGTCTGTGATCAGGGGCCTGTACATGAGGGGCCCCCCCACCTGTGGCCTGTACATGAGAGCCCCCCCACCTGCCTGTGATCAGGGGCCTGTACATGAGGGCCACCCCCACCTGGGGCCTGTACTTGAGGGCCCCCCCACCTGTCTGTGATCAGGGGCCTGTACATGAGGGGCCCCCCACCTGCCTGTGACGTTCTGTGACGTCACTAGCTGTGTGATGTCATCATGTTTCTGAGGCTTAGGCTTCTGTTCAGAACACACCGAGCTGCAGCTGTGCGCGTGCAGGAGGCCGCCGCACACACGCACGCTCCTATAGAAAGTTTGCAGCTGACGTGCACGCGCCTGCAGTGAGATAAAACGCACGGCAGTGGGTTCACGCGGCGGCTGCCGCTGCTGTGACCGTTACCTGTCCCCCGTGCTACCTGGAGCCGCGACACGCAGCTCGCGCTGATTTCTTTACGTTTGGCAGCTCGCTCGCTGCGCGTCCGGCGCACTACTTTCAGTCAGTCCGGGAGAAAAGCGCTGCCCGCGGAGGAGGAAGACGCTCCGCGCAGCTTCGTACAAAGACGGGGCAGGCTGCCATGTCTAAAGCTAGCTTAGCAGCTAGCAGCTAGCCAGTGGCCATCTTGTTTATCAGAAGCGTCAGAAGCTAAGTAGCGGCGCTAGCTGGTTGTTAGCAGGGGGAGAAAGTGAGAGTGAGGCGGGGAGGCAGCGGCAGCGGGGGAGGGGGGCAGCCTCCTCCGCGGCCCCGGACTCTTTCTGTTTTTAACACGCCGCCTGCGCGCAGCGGGGAGCGGCTGACACCTCCGCACAAAAGAGCCCCGCCGCGGCGGCGGCTCTCTCGGTCATTAAGTGTCCGGCAGCCCCGTTAAAATGAGGGGAAACATAGCGGAGCGCGGCGGCGGAGGACCGCCGGCAGAAAGCACCGATCAGGCGGCCGGCAGCGGCGGCTGGTTACCTGCGGGTGGTCCGGCTCATGGTCGGCTGGTGCTCCGCTTCGGCTCGGCGCGGCTCCGCTGCCCGTCACTTGTAGCTAAAACTCCGCCGGACCCGCCACGTCCACCTCGGCAGAACAACCCGCCGCCTCTCCTCCTCTCCTCCCCTCTATCACGGACTGATTCCGCTCCCTCCCTCCTTCCTTCTTACCTTCCTTTCCTCCGTCCTTCCTCTCGCTTCCTTCCCTCCCCGCACGCTCGTGCACACACACACCCAGGTACCCGCCTGAACGGGTAACCATGACAACGGTAGTAGTAGGTGGGCACAACTGTCTGTGTGCGCGCGCTGAGCGGGTACGCGCCCGTCACTCTGTTACAGAACCAGCACCGCCGTCATCTCGCGCTCACCTTTTGATCCCCGCGCGCTTCTATTCTTCGGCCTGCACGTGCCAGTTTACTAATATGAATTAATGAATGAATGAGGAGCGCCACGCGCCCCGCTGAGCAGGGTCAGCGCGGGTAAGAGGCAATTATCTGACGTCAGCGCGTCGAGAGTCACTCAGTGCGTCAAAAGAAGTTAAAAGATTTAAATGAGGGGCGCGTGCACGTTAAAGTCATAAATATAAGATTAATATATACAAGAGGAACAAAACAAGTTGTTGGTAAAAAAAAATAATAACATTTGAATTTAATTTCAGAATTTAAAATATTTTAAAATTTAAAACAAGATGCATTTAACAAAATATTTGTTATCATTTTACTCTGTTTTCTGAAAATATGAAAAAAGACACAAAAAATATCTATATATTATATATATAATTGTATAATATATAAATATATATACATGAACGGAGTTAAGACTTAAATGAGGGGCGCGTGCCGTGCACGTTAAAGTCATAAATATAAGATTCATATTTACAAGAGGAACTAAACAAGTTTGTTAAAAAAAATAACATTTGAATTTTATTTTTAAATTTAAAATATTTTAAAATTTAAAACAAGATGCATTTAACAGATTTTTTTTTTTTTTTATCATTTTACTGTTTTCTGAAAACATGAAAAAATAGACCCAAAAAATATACAATTGTATATATATACAATATATAAATATACGAATTATATATATAAAATTATATAATATATATACAGACATGAACAGTTCTGCAGCTTCCTGAAGCTCTCTCAGAGTTTCTCTTTAAACATTTTCTGCTTCTTCCCTCATCTTCAGCCCAGTCCTTGTACCTGAGCATCTTCAGAGGAATGTGTTTTTTCTTTGTTAAGCCACTTAACTCTGAGCTGTGAACCATTCAGGCAGGAAAAAGGCTCCTAACTCAAGGGATGAACCAGTGTTGTGTCCACATTTTAAACTGGATCTTTAGGCACTTTGTTCCCAGCAGCCTGTCACAGAGACACATCATTTGTTCCCATTTCTTTAGCTGCATCTGTGAAAAACAGCTTCATAGTTTCAACTTTTTTGTACATTTACGTTAAAACTGCTTTCAGTTACCAAAAGAGTCAAATTAATATAAGAAATTCAGTTAAAAAAAATCCTAATCCCAAAATAATGAACGTTATCACGTCTAAAAGTAGAAAAGTAGGAAAAAAACAGACAATAATAAGAATTATATGTTATTCAACGTCAAGAAAAAGTAAATAAGATTCAATTTAAAGCTAAAAAAAGGAATATAAGATATAATCTAATGACTAATTATGGAACAATTCATATAAATGAAATGATTAAAGTGTTTTATGCCACCAGAAATGAATAATCTAGAAGCTCTTTGTGGGTTTTAGACTGGAATTAAGATTTGTTCCCATTTCTTTAGCTGCATGTGTGAAAAACAGCAAAGATAACACAGTGTGACAGACAGAAAACAGGATTTCTGCAGCAACAAGGTGATTCCCAAAGAGCTGTTAGCTGAAAACTTAAGGAGCTCAGAGCAGATATTCACTTTAAAGTTGCTCAGAACTGAACTAACTCTGGTTCTGCCTCAGATTCTGGGTTTATGTTCATGTTGGAACATGTTTCAGTGAATATCTGCAACTGTTACCATGGAAACATCTGCAGATATTCACTTTAAAGCTTAAAAAAAACAAAAAACGATACTTTTTTGGGAAACGAAATATCGATATATATCGCAGTATGGATAAAATTGCTCAGCCGTACTCAAAACAACTAGAACTCCATAAATTTATGGTTCACAACCCTCTCAAATGTTCTTTCATTAAGATCAGAAACGTGTCCAGATTCACCGCTGTTGACAACTGAAGAGCGAACTGATTCCAAGTCCAATTGAACTTCTTCAGAAGACGAGTTGAACTGTGGGAAACCAGAGTTTTGAATCCTGAAGATTTGAAACCGAATCACAGACGAAGAAAAAAAAGGCACAAAGCTTGTCGGACCTCATCGTGTCGTCGTGAACATTTATTTGAATTTTTACACTGAAAGTACCCAGTCTCATTGACTAAAACAGATAATAAAAAATTTAAAAAACAAACAAACAAACAAAATAAAACACCCTCACCACGGTCTTCATCGTCACTTCCTCGCAGCAGACAGTTAAAAGACATTCAGACAGTTCAGCTGTGATCAATACCGGCGACGAAGTAAAGCAGCCAGAAACTGACATTGGTCACATTTACGCCGAGTTTTCACATCGGCTGATTCGTGCTCCGTCCGACGGCTGAAGCATTAACTGTCCCGCCTCTTCATCGCTTCCCGACCTGTGATCTCACAAAGCAAACATTTTGATTTGGACTCAGAGTGTTGAATTACCAAAAAAAGGGCACATTTTTATAAAAGTATTGCATCAAATCCAAACAAAGACTGAGATGAACTTTCTTTGTCGAACGCAGCTCATCAACATTAAAACAGGAAGTAGAAACAAGAGGTTTTAAAATATGAAACGACAACAAAAGCCTCCATATTAGTCACGTTTGGCTGCGTCATTACAAACACACAGTCTGCCTTAAAGAAAACCATTAAAAAACACACAAAAACATCCCTTTCAACCCCGCGTTCCCACATATGCATCAAACATTTTGAAGGCCTGAAATCGTTCCCTGAGGAACCCCACAGGGTCTCCCTCCAGGAAGCGGTCCAGATTCGAGGTCCTTCTGGGCTCCAGGTGCTGAATCCTTTACTGCGCAGCCGACTCTCTGACGCTGCTCACTTGTTCGCAGTTTCAACAGTAACATCGTCTTCTCTTCAAATGGAAACCGCTTCAGAAAACCGAAATGAAATGAACCGACAGGAAATCCCACGAGCTGTGTGATACGTAAGCGGCGTCTGACTGCGACTCAGCGCCGCTCATGATATGATGTAACAGCCGGGCCAGCTTCGGAACAACAGAGAGAAATGCATCTGGTGGAAATTATTTCACATGTAACAGAAATTTCAAACGGCAAAAATAATAGGAAAAAAAAACAAAAACGAAGAAATATTTTATGTACACGATCCCGTTCTCACAGTATCAAAGAAAAGATCTTCATCAGATCTTCTCTGGTAATAAATCCACAATGAAAGCAGAAGTACAAGAAAATGTTGATTCAATGTTTTTAAGACGAGTTGTTTAATTGGGGTCGTTTCCTCAGAATCATCAGATTTATAAACCTGCAGTTCAGATCTTTTACCTTCTTCTGACAGTAAGATTCATAACACTGTTCGTGCACGTCTGACGGACTCTGAACTCAGGACTCCAACTTCCCCAAAGACCTATGCACTGACACCTAACCCTAACCAACAGATTATGACCCCTAAACATAACCAAAAAAATGTCTTAAATGTAACTACAAGTTACGGTTACTCAACCTAACTAAGAAGTTATGGTTCCTAAACCTAGCCAAGAAGTTTTGGTGTTATGGTTCACAAACATAACTAAGAAGTTTTGGTTCCTAAACCTAGCCAAGAAATTAAAAACCTTACACGCAGAGTTGGATGCAACTAAAACTTAAAGTAACCGGAGAGTGAACAAAATCTACAAAGCGACAGAATTTCTTCCGTCTCAAACACCCCGAAATGAAAATGGCTTAAAAAGACTAAATCTGTCCAGTTTTATTCGTTGGTCTCTTAAAACAGGTCCAACTCCCCTCACCCTCCTTTGCTCGTAATAAAATGCGGCACTAAACCTAACCCATGGAAAAGGACAAAAGTAGAAAAATGAATACTGAAGTTATCTGGATGAAGCAAACCAGACTGACCCGACTAAACCTAACCAGCTGTAACATGTTTATTCATCTGGAAAAGCCCTGAACTGCAGGTTTAGTCGCTTATTACGACTATTTCACAGATCTCTTCCGCTTGTTTTGCGACGATGTCTGAAATATGTACAGTTTTTCCTTCATTTTTCCAAATTTGATCAAAAGCAAACTTATTTTGTTTGAGATAAAAAAAAAAATAAAAGCTTCGATTTAGAACCACAAATCTGTATCACGAGATCGTTAAATTCTGTTGTCCTCATGATTACGGGATGTTGTATTTTAAATGTTATGTATTAACGACATAATGAAGAAGGTCTATGATAACATCGAGGTTATTTACAACCAACAGAATTTTAGATGAGGTTTATCCAACACATTTATATCCGTTTTAGTTTAGAAAAAGCTGATCATTTTGTGTTAGAATCTACAATGTCGAGACATTTTGAATATAAATACAAGTGAAGTTTCCCTTTTACGAGCTCCTTCTAATCATCTCTAATTTTCCATCAGTCTCTAATTCTTTGGAGGTAAATTTCTGATTTCTTCACAGATAAATAAATGTTTAAAAATAAAAACAAGTTCTCGACGATCGCACAGCAACTCAGAGGAATGATCGAGCAACTTCGTTGCTTTACAGCTTCAACACAACCGCGTCCGTCACTTGGTCTCAGGATCGAGTTCGTTTCCACACGGATACGTTTATCTCTTCTTTTTGGTTTTGTAAACAAGACAGAAGGAGCCGTGATTGGTTGAACAGGTCACGTGACGCAGCTGCCGTCAGGAGAAAAGCTCACCAACACATCTGCGACACATCTGGCTGCTGCAGGCGGCTGCTGGTCCGACCGTTCGGAGCAGCGTTGATGTCAAACAGCAGAATGAGATTTTTCCCTCGACAGCAGATCTGAATCCACGGCTGTCCCGTAAAAACCACGAGACTGAACGTCTGCGCGTTAGCTTCAGCTTAGCTTCTGATTTCTGCCGTTAAAACATTTAAAGTTAAATTCTAACATTTATTTTATTGCAGCCGTTTTTCCTGTAAATCAAAAATATGGTTCAAAATCGACTTAATATCGCTTCATTTATTATGATTATTTATTTTTTAGATAATCTCAATATGAAAATAAATCTTACAGATGAATGATGAATTTAAAATCTATCTTTAAATAGAATTTCATTGATTGGAAAAAAATTTTTTTTTGTTTTTACTTGATTCTATCATTTTCAGACTTTTTGACATACTTTGTAAAAAAAAAAGTGATTTTTTTGTTTTTTTATCTTTCAAAACAGGGAAAAAGCTCTAAATCTATTAAAAATAAAAAATAAAATGTTTATGATATTAATATGGGACAAATAAAATGTACGCATCTTTACATAAAATTTGAACTGGTTAAATTTTATTTTTAAAATTTAAAAGGAAAGAGAATCTGGACTTTTATATCTTCACAACGATTTTGATTAACTTTTTTTAAATATTCTTTTAATTAATCTTTGTCCTCAACTCCTTTGACATATTGGTGTAAATGGGCTTCCCGTAAGTTCCCGTAAAAAGAGACGTGAAGATTCCCCGAGTCGTACAACACATTTCTTTTAATTAATGTTTAAAAATATGTTTTAAAAAGACTAAATATTTAAGTTACCGTGACTCCATATGTATCAAACCTTGTTTTAAATCATTAAACCTGAGTTTTAAAGTCTTGTGGTTTTTACCCGACAGCTTCGGGCTCAAAAAAGTTGAGACAAAAAAAACAACGAAACAAACAGAATAAACTCATTTTCGTAGTCGCTGTGCATCTGAGGTATTTCGGTCTGTGTGGACACAGAAACACTTGAAAAATGAGGTATGTGAACACACGTGGAGTGAAAGTGCAACCAACTGGATAAAAACGAAGATGTTCGGCGTTTGCAGGAAAGCGGCGGCGCTCAGAAGACTCAACGGGAAAAAAACTAAAACACAACCGTGAGTTTTAACCTCCCGTGAGTTTTAACCTCCCGGTGGTTATCGATGGCGGTTCGAACTTTTGTTTTGCTTCTTCTGAACTTTTTCTGGATCGAAAACTGAGTTTGGCTTCATATTCAGACGCTTCGAACGAGTAAAAGCTGAATCAGAAAAAGTCTTAATTTACGAAGCGGAAAGACGACGGAAACCGTAGATGTTCGTGTTGAAGCTTCGCGGAAATAAACAGAAAAAAATATCTGAGGATGATGAGTTTCTGCCGTCTGACTCTTCATCGCTACAAAGCAGGAATGATTTAAACATCCACCACGAACAGAGTCTGAAGGGTTTTTTCTTACACTTTTAACTCAATTTAAGCAAAGTTCGGACAATTTGTTCCTTGGCAAATTTTGAGGATAGCAGCGTAATGTTTGAGGGTTTAAGAGAGATTCATTTTAAAACATAAAATAAGAATTTAAGTAAAATTATGGGACTGTTTCTGCTTTTTTTACTGTAAAATTTTGGAATTTTCATTTATAAATCAGAATTTTTTTTTTACATTACATTTATATTTTTAGCATTTAGAGGCTTCCAGACAGACAACAAGCCACAGCAGGACTTCATATTAATCAATATTATACATTTTATATTATGTTAAAATATGCAAATTAAGGAGAGACTTTACATTCATTCATAGTATTTTCATGCACTGGGAAATCTTTTAATTTTCCTTATTTTTCAGTTGAATATTTTTGTAAATCAATTTATAAAATCATTAGTAAAAATTTAAATTAGCAAATTAATTAGACTATGCAAAATTTTTCCATATTTAACCATAAAATTTAAAAACTTGGACAAATCGTCTGTTAGAAAATTCTAATTAAAAAAAGAATGAACATTTTCCACATTTATCTAATTTAAAAATGACTTCATGATTTATTGATTCACAGCTGTTTTCTTGGCCGAAAACATTCAAAGTAACACAATCGCAATTTTCATATTTCGTATTTATTTTATTTTTTATTTATTGTATCTATTTTAGAACATTCATCTTTGATTTTTTTTGTCCTTTTTAAATTGAAAAAAATATTGGTGATTTACAACTCCTACCCTATCTTTAGCTAACATCTAATGACATTGTCACAATATCTATTCTTAACGTTGGGATATCACGTCACTCCTTTATGTACGAAGCTCTGACAAATTATTTAAATTTTGGAAGATTTTACGGGTTTTCCTTCTTATCCAGCTTTTAACTTAATTCATAGAACAATTAATTCCTGTAAAGGATGTTTTTTGTTGCTGTGGCTGTTAATTTATGGAAGATAAAAACATTTACGAATATTTCTTCATATTTTCCATAGATTACAAATTTTTTTTATCCCAAGTTATCAACGGATGACCGATGAACACATCAGGGAAAGATGTCGCTTAAAATATCCGCCAATTAACGGAAAAAAACGGAGATTGAGCCAACGATTTATATTTCCATTCTAATTTGATGCACTTCTGTCACTTTTTTAAGGAACATTTGTAAAGAAACCGACATTATGAACCTGGTTTGTTTGACGTTTCGATTATATAACTTGGAATTTTAAGAAGTTTATGTTAAACTGGGCACATTTGTGATAAAATCGGATTAAATTTATCTTTGCTGCCGTTAATTATTTCTTGTTTTTGATGATTCTGACAAATTCTTTAATTCAGTTCAAATATTTAAGTTTATCTACTGAGTTGGATTATTAACCTGATAAAAAACTTTTCCATCTGAGAGCTGAAGATATTTATAAATATTGTGCTTTGTTGGTCTCATTTTTATCTGTGCAGGTATGGAAGCCCCATTCTGCCAAAAAACGCAAAAACCAGAAGTCATAATTCTGACGTAAGGAAAACAATTTGAACAAAAGGGAAAATAAATCGTGTAAAATAACAAATGTTTTACGATTAGACGTCACACTTCAGTTGTTTTCTGATATTTTACTCTTTTTTTTTTCCTCTTTTTGGGGGGCAGAAATGAGCTTCCATAAAGGAAAATTGTTCAAGTTGGAAAAATACGCGTTTGTTTGTTTTTCAGAGGTACATGCGTGTAAACATGAGGTTTCTGAGCTGAAATGGCATGGAGGGATGGAGGCCGCAGGAGTAAACCGAAACAAAAGAAGAAGAAGAGTTTAAAGGAATTTTAAAAAACGCCGAGATTCACATTCAAACCAAAGAAAAAGCTGTCCATCCCGTTTCCTGTGCTGATAAGTAACAAAAAGATCCTCAGAAATCATCCAAAAAAAGTCAAATGTAACCACAAAAATGCACTTGACGATAATCCAGAACAGTAACAAAAGAATAGAAAAAGTTGATTTGAACAAACACAATAAAAGGAGCACTTTTTAAAAAAACCGCGAGACTGTCCACGCGGTGAAGAAATAAAACCTCCGGAAACGGCGCCCGGGGAGTCCGACTGTCATGGCGACGAGCTTATTGCAAAAGGAGGCGCCGGCAGTCCGCGGCGCTCTTTTCCCGTCCGACTGGAGGACTAATTTACAGGAGAAGAAGAAGAAGAAGAAGAGGAGGATGTGTGCGTTTTTATTCCCTTCGTGGCCTCTTCATCGGCTGGTCCTTTCACAGAAACATCAAACAAACCTTTCCGGTTCGTCCAACGTTAAAATTCGCTTTTTTTTTGCTTTTCTTTGATCGTAAAATGGATCCCGAACGAGTCCTGAACTGAAGGACGATTCGAGCACAAATCGATCGATTCCCGGCGGATTATTCGGCGTTGGCCGACACGTCCCCCTCAGGTCGGGCGAATCGTTTTCAACGCGTAAAAAGTAACGAAAGTTTCTACCATGTGAAAATGAAGAAAAGTTCGTAATGAAGAAAGAAAGTTGTGCCTCGAACTTTTTGTCTGATCGGGTTTGATGAGCTGAAGTGAAACTGAGCAGCCGGAACTCTCCGGATTCTTCCGATTCTTCCGAACTTCCCGAAATCATCGTGAAACTCGGACGTCTCCAGAGCCCGAAACGTTCCTCAACCAACCAGAACAGATCGGTGGAACGCTTGATCGATGACTCGTCTCCTCGGCCGAAAGTTTCGTGTCCGTTTTGAATTTCGTGTTGTGATTTGAGCAGAAACCGGCGCGCGCGACGGCGCTCGCGTTGCATAAACTCGTACTTCCCGTCGTCTCTGTGAAAACCTTCCGATGGCGTCGGAGGCGATCAGGACCGGTTCTCGGGGTGCTGGGTCCGGACGTGGCTGTGGAGGCGGGTGGACGAGGAGAACCTCTTGCCGCACTCCGAGCAGCGCAGCGCCGAGGCGTTGGCGGCGGGCGGGGACGAGGGCGACGACGTGTCGGCGGCGGCGTCTCCGGCGGCGTGAGTCTGGCGGTGAGCCTTCAGGAGGGACATCCGACTGAACCTCCGACCGCACTCCTCGCACTCCGACCAAACCCGCCGCCGCTTCTTCTGAGGAAACATCAGAAACCAGAGAAGAAGACGGTAAGCTACAGACATCTGAAAGCTCTCAGGACGCGAAAGACTCTTAAATAAAGAACATATTAAAAACTTTTATTCATCAAAATCACCAGAAAGTCTCAAATCAGAAGTTCCGTCACTTCTTTATCCAAACAGTTTGAACTCAACACATTTCATCTGTTAAGGCGAGACGCTACAGCTGAATAGGGTAATATTTTAAAATAATAGATATCACCATGAAACTTCCTCAGTTGATTACTTATACAAGTATGAAAAAAAAATGTATTACAAGTTTTAGAAATTTGTATGTTTAATTATGCAAATGGGGCATTATCTCATTAAATATGCGCACATTTGCATATATTTCCAGAAGATAGATCTGAACATATGATAAAGCCAGGTGCAAAATTATTTTTTTATTTTGTTTACACACTAAATGTAAAGAAAATTACAGAGGGATTTCAGGATATCTGCTTTCATTTCCTAGGAAATCAAAATATACTGTCCATAGCCTAAAAAACATCAATTTTCACCATATTTTTTTATTATAATGTCACATAAATCAGGCCAGGAATGATTTATCAACAAATCCTTCTGTAAATATCTTCGGAATACTGCTAAGTGTGTAACTGGTAAGTTTGGGGTTAGTAGGTGCTCCATAGGCTGAGATATTGATGCTGGAAAAATACAGAAAACTGATTTTGAGAAAACGGCATTTAAAGATTTAAATAGGGGAATTTAATATATTTGTGTTGGAAACAATTGCTCAAAAACAGAATAAATGCTCAGGCCCTTAGTAATACTAATATTGAATAAAAATTCTTTATAGCAGGTTGAAAGAACACATGTTGAAGGAGTAGACTGGCCCAAAATCTCAAAGTTGAACCTCTGCATGAAATCCCTGTTTTTCCCGCCGTGTCTCGCCTTAATGAACATCAGACCTGCAACACGTTCCACACAAAGTTGGAATTTAATTAATTTAATTTAATTAATCCAATAATTAAAAAAGGATAAATATGACAGATGAAACAAAGCTGATGAGACTCAACAGGAAACACGCCGGGTTCAGACAGGAAGTAGATTTCCTGCTTCATCAGAACCGATCAGAAACACGAGCGTCATTCTCACCTTCCTCCCTTTGTCCTCATCTTCCTCTTCCTCCTCCTCCTCGTCCTCCTCCCCGAGGGTCCGGCCGGGCGGCTCAGCGCCGTCTCGCCCCTCGTTGCTGCCGTTGGTCGTCAGGGCGACCAGCGTTTCCCTGGCGGCGGCTTCTTCGTCGTCCTCGTCCAGCAGCTGAGACGGCAGAGTGAGGAGGCGATGAAGCATCGAGGCCGAGGAGCTGCGACCTGCGGGGGGGGCAGAGGTTATAAAAACTCATACTGTGGGGGGGGCAGAGGTTATCACAACTCATACTGTGGGGGGGGGGCAGAGGTTATCACAAGTCATACTGTGGGGGGGCAGAGGTTATCACAAGTCATACTGTGGGGGGGGGGCAGAGGTTATCACAAGTCATACTGTGGGGGGGGCGCAGAGGTTATAAAAACTCATACTGTGGGGGGGGCAGAGGTTATCACAAGTCATACTGTGGGGGGGGCAGAGGTTATCACAAGTCATACTGTGGGGGGGGCGCAGAGGTTATAAAAACTCATACTGTGGGGGGGGCAGAGGTTATCACAACTCATACTGTGGGGGGGGGGCAGAGGTTATCACAAGTCATACTGTGGGGGGGGGCAGAGGTTATCACAAGTCATACTGTGGGGGGGGGGCAGAGGTTATCACAACTCATACTGTGGGGGGGGGGCAGAGGTTATAAAAACTCATACTGTGGGGTGGGGGGGTGGGGGGGGTGCAGAGGTTATTAAAACTCATCACGCCAAACTTTACAACAAAATAATCAGGTTCGATCAAAGGTAAGCATCTGCACAGTTTTTACTTTAGTTACCTGCACCGTCCACTGGGGGGCGCCACACAAACAGCACAGGGTGATTTACAGGAGGCAAAACATTCCTTTTTATTCCTCTTTTTCATCTTATTTGGAGTTAAATTACTTTATTTTCTCTTTTTCCATTAAAATAGATTTTTTTTATTATATATTGTTGTATTTTATATAGAACATAAATATTATACATTATTTATATTGTTGTGTTTTATTTATAATAAATATTATACATTATTTATATTGTTTTATTTTATTTATAACATATTATACATTATTTTTATTGTTGTATTTTATATAGAACAAATATTATACATTATTTATGTTGTATTTTATATAGGACATAAATATATTATTTATATTGTTGTGTTTTATTTATAACATAAATATACATTATTTATAATGTTGTATTTTATTCATAAACATATTGTTGTATTTTATATAGAACATATATATTATACATTATTTATATTGTTGTATTTTATGAAAACATAAATATTATACATTATTTATATTGTATTTTATATAGAACATAAATATATATTATTTATAGAGGTTTTTTATTTATAACATATATTATATATTATTTATATTGGTGTATTTTATATAGAACATAAATATTATATATTATTTATATTGTATTTTATTTACAACATATATTATACATTATCTATATTGTTGTATTTAATATAGAACATATATATTATACATGATTTATATTGAGGTTTTTTATATATAACATGTATATATCATACATTATTCATATTGTTGTGTTTTATTTATAACATATATTATACATTATTCATATTGTTTTATTTATAACATAAATATTATATATTATTTATATTGTTGTATTTTATATAAAACATGTATTATGCATTATTTATATTGTTGTATTTAATATAGAAAATAAATATTATACATTATTTATATTGTTGTATTTTATTCATAACATACATTATAATATACATTATTTATTACATTATTATTATTTATATATTATATAAATTTATATTTAATATTTAAGATATTGTTTCAACAACTTCTTCATGACTCATTTTTCTTTCTTATTTTCAGCTTTTTATTAATAATCTATTTTAAATATTTTTAATCGTCCAAATCTGTATTTTTTATTCTTTCAGCTTTAAATGTTTCTGCTGTTTTCTGTTGGAGGCGTTTGGTTTTCCGTCAGTGACGCTCCCGCACCTGTGGGGCTGAGGGGGGGTCCGGGTGGGGGTCCGGGTGGGGGTCCGGGTGGGGGTGCGGAGGTGGAGACCCTCTGGGTGTCTGCAGCGTCTTCGTCATCAGGAGAAAACACCTCCATGTCCTCCAGAGGAGTCCAGCGGGGGTCCTGCTGGGGGGAGGAGGGGGAGGGCTGCAGGATCACCGAGGAGAGGGGCTCAATGCGGTGCCCCGCCTCCACGCTCTGGCTCCGCCCACCTCCTCCACCTCCACCTCCACCCAGCTCTTTGATCTGCCACACGTCGCTGCACCACTTCTGTCCGAAGACTTTGTCCAGGATGGGAACCCAGTCCTGGGAGACGGACAGGACGGGGGGGCGCTCCGGCTCTGAGGGGGGAGGAAGAGGGGGAGGAGGGAGTCAATCTGTCTCTGAAACATCTGTTCAACATCTGGTAAATCGTTCAGAAGCTGCCTGAAAGGCTTCATTTGTATCTGACAGAAACCCACAATTTCACAGACTCGGATCAGAACCGGTCGGAACCGGTCGGAACCGAGCAGAACTGGTCCGACCTGGAACTTCTCCAACCAATAAAACATCCCAGCCCTCTTTAGCTGGTGCTGCGCGTCTTTTCTGTGTTTGTTTGGTGCGTCGGTTCTGCTCGTCCTCAGAAATTAACACGTTACTGTGTTTATGTACGCGATTAATAAATGTAAACGAGCTGTAGGTGACCACTAGGGGCAGCGAAGGGCCAAATCTGACAGGATGTCGGGTCATGTGGTCCGCAGTGGGGCTGAGCAATTTCATCCATACTGCGATATATTTCGATATTTCGTTTCCCGATAAAGTATCGATTTTTTTAAAGCAAACTTTATTGAAAAGTCAGACGTTACAATGAGTGGAAACACAGAACATTAAGGTAACACAATACAATGCCAGGGGGTCACATTATACAAAGCAGTGATAAATTAGTTGATAAAAATGTTCTATAAAGTGCACAGCTCTCACGTTTGTGACATGTTTGTTTGTTTCGGTTTGTCTGGCGGTGTTGTCCTTCCGGTTCAAAGGTCGGACCACCGGTCCGTGTAGAGCTGGGCGGTATACCGGTTCACACCGAATACCAGTTTATAATTTCGTTATGATATGAATTTTTAATATACCGCCATACCGGTGTATTTGATTACACAACGAGGGGGGGGGGAACGCTGCGTCGCGCGACATTGTTTGAGACGGGACCCTTTTCAGTGTTGCGCTTCTAAACACGCATGTTTACTGTCTGGGTGCGAGGTGGTAATAAGCACTTGCGTTACGCGAAGGTGAAGGTGGATTTTTAACGCTATTTTAAAAAATACTCGTATTCGTTAAGCTGCATTTCCTTTCCCTGCTCTCCCTCTGTCAGTCACGCGTCTCTGTCGCACGCACACACACGCGCACACACACACACACACACACACACACGCACACACACGCGCGCACACACACACACACACACACACACACACACACACACACACACACACACACACACACACACACACACACACACAGCCCCTCCCCTCCGTGCACACCGCGTGTGTCTCCATCAGCGAGATCATCCCTGGAAGCTTGCTAGCTTGCTAGCTTCAGCGTCGCGTTAGATTAGCTCCCATTAAAAAGTCCTATAAAAATATTTTATATTTTTAATACAATGTTGTCCCGTCCCGACCCATAGCAAACAAGCGATTAAGCCTTCTTTATAAAGTTAACTAGTCGCAAGTTTGCCTCTTACACTGAATGTTTGCTGCTTCAATCCAGATGAGTATTGAAAGATATTTTCCGCGATTGAAAAAGAGACGTGCGTGTTGAGGATGAGGAGCAGCCTGAACCGGAGGTGTCAGTCTGAAACAGCTGAACAGTCCCACCAGTGTAATTAGCTGTTATTCATTTGTTTACAATGAAGATGTGAATATTAATACAATAAAGTTCTGTGTGACCAATTATTAACGAAGGAATTATTTTGAAGAATTTTTATTTTTATTTTTAATTCTGTTCTCAATCTGTAGAAAATGCTGTGAACACCTAATTATGCATGAAAAAAAAAATACCGTGATATGTATTTTTGGTCATACCGCCCAGCACTAGGTCCAATCAGCGACGATTCATGTCAAATCACACAGTCTGTGTTCCAAACTGCATACTTCTCCTACTTCTCCTACTAACTTTCTGAGTTAGTATGTGAGTTTGAGTAAGCGAGAAGTTCCCGGATGCATACTAGATTCTCTGAAATGTTGGGTATGCATCATGAGGTTACTACTCATACTTAAACTACCCAAGATGCAACGTAACGTAACGTCGCCGATCGTCATTTCCTGTCAAAACGGCAGTTTCAAGCTAGCTACAACGAGGGTAGGTTCACTTCCTGTTTTCAAAACAAAAGCACCAATTGTATGGTAATGGCTTTCCCTATGATAAAAGGCAACGGGTATTTTATTTTGTGAAAATAACAGGAAGTGCGTTAGCTCACTGCGGCTAGCTTTAGTAGCGCCGAATTCGTGGGAACAAAATTGTAAACAGCCGGTATTTTGTCAGGTTTTCAACACGTTGGGGATCTAAACGACTACTTTCTCTCCTGAAAATGTTTCAAATGTTGCTAAAGTTTACAGAGTTTAGAGCTTAAGAGAAATCAGCTTCAGGCCGGCTGATTTCGGCTCGGGCAGGAGCGAAATGCATTGTGGGTAAACGCTCTGCATACTGTCTGATCCATGAGTATGCAGTATGTAGTATGGAAGTATGTAGTATGCAGTATGTAGTATGGAAGTATGTAGTATGCAGTATGTAGTATGTAGTATGAAGTATGTAGTATGCAGTATGCAGTATGCAGTATGTAGTATGCAGTATGTAGTATGGAAGTATGTAGTATGCAGTATGTAGTATGTAGTATGGAAGTATGTAGTATGCAGTATGTAGTATGGAAGTATGTAGTATGCAGTATGTAGTATGCAGTATGAAGTATGTAGTATGCAGTATGCAGTATGTAGTATGCAGTATGAAGTATGTAGTATGCAGTATGCAGTATGTAGTATGCAGTATGTAGTATGCAGTATGCAGTATGTAGTATGCAGTATGTAGTATGCAGTATGTGGTATGAAGTATGCAGTACGTAGTATGCAGTATGCAGTATGTAGTATGTAGTATGCAGTACGTAGTATGAAGTATGCAGTATGCAGTACGCAGTATGTAGTATGTAGTATGCAGTATGTAGTACGTAGTATGCAGTATGTAGTATGTAGTATGCAGTATGTAGTATGAAGTATGCAGTACGTAGTACGCAGTATGCAGTATGTAGTATGTAGTACGTAGTATGAAGTATGCAGTATGCAGTATGTAGTATGTAGTATGCAGTATGTAGTACGTAGTATGCAGTATGTAGTACGTAGTACGTAGTACGTAGTATGCAGTATGTAGTGTGCAGTACGCAGTATGCAGTATGTAGTACGTAGTACGCAGTATGTAGTATGTAGTATGCAGTATGCAGTACGTAGTACGCAGTATGTAGTATGCAGTATGTAGTACGTAGTACGCAGTATGTAGTACGCAGTATGTAGTATGCAGTATGCAGTATGTAGTACGTAGTATGCAGTATGTAGTATGCAGTATGTAGTACGTAGTATGCTGTATGTAGTATGTAGTATGTAGTATGTAGTATGCAGTATGTAGTACGTAGTACGCAGTATGTAGTATGCAGTATGTAGTATGCAGTACGCAGTATGTAGTACGTAGTATGCAGTATGTAGTATGCAGTATGTAGTACGCAGTATGCTGTATGCAGTATGTAGTATGCTGTATGCAGTATGTAGTATGTAGTATGTAGTACGTAGTATGCAGTATGCAGTATGTAGTACGTAGTATGCTGTATGTAGTATGTAGTATGTAGTATGCAGTACGTAGCATGTAGTATGTAGTATGTAGTATGCAGTATGTAGTACGTAGTACGCAGTATGTAGTATGCAGTATGTAGTATGCAGTACGCAGTATGTAGTACGTAGTATGCAGTATGTAGTATGCAGTATGTAGTACGCAGTATGTAGTACGCAGTATGCTGTATGCAGTATGTAATATGCAGTATGTAGTATGCAGTATGTAGTATGTAGTATGCAGTATGCAGTATGTAGTATGTAGTATGCAGTATGTAGTATGTAGTATGCAGTATGTAGTATGTAGTATGCAGTATGTAGTATGTAGTATGCAGTATGCAGTATGTAGTATGCAGTATGTAGTATGTAGTATGCTGTATGTAGTATGTAGTATGCTGTATGTAGTATGTAGTATGCTGTATGTAGTATGCAGTATGTAGTATGTAGTATGTAGTATGCTGTATGTAGTATGCAGTATGTAGTATGTAGCATGCAGTATGTAGTATGTAGTATGCTGTATGTAGTATGTAGCATGCAGTATGTAGTATGTAGCATGCAGTATGTAGTATGTAGCATGCAGTATGTAGTATGTAGCATGCAGTATGTAGTATGTAGTATGCTGTATGTAGTATGTAGTATGCAGTATGTAGTATGTAGTATGCTGTATGTAGTATGCAGTATGTAGTATGTAGCATGCAGTATGTAGTATGTAGTATGCGGTTTGGAACACAGCCTAAGTTATCAGACTGCTTCGGTTCACATGCTGTAAATCCAGCAGCAGCTTCTGGTCTCAGTGCTCATCTGTTCCCCCTGGTGGAATCCTCCGGCACCACACGCACTACACAGGAAGTACGTGAGCGATTTCAACGGTTGCCAACGTGAATGCTAACGTGAATGCTAACATGTATGCTAACATGTATGCTAACATGAATGCTAACATGAATGCTAACATGAATGCTAACATGAATGCTAACTAAATCTGTACTTCCAGCGTCACCTGCAGGGCCTGGCAGCATTACTCACCGTTTGTGGGCGTGGCCTCCTTGGGCACCTTGGCCGGCTCCTCCCGGGTCTCCTCGGAGCCGCTGGGGGACACGGAGTCGTTCTCCGAGCCCCGCCTCCTCACGCCGCCGGCCGCCCGGCTCTTCTCCCCGCCCCCCCGCTCGCAGCTCTTGCCCAGCCTCTCCTCCAGCAGCTGCTGCTCCCTCTCCATCTTTGTGATCTCCAGCAGGAGGTCGTCGAAGGACGCCTCCACGATCTTTGTCAGCTCGCGCACCGCAAAGTCCAGAACCTGCTCCATGACGCACTTCAGCTGGTCTGCGGGACACAGGAGGGGGGGTGATTACAGGTAGTCCATACATAAACCATCAATAAACTAACAACTAAATCTATAAAAATATAGATTTTAATTGAACAAAATGAGATTAAAATCACCACAGAATTAATCAAAGATGCAAATCTACCAAAGTTTAACAGCATAAAGAGAAGAAATGATCTAAATACACCAAAAAGACTCCAAGAATATCCAAATGTTCCCAAAATTAGACCCAAAGAGACTAAATCCTTCAAACTATCGCAAAAAAACTGAAAAATTACAAAAACTCATCAAAATGAACCTAAATACACCAAATGTTCCCGAAACGACCAAAATGAGACATAAAGAGACTAAATTCTGGTTTCAAACTATCAAAAGTGGAAAATTACAAAAGAAAATTAACCAAGATGAGCCTCAAAACTCCCATAAATACCAAATAACTGCCAAAGAGACGCAGAAATATACATTTAAATCAGGAAAAAGCACAAAGAGGAGGCTGAAGGATGAAATAATGATGAAAAAACAACAAAATAACGACTCTACACTACGCTGTGATGTCACCGCGGGGGCCAGAGTCAGTGTGTGTGTGTGTGTGTTTTTCTGCTTTTATGAGGTCCAAATGTGAGCAGCCCACCATACTTGTGGGATCCGACGTGTTTTCTGAGGACTTTAGTGGGTCAGAACTCGGTTTTATGGGCGTGGTTCCCAGCTGTTCCAGCAGATGTTGAATCACCAACGATTATTCAGGTAACGTATAACTGTAACGATGAATCGGATGGGAGTGACTTCTTTAATTAAAACATTTACATGATGACCCGTGAAGCCTCAGCGAGCGCACGGGTCTCCGTGGCGTCCGTCCACCATCTTGGCTCTGAGCTCAACGAGGTCGCTGATATACGAGGCGCGGACAGGCGGCTCATAAAGCTGCCAGCTGAGCAGCCGCGATCTTTACGTCCTTCTGCCTGAGAGAGCAGCAGGAGGCAGCAGGAAGCCGAGGCCGAGGCCGGAGACACTTTCACTGTCCAAAGGTGTTCATCGTGTGGGACCAACCCGGCTTATTTCTGCTGAGATGTCACCAGAGCCAGAGTGGGAACTAATATTCTGCAGCCCGTTGGTGGGAACTAATATTCTGCAGCCCGTCGGTGGGAACTAATATTCTGCAGCCCGTCGGTGGGAACTAATATTCTGCAGCCCGTTGGTGGGAACTAATATTCTGCAGCCCGTTGGTGGGAACTAATATTCTGTAGCCCGTTGGTGGGAACTAATATTCTGCAGCCCGTTGGTGGGAACTAATATTCTGCAGCCTGTTGGTGGGAACTAATATTCTGTAGCCCGTTGGTGGGAACTAATATTCTGCAGCCCGTTGGTGGGAACTAATATTCTGCAGCCCGTTGGTGGGAACTAATATTCTGCAGCCCGTTGGTGGGAACTAATATTCTGCAACCCGTTGGTGGGAACTAATATTCTGCAGCCCGTCGGTGGGAACTAATATTCTGTAGCCCGTCGGTGGGAACTAATATTCTGTAGCCCGTTGGTGGGAACTAATATTCTGCAGCCCGTCGGTGGGAACTAATATTCTGTAGCCCGTTAGTGGGAACTAATATTCTGTAGCCCGTTGGTGGGAACTAATATTCTGCAGCCCGTCGGTGGGAACTAATATTCTGCAGCCCGTCGGTGGGAACTAATATTCTGTAGCCCGTCGGTGGGAACTAATATTCTGTAGCCCGTCGGTGGGAACTAATATTCTGTAGCCCGTCGGTGGGAACTAATATTCTGCAGCCCGTCAGTGGGAACTAATATTCTGTAGCCCGTCGGTGGGAACTAATATTCTGTAGCCCGTTAGTGGGAACTAATATTCTGTAGCCCGTTGGTGGGAACTAATATTCTGCAGCCCGTTGGTGGGAACTAATATTCTGTAGCCCGTTGGTGGGAACTAATATTCTGCAGCCCGTTGGTGGGAACTAATATTCTGTAGCCCGTTAGTGGGAACTAATATTCTGTAGCCCGTTAGTGGGAACTAATATTCTGCAGCCCGTTGGTGGGAACTAATATTCTGCAGCCCGTTGGTGGGAACTAATATTCTGCAGCCAGTTAGTGGGAACTAATATTCTGTAGCCCGTTAGTGGGAACTAATATTCTGTAGCCCGTTAGTGGGAACTAATATTCTGCAGCCCGTTGGTGGGAACTAATATTCTGCAGCCCGTTGGTGGGAACTAATATTCTGCAGCCCGTCGGTGGGAACTAATATTCTGCAGCCTGTTAGTGGGAACTAATATTCTGTAACCCGTTAGTGGGAACTAATATTCTGCAGCCCGTTGGTGGGAACTAATATTCTGCAGCCCGTTGGTGGGAACTAATATTCTGCAGCCCGTTGGTGGGAACTAATGAAATTAACTAATATTCTGCAGCCCGTAAGTGGGAACTAATATTCTGCAGCCCGTTGGTGGGAACTAATATTCTGCAGCCCGTTGGTGGGAACTAATGAAATTAACTAATATTCTGCAGCCCGTTAGTGGGAACTAATATTCTGCAGCCCATCGGTGGGAACTAATATTCTGCAGCCCGTTGGTGGGAACTAATGAAATTAACTAATATTCTGCAGCCCGTTGGTGGGAACTAATATTCTGCAGCCTGTTGGTGGGAACTAATGAACTAATATTCTGCAGCCCATCGGTGGGAACTAATATTCTTCAGCCCGTCGGTGGGAACTAATGAAATTAACTAATATTCTGTAACCCGTTAGTGGGAACTAATATTCTGCAGCCCGTTGGTGGGAACTAATATTCTGCAGCCCGTTGGTGGGAACTAATATTCTGCAGCCTGTTAGTGGGAACTAATGAACTAATATTCTGCAGCCCGTTGGTGGGAACTAATATTCTGCAGCCCGTTGGTGGGAACTAATATTCTGCAGCCCGTTGGTGGGAACTAATATTCTGCAGCCCGTTGGTGGGAACTAATGAAATTAACTAATATTCTGCAGCCCGTTGGTGGGAACTAATATTCTTCAGCCCGTCGGTGGGAACTAATATTCTACAGCCCGTTGGTGGGAACTAATGAACTAATATTCTGCAGCCCGTTGGTGGGAACTAATATTCTGCAGCCCATCGGTGGGAACTAATATTCTTCAGCCCGTCGGTGGGAACTAATGAACTAATATTCTGCAGCCCGTTGGTGGGAACTAATATTCTGCAGCCCGTTGGTGGGAACTAATATTCTGCAGCCTGTTAGTGGGAACTAATGAACTAATATTCTGCAGCCCGTTGGTGGGAACTAATATTCTGCAGCCCGTTGGTGGGAACTAATGAAATTAACTAATATTCTGCAGCCCGTTGGTGGGAACTAATATTCTTCAGCCCGTCGGTGGGAACTAATATTCTACAGCCCGTTGGTGGGAACTAATGAACTAATATTCTGCAGCCCGTTGGTGGGAACTAATATTCTGCAGCCCGTCGGTGGGAACTAATATTCTGCAGCCCGTCGGTGGGAACTAATATTCTGCAGCCCGTTGGTGGGAACTAATGAACTAATATTCTGCAGCCTGTTAGTGGGAACTAATATTCTGCAGCCCGTTGGTGGGAACTAATGAACTAATATTCTGCAGCCCATCGGTGGGAACTAATATTCTGCAGCCCGTTAGTGGGAACTAATATTCTACAGCCCGTTGGTGGGAACTAATATTCTACAGCCCGTTGGTGGGAACTAATATTCTGCAGTCTGTTGGTGGGAACTAATATTCTGCAGCCCGTCGGTGGGAACTAGAAAACACAGTTTGGCGTCATTTCTGACCCACGTTTTGCTCATCGGACCTTTTTCCGTCATCGTTTCTTGGGTTTTATTCAGATAAATGATGAACCGGTGTTTCATCCAACCGGCCCGGCACATTAAAGAGTTTCTTCCCCTTCCAGACAGAAGCATAAAGGACCGTTTAGACCGGGTCAGAATAATCAGTTTCACAGCAAAATCTGGACCCAGAATCTGGGACTTAAACCAAGAGATCCAGGTTCGGTTCCGGTTCGGTTCCGGGTCTCTTCTGCTCGCCGTCACATGATCGAGACTTCAGAGGAAAACAAGGAGCTGATCTCTAACCTCTGAACCGGAGGACTTCCTGGAGGAGGACGGGCTGGTGGAGGAAGAACAGGATCAGGGTCTGGATCCTGAACTGGATCCTGGATCAGGGTCTGGATCCTGGATCGGGGTCTGGATCCTGAACTGGATCCTGGATCGGGGTCTGGATCAGGGTCTGGATCCAGGATCAGGGTCTGGATCCAGGACCAGGGTCTGGATCCTGGACCAGGGTCTGGATCCAGGACCAGGGTCTGGATCCTGGACCAGGGTCTGGATCCAGGACCAGGGTCTGGATCCTGGACCAGGGTCTGGATCCAGGATCAGGGTCTGGATCCTGGACCAGGGTCTGGATCCAGGATCAGGGTCTGGATCCTGGATCAGGATCCTGGATCGGGGTCTGGATCCTGGATCAGGGTCTGGATCCAGGACCAGGGTCTGGATCCTGGACCAGGGTCTGGATCCAGGACCAGGGTCTGGATCCTGGACCAGGGTCTGGATCCAGGATCAGGGTCTGGATCCTGGACCAGGGTCTGGATCCAGGATCAGGGTCTGGATCCTGGATCAGGATCCTGGATCGGGGTCTGGATCCTGGATCAGGATCCTGAATCGGGGTCTGGATCCTGGATCAGGGTCTGGATCCTGAACTGGATCCTGGATCGGGGTCTGGATCCTGGATCAGGGTCTGGATCCTGAACTGGATCCTGGATCAGGGTCTGGACCCTGGATCAGGGTCTGGATCCTGAACCGGAGCGGCTCTGTGGGTGAGTTCCTGAGCTCAGGACTTCGCGGGTCAGCTAACAGGTCGGGTCTATTAATAACCGATCCGGCTCAGAGGTCTGACCTCGACCTTCAGCCACAGCTTCTGTGGACGCCGTCACATACCAACACCCCGACACCCCCGGGTCCCCCCACCCCCGGGTCCCCCCACCCATCGAAGGAATCCACAGGCCAGGTCAGGCGGTTCAGAACTGCAGCAAAACCTGAGCAGACTCCAGAGAAAATGCTCCCGACTGCTGTTGGAAACAGTTTATCATGTTTCTCAGTTGAAATAAAAACTCACTTATTTATTCTCACGCATCAAAGCAGTTTGTTTTCCAACTGAAATCACACGTTTGTTACCACGGAGACGGTAAAGACACTAAAAACGTGTCGCTGTTAACGTTAAACATTCGTAGAAAATAATGTAACGTTATCTCCGATATAAACATAAACACACAAAACATAATCATGAGTTCCACGTTGGGAAACTTAATTCTCCTCCTGGACCAAACTAAAATCCGTCAACTCTGAGAAAAAGTAGTCGACTGTGTACGCGGTTTCAACTAATCGATTAATCGTGCACATCTACGTCCGACCTGAAGATAACGAAAAAAGCCGACGTTATCTTCACATCGGACAGAAAAAGACGTTATCTTCACATCGGACGAAAAAAGACGACGTTATCTTCACATCGGACAGAAAAAGACGTTATCTTCACATCGGACAGAAAAAGACGTTATCTTCACATCGGACAGAAAAAGACGTTATCTGCACATCGGACGGAAAAAGACGTTATCTTCACATCGGACGGAAAAAGACGTTATCTTCACATCGGACAGAAAAAGACGTTATCTTCACATCGGACGGAAAAAGACGTTATCTTCACATCGGACAGAAAAAGACGTTATCTTCACATCGGACGAAAAAAGACGACGTTATCTTCACATCGGACAGAAAAAGACGTTATCTTCACATCGGACAGAAAAAGACGTTATCTTCACATCGGACGGAAAAAGACGTTATCTTCACATCGGACAGAAAAAGACGTTATCTTCACATCGGACGGAAAAAGACGACGTTATCTTCACATCGGACAGAAAAAGACGACGTTATCTTCACATCGGACAGAAAAAGACGTTATCTGCACATCGGACAGAAAAAGACGTTATCTGCACATCGGACGAAAAAGACGTTATCTTCACATCGGACGGAAAAAGACGTTATCTGCACATCGGACAGAAAAAGACGTTATCTTCACATCGGACAGAAAAAGACGTTATCTGCACATCGGACAGAAAAAGACGTTATCTTCACATCGGACAGAAAAAGACGTTATCTTCACATCGGACAGAAAAAGACGTTATCTTCACATCGGACGGAAAAAGACGTTATCTTCACATCGGACAGAAAAAGACGTTATCTTCACATCGGACGGAAAAAGACGTTATCTTCACATCGGACAGAAAAAGACGTTATCTTCACATCGGACGGAAAAAGACGTTATCTTCACATCGGACAGAAAAAGACGTTATCTTCACATCGGACAGAAAAAGACGTTATCTGCACATCGGACAGAAAAAAGACGTTATCTTCACATCGGACGGAAAAAGACGTTATCTTCACATCGGACGGAAAAAGACGTTATCTGCACATCGGACAGAAAAAGACGTTATCTGCACATCGGACAGAAAAAGACGTTATCTGCACATCGGACAGAAAAAAGACGTTATCTTCACATCGGACGGAAAAAGACGTTATCTTCACATCGGACGGAAAAAGACGTTATCTTCACATCGGACAGAAAAAGACGTTATCTGCACATCGGACGGAAAAAGACGTTATCTGCACATCGGACAGAAAAAGACGTTATCTGCACATCGGACAGAAAAAGACGTTATCTTCACATCGGACAGAAAAAGACGTTATCTGCACATCGGACGGAAAAAGACGTTATCTGCACATCGGACAGAAAAAGACGTTATCTTCACATCGGACAGAAAAAGACGTTATCGGCACATCGGACGGAAAAAGACGTTATCTGCACATCGGACGGAAAAAGACGTTATCTTCACATCGGACGAAAAAAAGACGTTATCTTCACATCGGACAGAAAAAAAGACGTTATCTTCACATCGGACGAAAAAAAGACGTTATCTTCACATCGGACGGAAAAAGACGTTATCTTCACATCGGACAGAAAAAGACGTTATCTTCACATCGGACGAAAAAAAGACGTTATCTTCACATCGGACGAAAAAAAGACGTTATCTTCACATCGGACGGAAAAAGACGTTATCTGCACATCGGACAGAAAAAGACGACGTTATCTTCACATCGGACAGAAAAAGACGTTATCTTCACATCGGACAGAAAAAGACGTTATCTTCACATCGGACAGAAAAAGACGTTATCTTCACATCGGACAGAAAAAGACGTTATCTTCACATCGGACGGAAAAAGACGACGTTATCTTCACATCGGACAGAAAAAGACGTTATCTTCACATCGGACAGAAAAAGACGTTATCTTCACATCGGACGAAAAAAGACGTTATCTTCACATCGGACGGAAAAAGACGTTATCTTCACATCGGACGGAAAAAGACGTTATCTTCACATCGGACAGAAAAAGACGTTATCTTCACATCGGACAGAAAAAGACGTTATCGGCACATCGGACGGAAAAAGACGACGTTATCTGCACATCGGACGGAAAAAGACGTTATCTTCACATCGGACAGAAAAAGACGTTATCTTCACATCGGACAGAAAAAGACGTTATCTTCACATCGGACAGAAAAAGACGACGTTATCTGCACATCGGACGGAAAAAGACGACGTTATCTTCACATCGGACAGAAAAAGACGTTATCTTCACATCGGACAGAAAAAGACGTTATCTTCACATCGGACAGAAAAAGACGTTATCTGCACATCGGACAGAAAAAGACGTTATCTGCACATCGGACGGAAAAAGACGTTATCTGCACATCGGACAGAAAAAGACGTTATCTTCACATCGGACAGAAAAAGACGTTATCTGCACATCGGACAGAAAAAGACGTTATCTGCACATCGGACGGAAAAAGACGTTATCTGCACATCGGACAGAAAAAGACGTTATCTTCACATCGGACAGAAAAAGACGTTATCGGCACATCGGACGGAAAAAGACGTTATCTGCACATCGGACGGAAAAAGACGTTATCTTCACATCGGACGAAAAAAAGACGTTATCTTCACATCGGACAGAAAAAAAGACGTTATCTTCACATCGGACGAAAAAAAGACGTTATCTTCACATCGGACGGAAAAAGACGTTATCTTCACATCGGACAGAAAAAGACGTTATCTTCACATCGGACGGAAAAAGACGTTATCTTCACATCGGACGAAAAAAAGACGTTATCTTCACATCGGACGGAAAAAGACGTTATCTGCACATCGGACAGAAAAAGACGTTATCTTCACATCGGACAGAAAAAGACGTTATCTGCACATCGGACGAAAAAAAGACGTTATCTTCACATCGGACGAAAAAAAGACGTTATCTTCACATCGGACGAAAAAAAGACGTTATCTTCACATCGGACGGAAAAAGACGTTATCTGCACATCGGACAGAAAAAGACGACGTTATCTTCACATCGGACAGAAAAAGACGTTATCTTCACATCGGACAGAAAAAGACGTTATCTTCACATCGGACAGAAAAAGACGTTATCTTCACATCGGACGGAAAAAGACGACGTTATCTTCACATCGGACAGAAAAAGACGTTATCTTCACATCGGACAGAAAAAGACGTTATCTTCACATCGGACGGAAAAAGACGTTATCTGCACATCGGACGGAAAAAGACGTTATCTTCACATCGGACGGAAAAAGACGTTATCTTCACATCGGACAGAAAAAGACGTTATCTTCACATCGGACAGAAAAAGACGTTATCGGCACATCGGACGGAAAAAGACGACGTTATCTTCACATCGGACAGAAAAAGACGTTATCTTCACATCGGACAGAAAAAGACGACGTTATCTGCACATCGGACGGAAAAAGACGACGTTATCTTCACATCGGACAGAAAAAGACGTTATCTTCACATCGGACAGAAAAAGACGTTATCTGCACATCGGACAGAAAAAGACGTTAACTTCACATCGGACGGAAAAAGACGACGTTATCTTCACATCGGACGGAAAAAGACGTTATCTTCACATCGGACGGAAAAAGACGTTATCTGCACATCGGACAGAAAAAGACGTTATCTTCACATCGGACGGAAAAAGACGACGTTATCGGCACATCGGACGGAAAAAGACGTTATCTTCACATCGGACAGAAAAAGACGTTATCTTCACATCGGACAGAAAAAGACGTTATCTTCACATCGGACAGAAAAAGACGTTATCTTCACATCGGACGGAAAAAGACGACGTTATCGGCACATCGGACGGAAAAAGACGTTATCTGCACATCGGACGGAAAAAGACGTTATCTTCACATCGGACGGAAAAAGACGTTATCTTCACATCGGACAGAAAAAGACGTTATCTTCACATCGGACAGAAAAAGACGTTATCGGCACATCGGACGGAAAAAGACGACGTTATCTGCACATCGGACGGAAAAAGACGACGTTATCTTCACATCGGACAGAAAAAGACGTTATCTTCACATCGGACAGAAAAAGACGACGTTATCTGCACATCGGACGGAAAAAGACGACGTTATCTTCACATCGGACAGAAAAAGACGTTATCTTCACATCGGACAGAAAAAGACGTTATCTTCACATCGGACAGAAAAAGACGTTATCTGCACATCGGACAGAAAAAGACGTTATCTGCACATCGGACGGAAAAAGACGTTATCTGCACATCGGACAGAAAAAGACGTTATCTTCACATCGGACAGAAAAAGACGTTATCGGCACATCGGACGGAAAAAGACGTTATCTGCACATCGGACGGAAAAAGACGTTATCTTCACATCGGACGAAAAAAAGACGTTATCTTCACATCGGACAGAAAAAAAGACGTTATCTTCACATCGGACGAAAAAAAGACGTTATCTTCACATCGGACGGAAAAAGACGTTATCTTCACATCGGACAGAAAAAGACGTTATCTTCACATCGGACGAAAAAAAGACGTTATCTTCACATCGGACGAAAAAAAGACGTTATCTTCACATCGGACGGAAAAAGACGTTATCTGCACATCGGACAGAAAAAGACGACGTTATCTTCACATCGGACAGAAAAAGACGTTATCTTCACATCGGACAGAAAAAGACGTTATCTTCACATCGGACAGAAAAAGACGTTATCTTCACATCGGACAGAAAAAGACGTTATCTTCACATCGGACAGAAAAAGACGTTATCTTCACATCGGACGGAAAAAGACGACGTTATCTTCACATCGGACAGAAAAAGACGTTATCTTCACATCGGACAGAAAAAGACGTTATCTTCACATCGGACGAAAAAAGACGTTATCTTCACATCGGACGGAAAAAGACGTTATCTTCACATCGGACGGAAAAAGACGTTATCTTCACATCGGACAGAAAAAGACGTTATCTTCACATCGGACAGAAAAAGACGTTATCGGCACATCGGACGGAAAAAGACGACGTTATCTGCACATCGGACGGAAAAAGACGACGTTATCTTCACATCGGACAGAAAAAGACGTTATCTTCACATCGGACAGAAAAAGACGACGTTATCTGCACATCGGACGGAAAAAGACGTTATCTGCACATCGGACGGAAAAAGACGTTATCTGCACATCGGACAGAAAAAGACGTTATCTTCACATCGGACAGAAAAAGACGTTATCTGCACATCGGACAGAAAAAGACGTTAACTTCACATCGGACGGAAAAAGACGACGTTATCTTCACATCGGACGGAAAAAGACGTTATCTTCACATCGGACGGAAAAAGACGTTATCTGCACATCGGACAGAAAAAGACGTTATCTTCACATCGGACGGAAAAAGACGACGTTATCGGCACATCGGACGGAAAAAGACGTTATCTTCACATCGGACGGAAAAAGACGTTATCTTCACATCGGACAGAAAAAGACGTTATCTTCACATCGGACAGAAAAAGACGTTATCTTCACATCGGACAGAAAAAGACGTTATCTTCACATCGGACGGAAAAAGACGACGTTATCGGCACATCGGACGGAAAAAGACGTTATCTGCACATCGGACGGAAAAAGACGTTATCTTCACATCGGACAGAAAAAGACGTTATCTTCACATCGGACAGAAAAAGACGTTATCTTCACATCGGACGGAAAAAGACGACGTTATCGGCACATCGGACGGAAAAAGACGTTATCTTCACATCGGACGGAAAAAGACGTTATCTTCACATCGGACAGAAAAAGACGTTATCTTCACATCGGACGGAAAAAGACGTTATCTTCACATCGGACAGAAAAAGACGTTATCTTCACATCGGACGGAAAAAGACGACGTTATCTTCACATCGGACGGAAAAAGACGTTATCTTCACATCGGACAGAAAAAGACGTTATCTTCACATCGGACAAAAAAAGACGTTATCTTCACATCGGACGAAAAAAGACGTTATCTTCACATCGGACAGAAAAAGACGTTATCTTCACATCGGACAGAAAAAGACGTTATCTTCACATCGGACGGAAAAAGACGTTATCTTCACATCGGACGGAAAAAGACGTTATCTTCACATCGGACGGAAAAAGACGTTATCTGCACATCGGACGGAAAAAGACGTTATCTTCACATCGGACGGAAAAAGACGTTATCTGCACATCGGACGGAAAAAGACGTTATCTGCACATCGGACGGAAAAAGACGTTATCTGCACATCGGACGGAAAAAGACGTTATCTGCACATCGGACGGAAAAAGACGACGTTATCTGCACATCGGACAGAAAAAGATGACGTTATCTTCACATCGGACGGAAAAAGACGTTATCTTCACATCGGACGGAAAAAGACGTTATCTTCACATCGGACGGAAAAAGACGTTATCTTCACATCGGACGGAAAAAGACGTTATCTGCACATCGGACGGAAAAAGACGTTATCTGCACATCGGACAGAAAAAGATGACGTTATCTTCACATCGGACAGAAAAAGACGTTATCTGCACATCGGACGAAAAAGACGACGTTATCTTCACATCGGACAGAAAAAGACGTTATCTTCACATCGGACGAAAAAGACGACGTTATCTTCACATCGGACAGAAAAAGACGTTATCTTCACATCGGACGAAAAAGACGTTATCTTCACATCGGACGAAAAAGACGACGTTATCTTCACATCGGACAGAAAAAGACGTTATCTTCACATCGGACGAAAAAGACGACGTTATCTTCACATCGGACGGAAAAAGACGTTATCTTCACATCGGACAGAAAAAGACGTTATCTTCACATCGGACGGAAAAAGACGTTATCTGCACATCGGACAGAAAAAGACGTTATCTTCACATCGGACAGAAAAAGACGTTATCTTCACATCGGACGGAAAAAGACGTTATCTGCACATCGGACAGAAAAAGACGTTATCTGCACATCGGACAGAAAAAGACGTTATCTTCACATCGGACAGAAAAAGACGTTATCTTCACATCGGACGAAAAAAGACGTTATCTTCACATCGGACGGAAAAAGACGTTATCTGCACATCGGACGGAAAAAGACGTTATCTGCACATCGGACAGAAAAAGACGTTATCTTCACATCGGACGGAAAAAGACGTTATCTTCACATCGGACGGAAAAAGACGTTATCTGCACATCGGACAGAAAAAGACGTTATCTTCACATCGGACGGAAAAAGACGTTATCTGCACATCGGACGAAAAAGACGTTATCTGCACATCGGACAGAAAAAGATGACGTTATCTTCACATCGGACGGAAAAAGACGTTATCTGCACATCGGACGGAAAAAGACGACGTTATCTTCACATCGGACAGAAAAAGACGACGTTATCTTCACATCGGACAGAAAAAGACGTTATCTTCACATCGGACGGAAAAAGACGTTATCTTCACATCGGACAGAAAAAGACGTTATCTGCACATCGGACGGAAAAAGACGTTATCTTCACATCGGACGAAAAAGACGACGTTATCTTCACATCGGACGAAAAAGACGTTATCTTCACATCGGACAGAAAAAGACGTTATCTTCACATCGGACGAAAAAGACGTTATCTTCACATCGGACAGAAAAAGACGTTATCTTCACATCGGACAGAAAAAGACGTTATCTTCACATCGGACGGAAAAAGACGTTATCTGCACATCGGACAGAAAAAGACGTTATCTGCACATCGGACAGAAAAAGACGTTATCTTCACATCGGACGGAAAAGACGTTATCTGCACATCGGACAGAAAAAGACGTTATCTTCACATCGGACGGAAAAAGACGTTATCTTCACATCGGACAGAAAAAGACGTTATCTTCACATCGGACGAAAAAGACGACGTTATCTTCACATCGGACGGAAAAAGACGTTATCTTCACATCGGACAGAAAAAGACGTTATCTTCACATCGGACAGAAAAAGACGTTATCTTCACATCGGACGAAAAAGACGACGTTATCTTCACATCGGACGGAAAAAGACGTTATCTTCACATCGGACAGAAAAAGACGTTATCTTCACATCGGACAGAAAAAGACGTTATCTGCACATCGGACAGAAAAAGACGTTATCTTCACATCGGACGAAAAAAGACGTTATCTTCACATCGGACGGAAAAAGACGTTATCTTCCCATCGGACGGAAAAAGACGTTATCTTCACATCGGACAGAAAAAGACGTTATCTTCACATCGGACAGAAAAAGACGTTATCTGCACATCGGACAGAAAAAGACGTTATCTGCACATCGGACAGAAAAAGACGTTATCTTCACATCGGACAGAAAAAGACGTTATCTTCACATCGGACGGAAAAAGACGTTATCTTCACATCGGACGGAAAAAGACGTTATCTGCACATCGGACGGAAAAAGACGTTATCTGCACATCGGACGGAAAAAGACGTTATCTGCACATCGGACAGAAAAAGACGTTATCTTCACATCGGACGGAAAAAGACGTTATCTTCACATCGGACGGAAAAAGACGTTATCTGCACATCGGACAGAAAAAGACGTTATCTTCACATCGGACGGAAAAAGACGTTATCTGCACATCGGACGAAAAAGACGTTATCTGCACATCGGACAGAAAAAGATGACGTTATCTTCACATCGGACGGAAAAAGACGTTATCTGCACATCGGACGGAAAAAGACGACGTTATCTTCACATCGGACAGAAAAAGACGTTATCTTCACATCGGACGGAAAAAGACGTTATCTTCACATCGGACAGAAAAAGACGTTATCTGCACATCGGACGGAAAAAGACGTTATCTTCACATCGGACGAAAAAGACGACGTTATCTTCACATCGGACGAAAAAGACGTTATCTTCACATCGGACAGAAAAAGACGTTATCTTCACATCGGACGAAAAAGACGTTATCTTCACATCGGACAGAAAAAGACGTTATCTTCACATCGGACAGAAAAAGACGTTATCTTCACATCGGACGGAAAAAGACGTTATCTGCACATCGGACAGAAAAAGACGTTATCTGCACATCGGACAGAAAAAGACGTTATCTTCACATCGGACGGAAAAGACGTTATCTGCACATCGGACAGAAAAAGACGTTATCTTCACATCGGACGGAAAAAGACGTTATCTTCACATCGGACAGAAAAAGACGTTATCTTCACATCGGACGAAAAAGACGACGTTATCTTCACATCGGACGGAAAAAGACGTTATCTTCACATCGGACAGAAAAAGACGTTATCTTCACATCGGACGAAAAAGACGACGTTATCTTCACATCGGACGGAAAAAGACGTTATCTTCACATCGGACAGAAAAAGACGTTATCTGCACATCGGACAGAAAAAGACGTTATCTTCACATCGGACGAAAAAGACGTTATCTTCACATCGGACGAAAAAAGACGTTATCTTCACATCGGACGGAAAAAGACGTTATCTTCCCATCGGACGGAAAAAGACGTTATCTTCACATCGGACAGAAAAAGACGTTATCTTCACATCGGACGAAAAAAGACGTTATCTTCACATCGGACGGAAAAAGACGTTATCTTCCCATCGGACGGAAAAAGACGTTATCTTCACATCGGACGGAAAAAGACGTTATCTGCACATCGGACGGAAAAAGACGTTATCTTCACATCGGACGGAAAAAGACGTTATCTGCACATCGGACGAAAAAGACGACGTTATCTTCACATCGGACGGAAAAAGACGTTATCTTCACATCGGACGGAAAAAGACGTTATCTGCACATCGGACGGAAAAAGACGTTATCTGCACATCGGACGGAAAAAGACGTTATCTTCACATCGGACGGAAAAAGACGTTATCTGCACATCGGACGGAAAAAGACGACGTTATCTTCACATCGGACGAAAAAGACGACGTTATCTTCACATCGGACGGAAAAAGACGTTATCTTCACATCGGACGGAAAAAGACGTTATCTTCACATCGGACGGAAAAAGACGTTATCTGCACATCGGACGGAAAAAGACGTTATCTGCACATCGGACAGAAAAAGACGTTATCTTCACATCGGACGAAAAAGACGACGTTATCTTCACATCGGACGGAAAAAGACGTTATCTTCACATCGGACGGAAAAAGACGTTATCTTCACATCGGACGGAAAAAGACGTTATCTTCACATCGGACGGAAAAAGACGTTATCTGCACATCGGACGGAAAAAGACGACGTTATCTTCACATCGGACGAAAAAGACGACGTTATCTTCACATCGGACGGAAAAAGACGTTATCTTCACATCGGACGGAAAAAGACGTTATCTTCACATCGGACGGAAAAAGACGTTATCTTCACATCGGACAGAAAAAGACGTTATCTGCACATCGGACGGAAAAAGACGTTATCTGCACATCGGACAGAAAAAGACGTTATCTTCACATCGGACGAAAAAGACGACGTTATCTTCACATCGGACGGAAAAAGACGTTATCTTCACATCGGACGGAAAAAGACGTTATCTGCACATCGGACAGAAAAAGACGTTATCTTCACATCGGACGAAAAAGACGACGTTATCTTCACATCGGACGGAAAAAGACGTTATCTTCACATCGGACGGAAAAAGACGTTATCTTCACATCGGACGGAAAAAGACGTTATCTGCACATCGGACGGAAAAAGACGTTATCTGCACATCGGACGGAAAAAGACGTTATCTTCACATCGGACGGAAAAAGACGTTATCTTCACATCGGACGAAAAAGACGACGTTATCTTCACATCGGACGAAAAAGACGACGTTATCTTCACATCGGACGAAAAAGACGACGTTATCTTCACATCGGACGAAAAAGACGACGTTATCTGCACATCGGACGGAAAAAGACGTTATCTTCACATCGGACGGAAAAAGACGTTATCTTCACATCGGACGGAAAAAGACGTTATCTTCACATCGGACGGAAAAAGACGTTATCTTCACATCGGACGGAAAAAGACGTTATCTTCACATCGGACGGAAAAAGACGTTATCTTCACATCGGACAGAAAAAGACGTTATCTTCACATCGGACGAAAAAGACGTTATCTTCACATCGGACGGAAAAAGACGTTATCTGCACATCGGACGGAAAAAGACGTTATCTTCACATCGGACGAAAAAGACGACGTTATCTTCACATCGGACGAAAAAGACGACGTTATCTTCACATCGGACGAAAAAGACGACGTTATCTTCACATCGGACGAAAAAGACGTTATCTTCACATCGGACGAAAAAGACGACGTTATCTTCACATCGGACAGAAAAAGACGTTATCTTCACATCGGACGAAAAAGACGTTATCTTCACATCGGACGGAAAAAGACGTTATCTTCACATCGGACGAAAAAGACGACGTTATCTTCACATCGGACGAAAAAGACGTTATCTTCACATCGGACAGAAAAAGACGACGTTATCTTCACATCGGACAGAAAAAGACGACGTTATCTTCAAATCGGACGAAAAAGACGTTATCTTCACATCGGACAGAAAAAGACGACGTTATCTTCACATCGGACAGAAAAAGACGACGTTATCTTCAAATCGGACAGAAAAAGACGACGTTATCTTCACATCGGACAGAAAAAGACGACGTTATCTTCACATCGGACGAAAAAGACGTTATCTTCACATCGGACGAAAAAGACGTTATCTTCACATCGGACGAAAAAGACGTTATCTTCACATCGGACGAAAAAGACGTTATCTGCACATCGGACGGAAAAAGACGTTATCTTCACATCGGACGAAAAAGACGTTATCTTCACATCGGACGAAAAAGACGTTATCTTCACATCGGACGAAAAAGACGTTATCTTCACATCGGACAGAAAAAGACGTTATCTTCACATCGGACGAAAAAGACGTTATCTTCACATCGGACGAAAAAGACGACGTTATCTTCACATCGGACGAAAAAGACGTTATCTTCACATCGGACAGAAAAAGACGACGTTATCTTCACATCGGACAGAAAAAGACGACGTTATCTTCAAATCGGACAGAAAAAGACGACGTTATCTTCACATCGGACAGAAAAAGACGACGTTATCTTCAAATCGGACAGAAAAAGACGACGTTATCTTCACATCGGACAGAAAAAGACGACGTTATCTTCACATCGGACGGAAAAAGACGTTATCTGCACATCGGACAGAAAAAGACGTTATCTGCACATCGGACAGAAAAAGACGTTATCTTCACATCGGACGGAAAAAGACGTTATCTTCACATCGGACGGAAAAAGACGTTATCTTCACATCGGACGGAAAAAGACGACGTTATCTGCACATCGGACAGAAAAAGACGTTATCGTCACATCGGACGGAAAAAGACGTTATCTGCACATCGGACAGAAAAAGACGTTATCTTCACATCGGACGGAAAAAGACGACGTTATCTTCACATCGGACGGAAAAAGACGTTATCTGCACATCGGACAGAAAAAGACGTTATCTTCACATCGGACGGAAAAAGACGTTATCTTCACATCGGACGAAAAAGACGTTATCTTCACATCGGACGGAAAAAGACGTTATCTTCACATCGGACGGAAAAAGACGTTATCTTCACATCGGACGGAAAAAGACGTTATCTTCACATCGGACGAAAAAGACGTTATCTTCACATCGGACGGAAAAAGACGTTATCTTCACATCGGACGGAAAAAGACGTTATCTGCACATCGGACAGAAAAAGACGTTATCTTCACATCGGACGGAAAAAGACGACGTTATCTGCACATCGGACAGAAAAAGACGTTATCGTCACATCGGACGGAAAAAGACGTTATCTGCACATCGGACAGAAAAAGACGTTATCTTCCCATCGGACGGAAAAAGACGTTATCTTCACATCGGACGGAAAAAGACGTTATCTTCACATCGGACGGAAAAAGACGTTATCTTCACATCGGACGGAAAAAGACGTTATCTTCACATCGGACGGAAAAAGACGTTATCTTCACATCGGACGGAAAAAGACGTTATCTTCACATCGGACGGAAAAAGACGTTATCTTCACATCGGACGGAAAAAGACGTTATCTTCACATCGGACAGAAAAAGACGTTATCTTCACATCGGACGAAAAAAAGACGTTATCTTCACATCGGACGAAAAAGACGACGTTATCTTCACATCGGACGGAAAAAGACGTTATCTTCACATCGGACGGAAAAAGACGTTATCTGCACATCGGACGGAAAAAGACGTTATCTGCACATCGGACGGAAAAAGACGTTATCTGCACATCGGACAGAAAAAGACGTTATCTGCACATCGGACAGAAAAAGACGTTATCTTCACATCGGACGGAAAAAGACGTTATCTTCACATCGGACGAAAAAAAGACGTTATCTTCACATCGGACGAAAAAGACGACGTTATCTTCACATCGGACGGAAAAAGACGTTATCTTCACATCGGACGGAAAAAGACGTTATCTGCACATCGGACGGAAAAAGACGTTATCTGCACATCGGACGGAAAAAGACGTTATCTTCACATCGGACGGAAAAAGACGACGTTATCTTCACATCGGACAGAAAAAGACGACGTTATCTTCACATCGGACGGAAAAAGACGTTATCTTCACATCGGACGGAAAAAGACGTTATCTTCACATCGGACGGAAAAAGACGTTATCTTCACATCGGACGGAAAAAGACGTTATCTTCACATCGGACGGAAAAAGACGTTATCTGCACATCGGACGGAAAAAGACGTTATCTTCACATCGGACAGAAAAAGACGTTATCTTCACATCGGACGAAAAAGACGACGTTATCTTCACATCGGACGAAAAAAAGACGTTATCTTCACATCGGACGGAAAAAAGACGTTATCTTCACATCGGACGGAAAAAGACGTTATCTTCACATCGGACGGAAAAAGACGTTATCTTCACATCGGACGGAAAAAGACGTTATCTGCACATCGGACGAAAAAGACGACGTTATCTGCACATCGGACGGAAAAAGACGTTATCTGCACATCGGACGGAAAAAGACGTTATCTTCACATCGGACGGAAAAAGACGTTATCTGCACATCGGACGGAAAAAGACGACGTTATCTTCACATCGGACGAAAAAGACGACGTTATCTTCACATCGGACGGAAAAAGACGTTATCTTCACATCGGACAGAAAAAGACGTTATCTGCACATCGGACGGAAAAAGACGTTATCTTCACATCGGACGGAAAAAGACGTTATCTGCACATCGGACGGAAAAAGACGTTATCTTCACATCGGACAGAAAAAGACGTTATCTTCACATCGGACGAAAAAGACGACGTTATCTTCACATCGGACGGAAAAAGACGTTATCTTCACATCGGACGGAAAAAGACGTTATCTTCACATCGGACGGAAAAAGACGTTATCTGCACATCGGACGGAAAAAGACGTTATCTGCACATCGGACGGAAAAAGACGTTATCTTCACATCGGACGGAAAAAGACGTTATCTTCACATCGGACGAAAAAGACGACGTTATCTTCACATCGGACGAAAAAGACGACGTTATCTTCACATCGGACGAAAAAGACGACGTTATCTTCACATCGGACGAAAAAGACGACGTTATCTGCACATCGGACGGAAAAAGACGTTATCTTCACATCGGACGGAAAAAGACGTTATCTTCACATCGGACGGAAAAAGACGTTATCTTCACATCGGACGGAAAAAGACGTTATCTTCACATCGGACGGAAAAAGACGTTATCTTCACATCGGACGGAAAAAGACGTTATCTTCACATCGGACAGAAAAAGACGTTATCTTCACATCGGACGAAAAAGACGTTATCTTCACATCGGACGGAAAAAGACGTTATCTGCACATCGGACGGAAAAAGACGTTATCTTCACATCGGACGAAAAAGACGACGTTATCTTCACATCGGACGAAAAAGACGACGTTATCTTCACATCGGACGAAAAAGACGACGTTATCTTCACATCGGACGAAAAAGACGTTATCTTCACATCGGACGAAAAAGACGACGTTATCTTCACATCGGACAGAAAAAGACGTTATCTTCACATCGGACGAAAAAGACGTTATCTTCACATCGGACGGAAAAAGACGTTATCTTCACATCGGACGAAAAAGACGACGTTATCTTCACATCGGACGAAAAAGACGTTATCTTCACATCGGACAGAAAAAGACGACGTTATCTTCACATCGGACAGAAAAAGACGACGTTATCTTCAAATCGGACGAAAAAGACGTTATCTTCACATCGGACAGAAAAAGACGACGTTATCTTCACATCGGACAGAAAAAGACGACGTTATCTTCAAATCGGACAGAAAAAGACGACGTTATCTTCACATCGGACAGAAAAAGACGACGTTATCTTCACATCGGACGAAAAAGACGTTATCTTCACATCGGACGAAAAAGACGTTATCTTCACATCGGACGAAAAAGACGTTATCTTCACATCGGACGAAAAAGACGTTATCTGCACATCGGACGGAAAAAGACGTTATCTTCACATCGGACGAAAAAGACGTTATCTTCACATCGGACGAAAAAGACGTTATCTTCACATCGGACGAAAAAGACGTTATCTTCACATCGGACAGAAAAAGACGTTATCTTCACATCGGACGAAAAAGACGTTATCTTCACATCGGACGAAAAAGACGACGTTATCTTCACATCGGACGAAAAAGACGTTATCTTCACATCGGACAGAAAAAGACGACGTTATCTTCACATCGGACAGAAAAAGACGACGTTATCTTCAAATCGGACAGAAAAAGACGACGTTATCTTCACATCGGACAGAAAAAGACGACGTTATCTTCAAATCGGACAGAAAAAGACGACGTTATCTTCACATCGGACAGAAAAAGACGACGTTATCTTCACATCGGACGGAAAAAGACGTTATCTGCACATCGGACAGAAAAAGACGTTATCTGCACATCGGACAGAAAAAGACGTTATCTTCACATCGGACGGAAAAAGACGTTATCTTCACATCGGACGGAAAAAGACGTTATCTTCACATCGGACGGAAAAAGACGACGTTATCTGCACATCGGACAGAAAAAGACGTTATCGTCACATCGGACGGAAAAAGACGTTATCTGCACATCGGACAGAAAAAGACGTTATCTTCACATCGGACGGAAAAAGACGACGTTATCTTCACATCGGACGGAAAAAGACGTTATCTGCACATCGGACAGAAAAAGACGTTATCTTCACATCGGACGGAAAAAGACGTTATCTTCACATCGGACGAAAAAGACGTTATCTTCACATCGGACGGAAAAAGACGTTATCTTCACATCGGACGGAAAAAGACGTTATCTTCACATCGGACGGAAAAAGACGTTATCTGCACATCGGACAGAAAAAGACGTTATCTTCACATCGGACGGAAAAAGACGACGTTATCTGCACATCGGACAGAAAAAGACGTTATCGTCACATCGGACGGAAAAAGACGTTATCTGCACATCGGACAGAAAAAGACGTTATCTTCCCATCGGACGGAAAAAGACGTTATCTTCACATCGGACGGAAAAAGACGTTATCTTCACATCGGACGGAAAAAGACGTTATCTTCACATCGGACGGAAAAAGACGTTATCTTCACATCGGACGGAAAAAGACGTTATCTTCACATCGGACAGAAAAAGACGTTATCTTCACATCGGACGAAAAAAAGACGTTATCTTCACATCGGACGAAAAAGACGACGTTATCTTCACATCGGACGGAAAAAGACGTTATCTTCACATCGGACGGAAAAAGACGTTATCTGCACATCGGACGGAAAAAGACGTTATCTGCACATCGGACGGAAAAAGACGTTATCTGCACATCGGACAGAAAAAGACGTTATCTGCACATCGGACAGAAAAAGACGTTATCTTCACATCGGACGGAAAAAGACGTTATCTTCACATCGGACGAAAAAAAGACGTTATCTTCACATCGGACGAAAAAGACGACGTTATCTTCACATCGGACGGAAAAAGACGTTATCTTCACATCGGACGGAAAAAGACGTTATCTGCACATCGGACGGAAAAAGACGTTATCTGCACATCGGACGGAAAAAGACGTTATCTTCACATCGGACGGAAAAAGACGACGTTATCTTCACATCGGACAGAAAAAGACGACGTTATCTTCACATCGGACGGAAAAAGACGTTATCTTCACATCGGACGGAAAAAGACGTTATCTTCACATCGGACGGAAAAAGACGTTATCTTCACATCGGACGGAAAAAGACGTTATCTGCACATCGGACGGAAAAAGACGTTATCTTCACATCGGACAGAAAAAGACGTTATCTTCACATCGGACGAAAAAGACGACGTTATCTTCACATCGGACGAAAAAAAGACGTTATCTTCACATCGGACGGAAAAAAGACGTTATCTTCACATCGGACGGAAAAAGACGTTATCTTCACATCGGACGGAAAAAGACGTTATCTTCACATCGGACGGAAAAAGACGTTATCTGCACATCGGACGAAAAAGACGACGTTATCTTCACATCGGACGAAAAAAAGACGTTATCTTCACATCGGACGAAAAAAAGACGTTATCTTCACATCGGACGGAAAAAGACGTTATCTTCACATCGGACGGAAAAAGACGTTATCTGCACATCGGACGGAAAAAGACGTTATCTGCACATCGGACGGAAAAAGACGTTATCTGCACATCGGACAGAAAAAGACGTTATCTTCACATCGGACGGAAAAAGACGTTATCTGCACATCGGACGGAAAAAGACGTTATCTTCACATCGGACAGAAAAAGACGTTATCTTCACATCGGACGAAAAAGACGACGTTATCTTCACATCGGACGAAAAAGACGTTATCTTCACATCGGACGAAAAAGACGACGTTATCTTCACATCGGACGAAAAAGACGACGTTATCTGCACATCGGACGGAAAAAGACGTTATCTTCACATCGGACGGAAAAAGACATTATCTTCACATCGGACGGAAAAAGACGTTATCTTCACATCGGACGGAAAAAGACGTTATCTTCACATCGGACAGAAAAAGACGTTATCTTCACATCGGACGAAAAAGACGACGTTATCTTCACATCGGACGAAAAAGACGACGTTATCTTCACATCGGACGAAAAAGACGTTATCTTCACATCGGACGAAAAAGACGACGTTATCTTCACATCGGACGAAAAAGACGTTATCTTCACATCGGACAGAAAAAGACGACGTTATCTTCACATCGGTCATCTCGATCTTTACGAGCAGATGAAACAAAGAAGACTTTTCACTCGCAGTCCTGAAATGTTCCGGAGGAGCTTCTTAGGAAACGTGAACGTCTGCAGCCTAACTTACGAATTTCTTGGGGAGATTACGTAGCAGCTGCCCAGAATGCGTGAACACAGCAGTCGATCCTCCGTAGAGTTGCTGCTTCGCCCTGTTCTCCGTCGGGCTGTACGTAGCTTTCTGTTCGCTCGTCAGAGTTGTGGATTCAGATACTTCCGACAACACAAACCGTCATCACGAGCAGACAGAAAGCCTTAAACGGTTAAACCAAAGCGACTTCCCTGCATGTTCCTGCCTGCTCCACCCAAACACCACCTCCGGAGTATTTCCAGCTCAAAACAAGACTTTCTTGCAGGTAGTTCCTGCTCATCAACACGTCTTGTTTTCCTGCTGGAAAGGTTTTGAACTGGTTGACCTTTTCGAAGCAGCTGGAAAAAAAAAACACCCTTCAGGCAACTTAACTTTGCCAAATATGCATCTTGTTTTTCTGACGGCGCCCCGTCTTAATTTCCGTTTCTGGCATTTCACGGCGGCCTTGGCTCTCTTTCGTTGTTCCGGCCTCTGACAAAGACCTTTGTGTCACCTTGTCTCCGTTTGTAAACGCTTTTACCTGAGCCTGAAAAACCAACGCCACACCTTCCTGAACATCTTTACGCCGTCGCTCCGGGGAATAAATCCGACCCGTCGCCGGGTTCAGATCCACACGCAGCGCCACCTCCATGTTCTCAGGGTCCATCCCAAGCCCACCATCCCACCACCATGAGGCCATTTTCCTGCAGTGTGTTGCCTCTTTGTCCGGTGCCCCCCCACCCACCGCCAACAACACCCCCCCATCCCTGTCAAACAAGGCAGTAAATCTAGTTTTATGACCTACAAGCTGCTGGAGGCCTCTTTATTTTTAACCTGGCAGCGTCTTTGTTTCTGTACGGAAGACTATTAGGGCCAGGCATAAGAAAAAATATTTATATTTTGCCTGTCAAGAATAAAGTCGACATGTCGAAAAATCACCACATGTTGAAACGACTTTATTCTCGACATGTCGACTTTATTCTCGACATGTCGACTTTATTCTAGACTTTTTGACTTTATTCTCGACATGCAAAATATTATTATTTTTTCTTATGCCTGGCCCTAATACTCTTCTGTATTTCTGAGCTGTTTCCACTCTTTCATGAACCTGCCCTGTCAGGGTAAACATGACGGACTGACACTCAGGCATGAGGGTTTTATGGGAAACTAGGCCGAGCCTCTGAGTGCACATTCCTCTTTGTGATCAGTTAAATCTGCCCACTTTAAAGCTCCATGATGGAGCTGCTGCTCCTCGTTGTCTGCCGGGCTCCCGCGGCCCGCTCCACCTGGCAGGGGAGCCCGGGGATCCTGGTCCTCCCACCTGCAGGCCTGTTTACTCACAGAGCTCCACCGCCGCGGAGGGTTACGCAACGCGGCGGCGGCGGAGGCGTGCAGCCCGGGCAGAGACGGAGCTCGGAAAGCCCGGCTCCTCTGTGTTGTGTTCGGCCGGCTGTCGGTGTGTTGTGTAACGGCTGCTGCTTACCCACGACCCGGCCTCTCTGCTCCAGGCGGCGGGTGTCGGGCACGCCGCGCTCGGCGCCCTGCTGCTCGGGCTTTGTCCCGCCGCTTTCCCCCCGCTCCTCGCCGGCCTTCTTCCTACCAGCCGCCGCGGAGCCCGCGTCCTCCGCCGCGGAGGCTCCTCGCCCTCCCCGGGTCTCCCTTGACTGCAGCTGGAGCCCCAGACGGTGGTTCTCCTGCTCCTTCGCGGCCGTCTCCAGCAGCAGGGCGTTCAGGCTGGAGCCCACCGTCCGGCTGATTTCCTGCACGGCGAGCTGAACGACCTGCTCCAGCACGGACTCCAGCTGGCCCTGGAAAAACGAAATGTACACGGCCCCGTTCATGTTGTCCGCCCCCTCCGGTTAGAGGGCTCTCTCATTTCTTCTGTACCCGAGCCGCCAGCCCTTCCCCTGCCCTGAGTTCCGGACCGTAAAACTGGGTAAACGCGGGCCCCGGGTCGGCTCCACTTCTTCGGCTTCGGCTGCTCTCTCCACGTCGCTGCTCCGGAGCGTGTTCAGCCGCTCCGGAGGCTGCCGGAAAGACCCGAGTAGAGGCGCAGCGGCATTTTCCCGCCCGCATGGTGTTTTTCTTGCCCGCGACGTGCACGCTCGCGCCCTTGCAGTTGGCCACGCCATTTTGGCTTTCAGAAAAATAACAACAGTGACTCCCAAATGTCAGACTTCCTGCCTGTTTTTACCACAAAATTGCTCCCAAACGAGCCCACAGCTCCGTCCTCACTGGAGCCTCAAGGATTCACATGGAAATAAAATCAGTTTGGTTAAATGCTCTGGTTCTGAAGAGTTAACCCAGTGACCTCCATTTTTTTTTTTTTTTTTTTTTTATTCAAATATTTATTAGTGTTTTAGTTGGTACAAGACAAATACAGCATCACAGACCACATGTTTACATTCTGAAGAGGAAAAGAAAAAGTCAGTTGGAACCGGGGCTGCCACATGAAAAACCACGTGTATGCATGTCCAAAAAAAAAACCCATACATCATTAAGTACACCTCTCAGGTACCGGTAACAATATATTCAACACATATTTAACATTTTGTTAGGCTTATTTTCCAATCTACTAACTATTTATTGTGATATATGACCAGAAATGATCCCACACTGATACTATAGTTTTGTCCCTATTTTTAAGCTTGTTGAGCATGCATTCATAAGAAGCCATTTTTGTTATTTTATTAGCCCATTCCTTCATTTTTGGAGCAGTTTGTGTTTTCCAGTGGGTTAGAATTTGGGCCCAAAATGGGACGGTCCATAGGTTCCATTTGGGCCCAAAATGGGACGGTCCATAGGTTCCTTTTGGGCCCAAAATGGGACGGTCCATAGATTCCATTTGGGCCCAAAATGGGACGGTCCATAGGTTCCATTTGGGCCCAAAATGGGACGGTCCATAGGTTCCATTTGGGCCCAAAATGGGACGGTCCATAGGTTCCATTTGGGCCTAAAATGGGACGGTCCATAGGTTCCATTTGGGCCCAAAATGGGACGGTCCATAGGTTCCATTTGGGCCCAAAATGGGACGGTCCATAGGTTCCATTTGGGCCTAAAATGGGACGGTCCATAGATTCCATTTGGGCCCAAAATGGGACGGTCCATAGATTCCATTTGGGCCCAAAATGGGACGGTCCATAGGTTCCATTTGGGCCCAAAATGGGACGGTCCATAGGTTCCATTTGGGCCTAAAATGGGACGGTCCATAGGTTCCATTTGGGCCTAAAATGGGACGGTCCATAGATTCCATTTGGGCCCAAAATGGGACGGTCCATAGGTTCCATTTGGGCCCAAAATGGGACGGTCCATAGATTCCATTTGGGCCCAAAATGGGACGGTCCATAGGTTCCATTTGGGCCCAAAATGGGACGGTCCATAGATTCCATTTGGGCCTAAAATGGGACGGTCCATAGGTTCCTTTGGGCCTAAAATGGGACGGTCCATAGATTCCATTTGGGCCTAAAATGGGACGGTCCATAGGTTCCATTTGGGCCCAAAATGGGACGGTCCATAGGTTCCATTTGGGCCCAAAATGGGACGGTCCATAGGTTCCATTTGGGCCCAAAATGGGACGGTCCATAGATTCCATTTGGGCCTAAAATGGGACGGTCCATAGATTCCATTTGGGCCTAAAATGGGACGGTCCATAGGTTCCATTTGGGCCCAAAATGGGACGGTCCATAGGTTCCATTTGGGCCCAAAATGGGACGGTCCATAGGTTCCATTTGGGCCCAAAATGGGACGGTCCATAGATTCCATTTGGGCCTAAAATGGGACGGTCCATAGGTTCCATTTGGGCCCAAAATGGGACGGTCCATAGGTTCCATTTGGGCCCAAAATGGGACGGTCCATAGGTTCCATTTGGGCCCAAAATGGGACGGTCCATAGATTCCATTTGGGCCTAAAATGGGACGGTCCATAGATTCCATTTGGGCCTAAAATGGGACGGTCCATAGGTTCCATTTGGGCCCAAAATGGGACGGTCCATAGGTTCCATTTGGGCCCAAAATGGGACGGTCCATAGATTCCATTTGGGCCCAAAATGGGACGGTCCATAGGTTCCATTTGGGCCCAAAATGGGACGGTCCATAGATTCCATTTGGGCCCAAAATGGGACGGTCCATAGGTTCCATTTGGGCCCAAAATGGGACGGTCCATAGATTCCATTTGGGCCTAAAATGGGACGGTCCATAGGTTCCATTTGGGCCTAAAATGGGACGGTCCATAGGTTCCATTTGGGCCCAGTGTTAATGCCCGTGTGGAGTTGACGCTGTATTTCCTAGGTAGGTGCCACGTCTGTTTCCCCCTTCATTCGTCAAACCCAAATGGGCCCCATCTGTGTTGCCCAGCTCAAGCCCACCCATGTAAATCCCATCAGTAATTATGCTGCAATTTATGTGGATTCACCCATTTGCGTCATTAGAGAGGGGCCCCTCATTAATGACTCAAATGGGCCCCAGATAACGTATACATTTACAGCCCTGTGGGCCAACTACCAAAGCTGCTGACACTGGATGGTGAAACACAAACCAACGACTAAATTTATCTGTATTTTTTAAAGGGACGACTCACCTGAACTGGACCTTATAAACATAAAGACGACATTATACATTATAAAACATGATAAAACATTATACTTCTAGGAGTAGTTTTAAATCTCTATACTTTTTACTTTTCCTTGAGTAGATGTGTGCAGCAGAAACTGTCCTCTTACTCCGCTACATTAGGCTACAATGAGCTGGTTACTTTTCTTCTTACCTCTTTGGTATTCTACGCCTCATTATTTTTATCCCCCCGCGTACGCCTCATTTTAATGTTTTATTCTGACAGAGAGAGAGCCTTCCGCCAAAGGCTCTACCACCTGACTGTGTTCCACCAATCAGACGCAGCCGTGCAGTCTGGTCACGTGACCGTACTCAATCTCAGTGGATAATTTATTTTATCAATTGGATGAACTCTAATTGGCCTAAAGATGATTATTTAGTATTTTTGTCTGTCTGATTGAATGCTTGTGTTAACAAATAAATCAGACGTTACTCAACAGTTACTCAGTACTTGAGTAGTTTTTTCACTCTTACTCAAGTAATTATTTGGATGACTACTTTTTACTTTTACTTGAGTACATCTTTTGGCTGCTCTGCCCACCTCTGTCTGTACATCAGTCGTCTTGTTCTTCATGTGCAGTTAAAACTAAAAAAGGGAAGTTTTCCAGAAATGTTCCGGAGGATCTTCGTGGAAAACACCAACACCAAAGCAGCTGCCTGGAGCTGTGAGCAGCAGTTAACCCTCCACAGAAAGCTGCTGCTTCAGCCTCTTTAACGGCTTAATTGGGGCCCAGATAAGGTGTCCATTTTGGGCCCATCAACATAAGCCCTGTTTGTCCACATTAACGTGTTCGTTGGGATTTGGGAAGTCAAATATCTGAAGTAGAAGTTGATCATTTTGCTTATTTCTAAAGAGGAAACTGAAGGTTTTTGGAGTGTGTTGAAGACTTCAAACCATCATTAGCCGACTTTCCAACGTTGCTTCTGATTCTAATTTAGAAGAAATGGTGAATGGAGGCAGTTGAAATATAACAATCTTCCACTAATGCTCTAAGAACTTTATCCTCTCACTTGGGGATGATCTCAATGCAGATTTAGGATTAAGGAGGCAGCTTTGTGAATCCGGTTAAAGTGACATGACTCACCAACCGTTTACAGTTTGAGCCGACAAACAATAAACTCAGATATTCCCACATATCATGTAATATACCAGATATTCCCATATATGATTAGTATCCTGGATATTCCCAAATATTCCCAGAGGTGGAAGTAATCCCTGAAGAGGAGCTTTCTCCACGTCCACCACAGTTGTTGTTTCTTCACAGTTGAGTTTTTCCTGACAACAGCCCACAAGTGAATTCAAGTTTTTAATCAAATGATGTTTCCTGAATATAATCCAACATATCGAATAAATCAATAAAAACCAGCCTGATCATAAACGGCAGCTCAGAGACAGAAAGAGAGGCCACCCATGAGCTGGAGTGCAGCATTTATTCTGTGCATGTGCGGTGTGCATGTGTGCAGCTTTGCATTGTAAATGAGCCGGCCTGGTTTCCTCTGTTTGTGCTGCTGTCGCAGTAAACGACTCTAACATGTGAAACAACAACACCGTCCGCTCTCAGCTCCAGAAACAAACTCTGCTTTCACGCCACAGAACGGCCAAAACAGCACAAAAATCTGCTTTAAAGGCTTTAAAAGGCTCAGTTTCACGGATCTGTGGACGTTTTCCTCCAGTCAGACTCCTGAAAAAGGATCCGCTGAGCAGCATTAATCAATGTTTCACCTCTGCAGACACAGAAACCGCCGAGCAGCGAGCACAGATCCACCAGGAAACTAGGAAATAAAACAGGTTTACATGCAAAAACCAAAACTTAATTAAACCGTTAACAAAGACTTTAACACATGCAGGAAAATGAGGAATGAATCCGGTTAAATCGGATCAGAACCAGCTTACAGGAACATCTCATCACAGAAATCTGCACGATATCTTTTAACATATCTGGACTGTTGCTTGTTTTTAAATTCATTTAAATAATTTTATTTGTTTCTCTTTATATTCTTTTATGTATTTTAATGCTTCTTCCACTCCCTGCTGCAATGCTTTTATTATTTATTTTTTTATTATTAATCTTTTGGGCAGACAGATAAACATACAAATCAGTGAAATTAAGAAAATTATAGATGTACACCAGTTTTCTGTCCCTTTTGTATATATCATATGAACATTAACTCACAATCCAAACAACAGAGCAAACAAACAACAACGACAAAAAAAAAAGACAAACAAAGTGCCTACATTATAGCATATATCAAACCTTGATCTCTGAGCAAATAAAATCGGTACAGGAGTATCACATATATCACATTTATCTAGTCCATCCATCCATTTTCTATACCGCTGAATCCGTCGGTCGGGTCGCGGGGGGGCTGGAGCCTATCCCCGCGGTCATTGGGCGAGAGGCGGGGTACACCCTGGACAGGCCGCCGATCCATCACAGGTTCACACAGAGACAGACAACCACTCACACTCACTCAAAAGGACAATTTCAGAGACACCAATGAACCCAACATGCATGTTTTTGGACAGTGGGAGGAAGCCGGAGTACCCGGAGAGAACCCCCGCATACACAGGGAGAACATGCAGACTCCACACAGAAAGAAGCAGCCGGGAGTTGAACCTGGAACCTTCTTGCTGTGAGGCGACGGTGCTATTTATGTAGTCATGTCTTCTATATAATTCAAAAATACCCCCCAAACCTGATTGAACAGATCTTCTCTCCCTCTAACACTGAAGGTTACCCTCTCATATGAGGCCATTTTTGTCATCAGCTCTGTCCATTCCCTAAAACAGCAGATGTTAGCTGACTTCCAATGCCTCAGTATTATCCTACATCCAGTTAAGGTTGCTAATCGTAGCCAAAGCCTTCCAGATAGACTGATGTTCTCTGGTAACACACCCAAAATACACAAGGCAGGAGATTTAGACAAGTTAAGTTGAAATAGATCATCCAAACATTGATAATTCCACCCCAAAGCTGATCATTTTTGTCACAGCCATAGAGCATGTGAACTAAGGTGCCCACTTCTTTCTGGCATTTCCAGCAGGAGTCCCTATCCGTTAATTTCAGTTTGACTAATTTACTGGGGCTCCAATATTTTCTATTAAGTATTTTGTATTGAATCATCTGCGCCTGTGTTTCCCTTGAACAGATATACCAAGAGGCAACAAGCTTCTCCCAATCCTCTTCTAAAATTTGAGTATCTAAATCCTTCTCCCAGCACCCCAGACCTGGACCATAGAGCCCACCTCAATGGTTTCTTACCAATTAGAATTTTCTTATGACCAAATGGAAGCTTTAGATGTAAGATAAGGATTGGTATTAATAAGTTGGTGTGCCCTAAACCAGGTCTCCTGCACAAAGGCCAAGACCGTGTTCCTAGAGGGAACCGGTCTTCCCATCTGTGTGACAAAGGCCTCCAAAGAGGACGGGGCCACTAGGTCTTCCTCCATGTCAACCCAGGAAGGCCTCCACCCAGGAGAGTATGCAATGCTTTTATTTTATGTGAAGCACTTTGAATTGTTTGTACATGAAATGTGCTACAAATAAATTTGATTTGATTTGAGAAAACCTGCAGAACTTCATCAAAATACAGTAAAACAGCGTTTTTAACCAGCAGCAGGAACCTCTTCTGGTTTTGGTTTGCAGCGTATTTAAGTACAGTTTCATACCACCGTATCACCACACAGACGTGTATAAATACACACACACATAAATATATATATATATATATATTTATATACATAAATAGTGTGTATTTACGCTGTGTTTATGGTGTGTTTGGTGACGTCAGTAAAACGGACCTCACAGGGTTGATTCATGCAGACACAGAGATGGAGGTTTTGGGTGGAGTCTCCCTTTAATTCGGCGTTACATCACCGCCCCGTCCCACCTCCACGTTAACCCCCCCCCCTCCCGATTGAGCGCGTGCCGCAGCGGAGCGACACTCCCCCTAAAAACTCCTGCGCCTCACTTCCGGGTTTTACGGTAGCCGGGTGGGCTCATAGAGGGCGGGGCCGCACGCCAATCATCCGCGGCTTTGTTGTCGTGAGAAGCCGAAGGAAACGGCACCGAACCGCGGTGCTCCCCGCGGCCGGCGGAGGGAAGCTGCGCAGCGGCCCGGAGCTCCGGGGACGGCCCGCTGAGCCTGGAGGCTGCAGAAAGCGGCTGTGAGGAAGTGGTTTCCTCACTTCCTTCTGGCTCCTGCTGCATCACTGACTTCACATTATGAAATCTGTTCAAATCAGCCTCAGCAGTTTCACAAGCTGCTGCCGGATTTTAATCCACACAACACGAATCATCTCTTTAATCCGCGTAAGAAGCCCAAATATCAGATTTACAGGCTGTTCGTGAAGGATTCATCACGTCTCTGCATCAATATAAAAACTTTTAAGGGATTAAACACGAATAATTTAATTCCAAAGACTCATGAAACACTGAAAATATGTTAAAGTGCACTCATATAATCACTAAATATATATGGAAGCCCGTTTAGGACAAGAAAATAAACAGAAACGTAAATGTTACACCAACAGAAACCAAAAATATAAAGTTATAATTATTATTACTCATCCAACCTCAGATCAACACACGACTTATTACACTGTCTCATTATTTATGGAACAAATTTATGAAAAAAAAAACGTCTCGCCATGGCCAGGCGCTCGATGACGGCAACTAAAGCCGTGCAATCAGTTGTTCAATTCAATTCAATTCAATTCATTTTTATTTATATAGCGCCAAATACAACAAATGTCATCTCAAGGCACTTAAATAATAAGGTCCAATTCAAGTCAATTGGAATTCAATTAATTGTAATCATAATTATTCATAAAATAATCCAATTCATTCATATAGAGCCAATTCAAAAACAATTTCCTAGCTAAGGAAACCAACAGATTGCACCTTTCTCTTTGATGGAGGGTCCATGATGGGGGGGTCTTCTGGCACCTTCTGGTCTGCCTGGGCTGGTTCAGGTGGAGACCCTCGTTCAGGGCAATATTGTTCAAATATCTGGCATGCCTTCTCTGGGCTATAGAGCAGTGATCTAAATGTGATCTAAATCGGGATGTCAGCCATTCGTCTGTCTCCAAGATATCTACTCGGTCTCGGAGCGCATGCTCTCTTCCAGGAGCCTGACACGCTGAGGCTGAGGCTGGTTACGCTTCCCATTGACCTTGTTATATACAGAGTTAGATTGACCTTCAATTAGTGCATATAAAAATAATTTAAAAAAACATAAAAAATAATCATTAGTTAATTAATTTAAAAATGAAGAGTGCAGATAAAATACTTTCAGGTGTCATATGCACAGCTAAACAGAACTGTTTTCAGCCTGGATTTAAACATTGTCAGAGTACATACATGAAGCTGTGTAACATCCCATATCAGCAGCATCATTTCTGAACATCTTCTTACCCCCTGCTGCGTCCTGTGAGCAGAGTTCCAGCCTCGTTTTGGTGTTGATGAAGGTAGTCCGGCTAGTTGGCTGGGGTTTAAAAAATAAAGCGTTTTGCTTCTCAGAACAATATGCGTTCAACAGAGTAATACATTTGCATCACAAAATGGTTCTCCAGGAAAAAGTCAGACCTCACAGTCGCTTGGCCCTATTTTCTCTCCGGCTAGCGCCATGTATAAAATATATATTTATATAATACTATATTATTTTAATATATTAAATTAATAATAATAATTATTTAATATTATTTATTAAATTATAAAAAATGTAAAAACAGGTCCTAAAATCTCAGTAACAAGCTGTAATATCTTATTTAGATAATTAAGGACAGAAACACTAAAAACAAGTGAAACAGTCGAACATAAAAACTGCTTACTAAGAAGAACTATCTTATCGGACAAAAAATAAGCATATATCCCTTTGATTTAGGATATTTCTTTTTACTTAGATTTCAATTTTTGCATTGTATCATGTTAGCACCATTTGCCTGATTGTAAAAGCTGCTGTTAGTAACGGTTAAGGTTAAATGAATGCCTTCTCAGGCATTACATTTAGATGAAATCATGAGAGACAGAGCCTGACTGGCTCAGAGCCAGAGGCTGGTGGTACTACCCCCAGTTCACCTCTACCTCCAGCTTCTCCTTTCACCAGAGCAGGAAGAGTTAAATTACCCAGGCCAGGGTAGACCAATGTGGACCTCACCGTTGTTGGGTTTGTGAGGTCATGACTGTGTTCGAAACCGCATACTTCTCCTACTACTCATACTAACTTTAACTTTCTTTAAGTTCCCGGATGCATACTAGATTCTCCTAAATGTTGGGTATGCATCATGAGGTTACTACTCATACTCAAACTACCCAAGATGCAACGTAACGTGACGTCGCCGATCGTCATTTCCTGTCAAAACGGCAGTTTCAAGCTAGCTACAACGAGGGTAGGTTCACTTCCTGTTTTCAAAACAAAAGCACTAATTGTATGGTAATGGCTTTCCCTATGATAAAAGGCAACGGGTATTTTATTTTGTGAAAATAACAGGAAGTGCGTTAGCTCACTGCGGCTAGCTTTAGTAGCGCCGAATTCGTGGGAACAAAATTGTAAACAGCCGGTATTTTGTCAGGTTTTCAACACGTTGGGGATCTAAACGACTACTTTCTCTCCTGAAAATGTTTCAAATGTTGCTAAAGTTTACAGAGTTTAGAGCTTAAGGGAAATCAGCTTCAGGCCGGCTGATTTCGGCTCGGGCAGGAGCGAAATGCATTGTGGGTAAACGCTCTGCATACTGTCTGATCCATGAGTATGCAGTATGTAGCATGCAGTATGTAGTATGCAGTATGTAGTATGTAGTAGGCAGTATGTAGTATGTAGTATGTAGTATGTAGTATGCAGTATGTAGTATGCAGTATGTAGTATGCAGTATGCAGTATGTAGTATGCAGTATGCAGTATGCAGTATGTAGTATGCAGTATGCAGTATGTAGTATGTAGTATGTAGTATGCAGTATGTAGTATGCAGTATGCAGTATGCACTATGTAGTATGTAGTATGCAGTATGTAGTATGTATTATGCAGTATGCAGTATGTAGTATGTAGTATGCAGTATGTAGTATGCAGTATGCAGTATGTATTATGCAGTATGTATTATGCAGTATGTAGTATGTAGTATGCAGTATGCAGTATGCAGTATGTAGTATGTAGTATGCAGTATGTAGTATGTAGCATGTAGTATGCAGTATGCAGTATGCAGTATGCAGTATGTAGTATGCAGTATGCAGTATGTAGTATGTAGTATGTAGCATGTAGTATGTAGTATGCAGTATGCAGTATGTAGCATGTAGTATGTGGTATGCAGTATGTAGTATGTAGTATGTAGTATGCGGTATGTAGTATGTAGTATGCAGTATGCAGTATGCAGTATGTAGTATGCAGTATGTAGTATGTAGTATGCAGTATGCAGTATGTAGTATGTAGCATGTAGTATGCAGTATGCAGTATGCAGTATGTAGTATGTAGCATGTAGTATGTAGTATGCAGTATGTAGTATGTAGTATGTAGTATGCGGTATGTAGTATGTAGTATGTAGTATGTAGTATGCAGTATGTAGTATGTAGTATGCAGTATGTAGTATGTAGCATGTAGTATGCAGTATGCAGTATGCAGTATGTAGTATGCAGTAGGCAGTATGTAGTATGTAGTATGTAGTATGTAGTATGCAGTATGTAGTATGTAGTATGTAGTATACAGTATGTAGTATGTAGTATTCAGTAGGCAGTATGTAGTATGTAGTATGTAGTATGCAGTATGTAGTATGTAGTATGCAGTATGTAGTATGCAGTATGTAGTATGCAGTATGCAGTATGCAGTATGTAGTATGTAGTATGCAGTATGCAGTATGTAGTATGTAGTGTGCAGTATGCAGTATGTAGTATGTAGTACGTAGTGTGCAGTATGCAGTAGGCAGTATGTAGTATGTAGTATGCAGTATGCAGTATGAAGTATGTAGTATGTAGTATGCAGTATGCAGTATGTAGTATGTAGTATGCAGTATGTAGTATGCAGTATGTAGTATGTAGTATGCAGTATGCAGTATGTAGTATGTAGTACGTAGTATGCAGTAGGCAGTATGTAGTATGCAGTATGCAGTATGTAATATGTAGTATGCAGTATGCAGTATGAAGTATGCAGTTTGTAGTATGTAGTATGCAGTATGTAGTATGTAGTATGAAGTATGTAGCATGTAGCATGTAGTATGCAGTATGCAGTATGTAGTATGCAGTATGCAGTATGAAGTATGTAGTATGTAGCATGTAGTATGCAGTATGCAGTATGCAGTATGTAGTATGTAGCATGCAGTATGTAGTATGCAGTATGTAGTATGTAGTATGTAGCATGTAGTATGCAGTATGCAGTATGCAGTATGTAGTATGCAGTATGCAGTATGTAGTATGCAGTATGTAGTATGTAGCATGTAGTATGTAGTATGCAGTATGCAGTATGTAGTATGTAGTATGTAGTATGCAGTATGCGGTATGTAGTATGTAGTATGCAGTATGCAGTATGTAGTATGTAGTATGCAGTATGCAGTATGTAGTATGCAGTATGCAGTATGCAGTATGTAGTATGCAGTATGCAGCATGCAGTATGCAGTAGGTAGTAGGTAGTATGCAGTATGCAGTATGTAGTATGCAGTATGCAGTATGTAGTATGCAGTATGCAGTATGCAGTATGTAGTATGCAGTATGTAGTATGCAGTATGCAGTATGTAGTATGTAGTATGTAGTATGCAGTATGTAGTATGCAGTATGCAGTATGTAGTATGTAGTATGCAGTATGTAGTATGTATTATGCAGTATGCAGTATGTAGTATGTAGTATGCAGTATGTAGTATGCAGTATGCAGTATGTATTATGCAGTATGTATTATGCAGTATGTAGTATGTAGTATGCAGTATGCAGTATGCAGTATGTAGTATGTAGTATGCAGTATGTAGTATGTAGCATGTAGTATGCAGTATGCAGTATGCAGTATGCAGTATGTAGTATGCAGTATGCAGTATGTAGTATGTAGTATGTAGCATGTAGTATGTAGTATGCAGTATGCAGTATGTAGCATGTAGTATGTGGTATGCAGTATGTAGTATGTAGTATGTAGTATGCGGTATGTAGTATGTAGTATGTAGTATGCAGTATGCAGTATGCAGTATGTAGTATGCAGTATGTAGTATGTAGTATGCAGTATGCAGTATGTAGTATGTAGCATGTAGTATGCAGTATGCAGTATGCAGTATGTAGTATGTAGTATGTAGCATGTAGTATGTAGTATGCGGTATGTAGTATGTAGTATGTAGTATGCGGTATGTAGTATGTAGTATGTAGTATGTAGTATGCAGTATGTAGTATGTAGTATGCAGTATGTAGTATGTAGCATGTAGTATGCAGTATGCAGTATGCAGTATGTAGTATGCAGTATGCAGTATGTAGTATGTAGTATGTAGCATGTAGTATGTAGTATGCAGTATGCAGTATGTAGCATGTAGTATGTAGTATGCAGTATGTAGTATGTAGTATGTAGTATGCGGTATGTAGTATGTAGTATGTAGTATGCAGTATGCAGTATGCAGTATGTAGTATGCAGTATGTAGTATGCAGTATGCAGTATGCAGTATGTAGTATGTAGCATGTAGTATGCAGTATGCAGTATGTAGTATGTAGTATGTAGCATGTAGTATGCAGTATGCGGTATGTAGTATGTAGTATGTAGTATGCGGTATGTAGTATGTAGTATGTAGTATGCAGTATGCAGTATGCAGTATGTAGTATGTAGTATGTGGTATGCGGTATGCAGTATGTAGTATGTAGTATGCAGTATGCAGTATGTAGTATGTAGTATGCAGTATGCGGTATGTAGTATGTAGTATGTAGTATGCAGTATGCAGTATGCAGTATGTAGTATGTAGTATGCGGTATGTAGTATGTAGTATGTAGTATGCGGTATGCAGTATGCAGTATGTAGTATGTAGTATGCGGTATGTAGTATGCAGTATGTAGTATGCAGTATGCAGTATGCAGTATGTAGTATGCAGTATGTAGTATGCAGTATGCAGTATGCAGTATGTAGTATGTAGTATGCAGTATGCAGTATGCAGTATGTAGTATGTAGTATGTAGCATGTAGTATGCAGTATGCAGTATGCAGTATGTAGCATGTAGTATGTAGTATGCATTATTTAGTATGTAGTATGTAGTATGCGGTATGTAGTATGTAGTATGTAGTATGCAGTATGCAGTATGTAGTATGCGGTATGTAGTATGTAGTATGCAGTATGCAGTATGCAGTATGTAGTATGCAGTATGTAGTATGTAGTATGCAGTATGCAGTATGTAGTATGTAGCATGTAGTATGCAGTATGCAGTATGTAGTATGTAGTATGTAGCATGTAGTATGTAGTATGCAGTATGCAGTATGTAGCATGTAGTATGTAGTATGCAGTATGTAGTATGTAGTATGTAGTATGCGGTATGTAGTATGTAGTATGTAGTATGCAGTATGTAGTATGTAGTATGCAGTATGTAGTATGTAGCATGTAGTATGCAGTATGCAGTATGCAGTATGTAGTATGCAGTATGCAGTATGTAGTATGTAGTATGTAGCATGTAGTATGTAGTATGCAGTATGCAGTATGTAGCATGTAGTATGTAGTATGCAGTATGTAGTATGTAGTATGTAGTATGCGGTATGTAGTATGTAGTATGTAGTATGCAGTATGCAGTATGCAGTATGTAGTATGCAGTATGTAGTATGTAGTATGCAGTATGCAGTATGTAGTATGTAGCATGTAGTATGTAGTATGTAGCATGTAGTATGTAGTATGTAGTATGCGGTATGTAGTATGTAGTATGTAGCATGCAGTATGCAGTATGCAGTATGTAGTATGCAGTATGTAGTATGCAGTATGCAGTATGTAGTATGCAGTATGTAGTATGCAGTATGCAGTATGTAGTATGCAGTATGTAGTATGTAGTATGCAGTATGCAGTATGTAGTATGTAGCATGTAGTATGCAGTATGCAGTATGTAGTATGCAGTATGTAGTATGTAGTATGTAGCATGTAGTATGTAGTATGCAGTATGCAGTATGTAGCATGTAGTATGTAGTATGTAGTATGCAGTATGCAGTATGTAGTATGTAGTATGTAGCATGTAGTATGTAGTATGCAGTATGCAGTATGTAGCATGTAGTATGTAGTATGCAGTATGTAGTATGTAGTATGTAGTATGCGGTATGTAGTATGTAGTATGTAGTATGCAGTATGCAGTATGCAGTATGTAGTATGCAGTATGCAATATGTAGTATGCAATATGTAGTATGCAGTATGCAGTATGTAGTATGCAGTATGCAGTATGTAGTATGCAGTATGTAGTAGGCAGTTTCGAACACAGCCCATGACTCGTGTTACTTCTAAACTAAACAAAGTTGATGCTAATCGACCGGTTTGTTGTCCTTTTTCTCCAAATGAGAATCGATAAGGGAACCGACAAAGAACCGAATCGTTAAGCAGAATCGAAAATGGAATTGGAATCGTAAAAATCTCATTAATTCCCATCCCTAGTCTCGGGTCACTTTCAGACGTCTGTTCCTTCCTCCTTCAGATCGAACCCGTTTCTGGGTGTTTCCCCTCAGTGATGGTGGGCAGCTCCACCTTCCCCACCCTCAGCGGGGGTGTTGGGCCCGGCGGTCTCTGGCTGACGCCGCCCCCCGCCCCCGTCCTATAGGACGGAGCCGCCCCCCGCCCCCCCGCCCCCGTCCTATAGGACGGAGCCGCCCCCCGCCCCCGTCCTGTAGGAGGCTGCAGCCACAGAGCTTTTATTGTCTCTGCCCCCCCTCCTCCTCTCTTTTTATGAGGCCAGCAGAAAAAGGAGGAAACACATGACTCCTGATGGGGAAACGAGCCGAGGGGAAGTTTCTGTCCAAGATTCAGAACATCAGAGGCAACAGAAGGAGAAGTGAAGGAATTAAGACGGGAAAATGGGTTTAACCCTTCCTGTTGTCTTGCGGGTCAAAAGTGAGCCACCACCATGTTTAGCTGTAGCAAAAATACCTTAAACTATCTTTTTCCAACTTGAAATGTTATGACTTTTCCTAAAGGGACCCCATCATTAGAAAAAGTCACACTTTATTTTTGTTTATGTTTCCATGTGGGCTGTACACCACTAGGGTACAAAGATTGTCTTATGGGTCATTTTTGACCCGTGAATTATAAAAACATTTAAACACCAGAAAAAAGTTCACTGTTTTTTTCCCTTTCAATATAATTAATTCAGAAGTAATTACTTCACATTTATATAATAGCAATAATAAACCTTTATTATGTAAAAGAAAACTGAGAAAACAAGAAAACTGTTGGTCCCACTGACCAAAAAAAAAAAAAAAGTATAATCCTGAAAACTGCTGATTGTCTTTTTGTATTGTGTAACAAAAACTACATGATAAAAAATGTATTGAATTGAGTTGAATAGATAAATAACAGGTGGTTTCATCATACAGAACAGATTTTGGATTTAAAATTCATTTAAGTTGCTTTATTTTGGGGCTTTGGTAGGGCGGCTCATTTCTGACCCGTAGGACAAGGGGAGTAAACACAATGTTAAGACTGTATAAGGGTTAAAGGTGGTGAAACTGAGTAAAACAGGCTGAAAGTCCAGCATCACAACATGTTTCCTCTCACTTTTATGGGTTCAGATGAACTTTAGATGATCAGAAGTTGCACTGGTCAGGTTTCAGGGGGAAGCAGATTATAATTTAGTCACGTTTCTTTAACTTTAACTTTAACAACAACAACAGTGCGTCTCCGCAGGAAGAAAGAAGCTCTTAAAAGACGAATGAAAGCAGGATAGAAAGCCGTCCGTGGCGTCGGAGGTCTGGATCGGGGCTCTCTGGATATTCTGGGCTCCTCCACATGCCGGATCTTAAAGGCTTTGCTCGGATCAGAGTTCTCGCCATGCGGCGTTCTGGGCCGGCTGGACGGTGGCTCTGTGCCCCGGGACGCTGAGGCCGGGTTGGCGGCCGGCTGGAGTTGCTGGGATGGTGAGAAGAGGTTGGGAAAGATGGAGGACGTGGGGACACTCGATGCCGCAGCATTCTGTTCACCTCACGTCTTTTCCTGGTGGAACTCCAGCTGCCGCTGACCCGGCGGCCATTTTGTATTAAATGTCACCAACAGTTCTGGTTCCCTCAGTTCTCTCCTGGCTGGTTACCAGCTCCTCTTCCTGAGCCCCCCCCCCCCCCCCCCACAGTATTTATTCTTTACCAGCTCCTCTTCCTCAGACAAGGCAAGTTTATTTGTAGAGCACAATTCGTACACAGGGTAATTCAAAGTGCTTTACAGCTACATAAAATCACAAGAAGGCAATAAAATCATTAAAAAAAAAAAAAAAAAATTAATTAAAAAAAATAACAAATAAAATAAAATAAGAATAAAATAAGAATAAATCAATAAAATAAATAAAAACAAACAGCTTAAGGCTGATAGGCAATAAATGCAATAAAAAAGGTAAAAAAATAAGGCAATAAAATCATAAATAATAAATAAAAAATTAAAAAATTAAATAAAATAAATAAATAAATAAAAAACATTCAAAATAATCATTAATTAATTAATTCAGCTGCCCCCCCCCCGACAGTATTTATTCTCCTCGCCGTCTCTTCATGTCGCGGCCTTTTAAGTTTCCAAAAGTATATTTTATAACAAAGGCCGTGGGTGGCAGCAGGGGTTTTGTTTTTGAGTTGATTGTTAAAATATATTTGTAGTTTATTTTTGACAAAAAAACAAAAAATATGAACAAAACAATAACTAAAAATTTCTTACAATTTGGATGAAAACGAAAGTTAATTTAATCTGATTTAACAAGATCTAAAAGTGGTTGAAAAATCATTTAACCACCAACTCCCGACCTCCCCCCCCCCCCTGTTCTTCATCTGTCTGATTAATGCGAGGGTCTAAAAGTTACCAAAATAATCTAAACATTTTCAAACCCAAAAATAAATTACAGATTTTGATTCCAAAATAACTAAAGTATGTCCTAACTGCCCAAAGAAAACTAAATTGATAGAAATTATGATTTACAAACATAAATGGGAGAGTTTCTTGGTTTTCCAGCTCAGCTGCATGTTTATTGGTTAAACGGTTAGCTGCAGGGCTAACGGTTAGCAACAAGGCTAATGGTTAGTAGGAGGGCTAACAGCAGGGCTAACGGTTAGCAGCAAGGCTAACGGTTAGCAACAAGGCTAATGGTTAGTAGGAGGGCTAACAGCAGGGCTAACGGTTAGCAGCAGGGCTAACGGTTAGTAGGAGGGCTAACAGCAGGGCTAACGGTTAGCAGCAGGGCTAACGGTTAGCAGCAAGGCTAACGGTTAGCTGCAGGGCTAACGGTTAGTAGGAGGGCTAACAGCAGGGCTAACGGTTAGCAGCAGGGCTAACGGTTAGCAGCAAGGCTAACGGGTAGCTGCAGGGCTAACGGTTAGTAGGAGGGCTAACAGCAGGGCTAACGGTTAGCACCAGGGCTAACGGTTAGCAGCAAGGCTAACGGTTAGCAGCAGGGCTAACGTTAGCAGCAGGGCTAACATTTGCAGCAGGGCTAACAGTTAGCAGCAGGGCTAACATTTGCAGCAGGGCTAACTGTTAGCAGTAGGGCTAACGGTTAGCAGCAAGGCTAAAGGTTAGCAGCAGGGCTAACATTTGCAGCGGGGCTAACGGTTAGCAGCAGGGCTAACTGTTAGCAGCAGGGCTAACAGAATGCACCAAAGGACACAATCTTACCAAAAGAAAACAGAAAGACACAAAAACCCATGAATCAGGACTTTTTTTTTTTAGGCACATTCTGTAAAATATGACCCTCGGTCCGCCCCGTAGCCTAATGTTGCGGTTTCAAGCTAAAATGGATCAATGAAAGGGTCTTTTAAATGTAAAGTTCATCTGAAAACTGGTTCTGTGGAGTCTGAGCTATCAGCTGCTTCTGATGCAGGTTTAACTGAAGGCCGACCAGCTGAGTGACAGACGCACCCGGCGCCAGCGTCCGCCAGCGGCAGCTACATGTCAGGCTACAACTCGCAGGTCCAATCACGTCAGAATGTTCCGGACGGCGTCTGTCAGCACGATTTGTTTCCGGATAGATATCAAACACATCTGCATGAATCAAACGTGTGCGTCTGCTCCTGGGTCTTTAAAGCGATTAATCCTGAGTTAGCTGAGGACAAGCAGACGTTCCTTTTACTGTTTCTGTTGTTTTTATGTGGATAAAACGAGAGAAAAACATGAAAAACATTCTGAAATGTCTTCAGAATCCCATGTGATGTCATCAGTGATGTCATCACATGTAAATGAGGTGATTTCCCAGGACTGAAGGCTGGTAGAGGATTAACTTTTCCCTCCTCGGTGTCTGCAGGCGGGTCTCTACCTGCAGGGTTAACTTTTCCCTCCTCTGTGTCTGCAGGCGGGTCTCTACCTATAGGGTTAACTTTTCCCTCCTCTGTGTCTGCAGGCGGGTCTCTATCTACAGGGTTAACTTTTCCCTCCTGTGTGTCTGCAGGCGGGTCTCTACCTGCAGGGTTAACTTTTCCCTCCTCTGTGTCTGCAGGCGGGTCTCTACCTGCAGGGTTAACTTTTCCCTCCTCTGTGTCTGCAGGCGGGTCTCTACCTGCAGGGTTAACTTTTCCCTCCTCGGTGTCTGCAGGCGGGTTCTCTACCTGAAGGGTTAACTTTTCCCTCCTCGGTGTCGGCAGGCGGGTCTCTACCTGCAGGGTTAACTTTTCCCTCCTCTGTGTCTGCAGGCGGGTCTCTACCTGCAGGGTTAACTTTTCCCTCCTCGGTGTCTGCAGGCGGGTCTCTACCTGCAGGGTTAACTTTTCCCTCCTCATGGTCTGCAGGCGGGTCTCTATCTACAGGGTTAACTTTTCCCTCCTGTGTGTCTGCAGGTGGGTCTCTACCTGCAGGGTTAACTTTTCCCTCCTCGGTGTCTGCAGGCGGGTCTCTACCTGCAGGGTTAACTTTTCCCTCCTCGGTGTCTGCAGGCGGGTCTCTACCTGCAGGGTTAACTTTTCCCTCCTCGGTGTCGGCAGGCGGGTCTCTACCTGCAGGGTTAACTTTTCCCTCCTCGGTGTCTGCAGGCGGGTCTCTACCTGAAGGGTTAACTTTTCCCTCCAATGTGTCTGCAGGCGGGTCTCTACCTGCAGGGTTAACTTTTCCCTCCTCGGTGTCTGCAGGCGGGTCTCTACCTGAAGGGTTAACTTTTCCCTCCAATGTGTCTGCAGGCGGGTCTCTACCTGCAGGGTTAACTTTTCCCTCCTCGGTGTCTGCAGGCGGGTCTATACCTGTAGGGTTAACTTTTCCCTCCTCTGTGTCTGCAGGCGGGTCTCTATCTACAGGGTTAACTTTTCCCTCCTGTGTGTCTGCAGGTGGGTCTCTACCTGCAGGGTTAACTTTTCCCTCCTCATGGTCTGCAGGTGGGTCTCTACCTGCAGGGTTAACTTTTCCCTCCTCGGTGTCAGCAGGCGGGTCTCTATCTACAGGGTTAACTTTTCCCTCCTGCGTGTCTGCAGGCGGGTCTCTACCTGCAGGGTTAACTTTTCCCTCCTCGGTGTCTGCAGGCGGGTCTCTACCTGCAGGGTTAACTTTTCCTCGGTGTCGGCAGGCGGGTCTATACCTGGAGGGTTAACTTTTCCCTCCAATGTGTCTGCAGGCGGGTCTCTACCTCCAGGAGCGTTAAACAACAGATGAAACACATCTGTCACAGCTGGACTTCCAGCCACAGAAATATCCCCGGAGGAAATGAATACTTTTCTATCATAACATCAAACAGAGCCGTTCAGTTTTTAGAAGGAGCTCATGAATAATTAATGAGCCGATGCCTTAAAGCAGAGGTCTGTGTGACGGCTACGTTCCTCTGAGAGGTTTTCTGTTTCCATACTCAAAGACAAACAGCTTCTGTTGTTTCTTCTGTTGAAACTGTCAGATAAATGTTTTTTAGCAGAAGAAGTAGTTCCCTGGCGTGATGGCGTCATGATGACGTCATGATGATGTCATCTGATGGATCTGCTGCTCAGTCAATAAGGGTCAGAGGTGGGCAGAGCAGCCAAAAACTCAAGTAAAAGTAAAAAGTAGTCATCCAAATAATTACTTGAGTAAGAGTAAAAAAGGTGAAAAAACTACTCAAGTACTGAGTAACGTCTGATTTATTTGTTAACACAAGCATTCAATCAGACAGACAAACATACTAAATAATCATCTTTAGGCAAATTAGAGGCAAATTAAAATGAATTAATTAATTACAAAATAGCTTAAATTAAAATAATCCAGGTCAATTCAAGAACTTCAATAAAAAATAAAAGAGACTTAGGAAATGTTTAAAACATATGTAACCCATATGTAACCTAAAAAACAAACATTCACCTATCCATGGGGGGAAAAAACGAGTTTAGGAAACTTAGCGCTACATGTTTCCTCAAGTTAGATGTTGAGTTTCTGCTGAAATGTGCGTTTGTTTTGGTTGACACAGAAGACACATAATGTAGCTGCTGTTTCTCACTCTTTGTAAGGTAAACATGCTTTCAGTATGAGGCCTCGTCTGCGTCTTCATTTCCCACCGTTGGTTCTGACATTTTTCATCTGTTTCTTTGTTTGTTTGCTACGACTGCTAATGCTAAAGCTAACCCGTCCCGCCGCTGAGATCGAGTACGGTCACGTGACCAGACTGCACGGCTGCGTCTGATTGGTGGAACACAGTCAGGTGGTAGAGCCTTTGGCGGAAGTCTCTCTCTCTGTCAGAATAAAACATTAAAATGAGGCGTACGCGGGGGGATAAAAATAATGAGGCGTAGAATACCAAAGAGGTAAGAAGAAAAGTAACCAGCTCATTGTAGCCTAATGTAGCGGAGTAAGAGGACAGTTTCTGCTGCACACATCTACTCAAGGAAAAGTAAAAGTATAGAGATTTAAAACTACTCCTAGAAGTATAATGTTTACCAAAACTTACTCAAGTAAATGTAACTCGTTAATTCAATTCAATTCAGTTTAATTTAACTGAATTGAATACAACAAGTGACACTTGTTTAATACAAAAAGTGTCATAACAAGGCACTTAAATAATAAAGACCAATTCAAGCCAATTGGAATTCAATTAATTGTAATCATAATTAATCGTTACTCCCCACCTCTGGTGAGGGATGATGAGTTCCTGATCAGTTCCCTGCCTCCTGGTTGAACATAAAGCATATTTAATGACATTATAATAACATTTAATGTGTGGGAACGCTGGTGTTTGCTCCCTCTGCTGCTGCTTCTTGGTCCGTTCGTCGTTAGAAATGAAAATTTAGAAAAAGTTCAATGAAAATAAGATTGAAAAATGTTCAATATTTTTTATCAGGAGCCAGAAAAAGTCAAAGTGAGGTTTTAGTGTCGGTGAACATGTGAAACTCTTTGGGAGGAATGGTTCCTGTGAGCAGCCGGTTTATCTCTGAGGCATCGTTTCATCTCATGAGCCGGTCCTGCGATGCCATCAGTCTGTCGTCAGAAAGACCTTCTGAGTTTCTGGGCTCACTTTGGTCCTCACAGGCTTCAGATTCAGGTTCAGATTCAGGTTCAGAACGCTGCTCTGAGGAGGCAGGGACACAGAGACGCCCAAACAGCTCCTGCTGCCCTTCAACGTCAGTCCAAGGAGAATCTGAAGCAGCTGCAGTTCCAGATGCCGCCAGCAGGGGGAGCAGGAGACAACAGAGAGGAGGAGGAAGATGGAGGAAGGACGGTCCTGGGTCAATTCTGCTGTTTTATTCTTAAATCAAAGGAAATCTTTCAGATTTTAATGAAAACACACAAAAAGTTCCATAGATAGATTTAGATGGATTTTTTTTTTTAGATAGATTTTTATTTTTGAACATGTATAAAAAAGAAAACGAATGTAACTATTTGTACATACAAAAGAAAGAAAAAGAGAAATTAGAAAAAAATCAATTCAATCACATAAAGTGCTAATACATAAGAAAAACATTGTTCGAAAAAGGAATGGAATAAAACTTTTTTAACTACTCTTCAGTTTGTAAATATCCTAACTACAATACACCTACAGAAATATATGTCATATATCTAAATAAATATATAATCACAAAATAAATATATACTACACACATATCCTTGTAAATATAAATGTAAATATGAATGTATATATAAATATAACTATCCCCATAAATAAATATATACCATATAATAATTAAATTACAATGTAACAATTAACCTTATTCTATTTATATATTTATCCCTCATCGTTAACATACTTCCTCTTCCATGTACTTGTTTAAAAATGTTTTTTGTACCTTTTTTTAAACAGAATAATATTTGTACTTTGTTTTATTTCTGTCTCCAGACTGTTCCACAGAGCCCCCCCCCCCCCCCCCCCCCCCCCCCCAGCTCATATCTGTTTGGACCTTTTGTTTTTTTTTTAATTTTACATTATTTACATTATTACATTTACGCTTTGTACATTAAAAAGAGAGATAAATATTAGAAAGTTTGTTGTCTGTAATTACATAAAAGTTTCTTTGTTTTTAAGCTGAATCCATTACATTTATCAATAAACATCAATAAACCTGTTTTATTTTTCATTCATTCATAAGATCCATTTGATTCTTTTCATACTTTATACTGTGTTTTTTCTTCATTTTGAAGTTTTTTTGTGACTGTTTGACACGATAAAAGTTTTTTTATTTAGTTTTAATTCATCATAAATGTGATAAACAGAGTTTAAACCAACAGGTATTTGGACCAAAGCCCGTCTCAGACGTCTCAGACGGACGTCAGAGAACACCGGGAGGTGTTTGTGCTGAGGGAAGAAATCAGAAAACAGGTGACGGCGGTCAACTGGTGCGAAGCAGGAAGTAATGAAGGAAAATAAACAGGAAGTAATGAAGGAAAATAAACAGGAAGTAATGAAGGAAAATAAACAGGAAGTAATGAAGGAAAATAAACAGGAAGTATTTTATTTATTTATTTATTTTTTATTCAAATATGTCACATAGACAAAACAATGACATACTCAGAAGTAAACAATTATTATTTTTAACTTTATATATTCACACCTCCACATATAGAAAAACAACTTGAAGGATCTTAAATGCCCAAGATAAAAAAATAAAAAATAAAATAAAAAGGGGGATAATAAATAATAATAAAAATAAATGAATAAAATAAATAACTTCTAAACAGTTACAAGAGGTTAGGACAGGTTAAGATCTTCTATGAGTGTGTATCATTTATTTGCATGGGGATTATTTATATGTTTCAAACATTTTTGTAATGAGGATATATTATTTTTTAATGCAAGCCATGAAGGTGGGATTTGGCATATCAACACTTGTGAATATAAAATTTTGTGATGATGATGAGGTTATTTATCAAGAACTCTGTTTTCTTATCTTTGAGGATTACGCCTACTTGGATATCTTGAAAAGACCAAAAATCTGTGCTCATGGAACTGGACGATAATAAGTCATGTAGAGATTTCCACAAATTTTGGACAGTCTCACATTCATGAAATAGGTGTTCTGTTGTTTCCAAATTTATTTAGCAGTTATAACAGTTTTCTACAACAAATTTAAATCTTCTTTTTAAAATTCATTTGAGGGATAGATGTTGTTTATACTTTTGAAATGAACTTCTTTACATTTTGGGGGAACTGGGAATTTTAAGTATTTTGTCCGAATATTTGATTTTTCACATTTGTTATAATTTCTAAGAATGAATGAGCTTCTTGCTATACCTGAATAAACAGGAAGTAATGAAGGAAAATAAATAGGAAGTAATGAAGGAAAATAAAGGAAAATAAACATACTACATACTGCATACTTCCATACTACATACTGCATACTACATACTACATACTGCATACTACATACTGCATACTGCATACTATATACTGCATACTACATACTACATACTGCATACTACATACTATATACTGCATACTACATACTGCATGCTACATACTGCATACTGCATACTACATACTGCATACTGCATACTACATACTGCATACTGCATACTACATACTGCATACTACATACTGCATACTACATACTGCATACTACATACTACATACTACATATTACATACTGCATGCTACATGCTACATACTGCATATTACATACTGCATACTACATACTGCATGCTACATACTGCATACTACATACTGCATACTACATACTACATACTACATATTACATACTGCATACTACATACTGCATACTGCATACTACATACCACATGCTACATACTGCATACTGCATACTACATACTACATACTGCATACTGCATACTGCATACTACATACTGCATGCTACATACTGCATACTACATACTGCATACTACATACTACATACTACATATTACATACTGCATACTACATACTGCATGCTACATACTACATACCACATGCTACATACTGCATATTACATACTGCATACTACATACTGCATGCTACATACTACATACTGCATACTACATACTACATACTGCATGCTACATACTGCATACTACATACTGCATGCTACATACTGCATACTACATACTGCATACTACATACTACATACTACATATTACATACTGCATACTACATACTGCATGCTACATACTACATACCACATGCTACATACTACATGCTACATACTACATACTGCATACTACATACTGCATACTGCATACTGCATACTACATACTGCATGCTACATACTGCATACTACATACTACATACTACATACTGCATACTACATACTACATACTACATACTGCATACTACATACTGCATACTACATACTGCATACTGCATACTACATACCACATGCTACATACTACATGCTACATACTACATACTGCATACTACATACTGCATACTACATACTGCATACTACATACTGCATACTACATACTGCATACTGCATACTACATACCACATGCTACATACTACATGCTACATACTACATACTGCATACTACATACTGCATACTGCATACTGCATACTGCATACTACATACTGCATGCTACATACTGCATACTACATACTGCATACTACATACTACATACTACATATTACATACTGCATACTACATACTGCATGCTACATACTACATACCACATGCTACATACTGCATATTACATACTGCATACTACATACTGCATGCTACATACTGCATACTACATACTGCATACTACATACTACATACTACATACTACATATTACATACTGCATACTACATACTTCATACTTCCATACTACATACTACATACTGCATACTGCATACTACATACCACATGCTACATACTACATACTTCCATACTGCATACTAATCGGTCAGACAGTATGCAGAGCGTTTACCCACAATGCATTTCGCTCCTGCCCGAGCCGAAATCAGCCGGCCTGAAGCTGATTTCTCTTAAGCTCTAAACTCTGTAAACTTTAGCAACATTTGAAACATTTTCAGGAGAGAAAGTAGTCGTTTAGATCCCCAACGTGTTGAAAACCTGACAAAATACCGGCTGTTTACCATTTAGTTCCCACGAATTCGGCGCTACTAAAGCTAGCCGCAGTGAGCTAACGCACTTCCGGTTATTTTCACAAAATAAAATACCTGTTGCCTTTTATCATAGGGAAAGCCATTACCATACAATTGGTGCTTTTGTTTTGAAAACAGGAAGTGAACCTACCCTCGTTGTAGCTAGCTTGAAACTGCCGTTTTGACAGGAAATGACGATCGGCGACGTCACGTTCCGTTGCATCTTGGGTAGTTTGAGTATGAGTAGTAACCTCATGATGCATACCCAACATTTAGGAGAATCTAGTATGCATCCGGGAACTTAAAAAACAACAGTCTTTCTCTCTCGGTCGCCATTGTTCACTGTCAGGGCCGGCCCAAGCCTTTATGGGACCTTAAGCAGAATTTACCTCAGCTGCAGAGGCCTCATTATTCCACAGGCTGCACTGTTATGTGTGTAACGGACCCACAGTCATTAGCATTATTTGTAATCATCTTACATTATACAGGTGTCATTCTTGTTTTTAACCTTAAAGGGATAAATTATTCAATGTTATTTTAATTTCATGTATATATTTACTTTTTTATCACAACGTCTCGGTGCTCTCTGGGGCCCCCTGGTGGCGTGGGGGCCCTAAGCGACCGCGTAGTTGGCATATGCCTTGGGCCGGCTCTGGTCTGTGAGGAGTGGAACGGAGCCGGAAGGTGAACCATCAATCAACGACTTTCACCATAGACGTAAGAGATTGTGTCGTCCAGCGTAGCGCCGCCTGCTGATCGGGAGGGGAACTGCCTTGGGTATCCGACAGCCCGACGGAGAACTTCGAAAGGTTTAGAGCCTCTGCGTGACCACGGAGAAGCAGACTGAGGCCTTTAGGCTGAGAGCTGAGGAGCAGAGAACAGGTGGAGGATCACCTGCAGACAGGTGTGACTGAGACCAGGACGCCCGAGGACGACCTAAGATGAACTCAGGTGACCTCAGGTGACCTCAGATGAACCCAAAGGACAGCACCAGAATCAGACAAATTTAAACAATTTAAACCATAACAAGATGAAATCCAAAGTCTGAAAGTACAGAAACCAGAGCTGTTCACACCCTGGGATCTGATGTTTTCACCTGTTTCTCCTGCTGGACATGAAATAACTATGTTATAACTATATTATTAATAATAATGATAAATAAGAAGCTCTGTCTGCCCCTGAACACACTTCTGGAAGCTGCTCCATCACAACGATAAGAACCACCAGAGAACAGCTGTTCTGCATGTTTTAAGGACCATCCATCAGCAGCTTAACTCAGAACTCTGTTTCAGACTTTATCTTCTTTATTATTAGAGCTTCCAAGTGGGTTGTAGGAGGAGAGAGACGTCAGGATGGCATGCGCCTTACACCAATTAGAGCATACATGGATGATATGACGTTAGTGACTACAACAGTGCCATGTATGAAGAGAATACTGGAGAGACTTAATAAGAATCCAAAGTGGGCTGGGATGAAAATCAAATCTACTAAGTCTAGAAGTATCTCAATAAGTAGAGGGAAATTAAGTGATAGAAAGTTTGTAATAGATGAAGAAAGCATTCCAATAATTAGGGAAAAGGCAGTAAAGAGTTTAGGCAGGTGGTACCAGGCAGACATGAATGATGGAGAGCAGGCAGTGCAGTTTGGGAAAGATGTTGCTGAGGGACTGGATAGAATAGATAAATCAGAACTTCCAGGAAAGTTGAAGCTGTGGTGTCTGCAGTTTGGATTGTTTCCTAGGTTGATGTGGCCACTGTCTGTGTATGAGATTCCATTATCTGTTGCAGTAAAAATGGAAAGATTAGTTAGCTTTTATATTAGGAAGTGGCTAGGTGTTCCTAGATGCTTAAGTACTGTGGCACTGTATGGGAAAGGCATACTCCAGCTCCCAGTATCTAGTCTAGTAGAGGAGTTTAAATGTACTAAAGTTAGGACAGAGCTCCTGTTAGCTGGGAGTAAAGATGTGGTAGTTAGTAAGGTGGTTCCAAACCCAACCAAGGGGAGGAAGTGGGAACCAAGAACGGCAGCTCAGGAGGCAGAAGCAACTCTTAGACATGCAGAGATTGTGGGTAATGTGCAAATAGGCCGGGGAGGCTTGGGGCTTGGCCCATGCAAACCAGTGTGGAGTAGAGCAGGTCCCAAGGAGAAGAGAAAGCTAGTTGTTGAGCAGGTTCGTAGACAGGAGGAAATGTTAAGGGGTGCAAAGGCAGTGGCTCAGGCTAAGCAGGGACGGTGGGTGAATTGGGAAGGTGTAGAGAAGAAAAAGCTTAGTTGGAAAGAGCTGTGGAGTATGGAGGAAAGGAGTATTAGATTTTTGATAGGGGCAACATATGATGTATTGCCAACTCCCCAGAACCTAAAACTCTGAGTAAATGGAGACCCGTTATGTTCGTTATGTTCAGGTACTGCAACTCTAAGGCATATTTTGACAGGTTGTAAGGTTAGTCTGTCACAAGGCCGGTATACGTGGCGACATGACCAAGTATTAAGAAGCTTAGCTGCAGGTGTTGAAGATAAACGAAGGCAGGTAAACTTAGGAGGGTCTAAGGTGAAGAGAGTTGCAATTCAGTTTGTTCAAGAGGGGGAGAAAGTTAAAAAGACGATAAGGAGGCACGGCAGCTTGGAGGATGCTTGTGATTGGGAGATGCAGGTAGATTTAGGAAATAAGCTTGTTGTTCCCCAGGAAATAGCCTCTACAAATCTAAGGCCTCATATAGTCTTGTGGTCTAGAAGTAGAATGAGAGTCTGTTTCATAGAGCTGACTGTTCCTTGGGAGGAATTAGTAGCAGAAGCATATGAAAGGAAAAAGCTTAGATATGTGGAGTTGGGGGCAGAAGCAGAGCAGCGAGGATGGAAGGTTAGAATCTGTCCAGTGGAAGTAGGATGTAGAGGATTTGTTGCAAAGTCTGTTGTCTCATTGCTGAGGGAGCTGGGTGTAAGTGGACAGAGTGTGAGGAAAATAGTGCAGGAAGTGTCAGATGAGGCAGTAAAGTCCAGTCAGTGGATTTGGATTAGAAGAAGCACTAGCAGCTGGGGCCCAGCAGGGGGAGCACTTAGGGTAAACAGACTCTTGGAAGAAGCAAAGAAGAAGTTCAAGATATTTAAGTGGAGGGTGTGGCCCATGTGAGCCTTTTGAAACCAGGCGGCCATTTTAGGTGAGTTGGCCTGTATGGCTTTGTTTCTGCTGGTGTTTTTAGTGACTGTAGGACTGTTTAGGTGAGTTTGTCTGCTGAATCTGCCAGTGTGTGTTGTCCTGCCTCCACCTCTGGCACCCTCTATACTTTCATTACCCCCTAACCGAACCAGGGTTTGCATCCCATTCCTACTTATCTTTACCTCTTCTATCCTGGAGGTGTCGTGGGCCCAACTAGAGGAAACACTGATGATAGGAGGTTCCCACCTGATGACCCCAATGACATGTTGGTCAGCACTGCAAGTTTCTTGTGTTTACCTTGAATCTGGTGATAAAGCTCCATCATCCCCGCTGCCTCCGTCCACCTCTGAACTCCACACATCACTTTGCCTCCTTCTCCAGTTTATAACCAAACCGAGCCGCTCGGTCCAAACTCATTTAAAAGAAACTTAAAATTATCATTTTGAATGTTCCTTTTACCAACAGCCTGCAGAAAAAGATGCTGCAGGAACCTATAATCTGGCTTTAAATAAGTTCCCATGTGTCGAAGCACCAGGTGTCGCCCACGTCTGGAGATGCTGGGCTTTGCCTGTTGGATGTGTGACCCAGTTCACTCTCTGTGGTTCAGGCCAAAGGGAGCCGAAGACCTGGGCCCTTCTGGGCCAAACAGGCTCTGCTTTCCTTATCTGTGGTTTAAAGATGGCTGAAAGCCACAGGCCGCAGAGATTTCAGCTGTGACGCCGTCACCGTTATGAAACAGCCTGAGCAGATCAGGTTCGATGTTCTGAGATTCCTCCGTTAAGGAGTCTTCCCTGGTTTTATTTTTTCTGTTTCACTTTGTTTTTCTGCTTTTATCTTGGTTCATATTTTCTGTTGTTTTTTAAGCATTTTGAAGCAGAAGTTTCTTCTTCTTCTTATGACCACTTTCATTCATATGGCAGCACATTTAAAATAAAACTAAATGCTAAAAGCTATACGCTACTTTTGGATTCATTTTTGGATTTTACGTACAAATGCGATTAATCAGGGAAATCATGTGATTAATTAGATTAAACATTTTAATCGTAGCCCATCAAAGAGATGAGCTGTCACGGCTGCTGGGATCAGTGAGTTTTATCTGCATGTAGAACTGAGTGTCATCAGCGTAGAAAATATAATGTAGATTATGGCCTGTGGTCCACCTACAGTCAGCTTAGCTGTTGAGCAGGTAGAGTTATTCAGAGAGACTGAAAAGGTTTTATTAGAGCGATATGAGGATCATAAGGCCTTGATTCCATCTCAGGACACTAAATTATTCAGGAGGATGTTGTGATCGACAGCATATCTAAAAGAACTCAAACTGAGAAGTCTTCTCTGTCTGCCCTCAGCAGCAGGGCATCGGTCGCCTTAACGAGAGCAGTCTCTGAACTCTGAAGTGCTCTAAAGTCAGGCTGAAAGCTGTTAAAACTCTTTTATTGTTCATGAATTATATCAACTGTGCAGAGATGACTTTCTCCAGGACCTCAGATTAAAAAGACCATCGGTCTGCAGTTATTCAAGGGGTCCAAATCAGAGGTGTGACCAGAAAACAAAACCACTACTACAACTTCAAGCATAATAATAATAATAATAGTAATAATTCAATTCGGTAATGAAAATATGGTCACACTAGCATAAATCATGACCCTCAATTTTGTTAACAGTGTGGAATTTAAAAAAAATAAAAATTTGTAAAGAAATGTAGAACTTGTATGATGCAAACGCACCATTACAACGCCATCAGGGTCACAAGAAATGTGTTAACAGTGTAAACTTGGACACAAATTCAATAATCAAAACCATAACTGAAGCCTATAATGCAAAGAAATTCAGAATAATCTCTACAATTTATGGGCACATAATGGAGGCAAGGGGGAATACAACGACATGAGTAAAACTGAAGTTTAGGTGTGAACATATCTGATGATGAATGGTCACATATTTGGAGAACACAGCAGCCAACAACATCATCACGTGTTTGGAGACTACATTGCTGGAAAAATTTAATTAGATTTTTTATAACACCCAAAATTAGGAATAAACATACTTCATTACCACAGCCGTGTTGGAGAAGCTGTGGAGATGTAAATGTGAACCACTCAGATGTGTTCTGGCTCTGTCCTAAAATCACAAAATTCTGGGAAGATGTTCATTTGGTTATGTGCAGAATTTTGGGTTATGTTGTATCCAAGTCTTGTACATTATTATATCTTGGTGTTATTACGGAAAATGACGGTTGAAAGATGATAGATACATGTTGAAAATGATGTTAGTAGCCTGTAAAAAGGCAATTACAAGAAAATGGTACAAGACAGACCCACCATCCCAGGAAGATTGGTTGAAAGTTATGAACGAAATACATATTATGGAACAACTGACTTATAAAATAAGGACTCAAGAGGATCAATACTGCCGGAAGTGGGAGAAATGGAGTGAATACATAAAAACGACAGGACAAGGACCATCACATTGATATCGAAAATTGATCAAACTGTAGAAACATGGTGATCCAACATGTTCTTTTTCACTTTTTTCGTTTTTTATTCGTTCCCCCCCCACTCCCCTTCCCCTTGCATAATGTTCTAAAGAAAAACAATAAAAAGAAAGTATCAAAAAAATAAAAATCGTGGCCTTTTTTCTGGCCAGTTTTCTTTGGATGGACGGGGCATTTCTCAGGGGGGCAGTGCCCCCCCGTAGCCACGCCCCTGGTCCAAATGAGGTTTCTTTAGCAGTGGAGTAACGCTGGTATTCTGAAAAAGGAAAATCCAGAGGCCGGAGACTTATTAACTTAAGATAACTATGTTGACTGTGGGGAATAAATCTTTCAGCAGCCGAGTGGGAATAATATTCAGTCTGCAGGACGAAGAGGTCGTACGGGAGACTCTGGAAGGAAACGATTTCATTAAACAAGATGAACGTCAGAGATAACAGCTGACGGGTAAATCCAGAGGCCTCAGAGGGCGAAGAGCCAAACCAGAGGACAGTCCTGGTTTTAAGGTGTGACCTTAAAGTGTAGCTTCTCCTACAGATCGAGTGAACTGGGAAGTCTGAGATATTAAAGGTCTGGGAGTGAGTGCGCGTGATGAACAGGGCGATTAATCGCTTTTGTACGCAGAATCCAAAAATGAATCCAAAAGTAGTGTATACACTGGAAAAAATGCCCCTCCAAAAATAAGTAAGAAAAACAACAAATACAAGAAATAAGCAAAGAAATCTGCCAATGGAACTAGTGAAAATCGGCTTGTCCAGATTTCTTGAAATAAAATGTGATATTTAGGACTTTTGAGTTAAAAGTGATCTTAAAATTAGCTTAAAAACCTCTTCAAATGAAAAAAAAAGTTTGTTTCATGTGAAATATGACTCAAAACAATTTGTTTTCAAGACTTTTTCACTTAACAAGATATTCCAGATGTATTGTATTAAAACAAGTCCCTATATCTGGCTGTGAGCAACAGACTTTTACAAAATAAAAGCCTGTGAGCAACAGACTTTTACACAATAAAAGCCTGTGAGCAACAGACTTTTACAATAATAAAATAAAAATAAAAAAATTCCAAATAATAATAATAATAATAAATAAAACTGCGTGAATAAAACTTTTTGACTTTAAATAATTAGTTAATGCGATAATAACGAGTTAACTCGCCCAGCCCTAATTATGAATAAACACCAAAGTTACCAAGAGTAAACACCTTGTCATATTCAGGTATTTCAACGGATAAATGTCCTGAAACCTCAGAGGCAAAATAAGCTGATTTCACCAACATTACCCAGAATGCTCTCTGGCCTCAGGTGCACTGCAATGACTCTGTATATAACGAGGTCAATGGGAAGCGTAAACAGCGGCTGACTTGTTACTTTTGGATGCCTTAGCGCGTCAGGCTCTTGGAAGAGAGCGTGTGTTCCGAGACCGAGCAGACAGACGAACGGCTGACATCCTGATTTAGGGCACCAAGGACTGTGCTCAGGCTACGCAGACAGATCTTTGAGTCCAGCCGGTCGATGATGAAGGAGAGGAGTTCGTCTCTGGAATCCAGCTGGAAGGTGAGAGATGATGATGTCGATATATTAGCTTAGCTGCTTACTTTATTCATGTTTTGTGACCCAGGTGGGTCTCAGAGTAAAGAGGATCGGATCGGTTCGCAGTTGGAGGATCCAACTCTGTCTCATCAAAGTTTGCAGAGACTCGCAGCAGGAAAGACAAGTTCTCCTTCACCCCCCGTGATCTGCAATGCAAATACTCCACGTACGTTTGATTACTGACGTTAAGGTGAATGAGCTGGTGCCACGTTAGGAGCTGGATGTCATAAGCCATGGACAGAGCCGTTCTAAGAACGCCGTTCTAAGAACGCCGTTCTAAGAACGCCGTTCTAAGAACGCCGTTCTAAGAACGGTCCTCCTCGAATTCCGTTCTGATAGCTGCCCTCCCCCAGCGGAACTGTTTCAGTCTGCATTCCCACATGAGTCGGACCTGATGGGGACTGATGCAACGCAGCCGTCTGCGACAGCGACGTGTTACTTTAGCGCCACATTCAACAACAAAACAAAACAAAACAATACAAAACAAAACAAAAACAAGACAAAACAAGACAAGACAAAACAAGACAAAACAAAAATACAAAACCATACAAAACAAAAACAAGACAAAACAAGACAAAACAAGACAAAACAAAACCATACAAAAAAAAAATACAAAACAAGACAAAACAATACAAAACAAGACAAAACAATACAAAACAATACAAAACAATACAAAACAAAACCATACAAAAAAAAATACAAAACAAAAGCAAGACAAAACAAAACAAGACAAAACAAAACAAAACAAAACAAAACAAAACAAAACAAAACCCGGTAAAAGTAAGGAAAGAAGAAAAAAACACCACCAAGAAGCTAACATGGAGAGCGGGGAGGCCACCGTGTTCATGGTCTGCATGATGGTGATATTAATCATGGACGATCACATGGGGCGTCTAACATGGAGGCTGGCAGAGCTCACAGAGAGAGTCAGGAGACGCAGGATGGAGCGCAGGCCGTACTTCTTGGTTTCATGAAGGAAGGAGAGCAGAGCGCCGCAGACAAAGGAGACCACGTGGAGGTTTAACTTATTAAACACGCCAAGGTTGTGTCCGTGTCGTATGAGGAAACATTTCAGCCTGACAGCTCCTCTGGGCTCAATTATGCAGCCTTAAGTTCTTCCTCTGTGTAAAACAATACATTTTACTTCCTGTCTCTTCAGGGTGACGCCTTCTTCTGACAGGAGCAGCACTTGGTGGCCATGTTTGGATGGTCCACTGGTAAAGCGGGGGGGGGGGGGGGCGCGACCCGACCGACGGATTCAGCGGGTATAGAAAATGGATGGATGGATGAATTGGATTATTTTGAAAATAATTATGATTACAATGAATTGAATTCCAATTGGCTTGAATTGGACTTTATTATTTAAGTGCCTTGAGATGACATTTGTTGTATTTGGCGCTATATAAATAAAAATGAATTGAATTGATCTGGAACAGCAACTTTCCCCAATGGAACTCCCTGATCGCTTTGAGACCGTTAGCCTACAGAAAAGAATGCGACCCTCATCTCAGAACGATGTTTCAGACCACCTTCAGGCAGAAAATCTAAATCTCTCCGGGAGATCGGCCTCACTGACCTGCATCGCCTTCGGTGGGTCTCTGAGCATCGCTGGATGTTCTTTTAGCCTGTTTCCTTCACATCTACCCGGTTTCGGAACACACGCTCTCTTCCAAGAGCCTGACGCGCTAAGGGATCCAAAAGCAGAAAGTCAGCCGCTGGTTAAGCTTCCCATTGACCTTGTTATATACAGAGTCAGATTAACCTTCAATTAGTCCACAATTTAAGTTAAACAGAATAATGTCAGCATCATTATGGGGTATAATGTATATATTTATTTATGTTTGCTTCAAACTAATTAAACATACAATCCATTAGTCAAGCAAACTTGATGTGAATACCAGCGGACTACTTTAGGAAACTCCTACGACAGCTCTGGATCACTGTAAATTCTGTTCCTACCTGAAAGAAAACGTAAAATACGAACAGATTGATGAATGTTCTCTTAAATCTGTGCGTACGGACGGTTTGTTGCATTGTTTTAAACACGTTTGTGGACAAACTGGAGATCCTCTGAACATCTTTGCTCCTTTTTGCTCTGAACTGTCACTTTGTTGCAGGTCTGAAATGTAAAAATTGATGTTTATTAATAAACTAAATGAATCTGATGGCTTTATACTGCATTTTCTTTATCATTTCTATTTGATGCTGACTTATCATCGATTATGATGATGAATCCATTAATTTCCTCCCGTATCAGCGGTCAGATTAAACCGGAGCTCAGCCGTAAACAGTTAAAGACGTTTGTATCCTGATAATAATCCAGACGTCCTTTTAATCCGACACAGACGGAGACGAGCGGGAGAATAATTGATGAGATTTCTGATTTCCTTCAAGATCACTTCAATGACCTCCGGGGTAATAAAATTAAATGAAGCCCCCCCCCCCATCCCGCCTTCTTCTTCTTTCTATGAATACAAAACGATCCAGAACTGGGTGAAGGTGTGGTGGAGGTGTGATGGAGGTTAGGTGGAGGTGTTGTGGAGGTTGGGTAGATGTGTGGTGGAGGTTGGGTGGAGGTGTGGTGGAGGTTGGGTAGAGATTGGATGGATGTGTGGTGGAGGTTGGGTGGAGGTTGGATGGAGGTATATTGGAGGTTGGGTGGATGTGTATTGGAAGTTGGGTGGAGGATGGATGGAGGTGTGGTGGAGGTTGGGTAGAGGTTGGATGGAGGTGTGGGGGAGGTTGGGTGGATGTTGGGTGAAGGTTGGGTGGAGGTTGGGTGGATGTTGGGTGAAGGTTGGGTGGATGTGTTGGGGAGGTTGGATGGATGTGTGGGGGAGGTTGGGTGAAGGTCTGATGGAGGTTGGTTGGATGTGTGGGGAGGTTGGGTGAAGGTTGGGTGGATGTGTGGGGGAGGTTGGGTGGATGTTGGGTGAAGGTTGGGTGGAGGTTGGGTGGATGTTGGGTGAAGGTTGGGTGGATGTGTTGGGGAGGTTGGATGGATGTGTGGGGGAGGTTGGGTGGATGTGTGGGGAGGTTGGGTGGAGGTTGGGTGGATGTGTGGGGAGGTTGGGTGGATGTGTGGGAGAGGTTGGGTGGAGGTTGGGTGGATGTGTGGGGGAGGTTGGGTGGATGTGTGGGGAGATGGGTGGATGTGTGGGGAGGTTGGGTGGATGTGTGGGGAGGTTGGGTGGAGGTTGGGTGGATGTGTGGGGAGGTTGGGTGGAGGTTGGGTGGATGTGTGGGGAGGTTGGGTGGATGTGTGGGGAGGTTGGGTGGAGGTTGGGTGGATGTGTGGGGGAGGTTGGGTGGAGGTTGGGTGGATGTGTGGGGGAGGTTGGGTGGAGGTTGGGTGGATGTGTGGAGGAGGTTGGTGGAGGTTGGATGAAGGTTGGGTGGAGGTTGGGTGGATGTTGGGTGAAGGTTGGATGGAGGTTAGGTGGATGTTGGGTGAAGGTTGGGTGGATGTGTGGGGAGGTTGGGTGGAGGTTGGGTGGATGTGTGGGGGAGGTCGGGTGGAGGTTGGGTGGATGTGTGGGGGAGGTTGGGTGGAGGTTGGGTGGATGTGTGGAGGAGGTTGGTGGAGGTTGGGTGGATGTGTGGGGGAGGTTGGGTGGAGGTTGGGTGGATGTGTGGGGAGGTTGGGTGGATGTGTGGGAGAGGTTGGGTGGAGGTTGGGTGGATGTGTGGGGGAGGTTGGGTGGATGTGTGGGGAGGTTGGGTGGAGGTTGGGTGGATGTGTGGGGAGGTTGGGTGGAGGTTGGGTGGATGTGTGGGGGAGGTTGGGTGGAGGTTGGGTGGATGTGTGGGGGAGGTCGGGTGGAGGTTAGGTGGATGTGTGGGGGAGGTTGGATGAAGGTTGGGTGGAGGTTGGGTGGATGTTGGGTGAAGGTTGGATGAAGGTTGGATGGAGGTTGTGTGGATGTTGGGTGGATGTTGGGTGGATGTGTGGGGAGGTTGGATGGAGGTTAGGTGGATGTGTGGGGGAGGTTGGGTGAAGGTTGGATGGAGGTTAGGTGGATGTTGGGTGAAGGTTGGGTGGGTGTTGGGTGAAGGTTGGGTGGAGGTTGGGTGGATGTGTGGGGGAGGTTGGGTGGAGGTTGGGTGAAGGTTGGGTGGATGTGTGGGAGGTCGGGTGGAGGTTAGGTGGATGTGTGGGGAGGTCGGGTGGAGGTTAGGTGGATGTGTGGGGGAGGTTGGGTGAAGGTTGGATGGAGGTTAGGTGGATGTTGGGTGAAGGTTGGGTGGGTGTTGGGTGAAGGTTGGGTGGAGGTTGGGTGGATGTGTGGGGGAGGTTGGGTGGAGGTTGGGTGAAGGTTGGGTGGATGTGTGGGAGGTCGGGTGGAGGTTAGGTGGATGTGTGGGGAGGTTGGGTGGATGTTGGGTGAAGGTTGGGTGGAGGTTGGGTGGATGTTGGGTGGAGGTTGGGTGAAGGTTGGGTGGATGTTGGGTGAAGGTTGGGTGGAGGTTGGGTGGATGTGTGGGGGAGGTTGGGTGGATGTTGGGTGAAGGTTGGGTGGAGGTTGGGTGGAGGTTGGGTGAAGGTTGGGTGGATGTGTGGGGAGGTTGGGTGAAGGTTGGGTGGAGGTTGGGTGGAGGTTGGGTGAAGGTTGGGTGGAGGTTGGGTGGAGGTTGGGTGAAGGTTGGGTGGAGGTTGGGTGGATGTGTGGGGGAGGTTGGGTGGAGGTTGGGTGAAGGTTGGGTGGAGGTTGGGTGGATGTGTGGGGGAGGTTGGGTGGAGGTTGGGTGAAGGTTGGGTGGAGGTTGGGTGGATGTGTGGGGGAGGTTGGGTGGATGTGTGGGGGAGGTTGGGTGGATGTGTGGGGGAGGTTGGGTGGAGGTTGGGTGAAGGTTGGGTGGAGGTTGGGTGGAGGTTGGGTGGATGTGTGGGGGAGGTTGGGTGGATGTTGGGTGAAGGTTGGGTGGAGGTTGGGTGAAGGTTGGGTGGAGGTTGGGTGAAGGTTGGGTGGATGTGTGGGGGAGGTTGGGTGAAGGTTGGGTGGAGGTTGGGTGGAGGTTGGGTGAAGGTTGGGTGGATGTGTGGGGGAGGTTGGGTGAAGGTTGGGTGGAGGTTGGGTGGAGGTTGGGTGAAGGTTGGGTGGATGTTAGGTGGATGTGGGGGAGGTTGGGTGGAGGTTGGGTGGAGGTTGGGTGAAGGTTGGGTGGATGTTAGGTGGGTGTGTGGGGGAGGTTGGATGGTTGTGTGGGGGAGGTTGGGTGGGTGTGTGGGGGAGGTTGGGTGGAGGTTGGATGGAGGTTAGGTGGATGTGTGGGGGAGGTTGGGTGGGTGTGTGGGGGAGGTTGGGTGGAGGTTGGGTGGATGTGGGGTGGATGTGTGGGGGAGGTTGGGTGGAGGTTGGGTGGGTGTGTGGGGGAGGTTGGGTGGAGGTTGGATGGAGGTTAGGTGGATGTGTGGGTGAAGGTTGGGTGAAGGTTGGGTGGATGTGGGGGAGGTTGGGTGGAGCTTGGGTGGAGGCTTCCAGGACTCATCCCCTTTAAGGTTAACTTTCTGCTTTATGAGATTGTAACCGTTTACTGATAAAGAGATGATGAGTGACATCAGAGTCACGTGATCGGACCCCGAACACGTCACTGATGACAGAAACATGAAAGCTGATTTATTCTGTTTATCAGGTCACGTGAGGCTCACCCCACCCAACACGAGCTCATAAAGGGAGAGAACAGATTGTCCTCCCCCCGAGTCCGATCCTCATTCACCTGAGAGGGGGGGCAGGAGGGGGAGGAGGGGCAGGAGGGCATGAGGGGAGGAGGGGGAGGCGGCAGCAGGTAGAGAGGCAGGAAGGGGGAGCTGCGCCTGCGCACTGCCGCCCATCCCCTCCGCATCGCCCCCCCCCCGGCCCCCCTCCCTCCCTGCCTTTTTCTGCAGCATCAGTACCACCCCCCCCCCCCCCCCCTCTCTGCCGGGCTGCTGCTGCTTTGCGCTGCGGGGCCACAGACGCACCAGGAGGAAGAGCAGGAAGCCGCGGACCGACCGGGGGGCAGCCTGAGCAGCCTGAGCCAGAGCGGCGGAGAGGACCCGTTCCAGAACCAGAACCGGGACCCGTTCCAGAACCAGAACCGGGAGGAGGCTGTGCACGCGCCGCCGCCGCACGGATAAAACACACCTCCGAGGAAGCAGCAGCAGCAGAAGGCGGAGACGCGTCACGCCGCGCTCTTCCTCCCTCCATCTCTCCGCTCCTTTCCGGGGGAACCGAAGAAGAGGCGAAAGCCGAAGAGGAGGAGCAGGAGAAGCTGTCGGGAGCTCCGAGCGCAAAGCGACGAAGGACGCGGTGTCGGAACCTCCCCCCTCCCCCCCCGGACCAGGGCCGATTCTCCGTTTTCTAGCAGCCAGCTCGGCGCGGCGACACCATGAAGGACCGTACGGCGGAACTGCGAAGCGTAAGCTCAGTTTTTTATCTTTTCCTCATCCCTGTTGGCCTCCATGTTTCCTCCCCCTCCTCTTCCTCCTCTTCCTCCCCCTCTCCTCCTCCTCCTCCTCCCGGGCCGCCGCAGCCTCACGGCCTCGCTGCCGCTCCTGCTGCAGCCGGAGGAGCGGCGCGGCGCGCAGGGGAGCGGAGAGGGGAGGAAAGGCTGCTGGGAGCGGGCTTTGTGCGGGCTTTGTGCGGGCTCCGGTGCTCCGGGGCTCCGGTGCTCCGGGGCTGAGCCGCGGCCCGGAGCCCTTCATGCTGTGCATACAGAGTGTGAGGATGGAGCCTGATGGAGGCTCGGGTGGAGGCTGGCTGGAGGTCACGGACCTTTTTATTCTCTTATTCTTTTATTTTCCGCCCCTGACCGCGCGCCTGAGCGCGTGTCGGCGGCTTTAGACGCAGAGGCCCTGCTGGGGCTCTTTCTCTCTCCCCGTGCAGGCTGCATGATGGACGGGGAAACGGCTCAAAACGCACCCATCCGTGCTAATTCTAATTCGGGCCGTGCGTGTCCATGCGTGCGTGCCTGGGTGAAGTGATGGAGAGGAGGTGGAGGAGGAGGAGAGTTCACTATGAAGTGAGCCGCGGAACAGAATGCAGAGATTTTTTTTTCTTTTGGAGGCCGCATCCTGCAGCTCGTGCACGCCTCCTCGCGCCTGATCAGTCCCGATCAGTCCCGATCAGGCGGATCGATGCGCGGCTGCATGGATGAAGCAGGCTGCAGGTGGAGCGGAGCGCAGGATGCGGCTTTATCTCACGCCGCTCCGCGTGCTCTCTGCCGCTCCTCCTGCACGGGTGATAGTGGAGGGAGGGGGGGGCCTCCATTGTGGCTCAGCCTCACCCTTTGGAGGTGGGGGGGCTCCATTGTGGCTCAGCCTCACCCTTTGGAGGTGGGGGGGCTCCATTGTGGCTCAGCCTCACCCTTTTCATGACCGCGCGGCTCCGCGCCGGGTGAGTCCGGAGCCTTTGACGCGTGTGCGTTATGCGGAGCGATGCGGCGTTTCTGCGCCGCCTCGAGCGAACAGCTGATGCTGGCGGTTTGGGCGGATTGTTGGGGGGTTTGGGGGGGTGAGGGGTGGGGGAGGAGGAGGAGGTGTGTGTGTGTGTGTGTGGGGGGGGGGGGGTCACATCAGCTGGTCAAACTCTGCGGCAGCTCTCCCGCCGCCGCCTCGCGGGTTCAACCAGGTTCAGTCTGAGACTGGTTCTGTTCTCCATCCTGCTTCTTCTCCTCCATCTCTGTGTGTGTGTGTGTGTGTGTGTGTGTGTGGGGGGGGGGGGGTAATCAATAGTGTGTGATCAGTAAATCAGCAGCCGAATGGTGTGCACGCGCCTGTGGAGCTAATTTACATTAAAAAAAGTGACAGCGCGGAGTTTACCGCACTGCTGTCCATCCCTCCATCATCCCTCCATCATCCAGCCTTCCCTTCTTTAATTCATCCACCTCTTACTCACCTGCTCTCCCCTTTTCTTATTCCCTTCATCCTTCTTCTTCTTTCTATTCCTGTCCTCCTTCCATCATCTTCCCTCTGCTCATTTCCCCTCTGACCTCTTTCTTTCCATCCTCCGCCCCTTCCTTTCTCCACCTTTTCCTCCCTCCATCCCTCCACCATCCTCCTGCAGAAACTTGAACATGTATGTAAAAACATGTACAGATATGAAAAAATCTTTATGTTTCGTGCTGAATAATCACCTGTGAGTCAGAGTTGGTTCCTTCCAGCTTCTGTTTCTAACCTTCCAACAGGAAGTGAAAGCATGAAAGTCCTCCAGGAACCAGCCTGGGAACCTTTAGAGCAGCAACACAACGGGTTGAATGAGCTGAAAGTCCTCCAGGAACCAGCCTGGGAACCTTTAGAGCAGCAACACAACAGGTTGAATGAGCTGAAAGTCTCCAGGAACCAGCCTGGGAACATTTAGAGCAGCAACACAACGGGTTGAATGAGCTGAAAGTCTCCAGGAACCAGCCTGGGAACATTTAGAGCAGCAACACAACAGGTTGAATGAGCTGAAAGTCCTCCAGGAACCAGCCTGGGAACCTTTAGAGCAGCAACACAACAGGTTGAATGAGCTGAAAGTCCTCCAGGAACCAGCCTGGGAACCTTTAGAGCAGCAACACAACGGGTTGAATGAGCTGAAAGTCTCCAGGAACCAGCCTGGGAACCTTTAGAGCAGCAACACAACAGGTTGAATGAGCTGAAAGTCCTCCAGGAACCAGCCTGGGAACCTTTAGAGCAGCAACACAACGGGTTGAATGAGCTGAAAGTCCTCCAGGAACCAGCCTGGGAACATTTAGAGCAGCAACACAACAGGTTGAATGAGCTGAAAGTTCTCCAGGAACCAGCCTGGGAACATTTAGAGCAGCAACACAACGGGTTGAATGAGCTGAAAGTTCTCCAGGAACCAGCCTGGGAACATTTAGAGCAGCAACACAACAGGTTGAATGAGCTGAAAGTTCTCCAGGAACCAGCCTGGGAACATTTAGAGCAGCAACACAACAGGTTGAATGAGCTGAAAGTCCTCCAGGAACCAGCCTGGGAACATTTAGAGCAGCAACACAACGGGTTGAATGAGCTGAAAGTTCTCCAGGAACCAGCCTGGGAACATTTAGAGCAGCAACACAACAGGTTGAATGAGCTGAAAGTCCTCCAGGAACCAGCCTGGGAACATTTAGAGCAGCAACACAACAGTTTGAATGAGCTGAAAGTTCTCCAGGAACCAGCCTGGGAACATTTAGAGCAGCAACACAACGGGTTGAATGAGCTGAAAGTCCTCCAGGAACCAGCCTGGGAACATTTAGAGCAGCAACACAACAGTTTGAATGAGCTGAAAGTTCTCCAGGAACCAGCCTGGGAACCTTTAGAGCAGCAACACAACGGGTTGAATGAGCTGAAAGTTCTCCAGGAACCAGCCTGGGAACATTTAGAGCAGCAACACAACAGGTTGAATGAGCTGAAAGTCTCCAGGAACCAGCCTGGGAACCTTTAGAGCAGCAACACAACAGGTTGAATGAGCTGAAAGTCTCCAGGAACCAGCCTGGGAACATTTAGAGCAGCAACACAACAGGTTGAATGAGCTGAAAGTTCTCCAGGAACCAGCCTGGGAACATTTAGAGCAGCAACACAACGGGTTGAATGAGCTGAAAGTTCTCCAGGAACCAGCCTGGGAACATTTAGAGCAGCAACACAACAGGTTGAATGAGCTGAAAGTTCTCCAGGAACCAGCCTGGGAACATTTAGAGCAGCAACACAACAGGTTGAATGAGCTGAAAGTCTCCAGGAACCAGCCTGGGAACCTTTAGAGCAGCAACACAACGGGTTGAATGAGCTGAAAGTCCTCCAGGAACCAGCCTGGGAACATTTAGAGCAGCAACACAACAGGTTGAATGAGCTGAAAGTCTCCAGGAACCAGCCTGGGAACCTTTAGAGCAGCAACACAACGGGTTGAATGAGCTGAAAGTCTCCAGGAACCAGCCTGGGAACCTTTAGAGCAGCAACACAACAGGTTGAATGAGCTGAAAGTCCTCCAGGAACCAGCCTGGGAACATTTAGAGCAGCAACACAACGGGTTGAATGAGCTGAAAGTCCTCCAGGAACCAGCCTGGGAACATTTAGAGCAGCAACACAACAGGTTGAATGAGCTGAAAGTCTCCAGGAACCAGCCTGGGAACCTTTAGAGCAGCAACACAACGGGTTGAATGAGCTGAAAGTCCTCCAGGAACCAGCCTGGGAACCTTTAGAGCAGCAACACAACAGGTTGAATGAGCTGAAAGTTCTCCAGGAACCAGCCTGGGAACCTTTAGAGCAGCAACACAACAGGTTGAATGAGCTGAAAGTCTCCAGGAACCAGCCTGGGAACCTTTAGAGCAGCAACACAACAGGTTGAATGAGCTGAAAGTCCTCCAGGAACCAGCCTGGGAACCTTTAGAGCAGCAACACAACAGGTTGAATGAGCTGAAAGTCCTCCAGGAACCAGCCTGGGAACATTTAGAGCAGCAACACAACAGGTTGAATGAGCTGAAAGTCCTCCAGGAACCAGCCTGGGAACCTTTAGAGCAGCAACACAACAGGTTGAATGAGCTGAAAGTCCTCCAGGAACCAGCCTGGGAACCTTTAGAGCAGCAACACAACGGGTTGAATGAGCTGAAAGTCCTCCAGGAACCAGCCTGGGAACCTTTAGAGCAGCAACACAACAGGTTGAATGAGCTGAAAGTCCTCCAGGAACCAGCCTGGGAACCTTTAGAGCAGCAACACAACGGGTTGAATGAGCTGAAAGTTCTCCAGGAACCAGCCTGGGAACCTTTAGAGCAGCAACACAACGGGTTGAATGAGCTGAAAGTCCTCCAGGAACCAGCCTGGGAACATTTAGAGCAGCAACACAAGGGGTTGAATGAGCTGAAAGTCCTCCAGGAACCAGCCTGGGAACATTTAGAGCAGCAACACAACGGGTTGAATGAGCTGAAAGTCTCCAGGAACCAGCCTGGGAACCTTTAGAGCAGCAACACAACAGGTTGAATGAGCTGAAAGTCTCCAGGAACCAGCCTGGGAACCTTTAGAGCAGCAACACAACAGGTTGAATGAGCTGAAAGTCCTCCAGGAACCAGCCTGGGAACCTTTAGAGCAGCAACACAACGGGTTGAATGAGCTGAAAGTCCTCCAGGAACCAGCCTGGGAACCTTTAGAGCAGCAACACAACGGGTTGAATGAGCTGAAAGTCTCCAGGAACCAGCCTGGGAACCTTTAGAGCAGCAACACAACGGGTTGAATGAGCTGAAAGTCTCCAGGAACCAGCCTGGGAACCTTTAGAGCAGCAACACAACGGGTTGAATGAGCTGAAAGTTCTCCAGGAACCAGCCTGGGAACATTTAGAGCAGCAACACAACGGGTTGAATGAGCTGAAAGTCTCCAGGAACCAGCCTGGGAACATTTAGAGCAGCAACACAACGGGTTGAATGAGCTGAAAGTCTCCAGGAACCAGCCTGGGAACCTTTAGAGCAGCAACACAACGGGTTGAATGAGCTGAAAGTCCTCCAGGAACCAGCCTGGGAACCTTTACAGCAGCAACACAACGGGTTGAATGAGCTGAAAGTCTCCAGGAACCAGCCTGGGAACATTTAGAGCAGCAACACAACAGGTTGAATGAGCTGAAAGTCCTCCAGGAACCAGCCTGGGAACATTTAGAGCAGCAACACAACAGGTTGAATGAGCTGAAAGTCCTCCAGGAACCAGCCTGGGAACCTTTAGAGCAGCAACACAACGGGTTGAATGAGCTGAAAGTCCTCCAGGAACCAGCCTGGGAACCTTTACAGCAGCAACACAACGGGTTGAATGAGCTGAAAGTCTCCAGGAACCAGCCTGGGAACATTTAGAGCAGCAACACAACGGGTTGAATGAGCTGAAAGTCTCCAGGAACCAGCCTGGGAACATTTAGAGCAGCAACACAACAGTTTGAATGAGCTGAAAGTCCTTCCATCATGATGTTCTGCTGCTGTTTAATGTCACACTTTGAGCCTGAGCTCAGGGGTCCTGCTTCAGCAGCAGGTCCAGTGCCTGATTGGAAAGGGATCAATCAGTCAGACTGAATATTCACCAGGTCACTCAGAGTGTTCTGATGTAGTTTAACTAAAAACATCAACCTTGTTTTGTAGAATTCTTTTAAAGCTGTAAATCCACACGGATATGTTTTATCTATATTAATATTTATGGCTCCTTATTAATTCATTCATATATGACACAGAATGGCTTTAAATGTGCACGACCTGGTTCACTTTGTTCAGCTGAGATGAAGATAAGATTCAGGTTCATGAGAAGATATTTTTCTGAACTCATATTTCACTGATGGACGAAATGTTGTCTACACATTGAATATATAAAAGTAAGAAAACACATTTAGCTGCAGATGTGTCACAACTTCATGTTTGATGGTTTATGTTGAAGCTGCCTTCGATAAAAGTGGCTAAATAAATGGAAAGTGTTTGGCCGTTAGCTCATGCAGCTAACAGGAAGCGTTTGGCCGTTAGCTCATACAGCTAACAGGAAGCGTTTGGCCGTTAGCTCACGCAGCTAACAGGAAGCGTTTGGCCGTTAGCTCATGCAGCTAACAGGAAGTGTTTGGCCGTTAGCTCATGCAGCTAACAGGAAGTGTTTGGCCGTTAGCTCATGCAGCTAACAGGAAGTGTTTGACTGTTAGCTAATGCAGCTAACAGGCAGCGTTTGGCCGTTAGCTCACGCAGCTAACAGGAAGTGTTTGGCCGTTAGCTCACGCAGCTAACAGGAAGTGTTTGGCCGTTAGCTCACGCAGCTAACAGGAAGCGTTTGGCCGTTAGCTCACGCAGCTAACAGGCAGTGTTTGGCCGTTAGCTCACGCAGCTAACAGGAAGCGTTTGGCCGTTAGCTCACGCAGCTAACAGGAAGCGTTTGGCCGTTAGCTCACGCAGCTAACAGGAAGCGTTTGGCCGTTAGCTCACGCAGCTAACAGGAAGCGTTTGGCCGTTAGCTCACGCAGCTAACAGGAAGCGTTTGGCCGTTAGCTCACGCAGCTAACAGGAAGTGTTTGGCCGTTAGCTCACGCAGCTAACAGGAAGTGTTTGGCCGTTAGCTCACGCAGCTAACAGGAAGTGTTTGGCCGTTAGCTCACGCAGCTAACAGGAAGTGTTTGGCCGTTAGCTAATGCAGCTAACAGGAAGTGTTTGGCCGTTAGCTCATGCAGCTCACAGGAAGTGTTTGGCCGTTAGCTCACGCAGCTAACAGGAAGTGTTTGACTGTTAGCTAATGCCGCTAACAGGCAGCGTTTGGCCGTTAGCTCACGCAGCTAACAGGAAGTGTTTGACTGTTAGCTAATGCCGCTAACAGGAAGGGTTTGGCCGTTAGCTCATGCAGCTAACAGGCAGTGTTTGGCCGTTAGCTCATGCAGCTAACAGGCAGTGTTTGGCCGTTAGCTCATGCAGCTAACAGGAAGTGTTTGACTGTTAGCTAATGCAGCTAACAGGAAGTGTTTGGCCGTTAGCTCACGCAGCTAACAGGAAGTGTTTGGCCGTTAGCTCATGCAGCTAACAGGAAGTGTTTGGCCGTTAGCTCATGCAGCTAACAGGAAGTGTTTGGCCGTTAGCTCATGCAGCTAACAGGAAGCGTTTGGCCGTTAGCTCACGCAGCTAACAGGAAGTGTTTGACCGTTAGCTCATGCAGCTAACAGGAAGCGTTTGGCCGTTAGCTCATGCAGCTAACAGGAAGTGTTTGGCCGTTAGCTCACGCAGCTAACAGGCAGTGTTTGGCCGTTAGCTCATGCAGCTAACAGGCAGTGTTTGGCCGTTAGCTCACGCAGCTAACAGGAAGTGTTTGACCGTTAGCTCACGCAGCTAACAGGCAGTGTTTATGTGGAAGATGTTCAGGGGAAATTTAGAGAAAATGAACCAAAATATTTCAGATATTTTGGTTGAAATCTGTGATAAAGATTCAGAGGGGGAGTTTTCCTCAGAGTGACGGGTCGGAGTGGGCGGGGCTTTTAATGGGTCGACCTGATAGTGGTGAGGGGGAAAAGGTGGAGGTAGATGGGGCTCAGGGGGTCTGAATGGAAACAGAGTGTCAGCAGTGATGAGGACCGGGTCTGTGATGATGTCATCAGGGGCAGACTCAGTGTAGGTGTGGAACTCTGTGATGATGTCATCATGCAGAGACGGGCGGTTTGAAGCCACATTTTGTTTTTCATCGGTTAAATCTGAGTCTGAGCTGCATTAACTGAGTTAAAGCCGGAGTTTTCTCTTCCTCCATCTTTTTCATCCCTTATTCCATCACCTGCTCCATACCTCCGTCGTTCTTCCTCTTCTTTTCACCTCACTTTCTCCACCCGTTCCTCCATCTTTTTGCTCCTTTTCTTCTTGTGCATCACACTGTTTTCTGCCTTTTATCCCTTTTAGTTTCTTTACTTTACTTCCTCTTTACTTTCTCCATCCCTCCATCCACCTCTGTCTCCATCCACCTCTCCATCTCCACTCTTCTTCTTCCCTAAATCCTTCTTCTTTCTATTCCTGTCCTCCTTCCATCATCTTCCCTCCTCTGCTCATTTCCCCTCTGACCTCTTTCTTTCCATCCTCCGCCCCTTCGTTTCTCCACCTTTCCTTCTCTCCATCCCTCCATCCCTCCACCATCCTCCTGCAGAAACATTTGCAGATAATCTTGATGTTTCATGCAGGAAGTATTACCTCCTCTCATCAACCCATCCTCCTGTTTCTGTTTCACATCCTTCTTTGAATCTCCAGCTTTCTTTTTATCCCTTCTTATTCAACATCTTCCCTCCTTTTTCACCCTTTCTTCCTGTCTCTCCCTCCATCATTCTGTCATTCTTTCATTTGCCTCCATCTTTCTGCTTCATCTTTCCCTTTTTCTGCATTTATTCTCATCCCTTCATCCCAGACTTCTTCTTCTTCTTATTCTTCTTTGTTTCCCGTTGATTAAACGTCCTCCTTCCTCCGCTCTGCAGCCTTTCTTTTCCTCTTTCTTTGTCACCACTGATTCACTGTTTTCCTGTCGGCCATGTTGGATCATCACTGGAGTAAACTCCGGCTCACGTAACCGTGCTGCTAACAGGAGCTGCTGCACGAGGCATCTCTGTAGTAATAATTAGATCTGATGTAATTGTCCACATCAGAGCGAGGAAGCCTCCTCCTCTGAGCAGCTGACGGCGTGCCGACCTCAGCTGCTTTCACTCTGCAGCTGCAGGCTGCCGAGCACAAACAGGAGAAATAATTACCTGAGTAAGAATAAAAAGGTGAAAAAACTACTCAAGTACTGAGTAACTGTTGAGTAACGTCTGATTTATTTGTTAACACAAGCATTCAAACAGACAGACAAACATACTAAATAATCATCTTTAGGCAGATTAGAATAGAAATAGAAAAATACTTTATTCATCCCCCAATGAGGGAAATTCAAATTAGTCAAGTAGCTCCAAAAAATTATTAATATTTACAATGATTGTACATTAACAACAATAATAGTACCAATTCTAGTAAAAATACTACTACTAACAAATTATAATAAATTACTAAATAAACAAATAAATAAAAAAAATCAATTTGAGAAAGAGAAGTCCAATTAGAGTTCATCCAATTGATAAAATAAATTAAAATGAATTAATTAATTACAAAATAGCTTAAATTAAAATAATCCAGGTAAATTCAAGAACTTCAATAAAAAATTAAAGAGCCTTAGGAAATGTTTAAAACATATGTAACCCATATGTAACCTAAAAAACAAACATTCACCTATCCATGGGGGGAAAACGAGTTTAGGAAACTTACCGCTACATGTTTCCTCAAGTTAGATGTTGAGTTTCTGCTGAAATGTGCGTTTGTTTTGGTTGACACAGAAGACACATAATGTAGCTGCTGTTTCTCACTCTTTGTAAGGTAAACATGCTTTCAGTATGAGGCCTCGTCTGCGTCTTCATTTCCCACCGTTGGTTCTGACATTTTTCATCTGTTTCTTTGTTTGTTTGCTACGACTGCTAATGCTAAAGCTAACCCGTCCCGCCGCTGAGATCGAGTACGGTCACGTGACCAGACCGCACGGCTGCGTCTGATTGGTGGAACACAGTCAGGTGGTAGAGCCTTTGGAGGAAGTCTCTCTCTCTGTCAGAATAAAACATTAAAATGAGGCGTACGCGGGGGGATAAAAATAATGAGGCGTAGAATACCAAAGAGGTAAGAAGAAAAGTAACCAGCTCAAAGGATGGGATTATTGGCTAAATCACAATCAGACTGAGTTATTAAGTGCATGTAGACACCTTAATCTGACTAAGAACTGGATCGGATGGGATTCAGACCCCGAGATAACTGGGTTGAAAGTCACTCTAAACCTGCTTGTAGACGCTGAAGCACGTGGTGAATCAGACTTTGCGTTCTGCGCATGCTCCAGATGTTTTCCCGGGGTCGTGACCCGGAAGTCAAAGGAGACGATATTCCTGTTGTTGTCGCCGTCAGAAAGAAACAAACAACGCGATGGAGAATGCTCCGTTGGGCATCGAGTTTGTGCAACAAGCAGCTCATCACAGACCAAATGTAGAGGGACGTAGCTTCATCTGGCTCTGCGTTCTCCATCTTTCTCCAATGCCTGAGTTTGTTGTTGTTGTTGGTGGTGAAGAGGTCAACAGGAAGTGGCTCTATTAGCAACAGCTGGAATGGGTACAGCGCCACCTATCATACCGGGGTATGACACGCTTTGTGCCTCTGATCCCATTCATTCACCGCCATAAATCCAAGGAGAATTACCCATAATGACTCATTCTTATTGTAATTTAGCCCATAATCTGATCCTTTCAGGGTCATGTGACCCAGCTGAGTTAGATCGGGCCTAAAAAGCTGTGACTCAGCGATCCGATCGGCTCTGAAGTGTTCCGTTGAACCATCAGCCTCCTCGTGTTCACTGAGCCTCAGACGTGGGAAATGGCTCTTTGTTTTGCTGTTAGCAACAAATTTTCATGTGAAAGCTAATGAGAGAGTTTATATTTACCTGGTGAGCGAGCAGAGCTTTCAGGGGAATGAGTCTTTGGTCCCGTTGGCTCGGGGTAAATCATAAGATCATCATTCCTGATGGAAATCTACTCGTTTCCAGATTTCTCTGAGCGGCTTTGAACCTTTAAACCTTTAAACGTGATCTGATGGAGCAGAAAACTCTGGTTCTTTGTGTCGGATCGCTCAGGTTTTAAGAGATAAAAGGCAAACAACCTGCCCAGGCTGTGATATTCCCTGAAAACAGAAAGTGCTGCATCAGTCCCCGACCTGCTGGAGCTAAACGTGTCATCATCCCACAGCTTTAGCTTTAGCTTTAGCTTCAGCCTCAGCTTTTATCTTTAGCTTCAGCTTTTGCTTTAGCTAGCTTCACCTTCAGCTTCAGCTTTAGCTTTAGCTTTAGCTTTAGCTTCAGTTTCAGCTTTTATCTTTAGCTTCAGCTTTTGCTTTAGCTAGCTTCACCTTCAGCTTCAGCTTTAGCTTTAGCTTTAGCTTTTGCTTTAGCTAGCTTTAGCTTTAGCTTCACCTTCAGCTTCAGCTTCAGCTTTAGCTTTAGCTTTTGCTTTAGCTTTAGCTTTAGCTTCAGCTTTTGCTTTAGCGAGCTTTAGCTTCACCTTCAGCTTCAGCTTTAGCTTTAGCTTTAGCTTTAGCTTCAGTTTTAGCTTTAGCTTTGGCTTTAGCTTCAGCTTTAGCTTCAGCTTTAGCTTTAGCTTCAGCTTCAGCTTTAGCTTTAGCTTTAGCTTCAGCTTCAGCTTTAGCTTCAGCTTCAGCTTCAGCTTTAGCTTTAGCTTCAGCTTTAGCTTTAGCTTTAGCTTCAGCTCCAGCTTCAGCTTCAGCTTCAGCTTTACCTTTAGCTTCAGCTTCAGCTTTAGCTTTAGCTTTAGCTTCAGCTTCAGCTTTAGCTTTAGCTTTAGCTTCAGCTCCAGCTTCAGCTTCAGCTTTAGCTTTAGCTTTAGCTTTAGCTTCAGCTTCAGCTTTAGCTTTAGCTTTAGCTTTAGCTTCAGCTTTAGCTTTAGCTTTAGCTTTAGCTTCAGCTTCAGCTTCAGCTTTAGCTTCAGCTTTAGCTTCAGCTTCAGCTCTTTGTCTGCAGCTCCGAACCGGAGGGCCACATGTCTGAGAAGTGCAGAAAGACTGGAGGAAAACGCTCCTGATTCTCTGTTAAATCGTATTTTAGAGGTGAAAACGTGTGGAAGCTGCTTATTAATGATGCGTTCAGGGGTTCTGCAGCTGTTTAACATTATTTTCAAACAGCCGGATTCATAGTGTGAGTGTTTGCATCTCCTGTTTCAGTCTCATTGATTACAGCAGAGGCAGCGAGGAAGGTGGAGGCTGGACGTCGTGTTTTTACCATCACATCGACTCACTTTAATTTCCTGTAGACCTAAACTGGAGTTTAAAGGGACAGTTCGCCTCTTTTGACATGAAGCTGTATGACATCCCATACTAGCGACATCATTTTATATATATATATATATCTATACATATATATATATATATATATATATAGATATATATATATATATCAGCCACAAAAATAAAGTGTTTTGCTTCTCAGAACAATATGCGTTCAACAGAGTAATACATTTGCATCACAAATTGGTTCTCCAGGAAAAAGTCAGACCTCACAATCGCTTGGCCCTATTTTCTCTCCGGCTAGCGCCATATATAAAATATATTTTATAAAAAATATTATATTAAAATACTATATTATTTTAATATATTAAAATAATAATAATAATTTAATATTATTTATTAAATTATAATTTTTTTAATTAAAATTATTTTAAAAAATGTATTAAATAATAAATAACTAATAAATAATTGATTAAATAATAAATTAAATTCGTATCACTGCCTGCTGTGCAGACCGAAGTGCAGAGCGAGCAGTCCCCTGCTTCCGAGCAGCAAACACCGTAACAGGCGCGGCTGTCGGCAGGCGGCAGCAGGCAGTGATACGAATATGTTGAACGCATATTGTTTTGAGAACGCTTTATTTTTTAAACCCCAGCCAACTAGCCGGACTACCTTCATCAACACCAAAACGAGGCTGGAACTCTGCTCACAGGACGCAGCAGGGGGTAAGAAGATGTTCAGAAATGATGTTGCTGATATGGGATGTTACACAGCTTCATGTCAGAAGAGGCGAACTGTCCCTTTAAGTCTCAGTAAAAGATGAGTTACCTGCTGTCCTCATAAGCCGGCGGGTCCCCGTAATGCTCAGATCTGTCAGGACCATTAAATTAAATTTATTATCAGCTTGTGCTCGACCAATCACGTTTGACGATCTTTTTCCTCATTTTTCCATCTCCAAATTGTTGGTCTTTAACAGTTTTTACGGCATGTGTGTTTAATCTGATATATTTGTGTAATCAAAGCTGATGTTACCATCAGTCTGCACAGAACGCGTTTAAAGGCTGTTTGAGGGATTTTAACTGGTTTCAGTGTCGGGGGAGGGGAGCAGGAGGTCCTCACAAAGGCAGGAAAACTAATATGTGTGGTTTGTTTCGTCCTCCTGGCTGCACCACGTGGGTGGGGCTGTGTTTGTTTGACTTTATTTGCTCAAAGAACACACCTGCAGTACTCAGTTAGGTAAGGGCCCCTTCAAATTAAACTTCCACTTGGTTTTAAAAATAAATAAATAATTTTCATAAAAAGTGACATGGATAAGAAAGCTAAACAACAGCTTCATTTTTAAGTGCAGATGAAACATCGAAGACGCTCGTGCTGTTTCCATAACGCAGTTAGCTGCTCCTCCTTTGGTTCGGTCCTACTGAACCTATGTGTTTCCGCCTCGTCGCCATGGTTACCGTCAGCCACAGCGTCCCCTGCTTCCTGTTTGGAAGCGACAGCAGCGCACGTGTAGGTTGGAAAACTCAGAATGTGTCACTGAACGAAACAATCTCCATAAAACAAGACTAAAATATTATGATGATATTAAACATGGTTGATTCTGATGTGAGAAAGATTTAGTTTTATGACCAACTTGCACCGAACGATCAAGATCACAGGAACGCAATTCCAGTCCTTTGGAAACTGTCGACAACTTTGGAATTCATTAAAAAATCCTGTAGTGTTTGGCCAGGTTGACATGAAGATATCATGATTTGCAAAGCAACAAACAAGAGACACAAAGTAGCAACCAAGAGACACAAAGAAGCAACCAAGAGACACAAAGCAACAACCAAGAGACACAAAGAAGCAACCAAGAGACACAAAGCAACAACCAAGAGACACAAAGAAGCAACCAAGAGACACAAAGAAGCAACCAAGAGACACAAAGCAACAACCAAGAGACACAAAGCAACAACCAAGAGACACAAAGCAACAACCAACAGACACAAAGCAGCAACCAAGAGACACAAAGCAACAACCAAGAGACACAAAGCAACAACCAAGAGACACAAAGCAACAACCAAGAGACAAAAAGCAACAACCAAGAGACACAAAGCAACAACCAAGAGACAAAAAGCAACAACCAAGAGACACAAAGAAGCAACCAAGAGACACAAAGCAGCAACCAAGAGACACAAAGAAGCAACCAAGAGACACAAAGCAACAACCAAGAGACACAAAGAAGCAACCAAGAGACACAAAGAAGCAACCAAGAGACACAAAGCAACAACCAAGAGACAAAAAGAAGCAACCAAGAGACACAAAGAAGCAACCAAGAGACACAAAGCAGCAACCAAGAGACACAAAGCAACAACCAAGAGACACAAAGCAACAACCAAGAGACACAAAGCAACAACCAAGAGACACAAAGAAGCAACCAAGAGACACAAAGCAAAGCAGCAACCAAGAGACACAAAGCAACAACCAAGAGACACAAAGCAACAAACAAGAGACACAAAGCAACAACCAAGAGACACAAAGCAACAACCAAGAGACACAAAGCAAAGCAACAACCAAGAGACACAAAGTAACAACCAAGAGACACAAAGAAGCAACCAAGAGACACAAAGCAACAACCAAGAGACACAAAGCAACAACCAAGAGACACAAAGAAGCAACCAAGAGACACAAAGCAAAGCAACAACCAAGAGACACAAAGCAGCAACCAAGAGACACAAAGCAACAACCAAGAGACACAAAGAAGCAACCAAGAGACACAAAGCAAAGCAACAACCAAGAGACACAAAGCAGCAACCAAGAGACACAAAGAAGCAACCAAGAGACACAAAGCAGCAACCAAGAGACACAAAGAAGCAACCAAGAGACACAAAGCAAAGCAACAACCAAGAGACACAAAGCAGCAACCAAGAGACACAAAGAAGCAACCAAGAGACACAAAGCAGCAACCAAGAGACACAAAGAAGCAACCAAGAGACACAAAGCAACAACCAAGAGACACAAAGAAGCAACCAAGAGACACAAAGCAAAGCAACAACCAAGAGACACAAAGTAACAACCAAGAGACACAAAGCAACAACCAAGAGACACAAAGAAGCAACCAAGAGACACAAAGAAGCAACCAAGAGACACAAAGCAACAACCAAGAGACACAAAGAAGCAACCAAGAGACACAAAGCAACAACCAAGAGACACAAAGAAGCAACCAAGAGATGCAAAGTAGCAACCAAGAGACACAAAGTAACAACCAAGAGACACAAAGAAGCAACCAAGAGACACAAAGAAGCAACCAAGAGACACAAAGAAGCAACCAAGAGACACAAAGAAGCAACCAAGAGACACAAAGCAACAACCAAGAGACACAAAGCAACAACCAAGAGACACAAAGAAGCAACCAAGAGACACAAAGAAGCAACCAAGAGACACAAAGCAACAACCAAGAGACACAAAGCAACAACCAAGAGACACAAAGAAGCAACCAAGAGACACAAAGTAACAACCAAGAGACACAAAGAAGCAACCAAGAGACACAAAGAAGCAACCAAGAGACACAAAGCAACAACCAAGAGACACAAAGTAACAACCAAGAGACACAAAGAAGCAACCAAGAGACACAAAGAAGCAACCAAGAGACACAAAGCAACAACCAAGAGACACAAAGCAACAACCAAGAGACACAAAGAAGCAACCAAGAGACACAAAGTAACAACCAAGAGACACAAAGAAGCAACCAAGAGACACAAAGAAGCAACCAAGAGACACAAAGTAACAACCAAGAGACACAAAGAAGCAACCAAGAGACACAAAGCAACAACCAAGAGACACAAAGCAGCAACCAAGAGACACAAAGAAGCAACCAAGAGACACAAAGCAGCAACCAAGAGACACAAAGAAGCAACCAAGAGACACAAAGCAAAGCAACAACCAAGAGACACAAAGTAACAACCAAGAGACGCAAAGTAGCAACCAAGAGACACAAAGCAGCAACCAAGAGACACAAAGAAGCAACCAAGAGACACAAAGCAGCAACCAAGAGACACAAAGCAGCAACCAAGAGACACAAAGCAGCAACCAAGAGACACAAAGCAGCAACCAAGAGACACAAAGCAGCAACCAAGAGACACAAAGAAGCAACCAAGAGACACAAAGAAGCAACCAAGAGACACAAAGAAGCAACCAAGAGACACAAAGCAACAACCAAGAGACACAAAGAAGCAACCAAGAGACACAAAGCAGCAACCAAGAGACACAAAGAAGCAACCAAGAGACACAAAGCAACAACCAAGAGACACAAAGCAACAACAAATAGAAACAAAGTAGCAACAAATAGACACAAAGCAGCAACAAATAGACACAAAAGCAACAACAAATAGACACAAAGTAGCAACAAATAGACACAAATTAGCAACAAATAGACACAAAGCAGCAACAAACAGACACAAAGCAACAACAAATAGACACAAAGCAACAACAAATAGACACAAAGCAGCAAAAAATAGAAACAAAGTAGCAACAAATAGAAACAAAGTAGCAACAAATAGAAACAAAGTAGCAACAAATAGAAACAAAGCAGCAACAAATAGAAACAAAGTAGCAACAAATAGAAACAAAGTAGCAACAAATAGAAACAAAGTAGCAACAAATAGAAACAAAGCAGCAACAAATAGAAACAAAGTAGCAACAAATAGAAACAAAGCAGCAACAAACAGACACAAAGTAGCAACAAATAGACACAAAGCAACAACAAATAGACACAAAGCAGCAACAAATAGAAACAAAGTAGCAACAAATAGAAACAAAGTAGCAACAAATAGACACAAAGCAGCAACAAACAGACACAAAGTAGCAACAAATAGAAACAAAGTAGCAACAAATAGACACAAAGCAGCAACAAATAGACACAAAGTAGCAACAAATAGAAACAAAGTAGCAACAAATAGACACAAAGCAGCAACAAATAGACACAAAGTAGCAACAAATAGACACAAAGTAGCAACAAATAGACACAAAGTAGCAACAAATAGAAACAAAGTAGCAACAAATAGACACAAAGTAGCAACAAATAGAAACAAAGTAGCAACAAATAGACACAAAGCAGCAACAAATAGACACAAAGTAGCAACAAATAGAAACAAAGTAGCAACAAATAGACACAAAGCAGCAACAAATAGACACAAAGTAGCAACAAATAGAAACAAAGCAGCAACAAATAGACACAAAGTAGCAACAAATAGAAACAAAGTAGCAACAAATAGACACAAAGTAGCAACAAATAGAAACAAAGTAGCAACAAATAGACACAAAGCAGCAACAAATAGACACAAAGTAGCAACAAATAGAAATAAAGTAGCAACAAATAGACACAAAGTAGCAACAAATAGAAACAAAGCAACAACAAATAGAAACAAAGTAGCAACAAATAGACACAAAGTAGCAACAAATAGAAACAAAGTAGCAACAAATAGACACAAAGCAACAACAAATAGACACAAAGTAGCAACAAATAGACACAAATTAGCAACAAATAGACACAAAGCAGCAACAAACAGACACAAAGCAACAACAAATAGACACAAAGTAGCAACAAATAGACACAAATTAGCAACAAATAGACACAAAGTAGCAACAAATAGACACAAAGCAGCAACAAATAGAAACAAAGCAACAACAAATAGAAACAAAGTAGCAACAAATAGACACAAAGTAGCAACAAATAGAAACAAAGTAGCAACAAATAGACACAAAGCAACAACAAATAGACACAAAGTAGCAACAAATAGACACAAATTAGCAACAAATAGACACAAAGCAGCAACAAACAGACACAAAGCAACAACAAATAGACACAAAGTAGCAACAAAGACACAAAGCAACAACAAATAGAAACAAAGTAGCAACAAATAAACACAAATTAGCAACAAATAGACACAAAGCAACAACAAATATACACAAAGCAACAACCAAGAGACACAAAGTAGCAACAAAGACACAAAGCAACAACAAATAGAAACAAAGTAGCAACAAATAGACACAAAGCAACAACAAATAGACACAAAGCAACAACAAATAGACACAAAGCAACAACAAATAGACACAAAGCAACAACAAATAGACACAAAGCAACAACAAATAGACACAAAGGAGCAACAAATAGACACAAAGCAGCAACAAATAGACACAAAGCAACAACAAATAGACACAAAGGAGCAACAAATAGACACAAAGCAGCAACAAAGACACAAAGCAACAACCAAGAGACACAAAGTAGCAACAAAGACACAAAGCAACAACAAATAGAAACAAAGTAGCAACAAATAGACACAAATTAGCAACAAATAGACACAAAGCAGCAACAAACAGACACAAAGCAACAACAAATAGACACAAAGTAGCAACAAATAGACACAAATTAGCAACAAATAGACACAAAGGAGCAACAAATAGACACAAAGCAGCAACAAATAGAGACAAAGTAGCAACAAATAGACACAAAGTAGCAACAAAGACACAAAGCAACAACAAATAGAAACAAATTAGCAACAAATAGACACAAAGCAGCAACAAATAGACACAAAGAAGCAACAAATAGACACAAAGTAGCAACAAAGACACAAAGCAGCAACAAATAGACACAAAGCAGCAACAAATAGACACAAATTAGCAACAAATAGACACAAAGCAGCAACAAATATACACAAAGCAGCAACAAATAGACACAAAGGAGCAACAAATAGACACAAAGCAACAACAAATATACACAAAGCAGCAACAAATAGACACAAAGGAGCAACAAATAGACACAAAGCAGCAACAAATAGACACAAAGCAAAACAAATAGACACAAAGCAACAACAAACAGACACAAAGCAGCAACAAATAGACACAAAGCAGCAACAAACAGACACAAAGCAGCAACAAATAGACACAAAGCAGCAACAAATAGACACAAAGCAGCAACAAATAGACACAAAGCAGCAACAAATAGACACAAATTAGCAACAAATAGACACAAAGCAGCAACAAATAGACACAAAGGAGCAACAAACAGACACAAAGCAGCAACAAACAGACACAAAGCAACAACAAATAGACACAAAGCAACAACAAACAGACACAAAGCAGCAACAAATCGACACAAAGCAACAAACAAACACAAAGCAGCAACACAAACACAGAACAAAACTATAAACAGAAGACGACAGGTTTAACAGGGTCAGGACTAGAAACTGAGGCCAGAATCTGTGACTCCGGCCACTGATTAACTGACGTTCAGGTAAAACCAAATATGGAATAAACACGTGTCAGAACAGAAATGACCTCAGCAGCAGGAATATTTCCAAGTGTTCCCACTGAAAATATTTCCAGCTACAGGCTTGATGCTAATGATAGCTAGCGCATCAGTCTGTGTGTGAGCCTTCGGCCTTCGGCCATCTGCCAGCCAAGTCAAGGGCAAAGCAAACACAGTGCTGGCCCACAGGAGGTCACTTTCATATCACTGCGTTACTGTCACGTTTCTCTGCTGATCTCCATTGTTCTCCAGCTGTTCTTCATGGTCTGTTTCCTACAGCGCAGTTCTTCTTCTGCAGTCGGTTTCTGGCATTTCTGTGGCCGTTTAACTCCGACTCATCTCTACTTGAAGTGAAACATGTTTGTTTTAGATTCGATTGTGGTCTGATTTTTTTATTCGAATAAACACACAATTGTGTCTGTTTTTCACTTAAATTTTCAATAACATTTTTAAAATCACATCCAGCTTTTAAACTTTTTTTAAACGCAAACATAAAAGGTCCACATAGATAGAATAGTGCATTTAGAGAAAAATCTCTCAGGTTTAACAGCAAACAGGATAAATTGCATGTTCCTAAAATGTCTAAACGTTTGTCTTTGGATGATGTCTGTTCCTCTTTTCTCTGAAACTGTCTTCAGTAGGAAAGAAACAAATCCTCAAGTGACTCGAGGAGCAAAATCAGAGAAAATTAGCAAAAATGCCCAAAGTTTGGGAGCATTTGAAAGAAAAGAAAATTCTGAACAGTGTGTCCATTGTAAAAGCCAGTTAGCTTAGCACGATAGCACAACATCAATGCTACAGCATCTCAGCAGAAAGCAGCCGGTTCGTATATCGAGTCCAATGAGCAGAACAAACACAAGAGAACATTTCACTTCACAGCATTTTAATGGAAATCAGTCGGCTTCTTAGCTAAGAAGGAAGCTAGTAGAGAACAGAAGGAAGCTAGCAGGGAACAGAAGGACGCTAGCAGAGAACAGAAAGAAGCTAGAAGAGAACAAAAGGAAGCTAGCAGAGAACAGAAGGAAGCTAGCAGAGAACAGAAGGATGCTAGTAGAGAACAGAAGGAAGCTAACAGAGAACAGAAGGAAGCTAGCAGAGAACAGAAGGAAGCTAGCAGAGAAGAGAAGGAAGCTAGCAGAGAACAGAAGGAAGCTAGAAGAGAACAGAAAGAAGCTAGCAGAGAACAGAAGGAAGCTAACGGAGAACAGAAGGGAGCTAGCGGAGAACAGAAGGAAGCTAGCAGAGAACAGAAGGAAGCTAACAGAGAACAGAAGGAAGCTAGCAGAGAACAGAAGGAAGCTAGCAGAGAACAGAAGGAAGCTAACGGAGAACAGAAGGGAGCTAGCGGAGAACAGAAGGAAGCTAGCAGAGAACAGAAGGAAGCTAACAGAGAACAGAAGGAAGCTAGCAGAGAACAGAAGGAAGCTAGCAGAGAACAGAAGGAAGCTAGCAGAGAACAGAAGGAAGCTAGCAGAGAACAGAAGGAAGCTAGCAGAGAACAGAAGGAAGCTAGCAGAGAACAGAAGGAAGCTAGCAGAGAACAGAAGGAAGCTAACAGAGAACAGAAGGAAGCTAGCAGAGAACAGAAGGAAGCTAGCAGAGAACAGAAGGAAGCTAACGGAGAACAGAAGGAAGCTAGCGGAGAACAGAAGGAAGCTAGCGGAGAACAGAAGGAAGCTAGCAGAGAACAGAAGGAAGCTAGCAGAGAACAGAAGGAAGCTAGCAGAGAACAGAAGGAAGCTAGCAGAGAACAGAAGGAAGCTAGCAGAGAACAGAAGGAAGCTAGCAGAGAACAGAAGGAAGCTAGCAGAGAACAGAAGGAAGCTAGCAGAGAACAGAAGGAAGCTGAGGCAACTTGTGTTTATCGTGTTGGACAAATAGTGGCTAATTTCTATTGAAATGTCACCAGAACTACCCGTTAGCACAAGCGCACCATCATCGACTACTCGATTAGCTAAATAATCGTTCACTGAAGCCCGAGTAATCAGTTTCTATAGAAGGTCCTCATAGTGATAGCAGAGGAGACGCACACACTCCTCTGTCCATCCTGAGAGTGTGAGCTGATTGGTCAGTCGGGTAGTCATGTGACTAATGGCAGAATCTCCATTTAATGGCCTTGCCGTTGTGCCTGGCCTCCTTCATGTGTGTGTGGTCATGAATTATAGATGCACCCCTCCCCCCGACAGCTCAGCCAGCAGAACAGCAGCAGATAAATCTCCTCCTCCTCCTCCTCCTTCTCCTTCTCCTTCTCCTCCTCCTCCTCCTCCTCCTCCTCCTCCTCCTCCTCCTCCTCCTCCTCCTCCTCCTCCTCCTTCTCCTTCTCCTCCTCCTCCTCCTCCTCCTCCTTCTCCTTCTCCTCCTCTTCCTCTCCTCCTCCTCCTCCTCCTCCTCCTCCTCCTCCTCCTCTTCCTCCTCCTCCTCCTCCTCCTCCTCCTCCTCCTCCTCCTCCTCCTCTTCCTCCTCCTCCTCCTCCTCCTCCTCCTCTTCCTCCTTCTCCTTCTCCTCCTCCTCCTCCTCCTTCTCCTCCTCCTCCTCTTCCTCTTCCTCTTCCTCTCCTCTTCCTCTTCCTCTTCCTCTTCCTCCTCTTCCTCCTCCTCCTCCTCCTCCTCTTCTTCCTCCTCCTCCTCTTCCTCTCCTCCTCTTCCTCTCCTCCTCCTCCTCCTCCTCCGCTCAGCCAATCAGAGAGCCGCTCGTTATCAATAATCATTGTCTGCTGCTCTGTGTGGTAACAGGCGAGACAGTGATGTCACGCTGATGTCACGCTGATGTCACAGGATGAGAAACACTTTGTCTCAGCTCAGGATTGGACAGAATGAGAGTGTTTTAACTTCAGTCTGTTTTTAATAAAAGCTCCCAGGAACAGAAAGAAGGGATTTTTACATCAACATGAACTAAATTATTTCATTTGATCCTGAAGAGCAGCAGAACATCAGTTGTTTTATTGAGTCACTTTTGCTTTGTTATATAAGCCTTTGAATGCAGTCAGCTTTTTAACCAAAGAAGAACTCAACCAAGGTGAGAGTCAAACTATCAAACAAAGTATGTCTCCCGTATGTTTCAGTAAAATCAGGCTTGTTTACTCTAATTAATCTCATGATTTCCCTGATTAATCACGATTAATCGCATTGGTACGCAGAATCCAAAAATGAATCCAAAAGTAGTGTATAGCCTTTAGCATTTAGCTTTATTTTAAATGTGCTGCCATATGAATGAAAGTGCCATAACATTTGTTGTGCAAACACACTTTTAACATCAGCATCTTTCTGTAGTTTTTATGTAGAAGCCTCGCTCCACTGTCTGTTTCCTTGAATGACTTGCTGCTATCAGTTGTGTGTTTTGCCTTTAAGTGATATTTTAGACTGGAACTACTACGCTGAGAAGACAATTCAACTTGGCAGAGTTTACAGATGACTTTGGTTCTGTCGACTCCGCCGTCTGGAAGAACTTTAACATGAAAATGGCCGAGTAAAAGTTCCGTACCCTTCTCCATGTTTGGTGGATCCAAAGATTACTTTCTTTTCCTGTTCCACAGCAGACAGCAGCAGACTTTTACAGAATAAAAGCCTGTGAGCAGCAGACTTTTACAAAATAAAAGCCTGTGAGCAACAGACTTTTACAAAATAAAAGCCTGAGAGCGACAGACTTTTACAAAATAAAAGCCTGAGAGCGACAGACTTTTACAAAATAAAAGCCTGTGAGCAACAGACTTTTACAAAATAAAAGCCTGTGAGCAACAGACTTTTACTAAATAAAACTTGCGTTAATGCGCGATAAAATATTTATCGGGGTTAAATAATTAACATGTAACGCGATAATAACGAGTTAACTCGCCCAGCTCCAGTTATTTTCCAGGTAAAATCAAAGTTTAAAAAACCTACAGAAGGTTTCAGGCATTTCTCAGCCTGGTTTGTTTGGCAGAGAAAAGCTCCTAAGAAGAGATGACAGTTAAATAAATAAAACAAAACTCTGAATATTCATGCAGCTTTACTTTGGTAGAAGTGCTGCTGAGCTTTCCAATGACACACCGTGTGTGGATCAGACCATTCAATTACTCACTGAGGGGTGTCTAAGCATTCATGGTGGAGATCCGTGTCGGGATCCTGTCATTTCTCTGCTTCTATTGTCCAACCACAGCATCTGATTCACCGATAAGGATTTACCAAAGATACCGACTCGGCTGCATTCCACCGACAGATGTGAGCCAGATGTGGATCAAAGGGAAGAAGGAAGTCAAACAGGAACCATCTGAGGGATTTTTACTGGGATATGAAGGACTAAACATACTGGGATTCTCTTCTGTTGGATATATTGTTTGAAGAAAGATAACTTGGGATAGACTTATTAATATCCTGGTTAGACAATTGTTAAAAACTGTTTGACATTCATTCTAAAATCCCAGAAGGGAAATTATATCATGGTTTATAAATTATTATCAAAGATAAGTTATTGTTAAAGATAATTATCAGAATAAAAGTCCAGAACAAGCTGAAGGTGTAGCAGAGAGGAAGGTGTCTCCATCAGTGGGTCGGGCTGTTGTTTCTGTTGCTTAGCAACAGCTCAGCTGATGATGTCACACACAGCATCAGCAGGTGAACTCAGGTGAACTCTCTCCATTTCATCCACCAGTGATCTCACATTTCCCCTGATCATCGAGGAAAGACATGGCTCAAACTTCCTCCTCGTTGCTCTCCTTTTTGTTCCTGCTCTGCATCCTAGACGTCTCCTCTTCACTTCATCTGGACTTCAGGTTCATATTCCAGGAATTTCTTTGGCTTTTGGAAAGCTCAGCCAGTCTCTGCCAGATGCAAACACGTCATGGTTGACTTAATAACAGACTGAAATCGCTTCTTCAACCGAACCAGAAGAGAAAAAAGGGTTTTAAAAATCTGTGTTTTTGACAGAAAATATCAAAGATGAAAAAAACAAAGACACAACATGTACAGAGCAGGCTCAGCAGGAGTCAGCAGGAGTCAGCAGGAGTCAGCAGGCTCAGCAGGCTCAGCAGGCTCAGCAGGCACAGCAGGAGTCAGCAGGAGTCAGCAGGCTCAGCAGGACTCAGCAGGCTCAGCAGGCTCAGCAGACTCAGCAGGCTCAGCAGGAGTCAGCAGGCTCAGCAGGAGTCAGCAGGCTCAGCAGGAGTCAGCAGGCTCAGCAGGAGTCAGCAGGCTCAGCAGGAGTCAGCAGGAGTCAGCAGGCTCAGCAGGAGTCAGCAGGCTCAGCAGGCTCAGCAGGAGTCAGCAGGAGTCAGCAGGAGTCAGCAGGCTCAGCAGGAGTCAGCAGGCTCAGCAGGAGTCAGCAGGCTCAGCAGGAGTCAGCAGGCTCAGCAGGCTCAGCAGGAGTCAGCAGGAGTCAGCAGGCTCAGCAGGCTCAGCAGGAGTCAGCAGGAGTCAGCAGGCTCAGCAGGCTCAGCAGGCTCAGCAGGAGTCAGCAGGAGTCAGCAGGCTCAGCAGGCTCAGCAGGAGTCAGCAGGCTCAGCAGGAGTCAGCAGGCTCAGCAGGAGTCAGCAGGAGTCAGCAGGCTCAGCAGGAGTCAGCAGGCTCAGCAGGCTCAGCAGGAGTCAGCAGGCTCAGCAGGCCCAGCAGGAGTCAGCAGGCTCAGCAGGCTCAGCAGGCTCAGCAGACTCAGCAGGCTCAGCAGGTTCAGCAGGCTCAGCAGGCTCAGCAGGCCCAGCAGGAGTCAGCAGGCTCAGCAGGACTCAGCAGGCTCAGCAGGAGTCAGCAGGCTCAGCAGGACTCAGCAGGCTCAGCAGGAGTCAGCAGGCTCAGCAGGCTCAGCAGGAGTCAGCAGGAGTCAGCAGGCTCAGCAGGCTCAGCAGGAGTCAGCAGGAGTCAGCAGGCTCAGCAGGACTCAGCAGGCTCAGCAGGCTCAGCAGGCTCAGCAGGAGTCAGCAGGAGTCAGCAGGCTCAGCAGGACTCAGCAGGCTCAGCAGGCTCAGCAGGACTCAGCAGGCTCAGCAGGCTCAGCAGGAGTCAGCAGGCTCAGCAGGACTCAGCAGGCTCAGCAGGCTCAGCAGACTCAGCAGGCTCAGCAGGTTCAGCAGGCTCAGCAGGCTCAGCAGGCCCAGCAGGAGTCAGCAGGCTCAGCAGGAGTCAGCAGGCTCAGCAGGCTCAGCAGACTCAGCAGGAGTCAGCAGGAGTCAGCAGGCTCAGCAGGCCCAGCAGGAGTCAGCAGGCTCAGCAGGAGTCAGCAGGCTCAGCAGGACTCAGCAGGCTCAGCAGGCTCAGCAGACTCAGCAGGAGTCAGCAGGAGTCAGCAGGCTCAGCAGGCTCAGCAGGACTCAGCAGGCTCAGCAGGCCCAGCAGGAGTCAGCAGGCCCAGCAGGAGTCAGCAGGCCCAGCAGGAGTCAGCAGGCTCAGCAGGCCCAGCAGGAGTCAGCAGGCTCAGCAGGCTCAGCAGGAGTCAGCAGGCTCAGCAGGACTCAGCAGGCTCAGCAGGACTCAGCAGGCTCAGCAGGACTCAGCAGGCTCAGCAGGCCCAGCAGGAGTCAGCAGGCTCAGCAGGAGTCAGCAGGCTCAGCAGGCTCAGCAGGAGTCAGCAGGCCCAGCAGGAGTCAGCAGGCTCAGCAGGCCCAGCAGGAGTCAGCAGGCTCAGCAGGAGTCAGCAGGCTCAGCAGGCTCAGCAGGCTCAGCAGGAGTCAGCAGGCTCAGCAGGACTCAGCAGGCTCAGCAGGCTCAGCAGGCTGCAATTCTTGAACAGAAACAGTCCTACCTGGCAGACCATGTGTGTTAAGCCGGAGTTATAGTTGACGCGTCTGTCACGGCGGTGGCGGCCCGTGACGTCAAAATGGCGTTTCAGGCCTGGTAACTTGTAACTTGGCTGCGCCAAAAACAACAGACCGGATGGACCGCTGTGAGACCGGCTCAGTGAGGAGGTGCGTTTGTACAGGCAGCTGTACGACACTGCAGTGAAACAGCACAGGGAGCACGTAAACTCCCAAAACTGCTGCACAGAGATGGGCAGAACTTTGGGGAAAGAGGGAGAGTTCTGTAAGAATGTGTGGAAGAAGCTACGGGACAGATGCCTGAAGGCAAAGAAGAGGGCAGAGACTCTGTTGATGCCGGGGGCTTCAAACCTTCACCTCTATTAACTGAATTAAAAAATTAAAATGATCTGAATACTGCAGCAGTATCATTAATTACAGTGTTCCTGCTCTTCATTGTTTTCTTCTCCACTTTCGTGGTTGTAGTTAGCGGTAACCTTCACGTAGCAGCGCCACCTCTGTGACGGAGAAAACTGCAACTACTGGCGCCGCCGTATATAGCCGGCACAAAATCGTGATGTCATCAACACCGCTCGCGCTAGCAGACGCGGCAACCATGCTAGAGGCTTAAGCCTTGGTGGTTCTGAGTCCCTTTCTGCTCCGCTGTCATATGGGGTTCCACAGGGTTCAATTTTAGGGCCCCTGGGTTCCATCCCGAGAAAGCAGGGCATCTCTTTCCATTTTTATGCTGATGACAGCCAAATCTATGTGCCACTAAGGAAGAAGGATGCTTTCTCTCTGAAACCACTTCTGTTATGTCATAGATAGATAGATAGATAGATAGATAGATAGATAGATAGATAGATAGATGTGATTGAACTGCTCCTCTGACCTCACGCTGCTCCTCTGATGTCACCGCAGAGAGGAGGATTCTGGGTCGTATTTGTTCTGCAGAAACTCTCATCTGTGTCACACCAGAGAAAAACTAGATTTAGGTCACCGTCACTGAACATTCGTAGTAAACGGCGGCGGCTCCCTGGGGAACAGTGGAATCGGGACATTTTAGGAAGACGGGAAATTGATCCTGAAGGACATTCGACTCCTGCAGAACTTCCTGCTTCATTCACAGAAAACCAAACATCATTAACATTTCATGTTGAACACATTCTGCCTTCAATTATTCACATTTACACGCCGGCTGCGTCTTAATAAAAATCCGTAGATGATGACAATGATGATGATGATTGTGTGGATGACCCACATCCTTCATCCTCCCAAAGAGTCGGAAAACAGAGCAGAAAGCAGGTGACCCGGTCTGTGAGGTGTGATGCGTGAGCAGGTGGGCGAATCAAATGTCAGCATCATCAGCGTGAAACGAACTCCTTTAAAGGTCGAACTTCATGCTTTTCCCTGTTTTCTGATTTATCTACAGCGGTGAAATGATTTGTTATCAGCCTGAATGTCACCTGAAGCTAAAAAACAGAGTAAACACATGTTTGAGTTAGGGCTGGGCGAGTTAACTCGTTATTATCGAGTTAATTCGTTATTATCGAGTTAACTCGTTTTTATTTAATGCCGATAAATATGTTATCGTGCATTAATGCAGTTTTTTTTTGTTATTATTTTTTGGGGGGGGGCTTTTGTGCCTTTAATGGAAAGTTCAGAGAGACAGGAAGCAGGGGGCAGAGAGAGGGGGAACAACATGCAGCACAGGGCCGTCCGATGCGGGACTCGAACCGGGGCAGCTGCAGCGAGGACTATAGCCTCTGTACATGGGGCGGCTGCTCAGCCCACTACGCCACGGACCCCCCCTGTTTTATTATTTATTTTCTTATTGTAAAAGTTTCTTGCTCACAGGCTTTTATTTTGTAAAAGTCTGTTGCTCACAGGCTTTTATTTTGTAAAAGTCTGTTGCTCACAGGCTTTTATTTTGTAAAAGTCTGTTCCTCACAGGCTTTTATTTTGTAAAAGTCTGTCACTCACAGGTTTTTATTTTGTAAAAGTCTGTCGCTCACAGGCTTTTATTTTGTAAAAGTATGTAGCTCACAGGCTTTTATTTTGTAAATGTCTGTTGCTCACAGGCTTTTATTTTGTAAAAGTCTGTCGCTCACAGGCTTTTATTTTGTAAAAGTATGTAGCTCACAGGCTTTTATTTTGTAAATGTCTGTTGCTCACAGGCTTTTATTTTGTAAAAGTCTGTTGCTCACAGGCTTTTATTCTGTAAAAGTCTGTTGCTCACAGGCTTTTATTTTGTAAAAGTCTGTTGCTCACAGGCTTTTATTTTGTAAAAGTCTGTTGCTCACAGGCTTTTATTCTGTAAAAGTCTGTTGCTCACAGGCTTTTATTTTATTTTTATTTTTTAAACTTTGATTTTACCTGGAAAATAACTGGAGCTGGGCGAGTTAACTTGTTATTATCGCGTTACATGTTAATTATTTAACCACGATAAATATTTTATCGCGCATTAACGCAAGTTTTATTTTGTAAAAGTCTGTTGCTCACAGGCTTTTATTTTGTAAAAGTCTGTTGCTCACAGGCTTTTATTTTGTAAAAGTCTGTTACTCACAGGCTTTTATTTTGTAAAAGTCGTAAAAGTCTGTTGCTCACAGGCTTTTATTTTGTAAAAGTCTGTTGCTCACAGGCTTTTATTTTGTAAAAGTCGTAAAAGTCTGTTGCTCACAGGCTTTTATTTTGTAAAAGTCGTAAAAGTCTGTTGCTCACAGGCTTTTATTTTGTAAAAGTCTGTTGCTCACAGGCTTTTATTTTGTAAAAGTCTGCTGCTGTCTGCTGTGGAACAGGAAAAGAAAGTAATCGGCGGATCCACCAAACATGGAGAAGGGTACGGAACTTTTACTCGGCCATTTTCATGTTAAAGTTCTTCCAGACGGCGGAGTCGACAGAACCAAAGTCATCTGTAAACACAGCCAAGTTGAATTGTCTTCTCAGCGTAGTAGTTCCAGTCTAAAATATCACTTAAAGGCAAAACACACAACTGATAGCAGCAAGTCATTCAAGGAAACAGACAGTGGAGCGAGGCTTCTACATAAAAACTACAGAAAGATGCTGATGTTAAAAGTGTGTTTGCACAACAAATGTTATGGCACTTTCATTCATATGGCAGCACATTTAAAATAAAGCTAAATGCTAAAAGCTATACGCTACTTTTGGATTCATTTTTGGATTCTGCGTACCAATGCGATTAATCGCGATTAATCAGGGAAATCATGTGATTAATTAGAATAAGCCCAGCCCTGGTTTTAGTGTTTTAATGTAGAAGGAGCTCATTTATCCAATAGTCACAAACTTTACTTAATTTCACTTGTTTTCTACGAGTTTGTATTCGCACATTAAGGAATTTCAGGAGGGAGACTGAGGCTGAAAGTGGAGGTTGTTCCAACACTAAAAGGACACGAGTCTGAACCTCGAGCTGTGAGGGAAACCGTTTCTGTTGTGTTGGAATCAGACGTACGAACAGATTTTAGGACAAACATCATGGTTACACAGTGAAAAGGCATCTGTTGCTTCTCCAAACGCTCAGAAACAGGTTCTGAACAGATTTACCAAACAGCTGGAAGCTGCTTTCTGAAGGTTTGCTGTGCTGCTCACTGCGAGGTTTTAAATCGGATTCTGGATCTAAGCTTTAAAATGCGTCACATTCATGTGTTGTTGCTGATCTCATAAAACAACTACCAACTCAAACAAATGAGCTCCTTGGAGTCAGTTTTTGTCTCTATGTGACTTTATTTTTCATTAAGTCACATTTTAGGATCCTCTGCATCTGTTTTATACTTTTCTATTTTACCTTTCCAGATTTTTTCATTTTGTAGAAGTTTTATATCTATTTATAGTTATTTTTCAACCTTTTTTTGGTCTTTTCATCTTGTCAAAAGTTTGCACATTTTGTTGGTTTTGTGTGTCTCCTCGATTGTTTGATGCGTTTTAGTTCTTTTATGTTTACTTTTGGTCATTTTGCATCTCTTTGAAGTTATTTTATGTCTCATAGCGGCTGCTATTTTTTTCCAGTTTTGGTCTTTTTTGCTTTGTTTGTTTGTTTGAGTCATTTTGCAGTTGTTTGGTGTCTCTTGGTCATTGTTTGGTGTCTCTAGGTAGTTGTTTTGTGTCTCTTGGTAGTTGTTTGGTGTCTCTAGGTAGTTGTTTGGTGTCTCTAGGTAGTTGTTTTGTGTCTCTTGGTAGTTGTTTTGTGTCTCTTGGTAGTTGTTTGGTGTCTCTTGGTAGTTGTTTGGTGTCTCTTGGTAGTTGTTTGGTGTCTCTTGGTAGTTGTTTTGTGTCTCTAGGTAGTTCTTTTGTGTCTCTTGGTAGTTGTTTTGTGTCTCTTGGTAGTTGTTTGGCGTCTCTTGGCAGTTGTTTTGTGTCTCTAGGTAGTTGTTTGGTGTCTCTAGGTAGTTGTTCTGTGTCTCTAGGTAGTTATTTTGTGTCTCTTGGTAGTTGTTTGGTGTCTCTTGGTATTTGTTTGGTGTCTCTTGGTAGTTGTTTGGTGTCTCTTGGTAGTTGTTTGGTGTCTCTTGGTATTTGTTTGGTGTCTCTTGGTAGTTGTTTGGTGTCTCTTGGTAGTTGTTTTGTGTCTCTTGGCAGTTGTTTTGTTTCTCTTGGTAGTTGTTTTGTTTCTCTTGGTAGTTGTTTTGTGTCTCTTGGCAGTTGTTTTGTGTCTCTTGGTAGTTGTTTTGTTTCTCTTGGTAGTTGTTTTGTTTCTCTTGGTAGTTGTTTTGTGTCTCTTGGTAGTTGTTTGGTGTCTCTAGGTAGTTCTTTTGTGTCTCTTGGTAGTTGTTTTGTGTCTCTTGGTAGTTCTTTTGTGTCTCTTGGTAGTTGTTTTGTGTCTCTTGGCAGTTGTTTTGTTTCTCTTGGAAGTTGTTTTGTTTCTCTTGGTAGTTGTTTTGTTTCTCTTGGTAGTTGTTTTGTGTCTCTTGGCAGTTGTTTTGTTTCTCTTGGAAGTTGTTTTGTGTCTCTAGGTAGTTCTTTTGTGTCTCTTGGTAGTTGTTTTGTGTCTCTTGGTATTTGTTTTGTGTCTCTTGGTAGTTGTTTTGTGTCTCTAGGTAGTTGTTTTGTGTCTCTTGGTAGTTGTTTTGTGTCTCTAGGTAGTTCTTTTGTGTCTCTTGGTAGTTGTTTTGTGTCTCTTGGTATTTGTTTGGTGTCTCTTGGTAGTTGTTTGGTGTCTCTTGGTAGTTGTTTTGTGTCTCTTGGCAGTTGTTTTGTTTCTCTTGGCAGTTGTTTGGTGTCTCTTGGCAGTTGTTTTTTGTCTCTTGGTAGTTGTTTTGTGTCTCTGGTAGTTGTTTTGTGTCTCTTGGTAGTTGTTTGGTGTCTCTTGGCAGTTGTTTTTTGTCTCTTGGTAGTTGTTTTGTGTCTCTTGGTAGTTGTTTGGTGTCTTTTGGTAGTTGTTTGGTGTCTCTTGGTAGTTGTTTTGTGTCTCTTGGTAGTTGATTTGTGTCTATTGGCAGTTGTTTTGTGTCTCTTGGTAGTTGTTTGGTGTCTCTTGGCAGTTGTTTTTTGTCTCTTGGTAGTTGTTTTGTGTCTCTTGGTAGTTGTTTGGTGTCTCTTGGTAGTTGTTTGGTGTCTCTTGGCAGTTGTTTTGTGTCTCTTGGCAGTTGTTTTTTGTCTCTTGCCAGTTGTTTGGTGTCTCTTAGCAATTGTTTTGTGTCTCTAGGTAGTTGTTTGGTGTCTCTTGGTAGTTGTTTGGTGTCTCTTGGCAGTTGTTTGGTGTCTCTTGGCAGTTGTTTTTTGTCTCTTGGTAGTTGTTTTGTGTCTCTTGGTAGTTGTTTGGTGTCTCTTGGTAGTTGTTTGGTGTCTCTTGGCAGTTGTTTTTTGTCTCTTGGTAGTTGTTTTGTGTCTCTTGGTAGTTGTTTGGTGTCTCTTGGTAGTTGTTTGGTGTCTCTTGGTAGTTGTTTTGTGTCTCTTGGCAGTTGTTTTTTGTCTCTTGCCAGTTGTTTGGCGTCTCTTGGTAGTTGTTTTGTGTCTCTTCTCTATCTATGGAGCCCACACTGTTTTCTGGACACCATCTAGACAACCAGCGGTTGAAGGAGGACATGCGGATAAACATGTCTTCAACTCAGGTCGGCAGTCCATCAGAGACAAACCCAACAGGTTCTGGCCTGAGCTCATTTAGACACATAGGTTGTTATTATGATGGTTGAATAGCACAAATAAAAACCTTTTGGCCACATGGCTACAGGTCTGCGTGAGTCAGCCAATAACAGCTTCAACACATGATTTATCCTCCTAGCTCATTTAAACACCTTTAAATGAGCTTCTCAGCAGCTTCTTAAAGTCCAGAAAATCAGCATTCAGGAAGGTTTTTATTTGGCTTCTTCACCTTTTAAATGTCTCAGTTTTCTGTTTTTTTCACCAAAGTGGCAAAAGATTTAATTAGATGTTCACGCGGATAAAATCAACCTGTGACGTGATTACAGCCCTTTTCTGTGTGGATTTACAACAGTTCTGATGAATCGATCCCCAGAGAAGAAGCGCTGACTCTGTGGTTCTGCTGTGAGCTGCCAATACGGGATCAGTGCTGTATGGATCCTGCATCAGGTGCTGCTTCATGAGCCTAACAAACGTTTAGAAGCCAGTCAGATGTGTGACATTATTCAGCTGGTCGCAGGCTGACGTGTTCCCTCTGAAATAGATCAGTTTATTGATCCTCTGGCTGGTTGAGATGAAGAATTGTTGGTCATAAAATTAAATTAGTGCAGAAAAAGCTCCCAGAAACAACCGTCCTGCCTCTTTAAATTCTCAGTTTTTACTTATCAGGACACGATGAAACTCAGTAAATCCAAACTAAGTGAACCCCTGATCCAGCAGCTTCAGCAGCAGAGAGAAACTAAGTGAACCCCTGATCCAGCAGCTTCAGCAGCAGAGAGAAACTAAGTGAACCCCTGATCCAGCAGCTGGTAGCAGCAGTGAGAAACTAAGTGAACCCCTGATCCAGCAGCTTCAGCAGCAGAGAGAAACTAAGTGAACCCCTGATCCAGCAGCTTCAGCAGCAGTGAGAAACTAAGTGAACCCCTGACCTTAACCTTTAACATGCTAACTGAGGCCTGCAGAGTCTGAGATGTAGCTCTTGTTTTTTTTTCTCAGTTTCTGTTCCATAAATAGATCGATGACGTTATTTTGTCCTGATACATAAAACTATAGAAGTAAAACATTTTTTTTTCTATTGTTTTTTTCCATTTTTTGTGATATTTTATGTTTATTAGGTCGTTTTTCTCACGGCTTTTGCTTTTTTGTGCTTAATTTCCTCTTTTTGTTTGTCTTTTTGGGTCTATAAGTGTTCTTTGTGTCTCTGTGTGATTCAAGTAAATCCGTAAAATTCACCAGTTTGTTTGGGGAACCGAGGTGACAAAGAATTTAACCTGATGTAAAAGCAGCTTAATGTTCAGGATGTAGGAGGAAATCAGACGTCCTCCTAAAAAAATTAAAACTGCTGAGTCAGGTTAAAGCAAGCGTGAGGTCATCATATCATGAATCCTTTGTGAAAGCAGGTAGAACGTAAGCCAATCAGATCAGAGACAGACCTGAAACAGGGAGTGACATCACACATCCAGCCAGCCGCCACCCGACCGAAAGAGGATTATCCATCGATTCTGTTGCATCCTGGGAAAACTGCTCGAGTACCCAGAGTGCCTCAGTGCTTCTGAGGATGCTGAGCTCACATGTGCTCCATTAAAACAGCAACAACAGGCTCCACCTTCCTCCTCCTCCTCCTCCTTCCTGCCTCAGTCCATTACCAGCTCCTTAAGAGCCCCTTCTTCTTCTCTTCTTCTTCTCCTTCTTCTTCTCTTCTTCTTTTCTCTTACGTCTCTATGTTCATCTTCAAACAAGTCTGTTTATTTATAGACACAAAAGTACAGAAAGAGACTGTGGCTGTGTTTGAAACCACATACTTCCATACTGCATACTACATACTGCATACTACATACTACATACTACATACTGCATACTACATACTACATACTACATACTGCATACTACATACTACATACTGCATACTGCATACTACATACTACATACTACATACTGCATACTACATACTGATCGATCAGACAGTATGCAGAGCGTTTACCCACAATGCATTTGGCTCCTGCCCGAGCTGAAATCAGCCGGCCTGAAGCTGATTTCCCTTAAGCTCTAAACTCTGTAAACTTTAGCAACATTTGAAACATTTTCAGGAGAGAAAGTAGTCGTTTAGATCCCCAACGTGTTGAAAACCTGACAAAATACCGGCTGTTTACCATTTTGTTCCCACGAATTCGGCGCTACTAAAGCTAGCCGCAGTGAGCTAACGCACTTCCCGTTATTTTCACAAAATAAAATACCGGTTGCCTTTTATCATAGGGAAAGCCATTACCATACAATTGGTGCTTTTGTTTTGAAAACAGGAAGTGAACCTACCCTCGTTGTAGCGAGCTTGAAACTGCCGTTTTGACAGGAAATGACGATCGGCGACGTCACGTTACGTTGCATCTTGGGTAGTTTGAGTATGAGTTGTAACCTCATGATGCATACCCAACATTTCAGAGAATCTAGTATGTGTCCGGGAACTTCTCGCTTACTCAAACTCGCATACTAACTCAGAAAGTTAGTAGCTCCACAGTCTGTAGCTAACTCTGCTGGAACATTAGCCTCAGATAGAGTTCATCCACAGTCTTTAGCTAACTCTGCTGGAACAATCGCCTCAGATAGAGTTTATCCACAGTCTTTAGCTAACTCTGCTGGAACATTAGCCTCAGAGTTCATCCACAGTCTTTAGCTAACACTGCTGGAGCATTAGCCTCAGATAGAGTTCATCCACAGTCTTTAGCTAACTCTGCTGGAGCATTAGCCTTAGATAGAGTTCATCCACAGTCTGTAGCTAACTCTGCTGGAACATTAGCCTCAGATAGAGTTCATCCACAGTCTTTAGCTAACTCTGCTGGAACATTAGCCTTAGATAGAGTTCATCCACAGTCTTTAGCTAACTCTGCTGGAGCATTAGCCTCAGATAGAGTTTATCCACAGTCTGTAGCTAACTCTGCTGGAACATTAGCCTCAGATAGAGTTCATCAACAGTCTGTAGCTAACTCTGCTGGAACATTAGCCTCAGATAGAGTTTATCCACAGTCTTTAGCTAACTCTGCTGGAACATTAGCCTTAGATAGAGTTCATCCACAGTCTTTAGCTAACTCTGCTGGAGCATTAGCCTCAGATAGAGTTCATCCACAGTCTGTAGCTAACTCTGCTGGAACATTAGCCTCAGATAGAGTTCATCAACAGTCTGTAGCTAACTCTGCGGGAACATTAGCCTCAGATAGAGTTCATCAACAGTCTGTAGCTAACTCTGCTGGAACATTAGCCTCAGATAGAGTTTATCCACAGTCTTTAGCTAACTCTGCTGGAACATTAGCCTTAGATAGAGTTCATCCACAGTCTTTAGCTAACTCTGCTGGAGCATTAGCCTCAGATAGAGTTCATCCACAGTCTGTAGCTAACTCTGCTGGAACATTAGCCTCAGATAGAGTTCATCAACAGTCTGTAGCTAACTCTGCTGGAACATTAGCCTCAGATAGAGTTCATCCACAGTCTTTAGCTAACTCTGCTGGAACATTAGCCTCAGATAGAGTTTATCCACAGTCTTTAGCTAACTCTGCTGGAACATTAGCCTCAGATAGAGTTCATCAACAGTCTTTAGCTAACTCTGCTGGAACATTAGCCTCAGATAGAGTTTATCCACAGTCTTTAGCTAACTCTGCTGGAACATTAGCCTCAGATAGAGTTTATCCACTGGGCTCTGATATCCTCTGAGGCTGCTGCTGGATGGAAGATGCATCCATTTCCACCAGAAGCTGGCTTCATCTGTCCAGCAAGGTGGATGTGAGTGGGCGGGCTTAGCGGAGGAGGCGGGGCTTAACTCAACAGCTCTGCTGAGGAGGAAACAGTAATTAAAGCTTTTGGCTTTTTAAAATCAGAAGTCAGAGCACAGATGGACTCTGGGTAGAGCCGGAGATCCCAAAGGATTGTGGGTAAATCGGCTGCTGGCGTGGTTTGCTGCTCGCACACGGATACAGATCAGCGTCCTGATATCAAGTCTGCATGAAAGGATGCAGTAATATCCATCCTGTAACTCCCCTCCCCCATCCTGTAACATCCTGTAACTCCCCTCCCCCATCCTGTAACTCCCCATCCTGTAACTCCCCTCCCCCATCCTGTAACTCCCCATCCTGTAACTCCCCTCCCCCATCCTGTAACTCCCCATCCTGTAACTCCCCTCCCCCATCCTGTAACTCCCATCCTGTAACTCCCCTCCCCCATCCTGTAACTCCCCTCCCCCATCCTGTAACTCCCCATCCTGTAACTCCCCTCCCCCATCCTGTAACTCCCCTCCCCCATCCTGTAACTCCCCTCCCCCATCCTGTAACTCCCATCCTGTAACTACCCTCCCCCATCCTGTAACTCCCATCCTGTAACTCCCCTCCCCCATCCTGTAACATCCTGTAACTCCCCATCCTGTAACTCCCCTCCCCCATCCTGTAACATCCTGTAACTCCCTAGCCTAGCAAGCCAGACCCGTACAGCAAAAAGCTGTACAGGGGTCTAGTGACGCTGGATAGCAGTGTGGGCGGGATAAACGGCTGTCTGTCAAGTTCAACGCCACGCAATAGGATGGCGCAACAACCAATCAGAACGATGAAGAAGTTTTATGTAGTCAACGCGACGTGGTTTGTAGTCTATGGCCTGAAAAGCTGATTTCTCTTAAGCTCTAAACTCTGTAAACTTTAGCAACATTTGAAACATTTTCAGGCGAGAAAGTAGTCGTTTAGATCCCCAACGTGTTGAAAACCTGACAAAATACCGGCTGTTTACCATTTTGTTCCCACGAATTCAGCGCTGCTAAAGCTAGCCGCAGTGAGCAACGCACTTCCGGTTTTGACTGCTCTCGTCCCGTTAACGGAATTTGACCGTTCAAATGCCTTACCGGAGAGTTTTGTCAGCTCTGAGACGAAGATCGGCCCGCCGTCTCCGGTACATCATGCTCGCAATCGACTGGGGAAAGCCTGTTCGCCGGGCGCAGCCACTGTTTACCTCTCTCTGGAACTACACACTGAAACATCGCACCTCTGTCGTCACTAGGTAGCCCCGCCTCCGACCCCGCTCCTCACGATTTGATTGGCTCGATCAAGTTTTGATTTGGAACGTTGCAAAACGACCGCAAGTGACTAGACTAGCCCCGGAGCAAATTCCATTTGCGGCCGCTAGGGGCGTCTAGATTTCTAGGCTAGTAACTCCCCATCCTGTAACTCCCCTCCCCCATCCTGTAACATCCTGTAACTCCCCTCCCCCATCCTGTAACATCCTGTAACTCCCCTCCCCCATCCTATAACATCCTGTAACTCCCCTCCCCCATCCTATAACATCCTGTAACTCCCCTCCCCCATCCTATAACATCCTGTAACTCCCCTCCCCCATCCTGTAACTGTAACATCCTGTAACTCCCCTCCCCCATCCTGTAACATCCTGTAACTCCCCTCCCCCATCCTGTAACATCCTGTAACTCCCCTCCCCCATCCTGTAACATCCTGTAACTCCCCTCCCCCATCCTATAACATCCTGTAACTCCCCTCCCCCATCCTATAACATCCTGTAACTCCCCTCCCCCATCCTGTAACTGTAACATCCTGTAACTCCCCTCCCCCATCCTGTAACATCCTGTAACTCCCCATCCTGTAACTCCCCATCCTGTAACTCCCCTCCCCCATCCTGTAACTCCCCATCCTGTAACTCCCCATCCTGTAACTCCCCTCCCCCATCCTGTAACATCCTGTAACATCCTGTAACTCCCCTCCCCCATCCTGTAACTCCCCATCCTGTAACTCCCCTCCCCCACCCTGTAACTCCCCATCCTGTAACTCCCCTCCCCCACCCTGTAACTCCCCTCCCCCATCCTGTAACTCCCCATCCTGTAACTCCCCTCCCCCATCCTGTAACTCCCCATCCTGTAACTCCCCTCCCCCATCCTGTAACATCCTGTAACTCCCCATCCTGTAACTCCCCTCCCCCATCCTGTAACATCCTGTAACTCCCCTCCCCCATCCTGTAACTCCCCATCCTGTAACTCCCCATCCTGTAACTCCCCATCCTGTAACTCCCCTCCCCCATCCTGTAACTCCCCTCCCCCATCCTGTAACTCCCCATCCTGTAACTCCCCTCCCCCATCCTGTAACTCCCCATCCTGTAACTCCCCTCCCCCATCCTGTAACATCCTGTAACTCCCCTCCCCCATCCTGTAACTCCCCATCCTGTAACTCCCCTCCCCCACCCTGTAACTCCCCATCCTGTAACTCCCCTCCCCCACCCTGTAACTCCCCTCCCCCATCCTGTAACTCCCCATCCTGTAACTCCCCACCCTGTAACTCCCCTCCCCCATCCTGTAACTCCCCATCCTGTAACTCCCCATCCTGTAACTCCCCTCCCCCATCCTGTAACATCCTGTAACTCCCCTCCCCCATCCTGTAACATCCTGTAACTCCCCTCCCCCATCCTGTAACATCCTGTAACTCCCCTCCCCCATCCTGTAACTCCCCATCCTGTAACTCCCCTCCCCCACCCTGTAACTCCCCTCCCCCATCCTGTAACTCCCCATCCTGTAACTCCCCTCCCCCACCCTGTAACTCCCCTCCCCCATCCTGTAACTCCCCATCCTGTAACTCCCCTCCCCCACCCTGTAACTCCCCTCCCCCATCCTGTAACTCCCCATCCTGTAACTCCCCTCCCCCACCCTGTAACTCCCCTCCCCCATCCTGTAACTCCCCATCCTGTAACTCCCCTCCCCCATCCTGTAACTCCCCATCCTGTAACTCCCCTCCCCCACCCTGTAACTCCCCATCCTGTAACTCCCCTCCCCCACCCTGTAACTCCCCTCCCCCACCCTGTAACTCCCCTCCCCCACCCTGTAACTCCCCATCCTGTAACTCCCCTCCCCCATCCTGTAACTCCCCATCCTGTAACTCCCCTCCCCCACCCTGTAACTCCCCATCCTGTAACTCCCCTCCCCCATCCTGTAACTCCCCATCCTGTAACTCCCCTCCCCCACCCTGTAACTCCCCATCCTGTAACTCCCCTCCCCCACCCTGTAACTCCCCATCCTGTAACTCCCCTCCCCCATCCTGTAACTCCCCATCCTGTAACTCCCCTCCCCCACCCTGTAACTCCCCATCCTGTAACTCCCCTCCCCCACCCTGTAACTCCCCTCCCCCATCCTGTAACTCCCCTCCCCCACCCTGTAACTCCCCATCCTGTAACTCCCCTCCCCCATCCTGTAACTCCCCATCCTGTAACTCCCCTCCCCCATCCTGTAACTCCCCATCCTGTAACTCCCCTCCCCCATCCTGTAACTCCCCATCCTGTAACTCCCCTCCCCCATCCTGTAACTCCCCATCCTGTAACTCCCCATCCTGTAACTCCCCATCCTGTAACTCCCCTCCCCCACCCTGTAACTCCCCATCCTGTAACTCCCCTCCCCCATCCTGTAACTCCCCATCCTGTAACTCCCCTCCCCCATCCTGTAACTCCCCATCCTGTAACTCCCCATCCTGTAACTCCCCATCCTGTAACTCCCCTCCCCCACCCTGTAACTCCCCATCCTGTAACTCCCCATCCTGTAACTCCCCATCCTGTAACTCCCCATCCTGTAACTCCCCTCCCCCATCCTGTAACTCCCCTCCCCCATCCTGTAACTCCCCATCCTGTAACTCCCCATCCTGTAACTCCCCTCCCCCATCCTGTAACTCCCCATCCTGTAACTCCCCTCCCCCATCCTGTAACTCCCCATCCTGTAACTCCCCTCCCCCATCCTGTAACTCCCCTCCCCCACCCTGTAACTCCCCACCCTGTAACTCCCCTCCCCCACCCTGTAACTCCCCATCCTGTAACTCCCCTCCCCCATCCTGTAACTCCCCTCCCCCATCCTGTAACTCCCCTCCCCCATCCTGTAACTCCCCTCCCCCATCCTGTAACTCCCCATCCTGTAACTCCCCTCCCCCACCCTGTAACTCCCCATCCTGTAACTCCCCTCCCCCATCCTGTAACTCCCCTCCCCCATCCTGTAACTCCCCTCCCCCATCCTGTAACTCCCCTCCCCCATCCTGTAACTCCCCTCCCCCATCCTGTAACTCCCCATCCTGTAACTCCCCATCCTGTAACTCCCCTCCCCCATCCTGTAACTCCCCATCCTGTAACTCCCCTCCCCCATCCTGTAACTCCCCATCCTGTAACTCCCCTCCCCCACCCAGCAGCCTGAGTCTTGGCCTCTGCTGTTATGTAAGCATGTTCAGATATTAGTCGGGTCCCTCCTCCCACTCTCTGCTGTTTGACTTTTAAACGTTTCAAACTGAAAGTTGCTGCAGCTCGTCTGACTTTGGGTTTCTCTTTGGGTTCGTCCTAAACGCTGGAAGCTGGAAGGGTACGGAGCCATTTCAGGGTCGTAATGTTTGTTCATTTGAAAAAAAAAAAAAGATTTTCAAGGTGAAATATGAAAATCAAAAACTTTGCTCAGAAAAAGTTATTTCAATTTGAATTTGAGTCTTTAAAGGGATAGTTCGCCTCTTCTGACATGAAGCTGTGTAACATCCCATATCAGCAGCATCATTTCTGAACATCTTCTTACCCCCTGCTGCGTCCTGTGAGCAGAGTTCCAGCCTCGTTTTGGTGTTGATGAAGGTAGTCCGGCTAGTTGGCTGGGGTTTAAAAAATAAAGCGTTTTGCTTCTCAGAACAATATGCGTTCAACAGAGTAATACATTTGCATCACAAAATGGTTCTCCAGGAAAAAGTCAGAGCTCACAATCTCTTGGCCCTATTTTCTCTCCCTTCGTATCACTGCCTGCTGCCGCCTGCCGACAGCCGCGCCTGTTACGGCCGAATTTTATTCTTTTATGTTATTGTTGAGTAAAGTTTAACTGGATTAAAATTCCTTGTTTGTTTACTCAAACCTGGCCAATAAAGCCGATTCTGATTCTGGCCCCGGTTCCAGTCCCGCATCTGACGGCCCTGTGCTGCATGTCGTTCCCCCTCTCTCTACACCCTGCTTCCTGTCTCTCTGAACCTTCCTATTCATTAAAGGCACAAAAGTCCCCCCCCCCCCCCATATTTAGTTTTTTAAAGAAAAAAAAAGAAAAAGAAGGAAAACACGCGTTAAGGCGCGATAAAATATTTATCGGCGTTAAATAATCGATGCGTTAACGCGATAATAACGAGTTAACTCGCGCAGCCCTACTGGAAACCGAATCAAAACAAATCTTAAAATGGAAAAAAATTTAAAAACTGAAAACATTTCTTGAAAATATATTTTTTATACAGTTTAAATGTATGTTTGTTCAATTTCACATGGCCTCCTGTGATGGTGTTTCCTGACCTGGCTGCTCTGTATTCAGCCACACGTTTCTAAGTTTATTTTATTTTATTTTATTTATTTATGTATATAAATAATATATATATATATATATATATATATATATGTAAGTTTGTGTGTATGTGCTAGGGCAGGGTGGGGTGGGGGTGCTTTTAAACATGTATTACACTTTGTGCTACATTTTTAATGTATGAAAAGTGCTTTATAAATAAAGTTTGATTTGATTTGATATATTTGTTTTAGAATGAGAAACATTATGGTCCTGACGGGCTTTTTGGGTGGTTAAATTTTTTGTTTCTCGTTGGTTAATCAGTCACTTTAAGCTCCCGGCCCCTGGAGGCCCCTGGAGGCCCCTGGAGGCCCCTGGGGGGCCCTGGGGGCCCCTGGAGGCCCCTGGAGGCCCCTGGGGGCCCCTGGAGGCCCCTGGGGGGCCCTGTTATTAATCCCTGTGTGGTCACGCCTGAGTCATGTCTGAGTCTGTGGTGCTTCCATGTCGGTGCTGGATGTGTCTACTTCCTGGAGGAGCAGAGTAGAATTAAATTATTAAGTGAAAAACTGCTGCGAGCAGAAAGACTCTGATTGGCTAAAGGCAGAGCGGATGCTGATTGGCTGCTGAGGCTGTCACATGACGAAGATGGACAGTTTGTTTGTAAACACAAGTTTTTAGTATAAAGTCTGAATTAAATGAGGAAATCTTATGTGACTTCGATAAATAAATAAATAACAAATAATAAATAAATAAATAAATAAATAAATAAAGTTTGTTTCGTTCTGATTTAATTGAATTTAATCTAATTTATTTTAGTTTATGATTCATTTTGTTTCAGTTTTTTTTACATTTCTGAGTCGTTTTAATTTTTTAAAGTAACGTGACGTTTTTGGTTACCATGGCGACAGCTCGGGCTCTGTCTATCTCCTGGTGCGTGTCACAGTCCGGCTCTGAAGGTTGTTCGGTCCTCTGCTGTCACATCCAGAGGAAAAACAAAAAGAAACTCCTGCAGGGACCGCGTCCGAGTCAGACACGAACAGGCGGCTTGTGTCTCCGTGCTGGTCGACAGGCGGCGGCGCCCTGAAACCCTGAAACCCTGAAACCCTGAAACCCTGAAACCCTGAAACCAAAGTGGAAATAATCTCAGCCGAACCTTCCTTATTCTGCTCCCTCCCGTCCTGATTTCTGTTATTTCTCCCCCCGTGAAGTGAAGAAGTGGACTGACCCACTTTCAGACGTGTGCTGCATTTTGGCCGCGAGCGATCGGGAAAACAACCATCTGCATGATGGACGACTCGCTGCCTCTTTCACTGCACTTCAGAGGCAATTATGTCTCTTTTTTTAGAGCGTTGCTGAAAGATTTCACACCCAAAGCAGCACAAAAAACCCCTGAAAGACAGGGGCGTGGCTACGGGGGGGCTGGGGGGGGCACTGCCCCCCTGAGAAATGCCCCGTCCATCCAAAGAAAACCGACCAGAAAAAAGGCCACGATTTATTATCTCTGTTTGTGTCTCGTATTGATAGAATAAATGCAGGTGGTGATTTAAAAAAGCATATCTGCAAAGTTTATAGCTTTATTTTATTTTTTTGTTTAGTCATTCTGGCGAATGAGAAGGAAATCACATAAAAATCTTGACATGAATGAATTTGTTTCAGAGTGTAACCGCAGACTTGTGCTGTAGATAATGGTCCAGGTCAAAGGTCAGCTATGCATGGTGCGTCCCAACATTTTTAATGTCAACATTAAACTTCCATTCAGCACAGCCAGGCTTTTCTAAAACAGCTAGTTTTGTTGGAAGGTGGGGGCTGTGTTTCTGTTGTAGCTCTCATATGTTGTACACCAGGGATGTCAAAGTCAAACACACCGAGGGCCGGGCTGGTTCAATGTTTATTAAAACATATTGAAATGATTGCACATAGCCTATTGAACCAAGACCTAACACACTGTATATTATTTAATGATTAAATGAACAAAGCAATATTTTGTTATGGCTCTGTCAGTAACTTCAAATGAAAACATTTTCAACAAACAGACAGAAACGAACTTCTTTCAAAGAAAAATCGCATGTCCTGCACATTAAATGAATACGTTTAGCTGTTTTTGAGGAGGGGGGCAGCTGAGAGTCAGGGTTCGACCTGGGTTAGGGTTAGGGTAACCCAATTAGGCCCAGTTAGGCCCAGTTAGGCCCAGTTAGGCCCAGTTAGACCCAGTTAGGCCCAGTTAGGCCCAGTCAGACCCAGTTAGGCCCAGTTAGGCCCAGTCAGACCCAGTTAGACCCAGTTCGGCCCAGTCAGATCCAGTTAGGCCCAGTTAGGCCCAGTTAGAACCAGTTAGGCCCAGTTAGGCCCAGTTAGGCCCAGTTAGAACCAGTTCGGCCCAGTTTCGGCCCAGTTTCGGCCCAGTTCAACCCAGTTATACCCAGTTAGGCCCAGTTAGGCCCAGTTAGACCCAGTTAGGCCCAGTTAGGCCCAGTCAGACCCAGTTAGGCCCAGTTAGACCCAGTTCGGCCCAGTCAGACCCAGTTAGGCCCAGTTAGGCCCAGTTAGGCCCAGTTAGAACCAGTTCGGCCCAGTTTCGGCCCAGTTTCGGCCCAGTTCGACCCAGTTATACCCAGTTATACCCAGTTATACCCAGTTATACCCAGTTATTCCCAGTTCGGCCCAGTTTTGGCCCAGTTTGGCCCAGTTCGGCCCAGTTATTCCCAGTTCGGCCCAGTTTCGGCCCAGTTAGGCCAAGTTCGGCCCAGTTATTCCCAGTTCGACCCAGTTTCGGCCCAGTTAGGCCCAGTTCGGCCCAGTTATTCCCAGTTCGGCCCAGTTTCGGCCCAGTTCGGCCCAGTTCGGCCCAGTTATTCCCAGTTCGGCCCAGTTCAGCCCAGTTTCGGCCCAGTTAGGCCCAGTTCGGCCCAGTTATTCCCAGTTCGACCCAGTTTCAGCCCAGTTAGGCCCAGTTCGGCCCAGTTATTCCCAGTTCGGCCCAGTTCAGCCCAGTTTCGGCCCAGTTAGGCCCAGTTCGGCCCAGTTATTCCCAGTTCGGCCCAGTTCAGCCCAGTTTCGGCCCAGTTAGGCCCAGTTCGGCCCAGTTATTCCCAGTTCGGCCCAGTTCAGCCCAGTTAGGCCCAGTTTCGGCCCAGTTCGGCCCAGTTCAGCCCAGTTTCGGCCCAGTTCGGCCCAGTTAGACTCCTGTCAGTCAGATTTAAACTTCGTGGATCTTGTGCTTTGTCCCCAGTTGGATATTTGAACAGAATCAGAACTCAAAGGTCCGTCCTGCTGTTGTCTGAATGATGATCCACCACAGAAGCTGGCATCTTTTTTCCCATCATGCCCTGCTTCCCCGCCGAGGTGCTGAAACCTTTACGAGCCTCCCGGCAGATAATGGCGCCCTGACAGGTGTGACGCACACACAAAGAGTTGTGTGTTTTTCCCGAGGACGGCGGTCCGACGGCAGCAGCTGATTGGTGGACAGAAGCAGCTCGAGCTTATCAGCTGAGAGCAGACGTTTCCCATGATGCTCGGCGCCCGTCTGTACACGTGTTGACGCGCAGTTCTGAGCAGAAGTATGTGGACGGTTAAAGAAACAAACTGCAGTGAAGACAGAAAAATATCGAAATGTAGATAAACACAGAGGATTGTGGGTAATGTAGTGTTTTTGGGTGTTTCAGCCGTGGGAGTCGACTCTGCTGCAGTTTAATTTGGTTTCAGGTGATCCAGGTGAACTGGAACCAGGTACAGAAACTGCAGATACAAACAAGAATGTAAAGTTACATAAACGCTCTCTCCACCGGGCAGAACTGATGGATTGTGTTTACACTCGTTCATATATTATAATTAGCTTCCCTCTCAGACTCAGTGTTAACACACAGAGCAGAGTTTTTGTTTTTAGAGGACTGTGGACAGAATCAGCTGATCCGTGTGTGTGACTGTCGGATGCTGTGATGTCATGATGCTGTGATGTCATGATGCTGTGATGTCATGATGCTGTGATGTCATCACCGCCTCTTCATCCATCAGCAGTAACCTGAGACTCATCTTCCTCCCTCTGCCCGCAGGCTAAGGACAGCGATGATGATGAGGAGGTGGTGCAGGTGGACCGGGACCACTTCATGGACGAGTTCTTCGAACAGGTGAGACCCCACAACACGCATGTTAACCTCCAGGGGGGCCCCAAGGGACCCCAAAGGGCCCCCCAGAGGACCCCAGAGGACGCCAAAGGGCCCCAAGGGACCCCAAAGGACCCCAAAGGATCCCAAGGGACCCCAAAGGGCCCCCCAGAGGGCCCCAAAGGATCCCAAGGGACCCCAGAGGACCCCAAGGGATCCCAAAGGGCCCCAGAGGGCCCCAAAGGATCCCAAGGGACCCCAAAGGACCCCCAGAGGACCCCAGAGGACCCCAAAGGACCCCAAGGGACCCCAAAGGGCCCCAGAGGGCCCCAAAGGATCCCAAGGGACCCCAAAGGACCCCCAAAGGACCCCAAAGGATCCCAAGGGGCCCCAAAGGGCCCCCCAGAGGACCCCAAAGGACCCCCAGAGGGCCCCAAAGGATCCCAAGGGACCCCAGAGGGCCCCAAAGGATCCCAAAGGGCCGCCCAGAGGACCCCAAAGGGTCCCATAACAGAGTCAAACTCTTTCTTGTAAAACTCCTTCTTCCTGTTCCTGGGAGCATATATCTGGGCGTCTGAGGTGTAAAACTCCTTCTTCCTGTTCCTGGGAGCATATATCAGGGCATCTGAGGTGTAAAACTCCTTCTTCCTGTTCCTGGGAGCATATATCAGGGCATCTGAGGTGTAAAACTCCTTCTTCCTGTTCCTGGGAGCATATATCAGGGCGTCTGAAGTGTAAAACTCCTTCTTCCTGTTCCTGGGAGCATATATCAGGGCGTCTGAGGTGTAAAACTCCTTCTTCCTGTTCCTGGGAGCATATATCAGGGCGTCTGAGGTGTAAAACTCCTTCTTCCTGTTCCTGGGAGCATATATCAGGGCATCTGAGGTGTAAAACTCCTTCTTCCTGTTCCTGGGAGCATATATCAGGGCGTCTGAGGTGTAAAACTCCTTCTTCCTGTTCCTGGGAGCATATATCAGGGCGTCTGAGGTGTATAACTCCTTCTTCCTGTTCCTGGGAGCATATATCAGGGCGTCTGAGGTGTAAAACTCCTTCTTCCTGTTCCTGGGAGCATATATCAGGGCGTCTGAAGTGTAAAACTCCTTTGTTTTACACAGTATGTCCCCTTTAACAGAAATTCTCCCTTAATGCTCCTGTTTGATATGTCCTGATCAGAGATGACACATATCTGAAACCATGCAGGGTCTATGGGGGCAGCCATGATGGAATATTTAACAGAAAGAAGAAAGAAGGATCTGCTGAGTCACTGGTTGCTATGGTGATTCCCAGGCTCACAGAAACACTCACTGTGTAAAACTATAAGTTGTGTTGAAACGGCGAGCAGATGTATTTTTAATCATCTGCAGGTGTATTATATATTATTCATGGCAGCTCTCTGCTTTGATATTGAACGTCTTTATGAGAAGTGGAAACATTACAATGTGGTAAATGATTTACTGAAATCTAACAATTCATACATAATAAGAAATAAAATGATGAAAAATAAAAAAAATTAAATATTTTAGGTAGATAAATAATAAGAAATAAAATGATGAAAAATAAAAAACCTGAAATATTATAGGTTCCAACAGTAATAATAAAACAGTTAATTGGACTGTTTTCAGAGCTGATTTAAACCCAGATGTAGTGCCAATCTGCCATTAAAAGGTAGTTAATTATTTAGTTGACCTATAAATTAAATAGAATAAAAACGTTTCCCTTTTGTTTCAGTCAACAGATGCATCCGTTTAGATCAAAGGAAAAACAGTGATGTGTTTATATGGGATTTAAAGGTTCGTTGTCTTTCTGTTGGTTAAGTTTCATCACTGGTTGTATTTTCTTTGTTGTGCAGCTTTCATCAGTAACTTCTCTTTAATTGAATCTCTCCTTTGTTTGCTCAGGTGGAGGAGATCAGAGGCTGCATAGAGAAGCTGTCAGAGGATGTGGAGCAGGTGAAGAAGCAGCACAGCGCCATCCTGGCCGCGCCCAACCCTGACGAAAGTAAGACCCCAAACCACCTTCCCTCAGTCACAGCCTGGACTCTCAGAACCGGGAACCAGGAGAACCAGGAGAACCAGGAGAACCAGGAAGGAGCTGAAACACTTTAGTGGTTTCATGGAGCCTAAAACTCAGATAAGAGGGTCACATGATCACCAAGAGCCTCTCTGACCGAGCGCTGCCTTCCGTTCAGTAACTCGAATAACTCTGCTGTTACAGTTTCACAGGGACAGTTATTACCGTCGCACAACGTGCGCACGTCATGACCTCACAAACCCAACAACGCTGAGGTCCACATTGGTCTATCATGGCCTGGGTAATTTAACTCTTCCTGCTCTGGTGAAAGGAGAAGCTGGAGGTAGAGGTGAACTGGGGGTAGTACCACCAGCCTCTGGCTCTGAGCCAGTCAGGCTCTGTCTCTCATGATTTCATCTAAATGTAATGCCTGAGAAGGCATTCATTTAACCTTAACCGTTACTAACAGCAGCTTTTACAATCAGGCAAACGCTGCTAACATGATAGGCAGTGTTTGTTAGTTAGTTAGTTACCTGCAGTGTTAGCCGAGGACATGCTAACGTTGTTAGTTAGTTAGTTAGTTACCTGCAGTGTTAGCCGAGGACATGCTAACGTTGCTAACGCTGCTAACGTTGCTGGGTTCAGATTCACCAACGTTAATCATTCATTCATAGTTATTGCATGTTGGTAGTATGTCCTCCCTTTGGTGAAATATTCACTTTGCAAGTTGCCCTGTTGTCGTCTTTTTTAGGGATGTGTAACCAAACTTTCGAGCGTTTGTACCGCTTGGGCGCCATGTTTACTGTTGGCTGCTGGCTGCGCTGGACTCGCCACGCAACGCTGCGTGGTGACGTCATTCGCGCCCACTGGAATCGATAAGGGAATCGTTTGCAAAATCGCCAAAACGATTCCAAGGAATTGAAACACTGGGAACCGGTTCTCGATTCCCATCCCTAAGCGTATCCATCCGCCAGCCTGAACATGTATTTGTGTAAAGGATGTTGGATATTCTGTTGAAGAACCTTCCACAGCTCGACCCGAACCTCTGAAAGAAATCCGATCCGTTTAACGTGATGAGCGCCGCTGGCAGAGCGCCACCGAGCGCCGCCATCCGTCACTGCGCCGCTCCTCCGGACACCCGAGGAGAAAATAGAGCCTCTTCGGTTTGGGGCTGAACGAGCTGAGAGCTGCAGTGCGTTCAGCCCGACCCTGACTCGCTGTGACTCAGCAGCAATGAGTCAATGTCACCGCTGAGGCCCGAAGCCAACGCTGCTGAGAGCAGCTCGCTGCTGCAAACGAGTTTTATGTGATGTTACTGAATTTTTGGCTCAGTCTGAGTCAAACTGGACTTTTAAAATGTTAACGTGTAAGTCTGACATCACACTAATGATCCAAACTCCTGCATGAATACGATGATCTGGACTCAAACTGACCAACCAAGATGCTTTGATCGTGCTCCACAGTCCCATCCTGGGCTTCGAGCCCAAGTTAAAGGGATAGTAGTAGCACACTCTCAGGAAATAAAGTACAGAATTGTACCTTTAGGGGTACGATGGCTTGTCACTGGGGCAGTACCCTCAGAAGGTAGAGTTTTGTACCTTTGTGGTTTGTACCTTACACCAGAGATGGGGACTCGAGTCGCTGTTTTGATGACTTGTGACTTGACTTGACAAAAAATAAAAGACTTGAGACTCGACTCGGACTTGGAAGTTAAAGACTCGGCACTTGACTTGAGACACGATGACTTGAGTGTTGAGCATCTAGCATAACTTCCAACTTTGTTCGTCATTTGAAGATCCATTCTGACCAGTAAGTGCTCGATAAATTAGCCAATATTATCCTGTTAGCCTAGTCGGTAGTTAGCTAACGTTAGCTTGATATGATACGGGGTGGACAGGCTGGACACATTGGCCAATGATGTTTACTGACAGTTACTTATATCTTTGTGTTTTCACTTTATTAAGATCAGATTCTGCAGGTAAAACTGCAATAATAAGGTGAGCTGACTTGCCCAAGAAAAAATGACTTGAGACTTGAAAGCTAAGACTTGAGACTTGCACATGTGTGACTTGGTCCCATCTCTGCCTTACAGGGACCAATCTTGTACCTCTGGTGGCAATTTTGTACCCTTATACTGAAGTAGCCTAACACAGACTGTCTATTGTACCCCAGCATGTAGAAAAAAAGGTACATATATGTACCTTTAGGTCCAATAATTAACCCTAGGGGGTACATTAGTATAGATTGTATCTCAGGGGACAAAAAAGGACTCGTACTGTAGCCTTATTTCTGAGAGTGTGGGAACCTTTTAGGAGCTGATGCAGCTGTTTAACCTTCAAATATGAGGTTGAATAAACGAGTTAAAGTCGATTTAAAGTTTGGCTTTGATGACTCAGTTCTGCTGCTCCATCCCGTTTGTATGAACGGTTTATTTCTTCACTCCCTAAAAACAAACTCGACCCCATGTTCCTTCCACAGAGACGCAGATATTAGTGATATTAATGATTAATTCTAACGTATCTGAAGGGAAAACGTCGCTGCATATTTTAGTTCAGCTTCAGCACGGCGTCCTCAGGAGTCCGGAGAAAAGGCCCACAGCAACATTTCTACCCATCATGCACCAGTGCACCAGGGGCATCATGGGAGCCTGAATGTGACCCTTCCTCTGGGATGAGTTTGGTTCTACCTGCAGTCTCAGGTTCTGGTTCTGTCCGGTTCCACTCTGAGCTGAACCTCCTCAGCAGCTTCTTATGCTTATTTATTTATTTATTTAACTGTTTATTTTATTTGGTTATTTACTTTATTTATTTATTTATTATACTGTTTATTTAATTTATTTATTTACTCGTGTTTATTTATTTATTAAACTGTTTATTTATTTCAGCTGTTTTTGCTCTGCATGCTGCATGTTGATGTTTCTGCTAGTTGCATGATAAATTATGTTTCTGTTCTTCATCCCCTCCTTGTTCCCTCTCCTTGTTTCCTCTCCTTGTTTCCTCTCCTTGTGTTCTCTCCTTGTTTCCTCTCCTTGTTTCCCCTCCTTGTTTCCTCTCCTTGTTTCCTCTCCTTGTGTCCTCTCCTTGTTTCCTCTCCTTGTTTCCTCTCCTTGTGTCCCCTCCTTGTTTCCTCTCCTTGTTTCCTCTCCTTGTGTCCTCTCCTTGTGTCCTCTCCTTGTTTCCTCTCCTTGTTTCCTCTCCTTGTGTCCCCTCCTTGTTTCCTCTCCTTGTTTCCTCTCCTTGTTTCCCCTCCTTGTTTCCTCTCCTTGTGTCCTCTCCTTGTTTCCTCTCCTTGTTTCCCCTCCTTGTTTCCTCTCCTTGTTTCCCCTCCTTGTTTCCTCTCCTTGTTTCCTCTCCTTGTTTCCCCTCCTTGTTTCCTCTCCTTGTGTCCTCTCCTTGTTTCCTCTCCTTGTTTCCTCTCCTTGTGCCCCCTCCTTGTTTCCTCTCCTTGTTTCCTCTCCTTGTGTCCTCTCCTTGTGTCCCCTCCTTGTTTCCTCTCCTTGTGTCCTCTCCTTGTTTCCTCTCCTTGTTTCCTCTCCTTGTTTCCTCTCCTTGTGTCCTCTCCTTGTTTCCTCTCCTTGTTTCCTCTCCTTGTTCTTCTTCTCTGGTGTTTTCTGCTGCATGCTGCTGTGAAGTTTCCTTATTTAAACTGCATGATGTGACGTTGAGCTCAGAGGAGCCGAGGGGAACCGCGCAGGACATGTGAGTATGTGGACCAAGGCCTCGGCCCTCAGGGGCCTCAGTCAGGGGCCTCAGGGGCCTCAGTCAGGGGCCTCAGTCAGGGGCCTCAGTCAGAGGCCTCAGGGGCCTCAGTCAGGGGCCTCAGTCAGGGGCCTCAGTCAGGGGCCTCAGGGGCCTCAGTCAGGGGCCTCAGTCAGGGGCCTCGGGGGCCGTAAACACTGTGGCTGTGTTCGAAACCGCATATTACATACTACATACTCATCGATCAGACAGTATGCAGAGCGTTTACCCACAATGCATTTCGCTCCTGCCCGAGCCGAAATCAGCCGGCCTGAAGCTGATTTCTCTTAAGCTCTAAACTCTGTAAACTTTAGCAACATTTGAAACATTTTCAGGAGAGAAAGTAGTCGTTTAGATCCCCAACGTGTTGAAAACCTGACAAAATACCGGCTGTTTACAATTTTGTTCCCACGAATTCGGCGCTACTAAAGCTAGCCGCAGTGAGCAACGCACTTCCTGTTATTTTCACAAAATAAAATACCCGTTGCCTTTTATCATAGGGAGAGCCATTACCATACAATTGGTGCTTTTGTTTTGAAAACAGGAAGTGAACCTACCCTCGTTGTAGCTAGCTTGAAACTGCCGTTTTGACAGGAAATGACGATCGGCGACGTCACGTTACGTTGCATCTTGGGTAGTTTGAGTATGAGTAGTAACCTCATGATGCATACCCAACATTTCAGAGAATCTAGTATGCATCCGGGAACTTCTGCTTACTCAAACTCGCATACTAACTCAGAAAGTTGGTATGAGTAGTAGGAGTAGTATGCGGTTTGGAACACAGCCTGTTACTGTGACCCCCTCTGCAGCACAGGAAGGGGCGGGGCCAAGGAAGCAGGTAAAAAGACAGTAAAAAAAATTATGATTAATTTACTCAAAGCTGTGATGACAACAAACAACACTGAAGCAGCAGATCAGTTCTGAGCTGAAAAAAGAAATAATTAAATCAGATTTTATTCCCCAACATGAATAATTTCACGTTAAGAAAGTTCCTCAAACAATGAATTCAGAACAAACTGTCGATGCATTTGGTGTAAATCCAGAAACCTTCTAAGCAGAAAGCAAAGAGAGAAAAGAAACGACTTCAGGGCCTGAACAGAAGCGAAAAGGAGAAGATTTAGAAGGTTAAACAGAAACAAAGTGTCCCGAAAAGTTAAAAATGGAAAAACAGTTACAACGAGTCACAAAACCAGGAAAAAACACTGAAAGATTCAAAGTGTTTGAAATCAGATGCGTTTCATTTCATAAAGTCTAAAAATCTGATTTCAGGAAGCGTAAACCTTTAAATTTGAACCTTTAAACCTGGTCTGATTGTGGCTGGAATAACAGAGTACAGGATCCTCACAGAGAGGTCACAGAGAGGTCACAGAGAGGTCACAGAGAGGTCACAGCGCCTTAAAGCCACTCCGACTCCTCCTCCGGTCACCGTTCAGTTTGCAGGAGGCAGAAATGTGAGGATGAGGAGCTGCAGAGAGACGAGGATGAAGGCCGGAACTGAAAAACCGATCATGTGACGCTCACAGAGCGAGAAATCAGAGCGCAGTCGGACTGATCCGAGCCGACGCTGCGACTCTCCTTCGTCCTCCTGAGGAAAACATGTCGCTTTCTTTCTTCCTCTCCTCCTCAGTTCTGGGTCAGCGCGCTCTCAGCTGGTACAAAACGCAGTGTGTTCCTGCCTGAATAATGCATGATGGGAAATGTAGTGAGAGCAGAGGACTACAAACGCAGATCTGCCTCCAAACCAACAGCCATTCAGAAAGACTTCCTCCTCACATCATCATTCATTTATCTGCTCTTTGTCTTCCTGGATATCTATACATATATATAGATCTATATATATATAGATCTATATATCTATATCTAGATATATAGATATATATATGACATAAGAATTCTTTGCCTTCCTGTTTATACTGATTGGATTTTGTACATCATATAAATAGAGATACATACAAAGTTATTGTTCACTGAAAGAGGCACATCTGAGGAAAAATACTTTAATAATGTTGGAAAAAACACCTTAAAGAGGAGAAATAAACAAAAAGAAAACTTTTAAGATACGATAAGACCAAATTTTTCTAGAAAGAGGCACACAACCACCAGAGAGGTGGTACCTCAGACGCCCTGATATATGCTCCCAGGAACAGGAAGAAGGAGTTTTACACCTCAGACGCCCTGATATATGCTCCCAGGAACAGGAAGAAGGAGTTTTACACCTCAGACGCCCTGATATATGCTCCCAGGAACAGGAAGAAGGAGTTTTACACCTCAGACGCCCTGATATATGCTCCCAGGAACAGGAAGAAGGAGTTTTACACCTCAGACGCCCTGATATATGCTCCCAGGAACAGGAAGAAGGAGTTTTACACCTCAGACGCCCTGATATATGCTCCCAGGAACAGGAAGAAGGAGTTTTACACCTCAGACGCCCTGATATATGCTCCCAGGAACAGGAAGAAGGAGTTTTACACCTCAGACGCCCTGATATATGCTCCCAGGAACAGGAAGAAGGAGTTTTACACCTCAGACGCCCTAATATATGCTCCCAGGAACAGGAAGAAGGAGTTCTGGTTCTGGTTCTGAAGCTGGTTCCTCTGCAGCACAAACCCCGAACAGGCAGACATCTTTGTTCTGCACTTTCTGTTCTGACTTTAAAGCAGCTTTTGGGGGTCGAGCAGAACCGGCCGGCGTTGCTTGGCCTGCGACGAGCTGCAGCAGCGAGGGCGAGGCGGTCAGACGGGAGCAGGCTGAGTCAGAGGTGGAGGAGGTGGAGGAAGCTGGATGGCACTGCAGCGCTCGTAAATCTGACTGCTGCAGTTAGCGCTCGCCTCCTCCAACATGGCTGCCGTGGTGTGATGCCTCCTGCTCGCCCTCCTGATCCTCAGAGCGCTCCGACAGATTCAGCCGACGAGGATGATGCTTCAGCTCAGATTTTAGATATAAACGGAGTCTATTCCTCTTCTCATTTCTCTCACTGAAACTAATCAATAGATAATAATTTAAGAAAATAATCAATAATCAGACTGGTGATTAAAGAAGACAACATAAATAATAATGTGATTGTAATATTTATTCATATTCTACATGACTGGACACATTTCTGTTCATTATTCTTCAATAAATCCATGTTTTTCTATCATTGGGAATATATTTTTATATTACAACTTACAACTAAATTATCTCAGAAATTACAAGTAGATTTAATTATTATAATTATAATTATTCAGGACAATAAAAGAAAAACATTATCATGAAGGACGAACGTTCAGTGATTTATGTTGTAAATATCGGTTTATTTAATATGTTTTATTCATTTATTTCTCCAGAAAAACTCCAGAATATGAAGCTGTGAAATTCAGATTTCCTGTAATTCTAAAACCTCGTTCACTTCCTCTTTCAGACGATTGGTGACATTTACGCCCGGTTAGCTCTGATTGGTCGGCTGCGGTGGCCTGATCAGACTCCGCCCACCTCATTAGACATGCGCACATTAAACGAAGCATTTGATTGGACGTAGAGCTGGAACACGCCCCCTAGTGCAGCAGGGTCCTTCAGCACCACTTAATGAAGTTATGAATTATGATGAAATTATTGTTTCATTTAATTATAATTATAATTGAATTATAATAAATATAATAATTTCATTTAAGTTATGAATTATGATGAAATTATTGTTTACTTGAATTATAATTATAATTATAATTAAATTATAATTAATTATAATAATTTAATTCAAGTTATGAATTTTGATTAAAATGATTGTTTAATTGAATTATAATTATAATTTAATTATAATTCAATTATAATTAATTATAATAATTCAATTTAAGTTATGAATTATGATTAAATTATTGTTTAAGATGAATTTATTGTTTTCTGAACTGTTAACGTTTCATGTGCTCTAAGCTGCATGGTGCATTTAAAGAACACTCAGTGCAGGATTTTTCAGTATTTCCTCATTTAATTACTGTTAAAGATCAGCGTTCATCTTTTGCTTCTGAGAATGATCATTATTCTTTACTCAGTCGGATGAAAAACACAAGTTTCTCAGCTGGAATTTAGTTTTTCCAAAGATTTAAAGTCGAATTAAACCCCAATAAATTGAGACGTCGCAGTCTGAGGTGGGCTGGGGGTCTCTGGGGGTCTCTGAGGGTCTCTGGGGGTCTCTGGGGGTCTCTGAGGGTCTCTGGGGGTCTCTGGGGGTCTCTGGGGGTCTCTGAGGGTCTCTGACGGTCTCTGGGGGTCTCTGACGGTCTCTGGGGGTCTCTGGGGGTCTCTGAGGGTCTCTGGGGGTCTCTGGGGGTCTCTGGGGGTCTCTGACGGTCTCTGGGGGTCTCTGGGGGTCTCTGACGGTCTCTGGGGGTCTCTGGGGGTCTCTGGGGGTTCTGGTCCAAAGCCTTTCCAACCTTTTTTCTTCTCTTTGCAGAGACCAAGCAGGAGTTGGAGGACCTCACAGCTGACATCAAGAAGACAGCCAATAAAGTTCGCTCAAAATTAAAAGGTACGACTCACTCTGACCCGGAAACATTCAGACCCTGTTCAGCTTCGCTGAGGAGGAGGAGGAGGGTTTCTCTGATGAAGGTTTAAACTGATTTATATCAGTCAACGGATCAGAGGTTCAACACCTTAGTTCAAAGTTCAAATCTTCCAAGTAACCTGCTGAAGGTACAGAGCAGTGAGTCTTATTGAGATGTTAAACACGGAGAGAAGTTAGTGGAAAATAAGCTGAAAACAAGCAGAAAATAAGCTTCTTTGTTTTGATTTAAACAACATTCATTTCAAGGTTCAAAGATAAACAGGATGATGATCTTTTTAAGAACTCCTCACAGGGTCATCTCTGGTGTTCATACCTCAGCACCTGTAGGTCAGCTGACCTTCCAGGTGACCTTTAAGATGACCAGGTGACCTTCCAGCTGACCTTTCAGGTGACCACAGTACATCCATGAACCAGCAGCTGTTTCTGTGAGTTTATGGTAATTCTCTCTGAGGAGCGTCGACCTTCAGCAGGGTCAGAAGAAGAAATATTCTGATTTATCTCGCTGTGATGGCGAGGACACACACAGACAGATGAGCCAATGAGCTCAGAGCTACAGCAAACACAGAGTAGAGGCAGCGGCGCCAGTTCATGCTGAGGGTGGAAGGACATTTCTGCTTTAATGTGAGCAGCCAGAGGAGGGAAACAGCCAGAGAGCAGCAGCCATTCTGGATCAGGATATAACTGGAGTCCCCACCAGGCAGCAGCCATTCTGGGGATCAGGATATAACTGGAGTCCCCACCAGGCAGCAGCCATTCTGGGGATCAGGATATAACTGGAGTCCACACCAGGCAGCAGCCATTCTGGATCAGGATATAACTGGAGTCCCCACCAGGCAGCAGCCATTCTGGATCAGGATATAACTGGAGTCCACACCAGGCAGCAGCCATTCTGGGGATCAGGATATAACTGGAGACCCCACCAGGCAGCAGCCATTCTGGATCAGGATATAACTGGAGTCCACACCAGGCAGCAGCCATTCTGGATCAGGATATAACTGGAGTCCACACCAGGCAGCAGCCATTCTGGGGATCAGGATATAACTGGAGTCCCCACCAGGCAGCAGCCATTCTGGATCAGGATATAACTGGAGTCCCCACCAGGCAGCAGCCATTCTGGATCAGGATATAACTGGAGTCGCCACCAGGCAGCAGCCATTCTGGATCAAGATATAACTGGAGTCCCCACCAGGCAGCAGCCATTCTGGATCAGGATATAACTGGAGTCCCCACCAGGCAGCAGCCATTCTGGATCAGGATGTAACTGGAGACCCCACCAGGCAGCAGCCATTCTGGATCAGGATATAACTGGAGTCCCCACCAGGCAGCAGCCATTCTGGGGATCAGGATATAACTGGAGTCCCCACCAGGCAGCAGCCATTCTGGATCAGGATATAACTGGAGTCCCCACCAGGCAGCAGCCATTCTGGATCAGGATGTAACTGGAGACCCCACCAGGCAGCAGCCATTCTGGATCAGGATATAACTGGAGTCCCCACCAGGCAGCAGCCATTCTGGATCAGGATATAACTGGAGTCCCCACCAGGCAGCAGCCATTCTGGATCAAGATATAACTGGAGACCCCACCAGGCAGCAGCCATTCTGGATCAGGATATAACTGGAGTCCCCACCAGGCAGCAGCCATTCTGGGGATCAGGATATAACTGGAGACCCCACCAGGCAGCAGCCATTCTGGATCAGGATATAACTGGAGACCCCACCAGGCAGCAGCCATTCTGGGGATCAGGATATAACTGGAGTCCCCACCAGGCAGCAGCCATTCTGGATCAGGATGTAACTGGAGACCCCACCAGGCAGCAGCCATTCTGGATCAGGATGTAACTGGAGACCCCACCAGGCAGCAGCCATTCTGGATCAGGATATAACTGGAGACCCCACCAGGCAGCAGCCATTCTGGGGATCAGGATATAACTGGAGACCCCACCAGGCAGCAGCCATTCTGGATCAAGATATAACTGGAGTCCCCACCAGGCAGCAGCCATTCTGGATCAAGATATAACTGGAGACCCCACCAGGCAGCAGCCATTCTGGATCAGGATGTAACTGGAGACCCCACCAGGCAGCAGCCATTCTGGATCAGGATGTAACTGGAGACCCCACCAGGCAGCAGCCATTCTGGATCAGGATGTAACTGGAGACCCCACCAGGCAGCAGCCATTCTGGATCAGGATGTAACTGGAGACCCCACCAGGCAGCAGCCATTCTGGATCAGGATGTAACTGGAGACCCCACCAGGCAGCAGCCATTCTGGATCAGGATGTAACTGGAGACCCCACCAGGCAGCAGCCATTCTGGATCAGGATATAACTGGAGACCCCACCAGGCAGCAGCCATTCTGGATCAGGATGTAACTGGAGACCCCACCAGGCAGCAGCCATTCTGGATCAGGATGTAACTGGAGACCCCACCAGGCAGCAGCCATTCTGGATCAGGATGTAACTGGAGACCCCACCAGGCAGCAGCCATTCTGGGGATCAGGATATAACTGGAGCACAGATTCTATAATAGTACAGATTCGCAACTCACGGTGCATTTCCGGTTTCCAACGAGGCGATTTTGGTTGCAGTTCCACCCTCTTTCCACATGGGGCGCTCAATTTTTGGAGACCAGAATGAATGGAGTCCTATGGAGCTATACGCCCTAGCGTGCCCTTATCTCAAGATATAATTTTTTCTCTAGTAATTCGAATGTTGTGTTCAAAAGAGGATGTTTAGAAAATACCCATGGCTGAGTTTTAGATTTTTAGAGCCACTCATTTGCTTAAAAAAAGGATTTTAAGTGTATATGACGTCATACATAGCTTACGACCGGAGATGCCGCTTTACGGCAGCAGCGTTTTCAAGGAAGAGCTGTAGTAAGAGAGAATCTGTGGTAACATCACAGATTCTTAGGCTGTGGTAACATAAGCGGAAAAAGTCCATCTTAATTCTGTTGTCGCTTGGTATGGAGCCAGCCGTCAAGCGGTGCCTCTGGTCGTAATTCATTCTTTCGCCGGTCGACCAGCTGTCATTAGCACAATGCTAGCGCGTGGTGGACAACAAGAAGCCAACCTGTAAGAAATCAAAGGGATATATGTACTCGTTCAGTAGATTTTTGACTTGAAACCCATGTTGAGCTCTCAGAAACTACATTCAAATCTGAGCGCTCTTGAGGAGACTTAGGTGAAACTGACCATTTGTAGCATCTAGCTCTATTGGGCCCCATTCATTCTGGTCTCCACCGACGCGCCCAGTGGAATTCTGGTGGAACTGCAGCCAAAAAGCCGGTACAATGGGGCTTAATAGTAAGTGGCAAGGCTGTTAGATAGATAGGCTGTGACTGGAGTCCCCACCAGGCAGCAGCCATTCTGGGGATCAGGATATAACTGGAGACCCCACCAGGCAGCAGCCATTCTGGGGATCAGGATATAACTGGAGTCCCCACCAGGCAGCAGCCATTCTGGGGATCAGGATATAACTGGAGTCCCCACCAGGCAGCAGCCATTCTGGGGATCAGGATATAACTGGAGACCCCACCAGGCAGCAGCCATTCTGGGGATCAGGATATAACTGGAGTACCCACCAGGCCGATATCTGATTTAAAAAAAAACTCCTTAATTTATTGAAAAGGGACATTTTTGTCCCCTTTTAAAACAACTTAAAAACATCATATATCAATATTTTTTTCCACTTTTTTTTCATAAATATTTTATTCCACTTCAGTTCTGATCATTTCTACCAAGTTTTCAATTATTTTCAAAAAAATGAACCCTTTAGATGCCAATTTGAACTTTTTAGCCCAAATTTTAAGCCTTTAGGTGCCAGTATTTTCCAAATATGGAATGCAAAGTGGAATTATTGAGTGGGGATAATTATGGTCTGGGATATGTCAATGATCAGCAACAACATTAATTTTTAGGGATTTAAAAAAATTTTGTTATGTCTTATTTACAAAAAAAGGGACATTTTTGTCCGACAGACCTTTACAATAATAAAATAAATAATAAAACAGGGGTGGTCCTTGGAGTAGTGGGTTGAGCAGGGGCCCCATTTATTTTTTACAGTTTATTTTATTTTATTTTTTTAAATATCAATACAACCTGCGTTAATGCGCGATAAAATATTTATCGGTGTTAAGTAATTAAGGAATTAACGCGATAATAACAAGTTAACTCGCCAAGCCTTAATATATACATATATCCTGTATTTTCCTTCCTTTCTGACAGTTTTTAACAGTTTTAAACAGCTTTTAACAGTTTTTAACAGTTTTTAACAGCTTTTAACAGCTTTCACAGGTAAATGAGGTCTGTTGTCCAAACTAAAGTCGTCCTGCAGCAGACACGAGGACAGACAATCTGCTGCTTACTCACCCAGTTTTCATCTCGCTGTCACACAGCATCACGAGCGAACCCTGCACACATGCACCAGCAGCGCATGTGTGATACTGCTGAGTCATCGTGGATCCGGCAGCGAGCAGCTGGGCCACGAGCCAGCAAACACACACCAGCGTTTGCAGCCCTTCTGAGGACGTGACATTGACTCGTATTAATGTGGTGGAGACTCAGTCCAGCCTCATCATGACCTGAAATAAAGATTTAATCATTTAGACTTCAGGGACGTCCAGAACAGGTCAGGGCCCCACGTGGACAGCAAACAGATGGGGTCCCCACAACGCCGCTAAATGAGAAAACACACTGAGTGGAAATATTAACCGAGTCACATGACACCAGGACACACCTGCAGCCAGTTGCCATGGCGACACACACCCTGTCCCAGGTGATGGGGTAACAATAGGCTGAGAGATTCTGCTCAGTTTGTCTGAAAAACAGAGACGTGAACCTGTCTGACCTCACAGGATTTCAGTTTGATCGTCCGGCAGCACCCCCTGCAGGCTGCTGCGGGTATTACAGCAATGTGGGAACCAGGAAACAGTTTAAACAGGAAACAATTTAACCAGGAAACAGTTTAACCAGGAAACAATTTAACCAGGAAACAATTTAACCAGGAAACAATTTAACCAGGAAACAATTTAACCAGGAAACAGTTTAACCAGGAAACAGTTTAACCAGGAAACAGTTTAACCAGGAAACAATTTAACCAGGAAACAATTTAACCAGGAAACAATTTAACCAGGAAACAGTTAAACCAGGAAACAATTTAACCAGGAAACAGTTAAACCAGGAAACAATTTTACCAGGAAACAGTTTAACCAGGAAACAGTTTAACCAAGAAACAATTTAACCAGGAAACAGTTTAACCAGGAAACAATTTAACCAGGAAACAGTTTAACCAGGAAACAGTTTAAACAGGAAACAATTTAACCAGGAAACAATTTAACCAGGAAACAGTTTAACCAGGACACAATTTAACCAGGAAACAATTTAACCAGGACACAATTTAACCAGGAAACAATTTAACCAGGAAACAGTTTAACCAGGACACAATTTAACCAGGAAACAATTTAACCAGGACACAATTTAACCAGGAAACAATTTAACCAGGAAACAATTTAACCAGGAAACAGTTTAACCAGGAAACGGTTTAACCAGGAAACTATTTAACCAGGAAACAGCTTAACCAGGAAACAGTTTAACCAGGAAACAGTTTAACCAGGAAACAATTTAACCAGGAAACAGTTTAACCAGGAAACAGCTTAACCAGGAAACAGCTTAACCAGGAAACAGTTTAACCAGGAAACAGCTTAACCAGGAAACAGCTTAACCAGGAAACAGTTTAACCAGGAAACAGTTTAACCAGGAAACAATTTAACCAGGAAACAATTTAACCAGGAAACAATTTAACCAGGAAACAGTTTAACCAGGAAACGGTTTAACCAGGAAACTATTTAACCAGGAAACAGCTTAACCAGGAAACAGTTTAACCAGGAAACAGTTTAACCAGGAAACAATTTAACCAGGAAACAGTTTAACCAGGAAACTATTTAACCAGGAAACAGTTTAACCAGGAAACAGTTTAACCAGGAAACAGTTTAACCAGGAAACCATTTAACCAGGAAACAGTTTAACCAGGAAACAATTTAACCAGGAAACAGTTTAACCAGGAAACTATTTAACCAGGAAACAGTTTAACCAGGAAACAATTTAACCAGGAAACAGTTTAACCAGGAAACAGCTTAACCAGGAAACAGTTTAACCAGGAAACAGTTTAACCAGGAAACAATTTAACCAGGAAACAGCTTAACCAGGAAACAGTTTAACCAGGAAACAGTTTAACCAGGAAACAGTTTAACCAGGAAACAATTTAACCAGGAAACAATTTAACCAGGAAACAATTTAACCAGGAAACAGTTTAACCAGGAAACGGTTTAACCAGGAAACTATTTAACCAGGAAACAGCTTAACCAGGAAACAGTTTAACCAGGAAACAGTTTAACCAGGAAACAATTTAACCAGGAAACAGTTTAACCAGGAAACTATTTAACCAGGAAACAGTTTAACCAGGAAACGGTTTAACCAGGAAACTATTTAACCAGGAAACAGCTTAACCAGGAAACAGTTTAACCAGGAAACAGTTTAACCAGGAAACAATTTAACCAGGAAACAGTTTAACCAGGAAACTATTTAACCAGGAAACAGTTTAACCAGGAAACAGTTTAACCAGGAAACAGTTTAACCAGGAAACAGTTTAACCAGGAAACAATTTAACCAGGAAACAATTTAACCAGGAAACAATTTAACCAGGAAACAATTAAATGAAAGAATGAATGAATGAATGAAAGAATGAATGAAAGAATGAATGAAAGAATGAAAGAATGAATGAAAGAATGAAAGAATGAACGAAAGAATGAATTAATGAAAGAAAGAATGAATGAAAGAAAGAAAGAAAGAATGAATGAATGAATGAAAGAATGAATGAATGAATGAATGAATGAATGAAAGAATGAATGAATGAATGAAAGAATGAATGAAAGAATGAATGAATGAATGAAAGAATGAATGAATGAATGAATGAATGAATGAAAGAAAGAATGAATGAAAGAAAGAAAGAAAGAATGAATGAAAGAATGAATGAATGAATGAATGAATGAAAGAATGAATGAATGAATGAAAGAATGAATGAATGAAAGAATGAATGAATGAATGAAAGAATGAATGAATGAATGAAAGAATGAATGAATGAATGAATGAAAGAATGAATGAATGAATGAAAGAATGAATGAATGAAAGAATGAATGAATGAATGAAAGAATGAATGAATGAATGAATGAAAGAATGAATGAAAGAATGAATGAAAGAATGAACGAAAGAATGAATGAATGACTAAATGAATGAATGAATGACAATAGGAACACCATCTAAAATGTGTGAAAAAGCTAACAAATCTCCATCTGTGTCTTCGTTTCTGCAGCAATCGAGCAGAGCATCGAGCAGGAGGAGGGTCTCAACAGATCATCGGCGGACCTCAGGATCCGCAAGACACAGGTGAGTCCAGGTGGAGGACCAGACACCAGACACCAGACCACAAGACACCAGACCACTAGACCACCAGAAACCAGACACCAGACACCAGACACCAGACACCAGACCACAAGACACCAGACCACTAGACCACCAGAAACCAGACACCAGACACCAGACCACTAGACCACCAGAAACCAGACACAAGACACCAGACACCAGACCACCAGAAACCAGACCACCAGACACCAGACACCAGACCACAAGACACCAGACCACTAGACCACCAGAAACCAGACACCAGAAACCAGACACCAGACACCAGACCACAAGACACCAGACACCAGACCACTAGACCACCAGAAACCAGACACCAGACACCAGACCACCAGACACCAGACACCAGACACCAGACACCAGAAACCAGACACCAGACACCAGAAACCAGACACCAGACCACAAGACACCAGACACCAGACCACCAGAAACCAGACACCAGACACCAGACCACAAGACACCAGACACCAGACCACCAGACACAGGACACCAGACACCAGACCACCAGAAACCAGACACCAGACACCAGAAACCAGACACCAGACCACCAGACACCAGACACCAGACCACCAGAAACCAGACACCAGACACCAGACCACAAGACACCAGACACCAGACCACAAGACACCAGACACCAGACCACAAGACACCAGACACCAGACCACAAGACACCAGACACCAGACCACCAGACACCAGACCACAAGACACCAGACACCAGACCACCAGAAACCAGACACCAGACCACAAGACACCAGACACCAGAAACCAGACACCAGACACCAGACACCAGACCACCAGAAACCAGACACCAGACCACAAGACACCAGACACCAGACCACCAGAAACCAGACACCAGACCACCAGACCACCAGACACCAGACACCAGACACCAGACCACAAGACACCAGACACCAGACCACAAGACACCAGACACCAGACCACCAGACCACAAGACACCAGACCACAAGACACCAGACCACAAGACACCAGACCACCAGACACCAGACACCAGACCACAAGACACCAGACCACAAGACACCAGACCACAAGACACCAGACACCAGACCACCAGACCACCAGACCACAAGACACCAGACACCAGACCACAAGACACCAGACACCAGACCACTAGACCACCAGAAACCAGACACCAGACCACCAGACACCAGACACCAGACACCAGACACCAGAAACCAGACACCAGACCACCAGACACCAGACACCAGAAACCAGACCACCAGACACCAGACACCAGACACCAGACCACAAGACACCAGACACCAGACCACAAGACACCAGACACCAGACCACTAGACCACCAGAAACCAGACACCAGACCACCAGACCACCAGACACCAGACCACAAGACACCAGACACCAGACCACCAGACCACAAGACACCAGACACCAGACACCAGACCACAAGACACCAGACACCAGACCACTAGACCACCAGAAACCAGACACCAGACCACCAGACACCAGACACCAGAAACCAGACACCAGACCACCAGACACCAGACACCAGACCACAAGACACCAGACACCAGACCACAAGACACCAGACACCAGACCACTAGACCACCAGAAACCAGACACCAGACACCAGACCACAAGACACCAGACACCAGACCACAAGACACCAGACACCAGACCACTAGACCACCAGAAACCAGACACCAGACCACCAGACACCAGACACCAGACACCAGAAACCAAACACCAGACCACAAGACACCAGACACCAGACACCAGACCACAAGACACCAGACACCAGACCACCAGACACCAGACACCAGACACCAGACACCAGACCACAAGACACCAGACACCAGACCACAAGACACCAGACACCAGACACCAGACCACCAGACACCAGACCACAAGACACCAGACACCAGACCACCAGAAACCAGACACCAGACACCAGACCACCAGACCACCAGACACCAGACACCAGACCACCAGACACCAGAAACCAGACACCAGAAACCAGACACCAGACCACAAGACACCAGACACCAGACCACAAGACACCAGACACCAGACCACCAGACACCAGAAACCAGACACCAGACCACAAGACACCAGACACCAGACCACCAGACCACAAGACACCAGACACCAGACACCAGACACCAGACACCAGACCACAAGACACCAGACACCAGACCACAAGACACCAGACACCAGACACCAGACACCAGACCACAAGACACCAGACACCAGACACCAGACCACAAGACACCAGACACCAGACCACAAGACACCAGACACCAGACCACCAGACACCAGACACCAGACCACAAGACACCAGACACCAGACACCAGACACCAGACCACAAGACACCAGACACCAGACACCAGACCACAAGACACCAGACACCAGACCACAAGACACCAGACACCAGACCACCAGACACCAGACCACAAGACACCAGACACCAGACACCAGACCACCAGAAACCAGACACCAGAAACCAGACACCAGACCACAAGACACCAGACACCAGACCACCAGAAACCAGACACCAGACACCAGACCACAAGACACCAGACACCAGACCACCAGAAACCAGACACCAGACCACAAGACACCAGACACCAGACCACCAGAAACCAGACACCAGACACCAGACCACCAGAAACCAGACACCAGACACCAGACCACAAGACACCAGACCACCAGACACCAGACACCAGACCACAAGACACCAGACACCAGACCACAAGACACCAGACCACCAGACACCAGACCACAAGACACCAGACCACCAGAAACCAGACCACAAGACACCAGACACCAGACCACAAGACACCAGACACCAGACCACCAGAAACCAGACACCAGACACCAGACCACCAGACACCAGACACCAGACACCAGACCACAAGACACCAGACCACCAGACCACCAGACACCAGACCACCAGACACCAGACCACAAGACACCAGACCACCAGACACCAGACCACCAGACACCAGACCACAAGACACCAGACACCAGACCACAAGACACCAGACCACCAGACACCAGACCACCAGACACCAGACCACCAGACACCAGACCACCAGAAACAAGACACCAGACACCAGAAACCAGACACCAGACCACAAGACACCAGACACCAGACCACCAGAAACAAGACACCAGACACCAGACCACAAGACACCAGACACCAGACCACCAGAAACCAGACACCAGACACCAGAAACCAGACACCAGACACCAGACCACAAGACACCAGACACCAGACCACAAGACACCAGACACCAGACCACCAGAAACCAGACACCAGACACCAGACACCAGACACCAGAAACCAGACCACAAGACACCAGACACCAGACCACAAGACACCAGACAACCAGAAACCAGACACCAGACCACCAGACACCAGACACCAGACACCAGACCACAAGACACCAGACACCAGACCACCAGACACCAGACCACCAGACACCAGAAACCAGACACCAGACCACCAGACACCAGACACCAGACACCAGACCACCAGACACCAGACACCAGACACCAGACACCAGACCACCAGACACCAGACACCAGACACCAGACACCAGACCACAAGACACCAGACACCACACCACCAGACACCAGACCACCAGACACCAGACACCAGACACCAGACCACCAGACACCAGACACCAGACCACCAGACCACCAGACACCAGACACCAGACACCAGAAACCAGACACCAGACACCAGACCACTAGACCACCAGAAACCAGAAACCAGACACCAGACACCAGAAACCAGACCACCAGACACCAGACCACCAGACCACCAGACACCAGACCACCAGACACCAGACACCAGACCACAAGACACCAGACACCAGACCACAATACACCAGACACCAGACCACCAGACCACCAGACACCAGACCACAAGACCACCAGACACCAGACACCAGACACCAGACCACAATACACCAGACACCAGACCACAAGACACCAGACCACAATACACCAGACACCAGACCACAATACACCAGACACCAGACCACAAGACACCAGACACCAGACCACCAGACCACCAGACCACCAGACACCAGACCACCAGACACCAGACCACAAGACACCAGACACCAGACCACCAGACCACCAGACCACCAGACACCAGACACCAGACACCAGACCACCAGACACCAGACCACCAGACACCAGACACCAGACCACCAGACACCAGACCACAAGACACCAGACCTTTAGGACCCCTAGGACCCCCAGGACCCCCAGGATCTTTAGGACCCCCAAGACCCCCAGGACCCCTAGGATCTTTAGGACCCCCAAGACCCCCAGGACCCCTAGAACCCCCCAGGATCTTTAGGACCCCCAAGACCCCCAAGACCCCCAGGACCCCTAGGACCCCCAGGACCCTCAGGACCCCCAGGATGTTTAGGACCCCCAAGACCCCCAGGACCCCTAGGACCCCCCAGGACCATCAGGACCGTCAGGACCCGCAAGACACAGGTGAGTCCAGGTGGAGGACCAGACACCAGACCACCAGAAACCAGATCACCAGAAACCAGACCTTTATGACCCCCAGGTCCCTCAGGACCCCCAGGACCCTTTAGGACCCTCAGGACATTTAGGACCCCCAAGACCCCCAGGACCCCTAGGACCCCCAGGACCCCCAGGACCTTTAGGACCCCTAGGACCCCCCAGGACCTTTAGGACCCCCAAGACCCCCAGAACCCCAGGACCTTTAGGATCCTCAGGACCCCCAGGACATTTAGGACCTTTAGGACCCCCAGGACCCTCAGGACCCCCAGGACCCTCAGGACCTTTAGGACCCCCAGGACCCTCAGGACCTTTAGGACCCCCAGGACCCTCAGGACCCCCAGGACCCCCAGGACCTTTAGGATCCTCAGGACCCCCAGGACATTTAGGACCTTTAGGACCCCCAGGACCCTTAGGACCCTCAGGACCCCCAGGACCCTCAGGACCTTTAGGACCCCCAGGACCCTCAGGACCCCCAGGACCCCCAGGACCCTTAGGACCCTCAGGACCCCCAGGACCCTCAGGACCTTTAGGACCCCCAGGATCCTCAGGACCCCCAGGACCCCCCAGGACCTTTAGGACCCTCAGGACCCCCAGGACCCCCCAGGATCCTCAGGACCCCCAGGACCCTCAGGACCCCCCAGGACCTTTAGGACCCTCAGGATCCTCAGGACCCCCAGGACCCCCCAGGACCCTCAGGATCCTCAGGACCCCCAGGACCCTCAGGACCCTCAGGACCCCCAGGACCCTCAGGACCCCCAGGACCCTCAGGACCCTCAGGATCCTCAGGACCCCCAGGACCCCCAGGACCCTCAGGACCCTCAGGATCCTCAGGACCCCCAGGACCCCCAGGACCCTCAGGACCCCCAGGACCCCCAGGACCCTCAGGACCCCCAGGACCCTCAGGACCCTCAGGACCCCACCACAGACACGTAGAAGCAGGAATCATGTGACTCCCTGCAGCCCGTCTCATTTCTCCAGTCTGACTGCAGTATCCTGCTCTCTCATTGGCTGAAGTCTGACTGCAGTATCCTGCTCTCTCATTGGCTGAAGTCTGACTGCAGTATCCTGCTCTCTCATTGGCTGAAGTCTGACTCTGCAGTATCCTGTTCTCTGATTGGCTGAAGTCTGACTGCAGTATCCTGCTCTCTCATTGGCTGAAGTCTGACTGCAGTATCCTGCTCTCTCATTGGCTGAAGTCTGACTGCAGTATCCTGTTCTCTCATTGGCTGAAGTCTGACTCTGCAGTATCCTGCTCTCTCATTGGCTGAAGTCTGACTCTGCAGTATCCTGCTCTCTCATTGGCTGAAGCCGCTCCCCTCCTCTCAGCCTGTCCACCCGCTGCTGCCCCCTGATGGACTGAAGGGGAACTGCAGCTACATCCCCACAAACACACAAAGACTAAATGAGTCCCGTTATATCAGCAGGTAGAAAGTTTCCTTCAGTCAGTCACAGATGAATAACGTTATTTATATTTCTGCTGGAGCATTGAGAAGAATATTCAGACACAAGGTTAAATCCACACCAAGTCATTTCACTTTAGTGCATTTAGACGCGTTTGCCACCTTTGTTTACTTTCGTTTACCTCAGTTTACCTCAGTTTACCTCCGTTTACTTCCGTTTACCTCCGTTTACCTCCGTTTACCTTCATTTACTTTAGTTTACCTCAGTTTACCTTCGTTTACCTTTGTTTACCTCCGTTTACTTTCGTTTACCTTCGTTTACTTTCGTTTACCTTCGTTTACCTCCGTTTACTTTCGTTTACCTCCGTTTACTTTCGTTTACCTCCGTTTACTTTCGTTTACCTCCGTTTACTTTCGTTTACCTCCGTTTACCTCCGTTTACCTCCGTTTACCTCCGTTTACTTTCATTTACCTCCGTTTACTTTCGTTTACCTCCGTTTACCTCCGTTTACTTTCGTTTACCTCCGTTTACCTCCGTTTACTTTCGTTTACCTCCGTTTACCTCCGTTTACTTTCGTTTACCTCCGTTTACCTTCGTTTACTTTCGTTTACCTCCGTTTACTTTCGTTTACCTTCGTTTACCTCCGTTTACCTCCGTTTACTTTCGTTTACCTCCGTTTACTTTCGTTTACTTTCGTTTACCTCCGTTTACCTCCGTTTACTTTCGTTTACCTCCGTTTACCTTCGTTTACTTTCATTTACCTCCGTTTACTTTCGTTTACCTCCGTTTACCTCCGTTTACTTTCGTTTACCTCCGTTTACCTTCGTTTACTTTCGTTTACCTCCGTTTACCTCCGTTTACTTTCGTTTACCTCCGTTTACCTCCGTTTACTTTCGTTTACCTCCGTTTACCTTCGTTTACCTTCGTTTACCTCAGTTTACCTCCGTTTACTTTCGTTTACCTCCGTTTACTTTCGTTTACCTCCGTTTACCTCCGTTTACTTTCGTTTACCTCCGTTTACCTTCGTTTACTTTCGTTTACCTCCGTTTACCTCCGTTTACTTTCGTTTACCTCCGTTTACCTCCGTTTACTTTCGTTTACCTCCGTTTACCTTCGTTTACTTTCGTTTACCTCCGTTTACCTCCGTTTACTTTCGTTTACCTCCGTTTACTTTCGTTTACCTCCGTTTACTTTCGTTTACCTCCGTTTACCTCCGTTTACTTTCGTTTACCTCCGTTTACTTTCGTTTACCTCCGTTTACCTCCGTTTACCTTCGTTTACTTTCGTTTACCTCCGTTTACCTCAGTTTACCTCCGTTTACCTTCGTTTACCTTCGTTTACCTCAGTTTACCTCCGTTTACTTTCGTTTACCTCCGTTTACCTTCGTTTACCTCCGTTTACCTTCGTTTACTTTCGTTTACCTTCGTTTACCTCCGTTTACCTCCGTTTACTTTCGTTTACCTCCGTTTACCTCCGTTTACTTTCGTTTACCTCCGTTTACCTTCGTTTACCTCCGTTTACCTTCGTTTACTTTCGTTTACCTTCGTTTACCTCCGTTTACCTTCGTTTACCTCCGTTTACCTCCGTTTACTTTCGTTTACCTCCGTTTACCTTCGTTTACCTCCGTTTACCTCCGTTTACTTTCGTTTACCTCCGTTTACCTCAGTTTACCTCCGTTTACTTTCGTTTACCTTCGTTTACCTCCGTTTACCTCCGTTTACTTTCGTTTACCTCCGTTTACCTCCGTTTACCTCCGTTTACTTTCGTTTACCTCCGTTTACCTCCGTTTACTTTCGTTTACCTCCGTTTACCTTCGTTTACCTCCGTTTACTTTCGTTTACCTCCGTTTACCTCCGTTTACTTTCGTTTACCTCCGTTTACTTTCGTTTACCTTCGTTTACTTTCGTTTACCTTCGTTTACTTTCGTTTACCTTCGTTTACCTCCGTTTACCTCCGTTTACCTCCGTTTACTTTCGTTTACCTCCGTTTACTTTCGTTTACCTCCGTTTACCTCCGTTTACCTCCGTTTACCTCCGTTTACTTTCGTTTACCTCCGTTTACCTCCGTTTACTTTCGTTTACCTCCGTTTACCTTCGTTTACCTCCGTTTACTTTCGTTTACCTCCGTTTACTTTCGTTTACCTTCGTTTACCTTTGTTTACCTCCGTTTACCTCCTTTTACTTTCGTTTACCTCCGTTTACTTTCGTTTACCTCCGTTTACTTTCGTTTACCTCCGTTTACTTTCGTTTACCTCCGTTTACCTCCTTTTACTTTCGTTTACCTCCGTTTACTTTCGTTTACCTCCGTTTACTTTCGTTTACCTCCGTTTACCTCCGTTTACTTTCGTTTACCTCCTTTTACTTTCGTTTACCTCCGTTTACTTTCGTTTACCTCCGTTTACTTTCGTTTACCTCCGTTTACCTCCGTTTACTTTCGTTTACCTCCGTTTACTTTCGTTTACCTCCGTTTACCTTCGTTTACTTTCGTTTACCTCCGTTTACTTTCGTTTACCTCCGTTTACCTCCGTTTACCTCCGTTTACCTCCGTTTACTTTCGTTTACCTCCGTTTACCTTCGTTTACTTTCGTTTACCTCCGTTTACTTTCGTTTACCTCCGTTTACCTTCGTTTACTTTCGTTTACCTCCGTTTACTTTCGTTTACCTCCGTTTACCTCCGTTTACTTTCGTTTACCTCCGTTTACTTTCGTTTACCTCCGTTTACTTTCGTTTACTTTCGTTTACCTCCGTTTACTTTCGTTTACCTCCGTTTACCTCCGTTTACTTTCGTTTACCTCCGTTTACTTTCGTTTACCTCCGTTTACTTTCGTTTACCTCCGTTTACTTTCGTTTACCTCCGTTTACTTTCGTTTACTTTCGTTTACCTCCGTTTACTTTCGTTTACCTCCGTTTACCTCCTTTTACTTTCGTTTACCTCCGTTTACTTTCGTTTACCTCCGTTTACTTTCGTTTACCTCCGTTTACCTCCGTTTACTTTCGTTTACCTCCGTTTACTTTCGTTTACCTCCGTTTACCTTCGTTTACTTTCGTTTACCTCCGTTTACTTTCGTTTACCTCCGTTTACCTCCGTTTACTTTCGTTTACCTCCGTTTACCTCCGTTTACTTTCGTTTACCTCCGTTTACTTTCGTTTACCTCCGTTTACTTTCGTTTACTTTCGTTTACCTCCGTTTACTTTCGTTTACCTCCGTTTACCTCCGTTTACCTTCGTTTACCTTTGTTTACCTCCGTTTACCTCCTTTTACTTTCGTTTACCTCCGTTTACTTTCGTTTACCTCCGTTTACTTTCGTTTACCTCCGTTTACCTCCTTTTACTTTCGTTTACCTCCGTTTACTTTCGTTTACCTCCGTTTACTTTCGTTTACCTCCGTTTACCTCCGTTTACCTTCGTTTACTTTCGTTTACCTTCGTTTACTTTCGTTTACCTCCGTTTACTTTCGTTTACCTCCGTTTACCTGCGTTTACCTCCGTTTACCTTTGTTTACTTTCGTTTACCTCCGTTTACTTACGTGTACCTCCGTTTACCTTCATTTACTTTCGTTTACCTCAGTTTACCTACGTTTACCTTTGTTTACCTCCGTTTACTTTCGTTTACCTTCGTTTACCTTCGTTTACTTTCGTTTACCTTCGTTTACCTTCGTTTACCTCCGTGTACTTTCGTTTACCTCCGTTTACCTTCGTTTACCTCCGTTTACTTTTGTTTACCTCCGTTTACTTTCGTTTACCTTCGTTTACCTCCGTTTACTTTCGTTTACCTTTGTTTACTTTCGTTTACCTGCGTTTACCTCCGTTTACCTTTGTTTACTTTCGTTTACCTGCGTTTACCTCCGTTTACCTTTGTTTACTTTCGTTTACCTCCGTTTACTTTCGTTTACCTGCGTTTACCTCCGTTTAGCTTTGTTTACTTTCGTTTACCTCCGTTTACCTCCGTTTACCTTCGTTTACCTCCGTTTACCTCCGTTTACTTTCGTTTACCTCCGTTTACTTTCGTTTACCTCCGTTTACCTCCGTTTACTTTCGTTTACCTCCGTTTACCTCCGTTTACCTGCGTTTACTTTCGTTTACCTCCGTTTACTTTCGTTTACCTCCGTTTACCTGCGTTTACTTTCGTTTACCTCCGTTTACTTTCGTTTACCTCCGTTTACCTCCGTTTACTTTCGTTTACCTCCGTTTACCTTTGTTTACTTTCGTTTACCTGTGTTTACTTTAGTTTACCTGTGTTTACTTTCGTTTACTTTCGTTTACCTGTGTTTACTTTAGTTTACCTCCGTTTACCTTTGTTTACCTTTGTTTACTTTCGTTTACCTGTGTTTACTTTCGTTTACTTTCGTTTACCTGTGTTTACTTTAGTTTACCTCCGTTTACCTTTGTTTACCTTTGTTTACTTTCGTTTACCTGTGTTTACTTTCGTTTACCTTCGTTTACCTTCGTTTACTTTCGTTTACCTGTGTTTACTTTCGTTTACCTTCGTTTACCTTCGTTTACTTTCGTTTACCTCCGTTTACCTCCGTTTACTTTCGTTTACCTTTGTTTACCTCCGTTTACTTTCGTTTACCTTTGTTTACCTCCGTTTACCGTGACCAAATAATATCCCATAGACCAAATAATATCCCATAGACCAAATAATATCCCATAGACCAAATAATATCCCATAGACCAAATAATATCCCATAGACCAAATAATATCCCAGACATTTCTAGAGAACACAGTAATTCTCCATTTTCCTCCTGTGGATGTCCACCACAGCTGTTGTTGTTTTTTCCTCCTCCTTTGTTTCCTGTTTAGATCAACTACTTCTTCCACTGAATTACAACAGCTACACACATGTGTATATATATATGTATATATATATACATATATATACACATGTGTATATATATATATATACATATATATACACATGTGTGTAGCTGTAGCCGGAATCCCTCTGATGACACCTCATGATGAGTTTATTCACTTTAAACCATCGATGGAAAAGTGTTGGATTCTTTTCAAAAGGTCGATGGACATGATGTTCTTCTTCTTTTATTCAACTTTAAACTGAACACTTTCTGGGACTCTGCCCGTCTTTGGGAAGTTTTTTTTTTTAATCATTTCACTGACAGCAAACAGCAGATCAGACGGATAAATAACCATCAGATGACGTCATCATGTCGTCATGACGACAGCAACCAAACAGAAGGAACCTTTTCACTTTCCCTTCTTCCTGATTAACTCTGATCTGTTCATCCTGACTTCTTCTTCTACTGAACTGCACCCGCTAACAGCCCACAGCGCCCCCCTCTGGTTTATTCACAACGTGTCCGTTTCATGCTGGGTTTTTTTAATTTGCACATTTAACCCTCCTGTTGTCTTGTGGGTCCAAAGTGACCCACCACCATGTTTAGCTGTAGAAAAACTACCTTAAACTATCTTTTTATGACTTTCCCTAAAGGGACCCCATCATTAGAAAAAGTCAGACTTTATTTTTGTTCATGTTTCCATGTGGGCTGTACACCACTAGGGTACAAAGATGGTCTTATGGGTCATTTCTGACCCGTGAATTATAAAAACATTTAAACACCAGAAAAAAGTTCACTGTTTTTTTCCCTTTCAATATAATTAATTCAGAAGTAATTACTTCACATTTATATAATAGCAATAATAAACCTTTATTATGTAAAAGAAAACTGAGAAAACAAGAAAACTGTTGGTCCCACTGACCAAAAAAATAAAAAAAAGTGTAATCCTGAAAACTGCTGATTGTCTTTTTGTATTGTGTAACAAAAAATACATGATAAAAAATGTGTTGAGTTGAGTTGAATAGATAAATAACAGGTGGTTTCATCATACTAAATAGATTTTGGATTTAAGATTCAATTAAGTTGCTTTATTTTGGGGCTTTGGTAGGGCGGCTCATTTCTGACCCGTAGGACAAAGGGAGTAAACAAGATGTTAAGACCAACAAAAGTTGCATCAAAGACAGCTTTAAACCTGAGTTAGCTGTTCTGTATCTGGTGAATGGTCTGATGTTTCCTGTTAAACCGGTTTGTATCCCCCCCCCCATATCTTCCTGCAGCACTCGACGCTGTCGCGTAAGTTTGTGGAGGTGATGACTGAGTACAACACCACGCAGTCCAAGTACCGCGACCGCTGCAAGGACCGCATCCAGAGACAGCTGGAGATCAGTGAGTTCCCCGTTATGTAACCGTTAAACCGTCAGGACAAGCAGCTGGTTTTACTGGTTTTACTGGTTTTACTGGTTTTTAAGTTGTGTACAAACAACAAAACATACAAAACATCCCACCCCAAACTAACACGAGCGCTGCCATATGTATCTCTACATAAATATAAATATATACATCCATGCATACACCAATATATATATATATATATATATATACATATATATATATATATATATAAATCAGCACAATGACAGGAGACGGGTCGGTGAATCGCCTGTTTTGAATAAACAAAATGAAACAAAGTGAAAAGCAGCCGGCCTCCTCCAACAGGGAGTCAGGGATCAGTTTTAGTTTCTGTAAGAAGGAGTTTGATGGTTCTGATTTACCAGTCGACTTCTCCAGAGGAATAGGAGCAGAAATCTGTGTTGACCAAATCAGCAAAATACATTTTTTAGCCAGAAATGAAAGAATTATCAGCAACGACTTGGTGCCTGGGGTCTGACTGAGGAGACAGAAACAGGAAGTTACCAGTAATAATAATATAATTACCCCGTCCAGAAAGTCTGGACACGGTCACATGACCAAAACAAAGGAATAAATGTCCCTTTATGGATTTTACATTCATAACAAAGGGCAGAGGTGAAGGAAACTTTCACTGGAGGCGAACGGGTGTGTAAAAAATGTATCACCTGACGTTTTAAACAAATAAACACAGAAGGCGTCTCCATGGAAACACACAAACTCACAATTTATTTCAACCTTCAACACAAAGGTTTTTCAGTTGTTTTATTGTTTACGCTCTAATTACGCACTTATTTGTTTCCTAAATGGTCTTCCCATGTGTCTCGGTGCCTAACTTACTGCACGTACCCTAGCCCTGGTTACAGGGGTTAGACTATGAAAGTGAAACACCTGTCATTTCAGTGTGGGAGCTTTCATGGCCAAATTGGAGCAGCCTGGTGGCTGAATTAATTGCACATTGCACCAGTAAGAGTAGGGGTGGGCGATATGGGCAAAAAAATATATCTCGATATTTTTTAGGATTTTCACGATAAAGATATTTTGACGATATTTAAAAAGAAATTAAAACTCGCCTTAAGATCACAATAAAATGAACACAAGCATGCAAGTCTAAGCACACACGGCCGGTACAGTGAAACTGCGAATGGCTCATTAAATCAGTTATGGTTCCTTTGATCGCTCTACCGTTACTTGGATAACTGTGGCAATTCTAGAGCTAATACATGCAAAACGAGCGCTGACCTTCGGGGATGCGTGCATTTATCAGACCCAAAACCCATGCGGGGTGCCTCTCGGGGTGCCCCGGCCGCTTTGGTGACTCTAGATAACCTCGAGCCGTTTCTCAGGCTACTTCTCCCTCCGGAGAGGGAGCCTGAGAAACGGCTACCACATCCAAGGACAGCCTCTCTCTGTCCCGGCCCCGGCCTCTCTCTGTCCCGGCCCCGGCCTCTCTCTGTCCCAGCCCCGGCCTCTCTCTGTCCCGGCCCCTGCCTCTCTCTGTCCCAGCCCCGGCCTCTCTCTGTCCCGGCCCCGGCCTCTCTCTGTCCCGGCCCCGGCCTCTCTCTGTCCCGGCCCCGGCCTCTCTCTGTCCCGGCCCCGGCCTCTCTCTGTCCCGGCCCCGGCCTCTCTCTGTCCCGGCCCCAGCCTCTCTCTGTCCCGGCCCCGGCCTCTCTCTGTCCCGGCCCCGGCCTCTCTCTGTCCCGGCCCCGGCCTCTCTCTGTCCCGGCCCCGGCCTCTCTCTGTCCCGGCCCCGGCCTCTCTCTGTCCCGGCCCCGGCCTCTCTCTGTCCCGGCCCCTGCCTCTCTCTGTCCCAGCCCCGGCCTCTCTCTGTCCCGGCCCCGGCCTCTCTCTGTCCCGGCCCCGGCCTCTCTCTGTCCCGGCCCCAGCCTCTCTCTGTCCCGGCCCCGGCCTCTCTCTGTCCCGGCCCCGGCCTCTCTCTGTCCCGGCCCCGGCCTCTCTCTGTCCCGGCCCCAGCCTCTCTCTGTCCCGGCCCCGGCCTCTCTCTGTCCCGGCCCCGGCCTCTCTCTGTCCCAGCCCCTGCCTCTCTCTGTCCCGGCCCCGGCCTCTCTCTGTCCCAGCCCCGGCCTCTCTCTGTCCCAGCCCCGGCCTCTCTCTGTCCCGGCCCCTGCCTCTCCCTGTCCCGGCCCCGGCCTCTCTCTGTCCCTGCCTCTCTCTGTCCCAGCCCCGGCCTCTCTCTGTCCCAGCCCCTCTCTCTGTCCCAGCCCCGGCCTCTCTCTGTCCCAGCCCCGGCCTCTCTCTGTCCCAGCCCCGGCCTCTCTCTGTCCCGGCCCCTGCCTCTCCCTGTCCCGGCCCCGGCCTCTCTCTGTCCCGGCCCCGGCCTCTCCCTGTCCCGGCCCCTGCCTCTCCCTGTCCCGGCCCCGGCCTCTCTCTGTCCCGGCCTCTCTCTGTCCCGGCCCCGGCCTCTCTCTGTCCCAGCCCCGGCCTCTCTCTGTCCCGGCCCCGGCCTCTCTCTGTCCCGGCCTCTCTCTGTCCCGGCCCCGGCCTCTCTCTGTCCCAGCCCCGGCCTCTCTCTGTCCCGGCCCCGGCCTCTCCCTGTCCCAGCCCCGGCCTCTCTCTGTCCCGGCCTCTCTCTGTCCCGGCCTCTCTCTGTCCCGGCCCCGGCCTCTCTCTGTCCCAGCCCCGGCCTCTCTCTGTCCCGGCCCCGGCCTCTCTCTGTCCCGGCCCCGGCCTCTCTCTGTCCCGGCCCCGGCCTCTCTCTGTCCCAGCCCCGGCCTCTCTCTGTCCCGGCCCCTGCCTCTCTCTGTCCCGGCCCCGGCCTCTCTCTGTCCCGGCCCCGGCCTCTCTCTGTCCCGGCCTCTCTCTGTCCCGGCCCCGGCCTCTCTCTGTCCCAGCCCCGGCCTCTCTCTGTCCCAGCCCCGGCCTCTCTCTGTCCCGGCCCCGGCCTCTCTCTGTCCCGGCCTCTCTCTGTCCCGGCCCCGGCCTCTCTCTGTCCCAGCCCCGGCCTCTCGCTGTCCCAGCCCCGGCCTCTCTCTGTCCCAGCCCCGGCCTCTCTCTGTCCCGGCCCCGGCCTCTCCCTGTCCCAGCCCCGGCCTCTCTCTGTCCCGGCCCCGGCCTCTCTCTGTCCCGGCCCCGGCCTCTCTCTGTCCCGGCCCCGGCCTCTCGCTGTCCCGGCCCCGGCCTCTCTCTGTCCCAGCCCCGGCCTCTCTCTGTCCCGGCCCCGGCCTCTCTCTGTCCCAGCCCCGGCCTCTCTCTGTCCCGGCCCCGGCCTCTCGCTGTCCCGGCCCCGGCCTCTCTCTGTCCCGGCCCCTGCCTCTCTCTGTCCCAGCCCCTGCCTCTCTCTGTCCCAGCCCCTGCCTCTCTCTGTCCCAGCCCCTGCCTCTCTCTGTCCCAGCCCCGGCCTCTCTCTGTCCCGGCCCCTGCCTCTCTCTGTCCCGGCCCCGGCCTCTCTCTGTCCCGGCCCCGGCCTCTCTCTGTCCCGGCCCCGGCCTCTCTCTGTCCCGGCCCCTGCCTCTCTCTGTCCCGGCCCCGGCCTCTCTCTGTCCCGGCCCCTGCCTCTCTCTGTCCCAGCCCCTGCCTCTCTCTGTCCCGGCCCCTGCCTCTCTCTGTCCCGGCCCCGGCCTCTCTCTGTCCCGGCCCCGGCCTCTCTCTGTCCCGGCCCCTGCCTCTCTCTGTCCCGGCCCCGGCCTCTCTCTGTCCCGGCCCCGGCCTCTCTCTGTCCCGGCCCCTGCCTCTCTCTGTCCCGGCCCCGGCCTCTCTCTGTCCCGGCCCCGGCCTCTCTCTGCCCCGGCCTCTCTCTGTCCCGGCCCCTGCCTCTCTCTGTCCCGGCCCCGGCCTCTCTCTGTCCCGGCCTCTCTCTGTCCCGGCCCCGGCCTCTCTCTGTCCCAGCCCCGGCCTCTCTCTGTCCCGGCCCCTCTCTGTCCCAGCCCCTGCCTCTCTCTGTCCCAGCCCCGGCCTCTCTCTGTCCCAGCCCCGGCCTCTCTCTGTCCCGGCCCCTGCCTCTCTCTGTCCCGGCCCCGGCCTCTCTCTGTCCCGGCCCCGGCCTCTCTCTGTCCCGGCCCCGGCCTCTCTCTGTCCCAGCCCCGGCCTCTCGGCGCCCCCTTCATGCTCTTAGCTGAGTGTCCCGCGGGGTCCGAAGCGTTTACTTTGAAAAAATTAGAGTGTTCAAAGCAGGGCGTGGCGCCGTGGTAAGGGCAGAGGACCACTGGCACCGCACTTTATTGATTTTTGGCGATTGAAAAAAAAAATATATATATATATATATATATATATATGTAGCCTATATCTCGATATTGCAAAATTACTCATCGTCAAAACAACATTCACGATAATTTCGCCAGCGATACATATCGCCCACCCCTCAGTAAGAGCAGAGTGTGAAGGTTCAGTTAGCAGGGTAAGAGCACAGTTTTGCTCAAAATATCGCAATGCACACAACATTCTGGGGGACATACCAGAGTTCAAAAGAGGACAAATTGTTGGTGCACGTCTTGCTGGCGCATCTGTGACCAAGACAGCAAGTCTTTGTGATGTATCAAGAGCCCCCGTATCCAGGGTAACGTCAGCATACCACCCAGACCGTTGCATGCCCAGAGTGAAGCACGGGGGGGGTCAGTGATGGTTTGGGCTGCCATATCATGGCGTTCCCTCGGCCCAGTACTTGTGCTAGATGGGCGCGTCACTGCCAAGGACTACCGAACCATTCTGCAGGACCGTGTGCATCCAATGGTTCAAACATTGTATCCTGTATCAGGATGACAATGCACCGATACACACAGCCAGACTGGTGAAAGATTGGTCTGATGAACATGAAAGTGAAGTTGAACATCTCCCATGGCCTGCACAGTCACCAGATCTGAATATCATTGAGCCACTTTGGGGTGTTTTGGAGGAGCGAGTCAGGAAACGTTTTCCTCCACCAGCATCACACAGTGACCTGGCCACTATCCTGCAAGAAGAACGGCTTAAAATCCCTCTGACCACTGTGCAGGACTGGTATATGTCACTCCCAAGACGAACTGACGCTGTATTGGCCGCAAAAGGAGGCCGTACACCATACTGATAAATAATTGTGGTCTAAAAGTTTCAGTTTCATTGTCTAACCCCTGTATGCTCTTAGCTGTTTGGTTTTGGAAGGAAACGCACTTCTGATTTCTTGTTACCTGAAGTTGTTCTGCCTACCGATGTGGAACACACTGATTGTGAGTCGCTTTGGATAAAAGCGTCTGCGGAATGACCGTAATGTGATGATATGTAATGATATGTAATGTAACACATTGTTCCTCCTCCATCAGTCTGAAGGTAAACAACAACAAACAAACACAAACACACTGGGGCTGGGCCGATGCAGACGGATAAACTCTGAGCACTGCAGAGGAAGTGCAGTCCAGCTCTGACCTTCACACTCAGCCGACACAAAGTCTGCAGCCGGTCTCACAAACACCTGGAAACGTGTCAGAACCAGAGAGTTCCCCTCTGAACCCGTCCCAGGACCCTGAATTAGTCAAATCAAATCAATCTGTAGCACATTTCATGTATAAAACAATTCAAAGTGCTTTACATAAAATAAAAGCATTGCAGCAGGAAGTGGAAGAAGCATTAAAAATACATAAAATATTATTATTACATTATTTTAAATACATTAAATCTTCCAGAAGATGTGAGACAGGCCTCAGCTCTGACAATGTTTAAATCCAGGCTGAAAACAGTTCTATTTAGCTGTGCATATGACACCTGAAAGTGTTTTATCTGCACTCTTCACCTTTAAATTAATGATTATTTTTAATGGGTTTTTATTTTTTTATTTCTTTTTAATGATTTTATTGCCTTCTTGTGATTTTATGTAGCTGTAAAGCACTTTGTAAATTACCTTGTGTACGAATTGTGCTCTATAAATAAAATTTCCTTGCCTAAAGAATATAAAGAGAAACAAATAAATGAATTAAAATGATTAAAAACCAGCAACAGTCCAGATAAGTTCAAAGATATCGTGCAGATTTCATGCATAGACACATGAGAACAGAAATGTTTTTAACCTGGATTTAAAAATGTCTCCATTTGGTGAAAGTTTAATCTCCACTGGCAGTTTGTTCCACTTGTTTGCACACTGGAAAAAATCTAAATCTTACCAAGTATATTTGTCTCATTGAGTATCTCATTACACTTAATATAAGACACAACTGCCTAACAAGTACCATTTCAGCCAGATATAGGGACTTGTTAAGTGAAAAAGTCTTGAAAACAAATTGTTTTGAGTCACATATCATATGAAACAAGCTTTTTTTTTCATTTGAAGAGGTTTTTAAGCTAATTTCAAGATCACTTTTAACTCAAAAGTCCTAAATATCACATTTTATTTAAAAAAAAATGGACAAGCTGATTTTCACTAGTTCCATTGGCTGATTTTTTTGCTTATTTCAAGCAAAAACGTCTTTTATTTGTTGTTTTTCTTACTTATTTTTGGAGGGGCATTTTTCCCAGTGAAAGTGCTTTACATAAAATAAAAGCATTGCAGCAGGGAGTGGAAGAAGCATTAAAAATACATAAAAGAATATAAAGAGAAACAAATAAAATCATTTAAAGGAATTTAAAAACAAGCCACAGTCCAGATAAGTTCAAAGATAGCGTGCAGATTTCATGCATAGACACATGAGAACAGAAATGTTTTTAACCTGGATTTAAAAATGTCTCCATTTGGTGAGAGTTTAATCTCCGCTGGCTGTAACTGAGCATGAAGCCGCCCGTCAGCGCTCAGGCGAACGCCAGCTGAGGTCACATGACGCGCCCGGTGTCTAACGTTTCTCTCTTTGTGTGTTCCGCCTGCAGCTGGAAGAACCACCACCAACGAGGAGCTGGAGGACATGTTGGAGAGTGGCAAGCTGGCCATCTTCACCGATGATGTAAGCCCCGCACCTGAGTTGACCTGCGCCATTCTGCATCCCAAACTGATTAGCACCACATGGGCGGGATGCAGAATGGCCACGAGGTGCGCTGAAACATCAAGTGAATACGGCCTTTGTCACGTCACGCACTGTCACCATTTTGGGGGGGGGGGGTGATGTAACCGTGATGTAACACAACACCGAGCTTCAAACCAGAACTGAGCTCCTCTGGTTTGAACCCCGCCCACGTGTGACATCACTCAGTGGGGTCACATGGCCCTGAAAGGATCGGATTATTGGCTAAATCACAATCAGACTGAGTTACTAAGTGCATGTAGACACCTTAATCTGACTAAGAACTGGATCGGATTAAGACCCCGAGATAACTGGGTTAAAAGTCTAACTAAACCTGCTTGCAGACGCTGAAGCACGTGGTGAATTAGGCTGTTCCAAACCGCATACTACTCCTACTACTCCCACTACTCCTACTAACTTTAACTTTTTTTAAGTTCCCGGATGCATACTAGATTCTCTGAAATGTTGGGTATGCATCATGAGGTTACTACTCATACTCAAACTACCCAAGATGCAACGTAACGTGACGTCGCCGATCGTCATTTCCTGTCAAAACGGCAGTTTCAAGCTAGCTACAACGAGGGTAGGTTCACTTCCTGTTTTCAAAACAAAAGCACCAATTGTATGGTAATGGCTTTCCCTATGATAAAAGGCAACGGGTATTTTATTTTGTGAAAATAACCGGAAGTGCGTTAGCTCACTGCGGCTAGCTTTAGTAGCGCCGAATTCATGGGAACAAAATTGTAAACAGCCGGTATTTTGTCAGGTTTTCAACACGTTGGGGATCTAAACGACTACTTTCTCACCTGAAAATGTTTCAAATGTTGCTAAAGTTTACAGAGTTTAGAGCTTAAGAGAAATCAGCCTCAGGCCGGCTGATTTCAGCTCGGGCAGGAGCGAAATGCATTGTGGGTAAACGCTCTGCATACTGTCTGATCGATCAGTATGTAGTATGCAGTATGTAGTATGCGGTTTCGAACACAGCCTTAGACTTTGCGTTCTGCCCATGCTCCAGATGTTTTCCCGGGGTCGTGACCCGGAAGTCAAAGGAGACGATATTCCTGTTGTTGTCGCCGTCAGAAAGAAACAAACAACGCGATGGAGAACGCTCCGTTGGGCATCGAGTTTGTGCAACAAGCAGCTCATCACAGACCAAATGTAGAGGGACGTAGCTTCATCTGGCTCTGCGTTCTCCATCTTTCTCCAATGCCTGAGTTTGTTGTTGTTGTTGGTGGTGAAGAGGTCAACAGGAAGTGGCTCTATTAGCAACAGCTGGAATGGGTACAGCGCCACCTATCATACCGGGGAATGACACGCTTTGTGCCTCTGATCCCATTCATTCACCGCCAGATATCCAAGGAGAATTACCCTCGCTCAGCTCATTCTTATTGTAATTTAGCCAATAATCCGATCCTTTCAGTGTCATGTGACCCCACTGACTGACCAACCAGCGGAGGTCAGTTCAAGGCAGGTGAACAGCTGGTGTTTAGTTACTCTGAGCAGGTAAGTCAGTCCGACCACAGTTTACAGCTCAGATACGAACCGGTTTTTATCGAAAGACACGAGAAGTTTACCTTCGACCAACAAAGAAAACCAATCTTCTCTCAAAGCTGAAGCTTTACGACATAATAAAACCAGCTCAGACATGTTACACTGCGTCATTATCCACTGAACAAACACTGAGAGAAGTGTGAAAAACTAAGTGAACCCCAACGATCCAGCAGCTGGTGCCCGAAAGCTCAACACTACGTCTAACTTCTACTTCCAGTTTGTGGCCGGTTGTTGAGCTTTTATCTTAAAGGTTCCATGGCATGAAAATAAATGGAGGCTTTTATATATTTTTATAGGCTTTAGTGGTCCCCTTGTACTGTATCTGAGTTTTTTTCCCAAAATTCTGCCTTGGTGCAGAATTAGATAGATAGATAGATAGATAGATAGATAGATAGATAGATACTTTAGTCATCCCAATTTGGGAAATTGTTTTGTTGCAGCAGCATACAGTATAAAGTATATGAAAACAATTAAAGTAAAAACAAGCAAATAGAATAGAATAAAATAAATATAAAATAAAATAAAATAAAATGAAAAATAAAAATAGTGAATAAACATTCGCTATGTACAACTCCACAGTATGAAGAGTTTTTGTTTATCTATTTTTTTTATTGTTTTTTAGGAGAGACTTCAAGCCTATTGAGCTTGAAAGCCAATCCCAAAAATGAGCTTTCCTTAGGATCCTCAGAATGAGCTGTTTAGTGGGGGTGTGGCCTTACTTACGCCCGTTGTACCATGCGCAAATGTTTTGTGAATCGCTATGGCACGTAGATGGCGCGGCAGCCCTATGCCGTAAAACTAGCGAAACCTGTTAAAATGAGCTTACTTTGACAATATGACGAACTAGTTAGTGAACAACTCTCCTAACACAGTCAAACATCAAGCAAGTGCTACACAAGACACAGCAAAAAAGGCGTGCGTGAAGGGGAAAGCAGGAGTGAGGATTTTGACATTCTCATCTGATTGCTCTGGTTTGCAAAGATGCACGTAGCGCGAGTCATTTCTATCAGGGGAAAGGCAGATATAGTGCACGCCATAAAACCAACAGCAGGACGGCTATCAAAACAACAAATAAGTACACAACACTGGCGTTACAGTAAATGAGGTGTCCACTCGCATACCTCATGCTATTTACCGTTACATTAGCGACAGTGACTGAGCTATTAGCTGCAGAGCTAACGACACAGACAGACTGACCGTTTTGACTCTGGAACCATGAATGAATCATTATCCTGATGAAATGCACTGAATTTGCGGATTCATTCTTCTTCAGGAAGCTTGAAGTAGGGGGTTTTGGTCAAAAATGAGCAAGCTAACATCTCATGTGCATGCAAACACCTCCCACAGCCCAGTTGATGCTATTAGCTGTATAGCTAACGATACAGACACTTTCTTGTGGTAACAAGCTATATAACTATACTGTACATACAGGAAAGCAACACAATAATAGAGCGTTAACCCCTTAATGCCTGAATTTATATAGCTGTATATAAAAAAAATGTTTTGTGTGTGTTTTAGCCTTAAAGTAGATGGTAAATAATGCTGAGATTATTAATTTCACTTTTGCACAAAAAATAAATAGAAATTTTGGTATGTTGCAAATTTGCGACAACAGGCTTTTTTTTTTAACATATTTATTTATATAAATCTGCAACAGGAAATAAGTCCGTCACTTTGCGGTCGTAGTGAATATGGCCTAACCGGCATTGGAGGAATAAAGATGCTATCTCAGCTGGTTGATTGAGTCAAACGGTTTGTAGCATATATGCGACAATAGGCGTTAAGGGGTTAAATTACTTACTCTCGGGAATGAGATCCTTCCCCAAATGGAGGAGTTCAAGTATCTCGGGGTCTTGTTCACGAGTGAGGGACGAATGGAGCAGGAGATTGACAGGCGGATCGGTGCGGCGTCTGCGGTGATGCGGGCTCTGCACCGGCCCGTCGTGGTGAAGAAGGAGCTGAGCCAGAAGGCCAAGCTCTCGATTTACCGGTCAGTCTATGTTCCTACCCTCACCTATGGTCACGAGCTGTGGGTAGGGACCGAAAGAATGAGATCCTACCCTCACCTATGGTCACGAGCTGTGGGTAGTGACCGAAAGAACGAGATCCTACCCTCACCTATGGTCACGAGCTGTGGGTAGGGACCGAAAGAATGAGATCCTACCCTCACCTATGGTCACGAGCTGTGGGTAGGGACCGAAAGAACGAGATCCTACCCTCACCTATGGTCACGAGCTGTGGGTAGTGACCGAAAGAATGAGATCCTACCCTCACCTATGGCCACGAGCTGTGGGTAGTGACCGAAAGAACGAGATCCTACCCTCACCTATGGTCACGAGCTGTGGGTAGTGACCGAAAGAATGAGATCCTACCCTCAACTATGGCCACGAGCTGTGGGTAGGGACCGAAAGAACGAGATCCTACCCTCACCTATGGTCACGAGCTGTGGGTAGTGACCGAAAGAATGAGATCCTACCCTCACCTATGGTCACGAGCTGTGGGTAGTGACCGAAAGAATGAGATCCTACCCTCACCTATGGTCACGAGCTGTGGGTAGTGACCGAAAGAATGAGATCCTACCCTCACCTATGGCCACGAGCTGTGGGTAGGGACCGAAAGAACGAGATCCTACCCTCACCTATGGCCACGAGCTGTGGGTAGTGACCGAGAGAACGAGTTCCTACCCTCACCTATGGTCACGAGCTGTGAGTAGTGACCGAAAGAACGAGATCCTACCCTCACCTATGGCCACGAGCTGTGGGTAGGGACCGAAAGAACGAGTTCCTACCCTCACCTATGGCCACGAGCTGTGGGTAGGGACCGAAAAACTGAGTTCCTACCCTCACCTATGGTCACGAGCTGTGGGTAGTGACCGAAAGAACGAGTTCCTACCCTCACCTATGGTCACGAGCTGTGGGTAGGGACCGAAAGAATGAGATCCTACCCTCACCTATGGTCACGAGCTGTGGGTAGTGACCGAAAGAATGAGATCCTACCCTCACCTATGGCCACGAGCTGTGGGTAGGGACCGAAAGAACGAGATCCTACCCTCACCTATGGCCACGAGCTGTGGGTAGGGACCGAAAAACTGAGTTCCTACCATCACCTATGGTCACGAGCTGTGGGTAGGGACCGAAAAACTGAGTTCCTACCCTCACCTATGGTCACGAGCTGTGGGTAGTGACCGAGAGAACGAGTTCCTACCCTCACCTATGGCCACGAGCTGTGGGTAGGGACCTAAAGAACGAGATCCTACCCTCACCTATGGTCACGAGCTGTGGGTAGGGACCGAAAGAACGAGATCCTACCCTCACCTATGGTCACGAGCTGTGGGTAGTGACCGAGAGAACGAGTTCCTACCCTCACCTATGGTCACGAGCTGTGGGTAGTGACCGAAAGAACGAGATCCTACCCTCACCTATGGCCACGAGCTGTGGGTAGGGACCGAAAGAACGAGATCCTACCCTCACCTATGGTCACGAGCTGTGGGTAGTGACCGAAAGAATGAGTTCCTACCCTCACCTATGGTCAGGAGCTGTGGGTAGGGACCGAAAGAACGAGATCCTACCCTCACCTATGGTCACGAGCTGTGGGTAGGGACCGAAAGAATGAGATCCTATCCTCACCTATGGTCACAAGCTGTGGGTAGGGACCGAAAGAATGAGATCGCGAATACAAGCGGCCGAAATGACTTTCCTCCGCAGGGTGTCTGGGCTCTCCCTTGGGCTCGGTATTGGCCCAAGTTCTGGAAACATTCGTCAGTGAAATGTTTGGCGCACACATACACAAATCTCTTCGGTTCTGTCGTCACTTTCCCAGAAAAAACTAAATCTGTCCACTGGCTCTTTAGAGGTTCTGATGCAGGAGCTCTACACAGATTTTTTACATCCATGTACAGTGCAATGAGCTGGCCAAAGAGCTGTGGACGGGGAAAGGCAGTTTGGGCATAGCCATATCAATCAATCAATCAATCAATCAATCTTTATTTATATAGCGCATTTCATACCACAGCAAACTCAATGGGCCTCATGCAAGAACCGTTCATACGCACAGATTTGTTCTTAAATCGTCCGTACGAGTGATTTAAGAGAATTTGCGCATTCACCAATCTGTTCGTATTTTACGTTTTCTTTCAGGTACGAACAGAATTTACGAGTGATCCAGACCTGTCATAGGAGTTTCGTAAAATAGTCCGCTGTTATTCCAATCAAGTTTGCTTGACTAATGGATTGTATATTTAATTACTTTGAAAAAAACATAAATACATTATACATTATACCCCATAATTATGCTGACACTATTCTGTTTGACTTAAATTATGCACTAATTGAAGGTTCACTTGAATCTGTATATAACAAGGTCAATGGGAAGCGTAACCAGCGGCTGTCTGCTACTTTTAGATGCTTTAGTGCGTCAGGCTCTTGGAAGAGAGCGTGTGTTCCGAGACCGTGTAGATGTCCTGCGGAGACAGACGAATGGCTGACATCCTGATTTAGATCACCAAGGACTGTGCTGCTGCAAATATGCAGCTATGCTGCTGGAGCCACAACTCCAGAGAGAAACACGCCGATCAAACCCAATTCCACCACACGTCCAGGTCCTCACCACCCTTGGATTTTTGGCCACTGGAACCTTTCAGAGGGAGATTGGAGACAGATCGGGGGTGTCCCAGTCCTCTGTGAGTCCTACGCTCCCCTTGGTCATCAAAGCTCTCATCAGTTTATCACCCATGGTGCATCAGATTCCCATACACCGCTGTCCAACAAGTACAGATTAAGAGGGACTTTCATGCCGTGGCTGGGCTGCCAAACATAACCGGAGCAACAGACTGCACACATATACGCATCAAAGCCGTGAGCTGAAGGCCAGGTGGGGGTGTCTCGATACCTCATTCATGGCGCAATATTGCCCTGAACGAGGGTCTCCACCTGAACCAGCCCAGGCAGACCAGAAGGTGCCAGGAGACCCCCTCATGGACCCCCCATCAAAGAGCCATCATGATGAGGCAACAGCTGATTGCACGGCTTTAGTTGCTGTCATCGAGCGCCTGGCCATGGCGAGACGTTTTTTTTAAGCCATTTTCATATCAAATCATTTATTTTTTATTTCGGTGACATGGTATTAACAGCACTCCTAATTGCTTCCCATTTGTTGGCTTTAGCAGGTTCTGTAATTCCACTGCTGACTCTGCTAAAAATGACAGATTTTCCTTTCTGGATCTCTGAAAGCAGAACTTCAGTCTCAGAGCCCCTAAAGTTGTTCTTGTTACGCCTTGATGCCATTCTCATGACTCAACACTTCCTGGCACAGGAGAGAGGAAGCACAGCCTTATATGGTATCATTTAGGGCGTGGAGTATGCAAATCTACTACCCTCGTGCACGTGAACTTAGATAGGTCATTTACACACTTTTTCCGAAGTTAAGAGCGTTTGTTGAATCTGACGTGGCGAGTTCGTACGAAACCTTCGTACGAAAAAAGTAAGAGAAATTTAGAATAAAAATACAGAAATGTTCTTGCATGAGGCCCAATGTGCTTTACATAAAGACAAACAAAAATACAGAAATAAAAACATAAAAAATACAACACAGAAATATAGGTAAATAAAAACATCAATCAGGTAAATTTAGCTAACAGTAAGATTGGTATAACTATAACAGACAGGTAAACATATATGGGATCTGTGGGGAAACAACCTCCACGTCATAAGCGGCGGCTTTCCCGATCAGGCCACCTGCATGGTCACATGACCAAAGGCGGAGAATAATTTCCAGTGCATGGTTTAGGTCTATCGTCATTTTTAGCCACTGGGGGACCGCAGGCAGGCTAGAGGAACTCATTAATGTTAAACAATCTTAAAAAGTGAAAATTTCATGCCATGGCTCCTTTTAAAGAATATGAACCGGTCCAATTAAAGACTTAATGATCTAAACCAAAAAGTACTTATAGTTTAAGGCAAGTTTCAGGGAATCACAGCGATATCCAGTGTGGAGATGACCGATAACTGTAAATTCTTTATTAAAACATATGCCAAACGTTGACTTTTTTACGTCGACTTTATGCTTCTGTTTAGCTTCTCGTTGTTGAGCTTTAAAGGTGTCCGAGTTAAATGCTTCTTCAACCCGCCCTGCAGATCAAAATGGACTCTCAGATGACCAAGCAGGCCCTGAACGAGATCGAGACCCGACACACCGAGATCATCAAGCTGGAAAACAGCATCCGTGAGCTGCACGACATGTTCGTGGACATGGCCATGCTGGTGGAGAGCCAGGTGCGTCCCGCCACCGCGGCCGGGTCTCCGACTCGTTTGTACGGCGTGTTTAACTCTCGCTGTGCGTGTGTTTCAGGGCGAGATGATCGACAGAATTGAGTACAACGTGGAGCACTCCGTCGACTACGTGGAACGAGCCGTCTCCGACACCAAGAAGGCCGTCAAATACCAGAGCCAGGCTCGCAAGGTAAGCTATGTTCGCATGTGAGGCCAGCGGCGTGTTCTCCTGCACATGGGAAGGGAACATGCCGGCATGCTGGTGGCGTGTTGGTTGCGTGTTGGTGGCGTGTTGGTGGCGTGTTGGTGGCGTGTTGGTGGCGTGTTGGTGGCGTGTTGGTGGCGTGTTGGTGGCGTGTTGGTGGTGTGCTGGTGGTGTGCTGGTGAGGAAAGATGACGTAAACAGCTGCCGAGACCATTACAATCATGAGGTCGTAAAACAAGTTGTTCGCTCTTTACTAACTTCTACCTTCTCTCGTGTCGCCCTGCAGAAGAAGATCATGATCATCATCTGCTGTGTCATCCTCGGCGTGGTCCTGGCGTCGACCATCGGCGGCACGCTGGGCTTCTAAGACGCTCCACCACCCGCTGCCGTGATGACCGACGCCGACCGACTGACCGTCCGATCGACCGACAGCCAGCAGAGAAAAGACACCGACAACGACAACAGACAAACTTGAAATACAAATGCAAGACAGATAACCAATCAGCTAGGAAGAGATATCAGTCACAAATAAGAGGAAACACCATGGGTCTGGGTGGGGTACAAAAAACAAAGAAAAAACAATAATAACGCCATCACATTATAGCTGACTTAACCACACAACGTATACAAAAGAGGGTACAAAACAACCTATTTATTACAGATGTACATGTAAATGTATTGAACATATACAGCACCACATGGGTTAGCTACCTGTAACAAGCTAATATCCTATAAGATGACATTTAATTGTTTGTTTGTTTTGGCTTTTTACTTATTTGTTTTCGACAGTTTTTTTTTTTTTGGTTTCTTTAGTTTTTTCGGGAGTCTCCGAGGACAGTGACGGCTGCTGGGTAGGAGTTCTGTGGGACGTATATCTCAGCTCCTAGCATTCATTTCTGGAAAGAGTTCGCCTGCTAACACCCAACACACCGATCAACACACTCAGCTCAAAGAAAAATAACATTCCCGTGGGCTCTGCGGGATTTTGGTAAAAACCAGCTTAGTCCCCCGTGTTTTCCAGAGGGCGGGACCAACCTGGTCGTTGGCTCGGCTGCCTTTTAGACCGCCTCCCATTGGTTGCTCACTCCTGTCATTCACCTTGGTCAGCCTCCTAAATTAGCTCGGGTTAATTTAGCTTCGGTAAATTAGCCATTTCTCCCAAAATATCAGTGAAGGGGTTGTCACCGCACAACAACAACAACCTCCCCTTATCGTCACACCTTTCAACCAAAGAGCGGGGGCTAGGGAGGGCCTCGGGTTGGTGATTCTCATTGGCCGGCAGCAAAAAAGGCGACGTTTGAGTGACAGGTGAGCAGCAGGAAGGACGGGCGGCTAAGAGGGTTTCTGAGAGGGCGGGAGGAGACGGACAGTTAATCTATGCAGTTCAGATAAAAGGAAAGACGACTCGTCCCGCCTCCCCAAACCGAGACAGCCGATGAAATCAAAGAGTCCCGTTGCGTCACCAAAAGCCTCGTCACACCGCCGATCGCTGTAGGAACGCGGCGTCATCGACGAGCCGTCAGAGCTCTCCGGAAGATTCTACAAAAGTAAAAGAGAACGCATTAAAAAGTAATGAAGATAAAAACAGAAAACTAACAAAGTTGCCTGAGTGTCGCAGTGATATATCGTTGCTTTTTTTTTTTGGTTTCCGTTTCGGTGGGGAACGTTTGTCGGTTCGTTGTTGTGGTGCTGCTGTTTTTGGTGCACGTGTGCACGTGTCATGTGACGTATCCGCCTGACATCTTTTAGCTGTTGATGTACAGTTTGTGTAATCTGATGCTTGTTGCCTCCCAGCCTCCCTCCCCCCATCAGGTGTGTTTGTGTGTGTGTGTGTTGGAGGGCTGTGATGTCACAGCCCGACCATCTTGAACGCTTTAGTTTCACCAATGCTAGCTGAACAGCAGACGGGTTTTTTCCGATTGTTTTTTCTTGAAAGAGCATCACGTGACACACACGTTCATTCACAATGTGAACATGTCATTTATGTTTAAGTTGCCATGCAGTTAACACTCGAATGGCCCAGTGTTAGCGCCGGTGTTAGGGTTAGACTGCGCTGCTTCGCATGCTGTAGCATTAGCTTAACGTTCGTGTCAATCGTGTAGAAACTTGTTGGAGGTTTATCTGGTCTTTTTTAATCTGAAAGATCTTTTCAGTGCGTCCACTCCAGTGCTGGGGGGGGGGGGGGGGGGGGTTAAGATAAGAGAGGGTTTTTTTCTTTAAAAAAGTTTTTCTAGCTAACACAACCACTTAAATTTGTAGCAGGGGAAGAGCTTTTTTTTAGTTTAGCTTGGCAACTTTCCTAACTATGAAAGTGACAATTTGTCAGTTTAAAATTAATTTATTCAACTCTATTAGCATTAGCAGCTAGCAAGTGCGTCTGTACAAGAATAGGCTTGTTACACAAATGATGCTAATTTGAAAAAAAAAAAAAAAGCTAATTATAACTGCTTTTTAACCTCAGCACTGTTGAAGGGGACAAAATACAGGTGTTTCATTTCCAAGACGACATTTGTGGTAAATGCATGTTTGGTTTTGTTGTTGATGATGTGTTTTTGTCTGTTTTGACGTAACAAACTGTTGGACAAAAGGCTGTTAGCAATGACCACGCTACAATTACTCACGTGACTGACCAATGCAGTCTCACGGCAGCCTGTGAAATAGCTGAAAAACTTCATTTTGACTATATTAATCCTCTGTGTGCACATGGAAAACAGAGGGCATTGAAGCTGTTTACCTAGGAAAAATCCCGACCTAGCTAACATGCTAACATGCTAGATATCTTTATCAGGTGATTACTTAATAAAAACTAAACCTCCAATTCACATACATTATTTTGAAGAAAGACCTTCCGTCGGCACAAATAAAACTCAGATTGTTTCCAAACTATTTCACGACTGGCCATGAAACTGGACTGATTGATTCTTTCAGGAAGGGTGCGCTAAGGCTCTGTGATACGGGGTTCATGGACTTCTGTTGAGGCCTACGCCGGATGAAATACTCACTTCAACTTACACAGCACTCTGTGTCAAAGCAATAAGTTTAGTTTTATTCGACAGAAACGGTCGTTTTGTTGTAACATAGGTGTTTTTTCGGGAGTCGTAGGTGTTAGCGCTGTTAGCTTTAGATGTCTGTGACACTTGTTTTTTGCTTCAGGTTTGGAGACGAGTAGAGTTTTTAAGTTTTGTTTTCTTTGGCTTACCCAAAACCAAAACTTCAGTGCTCGCCAAAGTTTTGCACGCACAACCCCTCCCAGCAGCAAAATCCAATAGATGTCTGTCAGAGCTGACCGTCAGTAGATTTAGAACAAGAAGTCAGCTGCTGTGTTTGGTAGAATCTGTCTTTACGAGTGACTTTCATCCTGTTTTTCCAAGCATAAACCAGCGGGTTTGACATTTCCTTTCTGTAAATTAAGCCGTACCGTGCTTCTTTTGTCTACATTTCACCATGGATTTGGATTTTCGGAGAATCTAGAAAACGTTCTTCAGACTTTAATGATTTTCCATGTTTTTCATCACCAACGCGTCCCATCACAGAGTCAGCTACACGATATTTCATGGTTGTCCAGGTGGCAGCAGTCTTGATGTGATGGTGGTGGTGGATAGAGGTCAGCATGCCGTGGAAACACCAGCCAGCTGGTTGACACTGATGTCGCTTTGCCGTGTGTGCGTTTTCTGTAGAGTTCCCGTTCCTGTGTGGCAGCCATCCCTTTGAAAACTCATCACTAAACCACGAAGGCATTAAAGATGAACCGATGACTCGGCGAGGGTTAGTCCCCCCGAGGGTTCGGCCCCCCGTCCTCTCGTCTCGTGTTGTAGTTGTTCGGTTGTACAAAAAGACAAAGATGAAGGAGTCTGCCCCTTCCCTGCCCCAGCAGACCCCCTCCCGCCCCCATCCCGCTCTGTGTAATAATTGTAATGATAATAATAAAAAAAGGCATGCAAAACGTTGTGGAGTTTGCATGATGGTGTTTTTTGTACCCCCCCCCCCTCCGCTCTCCATGTTGTGCACTTTATCATCCATCGGACCTGTTTGATTAGCACATGAGCTACTAGCTATAAAATATTAACTGTTCCAGTTTGATCTGCGTTCCCATGTTTGTGGAAAAGTTCGACACGTGTCGTCATCACGTGTGTTCAGTTTGTGGTGAATACTTTGGAAATGTTTTGTTTGATATTTGGGTGTGAAAGGCTCCCCGACCCCCGACCCTAACCCTGACCCTAGGTACTGACCCCGGGCCCTGACCCTAGGCCCTAACCCTGACCCTAGGTACTGACCCCGGACCCTGACCCTAGGTACTGACCCCGGGCCCTGACCCTAGGTACTGACCCCGGGCCCTGACCCTAGGTACTGACCCCGGACCCTGACCCTAGGTACTGACCCCGGACCCTGACCCTAGGTACTGACCCCGGGCCCTGACCCTAGGTACTGACCCCGGGCCCTGACCCTAGGTACTGACCCCGGGCCCTGACCCTAGGTACTGACCCCGGGCCCTGACCCTAGGTACTGACCCCGGGCCCTGACCCTAGACCCTAACCCTGACCCTAGGTACTGACCCCGGGCCCTGACCCTAGGTACTGACCCCGGGCCCTGACCCTAGGCCTCCCGCCGCCTCCACCCTGTGTGCAGCATGCCCTCCCCCCCCCCCCCAACACAACCGGTGTGTGCGCGTGTGTTTGAGCAGCACGAGTTTGTTTAGATGTGCGAAGCGTCCGATTGCAGGTCGGTGGGTTGCAGCCGTTTCACGTTTTTTAGAAGTTGCGACAGAGGACGCCACGATCACTGTTACTTATTGGATTTAAACCAAAGCGTTTTCCTTCCCCTCGTGTTCTCAACATGTTCGCCGCTTACATCAAAGAGCACAACGCGAGTCGAGTTTACACTGAGATGCTCATCACACAGACACTGAAACTAAAGGCCAGCCCCCCCCGCCCGCCTCCAGCCCTCACTGCATGTTGGTTTGTCCGTCAGTCAGCCAATCCGACCAACCTGTCCGACAGGTGTGCAGCACCGTCTGCCTCCACTTCCCTTTCCACCTGTAGATGCTAGTTTGTGGTCTGATAAGTGGAAAAATATCATCTGTGAAAAAATGAGCTTCTCCTTTTGAGGCATATTCGGAGACAATGGTGGTGCTTTCTTCTTTGACTTATTTATTGCTCTTATTCTTGTTGTTTTGGTGTCATTATTTTCTATAGAGCTTGTTTACCGGTCATGGTCACACTGCAGGATCAACGCTCTGCAGGTTAGCGCAAGCTAACCGGGTAAAAAAAACTGTTAAACTTGGAAAGAAATTGGAGAATATACCAAAACAAAGTTTTACTGCAAATGGTTTAGCAGCAGCGTTTCCATTTGGGTGTGAAATGTTCTGACCTTCGCCCCAAAAAGCCCAACTCCAGAATTACGGGTAATTACTGTTAAATTGTCAAAAAAAAAGAAAATTGAACAAATGGAAACAAAATTTCAAAGCTGAATGCAGAGAGTATTTTCCTGAGTGTGATGAAGGACTGTCGCCTTGACAACGGATATATAAGCAAAAATATATTTCTATGTACATATATCCATGTGTATATATATATATATGTGTGTGGATATATATCTTACAGCAACATACTGCTTTTCTCTAACTGTGTTTGTGCCATCGGGACTTATTTTGGGCAGTTTCTGTCAGAGCAGGACACAAACAGCAGGAGAAAAATACGCGGGAAAAGATTCGGTTCGACCGATGACCTCAAACATGCGTCTGAAAACAAGACGGCGTGCTTTTTAAACGGCTGTTTGGCGTCAGTTTGTCGTTTTTTTGACCAACACGTATCATCCGGAATCCTTCGGACCGAACTCTTCACGATGGTTTTTTTTCTTCCTGAAACACTTTTCACAAACCAAACCCTGTTCGGTGCCCTGCTCTGGATGCCGACTAACTGGAAATGTTTTTGTTTGTTTGTTTGTTGATCTTAAGGGTCGTTGTTTTCTCTGATGCTCCATCCACACGTCTCTCTGCTCTTTCATCGACAGTATTTGGCTTTTATCAGTGTTTTTCCCCCCCGTGGGAGGGATGGGATGGGTTAGGGGAGGGGTCACACGATAGACCACACCCACATACTCCCTGCCATAGCAAGTAGGAAAGACACGTAAATAACATTATCATTGTTATTATTATGATTATTATTATTATTATTATAACCATAAATTACAGATTAAATGCAGTAAAAAACCCAGAAGGAGTGAACGGCTTCACACAAAGTGATCAAACTTTTAAAAAAGGAGGCGATGATGATTCTATAATAGCAATGATTTAAAGAAGTACAAACGGAGTTATGTTATCATAAATAATAGTAGTAATATTGAATATTGAATGCTCGCAATTTTGTCAAACTGAAACTGGATTATTTGTGTTATGTAATTATTGTAAATAACTTCAAAGAGAGAAAAAATGACTTGCATGTCTATGTATAAATCTACTGAGATATCTATTCCCGTCAAAGTTGGCGAGCAGTTCGATCTCTGTCCTTTTTCACCACTTCTGTCCCCGAACATCACCCGTCCTCCGACCTCCGACCCCGAACTCTGCCGGCGTGGATGAGGGGCAACGGCCGACAGGCAGAAAGGCGTAGCGTCCGGCGTGGGCGTCGCCCGCCACGCTCGGCTTAGACGACGGCGAAGGAACGGCGGTGTTTGTCGTAGCAGTTCGCTCTCTGAGCTGCACCGCCGGACCTTTCTCACCCCCCGGGTCTCTTTAATCCTGCCCAGAATTAAACAAACCCGCTGGGTCGGCACAGCCACGCCTCCGTCCATCACCCCAGCTCCAGAGGCTCCGCCCACTGGCTCCTCTGATGAAAGTGCTTCCCTCCATATTAGGAAACTAAACCCCGCCTCCAGGGCTTTCCAAACCCCGCCCCCGCCCCCCGATCATTTTCGGAAGCCCTGTTAGCGGTTTACGAACTCTCTCTTTCTGATTGACGTTGTCTCTCACCCACAGCGACCTTTTTCCCCAGAGATTAGACTTCCCCCGCCTGCCTTTTTCCCCAGAGATTAGACTGCCCCCGCCTGCCTTTCCCCCCCAGAGATTAGACTGCTCCCGCCCTGCCAGTTTCGGAGCCACATAGCAAATAGTTTGATCGGTATGAGCAACTCTGAGATTACGCCAAATCAGAATATCCGTGACGAAGAAGCGCCACCATCCCCGCGTTGCTAACACCCGTCGACCGCTTTGAGTTTTTAGACGAAAGAAGCACACATCCATCGGCTGAAGAAGAAGCCTTCATCTTCGCCCGTAATCGACACGAGATCCGATCCTCAAACTGATCTTCTTCGCAGACGATCTGCTGTTTTACCTTCGGAAACAGACCGGTTTTTGCATTGAATCCTGCGTTTCTGCGTGTGGTCGGTCCTCCCTGACGTACCTCAAAACGCCACCACAGTCTTCCTCCTCCGTGGGCTCCTCCCATCGTTTGCTTCTCCACGAGTTCCTGGAGGAGATCTCAGCTCCGGTTCCTCAAAGGCGTCGAAAGGGCGAACGTAAAAAAAGAAAAAAACGGACCCGAGAGGGCGAACGGCGTCAGACCTTTGACGAGTTTGAGGAACAGAGTCTCCTCGCCAGAGTCGCCGCCTAAATTTCAGGCCCGGGTCTCCAGCCTCAAACAGGCCTATCGTAACAAAGTGTGCAATATTCAGAGAAACTAAGGGCTGTCTTTATCATGCAGAGGCGTCGGGCCGGACTCCCGCAGGAACTCAGAGTCGCCTTTAACCCCTCAACGCCTGAATTTATATAGCTGTATATAAAAAAAGGTTTTGTGTGTGTTTTAGCCTTTAAGTAGATGGTAAATAATGCTGAGATTATTCATTTCACTTTTGCACAAAAAAATAAATATAAATTTTGGTATGTTGCAAATTTGTGACAACAGGCATAATGTTCAATAATAAGATAACAACACAGTAATATAACAGTGAAAAAACAATGTTTTTTTATTCACCCTTTTTTTTTACATATTTATTTATATAAGTCTGCAACAGGAAATAAGTCCGTCACTTTGCGGTCGTAGTGAATATTACGGAAGAGTATTAGGGCCAGGCATAAGAAAAAATATTTATATTTTGCCTGTCGAGAATAACGTCGACATGTCGAGATTAAACGAGATTAAGACATTTCATTTTTATTCTCGACAGGCAAAATATAAATATTTTTTCTTATGCCTGGCCCTAATACTCTTCCGTAGAATATGGACTAACCGGCATTATGGGAATAAAGATGCTATCTCAGCTGGTTGATTGAGTCAAACGGTTTGTAGCACATATGTGACATTAGGCGTTAAGGGGTTAAAGACGATGCGGAGCAGAAGAGGCTCGGTTTTTACGTTTTGTTTTTGTTTTTGCTTTCGGGTCGAGGCGGGGGGGCAAACGGCAGGCGGGAGACGGAGGCGCGAGGGCGGGAAAAATCCCCCCCGGACGTTAAAAAAAAGCAGCAGAAAGAGGACAGAACCGCCGCTCTTCGGACGCAACTTTGACCGGAAATGCAACTTGTGTCCCGTTTTCTTTGTGTGTGTATGTGTGCGTAGCGTAATGTAAAGCGATCTGTCCCCCCCGCTCCCTCACCCTCCTCCCCCATCCTCGTACTGCTGTTGGCTGTTCTGTTTAGTTCATGTGACGTGCCAGTATTCCCCCCCCCTTCTACCCCTTCTTTACCCCCAACGCCTCACCCCTCCACTCCCTCCCGGACTCCCCCCGCCTCCCCCTCTTCCTCTCTCCCCCCTTCCTCTCTCTCTTCATGGATCTTTAAGATGACAACTCTATGCAGATGCTGTCTTTTATAAGTGTGTCAAAAATTTTAATTTAAAATAAAAACTTAAAAAAAACAAACCCTGACAGACATATTGAAATGAAACAAAAAACGAATAAAGAAAAGGATTGTTCAGTGTACTCTTGTGGCGTGACGGGATCTTTATTGCTTTGTGTCTTCTCTCACGTTCTTTGCTTCAGTCCCTGTTTTTTCTGTTGTTCTCGTGCATCTGGTCCCAATAAAGACCCGAGTGAACCTTCCTCTGTTCCTTTTTATCCTTTTTATGCATTAAAACCTGGAATTTCAACACTTTTTGGGGGGATTTCATGTGAAAAAGCTAGGGCTGGGCGAGTTAACTGGTTATTATCGCGTTAACGCATTGATTATTTAACGCCGATAAATATTTAACGCATGTTTTTTAATTTTTTAATTTAAAAAAAAAACAACATTTTTGGAGGGCTTTTGTGCCTTTAATGGATAGGAAAGTTCAGAGAGACAGGAAAAGAAAGTAATCGGCGGATCCACCAAACATGGAGAAGGGTACGGAACTTTTACTCGGCCATTTTCATTTTAAAGTTCTTCCAGACGGCGGAGTCGACAGAACCAAAGTCATCTGTAAACACTGCCAAGTTGAATTGTCTTCTCAGCGTAGTAGTTCCAGTCTAAAATATCACTTAAAGGTAAAACACACAACTGATAGCAGCAAGTCATTCAAGGAAACAGACAGTGGAGCGAGGCTTCTACATAAAAACTACAGAAAGAGGCTGATGTTAAAAGTGTGTTTGCACAACAAATGTTATGGCACTTTCATTCATATGGCAGCACATTTAAAATAAAACTGCTGCGTTTACCTGCGTTTACCTGCGTTAGCTGCGTTTACCTGCGTTAGCTGCGTTTACCTGCGTTAGCTGCGTTTACCTGCGTTAGCTGCATTTACCTGCGTTAGCTGCGTTTACCTGCGTTAGCTGCATTTACCTGCGTTAGCTGCGTTTACCTGCGTTAGCTGCGTTTACCTGCGTTAGCTACGTTTACCTGCGTTAGCTACGTTTACCTGCGTTAGCTGCGTTTACCTGCGTTAGTTATGTTTACCTGCGTTAGCTATGTTTACCTGCGTTAGCTGCGTTTACCTGAGTTAGCAATGTTTACCTGCGTTAGCTGCGTTTACCTGCGTTAGCTACGTTTACCTGCGTTAGCTACGTTTACCTGCGTTAGCTATGTTTACCTGCGTTTACCTGCGTTAGCTACGTTTACCTGCGTTAGCTATGTTTACCTGCGTTTACCTGCGTTTACCTGTGTTAGCTATGTTTACCTGCGTTAGCTGCGTTTACCTGCGTTAGCTGCGTTTACCTGCGTTAGCTGCGTTTACCTGCGTTAGCTACGTTTACCTGCGTTAGCTATGTTTACCTGCATTTACCTGCGTTAGCTGCGTTTACCTGCGTTAGCTATGTTTACCTGCGTTTACCTGCGTTAGCTATGTTTACCTGCGTTAGCTGTGCTTACCTGCGTTAGATATGTTTACCGCGTTTACCTGCGTTAGCTGCGTTTACCTGCGTTAGCTATGTTTACCTGCGTTAGCTGCGTTTACCTGCGTTAGCTATGTTTACCTGCGTTAGCTGCGTTTAACTGCGTTAGCTGCGTTTACCTGCGTTAGCTGCTTTTACCTGCGTTAGCTATGTTTACCTGCGTTAGCGCAGCGTTTAACTGCGTTAGCTGCGTTTACCTGCGTTAGCTGCTTTTACCTGCGTTAGCTATGTTTACCTGCGTTAGCTGCTTTTACCTGCGTTAGCTAGCTGCCATCATCAGCTGGACCCCTGCTGTGTGATTTAATGCAGAAACTCAGACATGATGTAGCTGTTCCTGCAGTCAGACCAACAACCCTCCAGCTCTGCTACAGATACAGAAAGTTCCTCTGTTGGTCCCACAGGGAAACAGGTTAGCATGTTAGCTGTAAGCTAGTTCTGGTGGATGGTTCCTTGGAAGGTTTCCTGGGTTATTCTTTCCATCTCCTTGGTCCTTGTGGTGCATCTTGATGAATGGTGTTTCAGAACATGTGTACAGATACAGATTATATAGTTTATATACAGAATATATTAGGGCTGGGCAACGATTAAAATGTTTAATCTAATTAATCGCGATTAATCGCATTTGTACGCAGAATCCCAAAATGAATCCAAAAGTAGTGTATAGCTTTTAGCATTTAGCTTTATTTTAAATGTGCTGCCATATGAATGAAAGTGCCATAACATTTGCTGTGCAAACACACTTTTAACATCAGCATCTTTCTGTAGTTTTTATGTAGAAGCCTCGCTCCACTGTCTGTTTCCTTGAATGACTTGCTGCTATCAGTTGTGTGTTTTGCCTTTAAGTGATATTTTAGACTGGAACTACTACGCTGAGAAGACAATTCAACTTGGCAGTGTTTACAGATGACTTTGGTTCTGTCGACTCCGCCGTCTGGAAGAACTTTAACATGAAAATGGCCGATTAAAAGTTCCGTACCCTTCTCCATGTTTGGTGGATCCGCCGATTACTTTCTTTTCCTGTTCCGCAGCAGACAGCAGCAGACTTTTACAGAATAAAAGCCTGTGAGCAGCAGACTTTTACAAAATAAAAGCCTGTGAGCAGCAGACTTTTACAAAATAAAAGCCTGTGAGCAGCAGACTTTTACAAAATAAAAGCATGTGAGCAACAGACTTTTACAAAATAAAAGCATGTGAGCAGCAGACTTTTACAAAATAAAAGCCTGTGAGAAACAGACTTTTACAGAATAAAAGCCTGTGAGCAACAGACTTTTACAAAATAAAAGCCTGTGAGCAAAAGACTTTTACAAAATAAAAGCCTGTGAGCAGCAGACTTTTACAAAATAAAAGCATGTGAGCAGCAGACTTTTACAGAATAAAAGCCTGTGAGCAACAGACTTTTACAAAATAAAAGCATGTGAGCAACAGACTTTTACAAAATAAAAGCCTGTGAGCAACAGACTTTTACAGAATAAAAGCCTGTGAGCAGCAGACTTTTACAGAATAAAAGCCTGTGAGCAACAGACTTTTACAAAATAAAAGCCTGTGAGCAAAAGACTTTTACAAAATAAAAGCCTGTGAGCAGCAGACTTTTACAAAATAAAAGCATGTGAGCAGCAGACTTTTACAGAATAAAAGCCTGTGAGCAACAGACTTTTACAAAATAAAAGCATGTGAGCAGCAGACTTTTACAGAATAAAAGCCTGTGAGCAACAGACTTTTACAAAATAAAAGTCTGTGAGCAGCAGACTTTTACAAAATAAAAGCCTGTGAGCAGCAGACTTTTACAAAATAAAAGCATGTGAGCAGCAGACTTTTACAAAATAAAAGCATGTGAGCAGCAGACTTTTACAGAATAAAAGCCTGTGAGCAACAGACTTTTATATAATATAATAATTATAATAAATAAATTATTAATAATAAATATAATAATAAAATAAATAATAAATCCTGCACTAATGCGCGATTATTTATATAAATATTTATCGGCGTAAAATAATTAACGAGTTAACTCGCCCAGCCCTAGTACATATACAGCTTATATACAGTTTAACTACAGTATATATATCTGTATTTAAAGTGTATCTGTACTGACTTCATGGGACACTTTCACACATTTGGACCTGATTTAACTAAAGATGTGAACGCTGATGGTTGTTGGTGGCATCAGATCTATTTTAGGGACTTCATATGAACCTCTTTTTGTTCATTTAATTTTTTTAGAATTTTTTTTCCCACCAATTTCTGAATGATATCCCCCCCGAAAATCTATCAAAAGTGCAAGTTTTAAGGCAAAAGAAAGAAAGGAAAAAATGTCACCGGCTGAATACTGTTGTAAGCCTTATTAATATTAAATTGATCCATTTTGAGCTCCTCCAGCGTCAGATTTCAGTGTACAGGGAACAGTTATCGTCCTGCGGTGGGAAGTGATGAACCAGCTGAACCAGAGGTGTAAAAAGTCAACAGGAAAACTTTCTCTCCTGAAAATGTTTCAAATGTTGCTAAAGTTTACAGAGTTTAGAGCTTAAGAGAAATCAGCTTCAGGCCGGCTGAATTCAGCTCGGGAAGGAGCCAAATGCATTGTGGGTAAACGCTCTGCATACTGTCTGATCGATGAGTATGCAGTATGCAGTATGTAGTATGCAGTATGTAGTATGTAGTATGCAGTATGTAGTATGCAGTATGTAGTATGCAGTATGTAGTATGCAGTATGCAGTATGTAGTATGTAGTATGCAGTATGTAGTATGCAGTATGTACTATGTAGTATGTAGTATGCAGTATGCAGTATGTAGTATGTAGTATGCAGTATGTAGTATGCAGTATGAAAGTATGTAGTATGCAGTATGAAGTATGCAGTATGTAGTATGTAGTATGCAGTATGTAGTATGCAGTATGCAGTATGTAGTATGCAGTATGTAGTATGCAGTATGCAGTATGCAGTATGTAGTATGCAGTATGTAGTATGCAGTATGTAGTATGCAGTATGCAGTACGTAGTATGCAGTATGAAAGTATGTAGTATGCAGTATGAAGTACGCAGTATGAAGTACGCAGTATGCAGTATGCAGTATGTAGTATGTAGTATGTAGTATGCAGTATGAAGTATGCAGTATGTAGTATGCAGTACGTAGTATGCAGTATGAAAGTATGTAGTATGCAGTATGAAGTACGCAGTATGAAGTACGCAGTATGCAGTATGCAGTATGTAGTATGTAGTATGTAGTATGCAGTATGTAGTATGCAGTATGTAGTATGCAGTATGCAGTTTGCAGTATGCAGTATGTAGTATGCAGTATGCAGTGTGAAAGTATGTAGTATGTAGTATGTAGTATGCAGTATGTAGTATGTAGTATGCAGTATGTAGTATGTAGTATGCAGTATGAAAGTATGTAGTATGCAGTATGTAGTATGCAGTATGTAGTATGTAGTATGTAGTATGCAGTATGTAGTATGCAGTATGAAAGTATGTAGTATGCAGTATGAAGTATGCAGTATGTAGTATGTAGTATGCAGTATGTAGTATGCAGTATGCAGTATGTAGTATGCAGTATGAAAGTATGTAGTATGCAGTATGAAGTATGCAGTATGTAGTATGCAGTACGTAGTATGTAGTATGCAGTATGCAGTATGTAGTATGCAGTATGAAAGTATGTAGTATGCAGTATGAAGTATGCAGTATGTAGTATGCAGTATGTAGTATGCAGTATGAAAGTATGTAGTATGCAGTATGAAGTATGCAGTATGTAGTATGCAGTACGTAGTATGCAGTATGAAAGTATGTAGTATGAAGTATGAAGTACGCAGTATGCAGTATGCAGTATGTAGTATGTAGTATGCAGTATGTAGTATGCAGTATGTAGTATGCAGTATGCAGTTTGCAGTATGCAGTATGTAGTATGCAGTATGCAGTGTGAAAGTATGTAGTATGCAGTATGTAGTATGCAGTATGTAGTATGTAGTATGCAGTATGTAGTATGTAGTATGCAGTATGAAAGTATGTAGTATGCAGTATGTAGTATGCAGTATGTAGTATGCAGTATGTAGTATGCAGTATGCAGTTTGCAGTATGCAGTATGTAGTATGCAGTATGCAATGTGAAAGTATGTAGTATGCAGTATGTAGTATGTAGTATGCAGTATGTTGTATGCAGTATGTAGTATGCAGTATGCAGTATGTAGTATGAAAGTATGTAGTATGCAGTATGAAGTATGCAGTATGTAGTATGCAGTATGTAGTATGTAGTATGCAGTATGTAGTATGTAGTATGAAAGTATGTAGTATGCAGTATGTAGTATGCAGTATGTAATATGCAGTATGAAAGTATGTAGTATGCAGTATGAAGTATGCAGTATGTAGTATGCAGTATGTAGTATGTAGTATGCAGTATGTAGTATGCAGTATGAAAGTATGTAGTATGCAGTATGTAGTATGCAGTATGCAGTATGTAGTATGCAGTATGAAAGTATGTAGTATGCAGTATGAAGTATGCAGTATGTAGTATGTAGTATGCAGTATGTAGTATGCAGTATGCAGTATATAGTATGTAGTATGCAGTATGAAGTATGAAGTATGCAGTATGCAGTATGAAGTATGTAGTATGTAGTATGAAGTATGTAGTATGCACTATGTAAGTATGCAGTATGTAGTATGCAGTATGAAGTATGCAGCATGTAGCATGTAGCATGCAGTATGAAAGTATGTAGTATGCAGTATGTAGTATGCAGTATGTAGTATGCAGTATGCAGTATGCAGTATGTAGTATGCAGTATGCAGTGTGAAAGTATGTAGTATGCAGTATGTAGTATGTAGTATGCAGTATGTAGTATGCAGTATGCAGTATGCAGTATGAAAGTATGTAGTATGCAGTATGAAAGTATGTAGTATGCAGTATGAAGTATGCAGTATGTAGTATGCAGTATGTAGTACGTAGTATGCAGTATGTAGTATGCAGTATGAAAGTATGTAGTATGCAGTATGTAGTATGCAGTATGCAGTATGTAGTATGCAGTATGAAAGTATGTAGTATGCAGTATGTAGTATGCAGTATGCAGTTTGCAGTATGCAGTATGTAGTATGCAGTATGCAGTGTGAAAGTATGTAGTATGCAGTATGTAGTATGTGGTATGCAGTATGTTGTATGCAGTATGTAGTATGCAGTATGCAGTATGTAGTATGCAGTATGCAGTATGAAAGTATGTAGTATGCAGTATGCAGTATGAAAGTATGTAGTATGCAGTATGAAGTATGCAGTATGTAGTATGCAGTATGTAGTATGTAGTATGCAGTATGTAGTATGTAGTATGCAGTATGAAAGTATGTAGTATGCAGTATGTAGTATGCAGTATGAAAGTATGTAGTATGCAGTATGAAGTATGCAGTATGTAGTATGTAGTATGCAGTATGTAGTATGCAGTATGCAGTATATAGTATGTAGTATGCAGTATGTAGTATGTAGTATGCAGTATGAAAGTATGAAGTATGCAGTATGTAAGTATGCAGTATGTAGTATGCAGTATGAAGTATGTAGTATGCAGTATGAAGTATGTAGTATGTAGTATGCAGTATGAAGTATGAAGTATGCAGTATGTAGTATGCAGTATGTAGCATGAAGTATGTAGTATGAAGTATGTAGTATGAAGTATGCAGTATGTAGTATGCAGTATGCAGTATGTAGTATGTAGTATGTAGTAGGCAGTATGCAGTATGCAGTATGTAGTAGGCAGTATGCAGTATGTAGTATGTAGTATGTAGTATGTAGTATGCAGTATGTAGTATGTAGTATGCAGTATGCAGTATGTAGTATGCAGTATGCAGTAGGCGGTTTCGAACACAGCCCTCGTTTGCTAGCATCTGCTACTAGCTTACAGCTACATGCTAACCTGTTTCCCTCTGGGACCAACAGAGGAACTATCTGTATCTAACTACCTGCTGAGTTAAAACAGGGCTGAGAGCTCAGTAAAGAGCATAAAACGGTTCGTCACCGTTAACTTTGTTCATGAAAATAACCGTTTTTTGTCTTCTATAAACGAGCAGATTAGGAACCAACTTTGGACCAAGTCTGGCAAACAGACATCATGTGGGCGCTGAAAGGTCCAGGTTCATCTGCCACCAAAAGCCTTCAGTTATCAGGACCCTCTCTGTGGAACCAGCTGCCAGTTTGGGAGGCAGAGCCTTCAGTTATCAGGCCCCTCTCTGTGGAACCAGCTGCCAGTTTGGGAGGCAGAGCCTTCAGTTATCAGGCCCCTCTCTGATGGAACCAGCTGCCAGTTTGGGAGGCAGAGCCTTCAGTTATCAGGCCCCTCTCTGATGGAACCAGCTGCCAGTTTGGGAGGCAGAGCCTTCAGTTATCAGGCCCCTCTCTGATGGAACCAGCTGCCAGTTTGGGAGGCAGAGCCTTCAGTTATCAGGCCCCTCTCTGTGGAACCAGCTGCCAGTTTGGGAGGCAGAGCCTTCAGTTATCAGGCCCCTCTCTGTGGAACCAGCTGCCAGTTTGGGAGGCAGAGCCTTCAGTTATCAGGCCCCTCTCTGATGGAACCAGCTGCCAGTTTGGGAGGCAGAGCCTTCAGTTATCAGGCCCCTCTTTGTGGAACCAGCTGCCAGTTTGGGAGGCAGAGCCTTCAGTTATCAGGCCCCTCTCTGTGGAACCAGCTGCCAGTTTGGGAGGCAGAGCCTTCAGTTATCAGGCCCCTCTCTGTGGAACCAGCTGCCAGTTTGGGAGGCAGAGCCTTCAGTTATCAGGCCCCTCTCTGTGGAACCAGCTGCCAGTTTGGGAGGCAGAGCCTTCAGTTATCAGGCCCCTCTCTGTGGAACCAGCTGCCAGTTTGGGAGGCAGAGCCTTCAGTTATCAGGCCCCTCTCTGTGGAACCAGCTGCCAGTTTGGGAGGCAGAGCCTTCAGTTATCAGGCCCCTCTCTGTGGAACCAGCTGCCAGTTTGGGAGGCAGAGCCTTCAGTTATCAGGCCCCTCTCTGTGGAACCAGCTGCCAGTTTGGGAGGCAGAGCCTTCAGTTATCAGGCCCCTCTCTGTGGAACCAGCTGCCAGTTTGGGAGGCAGAGCCTTCGGTTATCAGGCCCATCATCATTGTTGTCATTAACTTGTGTTTCTCTCTCTCAGCAGGTGTCTCTGGCCTGGTGTTACGCTGCTTGTTGTCCCCTCTTTCCTCTCAGCTGGTCCAGGCAGATGGTTCCTGGTTCTGATGGAGGTTTCTTCCTGTTTGTTCCTGTTGTTTCTGGACGGGTTTCCTTGGCTACTGTTTTAATTGGCTCTGTATGAATGAGTTGGACTAATTTTGAATTTAATTAACCGTATTTAATTGGATTATGATGACAATGAATTGGACTCTATTATTGAAGTGCCTTCAGATGACATTTGTTGTAATTTGGCGCTTTATAAATAAAACTGAATTGAACCTTCAGTACAGCTGTTTAACAGGTGCACGTGTGTGTTTGGATTAAAGAAAATCTGACAAATTCAAACTTGTGCTTCTAATTCTGTTTTAGAAGTCGTTAAAGGTGTATGTTGTATAATAATCAGCGTGTAAACTTACAGAAAACGTGTTTAATTGAACAATGAATCGTTCGCCTCTTCTCTAACGAAGCTTACAGTCAGTTGTTTCTGGTCTGAAGGATGATCCGTCTCTTCTAAGACTACAAAAGAGAACTAATTCTGACCCATCACATCTCATTTCCACCATAAAATCCTCCCTGCTGATTGTTCCTCCTCTACTTCTTTATTTTTATTCCTTTCTCATCAGTTTCATCTGTTTTAAAGGGATAATCCGGAGTAAAATGCACTTTAGATCAATTTACGGGATGTTGGGAGTACATACGTTGAGTTGACATCAAAATCATGTCATTCGGATGTGTTTTGAGAATTTCGATTTGACCGTTTTTAGCCAAAAGTCGTTAGCCTGGAGGTGACGGGGCATATGATGTCACCGCTACAAAACGCTATTTTTATACCTCTTCTACAGCTCCAAACAACATAACACTTATGTGGTAGTGAGTAGAGGGTCCCTAAAGCCAAACCGAAGTGTCCCGAGGTCTTCATGTGGTCGGATAGAGAGTCCAGAATGAATTTAATCAAGCCAGTACCTTTCCGGAAATGTTGCTGCTGCAGCTGCTGCTACAGACCGTGGTGAAGTTGGTTTGATATTGGATATTCGACAGATATTCACAATAAGGAAATAAGGTGTCTTTTTTTTCCAATACCTCCCAAGCCTTGTGACCTAGTGACTTTTCACTAGGTCACATATCAGATATCCGACTCGCGGGCATCTGTGATTAACTATCAGTATCAGGGAGACTCCCGGAACTGCCGGGAGACTTGGGATGTCTGGTATGTGTCCAAAGCGATGCTCTGTTCAACCAGCGCTCAGGGCGACTGCTGGTCAGAGGGCGCTGATTGGTTTAGTCAGCAAAATAAGCCAATACGGTTCGGTGTGGGAGGGCTTCGATTTACTCTCCGACAGTCACCTAAGTTACCCCTCAAAACTGTGCATCCTGCCAAATGGCAGAGGGTGAAAAACGAAAATATAAGACTCATTTTACAGCAGAACATACTAAAGTATATCCATGTGTAGAGAAGGTGAAGAATGATGACACCGTGCGAGGTGCACTGTATGCAACAGTGACTTCAGTGTTGCCCACAGCGGACTTAATGACTGTAAAACATGTGGAGGTAGGCTGAACGCGCCATCATCTGCATTTTATTTCTGTAGGTTAAATGCTGTTATAAAATAAAGCAAAACGTATCAAACACTTATTTAAACTATCAATACACATTTAGTTACTAAATTGTGAAGGCCTATATCTAACTAGCCAGCTACAGTATCTAACTATCTATATCCAGCCTGTCTAAGCCTTTTAAAAAATCCCCAATTTAATATAGGGCCGGGGGGGGGGGTGTCGATAAGCATCTCCCTGAAACGAGTTTTTGGAACTTGGGATGTCTGTAAACTCATTCTGGACTCTCTATCCGACCACATGAAGACCTCGGGACACTTCGGTTTGGCTTTAGGGACCCTCTACTCACTACCACGTAAGTGTTATGTTGTTTGGAGCTGTAGAAGAGGTATAAAAATAGCGTTTTGTAGCGGTGACATCATATGCCCCATTCACCTCCAGGCTAACGACTTTTGGCTAAAAACGGTCAAATCAAAATTCTCAAAACACATCCGAATGACATGATTTTGATGTCAACTCAACGTATGTACTCCCAACATCCCGTAAATTGATCTAAAGTGCATTTTACTCCGGATTATCACTTTAACCCCTTTTATGTTCCATAAAAAGACAGAAAATGTGCAGTTTTTCCATGATTTTGGCTAAAAAAACAAAAAAAACAAACGTTTTTGATGCTTCCGTCACACAGACTGAAAACTCTGAGTTTTCTCAGCTATTTATTTTCAGTACTCAGCAGTAAGGGTTATAATATATGGACAAGTTTTCTGTTAAGAAATGAATTATCAAAACATAGTTTATAAAAGTGTATAGTAAGCATTACATATATATGCATGGAAACAAAAAAAGTTAGAGCTTCAAACGAAAAGGGTTATAGTTGCTCCAGACCTGCTCCTTCCTCTCTAAACTACTTGAAATGCAGGCAGGAAGTGTCCAAACAAACCGAGGTGGAGGAAGAAGAGGCGGACGTACAGTTAATATTGTGTTCTAGATCACACGGACTCCTACAGCACTTGACGGTCACTGCACGGCTTTCACTTTTAATCTTTTTCTTCTTTTTTTTTTTTTAAACTAGCACCGGTGCTCCTGAACACGCCGACAGACACACGGAGGCAATTAAATAACCCAACGGGAAAGAAAACACCAATAAATACGAGAGGTCGCGGGGGGGGGGGGGCAGAACGGATCGGTGTCCCTTTTTCACTCAGCCGGGAGATAAATATGGAGGAAGAGGGGGATGGTGGGAAGTCTGGCAACAAGGTCACGCAGTGAGAAAGGCAGAAAGAGGAAGTCCTGCGTGGGTCGGGCGGTTCTGGGTGGGTCCGGTACATCGACAACAGCTCTAAAACTCACACAGCCTACACACTATCGCTGTCCATTACAAGTGTTAAGAATAATAATCATCATCATCATATAAATAAATGTGTTACTACGTGATCTGTCCACTCTTTTTCCTTTTTAGAAAACTGTAGATACAACGATTACAATACACACAAGAGGCTCCGCCCCCACAGGTGAACCACAGGTGAGCCCTGTGGGGGCGGAGTCGGGGCGGGGCCGGGTCGGGCCGGAGGTCCATCAGGTCGTCTCCCGTTCACACACGTGGACTCAGAGACGGCGGCGGCGGGCTGCTGGTTATCGATCACAGTTCACAATCCTTTCGTTTCTCTGCAAACGTTCGTGATGAAATGTGAGTTTCTGGACCTGAAACTTCTCTTTGTTTCCCAGTTTGTGACAAATAAAACGTTTCGTATAATCGTCCTCATTAGACTGGTGGCCAGCAGGTGGCGCCGCAGGCTACGCTAACAGGATGCTAAGCTGGAGCACACAAACAAGCAGCTGATTGGTTCGTGTCTGATTGATCAGGTGATCTTATTACAAAAAAAGATAAAAACACTCGTTCTGAAATGCTACAAATGCTGCAGAGAAAGTCTGCACCTTCAGAACCGCCTTCAGTCGAATCTTTAGTTTTAAAAAGTCAGGAGGAGCTAGCTAACGCTAGCTAACACGCTAACGCTAGCTCAGGTCTGAGTCCACTTGTGTGAACAACGTGTCGGGAGGTGTTTGGTGCTGGAACACACACACACACACACACACACACACACACACACACACACACACACACACTAAAAGCAGCTCCGAGTCTGATTCTTCAGTCCTGAATGAGTTCCCAGAATTCCCTGCTGCCTACCAAAATGCGACGGTACAAAAACGCTGACTTGGAGTTCCACCCACACACACGAGTTCCAGTCCAAGGGCGTGGAGTGACTCCACGTGGACCCTCAGGCCCCCCCCGAATGTCTCCACCCGGACCGGCGGGTCAGAACCAGTCCAGGTCCGGCGCCGCGGCTGCAGCCCTGAGGGGGCGGGGCCACGGTCAGAGGGGGCGGGGCCACGGTCAGAGGGGGCGGGGCCACGGTCAGAGGAGGCGGGAGGCAGCGACAGTCTGTGTGTTATCCGTCCACACATCAACACTGAGGAAGAGGAGGTGAGCGGGAGGAAGGTTCGGCTACGTTTTGGCATGTGACCCGGTCTATATGAAGGGCCCGCCGGGCATCCCCAGGTAGTTGGGCGCGGCCACCGGCGGCGGGGCGCCGCCGCTCCAGTGCACCTTCATGTGGTGCCGCAGGTTGGACTTGGAGGAGAAGCGCTTGTCGCACTGCTGGCAGGAGAACGGCTTCTCCTTGGTGTGGATGCGGCGGTGGCAGATCAGCTGCGTGGACACCCGGAACGACTTGCCGCAGTCGGGGCACTGGTAGCGCTTGGGCTCGGTGTGGATGCGCCGGTGGTTCTTCAGGGACATGAGGTTGGGGAACTCCTTCTGGCAGGAGGAGCAGAAGTAGGTCCCGGTCTTGTGGCTGTTCTTGTGGTTGAGCAGGGAGCTGGCGTGCCGGTAGGACCGCCCACACTGGTCGCACACGTGGGGCTTGATGACCTCGTCGTCGCCCCCTCGGCCGCGGGCTTTGTCGGCCAGGCTGCCGGGGTCGAGTCCTTGCTCTTGCATGAGGGTGAGGTCCAAGCCGGACCCCCAGCCCAGCTCCTGGGAGCCCCCCGGACGGGGCTGCTGGGGGCGTGGCTGGCGGGGCTGCGGCGCCTGGCCGTGGGTGATCTCCATGTGGAGGCCGAAGCTGGCCTGCGTGGGGAAGGCTCGCTGGCAGGACCGGCAGGTCAGCTCCCGCTGCTTCTGATGGACGCGCCGGTGGTTGTAGAGCTGGGAGGACACGCGGAAGGCCTTCCCGCAGTCGTGGCAGCGGTGGCGGCGCGTCTCCGAGTGGATCCGGCGGTGGTTCTTCAGGGCGAGCAGGTTGGAGTAGGTCTTGAGGCACACGGCGCAGTGGTAGATGCCGACGGTGTGGGTGTTCTTGTGGTTGAGGAGGGAGCTGGCGTGGCGGTAGGAACGGCCGCACTGATCACATCTGTGCAGAGACAAAGAGGAAGGAACACGGGGGGTAACGGGGGGGGCAACAGGGGGTAACAAGGGGAGGAGAGAAAGGGGGAGATTAGTGACGGGAAGTGGACGAGCGACCTCACTGTTCAGCCAAATTCAGCTCAGTCAAGTCAAGTTGAACATACAGGTATATGATCTGAAATCCGGCTCAGAGCTTCTACAAAGCTGTAGCATTCACGTCTCTACACAAGTCACTGGGGGGGGGGGCTACTGGGTGGGGTAGGGGGGGGACATGGACAAACAGCCGGCAGGGAGCTGGGAGGTATCTGCTGCTTCCTGCACTGCACAAAACAAACAGCTTCTGCCTCCTTCGCATGTTCACTGCAGTCTGAATAAGGCGATGGGAGTCCCACCAAAATCGGCAGCCTCGGACGTGTGAAAAACCTTCGGACGTGTGCAGTGCAGCTAGCTCCAAATACTCCCTGATCTGCCCTGTCACACTTTTCTACTCTGCTGGCTGACCATGAGGACAGACACAAACACTACAATCAGATTCAGAAGAAGAAGGAGGAACAAACAACATCAACAAAAATGCTGCGTGAGTCTTGAGTCGGAGAAGAAAACAGCATGAAACACAACAATCTGAACATGACATGGTTTGAAGAAGGCAGCCTGAAATCTACAGTGTGTGAGATATATGCTAACTGGAAGCAAACAGGGTTGACTTATCTGGTCTCTCCACTAATTCAATCTGTCCAAACTTCAGAAAAATCCGAATTCCGGCACGCGTATGGTCCCAAGGAAGCCGGATTGGAGATCATATACCTGTAATAGACATGTAGAGACCTAAAATTTATCTTCACTATTGGTTGGTTTTCAACTTCGAAGAATCACAAACAAACTGACGAGAACTCACGTGTACCGACACTCTTCTGCCTCTCCCGGGGGTGCGGCGGCCTTCCTCCTGACCTCCATGCCTACCTGGTTGTCCCCGCAGCGGTGCCGGGCCAGGCCGGACCTCCCCTGGAAGCTCTTCCCGCAGGTGGGGCAGCCGAAGGGGGTGGCGCCCTCCTCGTGCACCTTCTGGTGGTTCCGGAGGAACCGGGCCAGCCGGAAGGCTTTCCCGCACGTGTGGCAGATGTGCTTCTTGCGCTGCGTGTGAATGCGCATGTGGTTGCGCAGCGCCATGTAGTTGGTGTAGGGCTTGTCGCAGAAGTTGCAGCGGAAGTTGCCGGTCTTGTGGGTGTGTTTGTGGTTGAGCAGCGAGCTGGCGTGCTTGTAGGTGCAGCTGCACAGGTCGCAGGCGTACGGCCGCTCGTCCGAGTCCAGGTCCACGGAGTTCCTCTCCATGGCGATGCTGGTGGAGCTGTTGGTGGCGGACGACGACGGAAGGTGCTGCGCCGGGCAGTCGTGAGCCGCCAGCTCGTCGGCCGTGGCGAAACCTTCGCAGCAGCCGTCGCACTCAAAGTCCATCTGGGCGCCGGGGCCCTGCGGGCCCTTGCAGAGCCCGGCGGTGGTGTGGGTGGCGAGCTGCCGCTGGGTGCGGAAGCCTTTACCGCACTCCTGGCAGTTGTGCTTCTTCTGGGCGAAGTGGAGGCGCAGGTGGTTCTTCATGGCCAGCCTGTTGGGGTACGTGGAGTTGCACACGTTGCAGTGGTACTCCCCGATCTTGTGGAGGTTCTTGTGATTGGCCAGGCTGCCGGCGTGGCGGTACGTCTTCCCGCATTCCTCGCAGGCGAAAGGCCGCCGCCCGCTTTCGGCGGGGTCGAACTTCTGAGGCCTGGAGGTGCCGGCGGAGGAGTACGGCTTCTTGAAGCCCTGGTGGCTGAACTTGACCCCCATGCCCCCCTGACCCTTGGAGGACTCCCCCCTCATGCTCTGCATCTGGGACGGGCCGGGCTGCTGGAAGCGGGACCCGTTGGGACCGGTTCGGACCAGGCCTTTGGCCCGGTGTTCCTCGTGCAGACGGAGGTGGTTGATCAGCTGCTTTTGGATCTTGAAGGCTTTGCCACATTCCTCACATTTGTGCCTGCAGCAGGGACGGACACAGGTGGGGGAGACAGAAACAGGAAGTTAACACGTTTCAGGGGATCATGGGACCCTCTTCTTCCGCTGGAACCCAACTGATCAAGTATGACATCGGCTTTAATCATCAGGCTCCATGTTTTTCAGGCTCAGGTCAGCGTTGACCACAACTAAGGACGAACAAGTTATTTATACAACAGTCAAAAAGTTCGGCTATTCTGTCTCACATTTATACAAGTTACAGACCCAGTGGCCAGGATGGCTTCTCCTCCATTATCATTGTCAGCACCGTGACAGCGTCTGCTATGATTGGTTAGCTGAGAAGCAGACAGCGATACCATTACTATCCGTTCACAGTGGCGATTCTAGTCGGTGGGGGGCCCCAAGCAAAAAAAAAATCCTAGGGGGCCCTACCGACCAGTGTTCGTCACCAAAACATCTGACACCAACGAAAAATGTATGAAATAAAACCACTTTTTATTCCAAACATGAAAAACATTGTTATTTTTAAAATATACATGTAAAGAATAAATAAATAACTAAAAAAGACTAACGTCACTAACTGTCATTTTCGAAACTGTGAAGTTATCCGAGCTGGATTTTGACTGGGCAAAGCCAATATCAATCAATCAACATCGAATCCAATCGGAATTTTGATATGCAGTCGCGTAGCGCTCTATGATCGTTGATAGCAGGGCAGGAATTTCACGAGGGCCACGGCCCTCATGCCCTCCCACTTTGGCCTTGTGCCCTTGAAAATGATATCTGCCATAAGGCCACAGTGGCCTTGATGCCCTCTCTGACTAAGTTTTGCGGTTTAGCAGTCTGTAATTTTATGGATAACATTACTATTTCTTGCTCGTATGGTAATACATAATTATAATATTTTGAAGTGTTTTTGTTACTACTTGGATAAGTTACGTTGCAGTTGTGTTCTTTTATTTTTATCTAGTGCTAGGCAGTTAGCGCTGTGTTGTTAGCTGTCAAAGACCTCTGTGCAGACTAGGTTCGTTTGCTCCTCGTTTATATCGCCCCATTTTCAAAACGCAATCAAAATACCCATTCACATGTCTTGTGGCATGCCTGAACTGTCCACAAAAAAAATACATTACAGTGTAACGTATTTTTTTTTCTACATATTTTTTTCTATATTTTTTCTCATACAAATAATACTAGTTTTTCCTGTCTCTACCTCTCAGGTTGAACAGCAGTTCTCAGTAATGAAGAGAATGCGGGGCGATTGGCGTTTAAGCCTGCACACAAGATCTACTCCTCATCAAATCCCAGGGTTGTGTTCCTGCTGAATATCAAAGTGATGAAGCTGTGGCAAGATGGTGGGCAGCTGGCATCAACAAAAGGAGACCCAATATTCATCCCTATGGTCAAAGGAACCCCAAAAGTCCAAATCTCCCCGACTCATCATCTCCATCTTCAAGTGACTCAGAATAAGGACACACCTTGACGTAGGCCCACTACCAGTCTCACAGTGAGCCAAATATGTCTGTGCTATAAGAATCCTGTGTAGTTTTAATAAAGAATTTGTTTAATTGTAATTTGGTGTCCATTGAATGCTTAATAAGTATATATAAAAGTATTGTAAATGCATATACAATCGTAGTCACTTCATATCATATGTTAAATCATTGTTTTAATTTATGGCCTTTGTGCCCTTAAAAAATTGACAACTCAAAAGGCCAAGTGGCCTTGCCCCTAAAATGACGAAATTCCAGGCCTGGTTGATAGGTTACCTACGTTGGCACTTGATATTCGCCTGTTGCTATTTATCTACCGGGTGTAGCTGGCCATCCAATAATAATTGTGTTCATTTAAAGATTCTTTGTGACATGTAAAGCTGTTCATGATATCGATTTCATAAGTATGGTTTTTATTTTCCACTAGCCTTGAATTTCCAGCGAACGTTGCCAACAATCGCAAACACTCTGAGGGGCCAGTTCTCCACGAACATAGCCTACAGTGGAACTCTACGTGAGTTTGATGAAAGTCAACAATGCAATTATGGAATTATAGAATGGCATGTTAACGAGACAATCTTTGACTAAATCATTTACATTTAACTGTTCAAAGAAAACATGTTCACCACGAACGTTCGCCACTGTTTCAGACGGTTTATAAAGTAACTAGAGAATCTTTGATTGGATGCACCTCAGCTCTCGGGGGCCCCTAGTGGCTCGGGGCCTCCAAGCAGTTGCCTGTTGACAAGGTGCGCCTCTGCCTGTTCAGCAAAGCTCTGAGCATTTCATCTGGAGCCGCTCGGAGCATCAGTTCAATAACAGCCAAAACCCACCGTGTGCGTACTCTTTAGTTTGCTTTAGTTTTTTAAGCTTAAAACAGGAAACCAGCAGGGAACAGTTCTGGAAGCAGTCATCTATTAGTGGAAATACTTTTTCAATTCAAGAGTTCTTTTGAAGCCGAGTTATAGGTAATGGTGGTTGAAATGTTTGCTTGTCTAATGGGACACGAAATGTTTGATCCTTCAACCTACAATTGTTTCAGTTTCTGCTGCTGGTGTCCTGTCCGTATGACAGAGGGGGGCCCAGTGGGAGGAGCTTACAGAAGGTGGGAGGAGCTTACAGAAGGGGACCCAGTGGGAGGAGCTTACAGAAGGTGGGAGGAGCTTACAGAAGGTGGTAGGAGCTTACAGAAGGGGACCCAGTGGGAGGAGCTTACAGAAGGGGACCCAGTGGGAGGAGTTTACAGAAGGTGGGAGGAGCTTACAGAAGGTAGGAGGAGCTTACAGAAGGTGGGAGGAGCTTACAGGAGGTGGGAGGAGCTTACAAGCCTCCATGCATGTTAAAGACTGTCAAAATCTATGGTCATCTTCAAAAAAAAACCTCAAAGCTTAGAGAGTTCACACCAAAGCAGACCGGTTCTGATAAAACCCGTTAGTGTGATATATTTGATGATCTCAGATCTGTCCTAAACCAGAGAGTGATGCTAATTTTTATAGAATATCTCATTTACTTCAGCTCCTTTTTCTTTCTTTCTTTTGTCTATCTCTGTCAAAGACTCTGATCCAGAGATTCATCTGGGCTGATTTGAGTGCTTTTGAAACAAAAACATGTTCGCCATCATTAATTCAAGATGAAGATTCGTATTGACAGTTGAATGCTGTGCTTTTCGTCACACTGATCCCTGATTTGAAATCTCCAGACTCCCGATTAATAGAAATGGAAATGGAAGAGGACAGAAATGGTCCTCTTGGAAACCATAAATGGAAGAACGTCTTCTGTCCGTGTGTCTATCCCAAGATGGACGACTTGTCAGAGAGAGATGATCACATCAGAGAAATAAATACCCATTTGTGGAAGCAGATCGGCAGCTCAATAAGTATCACTGGTGATCATAATAATGTGACGGCTCCCAAACAGAAACAGTTTGAGCTCATACAGACTGGTGGGTCATCGTCTCCCTGAACTCTGGTCCATCCTCTGAAAGGGGTCCTACTGAAAACTGTTCAACCCAAAACAATCCTGGAACCGGACTTCCTGTAGTCTATAAATGGTAAATGGACTGTTCTTATATAGTGCTCTTCTAGTCTAGTTGACCACTAAAAGCACTTTTACAGCACAAGTCATAATCACTCATACGGCACATCGCAGTCTATCAATGTTAAAGACATTTTTTTTTAATCTTTGCCACGCTCATTCACACACCGATGGATGCATCGGACAAGACCAAGAACACTACAAGCCGGAGGCCGAACCACAGATCCTCCTCCTGAACTACAGCCACCCCAATAGCAACAGTAGCTTTGCCTAGCTAGGCTACCTAGCCTAGTATCCATGTTCCATTTATCTCAAAATAATTAATTTCACTCAAATAATCAATTTTGACCAAAAAAAAAATAATCTACCCTGGTTTTCAGAAAAAATAAGTTATTTTTGATATTTGAAGTTATATACATCAAAGTTTCATGAGTAAACATGTTCATCAAGTGCTTTTCAAAACTATTCCAGATCTTCTTTAGACAGTCACTTCGACTGTTGAGGGCTGTTTTGCATCATCTGATTTCTATTAATCAATAATCAAGTCATAACGATACAAATAAACCTTTATAAAGACTTTGTAGACGAATAATTTCCTAAACAATTTATAAAATAAGTAAACATTTTGATGCCACTATCAAGGCAAATATTGAAAACTACTTAGAAACACTGACTCACTCCCCCATTTCAAATCACAACTAAAAACCCATTTGTTCAAAATTGCTTATTCTGTTTGATATCAACTTAACAATCCATATTCTGTCTATTTGTGATATTGTTATGTTGTTTTTTTTCTTGTGATATTGTGTTTTTATCTATTTTATGTACGGTGACCTTGAGTGTCCAGAAAGGCGCCTTCTAAAATTAAATTTATTATATTATTATTATAACCCTGAAGAACTTCTAAAGTTTGGAAAAATGTTGCTAGCTTCTGTGCGATGTGTATGTATAACTGAAAGGTGGGCATGAGCATACCTCTTCAGGTCGAAGTGGGTCCTTTGGTGGTTCTTGAGAGCCAGCAGGTTGTAGTAGCGTTTCTGGCACACCAGACAGCGGAACACGCCGGTCTTGTGGGACTTCTTGTGGTTGAGGAGCGAGCAGGGGTGCCTGTACCCTCGGCCACACTGGTCACACTTGTGGGGCTTGTCGCTTTGGTCAACCATCGGCCTGCGCCCGTCGGCACCAACGTCGCGACTTCCCCCGGCGACCCCGCTACCGACGCCGTCCCCTCCGGACATCCCTTTGGCACTGTTCAGGCCCGGCTTGTTCATGGAGTTGGACTGATTCTTTCCGGGGCACAAGTGGGTAATCAGGTGGTGGCGGTCGGCAAAAAACATGCCGCAGTCGACACAGATGTGGCTGCGGCCGTCGATCTTGTTGCTGCCGTTGGCCGAGCTGCCGGCGATACCCTGTTGACTGTCGGGCCTCTGGGGGCCGTGGATTAACTGGTGATTCAGGAGGTCCTGCTTCCTGGAGAAGCTCTGGCCACACGTGGAGCAGATCATCCTCCAGTCCTGCTCCAAGTTGGAAGGCCCTGGTCCCGGTCCCGGTCCTGTGGGGTTATTGGCATGGCTGCGTAGGTGGCTCCTGAGAGCTCGGAGGCTGGCGTAGTGATTGCCACATACTGAGCACTGATACACCTCTCCGTCATCGTCGTCGTCTTTGTCGTTGCTCCCCATCCTCTTGCCTGCGCTCTGGGAGAACGGCCTCTGGCTGCTTCCTTCTTTCATGCTGCTGGAGCTTCCGGAGGGCAGCGAGGTCCCACCAGAGTTGTGGTAGCTCATGTTACCCATGAAGCCGTTGGACATGTTGCCCTGCTGCGGCGGCGGCGGCTGCTGCTGTTGCTGGCTGCGACGGGGACACATGTGCGACTTGATGCCCGAAACATCTCCGTACATCTCGCCGCAGTCGGCGCACACATGTCTGTCGGCCTGCCGGTGAGCAGAGCTGCTCTGGGAGAGCGAGCTGCCATCGAAGCGATCGTGGAACTCCAGGGAATCCAGCCCACTGCTGTGGCCCCCGTCTGGCACAAAGTGGGCGGCGTCCCCGAGGTTTCCCGGCAGTGAGATCGGAGTGGTGGCGCCGCTGCCCTCCTGGACGTAGCTCTGCTGTGAGTCCAGCGTCAGCGGCTCCGGAGACAGCCAGTCGTTGCTGTCGTTGTTGATGGGCTGATTGGAGGCGCGGCCCTTGTGGCTCCGCAGGTGGCTGTGCAGCGCTGCCAGGTGAGGGTACTGCTTGCAGCAGATGGTGCATTGGTAGTGGCCGGTCTGATGACAGCGTTTGTGGTTGACCAGACTTCCTGCGTGCCGATAACTTTTGCCGCATTCCCCGCACTTGAAGCGGCGCTCTTCGTCGTCCGGAGAGGTGGCTTGAGGCACACGGCCTCCGGAGGGCGATGCCACCGAGCCCTGCGAGCCAGAACTAAGAGTGTCCGAGTTAAGGATGGAGCTGTCTTGACTGTGGGAGGCTGGGTGTGGATCGTGGGTCAGATAGTGGACTTTCAAAGTCTCCAGGTCTGGGTGTCCAGCCCCACAGTACGCACATGTGTAGATAGGGTTGTTTACTGGAGGGCCCATGATGGGGTCATAGGGGCCTCTTTTCTCGGTGGGCAGGGGCGGCAGAGGCAGAGGGTCCCCCAGGGCCGGCGTGTACGCCGGGGACCGGACGGCACTCAGGTTGTGAGGCATGATTCCCGGGAAGCTGCGGGGCAAGCCGAGGGAGGGCGAAGCCGAGTTGTGCAGCAGGATGTGCTCCTGGAAGTCGGTCTTGTTCGGCAACGCTATCTGGCACAGGTGGCAGAAACAGGAGGCGGCGTCGTCGCCCTGAGACGACTGCGATACGGAGCCGCGCTCCGAGTCGTGGAGGCTGCTGCTGCTGCTGCTGCTGCTCACCATGGAGGCCCCCGGCGTCTTGAACTTCGAGTGAGTCCTCTCGTGGCTGTTTAGGGCAGCCAGGTTGCTGAACTGTTTGAAACACACAGAACACTTAAAAGTTCCTTGCTGGTGACACTTTTTGTGGTTCACCAGGCTGCCGTGGTGCCGGTAGGTCCTGTCGCACTGGTCGCACTTGAACGGTCTGTCCCAGGCGTCGTCGGATTCGGGGGAGCCCTTTTTCCTGTGGTCGTCTGTTTCGTGGCCTTGCAGGACACTATGTCCCATACCACTGTTGTTCAAATGGGAGCGCCCGAACCCGTCCGAGAGGTCCTGGGCGAGGCGGTAGTCCCTCTCCTCGTGGCCCGCCTCCTCAGGCACCTCCTCGCTCTCCTCCTCTGTGTGGGCACTGCTGGGAGAAAGAGTATGAATACGCAGGTGGTTCTTCAAAGCCACTGCGTTGGGCAATGTACGCGTACAAACCGGACACTGGAATGAACCCACTTCGTGAGACTTCTTGTGATTGGCGAGGCTAGCTGCGTGCTTGTAGATCCTTCCACACTGTTCACACTCGAAACGTCCGCTCTCTTCTTGTTGATAATGTGCTTTCATATGCTCTAGAAGACTTGGAGTACTCGGGCAGACCATATCACATTCTTTACAGGGGAAACCCTTGGCACGACTCATATCATGCATTGCCATAGTACTCTACAGCAAATCAGTTGGAGGGAATCACGGTTCACAATGCAGCAATGAACAGTGATGTTGTGGGGGGGGATGGGGAAGGAAACGGCGCTGCTTTGCTCTTCAACTGAGGGTGGCGGCCATTTTCTCCCATCCAGAGAAGATCCAGCCAATCGGGGCCCGCCTCGGGAGGTAGCGGGCCTGCGGGGGTCACACCAGCCAATGAGGTACCACTGTGGAAACAAGAAGAAGAAGAAAGAGGGTTACTGATAGAGAAACTAAACAACAGGTTTTATAACTTCTGTTCGTCAGACTGTAGGAACACAAACAACTGTGAGGGCCACGAACATCTGGAACAGTCTTCCTCTGCACATACGGGAGAGCCCCACACTGATCAGCTTTAGAGCTCAGCTCAAACTATGGCTGAAAGCAAACCAGTCATGTGACCATTAGACGCTAAACTATGATGCTTGTATTGTATATTATATATAGTTTTTATTTTATTTTATTTATTTTTTAATGTATTTTCTTTCTTGTGTATTTGCCTGCCTAGGGACTACGGATGATAACTAGCTTTGTAGCTATAATCCGGCATATTTACATTTGTTTTTATACTGATGTTCATTAATGTGCATTGTCCCTATTCAAATAAATTAAATTAAATTAAATAAACTGAGAACAGGGTGTATACAGGTATAAACAAGTTAAATTTAAGACCTTTTAATACCACTTCTAAATGAAGTTTAAGACCAAACGTACGATGGAAGTAAACACGCTGACAGTAAAACGGTAAAATGACGGCTGAGTTTAAGAACATCGACTAAATGTGTGTCATGCGAAAAGATCACAAAAATGTCATCACTGTCCTAAATTAAATTTATTACAATATTTTCAGAACATTTAAGTCCCACGAACAAATGCTTATAAAATCAAGTAAATATATTTAAAATAAAAAATACTGTTCCTTTAGAGCAAAAAGAAAAATACACAAATATTTAAGACCCATGCAATCTGAATTTAAGACAATTTAATACTTTTTCAGGTCTTATTTTCAGGAAAATTGATTTACGACTTTTTAAGGACATGTGAGAAGACATCGAGTATGAAAGATCAACCACCGCCATTAACCATTGTTATAAGGTTTGTTGGATGTCCGTGAAGAAGCTGAACAGGTTGCATTGACGAATTATTCAAACAATTAAGCAACCAAACATCAGCACATTATCAAGGAATGAAACTGTGCTGCAGCTCTGCTTCAGTTCCTGTGTGGACATTTATATTATTCTCTCTGTTCGTTGGCTTTAAAGGGTCTTACGAAGCTTTTCTAATCTCGTTGACCACTTGAAGCAACAAGTCATACTCACCCATTTACATCCTCGATTAGGCTTGTTTTTTTTTTTGTTTTTTTTTATTCAAATATTTATTAGTGTTTTAGTTGGTACAAGACAAATACAGTATCACAGACCACATGTTTACATTCTGAAGAGGAAAAGAAAAAGTCAGTTGGAACCGGGGCTGCCACATGAAAAACCAAGTGTATGCATGTCCAAACAAAAAAAAAAAAAAAAAAAAAAAAAAAGCATACATCATTAAATACACCTCTCAGGTACCGGTAACAATATATTCAACACATATTTAACATTTTGTTAGGCTTATTTTCCAATCTACTAACTATTTATTGTGATATATGACCAGAAATGATCCCACACTGATACTATAGTTTTGTCCCTATTTTTAAGCTTGTTGAGCATGCATTCTTAAGAAGCCATTTTTTAATTTTATTAGCCCATTATTTAATTTTTGGAGCAGTTTGTGTTTTCCAGTGGGTTAGAATAACTCTAGCTGCCACCATGATAACTGAGAATTTACCACCTGAAATGTTAGGTATCCGTGCCCTATCCCCCGATAAACACAGTCTAGGGCAGAGAGGTAAGGGTTCTCCCAGCCAATCACTAAGAGCCTGCATGACCACTAACCAGAAGGGTTTAATCACTATACAGTCCCACAGACTGTGTATAAGAAATATTCCTGCTTTTTAATCGCACGTTCACATCAGCAACTGCGTAACTGCTCATAAACTGCACCAGATGACTCAGACGGGAACAAAAACGCACCATCAGCACCATCTCCACTCAGTTTCTCGGCACAGATTGCTTCCAAAATGGCACCGATCTCTCTCCAGCAATGCAACGAGCAAATTGGTCACTATGCAGCGGCAAAGATGCATCGCATAGATACGGGTGTTTGCCAGTTTTCTTACCATTACCATTCCTACCACTGCGAACCCTGTGGCCTAACATCTGGCCCAACCCTGTGGCCCAACATCTGGCCCAACATCTGGCCCAACCCTGTGGCCTAACATCTGGCCCAACCCTGTGGCCCAACATCTGGCCCAACCCTGTGGCCCAACATCTGGCCCAACCCTGTGGCCTAACATCTGGCCCAACCCTGTGGCCCAACATCTGGCCCAACCCTGTGGCCCAACATCGTGGCCCAACATCTGGCCCAACCCTGTGGCCCAACCCTGTGGCCCAACATCTGGCCCAACCCTGTGGCCTAACATCTGGCCCAACCCTGTGGCCCAACATCTGGCCCAACCCTGTGGCCCAACATCTGGCCCAACCCTGTGGCCTAACATCTGGCCCAACCCTGTGGCCCAACATCTGGCCCAACCCTGTGGCCCAACATCTGGCCCAACCCTGTGGCCTAACATCTGGCCCAACCCTGTGGCCCAACATCTGGCCCAACCCTGTGGCCCAACATCGTGGCCCAACATCTGGCCCAACCCTGTGGCCCAACATCTGGCCCAACCCCGTGGCCCAACATCTGGCCCAACCCTGTGGCCCAACATCTGGCCCAACCCTGTGGCCTAACATCTGGCCCAACCCCGTGGCCCAACATCTGGCCCAACCCTGTGGCCCAACATCTGGCCCAACCCTGTGGCCTAACATCTGGCCCAACCCCGTGGCCCAACATCTGGCCCAACCCCGTGGCCTAACATCTGGCCCAACCCTGTGGCCCAACATCTGGCCCAACCCTGTGGCCCAACATCTGGCCCAACCCTGTGGCCTAACATCTGGCCCAACCCTGTGGCCCAACATCTGGCCCAACCCTCTGGCCCAACATCTGGCCCAACCCTGTGGCCCAACATCTGGCCTCTGGTTACACAGACCTTTGTTATGATTGGCCAGCATGGGACCAGCATGCGGTATTCACGTGAGAATTAATGAGTTTGGTTCTGGTTTTGGTTCTGTTCTGTGGATGTGTTTGACGTTTATTGTTAATTTGTGCAATAAAAAAGTTTAATTGAAATAAACAAATGTAAACGTGGTTTTGTCACAGAATAAATGCAAAGAATTAATAAGGTCTCTAACACTGAAAGCAAAAGGGTTTAACACATAAACCATGATTCTTTTTTTGCAAAGTTAAGGTAAAATATAGGCTATAAAAGATCCTAAATAAAGAGCCGTTATTATGGTCCTTCACCTGCCATCTCCCCTGGTCCTTTACCTGCCATCTCCCCCGGTCCTTTACCTGCCATCTCCCCCGTTCCTTTACCTGCCATCTCCCCCGGTCCTTTACCTGCCATCTCCTCTGGTCCTTTACCTGCCATCTCCCCTGGTCCTTTACCTGCCATCTCCCCCGGTCCTTTACCTGCCATCTCCCCCGGTCCTTTACCTGCCATCTCCCCCGGTCCTTTACCTGCCATCTCCTCTGGTCCTTTACCTGCCATCTCCCCCGTTCCTTTACCTGCCATCTCCCCCGGTCCTTTACCTGCCATCTCCTCTGGTCCTTTACCTGCCATCTCCCCTGGTCCTTTACCTGCCATCTCCCCTGGTCCTTTACCTGCCATCTCCCCCGTTCCTTTACCTGCCATCTCCCCCGGTCCTTTACCTGCCATCTCCCCTGGTCCTTTACCTGCCATCTCCTCTGGTCCTTTACCTGCCATCTCCCCTGGTCCTTTACCTGCCATCTCCTCTGGTCCTTTACCTGCCATCTCCCCCGGTCCCTTACCTGCCATCTCCCCCGGTCCTTTACCTGCCATCTCCCCCGGTCCTTTACCTGCCATCTCCCCTGGTCCTTTACCTGCCATCTCCCTTGGTCCTTTACCTGCCATCTCCTCGGGTCCTTTACCTGCCATCTCCCCCGGTCCTTTACCTGCCATCTCCCCTGGTCCTTTACCTGCCATCTCCTCTGGTCCTTTACCTGCCATATCCCCCGGTCCTCTACCTGCCATCTCCCCCTGTCCTTTACCTGCCATCTCCTCTGGTCCTTTACCTGCCATCTCCCCCGGTCCTTTACCTGCCATCTCCCTTGGTCCTTTACCTGCCATCTCCTCGGGTCCTTTACCTGCCATCTCCCCCGGTCCTTTACCTGCCATCTCCCCTGGTCCTTTACCTGCCATCTTCTCTGGTCCTTTACCTGCCATATCCCCCGGTCCTCTACCTGCCATCTCCCCCTGTCCTTTACCTGCCATCTCCTCTGGTCCTTTACCTGCCATCTCCTCTGGTCCTTTACCTGCCATCTCCCCCGGTCCTTTACCTGCCATCTCCCCCGGTCCTTTACCTGCCATCTCCCCCTGTCCTTTACCTGCCATCTCCTCTGGTCCTTTACCTGCCATCTCCCCCGGTCCTTTACCTGCCATCTCCCCCGGTCCTTTACCTGCCATCTCCCCCGGTCCTTTACCTGCCATCTCCCCCGGTCCTTTACCTGCCATCTCCCCATGTCCTTTACCTGCCATCTCCCCATGTCCTTTACCTGCCATCTCCTCTGGTCCTTTACCTGCCATCTCCTCTGGTCCTTTACCTGCCATCTCCCCCGGTCCTTTACCTGCCATCTCCTCTGGTCCTTTACCTACCATCTCCTCTGGTCCTTTACCTGCCATCTCCCCATGTCCTTTACCTGCCATCTCCTCTGGTCCTTTACCTGCCATCTCCCCCGGTCCTTTACCTGCCATCTCCCCTGGTCCTTTACCTGCCATCTCCTCTGGTCCTTTACCTGCCATCTCCCCCGGTCCTTTCCCTGCCATCTCCCCCGGTCCTTTACCTGCCATCTCCCCCGGTCCTTTACCTGCCATCTCCCCCGGTCCTTTACCTGCCATCTCCCCCGGTCCTTTACCTGCCATCTCCTCTGGTCCTTTACCTGCCATCTCCCCTGGTCCTTTACCTGCCATCTCCCCCGGTCCTTTCCCTGCCATCTCCCCCGGTCCTTTACCTGCCATCTCCCCCGGTCCTTTACCTGCCATCTCCCCCGGTCCTTTACCTGCCATCTCCTCTGGTCCTTTACCTGCCATCTCCTCTGGTCCTTTACCTGCCATCTCCCCATGTCCTTTACCTGCCATCTCCTCTGGTCCTTTACCTGCCATCTCCCCCGGTCCTTTACCTGCCATCTCCCCTGGTCCTTTACCTGCCATCTCCCCCGGTCCTTTCCCTGCCATCTCCCCCGGTCCTTTCCCTGCCATCTCCCCCGGTCCTTTACCTGCCATCTCCCCCGGTCCTTTACCTGCCATCTCCCCCGGTCCTTTACCTGCCATCTCCCCTGGTCCTTTACCTGCCATCTCCTCTGGTCCTTTACCTGCCATCTCCCCCGGTCCTTTCCCTGCCATCTCCCCCGGTCCTTTCCCTGCCATCTCCCCCGGTCCTTTACCTGCCATCTCCCCCGGTCCTTTACCTGCCATCTCCCCCGGTCCTTTACCTGCCATCTCCTCTGGTCCTTTACCTGCCATCTCCCCCGGTCCTTTCCCTGCCATCTCCCCCGGTCCTTTACCTGCCATCTCCCCCGGTCCTTTACCTGCCATCTCCCCCGGTCCTTTACCTGCCATCTCCCCCGGTCCTTTACCTGCCATCTCCCCCGGTCCTTTACCTGCCATCTCCTCTGGTCCTTTACCTGCCATCTCCCCCGGTCCTTTCCCTGCCATCTCCCCCGGTCCTTTACCTGCCATCTCCCCCGGTCCTTTACCTGCCATCTCCCCTGGTCCTTTACCTGCCATCTCCCCCGGTCCTTTACCTGCCATCTCCCCTGGTCCTTTACCTGCCATCTCCCCCGGTCCTTTACCTGCCATCTCCCCCGGTCCTTTACCTGCCATCTCCCCCGGTCCTTTACCTGCCATCTCCCCTGGTCCTTTACCTGCCATCTCCCCCGGTCCTTTACCTGCCATCTCCTCTGGTCCTTTACCTGCCATCTCCCCTGGTCCTTTACCTGCCATCTCCCCCCGTCCTTTACCTGCCATCTCCCCTGGTCCTTTACCTGCCATCTCCTCTGGTCCTTTACCTGCCATCTCCCCCGGTCCTTTCCCTGCCATCTCCCCCGGTCCTTTACCTGCCATCTCCCCCGGTCCTTTACCTGCCATCTCCCCCGGTCCTTTACCTGCCATCTCCCCTGGTCCTTTACCTGCCATCTCCTCTGGTCCTTTACCTGCCATCTCCCCCGGTCCTTTCCCTGCCATCTCCCCCGGTCCTTTACCTGCCATCTCCCCTGGTCCTTTACCTGTCATCTCCCCTGGTCCTTTACCTGCCATCTCCCCCGGTCCTTTACCTGCCATCTCCCCTGGTCCTTTACCTGCCATCTCCCCCGGTCCTTTACCTGCCATCTCCCCCGGTCCTTTACCTGCCATCTCCCCTGGTCCTTTACCTGCCATCTCCTCTGGTCCTTTACCTGCCATCTCCCCCGGTCCTTTACCTGCCATCTCCCCCGGTCCTTTACCTGCCATCTCCCCTGGTCCTTTACCTGCCATCTCCTCGGGTCCTTTACCTGCCATCTCCCCCGGTCCTTTACCTGCCATCTCCTCTGGTCCTTTACCTGCCATCTCCCCCGGTCCTTTCCCTGCCATCTCCCCCGGTCCTTTACCTGCCATCTCCCCTGGTCCTTTACCTGCCATCTCCCCTGGTCCTTTACCTGCCATCTCCCCCGGTCCTTTACCTGCCATCTCCCCTGGTCCTTTACCTGCCATCTCCCCCGGTCCTTTACCTGCCATCTCCCCCGGTCCTTTACCTGCCATCTCCCCCGGTCCTTTACCTGCCATCTCCCCCGGTCCTTTACCTGCCATCTCCCCCGGTCCTTTACCTGCCATCTCCCCCGGTCCTTTACCTGCCATCTCCCCCGGTCCTTTACCTGAAGCTGCTGGAAACTCTGCGGTCGGTAATCAGCTCAACAGTTGCTTCGGGAGCTCACAGATTAAACTGTAAATTTTAACGGGCTGATCTGGGATCTGCAGCAGATTACCGATCGACAGCTGCTCATCTCGTTACAAACGCCGGGACTTAAGACACTCCAGGCACATTCCAGGACTTCTAATGATTCTCCAGGTTGCCAGAGCTGACAAGGATCAGAAGAGGTAAAAGACTTGAGCGGATTACAGGTCAGAGCGGGAGCCCCCGACGATCCCGGTTCAACCCGGTTTGATGCTTTGAGCGAAAAGTTCAGAACAAAGAAATAAAATCAGGTGTCTTCCTTTAACAACATCTGGAAACATCTGGAACCGAGGAGCCCAGCTGCTGGACCTCTGGCAGAGGAATGTTGTCCCGTTCCTGTCTGATGGAGGACTCCTGTGTTCAGGTGGTGAAACATCTGGACCAGCAGCAGCTCGGTCCAGATGTGTTCAGGTGGTGAAACATCTGGACTGCAGCAGCTCGGTCCAGATGTGTTCAGGTGGTGAAACATCTGGACCAGCAGCAGCTCGGTCCAGATGTGTTCAGGTGGTGAAACATCTGGACTGCAGCAGCTCGGTCCAGATGTGTTCAGGTGGTGAAACATCTGGACTGCAGCAGCTGGACTCTTGGTTTAACTCTGTCTTGCTGAAATAAGCAAGGCCTTCCCTGAAGAAGATGCAGATGTTGTACAGCTGTTTATACCTTTCAGCACTGATGGAGCCTTTCCAGATGTTATTATGGTTGTAAAATAAATCATTTAAGACTGATTAACTGATCGCTGTTTTTACCTGTGAACATTTTTTAAACATTAAAGAACTTTTTTTAAACATTAAAGAACTTTTTTAAACATTAAAGAACTTTTTTAAACACTAAAGAACATTTTTTAAACATTAAAGAACTTTTTTAAACATTAAAGAACTTTTTTAAACATTAAAGAACATTTTTTAAACATTAAAGAACTTTTTTAAACATTAAAGAACATTTTTTAAACATTAAAGAACTTTTTTAAACACTAAAGAAGCTGGAAACATGAAATTTGGGGTTATTTCAGCGGAGAAGCTGCTCAGCGGATGTTTTAAAGTAAATCTGACGTCAGCTCACAGTTTATTTGTTTTTAGTTTGAGGCAGAATCAGCCGATTGTTTTAGGACTTTAAAAAGATTAAAGTTCTCACATTTATTTAAAAATATTGTGACACAAACATGGATTCACAGATTAATCAGCATCTGTTACTGATCAATTATCATCTTTGGTCTTTTTCCATCTGAAGGTATTTCACTGCTATTTAATAACAAAGTTTAATTACTTCAGATTTGACCATTTTATGCACAAAAGGGATTTTTAGCATTAAACCGATCAGCAGAATTATTGATCATTGACTCCGATCATTTTTGAAGATATTAAACACTAAACATTTGCAGATTTTGGCGACTCTGAACTGGATTTTACGTCATTAATCTGCATGTTTGAGACTTTTGGTCAAACTAATGGAGATTATTGAAAACAGTCTGATGTCTGACCCGGTCCAAATCATCATCGCATCGTTTTATGTTTAAATGTTTATGTTCACCTTCCCAACATTTCATTTTGTTCATCGTTTCTTTGTTTTTATTCCTTATTTTTCCTCGTATTTTCTTACTTTTTCTACTGTATATTTCAGCCGTATTTAAACTTCAGAACCGGCTGCTCAGACAGCAGAATTTCTCCTTCTTTAATAAACTCATCAGTGGACAGAATATTTCACATTCAGAGTATGAACAGAAACACCTGGAGGAATCACACCGCAAACCCATATTCACTCAGCTACAGATCCAGCTGGACTTTTTGTTTTATTTTGTGTTTTCAGCTCTTTGGAATCACCTTGTTGCTGCAGAAATCCTGTTTTCTGTCTGTCACACTGTGTTATCTTTGCTGTTTTTCACACAAGCAGCTAAAGAAATGGGAACAAATCTTAATTCCAGTCTGAAACCCACAAAGAGCTTCTAGATTATTCATTTCTGGTGGCATAAAACAGTTTAATCATTTCATTTATATTAATTGTTCCATAATTAGTCATTAGATTATATCTTATATTCCTTTTTTTAGCTTTAAATTGAATCTTATTTACTTTTTCTTGATGTTGAATAACATATAATTCTTATTATTGTCAGTTTTTTTCCTACTTTTCTACTTTTAGACGTGATAACGTTCATTATTTTGGGATTACGATTTTTTTTAAACTGAATTTCTTATATTAATTTGACTCTTTTGGTAACTGAAAGCAGTTTTAAACGTAAATGTACAAAAAAGGTGAAACTATGAAGCTGTTTATCACAGATGCAGCTAAAGAAATGGGAACAAATGATGTGTCTCTGTGACAGGCTGCTGGGAACAAAGTGCCTAAAGATCCAGTTTAAAACGGCTTCTTTGCTAAGTTGGACACAACACTGGTTCATCCCTTGAGTTAGGAGCCTTTTTCCTGCCTGAAGGGTTCATAACTCAGAGTTAAGTGGCTTAATGAAGGAAAAACTGGACTGAAAATGAGTGAAAAGGCAGAAAATGTCCAAAGAAAAACGATGAAAAACCTTCAGAAAGTGTTGAAACTATTGCTGAAGATCACTTAAAGGCGGGGTAGGGGATCTTTTTCTGGAGCATTGTTTTTACATATTGCTTGAAATACTCTTCACACCCCCATTGCAACCAATTAATTAAAAGTTTTGACACAAATATGAAAAGTTTTAGTGGCCTCCAGAACGTACAATCTAGGAAAAACACTATCCAATCATACTGAACGGACCGTTAACGATGATTGGATAGTGATGCGTCTATCAAACTGCAACCTGCTCCTCCCTCCCCCTCCTCCCCCCTGTGTGCGTACCCTGCTCCGTGAACGAATTACGCGTCCAGAAGCTTGGCAGGAAGCTAAACCAGAGCCAGCTTGGCTAGCACCTAGCATTATTAAACGTATAGTTATCATATACTAAATACTAAATACGGCAACGATCGATGCTTGCTGTCAGAACAGCGCTCGTGCACCTTCGTGCTCGTGCACGTTCATGCTCGTGCACGTTCATGTACTCTAGAGGCGTGGCTTCGGGGGGAAAGTGAAGAAAAGGGTTGGGACTTTTGACCTGTGTATTTTCAAAATGCAGCTTCGCTGGACTCAAAATCCAGGATCTCCTACCCTACCTTTAAGCTACTTGGATGCAAAATATAAAGAAATAAGAGGTGTCTCATGACAAAAATGCTTCAAAAACCACATAAAATACTTAATATGGCTGTCAATATCATACAAATGTAGTTGGAAATCAATTGTTATACAAGAAATTATAATTAAATGTGTGTTTCTGGTCATTTTAGGCCACTATTTGAGTAAATTGATGTAAAAAGAAATATATAATAATTTTTTGTTGCTCGTCTGACTCCAAATCTGAGGGAATTTTATTCCTGTTTCCTGATATAAATTCCTGTTTTTCACTTTCACTGCAGGAGAAAGTGTGACAGGCTGCTGGGAACAAAGTGCCTAAAGATCCAGTTTAAAATGTGGACCCAACACTGGTTCATCCCTTGAGTTAGGAGCCTTTTTCCTGCCTGAATGCTTCATAGCTCAGAGTTAAGTGGCTTAACAATGAAAAAACACATTCCTCTGAAGATGCTCAGGTACAAGGACTGGACTGAAGATGAGGGAAGAAGCAGAAAATGTGCAAAGAGAAACTCTGAGAGAGCTTCAGGAAGCTGCAGAACTGCTGATCAGGACTCTGGATCGGCTGTTAGGGTACGTACTAAACTCCTCCATGCATTCATCTCCAGCAGACTCCATCACTGTAACGCTCTTTTAACTGGACTTCCCACAAAGAGCATTAAACATCTGCAGCTCATCCAGAACGCTGCTGCTGGAGTTTTAACCCGGACTCAGAGATCTGAACACATCACAGCAGCTTTAAAATCTTTACTCTGGCTTCCAGTCAGTCACAGAATAGATTTTAAAAGCCTGCTGATGGTTTACAATCTGTGATCTGTTCAGAGAATATAAAGCCAGCAGAGCTCTGAGATCCAAGGACTCAGGTCAGCTGGTCCAGTCCAGAGTCCAGACTAAACATGGAGAAGCAGCATTTAGCTGTTATGCTGCAAACAAGTGGAACAAACTGCCAGTGGAGATTAAACTTTCACCTAATGGAGACATTTTTAAATCCAGGTTAAAAACATTTCTGTTCTCATGTGTCTATGCATGAAATCTGCACGATATCTTTGAACTTATCTGGACTGTTGCTGGTTTTTAAATTCATTTAAATGATTTTATTTGTTTCTCTTTATTTTCTTTTATGTATTTTAATGCTTCTTGCACTCCCTGCTGCAATGCTTTTATTTTATGTAAAGCACTTTGAACTGTTTGTACATGAAATGTGCTACAAATAAATTTGATTTGATTTTGATTTGATAAATGAATTCATAGCACCAATAAGCCGAACAGTCAATAAAACATGTTGCTTATTTTCTGTTGTTTTAACCTTCAGGAAACCGTCTGTCCAGATGTTCTGTCCAGATGTTCTGTCCAGAGGTTCTGAAGCTGAATACAGCAGGAAACTTCAGACATTTGGAGCAGAACAGAACAGTTTCCTGAAGTTTCCTGCCGTTTTCAGCTTCAGAACATCTGGACAGAACATCTGGACAGAGCCTCTGGACAGAGCCTCTGGACAGAACCTCTGGACAGAACATCTGGACAGAGCCTCTGGGCAGAGCCTCTGGGCAGAGCCTCTGGGCAGAGCCTCTGGACAGAACATCTGGACAGAACATCTGGACAGAGCCTCTGGACAGAACATCTGGACAGAACATCTGGACAGAGCCTCTGGACAGAGCCTCTGGACAGAACATCTGGACAGAACATCTGGACAGAGCCTCTGGACAGAGCCTCTGGACAGAACCTCTGGACAGAACATCTGGACAGAGCCTCTGGACAGAGCCTCTGGACAGAGCCTCTGGACAGAACATCTGGACAGAACATCTGGACAGACGGTTTCTGACCCACTCGGTGGTTTATCTGACTCTCAGACACATTTCTCTCGTCAGACTGAACACATGGAGCATCTCCCACACTCTGAATCAGAGCTGCAGCCAATCACAACTTTTCCCTTCTTCAGTTCTTCATGTAAACAACACCTCCATCCACAACACCTCCACCTGAGGCCGGCAGCCGAACCCCGGCTGGCCGGCAGCAAAACCCCGGCTGGCCGGCAGCAGAACCCCGGCTGGCCGGCAGCAGAACCCCGGCTGCCCGCCGGAGCTCCGGCCACAAACATCTTCTTCTGATCGGCTTCATCCAGCTGAGTTTTCTCCCTTTTTTAGCTCCACATCAGATAATCGCACATTTTCCTCCCTGGAGGAGGAGGACCGGACCCAGGCACCCTGACCTTGGCCCGTCTCCTCCCGCTCCGCCTCCGGAATGTGTCGGGACAAAGCGGGGCATCCTCACCGCCGGGGCTCGGCCGACATTTCCTGCCCGAGACTCCCCCACTTTCACCGGGGAGCGATGCTCCATCCCGGCCCGGGCGGGGAGGCATCAGAGGTGGCGGGATTGGCCACGGAAAAGCCTGTTTCAGCCGTGTGTTTCCGACATGATGCCCCCCTCCCTGCAGAGCACCACCTGCAGCCATCAGCCCACTTTCACTGAGACCCCACGAACATGGAAAATGGCTCTCCAGCAGCAGCGAGCCATTTTCCCCAAAGCTAGCGGGGTTAGCCCGCCTTTCACCCCGCAAACACACCCCGCTGGCACGCTTCAGCCGGGGACCGGGCAGAGTTTACCCACTGAAACACGATGCATAACAACACCACAGCTCCCGCGGCCACTTCAGCCTGGAAACACCGGGCTTTTAGGGCACCGGAGGCGGTGAACGCAGGCTGATGCTCGGCCGGAGCTAACGGCAGCGTTAGCGCCTGGCTAGCCGCTTAGCACCCACCCCCCCTCCCTCCGCCATCACAGAAAGGGGCAAAACGGAAGTTCAGGACAACCAAATGACAAACAAAACACAGAAACGGCGCTCACACAAAGCTGCACACGCCACAGAAAGCCGCCCCGCGTTTCCTCTCCGCGTATTTTCAGCGGAATTGTGCCGCCGCTGCAGCGGCTCGCAGCGGTTAGCATCGGTTAGCATCGCGGCTAGCCCGGAGCTACACAAAGATCTCGACAAACACACCGCGGCCCCCCTTTGATGGAAAACCGCGGTTTTTGCTCCGTTTTCGGACACACACTTACCCCTCAAATGGCCTCTGCGCCCGCACGGAGATCGATGCACGGCGTGGACGCGCAGGATGTGCACATTTCACGGGTTAGACATGTTTTTTCCCCCTCCCGTACAACCACAGACTTTTGGTTCTTGGCTCTGTCCCCCCGCCGCCGCTTCAGCAGCACTTCCTGCCGCTGCCGCGTTGCCGCGCTGCCGCTGCTAGCGGAGCGGAGCGACGCGGTCTCACGCGCGTCATCATGCGAAGGGGAAATTTTCACGGCTGCTCCACCGGGAAAGAGGGGCCCGGTGTGTTAGAGGGGCCCCTGGGCCGGTGGGTTAGAGGGGCCCCTGGGCCGGTGGGTTAGAGGGCCGGTGGGTTAGAGGGGCCCCTGGACCGGTGGGTTAGAGGGGCCCCTGGACCGGTGGGTTAGAGGGGCCCCTGGGCCGGTGGGTTAGAGGGCCGGTGGGTTAGAGGGGCCCCTGGGCCGGTGGGTTAGTGGGCCGGTGGGTTAGAGGGGCCCCTGGGCCAGTGGGTTAGAGGGCCGGTGGGTTAGAGGGGCCCCTGGGCCGGTGGGTTAGAGGGCCGGTGGGTTAGAGGGGCCCGGTGTGTTAGAGGGTCGGTGGGTTAGAGGGGCCCCAGGCCGGTGGGTTAGAGGGGCCCGGTGGGTTAGAGGGGCCCCTGGACCGGTGGGTTAGAGGGCCGGTGGGTTAGAGGGGCCCCTGGACCGGTGGGTTAGAGGGCCGGTGGGTTAGAGGGGCCCCTGGACCGGTGGGTTAGAGGGCCGGTGGGTTAGAGGGGCCCCTGGACCGGTGGGTTAGAGGGGCCCGGTGTGTTAGAGGGTCGGTGGGTTAGAGGGGCCCCAGGCCGGTGGGTTAGAGGGGCCCGGTGGGTTAGAGGGTCGGTGGGTTAGAGGGTCCCGGTGTGTTAGAGGGGCCCCTGGACCGGTGGATAAGAGGGGCCCGGTGGGTTAGAGGGGCGGTGGGTTAGAGGGGCCCCTGGGCCGGTGGGTTAGTGGGCCAGTGGGTTAGAGGGGCCCCGGGCCAGTGGGTTAGAGGGTCGGTGGGTTAGAGGGCCGGTGGGTTAGAGGGCCGGTGGGTTAGAGGGGCCCCGGGCCGGTGGGTTAGAGGGGCCCCGGGCCGGTGGGTTAGAGGGGCCCCTGAGCCGGTGGGTTAGAGGGGCCCCGGGCCGGTGGGTTAGAGGGGCCCCGGGCCGGTGGCGTTTCCTCTCCGCGTATTTTCAGCGGAATTGTGCCGCCGCTGCAGCGGCTCGCAGCGGTTAGCATCGCGGCTAGCCCGGAGCTACACAAAGATCTCGACAAACACAGAGGGTCGGTGGGTTAGAGGGCCGGTAGGTTAGAGGGGCCCCGGGCCAGTGGGTTAGAGGGTCGGTGGGTTAGAGGGCCGGTGGGTTAGATGGCCGGTGGGTTAGAGGGGCCCCAGGCCAGTGGGTTAGAGGGTCGGTGGGTTAGAGGGGCCCCGGGCCAGTGGGTTAGAGGGTCGGTGGGTTAGAGGGGCCCCGGGCCAGTGGGTTAGAGGGTCGGTGGGTTAGAGGGCCTGTGGGTTAGAGGGCCGGTGGGTTAGAGGGGCCCCGGGCCAGTGGGTTAGAGGGCCGGTGGGTTAGAGGGCCGGTGGGTTAGAGGGGCCCCGGGCCAGTGGGTTAGAGGGCCAGTGGGTTAGAGGGTCAGTGGGTTAGAGGGTCGGTGGGTTAGAGGGCCGGTGGGTTAGAGGGTCGGTGGGTTAGAGGGCCGGTGGGTTAGAGGGGCCCCGGGCCAGTGGGTTAGAGGGTCGGTGGGTTAGAGGGCCAGTGGGTTAGAGGGCCGGTGGGTTAGAGGGCCGGTGGGTTAGAGGGGCCCCGGGCCAGTGGGTTAGAGGGTCGGTGGGTTAGAGGGCCGGTGGGTTAGATGGCCGGTGGGTTAGAGGGGCCCCAGGCCAGTGGGTTAGAGGGTCGGTGGGTTAGAGGGGCCCCGGGCCAGTGGGTTAGAGGGTCGGTGGGTTAGAGGGGCCCCGGGCCAGTGGGTTAGAGGGTCGGTGGGTTAGAGGGCCGGTGGGTTAGAGGGCCGGTGGGTTAGAGGGGCCCCGGGCCAGTGGGTTAGAGGGCCGGTGGGTTAGAGGGCCGGTGGGTTAGAGGGGCCCCGGGCCAGTGGGTTAGAGGGTCGGTGGGTTAGAGGGCCAGTGGGTTAGAGGGCCAGTGGGTTAGAGGGTCGGTGGGTTAGAGGGTCGGTGGGTTAGAGGGCCGGTGGGTTAGAGGGGCCCCGGGCCAGTGGGTTAGAGGGTCGGTGGGTTAGAGGGCCGGTGGGTTAGAGGGGCCCCGGGCCAGTGGGTTAGAGGGTCGGTGGGTTAGAGGGCCAGTGGGTTAGAGGGCCGGTGGGTTAGAGGGCCGGTGGGTTAGAGGGGCCCCGGGCCAGTGGGTTAGAGGGCCAGTGGGTTAGAGGGCCAGTGGGTTAGAGGGCCGGTGGGTTAGAGGGGCCCCGGGCCAGTGGGTTAGAGGGTCGGTGGGTTAGAGGGCCGGTGGGTTAGAGGGGCCCCGGGCCGGTGGGTTAGAGGGCCAGTGGGTTAGAGGGCCAGTGGGTTAGAGGGCCGGTGGGTTAGAGGGCCAGTGGGTTAGAGGGTCGGTGGGTTAGAGGGCCAGTGGGTTAGAGGGTCGGTGGGTTAGAGGGTCGGTGGGTTAGAGGGCCGGTGGGTTAGAGGGGCCCCGGGCCAGTGGGTTAGAGGGTCGGTGGGTTAGAGGGCCGGTGGGTTAGAGGGTCGGTGGGTTAGAGGGCCAGTGGGTTAGAGGGCCGGTGGGTTAGAGGGCCAGTGGGTTAGAGGGCCAGTGGGTTAGAGGGCCGGTGGGTTAGAGGGGCCCCGGGCCGGTGGGTTAGAGGGCCAGTGGGTTAGAGGGTCGGTGGGTTAGAGGGCCAGTGGGTTAGAGGGCCAGTGGGTTAGAGGGCCGGTGGGTTAGAGGGTCGGTGGGTTAGAGGGCCGGTGGGTTAGAGGGCCAGTGGGTTAGAGGGCCAGTGGGTTAGAGGGCCGGTGGGTTAGAGGGGCCCCGGGCCGGTGGGTTAGAGGGCCAGTGGGTTAGAGGGCCAGTGGGTTAGAGGGTCGGTGGGTTAGAGGGCCAGTGGGTTAGAGGGCCAGTGGGTTAGAGGGCCAGTGGGTTAGAGGGTCGGTGGGTTAGAGGGCCGGTGGGTTAGAGGGCCAGTGGGTTAGAGGGCCGGTGGGTTAGAGGGTCGGTGGGTTAGAGGGCCGGTGGGTTAGAGGGGCCCCGGGCCAGTGGGTTAGAGGGCCGGTGGGTTAGAGGGCCGGTGGGTTAGAGGGCCGGTGGGTTAGAGGGTCGGTGGGTTAGAGGGTCGGTGGGTTAGAGGGTCGGTGGGTTAGAGGGTCGGTGGGTTAGAGGGCCGGTGGGTTAGAGGGCCGGTGGGTTAGAGGGCCGGTGGGTTAGAGGGTCGGTGGGTTAGAGGGTCGGTGGGTTAGAGGGGCCCCGGGCCAGTGGGTTAGAGGGGCCCCGGGCCAGTGGGTTAGAGGGGCCCCGGGCCAGTGGGTTAGAGGGGCCCCGGGCCAGTGGGTTAGAGGGCCGGTGGGTTAGAGGGGCCCCGGGCCAGTGGGTTAGAGGGGCCCCGGGCCAGTGGGTTAGAGGGGCCCCGGGCCAGTGGGTTAGAGGGGCCCCGGGCCAGTGGGTTAGAGGGCCGGTGGGTTAGAGGGCCGGTGGGTATGTGTGTGCGTGCGTGTGCACGTGCATGTGTGTGTCAGTGTGCGTGTGCATGTGCGTTTGTGCGTGCGTGTGCACATGCGTGTGTGTCTGTGTGCGTGTGCATGTGTATGTGTGTGCACGTGTGTGCGTGTGCACATGCGTGTGTGCATGTGCGTGTGCATGTGTATGTGTGTGCACGTGTGTACATGCGTGTGTGTGTGTGTGCATGTGCGTGTGCACGTGTGTGTGTGCACGTTCGTGTGCAAGTGTGTGTGTTTATGTGTGTGTGTACGTGTGCACGTGTGTGTTTGTTTGCGTGTGAATGTGTGTGTGTGTCTGTGCACGCGCGTTTGTGTGTGTGCATGTGTGTGCACGTGCGTTTGTGTGTGTGCACGTGCATATGTGTGTGTGCACGTGTGTTTGTGTCTGTGTGCGTGTGCATGTGTGTGTGTGTGTGCGTGTGCACGGGTCGGTCTGTTATAGAAAATATTCCATATTTTCCAAAACTTGTCAAGTTTGTTCTTTAAAATGTATATTCTGCAGTATCCATATTGCCTAGTTATTGTCAGAGTACTTATGTCCTGTTCTGGTAGCTGCTGTACGGTGCATCTGACAATGAAAGACCACCATTTGTGGATCCAGAAGATTTGATCCATTTCCCTTCAATCAAACCTTTATTTAACCAGGAATAAAAAATAAATCATGGGTTTTATCTATCTATCTATCTATCTATCTATCTATCTATCTATCTATCTATCTATCATCAGTGAACTAATCTGCCTCTATGGGTTCAAATAAAGAAAAGTCCAGAAAACTAAAACCTGAGCGACTGAAGAGCCTGGGCTCCACGGGGCCACAACAAAAGGACCCGAAAACAATGGAGGAAACATTAGAAACAACAACAATAAGATTCTGTTGGAAACATAAAGCATTTAAATGTTCATGATCTAATAAAGTCATATACTTTGTGAATAATTCAAATTTTATCAGATCGTTTGGAAACTTATTTTGTTCTCTTCTTGTGTATTTTGAACCTTTTGTGAAACCCCCCCCACATAAAACAAACATATTCAACAATTTAATCCTTCTTTGTGTTTTATTTGATGTATTTTATCACATAAGAAGAAATAGTGATTTAAACTAACCTTATTTAAAACCTGCTGCTTTATTTTTATGTAAAAACTTGAGATGAATATAAGAAAGATTTTAAGCTTTAAAACCTAACGGATTCATTTAAATACAGATGTTTTAAAGCTTAAAATGATTAAATATTTAATTTGATGTATAATAATGATTAATTATTAATAATTAAAAATTATTAATAATTATTGATAATTATTATATATTATTATACATTATTATAATAATTATTATAATAATCTTACTTAAAAATATCATTTAAAGTCATTTTTAAACGGTCTTAAGAGGTTGAACCAACAACATTCATTCATCTTTATTTGCGTCTGTATGTCAGGATCCTCCAGCTCGGCTCCGTCCTACATGTCCCAGGATGCTCTGCGGCTCCCCTGACGTCATATGTCATCGCCCCGCTTCTTGCCTTTCCCTCCCGCAGCATCGTCGGTGTCTCTCCGCTGTTTCTGAGCCGTTTCTGAGCTCTCGGTGTCTTTCTGCGGTCTCGGTGCTTCTGGAGGCCTGAAGAAGAGCAGGATGGGTCCCGTAGAGGTGAAGTTTGTTCCCTTCCTCATGCTTCGCGGTTCTGAAAGGACGGGGAAAAGCTAAAAGCCGCCGCTGCTCTGCAGGCGCTTTGTTTTTGTGCCGATGCTGACGTTCATATCTAAGGGTGTACAGAAAGTTTATGTAGAAAATAACAACAAAAACCTGAGAAACTGCTCTTATTTACTGTTGTTTAATCAATTTAGTCCAAAGAGTTCTGTTTTTTTAAGATTTAAAAAAAAAAAAAACAGAACTCCGTTTAAAAATCATCAAAATTAATGTGTTCTTTCGTATTTGTAAAACCAATGTAGCATCAAATAACAATTTAAAAACATTCCCATCTTGAGGTGAAGCGTCTCTTTAATTCGGGTTGTGTTTGGAGCAGTTATGAGACAGATTTGGCCAATTTATTCACCTCTTTATTCACCTGTTCGACTGTAAGCCGGCTCCTGATGAACGGGACTTCCGGTTGACCCCAGCTGTACGGGACTTCCGGTTGACCCCAGGTGTTCTCTCTGTTGGCAGCTCCTCCACATGTCGGTTTTCTCCCAGAGTTTCTCCCCCTGCGGACGCTTCCTGGCAGCCGGGAACAACTACGGGGAGATCGCCCTGTTCAGGTGGGACGAAACAAACGCACCCGCTCACACTTACCTGTCCTCACCTGTCCTCAGCCTAAAGTTCTCACCTGTCCTCACCTGTCCTCAGCCTGAAGTTCTAACCTGTCCTCAGCCTAAAGTCCTCACCTGTCCTCACCTGTCCTCAGCCTAAAGTTCTCACCTGTCCTCAGCCTAAAGTCCTCACCTGTCCTCAGCCTGTCCTCAGCCTAAAGTCCTCACCTGTCCTCAGCCTGTCCTCACCTGTCCTCAGCCTAAAGTCCTCACCTGTCCTCAGCCTAAAGTCCTCACCTGTCCTCAGCCTAAAGTCCTCACCTGTCCTCAGCCTAAAGTCCTCACCTGTCCTCAGCCTAAAGTCCTCACCTGTCCTCAGCCTAAAGTCCTCACCTGTCCTCAGCCTGTCCTCAGCCTAAAGTCCTCACCTGTCCTCAGCCTATCCTCACCTGTCCTCAGCCTAAAGTTCTCACCTGTCCTCAGCCTAAAGTCCTCACCTGTCCTCAGCCTAAAGTCCTCACCTGTCCTCAGCCTAAAGTCCTCACCTGTCCTCAGCCTAAAGTCCTCACCTGTCCTCAGCCTAAAGTTCTCACCTGTCCTCAGCCTAAAGTTCTCACCTGTCCTCACCTGTCCTCAGCCTATCCTCACCTGTCCTCAGCCTAAAGTCCTCACCTGTCCTCAGCCTAAAGTCCTCACCTGTCCTCAGCCTAAAGTCCTCACCTGTCCTCAGCCTAAAGTCCTCACCTGTCCTCAGCCTAAAGTCCTCAGCCTATCCTCAGCCTAAAGTCCTCACCTGTCCTCAGCCTAAAGTCCTCACCTGTCCTCAGCCTATCCTCAGCCTAAAGTCCTCACCTGTCCTCAGCCTAAAGTCCTCACCTGTCCTCAGCCTAAAGTCCTCACCTGTCCTCAGCCTAAAGTCCTCACCTGTCCTCAGCCTAAAGTTCTCACCTGTCCTCACCTGTCCTCAGCCTAAAGTCCTCACCTGTCCTCAGCCTAAAGTTCTCACCTGTCCTCACCTGTCCTCACCTGTCCTCAGCCTAAAGTTCTCACCTGTCCTCAGCCTAAAGTTCTCACCTGTCCTCAGCCTAAAGTCCTCACCTGTCCTCAGCCTAAAGTCCTCACCTGTCCTCAGCCTAAAGTCCTCACCTGTCCTCACCTGTCCTCAGCCTAAAGTCCTCACCTGTCCTCACCTGTCCTCAGCCTAAAGTCCTCACCTGTCCTCAGCCTAAAGTCCTCACCTGTCCTCAGCCTAAAGTCCTCACCTGTCCTCAGCCTAAAGTCCTCACCTGTCCTCAGCCTAAAGTCCTCACCTGTCCTCAGCCTAAAGTTCTCACCTGTCCTCACCTGTCCTCAGCCTAAAGTTCTCACCTGTCCTCACCTGTCCTCAGCCTGTCCTCACCTGTCCTCACCTGTCCTCACCTGTCCTCACCTGTCCTCAGCCTAAAGTCCTCACCTGTCCTCAGCCTGTCCTCACCTGTCCTCAGCCTGTCCTCACCTGTCCTCAGCCTGTCCTCACCTGTCCTCACCTGTCCTCAGCCTATCCTCACCTGTCCTCAGCCTAAAGTCCTCACCTGTCCTCACCTGTCCTCACCTGTCCTCAGCCTGTCCTCACCTGTCCTCAGCCTGTCCTCACCTGTCCTCAGCCTAAAGTCCTCACCTGTCCTCAGCCTAAAGTTCTCACCTGTCCTCACCTGTCCTCAGCCTGTCCTCACCTGTCCTCAGCCTAAAGTTCTCACCTGTCCTCACCTGTCCTCAGCCTGTCCTCACCTGTCCTCAGCCTAAAGTTCTCACCTGTCCTCAGCCTAAAGTCCTCACCTGTCCTCACCTGTCCTCACCTGTCCTCACCTGTCCTCAGCCTAAAGTCCTCACCTGTCCTCACCTGTCCTCAGCCTGTCCTCACCTGTCCTCACCTGTCCTCAGCCTATCCTCACCTGTCCTCAGCCTAAAGTTCTCACCTGTCCTCACCTGTCCTCACCTGTCCTCAGCCTGTCCTCAGCCTGTCCTCAGCCTGTCCTCACCTGTCCTCACCTGTCCTCAGCCTAAAGTTCTCACCTGTCCTCACCTGTCCTCACCTGTCCTCACCTGTCCTCAGCCTAAAGTTCTCACCTGTCCTCACCTGTCCTCAGCCTGTCCTCACCTGTCCTCAGCCTAAAGTTCTCACCTGTCCTCAGCCTAAAGTCCTCACCTGTCCTCACCTGTCCTCACCTGTCCTCAGCCTAAAGTCCTCACCTGTCCTCACCTGTCCTCACCTGTCCTCAGCCTGTCCTCACCTGTCCTCACCTGTCCTCAGCCTATCCTCACCTGTCCTCAGCCTAAAGTTCTCACCTGTCCTCACCTGTCCTCACCTGTCCTCAGCCTGTCCTCAGCCTGTCCTCAGCCTGTCCTCACCTGTCCTCACCTGTCCTCAGCCTAAAGTTCTCACCTGTCCTCACCTGTCCTCACCTGTCCTCACCTGTCCTCACCTGTCCTCAGCCTAAAGTTCTCACCTGTCCTCACCTGTCCTGTTGTGTTTCAGCCTGTCGGCGGCGCTGAGCCCGGACGCCACCGCGGCCAACCAGAAGCCTGTTCTGACCTTCACAGGTGAGTCCTGAACACCTGTGCGGTGCGTTTGATTCGCGCAGCAGCCGTCTGATGAACATTTGTAACCTGAGACGAACTCGCCGCCGTGTCGTCCTCCAGCTCACGAAGGTCCCGTCTTCAGCCTGCTGACCAACGACGGCGTCCTGCTGAGCGCGGGAAACGGCGAGGTCAGCGCCTGGAGCTGGACGGAGCTCACCAAGAAGGTGAGGCGCTCTGAGCCGCCGCCGCTCGCCGAGCCGTGGGGCCGCCGCCGCACGTCTGACACGTGCACGTCTGACACGTGCACTTTGTTTCTCCTCAGAACGTGAAAGCGCTGTGGACCAAGAGGCCGAGCTGCAGGTCCAGCCTGGAGATCCCAGAGATCAACTCCATGGTCATCAACGCCCGGGTAGGAGCGCACACAGGCCAGCTTTATACGTAACCATGGAGTAACCATGGAAACAAAACTGTAACCTGTGACTTCTGTGTGCGTGCACGTGTGTGTGCACGTGTGTCAGGATAACAGTCTGGTGGTGGGCGGAGGCGACAACAACATCCACGTCCTGGACCTGGAGCACGGGCTCTTCAAGGTGCGTGACCTTTTACCTTCCGTTGTCCTGGCAACCGCAAACGCCACGTAACCGGCGCCGTGCTTGCGTGTGCGTGCGTGTGTCCCCGCAGGCGGTCCTTCAGGGCCACACCGACTACGTGCACTGCGTGTGCATGAGGGAGCGGGAGGCGGAGCTTCTGTCGGGCAGCGAGGACGGAGCCGTGAGGATGTGGGGTGAGTTTACCTCCGTGATGAAGGTGATGATGATGATGATGATGATGATGGTGGCGTGATGGTGAAGGTGATGAAGGTGATGATGATGATGGCGTGTTGTGTTCAGACAGCAGGACGGGCCGCAGCGTTCACTGCATCGAGGTCCATAAGTACGAGGTGAGACTCCGCCCCTTTGTCCAGCTGCTCGTGGCGTTCGGCCTTAAATCGATAAGAAAGTGAACAGAGTCTGGTGTGTTTCAGAGCTGCGCGCGGCCTCAGCTCGGGAAGTGGATCGGCTGCCTGACCGCCGACTCTGATTGGATGGTGAGAGCACGTGATGCGCTCAGGGACCGCTGGGAAAAGCCGGGACCGACCTGAGGAGGAAACGGCTGAAACATGATCAGAAGAATTTGTGTGATAAAAGTGCAACAATGTGCCGCGTTACAGAGTTTAATCCAGATGTTACAGAGTTTAATCCAGATGTTACAGAGTTTAATCCAGATGTTACAGAGTTTAATCCAGATGTTACAGAGTTTAATCCAGATGTTAGACAGTTACTTCCAGATGTTAGACAGTTACCTGAGCTTCCAGATGTTAGACCTGACCTTTGTGTTTGTGGCTGCAGCTGTGCGGCGGGGGGCCGGCCCTCTCTCTGTGGCACCTCCGCTCCCTGTCGCCCACCTCCATCTTCCCGCTGAGCGGCTGCCAGCGCCAGGCGGCGTTCCACCAGGACATGGTGAGGAACCAGGAGCTAAGCTCCGCCCCTGTGTGTGCTAAGCTCCGCCCCCTGTGTGTGCTAAGCTCCGCCCCCGTGTGTGCTAAACTCCGCCTCCGTGTGTGCTAAGCTCCGCCTCCTGTGTGCTAAGCTCCTCCCCCGTGTGTGCTAAGCTCCGCCCCCGTGTGTGCTAAGCTCCTCCCCCGTGTGTGCTAAGCTCCGCCTCCTGTGTGCTAAGCTCCGCCCCTGTGTGTGCTAAGCTCCGCCCCCTGTGTGCTAAGCTCCGCCCCCTGTGTGCTAAGCTCCGCCCCTCCCCCTGTGTGCTAAGCTCCTCCCCGTGTGCTAAGCTCCGCCCCCCCCTGTGTGCTAAGCTCCTCCCCGTGTGTGCTAAGCTCCGCCCCCCCTGTGTGCTAAGCTCCGCCCCCCGTGTGTGCTAAGCTCCGCCCCCCTTGTGTGCAGGTGCTGGCGGTGGGCGAGGGCGCCTGTGTGTCTCACTGTCAGCTGGGCGGAGAAGTCAAAGCTCAGATCCCGTGCACGCCGCAGAGCCTCAACACGCTGCAGCTCAACACCAGGAGCTCCGAGCACCGGGTGAGTCCCTGAACGCAGCACCAGCGGAGAGGTTAAAGGTGAAAGGTTAACGGTGTGTCTGTGTTCTCAGGTGCTGACGGTGGGCGGCAGCAGCAGCCACATCGACGTCTTCACCAACCTGTCCTACAGAGCCTTCTCCCTCAGGTTCTGAACCTGCTGCAGCTTCTCCACAGAACTCAATAAAATCTGCTTTTATAAAAACAGTTTGTGTTGTTTGGAACTTCAGAAAACGGGTCAGACCCAGGATCAGAGGGACTGGAACGCACGGTAACTCTGAGAAGAGCCGTATCAAATATATTATAATATGATTATTATAGTTTAGTCTAAAACCGCAGAAGGTTCATTCTGATTGGCTGCAATTCATATAAGGATCCAGATCGGGTTCCTCGATGTCTGATTACTGAAGAGAGCAGAGGTGCATCATGGGAGCTCCCCCAGCTTAACTATGGGATGTTCCAGGGTGACCTCAGCCATCCCTAAATAAGCTTTATCAGGAAGGAAAGTTTAAAGCCTGGTCTTAAAGGCAGAGAGGGGCCTGATAACTGAAGGCTCTGCCTCCCAGGAACAGGAAGAAGGAGTTTATACACCTCAGACGCCCTGATATATGCTCCCAGGAACAGGAAGAAGGAGTTTTACACCTCAGACGCCCTGATATATGCTCCCAGGAACAGGAAGAAGGAGTTTATACACCTCAGACGCCCTGATATATGCTCCCAGGAACAGGAAGAAGGAGTTTATACACCTCAGACGCCCTGATATATGCTCCCAGGAACAGGAAGAAGGAGTTTTACACCTCAGGCGCCCTGAAATATGCTCCCAGGAACAGGAAGAAGGAGTTTTACACCTCAGACGCCCTGATATATGCTCCCAGGAACAGGAAGAAGGAGTTTTACACCTCAGACGCCCTGATATATGCTCCCAGGAACAGGAAGAAGGAGTTTTACACCTCAGACGCCCTGATATATGCTCCCAGGAACAGGAAGAAGGAGTTTTACTCCTCAGACGCCCTGATATATGCTCCCAGGAACAGGAAGAAGGAGTTTTACACCTCAGACGCCCTGATATATGCTCCTAGGAACAGGAAGAAGGAGTTTTACACCTCAGACGCCCTGATATATGCTCCCAGGAACAGGAAGAAGGAGTTTTACACCTCAGACGCCCTGATATATGCTCCCAGGAACAGGAAGAAGGAGTTTTACACCTCAGACGCCCTGATATATGCTCCCAGGAACAGGAAGAAGGAGTTTTACACGACAAACAGCTGATTGGACCAAACAAGAAAAGCTTCAAGGTGATGAAGTGACTTTATTTATAAAAGCAAAAACACACGAGCGGAGCAGACAGACTTCAGTGCGAGCCGCCGTCTTCACTCGTCTGCGATACAAAAAACAAACTCGACCTCAAACTAAACCGACAGTGATGCATTCATGGAGCAGAAGCATGTCAGAAAACAGTCCAATTCCCCCTGAATGCACCGGGAGGAGAGTCCAGAAGCAGTTTCATCCTTTAACGTTGGACTGTAGTGTTTCTCGGGCGGGCGGTGGGCGGGGCTTCGGCTGGTGGGCGGGGCTTCAGGCGGCAGACAGGCAGGCCTGGCGGACGCTCTGAGCCCAGGTGTTGAGCAGCTCCGTCACCGAGTGTTTGTCCGGCAGCTGAAGCAGTTTGGACGTCATGTTTCTGTGAACCGTCTGCAGGAAGCTGTTCGCACCTGAGAGAGAGAGAGGGGGCGTCAACATCATGATGTCGGAGGTGGAGGAACCTTTCTGCCTGAGTCACTCTTATTTCACAAAGATTTTATCCTGCAAACTGTTACACAGGCTTATTCTGTCAGTTAAACTGTGAGAAACTTTTAAATAAAAACTATTTAACAGAAAAAACTGACGTAATGAACCAGCTTTCAGCCTCAGTGATGTGACCAAAACATCCCTCCTGCTGATACTGATACCAGGACTACAGAACAGCATCTGTTAGCGTTCTAGCTACCATCCAGCTGTGTTAGCATCTGTTAGCTTTTCTTAGTAGCATCTATTAGCTTTGTAGCTACCTTTCAGCTGTGTTAGCATCTGTTTACTTTTCTTAGTAGCATCTATTAGCTTTGTAGCTACCATCCAGCTGTGTTAGCATCTGTTAGCTTTCTAGCTACCTTTCAGCTGTGTTAGCATCTGTTTACTTTTCTTAGTAGCATCTATTAGCATCTATTAGCTTTGTAGCTACCTTTCAGCTGTGTTAGCATCTGTTTACTTTTCTTAGTAACATCCAGCTGTGTTAGCTTTGTAGCTACCATCCAGCTGTGTTAGCATCTGTTAGCTTTGTAGCTACCAACCAGCTGTGTTTGCATCTGTTAGTTTTCTAGCTACCATCCAGCTGTGTTAACATCTATTAGCTTTGTAGCTACCATCCAGCTGTGTTAGCATCTGTTAGTTTTCTAGCTACCATCCAGCTGTGTTTGCATCTATTAGCTTTGTAGCTACCATCCAGCTGTGTTAGCATCTGTTAGCTTTCTAGCTACCAACCAGCTGTGTTAGCATCTGTTTACTTTTCTTAGTAGCATCTATTAGCTTTCTAGCTAACATCCAGCTGTGTTAGCTTCGGTTAGTTTTCTAGCTACCATCCAGCTGTGTTAGCATCTGTTAGCTTTCTAGCTAACATCCAGCTGTGTTTGCATCTATTAGCATCTGTTAGCTTGAGCTGAGCAGAACATGGTGGGAGTTAAACGCAGAGTAATGGCGTTAACAGGAGGAATGATTTCCACCTGATTTAAATGAGTGTTGCTGTGCAGCTCTGAGCAGGAAGTGACTCACCGTACTGCTCGCCGTCGTCGGCCCAGTACGGGCTCTGATCCGGGTAATCTGCAGGAACGCTGAGCTGCAGAGGCGGGACGCTGGGCAGGTTCTTATCGTCTGAGAGAGAACAAACACCAACATCAGTTTAATGGAGGAGCTGCGCAGAAAATCAAACCTACAAACCTCCAGTTCATCAAACCTCAGGCACGTGACCCAGCTGCTGTCAGCTCATAAAAAGGACATAATCTGTGGCCACGCCCACTGATAAAACCCAAAGTTTCAATAACCTTTAATCTCAGGACGATCTGGACCGATTTCCAGAGCTGTAGGATGAAATCTAACAGAAGAGTTTGTTAAAACGTCACCCGAGTAAAACGCCAAAACCAAAGTAAAAGAGTCAAAAATGAATCCAAAAGTAGCGTATAGCTTTTAGCATTTAGCTTTATTTTAAATGTGCTGCCATATGAATGAAAGTGCCATAACATTTGTTGTGCAAACACACTTTTAACATCAGCATCTTTCTGTAGTTTTTATGTAGAAGCCTCGCTCCACTGTCTGTTTCCTTGAATGACTTGCTGCTATCAGTTGTGTGTTTTGCCTTTAAGTGATATTTTAGACTGGAACTACTACGCTGAGAAGACAATTCAACTTGGCAGTGTTTGAACCAAAATGGCCGACTTCCTGTTGGGTTTGAATCTCTATGAGCTGCAGTTTCACGGCTGTGAAACTCAAATGTGGAACGTTGTGAGATGGAGGAAAGAGAAAAACAATCATGAACACTTTGAACAGGATTCAGGACAGATGAGGACAGAATAAACTCCACAGGTGATGAACCCGTCTCCATGGTGACCACTAGATGGCCGTTCACCTTGACCTTTGCGCTCTCGACTCACCCAGCTTGCAGACGAGGTGCACGGTGCCGTTGTTGCTGCAGAAGGACGGGTCCAGGTTGACCAGGAACTTGACGTCGAGGCGGGCCACCTCCCCCTGCAGGATGTTGGGGATGGTCTGCCGCTCGTCTTCTTCGTGCTTCCTCTTCCTCCCGGAGACGTTGGGGCCTCTGAGGAGGAGAGAAACCCGTCAAACACTGAGCCGTGACGGCCGGCCGGCGTCTCTGAGGCCACACCTACGTGATGGGCGGCCCGTGGATGGCGGTCATGGCGGGGGCGAATGTCCGATATAGGGAGTGGTTGAAGACCGGCGAGCGGATGTTGGCCATGACGGCGTCCAGCAGCGGCTGACACAGGTACTGCTGTTTGGTTGGGACGGGCGGAGGCGGCGGCGTCGGCTGAAACAAACAGAACAAAGCTTGACTCATCAGTCCGGAGAGAACGGAGAATCCAAACCGAGGTTCGTCTGATGGAAAAAAAAAGAGTAAAAAACCAAAAGTAAAAGAGAAAAAAACAAAGTAAGAGCGTCAAAAACCAAAGTAAGAGTTCAAAACCAACGTAAAAGAGTTCAAAACCAACGTAAAAGAGTCAAACCCAACGTAAGAGAGTCAAAACCAAAGTAAGAGAGTCAAAACCAAAGTAAGAGAGTCAAAACCAAAGTAAAAGAGTTAAAACCAAAGTAAAAGAGTTCAAACCAAAGTAAAAGAGTTCAAAACAACGTAAAAGAGTTCAAAACCAAAGTAAAAGAGTCAAAACCAAAGTAAGAGAGTCAAAACCAAAGTAAAAGAGTCAAAACCAAAGTAAGAGAGTCAAAACCAAAGTAAAACAGTCAAAACCAAAGTAAGAGAGTCAAAAACCAACGTAAGAGTCAAACCCAACGTAAAAGAGTCAAAACCAAAGTAAAAGAGTCAAAACCAAAGTAAAAGAGTCAAAACCAAAGTAAGAGCGTCAAAACCAAAGTAAGAGAGTCAAAACCAAAGTAAAAGAGTCAAACCCAACGTAAAAGAGTCAAAACCAAAGTAAAAGAGTCAAAACCAAAGTAAAAGAGTCAAAACCAAAGTAAAAGAGTTAAAACCAAAGTAAGAGAGTCAAAACCAAAGTAAGAGAGTCAAAACCAAAGTAAAAGAGTCAAAAACCAACGTAAGAGTCAAACCCAACGTAAAAGAGTCAAACCCAAAGTAAAAGAGTCAAAAACCAACGTAAGAGTCAAAACCAAAGTAAATGAGTCAAAAACCAACGTAAAAGAGTTAAAACCAAAGTAAAAGAGTTAAAACCAAAGTAAAAGAGTTCAAAACAACGTAAAAGAGTCAAAACCAAAGTAAAAGAGTTAAAACCAAAGTAAAAGAGTTCAAAACAACGTAAAAGAGTCAAAAACCAACGTAAAAGAGTCAAAACCAAAGTAAAAGAGTTAAAACCAAAGTAAAAGAGTTCAAAACAACGTAAAAGAGTCAAAACCAAAGTAAAAGAGTTAAAACCAAAGTAAAAGAGTTAAAACCAAAGTAAAAGAGTTCAAAACAACGTAAAAGAGTCAAAACCAAAGTAAGAGAGTCAAAACCAAAGTAAGAGAGTCAAAACCAAAGTAAGAGAGTCAAAACCAAAGTAAAAGAGTCAAAACCAAAGTAAAAGAGTTAAAACCAAAGTAAAAGAGTTCAAAACAACGTAAAAGAGTCAAAACCAAAGTAAAAGAGTTAAAACCAAAGTAAGAGAGTCAAAACCAAAGTAAAAGAGTTCAAAACAACGTAAAAGAGTCAAAACCAAAGTAAGAGTCAAAACCAAAGTAAAAGAGTCAAAACCAAAGTAAAAGAGTTCAAAACAACGTAAAAGAGTCAAAACCAAAGTAAAAGAGTTAAAACCAAAGTAAAAGAGTTCAAAACAACGTAAAAGAGTCAAAACCAAAGTAAAAGAGTTAAAACCAAAGTAAGAGAGTCAAAACCAAAGTAAAAGAGTTAAAACCAAAGTAAAAGAGTTCAAAACAACGTAAAAGAGTCAAAACCAAAGTAAGAGAGTCAAAACCAAAGTAAAAGAGTCAAAACCAAAGTAAGAGAGTCAAAACCAAAGTAAAAGAGTCAAAACCAAAGTAAAAGAGTTAAAACCAAAGTAAGAGAGTCAAAACCAAAGTAAAAGAGTCAAAACCAAAGTAAGAGAGTCAAAAACCAACGTAAGAGTCAAACCCAACGTAAAAGAGTCAAACCCAACGTAAAAGAGTCAAAACCAAAGTAAGAGCGTCAAAACCAAAGTAAGAGAGTCAAAACCAAAGTAAAAGAGTCAAAACCCAACGTAAGAGTCAAAACCAAAGTAAGAGAGTCAAAACCAAAGTAAGAGTCAAAACCAAAGTAAGAGAGTCAAAACCAAAGTAAAAGAGTCAAAAACCAACGTAAGAGTCAAACCCAACGTAAAAGAGTCAAAACCAAAGTAAAAGAGTCAAAACCAAAGTAAGAGCGTCAAAACCAAAGTAAGAGAGTCAAAACCAAAGTAAAAGAGTCAAAACCAAAGTAAAAGAGTCAAACCCAAAGTAAGAGAGTCAAAACCAAAGTAAAAGAGTCAAAACCAAAGTAAAAGAGTTAAAACCCAAAGTAAAAGAGTTAAAACCCAAAGTAAAAGAGTCAAAAACCAACGTAAGAGTCAAAACCAAAGTAAAAGAGTCAAAACCAAAGTAAAAGAGTTAAAAACCAACGTAAGAGTCAAAACCAAAGTAAAAGAGTCAAAACCAACGTAAGAGTCAAAACCAAAGTAAAAGAGTCAAAACCAAAGTAAAAGAGTTAAAAACCAAAGTAAAAGAGTAAAAAAACCAAAGTAAAAGAGTCAAAAACCAAAGTAAAAGAGGGGGGGGGCCCTGTTCCACACATTATGGGGGGGCTTTTCCTGACTGAACCTGAATCCTGAAGCCTTCCCATCGGCTGAATCACAGGCGGAGCTTCTTACCACGGCCATGTCGTTCTTCAGCTTCTCCAGAGCGATCTCACACTTCTGCAGCGTCTTCAGGGGACACCTGCAGGTCACATGACACAAGAGAGCCAATCAATGAGGGCGACAGATCAATGAGGGCCTGTCAGCTTCCTGTCAGCTTCCTGTCAGCTTCCTCAGAGGTTCCTACCTGGTGTTTGGGTCTGTGAGGATGTTCAGGAGACTCTTCATCTTACTCAGGTCCTTCTTCCTGTCTGAAACACACCAAACAATCACACATCAGCCTCCACTTCCTGTTCCTCTGGTCACACTAAACATGGAGGTCACCTGTTTTCATGCTTTGTGTGGATGTTTTCTGTAGAATAAAGTTTAAAATCAGATTAACTGACAGCTTTAAACTTATTTTCCCATGCTGTTGTAAGAAGGTGGAAACAGTGAAACCCCCGCATGGCTTCCATCTTTGTTTCCTCCTTCTGTTGGATAAAGGTCCAAACTGTTTGAATCTCCATGTTGGGGTTAAACTGTTATAAAATCATTTTTATTGTTGTTTGTTTTGCTGTTCTGTTCCATTCATTCATTAAGAATCAGGTGATCTGAGCTGCCAGCAGGGGGCAGCAGAAAATGTAATTTAATTATATTATTTATTACTATTATATGATAATCTATAATACATAATATAATATATTACTTTACTTTTTTATTTATTTAGTCATTTATTAGTTAGTAGTAGTATTTTTATTAGAATTGGTATTGTTATGGTTAATATACAATCATTGTAAATATTAATAACTTTTTCAGCTACTTGACTAATTTGAATTTCCCCCATTGGGGGATGAATAAAGTATTTTTCTATTCTATTGCGTTTCTGTATTTACTTTATTTTCTTGTAATTTGTGGCTTTATGTGGGTCACTTTCATCATCTGTGCAGCACTGAGGTCAACCCCGGTTGTTTTAAATGTGCTATAAATAAAGTTTGAGTCCAGATGTGGCCTGTTGGTTACGAGGCTGCGGACGCCGGACGATGCCTTTGTTCAATCAGCCTCGTTTGTCTGTTACCCCAAACTGAGTAAAACAGGCTGAAGGTCCCACATTAGCACCAGATAACGGACGTGTTTTATCTGAATTATCCCTGAATTCAGCCGTCTTCATGTTCCAGATGTTCCAGTAAACTGATGGATGAAATGAAACGCCGTATCAGTGTTAGCTCCTGCAGCTAACAGGAAGCGTTTGGCCGTTAGCTCACGCAGCTAACAGGAAGCGTTTGGCCGTTAGCTCCTGCAGCTAACAGGAAGACTTTGGCCGTTAGCTCATGCAGCTAACAGGAAGCGTTTGGCCGTTAGCTCACGCAGCTAACAGGAAGCGTTTGGCCGTTAGCTCACGCAGCTAACAGGAAGCGTTTGGCCCTTAGCTCACGCAGCTAACAGGAAGCGTTTGGCCGTTAGCTCACGCAGCTAACAGGAAGCGTTTGGCCGTTAGATCCTGCAGCTAACAGGAAGCGTTTGGCCGTTAGCTCACGCAGCTAACAGGAAGCGTTTGGCCGTTAGCTCACGCAGCTAACAGGAAGCGTTTGGCCCTTAGCTCATGCAGCTAACAGGAAGCGTTTGGCCCTTAGCTCATGCAGCTAACAGGAAGCGTTTGGCCGTTAGCTCACGCAGCTAACAGGAAGCGTTTGGCCGTTAGCTCACGCAGCTAACAGGAAGCGTTTGGCCCTTAGCTCACGCAGCTAACAGGAAGCGTTTGGCCCTTAGCTCACGCAGCTAACAGGAAGCGTTTGGCCGTTTGGCCCTTAGCTCATGCAGCTAACAGGAAGCGTTTGGCCCTTAGCTCATGCAGCTAACAGGAAGCGTTTGGCCGTTTGGCCCTTAGCTCATGCAGCTAACAGGAAGCGTTTGGCCCTTAGCTCATGCAGCTAACAGGAAGCGTTTGGCCGTTAACTCATGCAGCTAACAGGAAGTGTTACTGCCTTCATAAAGTTTGGGTCTTTAATCCTGTTGGAACCTGGTTGTTCATCTATTTCCAGATGTTTTACATGAAATCAGCTGGATGAAGCCTCTGAATAATGACATCACCAGGGCGCAGAGCTCCCGTCTTCCTGTGGATGAAAATGTGACGCGGCGGTGGCTGACCTTCGTTTTTGTCGATCTTGTTGATCATGCGGCGCAGCGGCTCGATGTACTTGGACAGCTGTTTGAGTTTCTCCATGTACTGCTGGTCCTCCAGAGACGTGGCCCCCGCCGGGCTCATCACCGAGCTGGGGTTACCTGAGGACACGTGGGCGGCGTTAAATGTGCTCACAGCAGATTTAAAACATTTACAGGTGCTGTGGTACCTGGAGTGTTGAGCGGGCCAGGTGAGGGGACTCCGTAGTTCTGGGGGGTTCTGGAGGTGGCCGGGCTCGGGGAGGGCTGAGGGGACGGGCTGGGCTGGAACCCCCCCGGGGACGGAGTGGGTCCAGAGCTGCAGAGAGGAGGCAGAGCGGTTAGCGGTTAGAGGTTAGAGGTTAGAGTTTAGAGGTTAGAGGTTAGAGTTTAGAGGTTAGAGGTTAGAGTTTAGAGGTTAGAGGTTAGAGGTTAGCGGTTAGAGGTTAGAGGTAAGAGGTTAGAGTTTAGAGGTTAGAGGTTAGAGTTTAGAGGTTAGAGGTTAGAGTTTAGAGGTTAGAGGTTAGAGGTTAGAGTTTAGAGTTTAGAGGTTAGAGGTTAGAGGTTAGAGGTTAGAGGTAAGAGGTTAGAGTTTAGAGTTTAGAGGTTAGAGGTTAGAGGTTAGAGGTTAGAATTTAGAGGTTAGAGGTTAGAGGTTAGAATTTAGAGGTTAGAGGTTAGAGGTTAGAGTTTAGAGGTTAGAGGTAAGAGGTTAGAGTTTAGAGGTTAGAGTTTAGAGTTTAGAGGTTAGAGGTTAGAGGTTAGAGGTTAGAATTTAGAGGTTAGAGGTTAGAGGTTAGAGGTTAGAATTTAGAGGTTAGAGGTTAGAGTTTAGAGGTTAGAGGTAAGAGGTTAGAGTTTAGAGGTTAGAGTTTAGAGGTTAGAGGTAAGAGGTTAGAGTTTAGAGGTTAGAGTTTAGAGGTTAGAGGTTAGAGGTTAGAGTTTAGAGGTTAGCGGTTAGAGTTTAGACGTTTAGAGTTTAGAGGTTAAAGGTTAGCGGTTAGAGGTAAGAGGTTAGAGTTTAGCGGTTAGCGGTTAGAGGTAAGAGGTTAGAGTTTAGCGGTTAGCGGTTAGAGGTTAGAGGTTAGCGGTTAGAGTTTAGCGGTTAGAGGTTAGAGGTTAGAGTTTAGAGGTTAGAGGTTAGAGTTTAGCGGTTAGCGGTTAAAGGTTAGCGGTTAGCAACAGGAGGTGGAGGGACGGGTCTACGTCCTGGCATCAGAACACCTGTGGTACCTGGCAGAGTTGGGCTGTGAGGTGGGGGGCTGCGGTGACGGCTGGGGAGGGGGCGGCATCTGCGGCGTGGGCACCTGCACAGGTGAGGGTGATGACATCATGGCGTGCTGCTGCACCTGTGGAGGGGACAGAGATGGGTTTCCAGGTGAGAATGGTCAGGTTACATTTATCTCTACAGTCGTTTCCTGTTTCCTGTGTTTTCTCCTGGCGTTCGTGTCTCTCTGGTTATTTGCAGTGTTTTCTCCTGGCGTTCGTGTCTCTCTCTGGTTATTTGCAGTGTTTTCTCCTGGCGTTCGTGTCTCTCTGTGGTTATTTGCAGTGTTTCCTCCTGGCGTTCGTGTCTCTTTGTGGTTATTTACAGTGTTTTCTCCTGGCGTTCGTGTCTCTCTGTGGTTATTTGCAGTGTTTTCTCCTGGCGTTCGTGTCTCTCTCTGGTTATTTGCAGTGTTTCCTCCTGGCGTTCGTGTCTCTCTGTGGTTATTTGCAGTGTTTTCTCCTGGCGTTCGTGTCTCTCTGGTTATTTGCAGTGTTTTCTCCTGGCGTTCGTGTCTCTCTCTGGTTATTTGCAGTGTTTCCTCCTGGCGTTCGTGTCTCTCTCTGGTTATTTGCAGTGTTTCCTCCTGGCGTTCGTGTCTCTCTCTGGTTATTTGCAGTGTTTTCTCCTGGCGTTCGTGTCTCTTTGTGGTTATTTGCAGTGTTTTCTCCTGGCGTTCGTGTCTCTCTGTGGTTATTTGCAGTGTTTTCTCCTGGCGTTCGTGTCTCTCTCTGGTTATTTGCAGTGTTTTCTCCTGGCGTTCGTGTCTCTCTCTGGTTATTTGCAGTGTTTTCTCCTGGCGTTCGTGTCTCTCTCTGGTATTTGCAGTGTTTTCTCCTGGCGTTCGTGTCTCTCTCTGGTTATTTGCAGTGTTTCCTCCTGGCGTTCGTGTCTCTCTGTGGTTATTTGCAGTGTTTTCTCCTGGCGTTCGTGTCTCTCTCTGGTTATTTGCAGTGTTTTCTCCTGGCGTTCGTGTCTCTCTCTGGTTATTTGCAGTGTTTTTTCCTGGCGTTCGTGTCTCTCTGTGGTTATTTGCAGTGTTTTCTCCTGGCGTTCGTGTCTCTCTCTGGTTATTTGCAGTGTTTCCTCCTGGCGTTCGTGTCTCTCTGGTTATTTGCAGTGTTTTCTCCTGGCGTTCGTGTCTCTCTCTGGTTATTTGCAGTGTTTTCTCTGGCGTTCGTGTCTCTCTCTGGTTATTTGCAGTGTTTCCTCCTGGCGTTCGTGTCTCTCTGTGGTTATTTGCAGTGTTTTCTCCTGGCGTTCGTGTCTCTCTCTGGTTATTTGCAGTGTTTTCTCCTGGCGTTCGTGTCTCTCTCTGGTTATTTGCAGTGTTTTTCTCCTGGCGTTCGTGTCTCTCTGTGGTTATTTGCAGTGTTTTCTCCTGGCGTTCGTGTCTCTCTGTGGTTATTTGCAGTGTTTTCTCCTGGCGTTCGTGTCTCTCTCTGGTTATTTGCAGTGTTTTCTCCTGGCGTTCGTGTCTCTCTGTGGTTATTTGCAGTGTTTTCTCCTGGCGTTCGTGTCTCTCTGTGGTTATTTGCAGTGTTTTCTCCTGGCGTTCGTGTCTCTTCGTGGTTATTTGCAGTGTTTTCTCCTGGCGTTCGTGTCTCTCTGTGGTTATTTGCCAGTGTTTTCTCCTGGCGTTCGTGTCTCTTTGTGGTTATTTGCAGTGTTTTCTCCTGGCGTTCGTGTCTCTTTGTGGTTATTTGCAGTGTTTTCTCCTGGCGTTCGTGTCTCTCTCTGGTTATTTGCAGTGTTTTTTCCTGGCGTTCGTGTCTCTCTGTGGTTATTTGCAGTGTTTTCTCCTGGCGTTCGTGTCTCTCTCTGGTTATTTGCAGTGTTTTCTCCTGGCGTTCGTGTCTCTCTCTGGTTATTTGCAGTGTTTTCTCCTGGCGTTCGTGTCTCTCTCTGGTTATTTGCAGTGTTTTCTCCTGGCGTTCGTGTCTCTCTGTGGTTATTTGCAGTGTTTCCTCCTGGCGTTCGTGTCTCTCTTGTGGTTATTTGCAGTGTTTTTTCCTGGCGTTCGTGTCTCTCTGGTTATTTGCAGTGTTTTCTCCTGGCGTTCGTGTCTCTCTGGTTATTTGCAGTGTTTTCTCCTGGCGTTCGTGTCTCTCTGGTTATTTGCAGTGTTTTCTCCTGGCGTTCGTGTCTCTCTCTGGTTATTTGCAGTGTTTTCTCCTGGCGTTCGTGTCTCTCTGTGGTTATTTGCAGTGTTTTCTCCTGGCGTTCGTGTCTCTCTGTGGTTATTTGCAGTGTTTTCTCCTGGCGTTCGTGTCTCTCTGTGTTATTTGCAGTGTTTTCTCCTGGCGTTCGTGTCTCTCTCTGGTTATTTGCAGTGTTTTCTCCTGGCGTTCGTGTCTCTCTCTGGTTATTTGCAGTGTTTTCTCCTGGCGTTCGTGTCTCTCTGTGGTTATTTGCAGTGTTTCCTCCTGGCGTTCGTGTCTCTTTGTGGTTATTTACAGTGTTTTCTCCTGGCGTTCGTGTCTCTCTGTGGTTATTTGCAGTGTTTTCTCCTGGCGTTCGTGTCTCTCTCTGGTTATTTGCAGTGTTTCCTCCTGGCGTTCGTGTCTCTCTGTGGTTATTTGCAGTGTTTTCTCCTGGCGTTCGTGTCTCTCTGGTTATTTGCAGTGTTTTCTCCTGGCGTTCGTGTCTCTCTCTGGTTATTTGCAGTGTTTCCTCCTGGCGTTCGTGTCTCTCTCTGGGTTATTTGCAGTGTTTTCTCCTGGCGTTCGTGTCTCTCTCTGGTTATTTGCAGTGTTTTCTCCTGGCGTTCGTGTCTCTCTTGGTTATTTGCAGTGTTTTCTCCTGGCGTTCGTGTCTCTCTGTGGTTATTTGCAGTGTTTTCTCCTGGCGTTCGTGTCTCTCTCTGGTTATTTGCAGTGTTTTCTCCTGGCGTTCGTGTCTCTCTCTGGTTATTTGCAGTGTTTTCTCCTGGCGTTCGTGTCTCTCTCTGGTTATTTGCAGTGTTTTCTCCTGGCGTTCGTGTCTCTCTCTGGTTATTTGCAGTGTTTTCCTCCTGGCGTTCGTGTCTCTCTGTGGTTATTTGCAGTGTTTTCTCCTGGCGTTCGTGTCTCTCTCTGGTTATTTGCAGTGTTTTCTCCTGGCGTTCGTGTCTCTCTCTGGTTATTTGCAGTGTTTTCTCCTGGCGTTCGTGTCTCTCTGTGGTTATTTGCAGTGTTTTCTCCTGGCGTTCGTGTCTCTCTCTGGTTATTTGCAGTGTTTCCTCCTGGCGTTCGTGTCTCTCTGGTTATTTGCAGTGTTTTCCTCCTGGCGTTCGTGTCTCTCTCTGGTTATTTGCAGTGTTTTCTCCTGGCGTTCGTGTCTCTCTCTGGTTATTTGCAGTGTTTCCTCCTGGCGTTCGTGTCTCTCTGTGGTTATTTGCAGTGTTTTCTCCTGGCGTTCGTGTCTCTCTCTGGTTATTTGCAGTGTTTTCTCCTGGCGTTCGTGTCTCTCTCTGGTTATTTGCAGTGTTTTCTCCTGGCGTTCGTGTCTCTCTGTGGTTATTTGCAGTGTTTTCTCCTGGCGTTCGTGTCTCTCTGTGGTTATTTGCAGTGTTTTCTCTGGCGTCGGTCTCTGTTTGGTTCCTGGCGTTCGTGTCTCTCTGTGGTTATTTGCAGTGTTTTCTCCTGGCGTTCGTGTCTCTCTGTGGTTATTTGCAGTGTTTTCTCCTGGCGTTCGTGTCTCTCTGTGGTTATTTGCAGTGTTTCGGTTTCTGGTTCCTGGCGTTCGTGTCTCTCTGTGGTTATTTGCAGTGTTTTCTCCTGGCGTTCGTGTCTCTCTTGGTTATTTGCAGTGTTTTCTCCTGGCGTTCGTGTCTCTTCTGTGTTATTTGCAGTGTTTTCTCCTGGCGTTCGTGTCTCTCTGTGGTTATTTGCAGTGTTTTCTCCTGGCGTTCGTGTCTCTCTGTGGTTATTTGCAGTGTTTTCTCCTGGCGTTCGTGTCTCTCTGTGGTTATTTGCAGTGTTTTCTCCTGGCGTTCGTGTCTCTCTGGGTTATTTGCAGTGTTTTCTCCTGGCGTTCGTGTCTCTCTCTGGTTATTTGCAGTGTTTTCTCCTGGCGTTCGTGTCTCTCTGGGTTATTTGCAGTGTTTTCTCCTGGCGTTCGTGTCTCTCTCTGGTTATTTGCAGTGTTTTCTCCTGGCGTTCGTGTCTCTCTGTGGTTATTTGCAGTGTTTTCTCCTGGCGTTCGTGTCTCTCTGTGGTTATTTGCAGTGTTTTCTCCTGGCGTTCGTGTCTCTCTCTGGTTATTTGCAGTGTTTTCTCCTGGCGTTCGTGTCTCTCTCTGGTTATTTGCAGTGTTTTCTCCTGGCGTTCGTGTCTCTCTGTGGTTATTTGCAGTGTTTTCTCCTGGCGTTCGTGTCTCTCTGTGGTTATTTGCAGTGTTTTCTCCTGGCGTTCGTGTCTCTCTGTGGTTATTTGCAGTGTTTTCTCCTGGCGTTCGTGTCTCTCTGTGGTTATTTGCAGTGTTTTCTCCTGGCGTTCGTGTCTCTCTGTGGTTATTTGCAGTGTTTTCTCCTGGCGTTCGTGTCTCTCTCTGGTTATTTGCAGTGTTTTCTCCTGGCGTTCGTGTCTCTCTGTGGTTATTTGCAGTGTTTTCTCCTGGCGTTCGTGTCTCTCTGTGGTTATTTGCAGTGTTTTCTCCTGGCGTTCGTGTCTCTCTGTGGTTATTTGCAGTGTTTTCTCCTGGCGTTCGTGTCTCTCTCTGGTTATTTGCAGTGTTTTCTCCTGGCGTTCGTGTCTCTCTGTGGTTATTTGCAGTGTTTTCTCCTGGCGTTCGTGTCTCTCTGTGGTTATTTGCAGTGTTTTCTCCTGGCGTTCGTGTCTCTCTGTGGTTATTTGCAGTGTTTTCTCCTGGCGTTCGTGTCTCTCTCTGGTTATTTGCAGTGTTTTCTCCTGGCGTTCGCTGTCTCTCTGTGGTTATTTGCAGTGTTTTCTCCTGGCGTTCGTGTCTCTCTGTGGTTATTTGCAGTGTTTTCTCCTGGCGTTCGTGTCTCTCTCTGGTTATTTGCAGTGTTTTCTCCTGGCGTTCGTGTCTCTCTGTGGTTATTTGCAGTGTTTTCTCCTGGCGTTCGTGTCTCTCTGTGGTTATTTGCAGTGTTTTCTCCTGGCGTTCGTGTCTCTCTGTGGTTATTTGCAGTGTTTTCTCCTGGCGTTCGTGTCTCTCTGTGGTTATTTGCAGTGTTTTCTCCTGGCGTTCGTGTCTCTCTCTGGTTATTTGCAGTGTTTTCTCCTGGCGTTCGTGTCTCTCTCTGGTTATTTGCAGTGTTTTCTCCTGGCGTTCGTGTCTCTTCTGTGGTTATTTGCAGTGTTTTCTCCTGGCGTTCGTGTCTCTCTCTGGTTATTTGCAGTGTTTTCTCCTGGCGTTCGTGTCTCTTCTGTGGTTATTTGCAGTGTTTTCTCCTGGCGTTCGTGTCTCTCTGTGGTTATTTGCAGTGTTTTCTCCTGGCGTTCGTGTCTCTCTCTGGTTATTTGCAGTGTTTTCTCCTGGCGTTCGTGTCTCTCTTGTGGTTATTTGCAGTGTTTTCTCCTGGCGTTCGTGTCTCTCTTGGTTATTTGCAGTGTTTTCTCCTGGCGTTCGTGTCTCTCTCTGGTTATTTGCAGTGTTTTCTCCTGGCGTTCGTGTCTCTCTGTGGTTATTTGCAGTGTTTTCTCCTGGCGTTCGTGTCTCTCTGTGGTTATTTGCAGTGTTTTCTCCTGGCGTTCGTGTCTCTCTCTGGTTATTTGCAGTGTTTTCTCCTGGCGTTCGTGTCTCTCTGTGGTTATTTGCAGTGTTTTCTCCTGGCGTTCGTGTCTCTCTGTGTTATTTGCAGTGTTTTCTCCTGGCGTTCGTGTCTCTCTCTGGTTATTTGCAGTGTTTTCTCCTGGCGTTCGTGTCTCTCTGTGGTTATTTGCAGTGTTTTCTCCTGGCGTTCGTGTCTCTTGTGGTTATTTGCAGTGTTTTCTCCTGGCGTTCGTGTCTCTCTCTGGTTATTTGCAGTGTTTTCTCCTGGCGTTCGTGTCTCTCTGGGTTATTTGCAGTGTTTTCTCCTGGCGTTCGTGTCTCTCTGTGGTTATTTGCAGTGTTTTCTCCTGGCGTTCGTGTCTCTCTGGTTATTTGCAGTGTTTTCTCCTGGCGTTCGTGTCTCTCTCTGGTTATTTGCAGTGTTTTCTTCCTGGCGTTCGTGTCTCTCTGTGGTTATTTGCAGTGTTTTTCTCCTGGCGTTCGTGTCTCTCTGGTTATTTGCAGTGTTTTCTCCTGGCGTTCGTGTCTCTCTCTGGTTATTTGCAGTGTTTTTCTCCTGGCGTTCGTGTCTCTCTGTGGTTATTTGCAGTGTTTTCTCCTGGCGTTCGTGTCTCTCTGTGGTTATTTGCAGTGTTTTCTCCTGGCGTTCGTGTCTCTCTGTGGTTATTTGCAGTGTTTTCTCCTGGCGTTCGTGTCTCTCTGTGGTTATTTGCAGTGTTTTTCTCCTGGCGTTCGTGTCTCTCTGTGGTTATTTGCAGTGTTTTCTCCTGGCGTTCGTGTCTCTCTGTGGTTATTTGCAGTGTTTTCTCCTGGCGTTCGTGTCTCTCTCTGGTTATTTGCAGTGTTTTCTCCTGGCGTTCGTGTCTCTCTGTGGTTATTTGCAGTGTTTTCTCCTGGCGTTCGTGTCTCTCTGTGGTTATTTGCAGTGTTTTCTCCTGGCGTTCGTGTCTCTCTGTGGTTATTTGCAGTGTTTTCTCCTGGCGTTCGTGTCTCTCTGTGGTTATTTGCAGTGTTTTCTCCTGGCGTTCGTGTCTCTCTGTGGTTATTTGCAGTGTTTTCTCCTGGCGTTCGTGTCTCTCTGTGGTTATTTGCAGTGTTTTCTCCTGGCGTTCGTGTCTCTCTCTGGTTATTTGCAGTGTTTTCTCCTGGCGTTCGTGTCTCTCTGTGGTTATTTGCAGTGTTTTCTCCTGGCGTTCGTGTCTCTTTGTGGTTATTTGCAGTGTTTTCTCCTGGCGTTCGTGTCTCTCTGTGGTTATTTGCAGTGTTTTCTCCTGGCGTTCGTGTCTCTCTGTGGTTATTTGCAGTGTTTTCTCCTGGCGTTCGTGTCTCTCTGTGGTTATTTGCAGTGTTTTCTCCTGGCGTTCGTGTCTCTCTGTGGTTATTTGCAGTGTTTTCTCCTGGCGTTCCTGTCTCTCTGTGGTTATTTGCAGTGTTTTCTCCTGGCGTTCGTGTCTCTTTGTGGTTATTTGCAGTGTTTTCTCCTGGCGTTCGTGTCTCTCTCTGGTTATTTGCAGTGTTTTTTCCTGGCGTTCGTGTCTCTCTGTGGTTATTTGCAGTGTTTTCTCCTGGCGTTCGTGTCTCTCTGTGGTTATTTGCAGTGTTTTCTCCTGGCGTTCGTGTCTCTCTGTGGTTATTTGCAGTGTTTTCTCCTGGCGTTCGTGTCTCTCTGTGGTTATTTGCAGTGTTTGGTTATTTGCAGTGTTTTCTCCTGGTGTTCGTGTCTCTCTGGTTATTTGCAGTGTTTTCTCCTGGCGTTCGTGTCTCTCTCTGGTTATTTGCAGTGTTTTCTCCTGGTGTTCGTGTCTCTCTGGTTATTTGCAGTGTTTTCTCCTGGCGTTCGTGTCTCTCTGTGGTTATTTGCAGTGTTTTCTCCTGGCGTTCGTGTCTCTCTGTGGTTATTTGCAGTGTTTTCTCCTGGCGTTCGTGTCTCTCTGTGGTTATTTGCAGTGTTTGGTTATTTGCAGTGTTTTCTCCTGGTGTTCGTGTCTCTCTGTGGTTATTTGCAGTGTTTTCTCCTGGTGTTCGTGTCTCTCTGTGGTTATTTGCAGTGTTTTCTCCTGGTGTTCGTGTCTCTCTGTGGTTATTTGCAGTGTTTTCTCCTGGTGTTCGTGTCTCTCTGGTTATTTGCAGTGTTTTCTCCTGGTGTTCGTGTCTCTCTGTGGTTATTTGCAGTGTTTTCTCCTGGCGTTCGTGTCTCTTTGTGGTTATTTGCAGTGTTTTCTCGTGGCGTTCGTGTCTCTTTGCAGTGTTTTCTCCTGGCGTTCGTGTCTTTGTGGTTATTTGCAGTGTTTTCTCCTGGCGTTCGTGTCTCAGAAGCTGTTACTGCATCTTTTTGGGTTCACATTTTATCTGTTTTTTGTCACACCATTTCAGTTTTCCACCTTCTGGAATCTTTGTAGAAAACAGTAAAAAAAAAAAGAACATTTCGCAGAGACGTGTGATCAGAGTAGGACGAGTACCTGCGGTGTCATCGTTTGTCCGGCGGGCATAGAAACAGCGGCGGTGACGTTCTGAGGAGGCATGGACGGGTTCAGAGGAGCTCGAGGCAGCCGGGCCAGATTCTGCTGCATCCCGGGACGGACCAGCTGCCAGGAACACACAGCAGAGACATGGGAGGACAGGTTAGTAGAGAGGACGCCATGAGACACGGCCGACATGCATCCAGACGTGAGACGAAACACACGTCAGGACACTTAAGGCGAGACGCTACAGGTGAATAGGGTAATATTTTAAAATAATAGATATCACCATGAAACTTCCTCAGTTGATTACTTATACAAGTATGAAAAAATAATGTATTACAAGTTTTAGAAATGTGTATGTTTAATTATGCAAATTAGGCATTATCTCATTAATTAAAATTCTTTTTTCATTTTGTTTACACACAAAATGAAAAGAAAATTACAGAGGGATTTCAGGATATCTGCTTTCATTTCCTAGGAAATCAAAATATACTGTCCATAGCCTAAAAAACATCAATTTTTGCCATATTTTTTATTATAATGTCACATAAATCAGGCCAGGAATGATTTATCAACAAATCCTTCTGTAAATATCTTCAGAATACTGCTAAGTGTATAACTGGAAGGTTTGGTGTTAGTAGGTGCTCCATAGGCTGAGATATTGATGCTGGAAAAATACAAAAAACTGATTTTGAGAAAACGGCATTTAAAGATTTAAATAGGGGGAATTCATTTTGGTAAATTTGGGCGAAACGTACTGCTGCGATTAAACAAAATGTGATGAAATAACACATATTGAAGGAGTAGACCAAAATCAAAAAATTGACCACTGCATGAAAAATCCCTGTTTTTGCCCGCCGTGTCTCGCCTTAACGGGGAATAACTGATCTGAGTCAGAGGCTGAAGAGGTGGAAGTGTTGGTGTTCTGAAGGTTGCATGACAGAGCGGGTAATTTAAGAGGGTCTGGCCACCAGGGGGCGCTGCCGCGGTTCGCATAAGAGATGAAGAGACAGAAGATGGTGAGAAGCTGGATAACGTGGATGAAACTTATGTATCCACAAAGTTATTACTCTGTGTCGGTTTATCTGCCGTTTGTGGTTCAGTGTGCGTCCAGAGAAACGTAAGTTTTTTGTTTGTTTATTTATAAGTCTGCTAGTTGAGTATTTTCAGCAGTGTTAGCTATCTTCGCTAATGGTTTAAAAGTAATTTATGTTATGCTATCTGAACGTCACTGACCATTTTCTTGTTTCCAGTTAGATATCTGATATAGTATCTCATGCATATTATCTCTGAGTATGATGTTTATATCTTCATGCTAATTGCATTGTTATTTGGATTGTGTGCTATGGTTAAACATATTGTGAGCTGTTTATTGATAGCTAATCTAGCTAGTCTTGGGGGAACTTATAGACTGTGTCCTGACAGACGCCCACTTCGCGATTACAAAACAGAGAAGCCAGTCTACAATCGTGAATTATTAATAAGCCTCCACAACAGTTGGGGTTCGGTGTTGTGCGATGTGGTTATCTCACCTGTCCGGGACCGGCGGCGGCTGCTGCGTTGAGCTGCGCCTGAGCGGCGGCCTGCTGCTGCTGCAGGTTCGCTCGGGCCTGCTGTGATGCACACAGACAGAAGGGTGAGGAAGGCTACTGTAACAGAGCCGGTGTGACCCCAGCGGGTCAGAACAGGCCGCAGGCTCACCTGAAACGCCTGCATCTTCAGCTGCTGCTGCTGCTGCTGGCTCAGAGAGTTGATGGGAACGTGTTGAGCTGATGCCATCTGAGGCACCATGCCGGGCTGCTGCTGGGAGTGTGAAGCCATCTGACCCGGCTGAGGCTGCGCCTGGACCTGCTGCTGCACCATGTGCTGGATGGACTGAGCCTGCGCCTGAGCCTGAGCCTGAGCTTGAGCTTGAGCTTGAGCCTGGGCTTGAGCTTGAGCCTGAGCCTGCGCCTGGGCTTGAGCCTGCGCCTGGGCCTGGGCTTGCGCCTGAGCCTGCGCCTGGGCCTGAGCTTGAGCCTTAGCCTGCGCCTGGGCCTGAGCTTGAGCCTGAGCCTGAGCCTGCGCCTGGGCCTGAGCTTGAGCCTGGGCCTGCGCCTGAGCCTGCGCCTGAGCCTGCGCCTGGGCCTGAGCTTGGGCCTGCGCCTGGGCGTGCTGCTGCTGTAGCTGCAGCATCTGCTGCTGCTGCTGTAACATCGTCTGGTGCATCTGCAGACATAAAAACAGAACCGACACCGACCCATGGTGAGCCTGCAGCACATGAAGCTGCAGGACATGAGGCTGCAGGACATGAAGCTGCAGGACATGAGGCTGCAGGATATGAAGCTGCAGGACATGAGGCTGCAGGACATGAAGCTGCAGGACATGTAGCTGCAGGACATGAGGCTGCAGGACATGAAGCTGCAGGACATGTGGCTGCGGAACATGTAGCTGCAGGACATGAGGCTGCAGGACATGAAGCTGCAGGATATGAAGCTGCAGGACATGTAGCTGCAGGACATGTAGCTGCAGGACATGTAGCTGCAGGATATGAAGCTGCAGGACATGTGGCTGCGGAACATGTAGCTGCAGGACATGTAGCTGCAGGACATGTAGCTGCAGGACATGTAGCTGCAGGACATGAGGCTGCAGGACATGTAGCTGCAGGACATGTAGCTGCAGGACATGTAGCTGCAGGACATGAGGCTGCAGGACATGTAGCTGCAGGACATGTAGCTGCAGGACATGAGGCTGCAGGACATGTAGCTGCAGGACATGAGGCTGCAGGACATGTAGCTGCAGGACATGAGGCTGCAGGACATGTAGCTGCAGGACATGAAGCTGCAGGACATGAGGCTGCAGGACATGAAGCTGCAGGACACGTGGCTGCAGGACACGTGGCTGCAGGACACGAAGCTGCAGGACATGAAGCTGCAGGACACGAAGCTGCAGGACATGAAGCTGCAGGACATGAAGCTGCAGGACATGTAGCTGCAGGACATGTGGCTGCAGGACATGAAGCTGCAGGACATGTGGCTGCAGGACATGTAGCTGCAGGACATGAAGCTGCAGGACATGAAGCTGCAGGACATGAGGCTGCAGGACATGAGGCTGCAGGACATGTGGCTGCAGGACATGTAGCTGCAGGACATGTGGCTGCAGGACATGAGGCTGCAGGACATGTAGCTGCAGGACATGAGGCTGCAGGACATGTAGCTGCAGGACATGTGGCTGCAGGACATGAGGCTGCAGGACATGAGGCTGCAGGACATGTAGCTGCAGGATATGAGGCTGCAGGACATGAAGCTGCAGTTTCATTGAAGCTGACATCTTGAAGCTTCATCACAAACAGCTTCCTGCTCGTCTGTCAGACGTCAGATCTGTCCTGTGTTCCTGGGTACCTGGTTCTGCTGCTGCTGGTTCTGGGCCTGCTGCTGCTGCTGGTTCTGATGCTGCTGCTGCAGCTGCTGGTTCTGGTGGTGCTGCTGCTGCTGTTGTTGCTGCTGCTGTTGCTGCTGCTGCTGCTGCTGCTGCTGCTGCAGCTGCTGCGCCCTCAGCTGCTGCTGGAACTGCTGCTGGATGGCGGCGTTCTGCTGCTGCTGCTGCTGCTGCTGGAACTGCTGGAACTGCTGCGCCTGCACCATCTGCTGCATGGGCATCTGACCCGGACCCCCCACTGTGGAGAGAGCAGGAGGTGAGGGGCCCGCCGGGCTCAGAGGCCGTCTGAACAGAGCCCCGGAGGCTCAAACACAACGTGCCAAAGCAGAGGCGGAAAACGAGACGCCGTTTACACGCAGCCTGCAGCAAACACGCCACACCGAGGAAACACACTCACTGGCTTGTGGGTTTCCAGCCACCCCTGCCATGGCATGCTGGCCTATCTGCATCTGCCCCATGGCCCCCATGCCAACCACCGGAGCGCCAGCGGGGCGGGGCCCCATGCCAATGCCGCCGGGGCCCCCTCCAACCCCTGTCAGGTTAGTCAGGGCATTCATGGCATCTAGCAGAAGGGTAGACAACAGACAACGTTACGCAGCTCCAACATGCACAGTGGAAATCCCGACCGCCACGAGAGGACAGAACGCAGCAGAGGAACCCCAACAGGGGGAAGAAAGGCCGCTTACCTGGACCTCCGAGGGTCTTCTTATCTGCAGGAGACACAATCACTCTGATTAGTTTCACACCATCACACACAGGCTGTGTTCCAAACCGCATACTACTCATACTACCCCTACTAACTAACTTTTTTTAAGTTCCCGGATGCATACTAGATTCTCCGAAATGTTGGGTATGCATCATGAGGTTACTACTCATACTCAAACTACCCAAGATGCAACGTAACGTGACGTCGCCGATCGTCATTTCCTGTCAAAACGGTAGTTTCAAGCTAGCTACAACGAGGGTAGGTTCACTTCCTGTTTTCAAAACAAAAGCACCAATTGTATGGTAATGGCTTTCCTTATGATAAAAGGCAACGGGTATTTTATTTTGTGAAAATAACAGGAAGTGCGTTGCTCACTGCGGCTAGCTTTAGTAGCGCCGAATTCGTGGGAACAAAATTGTAAATAGCCGGTATTTTGTCAGGTTTTCAACACGTTGGGGATCTAAACGACTACTTTCTCACCTGAAAATGTTTCAAATGTTGCTAAAGTTTACAGAGTTTAGAGCTTAAGAGAAATCAGCTTCAGGCCGGCTGATTTCGGCTCGGGCAGGAGCCAAATGCATTGTGGGTAAACGCTCTGCATACTGTCTGATCGATGAGTATGCAGTATGTAGTATGTAGTATGGAGTATGTAGTATGTAGTATGCAGTATGTAGTATGCAGTATGTAGTATGCAGTATGCAATATGTAGTATGCAGTATGCAGTATGTAGTATGTAGTATGTAGTATGCAGTATGTAGTATGCAGTATGTAGTATGTAATATGTAGTATGCAGTATGTAGTATGCAGTATGCAGTATGTAGTATGCAGTATGCAGTATGCAGTATGTAGTATGTAGTATGTAGTATGCAGTATGTAGTATGTAGTATGCAGTATGCAGTATGTAGTATGTAGTATGTAGTATGGAGTATGTAGTATGTAGTATGTGGTATGTAGTATGTAGTATGTAGTATGCAGTATGTAGTATGCAGTATGTAGTATGCAGTATCTAATATGTAGTATGTAGTATGCAGTATGCAGTATGTAGTATGTAGTATGTAGTATGCAGTATGCAGTATGTAGTATGTAGTATGTAGTATGCAGTATGCAGTATGTAGTATGTAGTATGTAGTATGTAGTATGTGGTATGTAGTATGCGGTATGTAGTATGCGGTATGTAGTATGCGGTATGTGGTATGTAGTATGTGGTATGTAGTATGGAGTATGTTTGTATGTCTTATGCAGTATGTAGTATGTAGTATGCAGTATGTAGTATGCAGTATGCAGTATGCAGTATGTAGTATGCAGTATGTAGTATGCAGTATGTAGTATGTAGTATGCAGTATGTAGTATGCAGTATGTAGTATGTAGTATGTAGTTTGCAGTATGTAGTATGTAATATGTAGTATGCAGTATGTAGTATGTAGTATGTAGTTTGCAGTATGTAGTATGTAATATGTAGTATGCAGTATGTAATATGTAGTATGCAGTATGTAGTATGTAGTATGTAGTATGCAGTATGTAGTATGTAATATGTAGTATGCAGTATGTAGTATGCAGTATGTAGTATGTAGTTTGCAGTATGTAGTATGTAATATGTAGTATGCAGTATGTAATATGTAGTATGCAGTATGTAATATGTAGTATGCGGTATGTAGTATGTAGTATGTAGTATGCAGTATGCAGTATGTAGTATGTAGTATGCAGTATGTAGTCTGCAGTATGTAGTATGTAGTATGTAGTATGTAGTATGCAGTATGTAGTATGTAGTATGCAGTATGTAGTATGTAGTTTGCAGTATGTAGTATGTAATATGTAGTATGCAGTATGTAATATGTAGTATGCAGTATGTAGTATGCAGTATGTAGTATGTAGTATGCAGTATGTAGTATGTAGTATGTAGTATGCAGTATGTAGTATGTAGTATGCAGTATGTAGTATGTAGTATGCAGTATGTAGTATGTAATATGTAGTATGCAGTATGTAGTATGTAGTATGTAGTATGCAGTATGTAATATGTAGTATGCAGTATGTAGTATGGAGTATGTGGTATGTAGTATGTAGTATGGAGTATGTGGTATGTAGTATGTGGTATGTAGTATGCAGTATGTGGTATGTAGTATGTGGTATGTAGTATGTGGTATGTAGTATGCGGTATGTGGTATGTAGTATGTAATATGTAGTATGTAGTATGCAGTATGTAGTATGCAGTATGCAGTATGTAGTATGTAGTATGTAGTATGCAGTATGTAGTATGTAGTATGCAGTATGTAGTATGCAGTATGCAGTATGTAGTATGCAGTATGTAGTATGCAGTATGTAGTATGCAGTATGTAGTATGCGGTTTTGAACACATCCACAGACTGCTGCATCATGATGGAGAAGACTCAATAACTCAGGTTCAGACATCGGGCCTCATTTAACAACCATCCGTACGCACGGATTTGTTCTTAAGTCGTGCGTACGAGAGATTTAAAGGAACATTCTCCAATCTTTTACATTTTCTTTCAGGTACGAACAGAATTTACGAGTGATCCAGACCTGTCGTAGGAGTCCCGTAAATTATATTACTTTGAAGCAATCGTAAATAAATATATACATTATGCCCCATTGGACACTCTTGGAAGAGAGCGTGTGTTCCGAGACCGTGTAGATGCAGAAGGTTGGTGATCTGGCCCTGGTCATAGATGGCTGTTCCATCTCTCCATCACCAGAGGAACCTGGGTGTCATCCTGGACTCCACCCTTTCATTTCGGTCTCACATCAAGAGTATCACTAAATCTGCCTTTTTTCACCTCAGAAACATCTCAAGACTCCGGCCCTCATTATCCGACTCAGTAACAGAGACCCTCACCCACTCATCTCCGTATCACTGCCTGCTGCCGCCTGCCGACAGCCGCGCCTGTTACGGTGTTTGCTGCTCGGAAGCAGGGGACCGCTCGCTCTGCACAGCAGGTACACAAAAGGAAAGGAAACAAAAGAAGGGAAAAGAAAAGAAACAAAAGAAAGCAAAGAGAAAGAAAGGAAACAGAAGGAAAGGAAACGAAACGAAAGGAAGGAAGGAAAGAGAAGGAAACAAAAGGAAAGGAAAGGAAAGGAAAGGAAAGGAAAGGAAAGGAAAGGAAAGGAAAGGAAAGGAAAGGAAAGGAAAGGAAAGGAAAGGAAAGACGCCTGCCGACAGCCGCGCCTGTTACGGTGTTTCCTGCTCGGTCTGAACATAATAATATTAATATTATTTATTCAATTATTTAAAAAATGTATTAAATAATAAATAACTAATAAATAATTTATTATTTAATAAATTAAATTCGTAGCACTGCCTGCTGTGCAGACCGAGCAGCAAACAGCGTAACAGGCGCGGCTGTCGGCAGGCGGCAGCAGGCAGTGATACGAAGGGAGAGAAAATAGGGCCAAGAGATTGTGAGGTCTGACTTTTTCCTGGAGAACCATTTTGTGATGTAAATGTATTACTCTTTAGCCTCGTTTCCACTATGCAGAACGGTACGGGTCGGTTCAGAACGGTACGGGTCGGGTCTCTTTGGGGTCAGATTGCGTTCCCACTGTACAAAGGGGACCCTCAGGGGTGGGCGGAGCCGAAGCGTAAACAGCAAATAACAGCAAACATCCATAATGTGGAACCAGCTCCCAGCTTCTTCAGCTTAACGCCACACCGGCTCGCGGTCCGGGTGAAACCACTCTCTGACATTTCTGCTCAATCAGCTGGAAAACTTTTTGGTTTGGCCCAGCGCCATCGAGCTGCCGCTGCTCAGCCTCCTCACCGACACCGGAGAGCAGAGCCTGGAACCGGTCCTGTGGGCTGGGTACCCCAAGCAGAAGGGCTACAGACATGGGAACCATGGGTACCATGGTAACGGGTTCCATGGGAACCATGGGTTCCATGGTGACGGGTTCCATGGGACCGGTACGCTTTGGTGGGAGTGGAAACACTGAGATAAGGGAACCGTTCTGAACCGACCCGTACCGGACTGCATAGTGGAAACGAGGCTTAGTGAACTGACCTCTTGTATCCCTCACGAGAAAACAATGTACAATCTAAAATAAATTTGAGGGAGTATGGGGTAATCTGATTGAGCATCTGAACATAGTTAATGGAAGGGCCAAAACCAGCCCAGAGAAACTATTTTATTTGGCTTTTCTTTTATATATGTATCTGTGTATTTTCACTGTGTACTTCTCTTCATGTGTTTTATTAAATTATATTATTTATTTACTTTTTTTTATGTTATGATCCTATTGTATTATAATTTGTATTTAAGTACATTTCTGTAGACATTTATACCAGTGATGGGAAGTGGGGGCTTGGGTTGAAAATATGTTCAGTTATTCAGATACTGGTCTTCAATACGGAAAAATCCAACAAACAGAATGTTTAAAAAAAAAAAACGGGTTCCATGATGACGGTACGCTTTGGTGGGAGTGGAAACACTGAGATAAGGGAACCGTTCTGAACTGACCCGTACCGGACTGCATAGTGGAAACGAGGCTTTTTGAACGCATATTGTTTTGAGAAGCAAAACGCTTTATTTTTTAAACCCCAGCCAACTAGCCGGACTACCTTCATCAACACCAAAACGAGGCTGGAACTCTGCTCACAGGACGCAGCAGGGGGTAAGAAGATGTTCAGAAATGATGTTGCTGATATGGGATGTTATACAGCTTCATGTCAGAAGAGGCGAACTGTCCCTTTAAGATCCATATGATGGAGGGCTTGTGCTAACGGGGAGATGTGGTGGCATTTCAGCAGAGCCGTGAACTGGCTGCTTTCTGCTGAGCTGCTGTAGCTCTGACGTCGTGCTATCGTGCTAAGCTAACTGGCGTTTACAGTGGAAACACTGTTCAGTGATGTTGTGCTATCGCGCTAAGCTAACTGGCGTTTACAGTGGAAACACTGTTCAGTGATGTTGTGCTATCGCGCTAAGCTAACTGGCGTTTACAGTGGAAACACTGTTCACTGATGTTGTGCTATCGCGCTAAGCTAACTGGCGTTTACAGTGGAAACACTGTTCAGTGATGTTGTGCTATCGCGCTAAGCTAACTGGAGTTTACAGTGGAAACACTGCTCAGTGATGTTGTGCTATCGTGCTAAGCTAACTGGCGTTTACAGTGGAAACACTGTTCAGTGATGTTGTGCTATCGTGCTAAGCTAACTGGCGTTTACAGTGGAAACACTGTTCACTGATGTTGTGCTATCGTGCTAAGCTAACTGGTGTTTACAGTGGAAACACTGTTCAGTGATGTTGTGCTATCGTGCTAAGCTAACTGGCGTTTACAGTGGAAACACTGTTCAGTGATGTTGTGCTATCGTGCTAAGCTAACTGGCGTTTACAGTGGAAACACTGTTCAGTGATGTTGTGCTATCGTGCTAAGCTAACTGGCGTTTACAGTGGAAACACTGTTCAGTGTTTTCTCTTTTCTTTGAAATGCTCCCAAACTTTAGACATTTTTCCTCAGATTTTTTGCTCCTCGTTGTTTCCTCCATCAGATCAGGCTGCTGCAAACGTGCGCACGTGGCTGTGCACGTTGTGTGACAGTAACAACTGTGTTGTTGCTTGTTTTTAAATTCATTTAAATGATTTTATTTGTTTCTCTTTATATTCTTTAATGCATTTTTAATGCTTCTTCCACTCCCTGCTGCCATGCTTTTACTTTATGTAAAGCACTTTGAACTGTTTGTACATGAAATGTGCTACAAATAAACTTGATTTTATTTGAATTTGCACCACCTTTGTGTTTCTTTATCTCAGTTTTCTCAGGTTGAATAAAAACCTGAGCTTCTCTAAACTCTGGATCAGAGGCAGATGTTGGACCTGCCTGGATCTGCGGTGTTTCCAGAGGAGATCTGCGTGTGCGATGGCCGACTCATCACCTGTAACCTAAAGCTGACGTGGACACAGCAGGATTCTTTCTCCCCCTTCAGACCTGATGATGGATGTCTGACCTGTCTCTGAGGCTCATCAGTTCAACTCAAAGATCTGAAACGGATGCCCATTGAATACTTACGGATGTCTCTGAAGTGGATGATCAGCCTGGCCACCAGAGATAAATACTCCTCCTGGAAACATAAAGACGGCGTCAGCATTTGTGACGGTTTCTGCTGCTTTAAAGTAAAAAAAGAAAAGCAAACAGTGTTTTCAGGCCTCACATCTCGCTGGCTGCAGTACTCACTCTGGTTTTGGCTTTGACATAAACGTGGTTCTCCATGTCGGTGCCCGACTTGTGTGTGGTGTTTACCGTTCCCGCCTTCCTCATCGCCTCCTCGCTGGAGACAAACACAACCATCGTTTCATTACGGCGCGACACGGCGGGCAAAAACTGGGATTTCATGCAGTGGTTCAATTTTTAGATTTACTTCAACATGTGTTATTTCAAAACATAAATTTTTGAAATAAAATGTTTATTTCATCACATTTTGTTTAATCGCGGCAGTGCGTTTCGCCCAAATTTACCAAAATGAATTCCCCCTATTTAAATCTTTAAATGCCGTTTTCTCAAAATCAGTTTTTTGTATTTTTCCAGTATCGATATCTCAGCCTATGGAGCACCTACTAACACCAAACTTACCAGTTATACACACAGCAGTATTCTGAAGATATTTACAGAAGGATTTGTTGATAAATCATTCCTGGCCTGATTTATGTGACAATATAATCAAAAAATATGGCGAAAATCGATGTTTTTAGGCTATGGGCAGTATATTTTGATTTCCTAGGAACTGAAAGCAGATATCCTGAAATCCCTCTGTAATTTTCTTTTCATTTTGTGTGTAAACAAAATGAAAAAAGAATTTTGCACCTGGCTTTATCATGTGTTCAGATCTAGCTTCCGGAAATATATGCAAATGTGCGCATATTTAATGAGATTTTTTTCTCATACTTGTATAAGTAATCAAAACTGAGGAAGTTTCATGGTGACACCTACGTGGTAGTGAGTAGAGGGTCCCTAAAGCCAAACCGAAGTGTCCCGAGGTCTTCATGTGGTCGGATAGAGAGTCCAGAATGAATTTAATCAAGCCAGTACCTGCTCTCAATCAGAGCCTCTTCCGTCAACAGGACGCTACCTCACGTGAGTCCGGAGTTGATTGCCGAGTGTGGAGTAACTCGCTCTGGAAAGTCACAATTTCGTTGCCGTTCTTTTTACAAACATAGTCCAGTATTTCTTTCGAAAGTGAAATGAAGTTGTATGCAACAGCAAAGCCTAGCTTACTAACAGGTTGGAATGTTGAAATGTCACGTGACGTGATGTCTCGCGTGAGATAGCCTCCTGTTGATGGAAGAGCTCTGATTGAGAGCAGGTACTGGCTTGATTAAATTCATTCTGGACTCTCTATCCGACCACATGAAGACCTCGGGACACTTCGGTTTGGCTTTAGGGACCCTCTACTCACTACCACGTAAGTGTTATGTTGTTTGGAGCTGTAGAAGAGGTGTAAAAATAGCGTTTTGTAGCGGTGACATCATATGCCCCTCTCACTTCCAGGCTAACGACTTTTGGCTAAAAACGGTCAAATCGAAATTCTCAAAACACATCCGAATGACATGATTTTGATGTCAACTCAACGTATGTACTCCCAACATCCCGTAAATTGATCTAAAGTGCATTTTACTCCGGATTATCCCTTTAAATACCTTCAAAGGTCACGTTAAACGTTTTCACACACAGAACCATCCATGTGAACCTCTTTGAGTTCTAACATCTCAGCCTCTGCAGGCCTCAGTCAGCAGGTTAAAGACTTTCAGCGGCCACATCAAAGCTTTTTACCACCTCAGAAACATCAGCAGAATTAAAGGTTTCCAGGAGAAACTCATCCATGCATTCATCTCCAGCAGACTCCATCACTGTAACGCTCTTTTAACTGGACTTCCCACAAAGAGCATTAAACATCTGCAGCTCATCCAGAACGCTGCTGCTGGAGTTTTAACCCGGACTAAGAGATCTGAACACATCACAGCAGCTTTAAAATCTTTACTCTGGCTTCCAGTCAGTCACAGAATAGATTTTAAAAGCCTGCTGATGGTTTACAATCTGTGATATGTTCAGAGAATATAAAGCCAGCAGAGCTCTTAGATCCAAGGACTCAGGTCAGCTGGTCCAGTCCAGAGTCCAGACTAAACATGGAGAAGCAGCATTTAGCTGTTATGCTGCTAACAAGTGGAACAAACTGCCAGTGGAGATTAAACTTTCACCAAATGGAGACATTTTTAAATCCAGGTTAAAAACATTTCTGTTCTCATGTGTCTATGCATGAAATCTGCACGCTATCTTTGAATTTATCTGGACTGTTGCTGGTTTTTAAATTCATTTAAATTATTTTAGTTGTTTCTCTTTATATTCTTTTATGTATTTTAATTATTTTATTTGTTTCTTTTTATATTCTTTTACTCATTTAAATTATTTTATTTGTTTCTTTTTATATTCTTTTAATTATTTTAATTCATTTATTTGTTTCTCTTTATATTCTTTTAATTATTTTATTTGTTTCTCTTTATATTTTTTTAATCATTTTAATTAATTTATTTGTTTCTCTTTTAATTCATTTATTTGTTTCTCTATATTCTTTTAATCATTTTAACAGTTTTTTGTTTCTCTTTATATTCTTTTAATCATTTTAATGATTTTATTTGTTTCTCTTTATATTATTTTATGTATTTTTAATGCTCCTTCCACTCCCTGCTGCAATGCTTTTATTTTATGTGAAGCATTTTGAATTGTTTGTACATGAAATGTGCTATATAAATAAATTTGATTTGATTTGATTTAAAGGTTAAAGGTCATGACAGCACAGTGAGAAACAGGCTGAACAGGTGTGGCTTGTGTGGAAGGGCTGCAGGAGAAAGCCTCTTCTCTCTAAAAAGAACATGGCAGCACAGCTTAGGTTTGCAAAGCTGCATCTGAACAAACCACAAGACTTCTGGAACAAAGTCCTTTGGACAGAGCAGACCAAAGTGGAGATGTTTGCTCAGAATGCACAGCAGCACGTTTGGAGGAAACCAAACACAGCATATCAGCACAAACACCTCACACCAGCTGTCAGGCACGGTGGTGGAGGGCTGATGATCTGGGCTGGTTCTGCAGCCACAGGACCTGGGCACACTGGAAAAAATCTAAATCTTACCAAGTATATTTGTCTCATTGAGTATCTCATTACACTTAATATCAGACACAACTGCCTAACAAGCACCATTTCAGCCAGATATAGGGACTTGTTTTAATACAATACATCTGGAATATCTTGTTAAATGAAAAAGTCTTGAAAACAAATTGTTTTGAGTCACATATCATATGAAACAAGCTTTTTTTTTTCATTTGAAGAGGTTTTTAAGCTAATTTCTAAATCACTTTTAACTCAAAAGTCCCAAATATCACATTTTATTTCAAGAAATCTGGACAAGCCGATTTTCACTAGTTCCATTGGCAGATTTTTTTGCTCATTTTAAGCAAAAAAGTCTTTTATTTGTTGTTTTTTTACTTATTTTTGGAGGGGCATTGTTAAAGTGTTCCAGAGTCGGACGTGAGGCCGTCTGTCCGACAGCTAAAGCTGGGCTGAAACTGGCTCATGCAGCATGGAAATATTTACAGTTTGAACAGAAAATATCACAAAAAAAAAAGATTAAAATATGAGCTGCAGTCCAAACATTCACATGTTTTCTGTTGGATCTATTTATCATGCTCCGCTGTCGTTCACATTAATCATTTCATTTCTTGGTTTCTCTGAGTCTTTTTCAGATTGTTTTTCACCCTTTCGGTTTCATTTTCCTTTTCTTTGAGTCATTCAGGGATTATTATGCTATTATATAAAAAAAAAAGCTGTTCATGCTGGTCAAAAACAATGTTCACAATGAATAAAAAGAGAATAAACTGGACATTTTACAGCCGTGAAACATCTTCATATTCATGATCAATGCATCATTTCAAATTATCATTAATTACTAACTGTTTACTTTCATTTTCAGATCAAAACATGTGTTATTACAGCCAAATACTAGTTAGATGCTTCTGTAAATAATTCATGGGTAAGTTAAGGACTGAAACCAGTTCATTAGAGTTAGTTTTCACGGGTTACTGATGAGAACATTAACAATTAGAGACATAAGTGTCCACAAAATGAAACCTAGTTTTATGCATGCCGAATTATACATAAGAGTAACAATTAATTAATGAGGTTAAGACCGATCAAAATCAAATGACACAAAGGTGGCATCAAGGTAAATCACAGTAAAATAGTGGAAATTTAACGTTGAATACAGTCTGATTCAGTTCGGACCTGCAGCTGTTTTTACTCAGTGGCAGAAACGTGATAAACTGTAAGATGTTACAACCATGTTGTAAAACTAACGCGACTCAAGATTAAGTGTTGTTTAAAGTTTGAGCATCTGATGATGCTAATATATAAACTAAAAAAAAACCGGAATAATTGTGATTCTCCACAGTTTATCTGAGCCGAGTTGGAGAATGAATCCGGACCTTTCCGAAAATACCTTCCACCAATACTCGTCCGCTCACGCTGCCTTTTGGACGCGTCACTTTTCTTTAATTTGACATTTTTTAAAGGCGGTTAGGAGCAACGCTCCTCCCGGTCCGACTGGAAAGCTAGCGTTAGCCAAGCTAAGCTAACGCTAGCTTTCTGTGTCCGTTAGCTGAACTAAATCCGCGACAATACAAACACAGTTTCTCACATCTGAGCCACGACTTTCTGTCGGAACTGCGGGCTCCTCCAGTCGCTGTCCGCTCCGGGGACCTCCATGGCGGGATTTATTTATTTATGTCCACAGATGTTCAGATGAAAGAGTTGATCAAATGTTTTCTCTCGGCTCTTCCTTCTTCCGCTCTGAGGATAATGGCGGCTGCTGTTGTTGGCGTTAACAGACGCTGCCGCCCCCTGCTGGACCGAATGTGGAACTGCAGCCGACCGGCAGAACCGGTGTTCTGTCGATTTCTGCTACTTCGTCGAGAAATGCTGCCGCCGCAAAAACCGATAGGCGTGTCTATCGGTTCAAGCTACCCTATCAAAAAATGCTACTTTATGGTTTTCTACCTCTGTATATAACATAGTCATAAAGTAAGTGTTTTTGTCTCTCATGTGTGTAATTATAAAAAGTGTAATGAAATTGATTTATTTAAGAGGGTAGCATATTTTGATAATCCAATAACACGCTGTCAAATAATGCTCCCCCTTCTGAATGCATTCATGACAATGATGGAGCAGAGTCACCTAAAATAAAGACAGTAGTGTCCCTCAGGTACTTGTGAACTGTAGTTCAGTTTTCTTCCATTCCTAAAAACAGCATCGCTGTTATTAATTAATGTTTTTATAAAGAAGAGAAAAATTGCGTCTTTATTGAGAGAGAAAAGCCGCTGCCTCGTGGATAACATAACTTTCATAGGCGCCTTCCACTTATTCAACATGCTCAAATATGCGTCATGTTTCAGACACCCCATTTGTGCATGCTAAGCTAACTGCTTGTTAATACGATAAGTGTTTTATTACTTTGCATGTCTTTCAAAAGAGAAAATAATCAGGATTTTGAGGATGTTACAGTTACACACCAGCTAAGACGCAGGGTAGCAAAAAATTATGGGCGTGAAAACGAGACTTAGAAAATTGTCTCGGCGCATGCGCAAAAACACAAGGTAGCAATTCTCGACAAGTAGGAGAAATCGACAGAACACCGGTCCAGCCCACAGCCGAAGAGTTTCAGGCGACTTGAAATAATAATATAATAGAGAACTTCAAGCATTTCCGGCTTCCGTACATTTTCCTCTTCATAACGGTTTCTGCGTACGGAAGTCGATAAAGGTCATTCTTTGAGTTTTTCTTTATCTCAAAATAAGGAAGCTTACAACATTATCTTGTTGTAAAAGACAGGTTTTCTTGAGATAACGGGGCAATGTATTTTATTCAGTTGAATTCAAACTCAGTTTTAAAAAAAACATGTAAGTAAATATACAGTGGGCGTAACTATCGGTAAGCAGAGGCGGCAGTTGCTTACGGGCCCACGACCGCCTAGGGTCCACAGCAGTCCAGCTATAGACCCTTTTACGCGACAAACCCTGGGCGGCGCCATTACCCTACACAAATGCACTTCATTTCCACCAGAAGTAATTTGCGCAGCGTTTGCCAATGTAAACAGATGCTGCTAGCTTGGACAGAACAGAGTTTAAATACATTAACTGGAGATGGAGTTACTATCCCCCACCCGAATTCGGTGCAGGACTGGGAGGATAACTTGACCCAACATAACATACAGCAAGATATGCGCTTATTTCGTGGACTCCATAGGAACAGATGGAAAACGCAATGGACAATCTGAAAGCCTCCGAGGCTTATCAATACCTGCATAGCAACAAAGTCGGATGTGTCATGTCATACAAACATGATCGTTTTGTTTACCTGAAAGCAAATGTAGAGCCTAGTCTCTAGCCCCTTTCACACTGCGACCCGCTACCTTAGCGGGTCCAAATTGCACCTTCGACCCGCGTCGAGCAATGTGAACGCTTGGCGTGTTGGTGACCCGTGTCGCCTGAAGCCGAGTTCAGGGGGCGTGGCCTAGTGGCAGAGCGTCACACGAAACCCATAAAATGCTGGGCGTGTACTATGACGTAGGCACAAGCCATGCGTCGGAGGTAGGGTTAAATAGAGTAGAGTACTATTTATTAATCCCGAAGGAAATTAAGGTGTCAAGTAGCAAACATATATCAATACAAAAAACACAAGGCACTATACACAACATTGCACATATATCAGCCATATAGCTCTTCCATACAATCAGCAAAAAAATCACCTTGAGGACTCGTTTTTGCAATTGTATATGCAGTTTATGGAGATGTTATTTTACGGGGTGTGGATGGTCACAACGTGGGATGCCGCCGAAGAACATATGCGGAGAATACAAGAGCACTATAGTCCCCGACATGTGGCGGTAAATAACGTCCTCTGCTCGGAGGCTGAGGAGCTCGCGGACCTCCTTGTCTCCCCAGTTGGCCATCTTCAAAAATGTCTCCAACTTGATGTAGGCTAAAACAGAGTGAAACTTGTCCTCACCTGTCGCTGTTGTTCTGAATCAGCTGTCCATTCTGTCTTTTAAACTCCTCACGTCACGCCCACGTCCGACCCGCGTCAGTTGCGTTCACACCAAACTCGGCTCGGCAGAAAGACTAGGGTCCGACGCGGGTCGAAAGGCGAGTCGAGTTGACGCGGCAGCCCGGGTCGGCAGTGTGAACGCAACAGCGGACACGCTAAATACGCGAATTAAACGCGGGTTATTCGGCAGTGTGAAAGGGGCTAATGTTTGAACAATGCTTGGCATAATGCTGAAGCTGGAGAAGTCAAAACCGCGGGATGTACATGTGTCGCTGGAGATCTTGTTCCCACGCAGCTGCAATCCTGCGTGCATTTTACTTTTCCCACATGCTCCCGAAAATCGTTGATGATTTTGTTGAGGGAAGGTTACAGTTCTGCAGTAAATATCTCAGGATTTTAAAACCAAAATAAACTGCCCTATGTAGGTGCCAACAGATGTCTGTTGTTTACATAATGTAATATAATGTTGAATATATTGTTGTACAAAATTGAAAATAAAGGTTGATGTAATTTCATGTCATTATTGCACTGAACTACGATCATGAGTGCCCTATCTTCCTTAGAGTGTTACAATTTCTTTTAACACAGTTCATTCATAGTAAACTCATACTTTACATTAATAACACTGGATTACTGAATTGTTTTGAGGAAATGAAACAAACGGCTTCAACTAGAAAGATCATTTATTTAAGGCATGAACATTGCCTCTTCGTGGCTGGTTTGTGGTCAAAGCACTCTCTATCTAACCACTCGTTCAAGTGCTATCTTGAGTTTGTACAGCCAACTACTGCACATGTCGTTCCCGAACCACTTTTCCTCTTAAGGTTTTCCATCCTTTTTCTCACTGCGTCGATATCGGAGCTAGCTAGCAAAACAAACCGGAGCCCGCCGGAACGGAAGTGGAAAGCATCGACGGGAGGAGTTTAGGAAGTAGAGCGGAAACGGGTCAAAAACTTGTCTATTGGACTTCGCTATCGCAGACCTGTCCGCTTACCGCGAGCACTTCGAAGATTCGAAACAGGCAGCACAGGGCCTCTCGGAGAAGTGGAGTAAGCAAGGCATTCGAGAACACTCGGGTGAGAAAGGTGAAAGCGCACTTTGATGATGTTGGGGTCTGGGAGTGGCGTTTCACCTTGAGTCCAGCAGGTGGCGTTGGGAGCGTGAGAGACTGAGCCAGCCCTCCACCTGACACACCTGGGTTAAATTATTCCTCATTATTGGAAGCATTTAAGGAGCATGCTGCCAGTCCTTCGACGCCTGAGTGCCAACCATACGTGGTAACTCTTGCCTCAAGCCTTTGAACATATTAACTCTTGAGAATAACTTTCCAGTTGTGCTTTTAGATTCCTAAAGTATTTCCATCTACAGAACGTGCCCAGCGTGGTTTTCTGAAGCATCCATTAAGCCTGGATCCTTCAAGTGCCCACCAAGATCGTTAGGGATGGGAATTGCTAAGATTTTTACGATTCCAATTCCATTTTCGATTCTGCTTAACGATTCGGTTCTTTGTCGGTTCCCTTATCGATTCTCATTTGGAGAAAAAGGACAACAAACCGGTCGACTAGCATCAACTTTGTTTAGTTTAGAAGTAACACGAGTCATGACCTCACAAACCCAACAACGGTGAGGTCCACATTGGTCTATCCTGGCCTGGGTAATTTAACTCTTCCTGCTCTGTTGAAAGGAGAAGCTGGAGGTAGAGGTGAACTGGGGGTAGTACCACCAGCCTCTGGCTCTGAGCCAGTCAGGCTCTGTCTCTCATGATTTCATCTAAATGTAATGCCTGAGAAGGCATTCATTTAGAAGGCGACATTCATTCATAGTTATTGCATGTTGGTAGTATTTCCTCCCTTTGGTGAAATATTCACTTTGCAAGTTGCCCTGTTGTCGTCTTTTTTAGGGATGTGTAACCAAACATTCGAGCGTTTGTACCGCTTGGGCGCCATGTTTACTGTTGGCTGCTGGCTGCACTGGACTCATTGACGTTATTCGCACCCACTGGAATCGATAAGGGAATAGTTTGCAAAATCACCAAACGATTCTAAGGAATTGAAACACTGGGAACCGGTTCTCAACAAGAACCGGTTCTCGATTCCCATCCCTAAAGATCGTGCAGTGGAACCAGAACCCTTTCCAGAGGAGAATCCTCCCTATCTGTTTAAATAAAATTCTTAACTGCTACAGAACTCCTGAGAAGCTCTCTGTATGTGGGTCGGACAAATGGACAAAACCATGACAGATGAACTGTGTCAAGACAAACGCCGAGATGCCGAGTCTTACTTTCGAGTGCATGTGTTTAATGCATGTCTCGATATTGTCATCTCTCAGTTGACCCAGCGATTCACTGGTTTGCGATCAACAGCAGAACATTTCAAAGCCACACAGCCCGGGACACTGTGCACCGCCACAGACGACGAACTGATTCTGCAAGCAAGCAAACTGGTGGACATCTACAGAGATGACATAACGGCAGATTTCCCCATTCAGCTGCTGTCATGCCGTGCTCGTCTAAAACACCGCATTTCACAAATGAAGACAGTGCGAGAGGTGACGAAGATGCTACTCGTTGAGCATCACAGCAAGATTTGGAGAAGTTTGCACAGTTCTCATGATCTTCCTCACAATCCCAGTGACAGTGGCCTCTGCAGAGCGTTCCTTTTCCAAACTAAAACTAATTAAAAACTACCTGAGGAGCTCAATGGGACAGAGTCGTCTCTCTGGACTCGCCATACTGTCAATTGAGAGTGCGCGTCAGCTGGATGTACAGGATATGATTGAAAAGTTTGTGCAGAGGAAGGCACGGAAGATGCATCTATGATGTGAGTAAAAACTTTATTTATCTTAAAATAGTCATGTATTAAGCCTAATTGTTGGGTTGTGTTTATTCTGACCTGAGAGTGTGTTTATCATGGTGCGCCGTCACCATTTTTCTGTGTGTGTGTTGAGTTTATTGGGTGTTTATTCTGGCCTAAGAGTACAGTGTGCGTTTATTATGATGCGCCGTCATCGATGTGTCGGCTAGGCCTATATGTTTTCATGGCTGTGGTGCGCCCTCACCAGCATGTTTTCATGGCTGTGGTGCGCCGTCACCAGCATGTTTTCATGGCTGTGGTGCGCCCTCACCAGCATGTTTTCATGGCTGTGGTGCGCCGTCACCAGCATGTTTTCATGGCTATGGTGCGCCCTCACCAGCATGTTTTCATGGCTGTGGTGCGCCCTCACCAGCATGTTTTCATGGCTGTGGTGCGCCGTCACCAGCATGTTTTCATGGCTGTGGTGCGCCGTCACCAGCATGTTTTCATGGCTATGGTGCGCCGTCACTGAGGTGTTTTCATGGCTATGGTGCGCCGTCACCAAGGTGTTTTCATGGCTATGGTGCGCCGTCACCCAGGTGTGTTCATGGCTATGGTGCGCCGTCACCGAGGTGTTTTCATGGCTATGGTGCGCCGTCACCAGCATGTTTTCATGGCTATGGTGCGCCGTCACCCAGGTGTTTTCATGGCTGTGGTGCGCCGTCACCCAGGTGTGTTCATGGCTATGGTGCGCCGTCACCAGCATGTTTTCATGGCTATGGTGCGCCGTCACCAAGGTGTTTTCATGGCTATGGTGCGCCGTCACCCAGGTGTGTTCATGGCTATGGTGCGCCGTCACCGAGGTGTTTTCATGGCTATGGTGCGCCGTCACCAGCATGTTTTCATGGCTATGGTGCGCCGTCACCCAGGTGTTTTCATGGCTATGGTGCGCCGTAACCAGCATGTTTTCATGGCTATGGTGCGCCGTCACCAAGGTGTTTTCATGGCTGTGGTGCGCCGTCACCAGCATGTTTTCATGGCTATGGTGCGCCCTCACCGAGGTGTTTTCATGGCTATGGTGCGCCCTCACCGAGATGTTTTCATGGCTATGGTGCGCCGTCACCGAGATGTTTTCATGGCTATGGTGCGCCGTCACCGAGATGTTTTCATGGCTATGGTGCGCCCTCACCGAGGTGTTTTCATGGCTATGGTGCGCCGTCACCGAGATGTTTTCATGGCTATGGTGCGCCGTCACCGAGGTGTTTTCATGGCTATGGTGCGCCCTCACCAAGGTGTTTTCATGGCTGTGGTGCGCCGTCACCGAGGTGTTTTCATGGCTATGGTGCGCCGTCACCGAGGTGTTTTCATGGCTATGGTGCGCCGTCACCGAGGTGTTTTCATGGCTATGGTGCGCCCTCACCAAGGTGTTTTCATGGCTGTGGTGCGCCGTCACCGAGGTGTTTTCATGGCTATGGTGCGCCCTCACCGAGGTGTTTTCATGGCTATGGTGCGCCGTCACCGAGGTGTTTTCATGGCTATGGTGCGCCGTCACCAAGGTGTTTTCATGGCTATGGTGCGCCGTCACCAAGATGTTTTCATGGCTATGGTGCGCCCTCACCCAGGTGTTTTCATGGCTATGGTGCGCCCTCACCCAGGTGTTTTCATGGCTATGGTGCGCCGTCACCGAGGTGTTTTCATGGCTATGGTGCGCCGTCACCAGCATGTTTTCATGGCTATGGTGCGCCCTCACCAATGTGTTTTCATGGCTGTGGTGCGCCCTCACCAATGTGTTTTCATGGCTGTGGTGCGCCCTCACCAATGTGTTTTCATGGCTATGGTGCGCCGTCACCAATGTGTTTTCATGGCTGTGGTGCGCCGTCACCAAGGTGTTTTCATGGCTATGGTGCGCCCTCACCCAGGTGTTTTCATGGCTATGGTGCGCCGTCACCGAGGTGTTTTCATGGCTATGGTGCGCCCTCACCAAGGTGTTTTCATGGCTATGGTGCGCCCTCACCAAGGTGTTTTCATGGCTATGGTGCGCCCTCACCAGCATGTGTTCATGGCTATGGTGCGCCCTCACCAAGGTGTTTTCATGGCTATGGTGCGCCGTCACCAATGTGTTTTCATGGCTGTGGTGCGCCGTCACCAAGGTGTTTTCATGGCTATGGTGCGCCGTCACCGAGGTGTTTTCATGGCTGTGGTGCGCCGTCACCAGCATGTTTTCATGGCTATGGTGCGCCGTCACCAAGGTGTTTTCATGGCTGTGGTGCGCCGTCACCGAGGTGTTTTCATGGCTATGGTGCGCCGTCACCAGCATGTTTTCATGGCTATGGTGCGCCGTCACCAGCATGTTTTCATGGCTATGGTGCGCCGTCACCAGCATGTTTTCATGGCTATGGTGCGCCCTCACCAAGGTGTTTTCATGGCTGTGGTGCGCCGTCACCAGCATGTTTTCATGGCTATGGTGCGCCCTCACCAAGGTGTTTTCATGGCTGTGGTGCGCCCTCACCAATGTGTTTTCATGGCTATGGTGCGCCGTCACCGAGGTGTTTTCATGGCTATGGTGCGCCGTCACCGAGGTGTTTTCATGGCTGTGGTGCGCCGTCACCGAGGTGTTTTCATGGCTGTGGTGCGCCGTCACCAGCATGTTTTCATGGCTATGGTGCGCCGTCACCAAGGTGTTTTCATGGCTGTGGTGCGCCGTCACCGAGGTGTTTTCATGGCTATGGTGCGCCCTCACCAAGGTGTTTTCATGGCTATGGTGCGCCCTCACCAATGTGTTTTCATGGCTATGGTGCGCCGTCACCAAGGTGTTTTCATGGCTATGGTGCGCCGTCACCAGCATGTTTTCATGGCTATGGTGCGCCATCACCAAGGTGTTTTCATGGCTGTGGTGCGCCGTCACCAGCATGTTTTCATGGCTATGGTGCGCCCTCACCAATGTGTTTTCATGGCTATGGTGCGCCGTAACCAGCATGTTTTCATGGCTATGGTGCGCCGTCACCGAGGTGTTTTCATGGCTATGGTGCGCCCTCACCAAGGTGTTTTCATGGCTATGGTGCGCCCTCACCAATGTGTTTTCATGGCTATGGTGCGCCGTAACCAGCATGTGTTCATGGCTATGGTGCGCCCTCACCAGCATGTTTTCATGGCTATGGTGCGCCGTCACCAAGGTGTTTTCATGGCTATGGTGCGCCCTCACCAAGGTGTTTTCATGGCTATGGTGCGCCCTCACCAATGTGTTTTCATGGCTATGGTGCGCCCTCACCAATGTGTTTTCATGGCTATGGTGCGCCCTCACCGAGGTGTTTTCATGGCTGTGGTGCGCCGTAACCAGCATGTTTTCATGGCTATGGTGCGCCGTCACCAGCATGTTTTCATGGCTGTGGTGCGCCGTCACCAGCATGTTTTCATGGCTATGGTGCGCCGTCACCAGCATGTTTTCATGGCTATGGTGCGCCCTCACCAATGTGTTTTCATGGCTATGGTGCGCCGTAACCAGCATGTGTTCATGGCTATGGTGCGCCGTCACCAATGTGTTTTCATGGCTATGGTGCGCCCTCACCAATGTGTTTTCATGGCTATGGTGCGCCCTCACCAAGGTGTTTTCATGGCTATGGTGCGCCCTCACCAATGTGTTTTCATGGCTATGGTGCGCCGTCACCAAGGTGTTTTCATGGCTATGGTGCGCCGTCACCAGCATGTTTTCATGGCTATGGTGCGCCATCACCAAGGTGTTTTCATGGCTGTGGTGCGCCGTCACCAGCATGTTTTCATGGCTATGGTGCGCCCTCACCAATGTGTTTTCATGGCTATGGTGCGCCGTAACCAGCATGTTTTCATGGCTATGGTGCGCCGTCACCGAGGTGTTTTCATGGCTATGGTGCGCCCTCACCAAGGTGTTTTCATGGCTATGGTGCGCCCTCACCAATGTGTTTTCATGGCTATGGTGCGCCGTAACCAGCATGTGTTCATGGCTATGGTGCGCCCTCACCAGCATGTTTTCATGGCTATGGTGCGCCGTCACCAAGGTGTTTTCATGGCTATGGTGCGCCCTCACCAAGGTGTTTTCATGGCTATGGTGCGCCCTCACCAATGTGTTTTCATGGCTATGGTGCGCCCTCACCAATGTGTTTTCATGGCTATGGTGCGCCCTCACCGAGGTGTTTTCATGGCTGTGGTGCGCCGTAACCAGCATGTTTTCATGGCTATGGTGCGCCGTCACCAGCATGTTTTCATGGCTGTGGTGCGCCGTCACCAGCATGTTTTCATGGCTATGGTGCGCCGTCACCAGCATGTTTTCATGGCTATGGTGCGCCCTCACCAATGTGTTTTCATGGCTATGGTGCGCCGTAACCAGCATGTGTTCATGGCTATGGTGCGCCGTCACCAATGTGTGTTCATGGCTATGGTGCGCCGTCACCAGCATGTTTTCATGGCTATGGTGCGCCCTCACCAATGTGTTTTCATGGCTATGGTGCGCCGTAACCAGCATGTTTTCATGGCTATGGTGCGCCGTCACCAGCATGTGTTCATGGCTATGGTGCGCCCTCACCAATGTGTTTTCATGGCTATGGTGCGCCGTAACCAGCATGTGTTCATGGCTATGGTGCGCCCTCACCAAGATGTTTTCATGGCTATGGTGCGCCCTCACCAAGATGTTTTCATGGCTATGGTGCGCCGTCACTGAGGTGTTTTCATGGCTATGGTGCGCCCTCACCAGCATGTTTTCATGGCTATGGTGCGCCGTCACCAAGGTGTTTTCATGGCTATGGTGCGCCGTCACCAAGATGTTTTCATGGCTATGGTGCGCCCTCACCAATGTGTTTTCATGGCTATGGTGCGCCGTCACCAAGATGTTTTCATGGCTATGGTGCGCCCTCACCAAGGTGTTTTCATGGCTATGGTGCGCCGTCACCAGCATGTTTTCATGGCTATGGTGCGCCGTCACCAAGGTGTTTTCATGGCTATGGTGCGCCGTCACCAAGATGTTTTCATGGCTATGGTGCGCCCTCACCAATGTGTTTTCATGGCTATGGTGCGCCGTCACCAAGGTGTTTTCATGGCTATGGTGCGCCCTCACCAATGTGTTTTCATGGCTATGGTGCGCCCTCACCAATGTGTTTTCATGGCTATGGTGCGCCCTCACCGAGGTGTTTTCATGGCTGTGGTGCGCCGTAACCAGCATGTTTTCATGGCTATGGTGCGCCGTCACCAGCATGTTTTCATGGCTGTGGTGCGCCGTCACCAGCATGTTTTCATGGCTATGGTGCGCCGTCACCAGCATGTTTTCATGGCTATGGTGCGCCCTCACCAATGTGTTTTCATGGCTATGGTGCGCCGTAACCAGCATGTGTTCATGGCTATGGTGCGCCGTCACCAATGTGTTTTCATGGCTATGGTGCGCCCTCACCAATGTGTTTTCATGGCTATGGTGCGCCCTCACCAAGGTGTTTTCATGGCTATGGTGCGCCCTCACCAATGTGTTTTCATGGCTATGGTGCGCCGTCACCAAGGTGTTTTCATGGCTATGGTGCGCCGTCACCAGCATGTTTTCATGGCTATGGTGCGCCATCACCAAGGTGTTTTCATGGCTGTGGTGCGCCGTCACCAGCATGTTTTCATGGCTATGGTGCGCCCTCACCAATGTGTTTTCATGGCTATGGTGCGCCGTAACCAGCATGTTTTCATGGCTATGGTGCGCCGTCACCGAGGTGTTTTCATGGCTATGGTGCGCCCTCACCAAGGTGTTTTCATGGCTATGGTGCGCCCTCACCAATGTGTTTTCATGGCTATGGTGCGCCGTAACCAGCATGTGTTCATGGCTATGGTGCGCCCTCACCAGCATGTTTTCATGGCTATGGTGCGCCGTCACCAAGGTGTTTTCATGGCTATGGTGCGCCCTCACCAAGGTGTTTTCATGGCTATGGTGCGCCCTCACCAATGTGTTTTCATGGCTATGGTGCGCCCTCACCAATGTGTTTTCATGGCTATGGTGCGCCCTCACCGAGGTGTTTTCATGGCTGTGGTGCGCCGTAACCAGCATGTTTTCATGGCTATGGTGCGCCGTCACCAGCATGTTTTCATGGCTGTGGTGCGCCGTCACCAGCATGTTTTCATGGCTATGGTGCGCCGTCACCAGCATGTTTTCATGGCTATGGTGCGCCCTCACCAATGTGTTTTCATGGCTATGGTGCGCCGTAACCAGCATGTGTTCATGGCTATGGTGCGCCGTCACCAATGTGTGTTCATGGCTATGGTGCGCCGTCACCAGCATGTTTTCATGGCTATGGTGCGCCCTCACCAATGTGTTTTCATGGCTATGGTGCGCCGTAACCAGCATGTTTTCATGGCTATGGTGCGCCGTCACCAGCATGTGTTCATGGCTATGGTGCGCCCTCACCAATGTGTTTTCATGGCTATGGTGCGCCGTAACCAGCATGTGTTCATGGCTATGGTGCGCCCTCACCAAGATGTTTTCATGGCTATGGTGCGCCCTCACCAAGATGTTTTCATGGCTATGGTGCGCCGTCACTGAGGTGTTTTCATGGCTATGGTGCGCCCTCACCAGCATGTTTTCATGGCTATGGTGCGCCGTCACCAAGGTGTTTTCATGGCTATGGTGCGCCGTCACCAAGATGTTTTCATGGCTATGGTGCGCCCTCACCAATGTGTTTTCATGGCTATGGTGCGCCGTCACCAAGATGTTTTCATGGCTATGGTGCGCCCTCACCAAGGTGTTTTCATGGCTATGGTGCGCCGTCACCAGCATGTTTTCATGGCTATGGTGCGCCGTCACCAAGGTGTTTTCATGGCTATGGTGCGCCGTCACCAAGATGTTTTCATGGCTATGGTGCGCCCTCACCAATGTGTTTTCATGGCTATGGTGCGCCGTCACCAAGGTGTTTTCATGGCTATGGTGCGCCCTCACCAATGTGTTTTCATGGCTATGGTGCGCCGTCACCAAGGTGTTTTCATGGCTATGGTGCGCCGTCACCAGCATGTTTTCATGGCTATGGTGCGCCGTCACCAAGGTGTTTTCATGGCTATGGTGCGCCCTCACCAATGTGTTTTCATGGCTATGGTGCGCCCTCACCAAGGTGTTTTCATGGCTATGGTGCGCCGTCACCAGCATGTTTTCATGGCTATGGTGCGCCGTCACCAAGGTGTTTTCATGGCTGTGGTGCGCCGTCACCAAGATGTTTTCATGGCTATGGTGCGCCCTCACCAATGTGTTTTCATGGCTATGGTGCGCCGTCACCAAGGTGTTTTCATGGCTATGGTGCGCCCTCACCAATGTGTTTTCATGGCTATGGTGCGCCGTCACCAAGGTGTTTTCATGGCTATGGTGCGCCGTCACCAGCATGTTTTCATGGCTATGGTGCGCCGTCACCAAGGTGTTTTCATGGCTATGGTGCGCCCTCACCAGCATGTTTTCATGGCTATGGTGCGCCGTCACCAATGTGTTTTCATGGCTATGGTGCGCCGTCACCAAGGTGTTTTCATGGCTATGGTGCGCCGTCACCAGCATGTTTTCATGGCTATGGTGCGCCGTCACCAAGGTGTTTTCATGGCTATGGTGCGCCGTCACCAGCATGTTTTCATGGCTATGGTGCGCCGTCACCAAGGTGTTTTCATGGCTATGGTGCGCCGTCACCAAGATGTTTTCATGGCTATGGTGCGCCCTCACCAATGTGTTTTCATGGCTATGGTGCGCCGTCACCAAGGTGTTTTCATGGCTATGGTGCGCCCTCACCAATGTGTTTTCATGGCTATGGTGCGCCGTCACCAAGGTGTTTTCATGGCTATGGTGCGCCGTCACCAGCATGTTTTCATGGCTATGGTGCGCCGTCACCAAGGTGTTTTCATGGCTATGGTGCGCCGTCACCAGCATGTTTTCATGGCTATGGTGCGCCGTCACCAATGTGTTTTCATGGCTATGGTGCGCCCTCACCAAGGTGTTTTCATGGCTATGGTGCGCCGTCACCAGCATGTTTTCATGGCTATGGTGCGCCGTCACCAATGTGTTTTCATGGCTATGGTGCGCCCTCACCAATGTGTTTTCATGGCTATGGTGCGCCGTAACCAGCATGTTTTCATGGCTATGGTGCGCCGTCACCGAGGTGTTTTCATGGCTATGGTGCGCCCTCACCAAGGTGTTTTCATGGCTATGGTGCGCCCTCACCAAGGTGTTTTCATGGCTATGGTGCGCCCTCACCAAGGTGTTTTCATGGCTATGGTGCGCCGTAACAGCATGTGTTCATGGCTATGGTGCGCCGTCACCAGCATGTTTTCATGGCTATGGTGCGCCCTCACCAATGTGTTTTCATGGCTATGGTGCGCCGTAACCAGCATGTGTTCATGGCTATGGTGCGCCCTCACCAATGTGTTTTCATGGCTATGGTGCGCCGTAACCAGCATGTGTTCATGGCTATGCTGCGCCCTCACCAAGGTGTTTTCATGGCTATGGTGCGCCCTCACCAAGATGTTTTCATGGCTATGGTGCGCCGTCACCGAGGTGTTTTCATGGCTATGGTGCGCCCTCACCAATGTGTTTTCATGGCTATGGTGCGCCGTAACCAGCATGTGTTCATGGCTATGGTGCGCCCTCACCAATGTGTTTTCATGGCTATGGTGCGCCGTAACCAGCATGTGTTCATGGCTATGCTGCGCCCTCACCAAGATGTTTTCATGGCTATGGTGCGCCCTCACCAAGATGTTTTCATGGCTATGGTGCGCCCTCACCAAGATGTTTTCATGGCTATGGTGCGCCGTCACCGAGGTGTTTTCATGGCTATGGTGCGCCCTCACCAAGGTGTTTTCATGGCTATGGTGCGCCCTCACCAGCATGTTTTCATGGCTGTGGTGCGCCCTCACCAAGATGTTTTCATGGCTATGGTGCGCCCTCACCAAGGTGTTTTCATGGCTATGGTGCGCCCTCACCAAGGTGTTTTCATGGCTATGGTGCGCCCTCACCAGCATGTTTTCATGGCTGTGGTGCGCCCTCACCAAGATGTTTTCATGGCTATGGTGCGCCAGTTCCCCTAACTTCCCTCTGCTGCATATTTCCACACACAATACAGATGCCGGCCCTCCCTGAAGGCCTCTTTACCTGAGGTAGGACACCTGCTGCCTGAGCTCATCCAGTGCTTTGCTGCTGCTGCCTCTGAGGGGACCTCTCTGTCTGGGCTCATGAGCTCCATGAGCGTGTCCTCCAAGTTGTCCAGCTTTGGACAGACAGGTCAGGCCGTCAGAGCCGGAGGCGGAACAAAGGGAAGGTGGTGATGTTTGCTGATTTTAAGCCAGTGGACTGGTTTGAATGGTTTAAAATCAGTCCTTTGACTGGTTTAAAATCAGTCCACTGGCTGGTTTGAATGGTTTAAAATCAGTCCACTGGCTGGTTTGACTTGTTTAAAATCAGTCCATTGGTTGGTTTGACTGGTTTGAATGGTTTAAAATCAGTCCATTGGCTGGTTTGAATGGTTTAAAATCAGTCCATTGGCTGGTTTGACTGGTTTAAAATCAGTCCACTGGCTGGTTTGACTTGTTTAAAATCAGTCCATTGGTTGGTTTGACTTGTTTAAAATCAGTCCATTGGCTGGTTTGAATGGTTTAAAATCAGTCCATTGGCTGGTTTGACTGGTTTAAAATCAGTCCATTGGCTGGTTTGACTTGTTTAAAATCAGTCCATTGGCTGGTTTGAATGGTTTAAAATCAGTCCATTGGCTGGTTTGAATGGTTTAAAATCAGTCCATTGGCTGGTTTGACTGGTTTAAAATCAGTCCTTTGGCTGGTTTGACTGGTTTAAAATCAGTCCATTGGCTGGTTTGAATGGTTTAAAATCAGTCCATTGGCTGGTTTGACTTGTTTAAAATCAGTCCATTGGCTGGTTTGAATGGTTTAAAATCAGTCCATTGGTTGGTTTGACTTGTTTAAAATCAGTCCATTGGCTGGTTTGAATGGTTTAAAATCAGTCCATTGGCTGGTTTGACTGGTTTAAAATCAGTCCATTGGCTGGTTTGACTTGTTTAAAATCAGTCCATTGGCTGGTTTGACTGGTTTAAAATCAGTCCATTGGCTGGTTTGACTGGTTTAAAATCAGTCCATTGGCTGGTTTGACTTGTTTAAAATCAGTCCATTGGCTGGTTTGAATGGTTTAAAATCAGTCCATTGGTTGGTTTGACTTGTTTAAAATCAGTCCATTGGCTGGTTTGAATGGTTTAAAATCAGTCCATTGGCTGGTTTGAATGGTTTAAAATCAGTCCATTGGCTGGTTTGAATGGTTTAAAATCAGTCCATTGGCTGGTTTGAATGGTTTAAAATCAGTCCATTGGCTGGTTTGACTGGTTTAAAATCAGTCCATTGGCTGGTTTGAATGGTTTAAAATCAGTCCATTGGCTGGTTTGACTGGTTTAAAATCAGTCCTTTGGCTGGTTTGAATGGTTTAAAATCAGTCCATTGGCTGGTTTGACTGGTTTAAAATCAGTCCATTGGCTGGTTTGACTTGTTTAAAATCAGTCCATTGGCTGGTTTGAATGGTTTAAAATCAGTCCATTGGTTGGTTTGACTTGTTTAAAATCAGTCCATTGGCTGGTTTGAATGGTTTAAAATCAGTCCATTGGCTGGTTTGACTGGTTTAAAATCAGTCCATTGGCTGGTTTGACTTGTTTAAAATCAGTCCATTGGCTGGTTTGACTGGTTTAAAATCAGTCCATTGGCTGGTTTGACTGGTTTAAAATCAGTCCATTGGCTGGTTTGACTTGTTTAAAATCAGTCCATTGGCTGGTTTGAATGGTTTAAAATCAGTCCATTGGTTGGTTTGACTTGTTTAAAATCAGTCCATTGGCTGGTTTGAATGGTTTAAAATCAGTCCATTGGCTGGTTTGAATGGTTTAAAATCAGTCCATTGGCTGGTTTGAATGGTTTAAAATCAGTCCATTGGCTGGTTTGAATGGTTTAAAATCAGTCCATTGGCTGGTTTGACTGGTTTAAAATCAGTCCACTGGCTGGTTTGACTTGTTTAAAATCAGTCCATTGGTTGGTTTGACTTGTTTAAAATCAGTCCTTTGGCTGGTTTGAATGGTTTAAAATCAGTCCACTGGCTGGTTTGACTGGTTTAAAATCAGTCCACTGGCTGGTTTGACTGGTTTAAAATCAGTCCACTGGCTGGTTTGAATTAGAGTTCTCAACGGGCCTGAAAATTACAACCCGACCCGACCCGGCCCGTGGCTTTCAAAGCCCGAGCCCGACACATCAATATGAATTATCTACCCGGCCCGCGGCCCGACGCCGGGGGTCGAGTTTTCCCATGTTATCCTGTGGAGACTGACGGGCTGTGGGTCGTAACGGCACTTATGTGCAGTGGCGGTGGCTGAATGCCCACAGCTGGTTTTTTTGCTGTCATATTTTAACAGCACCTTGCATTTTGAGCATTGCACATAACCTGTGGAATTTCCATCAGAATCCAGCACCGCTCCAAACACTTTCCAGACTTCGGATTTTCCCACTCCTGTAGTGACGGTGAATTCATCTGCACCAAGTTTGCTCTTCACCAACTCCATCTTCTTCTCCGCTAAAGGCGTGCACGCAGCGGTGTGTCTGTCCCCGCTCCATGCCGACTTTCGTTACGGTAGATAGAAGGATACTTTATTGAAATTCACCATGATTCACGGTAAACAGCAGCGATTATTAATACTTTTTTTTTTTTTTTTTTTCACTGGGCGGAAAAGATTAAGCCCGAGGACCGACCCGACCCGAGTCATCTGCTTATATTTTCGACCCGAACCGGGTCGAACCCGCGGGTACCGTCGGGTTTTTCGGGCCGACCCGACCCGTTGAGAACTCTAGTTTGAAATCAGTCCACTGACTGGGTTGACTGGTTTAAAATCAGTCCACTGGCTGGTTTGAATGGTTTAAAATCAGTACAAACAATAATCCAAACATATAAAAGGGTAAAAACAACAAAAACCGACCCGCCTACATTTCCCACAACCCCCTGCTGCTCGGAGCTGCGGCGGCTCCACGTGCGCTGAGATTTAACTGCCGCACGCAGAAGGGGGGAGTGTGTTAAAGTGTGTCACTGGGGCACGAGGCTCTCCCCGCGGTCACATGGTCCCGTTTTCTGCCGCGTGCGGCCCCCGTACAGCGTCATCATCACCGTGCTGCGCGCGGTTTGAAAAAAAAAAAAGTACAGACAGTTCCAGAGCAGGCAGCGCGTGCAGCAACGACAAGCTCCTCGTGCAGCAGACAGTAAAGGACCGGACTTCTTCTGTGGTGTTTCCTCCGGCTTTGCTCATACATTCTTGTAATGCGGCAGCGGGTGAGCGCAACATTTAACGAACGATCGCGTGCGTGACTTTACTGGAGTTCGGGATGACGACCACTGCCATGGACACAACCAACAACAACAACAACAACAACAACTCAGGTAAAAAACAAAACAAAAAAAAAAAAAACACTCCCGAACATATTCTTTCACTAAAAAAATCCCAGCTGGTTACCGTGCGTGGGAGCACGCGCCGCGTTGAAGCGGACTTTTTAAAGAGCCGATTTGTGAGTTTGTGTGTGGAGGTCGATGCAGAGTTCGGGGGAGACCGGACCGCCTCGAGCTGCTGAGTTATGACCCGTTTTCTGGGAAAACTGGTAGATTTTACGCTGAGTTTGGCGGGAGGAACGCGGCGCGTCAGCGGCTCGAACAGCGTCTCGTGCGAACGGTTCAGACTCGTGCGGGGACAGAACACCCAGGTGGACAGGCCGCGCGGGGCACTTGTCCTCGCGGGTACTGTACGTACGGTCCACGCACGGCATTTCGCCGGTTCACATGCGGCGGCAAACCGAGCCATGTGCGCTTTGTTTTCACGGAGCTCCGCGCGCTGTGATTGGCTGCCGCTCAGGCTGAGCTCATTACATAATTGTTCTCCTCCCGCTGCGGCTCCGCCTCCTGCGCGCGGCAGGTTCGATGAGATGAAGCTCCGACGTTAGCACAGCTGGCGCTGCTCAGCAGGGGCGTGGCTACGGGGGGGCTGGGGGGGGGCTGGGTGGGGCACTGCCCCCCTGAGAAATGCCCTGTACATCCAAAGAAAACTGGCCAGAAAAAAGGCCACAATTTATTATCTCTGTTTGTGCGGAAGAGTATTAGGGCCAGGCATAAGAAAACATATTTATATTTTGCTTGTCGAGAATAAAGTCGAGATGTCGAGATCAACTTTATTCTCGACATGTTCTCTTATTCTCTTATTTGTTTGTCTTATTGTTCTTTTTTTGCACTACAAAGAGCTCTGAAACTGACAATAATCCAAACATATAAAAGGGTAAAAACAACAAAAAACTGCCCGCCAAGAGACACAAAACAACGACCAAGAGACACAAAACAACGACCAAGAATCACAAAACAACCACAAAGAGACACAAAACAACGACCAAGAGACACAAAAAAACGACCAAGAATCACAAAACAACCACAAAGAGACACAAAACAACGACCAAGAGACACAAAACAACGACCAAGAGTCACAAAACAACCACAAAGAGACACAAAACAACGACCAAGAGACACAAAACAACCACAAAGAGACACAAAACAACGACCAAGTGACACAAAACAACGACCAAGAGACAAAACAACGACCAAGAGACACAAAACAACCACAAAACAACCACAAAGAGACACAAAACAACCACAAAGAGACACAAAACAACCACAAAGAGACACAAAACAACCACCAAGAGACACAAAACAACCACAAAGAGACACAATAAAGCAGGACCCTGTAAAGTGAAGCTTTAGCTTTAGTGGTTCTGGTTAAAGCAATACAATGTAACTCCCCCTACAGGCTTGGAGGTAACGTACGGTTACGGTCTCTTGCTTTGTCGGCCTCTCTCTTTCTCTTCCTTGCTTCATCAGTCAACGTCTTCTTCTGTTTCTTCGGTGCCTCTGCCATGATGATCATACTGACAATGTTGCGCTAGCTTAGCCTTATACCTGGGAGCGTGAGAGGGGTCTATTTGTTTTTGCGGTAGGTGTGCCAGAAAGCAAGTCGAAGTACTTCCGCTCAGCTCCCGGGCCGCTCCAGCAAAGTTACATAGCGCAGTTTTTCCAACTCAGACCCCCGAAGGGCATAGGAGACAGGCCGATCGTAATATTAAAACTCATTCTAGCCGCACAATTTGTTTCAAGCTGTTATTTTAAGGTAGAAATGTTACATAGTATTGCTTTAAAGTTCGAGCGAATTTGTGAGTCAGCATAATGTCCTCTGAAGTCATGATTACACCCCTTTATCTGTGTTTTTGTGTGTTTGGTATTGTTGTGGGGACCACAGAGTGCAGCTGGAGGCAGACACAAACCTGTGTGTGTGTTTGGTATTGTTGTGGGGACCACAGAGTGTGTGTGTGTGTGTGTGTTTGTAATGAACGGCTGGAACGTGAGAGCAGAAGGGGGGGAGGTGTGAGTGTGGGCGGGGCTTCCTGCAGCCTGTCTCGTGGTGGTGTGGGCCGTGTGCAGAAAGCACGTGGCCTGGGGGCGTGCACGAGGAGGAGGCGGTTCCTGCTGCGCTGGTCTGAGCGATGACTGCGGCCACGCTCTCTGTGAGGTCACATGTGTTTCTGCTGGTGAGGTCACAGCGTCCTCATGGTGTTTGTCTCAGCGAGCAGCTGCTGACCCAGATGTTGGGGAACAGAGAACAGGATCAGGTTCCCCTTCTGTCTGAAGGGTTCTTCCCAGATCTGAGTCCACAGCTGAGGGTTGGAGCAGACCCCTCCCTCTGAGGCAGAAACCCCTCCCCCCGAGGCAGAAACTCCTCCCCCCGAGGCAGAAACTCCTCCCCCCGAGGCAGAGACTCCTCCCTCTGAGGCAGAGACTCCTCCCTCTGAGGCAGAAACTCCTCCCTCTGAGGCAGAAACTCCTCCCCCCGAGGCAGAGACTCCTCCCTCTGAGGCAGAAACTCCTCCCCCCGAGGCAGAGACCCCTCCCTCTGAGGCAGAAACTCCTCCCCCCGAGGCAGAAACTCCTCCCTCTGAGGCAGAAACTCCTCCCCCCGAGGCAGAAACTCCTCCCCCCGAGGCAGAGACCCCTCCCCCCAAGGCAGAAACTCCTCCCTCTGAGGCAGAAACTCCTCCCCCCGAGGCAGAGACTCCTCCCCCCGAGGCAGAGACTCCTCCCCCCGAGGCAGAGACTCCTCCCCCCGAGGCAGAGACCCCTCCCTCTGAGGCAGAAACTCCTCCCTCTGAGGCAGAAACTCCTCCCCCCGAGGCAGAAACTCCTCCCCCCGAGGCAGAAACTCCTCCCCCCGAGGCAGAGACCCCTCCCCCCAAGGCAGAAACTCCTCCCCCCGAGGCAGAGACTCCTCCCCCCGAGGCAGAGACCCCTCCCCCTGAGGCAGAAACTCCTCTCTTTGAGGCAGAAACTCCTCCCCCCGAGGCAGAGACTCCTCCCCCCGAGGCAGAGACTCCTCCCCCCGAGGCAGAGACTCCTCCCCCCGAGGCAGAGACCCCTCCCCCCGAGGCAGAAACTCCTCCCCCCGAGGCAGAGACTCCTCCCTCTGAGGCAGACTCCTCCGACTGAGGCAGAGACCCCTCCCCCTGAGGCAGAGACTCCTCCCTCTGAGGCAGACTCCTCCGACTGAGGCAGAGACCCCTCCCTCTGAGGCAGAGACTCCTCCCCCCAAGGCAGAGACTCCTCCCCCCGAGGCAGAGACTCCTCCCTCTGTGGCAGAAACTCCTCCCTCTGAGGCAGAGACTCCTCCCCCAAGGCAGAGACTCCTCCCCCCAAGGCAGAGACTCCTCCCCCCGAGGCAGAGACTCCTCCCCCCGAGGCAGAGACTCCTCCCCCCGAGGCAGAGACTCCTCCCCCCGAGGCAGAGACCCCTCCCCCCGAGGCAGAGACTCCTCCCCCCGAGGCAGAGACCCCTCCCCCCGATGCAGAAACTCCTCCCCCCGAGGTAGAGACCCCATCAGCTGTGTGAGGGAAGCCTTCAGGTGTGTTCTGACTTCCAGACTCAAACTGCAGCCTGATGGTGGAGAGGTGCACCACACGTGCACCACACGTGCACCACACGTGCACCAGCCCATGCACACTGCATGAAGCGGTCAGAAACAGGACGAACACGTTTCTCTGGTGATTCTGGGGAGAACAAAGAGACGCTTCCTGCTGGTCTCATCAGGAGGAAACATGCTGAGTGCAGGAGGCTGGAACATCCATCTGTTCCTCAGTCTGCTGCTGCGCACGTGGAGCACACGCACGGCAATCTGCACATCCATTAAAGCCAATATTATTAATAATAATAATTAATAATATAATTAGCCATTAAATCTGAAGCCTTTGTTATTTTACCGTCTCGGTGCTGGAGCTGAGCTGGAGATGTTTTCTGAATAAATGGTGTAATGTGCCTTTAAATGATTTTTAAACGAATTAATCTCATTAAAGTAAAGATTATAATATATATTTATAATAAACTGAGTTAAATGACATCATCTCTCTGACTTATTGAGGTGCAGAATTTGAATTGCCATGAGGCACAGACCTAGAGACTGACCTGGAACAAACTGCCAGTGGAGATTAAACTTTCACCAAATGGAGACATTTTTAAATCCAGGTTTAAAACATTTCTGTTCTCATGTGTCTATGCATGAAATCTGCACGATATCTTTGAACTTATCTGGACTGTTGCTTGTTTTTAAATTCATTTAAATTATTCTATTTGTTTCTCTTTATATTATTTTATGTACTTTTAATGCTTCTTCCACTCCCTGTAACCCTGATGGTTAACCCTGATGGTTAAACCTGATGGTTAACCTTGATGGTTAACCCTGATGGTTAAACCTGATGGTTAACCTTGATGGTTAACCCTGATGGTTAAACCTGATGGTTAACCTTGATGGTTAACCCTGATGGTTAACCCTGATGGTTAAATCTGATGGTTAACCCTGATGGTTCAACCTGATGGTTAACCCTGATGGTTAACCCTGATGGTTAACCCTGATGGTTAAACCTTGATGGTTAACCCTGATGGTTAACCCTGATGGTTAAACCTGATGGTTAACCTTGATGGTTAAACCTGATGGTTAACCCTGATGGTTAACCTTGATGGTTAACCCTGATGGTTAACCTTGATGGTTAACCTTGATGGTTAACCCTGATGGTTAACCCTGATGGTTAACCCTGATGGTTAAACCTTGATGGTTAACCCTGATGGTTAACCCTGATGGTTAACCTTGATGGTTAACCTTGATGGTTAACCCTGATGGTTAACCCTGATGGTTAACCCTGATGGTTAACCCTGACGGTTAAACCTGATGGTTAACCCTGACGGTTAAACCTGGTGGTTAAACCTTGATGGTTAACCCTGATGGTTAAACCTTGACGGTTAACCCTGATGGTTAACCCTGATGGTTAAACCTGGTGGTTAAACCTTGATGGTTAACCTTGATGGTTAACCCTGATGGTTAAACCCTGATGGTTAACCCTGATGGTTAAACCTTGATGGTTAACCCTGATGGTTAACCCTGATGGTTAACCCTGATGGTTAAACCTTGATGGTTAACCTTGATAGTTAACCCTGATGGTTAACCCTGATGGTTAACCCTGACGGTTAACCCTGATGGTTAAACCTTGATGGTTAAACCTTGATGGTTAACCTTGATGGTTAACCCTGATGGTTAACCCTGATGGTTAACCCTGACGGTTAAACCTGGTGGTTAAAGCTTGATGGTTAACCCTGACGGTTAACCCTGATGGTTAACCCTGACGGTTAACCCTGATGGTTAACCCTGACGGTTAAACCTTGATGGTTAACCCTGACGGTTAACCCTGATGGTTAACCCTGACGGTTAACCCTGACGGTTAACCCTGATGGTTAACCCTGACGGTTAAACCTTGATGGTTAACCCTGATGGTTAACCCTGATGGTTAAACCATCCCTTAATGACCCCGCCCTCCTCTGCTCCCCTGCAGGAGGTGTGATCTCCTACGTGGGATCGTGTTCGGGCTCCCCGTCCAGAACCAGCCCGGTCTCCATGTACAGCGAGAACTCCAACTCCCAGCCCTGCTTCGCCTCCTCCACCTTCCACAGCTCCGGCTCCGGCTCGGCGGGAGATGACGGCTCCTCCTCGGCCTCCTCCTCAGCAGGAGGGTCGCCTCGGGGGCGCGACGACGCCGGCGCCCTGAGGGTGTCGCCCAGCAAGTCCGTGGCCAGCCTGAGCAGTAAGTCGGGATGGATAAAAGTTATCCTGGACGCCTCCAGAAGTCTGAGATTCTGATGTGTGGCTCTTTGTTTCAGAGCTGAGCGGCATGGTGCTGCTCTGTAAGGTCTGCGGGGACGTCGCCTCCGGCTTCCATTACGGAGTTCACGCCTGCGAAGGCTGCAAGGTGAGACGCCGCCTGCACATCAGAAGTATAGTTCCGCATACTACTCATACTACTCCTACTAACTTTCTTAGTTAGTATGCCAGTTTGAGTAAGGAGAAGTTCCCGGATCTGCTTAACGATTCGGTTCTTTGTCGGTTCCCTTATCGATTCTCATTTGCAAACCGGTCGATTAGCATCAACTTTGTTTAGTTTAGAAGTAACACGAGTCATGGGCTGTGTTCGAAACCGCCTACTACATACTGCATACTACATACTGCATACTACATACTACATACTGCATACTGCATACTACATACTGCATACTGCATACTGCATACTACATACTGCATACTGCATACTACATACTGCATACTACATACTACATACTGCATACTACATACTGCATACTACATACTGCATACTACATACTACATACTGCATACTGCACGCTACATACTGCATACTGCACACTGCATACTGCATACTGCATACTGCACACTACATACTGCATACTGCATACTACACACTACATACTGCATACTACACACTGCATACTGCATACTGCATACTACACACTGCATACTGCATACTACACACTGCATACTGCATACTGCATACTACACACTGCATACTACACACTGCATACTGCATACTACATACTACATACTGCATACTACACACTACACACTGCATACTGCATACTACATACTGCATACTACATACTACACACTGCATACTGCATACTACACACTGCATGCTGCATACTGCATACTACACACTGCATACTGCATACTACACACTGCATACTGCATACTGCATACTACACACTGCATACTGCATACTGCATACTACATACTACATACTGCATACTACATACTACACACTGCATACTGCATACTACATACTACACACTGCATATTGCATACTGCATACTGCATACTACACACTACATACTGCATACTGCACACTACATACTACACACTACATACTGCATACTACACACTACACACTGCATACTGCATACTACACACTACATACTGCATACTACATACTACACACTACATACTGCATACTACATACTGCACACTACACACTGCATACTGCACACTGCATACTACATACTACACACTACATACTGCATACTACACACTGCATACTGCACACTGCACACTACATACTGCATACTACATACTGCACACTACACACTGCATACTGCACACTGCACACTACATACTGCATACTACACACTGCATACTGCACACTGCACACTACATACTGCATACTACACACTACATACTACACACTGCATACTACATACTGCATACTGCATACTACACACTATATACTGCATACTGCATACTACACACTGCATACTGCATACTACACACTACATACTGCACACTGCACACTACATACTACATACTGCATACTACACACTATATACTGCATACTGCATACTACACACTGCATACTGCATACTACACACTACATACTGCACACTGCACACTACATACTGCATACTGCATACTACACACTACATACTACATACTGCATACTACATACTACATACTGCACACTGCACACTACATACTGCATACTACATACTGCATACTGCATACTGCATACTACATACTGCATACTGCATACTGCATACTACATACTGCATACTGCATACTACATACTGCATACTGCACACTGCATACTGCACACTGCATACTGCATACTGCACACTACATACTGCACACTGCATACTACACACTACATACTGCATACTACATACTGCATACTGCATACTACATACTACACACTACATACTGCATACTACATACTGCACACTACACACTGCATACTGCACACTGCATACTACATACTACACACTACATACTGCATACTACACACTGCATACTGCACACTGCACACTATATACTGCATACTACACACTGCATACTGCACACTGCACACTACATACTGCATACTACACACTACATACTACATACTGCATACTACATACTGCATACTACACACTACATACTGCACACTGCACACTACATACTGCATACTGCATACTACACACTACACACTACATACTGCATACTACATACTACATACTACACACTACACACTGCATACTGCACACTGCATACTGCATACTACACACTGCATACTACACACTGCATACTGCATACTACACACTATATACTACATACTGCATACTACACACTGCATACTGCATACTACACACTACACACTGCACACTGCACACTACATACTGCATACTACACACTACATACTGCATACTACACACTACATACTGCACACTACATACTGCATACTACATACTACACACTACATACTGCACACTACATACTGCATACTACACACTACATACTGCACTCTACACACTACATACTGCACACTGCATACTACATACTGCATACTACACACTACATACTGCACACTACACACTACATACTGCATACTCATCGATCAGACAGTATGCAGAGCGTTTACCCACAATGCATTTGGCTCCTGCCCGAGCCGAAATCAGCCGGCCTGAAGCTGATTTCTCTTAAGCTCTAAACTCTGTAAACTTTAGCAACATTTGAAACATTTTCAGGAGAGAAAGTAGTCGTTTAGATCCCCAACGTGTTGAAAACCTGACAAAATACCGGCTGTTTACCATTTTGTTCCCACGAATTCGGCGCTACTAAAGCTAGCCGCAGTGAGCAACGCACTTCCGGTTATTTTCACAAAATAAAATACCCGTTGCCTTTTATCATAGGGAAAGCCATTAGGATACAATTGGTGCTTTTGTTTTGAAAACAGGAAGTGAACCTACCCTCGTTGTAGCTAGCTTGAAACTGCCGTTTTGACAGGAAATGACGATCGGCGACGTCACGTTACGTTGCATCTTGGGTAGTTTGAGTATGAGTAGTAACCTCATGATGCATACCCAACATTTAGGAGAATCTAGTATGCATCCGGGAACTTAAAAAAGTTAAAGTTAGTGGGAGTAGTAGGAGTAGTAGGAGTAGTAGGCGGTTTCGAACACAACCCTACTAACTTTCTGAGTTAGTATGCCAGTTTGAGTAAGCAGAAGTTCCCAGATCAGCTTCAGGTCGGCTGATTTCGGTTTGGGCAGGAGCGAAGTGCATTGTGGGTAAACGAACCCAGCCCAGGTGTTGTTGGGGCTCACCCCTGCTCGCTGTCTCCCCCTGCAGGGCTTCTTCCGCCGCAGCATCCAGCAGAACATCCAGTACAAGAAGTGCCTGAAGGGCGACAGCTGCACCATCGTGAGGATCAGCAGGAACCGCTGCCAGCAGTGCCGCTTCAAGAAGTGCCTGTTGGTGGGCATGAGCCGGGACGGTGAGCCCCCCCGTTAACCTTTAGATCAGCTGATCTGACAGCGGGGACTCAGATCTGACCTGGGCCTCCTCAGATCCAGGCTAAAAACCTGCTTATTTAGGCTAAAAAACCTGCTTATTTAGGCTAAAAACCTGCTTATTTAGGCTAAAAAACCTGCTTATTTAGGTTAAAAACCTGCTTATTTAGGTTAAAAACCTACTTATTTAGGTTAAAAACCTGCTTATTTAGGTTAAAAACCTACTTATTTAGGCTAAAAACCTGCTTATTTAGGCTAAAAAACCTGCTTATTTAGGTTAAAAACCTGCTTATTGAGGCTAAAAACCTGCTTATTTAGGCTAAATACCTGCTTATTTAGGTTAAAAACCTACTTATTTAGGCTAAAAACCTGCTTATTTAGGCTAAAAAACCTACTTATTTAGGTTAAAAACCTACTTATTTAGGCTAAAAACCTGCTTATTTAGGCTAAATACCTGCTTATTTAGGTTAAAAACCTACTTATTTAGGCTAAAAACCTGCTTATTTAGGCTAAAAAACCTACTTATTTAGGTTAAAAACCTACTTATTTAGGCTAAAAACCTGCTTATTTAGGCTAAAAAACCTACTTATTTAGGTTAAAAACCTACTTATTTAGGCTAAAAACCTACTTATTTAGGCTAAAAAACCTGCTTATTTAGGTTAAAAACCTGCTTATTGAGGCTAAAAACCTACTTATTAAGGCTAAAAAACCTGCTTATTTATGTTAAAAACCTGCTTATTGAGGCTAAAAACCTACTTATTTAGGCTAAAAACCTGCTTATTTAGGCTAAAAAACCTACTTATTTAGGCTAAAAACCTGCTTATTTAGGCTAAAAACCTGCTTATTGAGGCTAAAAACCTACTTATTAAGGCTAAAAAACCTGCTTATTTAGGTTAAAAACCTGCTTATTTAGGCTAAAAACCTACTTATTTAGGCTAAAAACCTGCTTATTTAGGCTAAAAAACCTACTTATTTAGGCTAAAAACCTGCTTATTTAGGCTAAAAACCTACTTATTTAGGCTAAAAACCTGCTTATTTAGGCTAAAAAACCTACTTATTTAGGCTAAAAACCTGCTTATTTAGGCTAAAAACCTGCTTATTTAGGCTAAAAACCTGCTTATTTAGGCTAAAAACCTGCTTATTTAGGCTAAAAACCTACTTATTTAGGCTAAAAACCTACTTATTTAGGGTGGCTTTAATACCCAGTAGTATGATGACACTTTTATCTTATTTTATCTTAATCGATTTTGCTGTATTTTATTATTTTATTTGTTGTGTTTTATTGCTTTCACTGTTCTTTTATTGCTTTTATTTGTTTTTACTTCTTCTTCTCTTTATTTATTACCCGCTGTAAAGCACTTTGGTACATCGTAAGGATTGTTTGTAAAGGGCTGTAGAAGTAAAATACATTTACATTCTATTTCCTCCTCTTCTTCCTCTTCCTCCTCTTCCTCCCACAGCGGTCCGTTTCGGTCGGATCCCAAAGCGTGAGAAGCAGAGGCTGCTGGCTGAGATGCAGAGCGCCATGAACAACATGGTCAACAACGAGCTGCAGAGCGACTTCCAGCTCGCCAGCCTGTCCTCCTCTTCCTCCTCCTCCTCCTCTTCTTCCTCTTCCTCCTCCTCTTCCTCCTCCTCCTCCTCCTCCTCCTCTCCATGCCCAGGGATGACCACCGCCCCCCAGCCCCAGCCACATCCCTCGGCCCTTCCTCTCATTGGCTCCTCCCCCACTCCTCCTCCTCTTCCTCCCTCCTCATATCAGAGCCCCTCCCCCCCTTCCCCGCCCCCCAGCCCCGGGATGGACTCCACCATCAGCGCCATCGCCAGCGCTCACCGCGAAACCTTCCTGTACGCTCACGACAAGCTGGTGAATCCCTTGGCCACGCCCCCTCAGCAGCAGCAGAATAACCACGCCCACCACCACCACAACGGGGAGGCGGAGCTCTGGGGAAACCACTGCCCCAGCGGCTACCGCTCAAACGGCGTCAGCAACAACCACAACAACAACACAGGCTGCTACCTGCCGGCGGACGGCCACCACAACGTCACGAATAATCACCACAGCAACGGGAGGCGGAGCCTCAACAACAATCTGCATGTGGAGGAGGGGCTTCCTGGTCATGTGACTGTGAACTCTCTGGTGAAGAACCGTTCTGGGATACTTCTGGTGAGGTCATCTTCCCTTTGGACCCGCTGGCTTCAGCTCACTGCTGGTTCTCATTGGACTTTCCTTTTTCCAGGCTTGTCCAATGAACGCGCAGCCCAGAGCGGACCCCTCAAAGACGGCCCAGGAGATCTGGGAGGACTTCTCCACGTCCTTCACTCCGGCCGTCAAGGAGGTGGTGGAGTTCGCCAAACAGATCCCGGGATTCAGCGCTCTGTCGCAGAACGACCAGGTCACCCTGCTGAAGGCCGGAACGTTTGAGGTACGCCGATGCAAGAATCAGATAATAGTAACGATGGTCCGTCCGTTATGGAGGTATGTTCATCAGAAGGGTCGTCACACGTGTCCAGAACTTTTATAGAAAACAAAATGTTTCTGTGGGCCTCACAGCAGATGTAGCAGGCTAATGTTAGCGGGCTAATGTGAGCAGCTATGTTAGCAGGCTATATTAGCAGGCTAATGTTAGCAGGCATATGTTAGCGGGCTAATGTTAGCAGACTATGTTAGCAGACTAATGTGAGCAGCTATGTTAGCAGGCTATATTAGCAGGCTAATGTTATCAGGCTAATGTTAGCAACTATGTTAGCGGGCTAATGTTAGCAGACTAATGTTAGCAGACTATTGTTAGCAGGCATATGTTAGCAGGCTAATGTTAGCGGGCTGATGTTAGCAGACTATGTTAGCAGACTATTGTTAGCAGGCATATGTTAGCAGGCTAATGTTAGCAACTATGTTAGCAGACTAATGTTAGCAGGCTAATGTTAGCAACTATGTTATCTGAATGTTCGCTGCTGAAAGCCTGAAGAAGCCGACATCAGGTTTTAGTAGTTTGTTTGTGTAGCATTGCTACATCAGACGCAGCAACAGTAACATTCTTCTTTGATTTTAAGGGCGGTTTCCAAACATTTTAGTCACCGTTTACACTGCTAAACCCTTCATTTGAGCCCCGGCAGCTTATTGGTCGCTGTGCTCTCTCGTCCTAGGTGCTGATGGTGCGCTTCTCAACGCTCTTCAACATGAAGGAGCAAACCGTGACGTTCGTCTCCGGCGCCACCTACAGCCTGGAGGAGCTGCGGGCCATGGGGATGCGCGAGCTGCTGGGAGCCATGTTCGCCTTCAGCCACAAACTGGCTGTCCTGGACCTGAGCGCAGAGGAGCTGGGCCTGTTCACGGCCGTGGTGCTGGTGTCTGCAGGTGAGCGCCTGAGTTCACGCTAAGCTCCGCCCCCTCCTGCTGGAGGTGTGCAGACTGCTGGCGTTTAGAGACGCGGTGACCTCTGTGTTGTTGTGTCTCCGGGATCGAGAACGTGTCCAGAACTTTTATAGAAAACAAAATGTTTCTGTTGGCCTCACATCAGATGGAGCAGGCTAATGTTAGCAGACCTATGTTAGCAGGCTAATGTTATCAGATATGTTAGCAGCTATGTTAGCAGATATGTTAGCAGGCTAATGTTAGCAGCTATGTTAGCAGCTATGTTAGCAGATATGTTAGCAGGCTAATGTTAGCAGCTATGTTAGCAGATATGTTAGCAGGCTAATGTTAGCAGCTATGTTAGCAGACTGCTGGCGTTTATAGTCGCGGTGACCTCTTTGTGCGGTTGTGTCTCAGACCGCTCCGGGATCGAGAACGTGGCGTCGGTGGAGCAGCTGCAGGAGAACCTGATCAGGGCGCTGCGCTCGCTGGTCAACAAGTCGGCCGTCGCCGACGACAACAACCACCACAACATGGACTCGCCGCGTTTCACCAAACTGCTGCTGAGGCTGCCCGACCTGCGCACGCTCAACAACCTGCACTCCGAGAAGCTGCTGTCCTTCCGCATCGACGCCTGATGACATCACTCTGCTGGTGACATCACTCTGCTGGTGACATCACTCTCCGTCATCAGAACCCATCAGCGCACGGCTTCCTGTCACAGAGCTGCTTCTCCAGAGACATTTAAAGATGTTTTTACAGAGACCTGAACATGCAGATGTGTCCTGATGTCTAGGGATGGGAATCGAGAACCGGTTCCCAGTGTTTCAATTCCTTGGAATCGTTTGGCGATTTTGCAAACGATTCCCTTATCGATTCCAGTGGGCGCGAATGACGTCACCACGCAGCGTTGCGTGGCGAGTCCAGCGCAGCCAGCAGCCAACAGTAAACATGGCGCCCAAGCGGTACAAACGCTCGAAAGTTTGGTTACACATCCCTAAAAAAGACGACAACAGGGCAACTTGCAAAGTGAATATTTCACCAAAGGGAGGAAATACTACCAACATGCAATAACTATGAATGAATGATTAACGTTGGTGAATCTGAACCCAGCAACGTTAGCAACGTTAGCATCTCCTCGGCTAACACTGCAGGTCACTAACTAACAAACACTGCCTATCATGTTAGCACCATTTGCCTGATTGTAAAAGCTGCTGTTAGTAACGGTTAAGGTTAAATGAATGCCTTCTCAGGCATTACATTTAGATGAAATCATGAGAGACAGAGCCTGACTGGCTCAGAGCCAGAGGCTGGTGGTACTACCCCCAGTTCACCTCTACCTCCAGCTTCTCCTTTCACCAGAGCAGGAAGAGTTAAATTACCCAGGCCAGGATAGACCAATGTGGACCTCACCGTTGTTGGGTTTGTGAGGTCATGACTCGTGTTACTTCTAAACTAAACAAAGTTGATGCTAGTCGACCGGTTTGTTGTCCTTTTTCTCCAAATGAGAATCGATAAGGGAACCGACAAAGAACCGAATCGTTAAGCAGAAGCGAAAATGGAATTGGAATCGTAAAAATCTTAGCAATTCCCATCCCTACTGATGTCTCCACCCAGGGTCCACACAGGATTAAACAGGGCCAAAGGGCCCGTTCACCTCATGTGTTCAAACACTTTGTGACTCTTTGTGGACCAGCGACACGTTTGCTCGTCTTCTTCTGGATGAACAAACGTGTTAATGTGCAGAAATCGGCTTCTGAACCACACGAACTGGAGGAACCGGCACCGTCTTTATGCTCCGTCGGACAGCAGCGAAACTCTGAGCTCTGCAGGTTCGTCTGGAGGAAACAGAACCGGGTCGAACCGAATCTCTTCCAGCTCAGAGCTGTGAGCATCCAGAACTTCCAACAAACAGACCGGACTCTGTTTGCTGAGCAGAACACGTCCGAACCAGACCGGAGCGGCCGTGACGGACAGCTCCACGGACCAATGAGGCGGCCTGATTTTCTCACACAGATCCGGTCATACTGGAAGTGTTCTGAGACGTGTGAGCACGACAGGTTTTAAATGTTTATATTTGACTTGTGTTGGAAAGAAATTCTGTGTAAATATATGAATATTCACCGAGGAACAGCATCCGTGTCATTTTCTTTTATTAATAAACTGAAGTTAAAGAGTTTCACCAACATGAACTGAAACTAATTCAGTTCTGAATATTTTTAGGGCTTCATGAGATAAAAATCCGAGTTTTTTTTATGCTCAGGACTTTTATTTATTCATTCATTTATCGTCTATAAAACAATAAATAAATACATAAATAAATAATTACATAATATACAGAATTTTTTTTTATTTTAAATTAAATAAATACTAAAAACATGAAATAAAAAGAAAAACTTCTGAATTTAAGAAAGAAAATTTATTTTTATATATTTATTTGTTAAATAAATAATGAGTCGGTGGGACAGACGGAGGCGGCAGGAAGGAGGTCGACCGGCAGCCTCATAACCAACTTTTCCCTCTGCTCTGATTGGTCGGCCACCTCCAGACCTCAGCATCCGCACCGGCCAATGAGGAGCCAGTAGGCAGAAACATCAGCTGTGTCCTACTTTCAGTTTTACTGAGCTTTCTGTCAGAGAACACAGACCTTATGTAAGAACTGAAGCCGAGCAGCCAGCAGCTTGAGATGAGCTGACCTCTGACCTCTGAACCTTCAACCAGCTGAGATTCTGTATAAGAGAAAAATATATCAGGGCGTCTGAGGTGTAAAACTCCTTCTTCCTGTTCCTGGGAGCATATATCAGGGCGTCTGAGGTGTAAAACTCCTTCTTCCTGTTCCTGGGAGCATATATCAGGGCGTCTGAGGTGTAAAACTCCTTCTTCCTGTTCCTTGGAGCATATATCAGGGCGTCTGAGGTGTAAAACTCCTTCTTCCTGTTCCTGGGAGCATATATCAGGGCGTCTGAGGTGTTAAACTCCTTCTTCCTGTTCCTGGGAGCATATATCAGGGCGTCTGAGGTGTAAAACTCCTTCTTCCTGTTCCTGGGAGCATATATCAGGGCGTCTGAGGTGTTAAACTCCTTCTTCCTGTTCCTGGGAGCATATATCAGGGCGTCTGAGGTGTAAAACTCCTTCTTCCTGTTCCTGGGAGCATATATCAGGGCGTCTGAGGTGTAAAACTCCTTCTTCCTGTTCCTGGGAGCATATATCAGGGCGTCTGAGGTGTAAAACTCCTTCTTCCTGTTCCTGGGAGCATATATCAGGGCGTCTGAGGTGTAAAACTCCTTCTTCCTGTTCCTGGGAGCATATATCAGGGCGTCTGAGGTGTTAAACTCCTTCTTCCTGTTCCTGGGAGCATATATCAGGGCGTCTGAGGTGTAAAACTCCTTCTTCCTGTTCCTGGGAGCATATATCAGGGCGTCTGAGGTGTAAAACTCCTTCTTCCTGTTCCTGGGAGCATATATCAGGGCGTCTGAGGTGTAAAACTCCTCATGGTTTATTTACTGAGTTATTTTCTCCTTTAGCAGCAGCTAACGCTAACAGCTTAGCTAATGAAGGTGACGTACACCAGCTTCTGAGGAGTTGTTGCTGTTCCTTTCTGAAAGATGAACTTTATTGTTCCCACATTACTTTGTTAGCTGAAGCTTTCCAGCTGAATGGTTCCGTTCTGTAGCTCATCAGCCTGCAGCTGTGAGGATAAGGTGTGTTTCAGTTCAGGGTCTGAACTCACCTGGAGTTTGTCTCCACCTGCTGGCCGGTTTGGCTTCCTGCACCCGGACCTCAGAGACGTTTCATTTAAGTTTAACGTTGGTGTTCAAAAACCTCCCAAGAGTCCTTGAAGTCTTTAAATGACTCCCCAGGATTTATTCGTAGGTTTCCAGACCTTCAAGGATGCCTGAAGTTGGTCAAGAAGTCTTTACAAAACTTCCAGGAGGGACTGAAGGTGTTCCGTGATCCTGGAATAAGTTCCAGGACCCTGGAAGTATTGTCTGAATCAGTGTTGGTGTCATCATTTCATCATGACACGTCACCGTCGGATTACCGTGGCACAAAGTTTCCATGACAACCCGAAAATGAAGGGGAGACCCGACCTGAAACCGAAAACAGTGACGTCACTAGGCCTTCAAAACAAAAGTCTCTCGGTTTGAGAACCAACCAAAAAACTGAATAAACCTCCGCAGAGTCCGGATTTACTCAGTGAAGACGGCATTTTCTACAGTTTCCACGTGTTTCAGATGATCGATCCCGTTGTTATTGATCCCTGATCACCGGGGGACAAACCACCCGCTCTTATTGTGAAGGACACGTCACTTCCGGTAGAAGTGGAAAGAGAAAGTGAGGAACTTCCAGGCAGCGGGAAAACAGACAGAAAGAGGCTCTGCAGCTGTGATCAATAAGTGATCAGAAACAGCTCTGACTGCAGCATCATTATTACTGATTATCAGAACTATTGGTGATCAGAACTATTGATTATCATTATTATTGGTGATTAATCAGTGCTGCAGAGCAGCAGAGACCCCATGCAATCAGATTACAGGAGTCAGAGCTCATGGTGCTGAATCCTGGGCACCCTGTGGGTGTCCCTGGGTGTCCCTGGGCTCCCTGTGGGTGTCCCTGGGTGTCCCTGGGTGTCCCTGGGCGCTCTGTGGGTGTCCCTGGGTGTCCCTGGGTGTCCCTGGGTGTCCCTGGGTGTCCCTGGGCGCTCTGTGGGTGTCCCTGGGTGTCCCTGGGTGTCCCTGGGCGCTCTGTGGGTGTCCCTGGGTGTCCCTGGGCTCCCTGTGGGTGTCCCTGGGTGTCCCTGGGCACTCTGTGGGTGTCCCTGGGCTCCCTGTGGGTGTCCCTGGGTTTCCCTGGGTGTCCCTGGGTGTTCCTGGGCGCTCTGTGGGTGTTCCTGGGTGTCCCTGGGTGTTCCTAGGCACCCTGTGGGTGTCCCTAAGTGTTCCTGGGTGTCCCTGGGTGTCCCTGTGGGTGTCCCTGGGTGTCCCTGTGGGTGTCCCTGGGTGTCCCTGGGCTCCCTGTGGGTGTCCCTGGGTGTTCCTGGGTGTTCCTGGGTGTCCCTGGGTGTCCCTGTGGGTGTCCCTGGGTGTCCCTGGGTGTCCCTGGGCTCCCTGTGGGTGTCCCTGGGTGTCCCTGTGGGTGTTCCTGGCTGTCCCTGGGTGTCCCTGGGTGTCCCTGGGTGTCCCTGTGGGTGTCCCTGGGTGTCCCTGTGGGTGTTCCTGGGTGTTCCTGGGTGTCCCTGGGTGTCCCTGTGGGTGTTCCTGGGTGTCCCTGGGTGTCCCTGTGGGTGTTCCTGGGTGTCCCTGGGTGTCCCTGGGTGTTCCTGTGTGTCCCTGGGTGTCCCTGGGTGTTCCTGGGTGTCCCTGGGTGTCCCTGTGGGTGTTCCTGAGTGTCCCTGGGTGTCCCTGGGTGTTCCTGTGTGTCCCTGGGTGTCCCTAGGCCCTCTGTAGGTGCAGCAGCTGCTCACCTGGAAAATGAGAGTAGAACCTGTCTGGGACTTTCTGCCTTTCACTCTCCTTTCACTCCTTTCCGTTTCCCGTCTGAAAGATAAATGGCTTCCCTCGGACCGGCAGCAGGTCACAAACTCAGCTCCTCACTGCCAACATGTTCAGCCACACCGGCCCGCTGCTCGTCCTCTGCGCCGTCCTGACCTCTGCGCTCTGCTGTGATTGGCTCACAGAGTACAGCGACCTGAGAAACAGCTCCGTCACTCTGGTGGAACTCATGGTGAGTACAGCTGAGGCACGGGTCCTGGGGGAGGCTTCCAGGGTCCTGGGGAGGCTTCCAGGGTCCTGGGGGGGGGCTTCCAGGGTCCTGGAGAGGCTTCCAGGGTTCTATGGAGGCTTTCAGGGTCCTGGAGGAGGCTTCCAGGGTCCTGGGGAGGCTTCCATGGTCCTGGGGAGGCTTTCATGGTCCTGGGGGAGGCTTCCAGGGTCCTGGGGAGAGCTTTCAGGGTCCTGGAGGAGGCTTCCAGAGGTCCTATGGAGGCTTCCAGGGTTCTATGGAGGCTTCCAGGGGTCCTGGAGGAGGCTTCCAGGGTCCTGGGGAGGCTTCCATGGTCCTGGGGAGGCTTCCATGGTCCTGGGGGAGGCTTCCAGGGTTCTATGGAGGCTTCCAGGGGTCCTGGAGGAGGCTTCCAGGGTCCTGGGGAGGCTTCCATGGTCCTGGGGAGAGCTTTCAGGGTCCTGGAGGAGGCTTCCAGGGTTCTATGGAGGCTTCCAGGGGTCCTGGAGGAGGCTTCCAGGGTCCTGGGGAGAGCTTTCAGGGTCCTGGGGAGGCTTTCAGGTCCTGGAGGAGGCTTCCAGGGTCCTGGGGGGGGGGGCTTCCAGGGTCCTGGAGAGGCTTCCAGGGTTCTATGGAGGCTTTCAGGGTCCTGGAGGAGGCTTCCAGGGTCATGGGGAGGCTTCCATGGTCCTGGGGAGGCTTCCATGGTCCTGGGGGAGGCTTCCAGGGTCCTGGGGAGAGCTTTCAGGGTCCTGGAGGAGGCTTCCAGGGTTCTATGGAGGCTTCCAGGGGTCCTGGAGGAGGCTTCCAGGGTCCTGGGGAGAGCTTTCAGGGTCCTGGGGAGGCTTTCAGGTCCTGGGGAGTGGTGTCGGGTGGTGTCGGGTGGAGTGTAACCGAAGCGTCTCTTTCTGTTTCAGGGTGGTGCGTTCACAGACCAGGAGAGTCCGAGTCCGGTTCCATTTCCATACAAGCTGTACGCACAAGTGGAGAAGAAAGGGGTAATCAATCAATCAATCAATCAATCAATCAATCAATCAATCAATCAATCTGTGGTGGAATGTTTCTGTTTACATCTGTACAAACACTGCCGATGACGCCGACTCTGTCAGCCAATCAGAGGGCTGCAGCTCACACCTGTCTCACACCTGTCCCCTGTCCTCAGGTGCAGTCCCAGCTGCTGTTCATCCGGGACAGTTTGCAGCAGATCTACCTCCTGTTCTCCAGCAGCAGCCTCTCCTCCACCGGCTGGGACGCCGTGAAGACCACCCAGTTCCTGGAGAGCCTCCACCGGCAGGTGGAGGAGCTCAGCAGCTGCGTGAGTTTACACCAGCAAACAAACAGCAGACTGAAGAAATACTACAGGAGGCTGAAAAACAGCACGGTGAGTTCCCTTACTGCCCCGTTACCCACTGTAGGTCTGACTGTAGGTCTGACTGTAGGTCTGACTGTAGGACTGACTGTAGGTCTGACTGTAGTACTGACTGTAGGTCTGACTGTAGTACTGACTGTAGGTCTGACTGTAGTACTGACTGTAGTACTGACTGTAGGTCTGACTGTAGGTCTGACTGTAGTACTGACTGTAGTACTGACTGTAGGTCTGACTGTAGTACTGACTGTAGGTCTGACTGTAGGTCTGACTGTAGGTCTAACTGTAGGTCTGACTGTAGTACTGACTGTAGGTCTGACTGTAGGTCTGACTGTAGGTCTAACTGTAGTACTGACTGTAGTACTGACTGTAGTACTGACTGTAGTACTGACTGTAGGTCTGACTGTAGGTCTGACTGTAGTACTGACTGTAGGTCTGACTGTAGGTCTGACTGTAGGTCTGACTGTAGGTCTAACTGTAGTACTGACTGTAGTACTGACTGTAGGTCTGACTGTAGGTCTGACTGTAGGTCTAACTGTAGGTCTGACTGTAGGTCTAACTGTAGTACTGACTGTAGGTCTGACTGTAGGTCTAACTGTATGTCTGACTGTAGGTCTAACTGTAGTACTGACTGTAGGTCTGACTGTAGGTCTGACTGTAGGTCTAACTGTAGTACTGACTGTAGGTCTAACTGTAGTACTGACTGTAGTACTGACTGTAGGTCTAACTGTAGTACTGACTCTAGGTCTAACTATAGTACTGACTGTAGGTCTAACTGTAGTACTGACTCTAGGTCTGACTGTAGGTCTAACTGTAGTACTGACTGTAGTACTGACTGTAGGTGTGACTGTAGTAGTGACTGTAGGTCTGACTGTAGGTCTGGCTGTAGTACTGACTGTAGTATTTTAGTACTGACTGTAGTACTGTAGTACTGACTGTTGTATTTTAATACTGACTGTAGTATTTTAGTACTGACTGTAGTACTGACTGTAGTACTGACTGTAGGTGTGACTGTAGTAGTGACTGTAGGTCTGACTGTAGGTCTGGCTGTAGTACTGACTGTAGTATTTTAGTACTGACTGTAGTACTGTAGTACTGACTGTTGTATTTTAATACTGACTGTAGTATTTTAGTACTGACTGTAGTACTGACTGTAGTACTGACTGTAGTATTTTAATACTGACTGTAGTACTGACTGTAGGTCTGACTGTAGTATTTTAGTACTGACTGTAGTACTGACTGTAGTATTTTAATACTGACTGTAGTACTGTCTATAGTACTGACTGTAGTGCCGTCTCTGTCCACAGGGGGGCAGTGCAGCCTCCTGGGAGCTGCTCAGGAGGGAGACCAAGGATCATCTGGACAGGCTGGACCTTCTGGGGAACCTGGTGAAAGAGTCAGCCGCCAGCAGGGGGCGCTCTACAGACAGCAGCCCCCTCTGATCCTCTGGAACAGATTCACTTTCTACTGTTTTTTATTTATTTATTTAATTATTTATTTATGTAAGCCTATTTATTTCCTGTTATTAATATATTTATTAACTAAATGGTCTCTTTTTTATATTTTTGTATTTTTTTATGTTTGTAAAAAAATAAAGTTCAGATCTCATCTCTAGTTTGTGTTCTGTTGTTTCACCCCCGAGTCTGTCAGGGTTCTCTTTTACTCGCCTTCAACATGTAAGAAGCTTAAAACCTTTGGCACGATCTTACCGCTGTCACGTGACCTTTGGAACGATCTTACCGCTGTCACGTGACCTTTGGAACGATCTTACCGCTGTCACGTGACCTTTGGAACGATCTTACCGCTGTCACGTGACCTTTGGCACGCTCTTACAGCTGTCACGTGACCTTTGGCTCGCTCTTACAGCTGTCACGTTACCTTTGGTACGATCTTACCGCTGTCACGTGACCTTTGGCTCGCTCTTACAGCTGTCACGTTACCTTTGGTACGATCTTACCGCTGTCACGTGACCTTTGGCACGATCTTACAGCTGTCACGTGACCTTTGGCACGCTCTTACAGCTGTCACGTGACCTTTGGCACGCTCTTACAGCTGTCACGTGACCTTTGGCACGATCTTACAGCTGTCACGTGACCTTTGGCTCGCTCTTACAGCTGTCACGTGACCTTTGGCACGATCTTCCCGCTGTCACGTGACTTTTGGCACGATCTTCCCGCTGTCACGTGACCTTTGGCACGCTCTTACCGCTGGCACGTGACCTTTGGCACGCTCTTACCGCTGGCACGTGACCTTTGGCACGCTCTTACAGCTGTCACGTGACCATTGGCACGCTCTTACCGCTGTCACGTGACCTTTGGCACGCTCTTACCGCTGGCACGTGACCTTTGGCACGCTCTTACCGTTGTCACGTGACCTTTGGCACGCTCTTACCGCTGTCACGTGACCTTTGGCACGCTCTTACCGCTGTCACGTGACCTTTGGCACGCTCTTACCGCTGTCACGTGACCTTTGGCACGCTCTTACCGCTGTCACGTGACCTTTGGCAAGATCTTACCGTTGTCACGTGACCTTTGGCACGCTCTTACCGCTGTCACGTGACCTTTGGCACGCTCTTACAGCTGTCACGTGACCTTTGGCACGATCTTACCGCTGTCACGTGACTTTTGGCACGCTCTTACCGCTGTCACGTGACCTTTGGCACGCTCTTACCGCTGTCACGTGACCTTTGGCACGCTCTTACAGCTGTCACGTGACCTTGGGCACGCTCTTACAGCTGTCACGTGACCTTTGGCACGCTCTTACCAATGTCACGTGACCTTTGGCACGATCTTACAGCTGTCACGTGACCTTTGGCACGATCTTACAGCTGTCACGTGACCTTTGGCACGATCTTACCGTTGTCACGTGACCTTTGGCTCGCTCTTACAGCTGTCACGTGACCTTTGGCATGCTCTTACCGCTGTCACGTGACCTTTGGCACGCTCTTACCGCTGTCACGTGACCTTTGGCACGCACTTACCGCTGGCACGTGACCTTTGGCACGATCTTACCGTTGTCACGTAACCTTTGGCACGCTCTTACCGCTGTCACGTGACCTTTGGCACGCTCTTACCGCTGTCACGTGACCTTTGGCACGCTCTTACCGCTGTCACGTGACCTTGGGCACACTCTTACAGCTGTCACGTGACCTTTGGCACACTCTTACCAATGTCACGTGACCTTTGGCACGATCTTACAGCTGTCACGTGACCTTTGGCACGATCTTACCGTTGTCACGTGACCTTTGGCTCGCTCTTACAGCTGTCACGTGACCTTTGGCATGCTCTTACCGCTGTCACGTGACCTTTGGCACGCTCTTACCGCTGTCACGTGACCTTTGGCACGCTCTTACCGCTGTCACGTGACCTTTGGCACGCTCTTACCAATGTCACGTGACCTTTGGCACGATCTTACAGCTGTCACGTGACCTTTGGCACGATCTTACCGTTGTCACGTGACCTTTGGCACGCTCTTACCGCTGTCACGTGACGTTTGGCACGATCTTACCGCTGTCACGTGACCTTTGGCACGATCTTCCCGCTGTCACGTGACCTTTGGCACGATCTTACAGCTGTCACGTGACTTTTGGCACGATCTTACCGCTGTCACGTGACTTTTGGCACGATCTTCCCGCTGTCACGTGACCTTTGGCACGCTCTTACCGCTGTCACGTGACCTTTGGCACGCACTTACCGCTGGCACGTGACCTTTGGCACGCTCTTACCGCTGTCACGTGACCTTTGGCACGCTCTTACCGTTGTCACGTGACCTTTGGCACGCTCTTACCGCTGTCACGTGACCTTTGGCACGCTCTTACCGCTGTCACGTGACCTTTGGCACGCTCTTACCGCTGTCACGTGACCTTTGGCACGCTCTTACCGCTGTCACGTGACCTTTGGCAAGATCTTACCGTTGTCACGTGACCTTTGGCACGCTCTTACCGCTGTCACGTGACCTTTGGCACGCTCTTACCGCTGTCACGTGACTTTTGGCACGATCTTCCCGCTGTCACGTGACCTTTGGCACGCTCTTACAGCTGTCACGTGACCTTTGGCACGATCTTACCGCTGTCACGTGACTTTTGGCACGCTCTTACCGCTGTCACGTGACCTTTGGCACGCTCTTACCGCTGTCACGTGACCTTTGGCACGCTCTTACCGCTGTCACGTGACCTTGGGCACGCTCTTACAGCTGTCACGTGACCTTTGGCACGCTCTTACCAATGTCACGTGACCTTTGGCACGATCTTACAGCTGTCACGTGACCTTTGGCACGATCTTACAGCTGTCACGTGACCTTTGGCACGATCTTACCGTTGTCACGTGACCTTTGGCTCGCTCTTACAGCTGTCACGTGACCTTTGGCATGCTCTTACCGCTGTCACGTGACCTTTGGCACGCTCTTACCGCTGTCACGTGACCTTTGGCACGCACTTACCGCTGGCACGTGACCTTTGGCACGATCTTACCGTTGTCACGTAACCTTTGGCACGCTCTTACCGCTGTCACGTGACCTTTGGCACGCTCTTACCGCTGTCACGTGACCTTTGGCACGCTCTTACCGCTGTCACGTGACCTTGGGCACACTCTTACAGCTGTCACGTGACCTTTGGCACACTCTTACCAATGTCACGTGACCTTTGGCACGATCTTACAGCTGTCACGTGACCTTTGGCACGATCTTACCGTTGTCACGTGACCTTTGGCTCGCTCTTACAGCTGTCACGTGACCTTTGGCATGCTCTTACCGCTGTCACGTGACCTTTGGCACGCTCTTACCGTTGTCACGTGACCTTTGGCACGCTCTTACCGCTGTCACGTGACGTTTGGCACGATCTTACCGCTGTCACGTGACCTTTGGCACGATCTTACAGCTGTCACGTGACTTTTGGCACGATCTTCCCGCTGTCACGTGACCTTTGGCACGATCTTACAGCTGTCACGTGACTTTTGGCACGATCTTACCGCTGTCACGTGACTTTTGGCACGATCTTCCCGCTGTCACGTGACCTTTGGCACGCTCTTACCGCTGTCACGTGACCTTTGGCACGCACTTACCGCTGGCACGTGACCTTTGGCACGATCTTACCGTTGTCACGTGACCTTTGGCACGCTCTTACCGTTGTCACGTGACCTTTGGCACGCTCTTACCGCTGTCACGTGACCTTTGGCACGCTCTTACAGCTGTCACGTGACCTTTGGCACACTCTTACCAATGTCACGTGACCTTTGGCACGATCTTACAGCTGTCACGTGACCTTTGGCACGCTCTTACAGCTGTCACGTGACCTTTGGCACGATCTTACCGTTGTCACGTGACCTTTGGCTCGCTCTTACAGCTGTCACGTGACCTTTGGCTCGCTCTTACAGCTGTCACGTGACCTTTGGCACGATCTTACCGTTGTCACGTGACCTTTGGCACGCTCTTACAGCTGTCACGTGACCTTTGGCACGATCTTACCGTTGTCACGTGACCTTTGGCACGATCTTACCGCTGTCACGTGACCTTTGGCTCGCTCTTACAGCTGTCACGTGACCTTTGGCACGCTCTTACCGCTGGCACGTGACCTTTGGCACGCTCTTACCGTTGTCAAGTGACCTTTGGCACGCTCTTACCGCTGTCACGTGACCTTTGGCACGCTCTTACCGCTGTCACGTGACCTTTGGCACGCTCTTACCGCTGTCACGTGACCTTTGGCACGCTCTTACCGCTGTCACGTGACCTTTGGCAAGATCTTACCGTTGTCACGTGACCTTTGGCACGCTCTTACCGCTGTCACGTGACCTTTGGCACGTGACTTTTGGCACGATCTTCCCGCTGTCACGTGACCTTTGGCACGCTCTTACAGCTGTCACGTGACCTTTGGCACGATCTTACCGCTGTCACGTGACTTTTGGCACGCTCTTACCGCTGTCACGTGACCTTTGGCACGCTCTTACCGCTGTCACGTGACCTTTGGCACGCTCTTACAGCTGTCACGTGACCTTGGGCACGCTCTTACAGCTGTCACGTGACCTTTGGCACGCTCTTACCAATGTCACGTGACCTTTGGCACGATCTTACAGCTGTCACGTGACCTTTGGCACGATCTTACAGCTGTCACGTGACCTTTGGCACGATCTTACCGTTGTCACGTGACCTTTGGCTCGCTCTTACAGCTGTCACGTGACCTTTGGCATGCTCTTACCGCTGTCACGTGACCTTTGGCACGCTCTTACCGCTGTCACGTGACCTTTGGCACGCACTTACCGCTGGCACGTGACCTTTGGCACGATCTTACCGTTGTCACGTAACCTTTGGCACGCTCTTACCGCTGTCACGTGACCTTTGGCACGCTCTTACCGCTGTCACGTGACCTTTGGCACGCTCTTACAGCTGTCACGTGACCTTGGGCACACTCTTACAGCTGTCACGTGACCTTTGGCACACTCTTACCAATGTCACGTGAACTTTGGCACGATCTTACAGCTGTCACGTGACCTTTGGCACGATCTTACCGTTGTCACGTGACCTTTGGCTCGCTCTTACAGCTGTCACGTGACCTTTGTCATGCTCTTACCGCTGTCACGTGACCTTTGGCACGCTCTTACCGCTGTCACGTGACCTTTGGCACGCTCTTACCGCTGTCACGTGACCTTTGGCACGCTCTTACCAATGTCACGTGACCTTTGGCACGATCTTACAGCTGTCACGTGACCTTTGGCACGATCTTACCGTTGTCACGTGACCTTTGGCACGCTCTTACCGCTGTCACGTGACGTTTGGCACGATCTTACCGCTGTCACGTGACCTTTGGCACGATCTTACAGCTGTCACGTGACTTTTGGCACGATCTTCCCGCTGTCACGTGACCTTTGGCACGATCTTACAGCTGTCACGTGACTTTTGGCACGATCTTACCGCTGTCACGTGACTTTTGGCACGATCTTCCCGCTGTCACGTGACCTTTGGCACGCTCTTACCGCTGTCACGTGACCTTTGGCACGCACTTACCGCTGGCACGTGACCTTTGGCACGCTCTTACCGCTGTCACGTGACCTTTGGCACGCTCTTACCGTTGTCACGTGACCTTTGGCACGCTCTTACCGCTGTCACGTGACCTTTGGCACGCTCTTACCGCTGTCACGTGACCTTTGGCACGCTCTTACCGCTGTCACGTGACCTTTGGCACGCTCTTACCGCTGTCACGTGACCTTTGGCAAGATCTTACCGTTGTCACGTGACCTTTGGCACGCTCTTACCGCTGTCACGTGACCTTTGGCACGCTCTTACCGCTGTCACGTGACTTTTGGCACGATCTTCCCGCTGTCACGTGACCTTTGGCACGCTCTTACAGCTGTCACGTGACCTTTGGCACGATCTTACCGCTGTCACGTGACTTTTGGCACGCTCTTACCGCTGTCACGTGACCTTTGGCACGCTCTTACCGCTGTCACGTGACCTTTGGCACGCTCTTACCGCTGTCACGTGACCTTGGGCACGCTCTTACAGCTGTCACGTGACCTTTGGCACGCTCTTACCAATGTCACGTGACCTTTGGCACGATCTTACAGCTGTCACGTGACCTTTGGCACGATCTTACAGCTGTCACGTGACCTTTGGCACGATCTTACCGTTGTCACGTGACCTTTGGCTCGCTCTTACAGCTGTCACGTGACCTTTGGCATGCTCTTACCGCTGTCACGTGACCTTTGGCACGCTCTTACCGCTGTCACGTGACCTTTGGCACGCACTTACCGCTGGCACGTGACCTTTGGCACGATCTTACCGTTGTCACGTAACCTTTGGCACGCTCTTACCGCTGTCACGTGACCTTTGGCACGGTCTTACCGCTGTCACGTGACCTTTGGCACGCTCTTACCGCTGTCACGTGACCTTGGGCACACTCTTACAGCTGTCACGTGACCTTTGGCACACTCTTACCAATGTCACGTGACCTTTGGCACGATCTTACAGCTGTCACGTGACCTTTGGCACGATCTTACCGTTGTCACGTGACCTTTGGCTCGCTCTTACAGCTGTCACGTGACCTTTGGCATGCTCTTACCGCTGTCACGTGACCTTTGGCACGCTCTTACCGTTGTCACGTGACCTTTGGCACGCTCTTACCGCTGTCACGTGACGTTTGGCACGATCTTACCGCTGTCACGTGACCTTTGGCACGATCTTACAGCTGTCACGTGACTTTTGGCACGATCTTCCCGCTGTCACGTGACCTTTGGCACGATCTTACAGCTGTCACGTGACTTTCGGCACGATCTTACCGCTGTCACGTGACTTTTGGTACGATCTTCCCGCTGTCACGTGACCTTTGGCACGCTCTTACCGCTGTCACGTGACCTTTGGCACGCACTTACCGCTGGCACGTGACCTTTGGCACGATCTTACCGTTGTCACGTGACCTTTGGCACGCTCTTACCGCTGTCACGTGACCTTTGGCACGCTCTTACCGCTGTCACGTGACCTTTGGCACGCTCTTACAGCTGTCACGTGACCTTTGGCACACTCTTACCAATGTCACGTGACCTTTGGCACGATCTTACAGCTGTCACGTGACCTTTGGCACGCTCTTACAGCTGTCACGTGACCTTTGGCACGATCTTACCGTTGTCACGTGACCTTTGGCTCGCTCTTACAGCTGTCACGTGACCTTTGGCTCGCTCTTACAGCTGTCACGTGACCTTTGGCACGATCTTACCGTTGTCACGTGACCTTTGGCACGCTCTTACAGCTGTCACGTGACCTTTGGCACGATCTTACCGTTGTCACGTGACCTTTGGCACGATCTTACCGCTGTCACGTGACCTTTGGCTCGCTCTTACAGCTGTCACGTGACCTTTGGCACGATCTTACCATTGTCACGTGACCTTTGGCACGCTCTTACCGCTGTCACGTGACCTTTGGCACGCTCTTACCGCTGTCACGTGACCTTTGGCACGCTCTTACAGCTGTCACGTGACCTTTGGCACGCTCTTACCGCTGTCACGTGACCTTTGGCACGCTCTTACAGCTGTCACGTGACCTTTGGCACGCTCTTACCGCTGTCACGTGACCTTTGGCACGCTCTTACCAATGTCACGTGACCTTTGGCACGATCTTACAGCTGTCACGTGACCTTTGGCACGATCTTACCGCTGTCACGTGACCTTTTGCACGCTCTTACCGCTTTCTCGTGACCTTTGGCTCGATCTTACAGCCGTCACGTGACCTTTGGCACGATCTTACCGCTGTCACGTGACCTTTGGCACGATCTTACCGCTGTCACGTGACCTTTGGCACGATCTTACCGCTGTCACGTGACCTTTGGCACGATCTTACAGCTGTCACGTGACCTTTGGCACGATCTTACCGCTGTCACGTGACCTTTGGCACGCTCTTACAGCTGTCTCGTGACCTTTGGCTCGATCTTACAGCCGTCACGTGACCTTTGGCACGATCTTACCGCTGTCACGTGACCTTTGGCACGATCTTACCGCTGTCACGTGACCTTTGGCACGATCTTACCGCTGTCACGTGACCTTTGGCACGCTCTTACCGCTGTCACGTGACCTTTGGCACGATCTTACCACTGTCACGTGACCTTTGGCACGCTCTTACCGCTGTCACGTGACCTTTGGTACGATCTTACCGCTGTCAAGTGACCTTTGGCATGCTCTTACCGCTGTCACGTGACCTTTGGCACGATCTTACCGCTGTCACATGACCTTTGGCACGATCTTACCGCTGTCACGTGACCTTTGGCATGCTCTTACCGCTGTCACGTGACCTTTGGCATGCTCTTACCGCTGTCATGTGACCTGTGGCACGCTCTTACCGCTGTCACGTGACCTTTGGTACGATCTTACCGCTGTCACGTGACCTTTGGCACACTCGTACCGCTGTCACGTGACCTTTGGCACGATCTTACCGCTGTCACGTGACCTTTGGCACGATCTTACCGCTGTCACGTGACCTTTGGCGCGCTCTTACCGCTGTCACGTGACCTTTGGCACGCTCTTACCGCTGTCACGTGACCTTTGGCACGCTCTTACCGCTGTCACGTGACCTTTGGTACGATCTTACCGCATTCACGTGACCTTTGGCACGCTCTTACCGCTGTCACGTGACCTTTGGTACGATATTACCGCTGTCACGTGACCTTTGGCACGCTCTTACCGCTGTCACGTGACCTTTGGCACGCTCTTACAGCTGTCACGTGACCTTTGGCACGCTCTTACCGCTGTCACGTGACCTTTGGCACGCTCTTACCGTTGTCACGTGACCTTTGGCACGCTCTTACCGCTGTCACGTGACCTTTGGCACGCTCTTACCGCTGTCACGTGACCTTTGGTACGATCTTACCGCATTCACGTGACCTTTGGCACGCTCTTACCGCTGTCACGTGACCTTTGGTACGATCTTACCGCATTCACGTGACCTTTGGCACGCTCTTACCGCTGTCACGTGACCTTTGGCACGCTCTTACCGCTGTCACGTGACCTTTGGCACGCTCTTACCGCTGTCACGTGACCTTTGGCACGCTCATACAGCTGTCACGTGACCTTTGGCACGATCTTACCGTTGTCACGTGACCTTTGGCTCGCTCTTACAGCTGTCACGTGACCTTTGGCTCGCTCTTACAGCTGTCACGTGACCTTTGGCACGATCTTACCGTTGTCACGTGACCTTTGGCACGCTCTTACAGCTGTCACGTGACCTTTGGCACGATCTTACCGTTGTCACGTGACCTTTGGCACGATCTTACCGCTGTCACGTGACCTTTGGCTCGCTCTTACAGCTGTCACGTGACCTTTGGCACGATCTTACCATTGTCACGTGACCTTTGGCACGCTCTTACCGCTGTCACGTGACCTTTGGCACGCTCTTACCGCTGTCACGTGACCTTTGGCACGCTCTTACAGCTGTCACGTGACCTTTGGCACGCTCTTACCGCTGTCACGTGACCTTTGGCACGCTCTTACAGCTGTCACGTGACCTTTGGCACGCTCTTACCGCTGTCACGTGACCTTTGGCACGCTCTTACCAATGTCACGTGACCTTTGGCACGATCTTACAGCTGTCACGTGACCTTTGGCACGATCTTACCGCTGTCACGTGACCTTTTGCACGCTCTTACCGCTTTCTCGTGACCTTTGGCTCGATCTTACCGCTGTCTCGTGACCTTTGGCTCGATCTTACAGCCGTCACGTGACCTTTGGCACGATCTTACCGCTGTCACGTGACCTTTGGCACGCTCTTACCGCTGTCACGTGACCTTTGGCACGCTCTTACCGCTGTCACGTGACCTTTGGTACGATCTTACCGCTGTCACATGACCTTTGGCACGATCTTACCACTGTCACGTGACCTTTGGCACGCTCTTACCGCTGTCAAGTGACCTTTGGCATGCTCTTACCGCTGTCACGTGACCTTTGGCACGATCTTACCGCTGTCACATGACCTTTGGCACGATCTTACCGCTGTCACGTGACCTTTGGCATGCTCTTACCGCTGTCACGTGACCTTTGGCATGCTCTTACCGCTGTCATGTGACCTGTGGCACGCTCTTACCGCTGTCACGTGACCTTTGGTACGATCTTGCCGCTGTCACGTGACCTTTGGCACACTCGTACCGCTGTCACGTGACCTTTGGCACGATCTTACCGCTGTCACGTGACCTTTGGCACGATCTTACCGCTGTCACGTGACCTTTGGCGCGCTCTTACCGCTGTCACGTGACCTTTGGCACGCTCTTACCGCTGTCACGTGACCTTTGGCACGCTCTTACCGCTGTCACGTGACCTTTGGTACGATCTTACCGCATTCACGTGACCTTTGGCACGCTCTTACCGCTGTCACGTGACCTTTGGTACGATATTACCGCTGTCACGTGACCTTTGGCACGCTCTTACCGCTGTCACGTGACCTTTGGCACGCTCTTACAGCTGTCACGTGACCTTTGGCACGCTCTTACCGCTGTCACGTGACCTTTGGCACGCTCTTACCGTTGTCACGTGACCTTTGGCACGCTCTTACCGCTGTCACGTGACCTTTGGCACGCTCTTACCGCTGTCACGTGACCTTTGGCACGCTCTTACCGCTGTCACGTGACCTTTGGCACGATCTTACCGTTGTCACGTGACCTTTGGCACGATCTCACCGCTGTCACGTGACCTTTGGCACGCTCTTACCGCTGTCACGTGACCTTTGGCTCGATCTTACCGCTGTCTCATGACCTTTGGCTCGATCTTACCGCTGTCACGTGACCTTTGGCACGATCTTACCGCTGTCACGTGACCTTTGGCACGATTTTACCGCTGACTTGTGACCTTTGGCTCGATCTTACAGCCGTCACGTGACCTTTGGCACGATCTTACCGCTGTCACGTGACCTTTGGTACGATCTTACCGTTGTCACGTGACCTTTGGCACGATCTTACCGCTGTCACGTGACCTTTGGCAAGCTCTTACCGCTGTCACGTGACCTTTGGTACGATCTTACAGCTGTCACATGACCTTTGGCACGATCTTACAGCTGTCACGTGACCTTTGGCACGCTCTTACAGCTGTCACGTGACCTTTGGCACGATCTTACCGTTGTCACGTGACCTTTGGCTCGCTCTTACAACTGTCACGTGACCTTTGGCTCGCTCTTACAGCTGTCACGTGACCTTTGGCACGATCTTACCGTTGTCACGTGACCTTTGGCACGCTCTTACAGCTGTCACGTGACCTTTGGCACGATCTTACCGTTGTCACGTGACCTTTGGCACGATCTTACCGCTGTCACGTGACCTTTGGCTCGCTCTTACAGCTGTCACGTGACCTTTGGCACGATCTTACCATTGTCACGTGACCTTTGGCACGCTCTTACCGCTGTCACGTGACCTTTGGCACGCTCTTACCGCTGTCACGTGACCTTTGGCACGCTCTTACAGCTGTCACGTGACCTTTGGCACGCTCTTACCGCTGTCACGTGACCTTTGGCACGCTCTTACCGCTGTCACGTGACCTTTGGCACGCTCTTACCAATGTCACGTGACCTTTGGCACGATCTTACAGCTGTCACGTGACCTTTGGCACGATCTTACCGCTGTCACGTGACCTTTGGCACGCTCTTACCGCTGTCTCGTGACCTTTGGCTCGATCTTACCGCTGTCTCGTGACCTTTGGCACGATCTTACAGCCGTCACGTGACCTTTGGCACGATCTTACCACTGTCACGTGACCTTTGGCACGCTCTTACCGCTGTCACGTGACCTTTGGTACGATCTTACCGCTGTCAAGTGACCTTTGGCATGCTCTTACCGCTGTCACGTGACCTTTGGCACGATCTTACCGCTGTCACATGACCTTTGGCACGATCTTACCGCTGTCACGTGACCTTTGGCAAGCTCTTACCGCTGTCACGTGACCTTTGGCATGCTCTTACCGCTGTCATGTGACCTGTGGCACGCTCTTACCGCTGTCACGTGACCTTTGGTACGATCTTACCGCTGTCACGTGACCTTTGGCACACTCGTACCGCTGTCACGTGACCTTTGGCACGATCTTACCGCTGTCACGTGACCTTTGGCACGATCTTACCGCTGTCACGTGACCTTTGGCGCGCTCTTACCGCTGTCACGTGACCTTTGGCACGCTCTTACCGCTGTCACGTGACCTTTGGCACGCTCTTACCGCTGTCACGTGACCTTTGGTACGATCTTACCGCATTCACGTGACCTTTGGCACGCTCTTACCGCTGTCACGTGACCTTTGGTACGATATTACCGCTGTCACGTGACCTTTGGCACGCTCTTACCGCTGTCACGTGACCTTTGACACGCTCTTACAGCTGTCACGTGACCTTTGGCACGCCCTTACCGCTGTCACGTGACCTTTGGCACGCTCTTACCGTTGTCACGTGACCTTTGGCACGCTCTTACCGCTGTCACGTGACCTTTGGCACGCTCTTACCGCTGTCACGTGACCTTTGGCACGCTCTTACCGCTGTCACGTGACCTTTGGTACGATCTTACCGCATTCACGTGACCTTTGGCACGCTCTTACCGCTGTCACGTGACCTTTGGCACGCTCTTACCGCTGTCACGTGACCTTTGGCACGCTCTTACAGCTGTCACGTGACCTTTGGCACGCTCTTTCCGCTGTCACGTGACCTTTGGCACGCTCTTACCGTTGTCACGTGACCTTTGGCACGCTCTTACCAATGTCACGTGACCTTTGGCACGATCTTACAGCTGTCACGTGACCTTTGGCACGATCTTACCGTTGTCACGTGACCTTTGGCACGATCTCACCGCTGTCACGTGACCTTTGGCACGCTCTTACCGCTGTCTCGTGACCTTTGGCTCGATCTTACCGCTGTCTCGTGACCTTTGGCTCGATCTTACCGCTGTCACGTGACCTTTGGCACGATCTTACCGCTGTCACGTGACCTTTGGCACGATTTTACCGCTGACTTGTGACCTTTGGCTCGATCTTACAGCCGTCACGTGACCTTTGGCACGATCTTACCGCTGTCACGTGACCTTTGGCACGATCTTACCGTTGTCACGTGACCTTTGGCACGATCTTACCGCTGTCACATGACCTTTGGCACGATCTTACAGCTGTCACGTGACCTTTGGTACGATCTTACCGCTGTCACATGACCTTTGGCACGATCTTACAGCTGTCACGTGACCTTTGGCACGCTCTTACAGCTGTCACGTGACCTTTGGCACGATCTTACCGTTGTCACGTGACCTTTGGCTCGCTCTTACAGCTGTCACGTGACCTTTGGCTCGCTCTTACAGCTGTCACGTGACCTTTGGCTCGCTCTTACAGCTGTCACGTGACCTTTGGCACGATCTTACCGTTGTCACGTGATCTTTGGCACGCTCTTACAGCTGTCACGTGACCTTTGCCACGATCTTACCGTTGTCACGTGACCTTTGGCACGATCTTACCGCTGTCACGTGACCTTTGGCTCGCTCTTACAGCTGTCACGTGACCTTTGGCACGATCTTACCATTCTCACGTGACCTTTGGCACGCTCTTACCGCTGTCACGTGACCTTTGGCATGCTCTTACCGCTCTCACGTGACCTTTGGCACGCTCTTACAGCTGTCACGTGACCTTTGGCACGCTCTTACCGCTGTCACGTGACCTTTGGCACGCTCTTACAGCTGTCACGTGACCTTTGGCACGCTCTTACCGCTGTCACGTGACCTTTGTCACGCTCTTACCGCTGTCACGTGACCTTTGGCACGCTCTTACAGCTGTCACGTGACCTTTGGCACGATCTTACCGCTGTCACGTGACCTTTGGCACGCTCTTACCGCTGTCTCGTGACCTTTGGCTCGATCTTACCGCTGTCTCGTGACCTTTGGCACGATCTTACAGCCGTCACGTGACCTTTGGCACGATCTTACCGCTGTCACGTGACCTTTGGCACGATCTTACCGCTGTCACGTGACCTTTGGCACGCTCTTACCGCTGTCACGTGACCTTTGGCACGCTCTTACCGCTGTCACGTGACCTTTGGTACGATCTTACCGCTGTCACATGACCTTTGGCACGATCTTACCACTGTCACGTGACCTTTGGCACGCTCTTACCGCTGTCACGTGACCTTTGGCATGCTCTTACCGCTGTCACGTGACCTTTGGCACGATCTTACCGCTGTCACGTGACCTTTGGCATGCTCTTACCGCTGTCACGTGACCTTTGGCATGCTCTTACCGCTGTCATGTGACCTGTGGCACGCTCTTACCGCTGTCACGTGACCTTTGGTACGATCTTACCGCTGTCACGTGACCTTTGGCACACTCGTACCGCTGTCACGTGACCTTTGGCACGATCTCACCGCTGTCACGTGACCTTTGGCACGATCTTACCGCTGTCACGTGACCTTTGGCGCGCTCTTACCGCTGTCACGTGACCTTTGGCACGCTCTTACCGCTGTCACGTGACCTTTGGCACGCTCTTACCGCTGTCACGTGACCTTTGGTACGATCTTACCGCATTCACGTGACCTTTGGCACGCTCTTACCGCTGTCACGTGACCTTTGGTACGATATTACCGCTGTCACGTGACCTTTGGCACGCTCTTACCGCTGTCACGTGACCTTTGGCACGCTCTTACAGCTGTCACGTGACCTTTGGCACGCTCTTACCGTTGTCACGTGACCTTTGGCACGCTCTTACCGCTGTCACGTGACTTTTGGCACGCTCTTACCGCTGTCACGTGACCTTTGGTACGCTCTTACCGCTGTCACGTGACCTTTGGTACGATCTTACCGCTGTCACGTGACCTTTGGCACGCTCTTACCGCTGTCACGTGACCTTTGGCACGCTCTTACCGCTGTCACGTGACCTTTGGTACGATCTTACCGCTGTCACATGACCTTTGGCACGATCTTACCACTGTCACGTGACCTTTGGCACGCTCTTACCGCTGTCACGTGACCTTTGGTACGATCTTACCGCTGTCAAGTGACCTTTGGCATGCTCTTACCGCTGTCACGTGACCTTTGAAACGATCTTACCGCTGTCACGTGACCTTTGGCACGCTCTTACCGCTGTCACGTGACCTTTGGCATGCTCTTACCGCTGTCATGTGACCTGTGGCACGCTCTTACCGCTGTCACGTGACCTTTGGTACGATCTTACCGCTGTCACGTGACCTTTGGCACACTCGTACCGCTGTCACGTGACCTTTGGCACGATCTCACCGCTGTCACGTGACCTTTGGCGCGATCTTACCGCTGTCACGTGACCTTTGGCGCGCTCTTACCGCTGTCACGTGACCTTTGGCACGCTCTTACCGCTGTCACGTGACCTTTGGCACGCTCTTACCGCTGTCACGTGACCTTTGGTACGATCTTACCGCATTCACGTGACCTTTGGCACTCTCTTACCGCTGTCACGTGACCTTTGGTACGATATTACCGCTGTCACGTGACCTTTGGCACGCTCTTACCGCTGTCACGTGACCTTTGGCACGCTCTTACAGCTGTCACGTGACTTTTGGCACGATCTTCCCGCTGTCACGTGACCTTTGGCACGATCTTACAGCTGTCACGTGACTTTTGGCACGATCTTACCGCTGTCACGTGACTTTTGGCACGATCTTCCCGCTGTCACGTGACCTTTGGCACGCTCTTACCGCTGTCACGTGACCTTTGGCACGCACTTACCGCTGGCACGTGACCTTTGGCACGATCTTACCGTTGTCACGTGACCTTTGGCACGCTCTTACCGCTGTCACGTGACCTTTGGCACGCTCTTACCGCTGTCACGTGACCTTTGGCACGCTCTTACCGCTGTCACGTGACCTTTGGCACGGTCTTACCGCTGTCACGTGACCTTGGGCACGCTCTTACAGCTGTCACGTGACCTTTGGCACACTCTTACCAATGTCACGTGACCTTTGGCACGATCTTACAGCTGTCACGTGACCTTTGGCACGCTCTTACAGCTGTCACGTGACCTTTGGCACGATCTTACCGTTGTCACGTGACCTTTGGCTCGCTCTTACAGCTGTCACGTGACCTTTGGCTCGCTCTTACAGCTGTCACGTGACCTTTGGCACGATCTTACCGTTGTCACGTGACCTTTGGCACGCTCTTACAGCTGTCACGTGACCTTTGGCACGATCTTACCGTTGTCACGTGACCTTTGGCACGATCTTACCGCTGTCACGTGACCTTTGGCTCGCTCTTACAGCTGTCACGTGACCTTTGGCACGATCTTACCATTGTCACGTGACCTTTGGCACGCTCTTACCGCTGTCACGTGACCTTTGGCACGCTCTTACAGCTGTCACGTGACCTTTGGCACGCTCTTACCGCTGTCACGTGACCTTTGGCACGCTCTTACAGCTGTCACGTGACCTTTGGCACGATCTTACCATTGTCACGTGACCTTTGGCACGCTCTTACCGCTGTCACGTGACCTTTGGCACGCTCTTACCGCTGTCACGTGACCTTTGGCACGCTCTTACAGCTGTCACGTGACCTTTGGCACGCTCTTACCGCTGTCACGTGACCTTTGGCACGCTCTTACCGCTGTCACGTGACCTTTGGTACGATCTTACCGCTGTCACGTGACATTTGGCACGCTCTTACCGCTGTCACGTGACCTTTGGCATGCTCTTACCGCTGTCACGTGACCTTTGGCATGCTCTTACCGCTGTCATGTGACCTGTGGCACGCTCTTACCGCTGTCACGTGACCTTTGGTACGATCTTACCGCTGTCACGTGACCTTTGGCACACTCGTACCGCTGTCACGTGACCTTTGGCACGATCTTACCGCTGTCACGTGACCTTTGGCGCGATCTTACCGCTGTCACGTGACCTTTGGCGCGCTCTTACCGCTGTCACGTGACCTTTGGCACGCTCTTACCGCTGTCACGTGACCTTTGGCACGCTCTTACCGCTGTCACGTGACCTTTGGTACGATCTTACCGCATTCACGTGACCTTTGGCACGCTCTTACCGCTGTCACGTGACCTTTGGTACGATATTACCGCTGTCACGTGACCTTTGGCACGCTCTTACCGCTGTCACGTGACCTTTGGCACGCTCTTACAGCTGTCACGTGACCTTTGGCACGCTCTTACCGCTGTCACGTGACCTTTGGCACGCTCTTACCGTTGTCACGTGACCTTTGGCACGCTCTTACCGCTGTCACGTGACCTTTGGCACGCTCTTACCGCTGTCACGTGACCTTTGGCACGCTCTTACCGCTGTCACGTGACCTTTGGTACGATCTTACCGCGTTCACGTGACCTTTGGCACGCTCTTACCGCTCTCACGTGACCTTTGGTACGATCTTACCGCATTCACGTGACCTTTGGCACGCTCTTACCGCTGTCACGTGACCTTTGGCACGCTCTTACCGCTGTCACGTGACCTTTGGCACGCTCTTACAGCTGTCACGTGACCTTTGGCACGCTCTTACCGCTGTCACGTGACCTTTGGCACGCTCTTACCGTTGTCACGTGACCTTTGACACGCTCTTACCAATGTCACGTGACCTTTGGCACGATCTTACAGCTGTCACGTGACCTTTGGCACGATCTTACCGTTGTCACGTGACCTTTGGCACGATCTCACCGCTGTCACGTGACCTTTGGCACGCTCTTACCGCTGTCACGTGACCTTTGGCTCGATCTTACCGCTGTCTCGTGACCTTTGGCTCGATCTTACCGCTGTCACGTGACCTTTGGCACGATCTTACCGCTGTCACGTGACCTTTGGCACGATTTTACCGCTGACTTGTGACCTTTGGCTCGATCTTACAGCCGTCACGTGACCTTTGGCACGATATTACCGCTGTCACGTGACCTTTGGCACGATCTTACCGTTGTCACGTGACCTTTGGCACGATCTTACCGCTGTCACGTGACCTTTGGCACGCTCTTACCGCTGTCACGTGACCTTTGGTACGATCTTACAGCTGTCACATGACCTTTGGCACGATCTTACAGCTGTCACGTGACCTTTGGCACGCTCTTACAGCTGTCACGTGACCTTTGGCACGATCTTACCGTTGTCACGTGACCTTTGGCTCGCTCTTACAACTGTCACGTGACCTTTGGCTCGCTCTTACAGCTGTCACGTGACCTTTGGCACGATCTTACCGTTGTCACGTGACCTTTGGCACGCTCTTACAGCTGTCACGTGACCTTTGGCACGATCTTACCGTTGTCACGTGACCTTTGGCACGATCTTACCGCTGTCACGTGACCTTTGGCTCGCTCTTACAGCTGTCACGTGACCTTTGGCACGATCTTACCATTGTCACGTGACCTTTGGCACGCTCTTACCGCTGTCACGTGACCTTTGGCACGCTCTTACAGCTGTCACGTGACCTTTGGCACGCTCTTACCGCTGTCACGTGACCTTTGGCACGCTCTTACAGCTGTCACGTGACCTTTGGCACGCTCTTACCGCTGTCACGTGACCTTTGGCACGCTCTTACCGCTGTCACGTGACCTTTGGCACGCTCTTACCAATGTCACGTGACCTTTGGCACGATCTTACAGCTGTCACGTGACCTTTGGCACGATCTTACCGCTGTCACGTGACCTTTGGCACGCTCTTACCGCTGTCTCGTGACCTTTGGCTCGATCTTACCGCTGTCTCGTGACCTTTGGCACGATCTTACAGCCGTCACGTGACCTTTGGCACGATCTTACCGCTGTCACGTGACCTTTGGCACGCTCTTACCGCTGTCACGTGACCTTTGGTACGATCTTACCGCTGTCAAGTGACCTTTGGCATGCTCTTACCGCTGTCACGTGACCTTTGGCACGATCTTACCGCTGTCACATGACCTTTGGCACGATCTTACCGCTGTCACGTGACCTTTGGCAAGCTCTTACCGCTGTCACGTGACCTTTGGCATGCTCTTACCGCTGTCATGTGACCTGTGGCACGCTCTTACCGCTGTCACGTGACCTTTGGTACGATCTTACCGCTGTCACGTGACCTTTGGCACACTCGTACCGCTGTCACGTGACCTTTGGCACGATCTTACCGCTGTCACGTGACCTTTGGCGCGATCTTACCGCTGTCACGTGACCTTTGGCGCGCTCTTACCGCTGTCACGTGACCTTTGGCACGCTCTTACCGCTGTCACGTGACCTTTGGCACGCTCTTACCGCTGTCACGTGACCTTTGGTACGATCTTACCGCATTCACGTGACCTTTGGCACGCTCTTACCGCTGTCACGTGACCTTTGGTACGATATTACCGCTGTCACGTGACCTTTGGCACGCTCTTACCGCTGTCACGTGACCTTTGGCACGCTCTTACCGCTGTCACGTGACCTTTGGCACGCTCTTACAGCTGTCACGTGACCTTTGGCACGCTCTTACAGCTGTCACGTGACCTTTGGCACGCTCTTACCGCTGTCACGTGACCTTTGGCACGCTCTTACAGCTGTCACGTGACCTTTGGCACGCTCTTACCGCTGTCACGTGACCTTTGGCACGCTCTTACCGCTGTCACGTGACCTTTGGTACGATCTTACCGCTGTCACGTGACCTTTGGCACGCTCTTACCGCTGTCACGTGACCTTTGGCATGCTCTTACCGCTGTCACGTGACCTTTGGCATGCTCTTACCGCTGTCATGTGACCTGTGGCAAAGCTCTTACCGCTGTCACGTGACCTTTGGTACGATCTTACCGCTGTCACGTGACCTTTGGCACACTCGTACCGCTGTCACGTGACCTTTGGCACGATCTTACCGCTGTCACGTGACCTTTGGCGCGATCTTACCGCTGTCACGTGACCTTTGGCGCGCTCTTACCGCTGTCACGTGACCTTTGGCACGCTCTTACCGCTGTCACGTGACCTTTGGCACGCTCTTACCGCTGTCACGTGACCTTTGGTACGATCTTACCGCATTCACGTGACCTTTGGCACGCTCTTACCGCTGTCACGTGACCTTTGGTACGATATTACCGCTGTCACGTGACCTTTGGCACGCTCTTACCGCTGTCACGTGACCTTTGGCACGCTCTTACAGCTGTCACGTGACCTTTGGCACGCTCTTACCGCTGTCACGTGACCTTTGGCACGCTCTTACCGTTGTCACGTGACCTTTGGCACGCTCTTACCGCTGTCACGTGACCTTTGGCACGCTCTTACCGCTGTCACGTGACCTTTGGCACGCTCTTACCGCTGTCACGTGACCTTTGGTACGATCTTACCGCATTCACGTGACCTTTGGCACGCTCTTACCGCTCTCACGTGACCTTTGGTACGATCTTACCGCATTCACGTGACCTTTGGCACGCTCTTACCGCTGTCACGTGACCTTTGGCACGCTCTTACCGCTGTCACGTGACCTTTGGCACGCTCTTACAGCTGTCACGTGACCTTTGGCACGCTCTTACCGCTGTCACGTGACCTTTGGCACGCTCTTACCGTTGTCACGTGACCTTTGACACGCTCTTACCAATGTCACGTGACCTTTGGCACGATCTTACAGCTGTCACGTGACCTTTGGCACGATCTTACCGTTGTCACGTGACCTTTGGCACGATCTCACCGCTGTCACGTGACCTTTGGCACGCTCTTACCGCTGTCACGTGACCTTTGGCTCGATCTTACCGCTGTCTCGTGACCTTTGGCTCGATCTTACCGCTGTCACGTGACCTTTGGCACGATCTTACCGCTGTCACGTGACCTTTGGCACGATTTTACCGCTGACTTGTGACCTTTGGCTCGATCTTACAGCCGTCACGTGACCTTTGGCACGATCTTACCGCTGTCACGTGACCTTTGGCACGATCTTACCGTTGTCACGTGACCTTTGGCACGATCTTACCGCTGTCACGTGACCTTTGGCACGCTCTTACCGCTGTCACGTGACCTTTGGTACGATCTTACAGCTGTCACATGACCTTTGGCACGATCTTACAGCTGTCACGTGACCTTTGGCACGCTCTTACAGCTGTCACGTGACCTTTGGCACGATCTTACCGTTGTCACGTGACCTTTGGCTCGCTCTTACAACTGTCACGTGACCTTTGGCTCGCTCTTACAGCTGTCACGTGACCTTTGGCACGATCTTACCGTTGTCACGTGACCTTTGGCACGCTCTTACAGCTGTCACGTGACCTTTGGCACGATCTTACCGTTGTCACGTGACCTTTGGCACGATCTTACCGCTGTCACGTGACCTTTGGCTCGCTCTTACAGCTGTCACGTGACCTTTGGCACGATCTTACCATTGTCACGTGACCTTTGGCACGCTCTTACCGCTGTCACGTGACCTTTGGCACGCTCTTACCGCTGTCACGTGACCTTTGGCACGCTCTTACAGCTGTCACGTGACCTTTGGCACGCTCTTACCGCTGTCACGTGACCTTTGGCACGCTCTTACAGCTGTCACGTGACCTTTGGCACGCTCTTACCGCTGTCACGTGACCTTTGGCACGCTCTTACCGCTGTCACGTGACCTTTGGCACGCTCTTACCAATGTCACGTGACCTTTGGCACGATCTTACAGCTGTCACGTGACCTTTGGCACGATCTTACCGCTGTCACGTGACCTTTGGCACGCTCTTACCGCTGTCTCGTGACCTTTGGCTCGATCTTACCGCTGTCTCGTGACCTTTGGCACGATCTTACAGCCGTCACGTGACCTTTGGCACGATCTTACCACTGTCACGTGACCTTTGGCACGCTCTTACCGCTGTCACGTGACCTTTGGTACGATCTTACCGCTGTCAAGTGACCTTTGGCATGCTCTTACCGCTGTCACGTGACCTTTGGCACGATCTTACCGCTGTCACATGACCTTTGGCACGATCTTACCGCTGTCACGTGACCTTTGGCAAGCTCTTACCGCTGTCACGTGACCTTTGGCATGCTCTTACCGCTGTCATGTGACCTGTGGCACGCTCTTACCGCTGTCACGTGACCTTTGGTACGATCTTACCGCTGTCACGTGACCTTTGGCACACTCGTACCGCTGTCACGTGACCTTTGGCACGATCTTACCGCTGTCACGTGACCTTTGGCGCGATCTTACCGCTGTCACGTGACCTTTGGCGCGCTCTTACCGCTGTCACGTGACCTTTGGCACGCTCTTACCGCTGTCACGTGACCTTTGGCACGCTCTTACCGCTGTCACGTGACCTTTGGTACGATCTTACCGCATTCACGTGACCTTTGGCACGCTCTTACCGCTGTCACGTGACCTTTGGTACGATATTACCGCTGTCACGTGACCTTTGGCACGCTCTTACCGCTGTCACGTGACCTTTGACACGCTCTTACAGCTGTCACGTGACCTTTGGCACGCTCTTACCGCTGTCACGTGACCTTTGGCACGCTCTTACCGTTGTCACGTGACCTTTGGCACGCTCTTACCGCTGTCACGTGACCTTTGGCACGCTCTTACCGCTGTCACGTGACCTTTGGCACGCTCTTACCGCTGTCACGTGACCTTTGGTACGATCTTACCGCATTCACGTGACCTTTGGCACGCTCTTACCGCTGTCACGTGACCTTTGGCACGCTCTTACCGCTGTCACGTGACCTTTGGCACGCTCTTACAGCTTTCACGTGACCTTTGGCACGCTCTTACCGCTGTCACGTGACCTTTGGCACGCTCTTACCGTTGTCACGTGACCTTTGGCACGCTCTTACCAATGTCACGTGACCTTTGGCACGATCTTACAGCTGTCACGTGACCTTTGGCACGATCTTACCGTTGTCACGTGACCTTTGGCACGATCTCACCGCTGTCACGTGACCTTTGGCACGCTCTTACCGCTGTCTCGTGACCTTTGGCTCGATCTTACCGCTGTCTCGTGACCTTTGGCTCGATCTTACCGCTGTCACGTGACCTTTGGCACGATCTTACCGCTGTCACGTGACCTTTGGCACGATTTTACCGCTGACTTGTGACCTTTGGCTCGATCTTACAGCCGTCACGTGACCTTTGGCACGATCTTACCGCTGTCACGTGACCTTTGGCACGATCTTACCGTTGTCACGTGACCTTTGGCACGATCTTACCGCTGTCACGTGACCTTTGGCACGCTCTTACCGCTGTCACGTGACCTTTGGTACGATCTTACCGCTGTCACATGACCTTTGGCACGATCTTACAGCTGTCACGTGACCTTTGGCACGCTCTTACAGCTGTCACGTGACCTTTGGCACGATCTTACCGTTGTCACGTGACCTTTGGCTCGCTCTTACAGCTGTCACGTGACCTTTGGCTCGCTCTTACAGCTGTCACGTGACCTTTGGCTCGCTCTTACAGCTGTCACGTGACCTTTGGCACGATCTTACCGTTGTCACGTGATCTTTGGCACGCTCTTACAGCTGTCACGTGACCTTTGGCACGATCTTACCGTTGTCACGTGACCTTTGGCACGATCTTACCGCTGTCACGTGACCTTTGGCTCGCTCTTACAGCTGTCACGTGACCTTTGGCACGATCTTACCATTGTCACGTGACCTTTGGCACGCTCTTACCATTGTCACGTGACCTTTGGCATGCTCTTACCGCTCTCACGTGACCTTTGGCACGCTCTTACAGCTGTCACGTGACCTTTGGCACGCTCTTACCGCTGTCACGTGACCTTTGGCACGCTCTTACAGCTGTCACGTGACCTTTGGCACGCTCTTACCGCTGTCACGTGACCTTTGGCACACTCTTACCGCTGTCACGTGACCTTTGGCACGCTCTTACCAATGTCACGTGACCTTTGGCACGATCTTACAGCTGTCACGTGACCTTTGGCACGATCTTACCGCTGTCACGTGACCTTTGGCACGCTCTTACCGCTGTCTCGTGACCTTTGGCTCGATCTTACCGCTGTCTCGTGACCTTTGGCACGCTCTTACCGCTGTCACGTGACCTTTGGCACGATCTTACCGCTGTCACGTGACCTTTGGCACGCTCTTACCGCTGTCACGTGACCTTTGGCACGCTCTTACCGCTGTCACGTGACCTTTGGCACGCTCTTACCGCTGTCACGTGACCTTTGGTACGATCTTACAGCTGTCACGTGACCTTTGGCACGATCTTACCGCTGTCACGTGACCTTTGGCACGCTCTTACCGCTGTCTCGTGACCTTTGGCTCGATCTTACCGCTGTCTCGTGACCTTTGGCACGCTCTTACCGCTGTCACGTGACCTTTGGCACGCTCTTACCGCTGTCACGTGACCTTTGGCACGCTCTTACCGCTGTCACGTGACCTTTGGCACGCTCTTACCGCTGTCACGTGACCTTTGGCACGCTCTTACCGCTGTCACGTGACCTTTGGTACGATCTTACCGCTGTCACATGACCTTTGGCACGATCTTACCACTGTCACGTGACCTTTGGCACGCTCTTACCGCTGTCACGTGACCTTTGGTACGATCTTACCGCTGTCAAGTGACCTTTGGCATGCTCTTACCGCTGTCACGTGACCTTTGGCACGATCTTACCGCTGTCACGTGACCTTTGGCATGCTCTTACCGCTGTCACGTGACCTTTGGCATGCTCTTACCGCTGTCATGTGACCTGTGGCACGCTCTTACCGCTGTCACGTGACCTTTGGTACGATCTTACCGCTGTCACGTGACCTTTGGCACACTCGTACCGCTCTCACGTGACCTTTGGTACGATCTTACCGCATTCACGTGACCTTTGGCACGCTCTTACCGCTGTCACGTGACCTTTGGCACGCTCTTACCGCTGTCACGTGACCTTTGGCACGCTCTTACAGCTGTCACGTGACCTTTGGCACGCTCTTACCGCTGTCACGTGACCTTTGGCACGCTCTTACCGTTGTCACGTGACCTTTGACACGCTCTTACCAATGTCACGTGACCTTTGGCACGATCTTACAGCTGTCACGTGACCTTTGGCACGATCTTACCGTTGTCACGTGACCTTTGGCACGATCTCACCGCTGTCACGTGACCTTTGGCACGCTCTTACCGCTGTCACGTGACCTTTGGCTCGATCTTACCGCTGTCTCGTGACCTTTGGCTCGATCTTACCGCTGTCACGTGACCTTTGGCACGATCTTACCGCTGTCACGTGACCTTTGGCACGATTTTACCGCTGACTTGTGACCTTTGGCTCGATCTTACAGCCGTCACGTGACCTTTGGCACGATCTTACCGCTGTCACGTGACCTTTGGCACGATCTTACCGTTGTCACGTGACCTTTGGCACGATCTTACCGCTGTCACGTGACCTTTGGCACGCTCTTACCGCTGTCACGTGACCTTTGGTACGATCTTACAGCTGTCACATGACCTTTGGCACGATCTTACAGCTGTCACGTGACCTTTGGCACGCTCTTACAGCTGTCACGTGACCTTTGGCACGATCTTACCGTTGTCACGTGACCTTTGGCTCGCTCTTACAACTGTCACGTGACCTTTGGCTCGCTCTTACAGCTGTCACGTGACCTTTGGCACGATCTTACCGTTGTCACGTGACCTTTGGCACGCTCTTACAGCTGTCACGTGACCTTTGGCACGATCTTACCGTTGTCACGTGACCTTTGGCACGATCTTACCGCTGTCACGTGACCTTTGGCTCGCTCTTACAGCTGTCACGTGACCTTTGGCACGATCTTACCATTGTCACGTGACCTTTGGCACGCTCTTACCGCTGTCACGTGACCTTTGGCACGCTCTTACCGCTGTCACGTGACCTTTGGCACGCTCTTACAGCTGTCACGTGACCTTTGGCACGCTCTTACCGCTGTCACGTGACCTTTGGCACGCTCTTACAGCTGTCACGTGACCTTTGGCACGCTCTTACCGCTGTCACGTGACCTTTGGCACGCTCTTACCGCTGTCACGTGACCTTTGGCACGCTCTTACCAATGTCACGTGACCTTTGGCACGATCTTACAGCTGTCACGTGACCTTTGGCACGATCTTACCGCTGTCACGTGACCTTTGGCACGCTCTTACCGCTGTCTCGTGACCTTTGGCTCGATCTTACCGCTGTCTCGTGACCTTTGGCACGATCTTACAGCCGTCACGTGACCTTTGGCACGATCTTACCACTGTCACGTGACCTTTGGCACGCTCTTACCGCTGTCACGTGACCTTTGGTACGATCTTACCGCTGTCAAGTGACCTTTGGCATGCTCTTACCGCTGTCACGTGACCTTTGGCACGATCTTACCGCTGTCACATGACCTTTGGCACGATCTTACCGCTGTCACGTGACCTTTGGCAAGCTCTTACCGCTGTCACGTGACCTTTGGCATGCTCTTACCGCTGTCATGTGACCTGTGGCACGCTCTTACCGCTGTCACGTGACCTTTGGTACGATCTTACCGCTGTCACGTGACCTTTGGCACACTCGTACCGCTGTCACGTGACCTTTGGCACGATCTTACCGCTGTCACGTGACCTTTGGCGCGATCTTACCGCTGTCACGTGACCTTTGGCGCGCTCTTACCGCTGTCACGTGACCTTTGGCACGCTCTTACCGCTGTCACGTGACCTTTGGCACGCTCTTACCGCTGTCACGTGACCTTTGGTACGATCTTACCGCATTCACGTGACCTTTGGCACGCTCTTACCGCTGTCACGTGACCTTTGGTACGATATTACCGCTGTCACGTGACCTTTGGCACGCTCTTACCGCTGTCACGTGACCTTTGACACGCTCTTACAGCTGTCACGTGACCTTTGGCACGCTCTTACCGCTGTCACGTGACCTTTGGCACGCTCTTACCGTTGTCACGTGACCTTTGGCACGCTCTTACCGCTGTCACGTGACCTTTGGCACGCTCTTACCGCTGTCACGTGACCTTTGGCACGCTCTTACCGCTGTCACGTGACCTTTGGTACGATCTTACCGCATTCACGTGACCTTTGGCACGCTCTTACCGCTGTCACGTGACCTTTGGCACGCTCTTACCGCTGTCACGTGACCTTTGGCACGCTCTTACAGCTTTCACGTGACCTTTGGCACGCTCTTACCGCTGTCACGTGACCTTTGGCACGCTCTTACCGTTGTCACGTGACCTTTGGCACGCTCTTACCAATGTCACGTGACCTTTGGCACGATCTTACAGCTGTCACGTGACCTTTGGCACGATCTTACCGTTGTCACGTGACCTTTGGCACGATCTCACCGCTGTCACGTGACCTTTGGCACGCTCTTACCGCTGTCTCGTGACCTTTGGCTCGATCTTACCGCTGTCTCGTGACCTTTGGCTCGATCTTACCGCTGTCACGTGACCTTTGGCACGATCTTACCGCTGTCACGTGACCTTTGGCACGATTTTACCGCTGACTTGTGACCTTTGGCTCGATCTTACAGCCGTCACGTGACCTTTGGCACGATCTTACCGCTGTCACGTGACCTTTGGCACGATCTTACCGTTGTCACGTGACCTTTGGCACGATCTTACCGCTGTCACGTGACCTTTGGCACGCTCTTACCGCTGTCACGTGACCTTTGGTACGATCTTACCGCTGTCACATGACCTTTGGCACGATCTTACAGCTGTCACGTGACCTTTGGCACGCTCTTACAGCTGTCACGTGACCTTTGGCACGATCTTACCGTTGTCACGTGACCTTTGGCTCGCTCTTACAGCTGTCACGTGACCTTTGGCTCGCTCTTACAGCTGTCACGTGACCTTTGGCTCGCTCTTACAGCTGTCACGTGACCTTTGGCACGATCTTACCGTTGTCACGTGATCTTTGGCACGCTCTTACAGCTGTCACGTGACCTTTGGCACGATCTTACCGTTGTCACGTGACCTTTGGCACGATCTTACCGCTGTCACGTGACCTTTGGCTCGCTCTTACAGCTGTCACGTGACCTTTGGCACGATCTTACCATTGTCACGTGACCTTTGGCACGCTCTTACCATTGTCACGTGACCTTTGGCATGCTCTTACCGCTCTCACGTGACCTTTGGCACGCTCTTACAGCTGTCACGTGACCTTTGGCACGCTCTTACCGCTGTCACGTGACCTTTGGCACGCTCTTACAGCTGTCACGTGACCTTTGGCACGCTCTTACCGCTGTCACGTGACCTTTGGCACACTCTTACCGCTGTCACGTGACCTTTGGCACGCTCTTACCAATGTCACGTGACCTTTGGCACGATCTTACAGCTGTCACGTGACCTTTGGCACGATCTTACCGCTGTCACGTGACCTTTGGCACGCTCTTACCGCTGTCTCGTGACCTTTGGCTCGATCTTACCGCTGTCTCGTGACCTTTGGCACGCTCTTACCGCTGTCACGTGACCTTTGGCACGATCTTACCGCTGTCACGTGACCTTTGGCACGCTCTTACCGCTGTCACGTGACCTTTGGCACGCTCTTACCGCTGTCACGTGACCTTTGGCACGCTCTTACCGCTGTCACGTGACCTTTGGTACGATCTTACAGCTGTCACGTGACCTTTGGCACGATCTTACCGCTGTCACGTGACCTTTGGCACGCTCTTACCGCTGTCTCGTGACCTTTGGCTCGATCTTACCGCTGTCTCGTGACCTTTGGCACGCTCTTACCGCTGTCACGTGACCTTTGGCACGCTCTTACCGCTGTCACGTGACCTTTGGCACGCTCTTACCGCTGTCACGTGACCTTTGGCACGCTCTTACCGCTGTCACGTGACCTTTGGCACGCTCTTACCGCTGTCACGTGACCTTTGGTACGATCTTACCGCTGTCACATGACCTTTGGCACGATCTTACCACTGTCACGTGACCTTTGGCACGCTCTTACCGCTGTCACGTGACCTTTGGTACGATCTTACCGCTGTCAAGTGACCTTTGGCATGCTCTTACCGCTGTCACGTGACCTTTGGCACGATCTTACCGCTGTCACGTGACCTTTGGCATGCTCTTACCGCTGTCACGTGACCTTTGGCATGCTCTTACCGCTGTCATGTGACCTGTGGCACGCTCTTACCGCTGTCACGTGACCTTTGGTACGATCTTACCGCTGTCACGTGACCTTTGGCACACTCGTACCGCTGTCACGTGACCTTTGGCACGATCTCACCGCTGTCACGTGACCTTTGGCACGATCTTACTGCTGTCACGTGACCTTTGGCGCGCTCTTACCGCTGTCACGTGACCTTTGGCACGCTCTTACCGCTGTCACGTGACCTTTGGCACGCTCTTACCGCTGTCACGTGACCTTTGGTACGATCTTACCGCATTCACGTGACCTTTGGCACGCTCTTACCGCTGTCACGTGACCTTTGGTACGATATTACCGCTGTCACGTGACCTTTGGCACGCTCTTACCGCTGTCACGTGACCTTTGCCACGCTCTTACAGCTGTCACGTGACCTTTGGCACGCTCTTACCGTTGTCACGTGACCTTTGGCACGCTCTTACCGCTGTCACGTGACTTTTGGCACGCTCTTACCGCTGTCACGTGACCTTTGGCACGCTCTTACCGCTGTCACGTGACCTTTGGTACGATCTTACCGCTGTCACGTGACCTTTGGCACGCTCTTACCGCTGTCACGTGACCTTTGGCACGCTCTTACCGCTGTCACGTGACCTTTGGTACGATCTTACCGCTGTCACGTGACCTTTGGCACGATCTTACCACTGTCACGTGACCTTTGGCACGCTCTTACCGCTGTCACGTGACCTTTGGTACGATCTTACCGCTGTCAAGTGACCTTTGGCATGCTCTTACCGCTGTCACGTGACCTTTGGCACGATCTTACCGCTGTCACGTGACCTTTGGCATGCTCTTACCGCTGTCACGTGACCTTTGGCATGCTCTTACCGCTGTCATGTGACCTGTGGCACGCTCTTACCGCTGTCACGTGACCTTTGGTACGATCTTACCGCTGTCACGTGACCTTTGGCACACTCGTACCGCTGTCACGTGACCTTTGGCACGATCTCACCGCTGTCACGTGACCTTTGGCACGATCTTACCGCTGTCACGTGACCTTTGGCGCGCTCTTACCGCTGTCACGTGACCTTTGGCACGCTCTTACCGCTGTCACGTGACCTTTGGCACGCTCTTACCGCTGTCACGTGACCTTTGGTACGATCTTACCGCATTCACGTGACCTTTGGCACGCTCTTACCGCTGTCACGTGACCTTTGGTACGATATTACCGCTGTCACGTGACCTTTGGCACGCTCTTACCGCTGTCACGTGACCTTTGGCACGCTCTTACAGCTGTCACGTGACCTTTGGCACGCTCTTACCGTTGTCACGTGACCTTTGGCACGCTCTTACCGCTGTCACGTGACTTTTGGCACGCTCTTACCGCTGTCACGTGACCTTTGGCACGCTCTTACCGCTGTCACGTGACCTTTGGTACGATCTTACCGCATTCACGTGACCTTTGGCACGCTCTTACCGCTGTCACGTGACCTTTGGCACGCTCTTACCGCTGTCACGTGACCTTTGGCACGCTCTTACAGCTGTCACGTGACCTTTGGCACGCTCTTACCGCTGTCACGTGACCTTTGGCACGCTCTTACCGTTGTCACGTGACCTTTGGCACGCTCTTACCAATGTCACGTGACCTTTGGCACGATCTTACCGCTGTCACGTGACCTTTGGCACGCTCTTACCGCTGTCACGTGACCTTTGGCACGCTCTTACCGCTGTCACGTGACCTTTGGCGCGCTCTTACCGCTGTCACGTGACCTGTGGCACGCTCTTACCGCTGTCACGTGACCTTTGGCACGCTCTTACCGCTGTCACGTGACCTTTGGTACGATCTTACCGCTGTCACGTGACCTTTGGCACGATCTTACCGCTGTCACGTGACCTTTGGTACGATCTTACCGCTGTCACGTGACCTTTGGCACACTCTTACCGCTGTCACGTGACCTTTGGCACGATATTACCGCTGTCACGTGACCTTTGGCACGATCTTACCGCTGTCACGTGACCTTTGGCGCGCTCTTACCGCTGTCACGTGACCTTTGGCACGCTCTTACCGCTGTCACGTGACCTTTGGTACGATCTTACCGCATTCACGTGACCTTTGGCACGCTCTTACCGCTGTCACATGATCTTTGGCACGCTCTTACCGTTGTCACGTGACCTTTGGTACGATATTACCGCTGTCACGTGACCTTTGGGACGCTCTTACCGCTGTCACTTTAGGTGGTATTTAGGCCGCCTGCTCGGAGGGAGGAACCTGTTGGCGGCCTTGAATGGAGGGGTGGGAGTCGTCCTGGCGGCCTTAAATTTAATCAACAGTGCCCCCTGTTGTTGTGGAGTGTGAATTACAGGCATTTGTGCACGGATCAGTTTGCCTTTGATTACGGATCTGCGAAGCGGAAAGTTACTGCCAAAAGTCAAATTGTAATGTAAAATAAAGACAACTGAATCACACTCAGCGTTTATTGCCTTACAGACTCAGAACACACATACAGATGTTTGCAGCTGCAGCAGAGGACACATCCGGGTGTTCAGAGACATAAAATCATCAGAAATGAAGCGAGTCACAGATACATGGGATGGAGTAAATGTTTGGATTAAGCCTGCAGGTGAAGAACTGGGATTATTTCATGTTTTATTCATGATCCCTTCATTTATGCAGCAGCTCTCAGCTGTTGCAGACCTCCACCCTCAGAACCGGCTGGTAGCTGTCGGACATGGTGGCCCTGACGGTCACATGGTCGGATCTGTGGGTCAGACTGGGCCCTTTGGCTTTACCCCGAACGAAGCCGCTCTCCATCCCTTTGTACATGTTGTTGAACAGCTCTTTGTTGCACTGCATGTCCCTGCCAAACACCCCCAGCCCGAACCAGTTGGAGTACAGGACGAAGTCATAGGGAACGGAGAACATCACCGCCATCCGGCCCCTGAACTGCCGGCCGGGCTCCTGCAGGAGGTCGTAGGTGAGGACGCCCACCGACCCGCAGGCCGTGTTGGGGGTCTTCATGAAGAGGGCGCTGCCGGTTTCAGAGGGGCCTATCGTCGGAGGCAGGGGAACCTCAGAGTTCCCGCTGACGAGGTGGACTCTGGACAGAAGAGACAGCGACAGACAGGCCTCAGACCGGAGCAGCCACAGAACGATCAGCTCGATTATCGGCCTCGAGTTCAGAAGGTGGAGTCTGAAACTGGAACCGAAGCTACGACTGAGACGGTTTGTTCATTCAACACATTGAGACACTTTGGCTGTGTTCGTAACCACCTACTTCTCCTACTACTCCTACTACTCCTACTAACTTTAACTTTTTTTAAGTTCCCGGATGCATACTAGATTCTCCGAAATGTTGGGTATGCATCATGAGGTTACTACTCATACTCAAACTACCCAAGATGCAACGTAACGTGACATCGCAGATCGTCATTTCCTGTCAAAACGGCAGTTTCAAGCTAGCTACACCGAGGGTAGGTTCACTTCCTGTTTTCAAAACAAAAGCACCAATTGTATGGTAATGGCTTTCCCTATGATAAAAGGCAACGAGTATTTTATTTTGTGAAAATAACCGGAAGTGCGTTGCTCACTGCGGCTAGCTTTAGTAGCGCCGAATTCGTGGGAACAAAATTGTAAACAGCTGGTATTTTGTCAGGTTTTCAACACGTTGGGGATCTAAACGACTACTTTCTCACCTGAAAATGTTTCAAATGTTGCTAAAGTTTACAGAGTTTAGAGCTTAAGGGAAATCAGCTTCAGGCCGGCTGATTTCAGCTCAGGCAGGAGCCAAATGCATTGTGGGTAAACGCTCTGCATACTGTCTGATCGATGAGTATGTAGTATGCAGTATGCAGTATGTAGTATGCAGTATGCAGTATGTAGTATGCAGTATGTAGTATGCAGTATGCAGTATGTAGTATGCAGTATGTAGTATGCAGTATGCAGTATGTAGTATGCAGTATGTAGTATGCAGTAGGCGGTTTCGAACACAGCCTTTGTGTTCTTTTTCCCTGATTAGTCGGAGTTAAATACAGCAGCTGACTCGAGCAAAGCTAGTCGCTAACGCTGTTAGCCTTAATAAATATAGGAGTAATAAAGTAATAAATAAACAAAGAAAGAAATTGAATGTATTCCGGTTAAAATAATAAATAAAACTGAAATAGTTGAAATGAGTTTAAAATTAAAGCTCAGACATGTATTTATTTTACATTCTGTTCAATGTTATTATTTTTCTTTCATTTTAGTAAAATTTCTAATCATACAAACTTATTTTTTTAGCGATGGATTTTTTATTTTTTTGCTTTCAGATTTTGGCATTTTTGGTGCTCCATACTCTGTGGCCCTAAAGCCCTCTGACCTGAACTTTCTCTACTTTCTGCTCCTTCAGCAGCTGTTTTTCTTTTTCATTTGACTTCAGAAAGTTTACAGTCGGTTGGACATCTGTCGGTTCTGGTCCTGCTCGAGGTCCAGAACCGACGTGCCTGCATGGCGTCTGCGGCGGCACTCACAGCGGCTCCGACAGCGTGTACTTGGAGCTCTTGTTCTTGATCTCAAAGGAACACTGGCGGTGAGTTGAAATGCTCATCTTAGGAACCTGTGCAGGGAAACAGAGGAGGAAAAACTCTGAGCCAACATCACATTTATGTCACCTGATCTTTCAGGATTTAACCCAGGGCCGGCCCAAGCCTTTATGGGGCCTTAAGCAGAATTTAATTTGGGGCCCCCCTACCATCACCTCAACTCCAGATGCCTCATTATTCCACAGGCTGCACTGTTCTGTGTGTAACGGACCCACAATCATTAGCATTATTTGTAATCATCTTACATTATACAGGTGTCATTCTTGTTTTTAACCTTAAAGGGATAGCAAACTCATAAATATGGTTTAATTAACTTCTACATAAAGAGTGATGCATAAGTATGGGTCATTAATTTAACTATTTGAAAGTAACATCAGCAGGCTGGAGACTGCATTTATAGTAAACACGTTAAAATGTTTAATTTCTTTCAGATGTGCAATGGTGTGCAAAATGTTCAAAATACAAATACAAAATAAAATAAAATGACATTCACATTATCTTACAGAAAAATAAAGTTGTAATCAAAATTAAATACTTAAATAATAAATACAATACTTAAATATTTTTGCCCAACAGTGGCAGCAGCCAACAGGAGGCATAAATTAACCTAGTATTAGTATTTTGTCAAACTAATTTTTTTTTTTCTCGTGTAATACAATTTTGTTTAAATTATTCAATGTTATTTAAATTTCATGTATATATTTACTTTTTTATCACAAAGTCTCGATGCTCTCTGGGGCCCCCTGGTGGCGTGGGGGCCCTAAGCGACCGCGTAGTTGGCATATGCCTTGGGCCGGCTCTGATTTAACCATGACCTGAGCACACAGTTTCTCTTTCTCTCAGGTTTTCTTATCCCAGGAGATGATTTAATCCTTTAACTCCCACGCTGAGAAAAAGGAAAACCTCCTTGGAAATGTTAAACAGTTAAAACTGAATGTCACCTAAATGAAAGAAGCGGTTTGTGATTTTAGGATGAAAATGGCAGACCTGTGAGCTCTGGTCTGATGGAGAATAAATCAAACTGTGCTTCAGAGTCTGATTCACATGGAACGGAGCTCATGATGGATTCATTTGAATCAGATTAATCTGTCTGTTGGTCTGAAAGCACAGTTCGAGTTAGTTTCCTCTGTCGCTGTGGTCGGACCTCTTCCGCACCAGATGTGACATAACATCTGCATGCGTAGCATAACATCTGCATGCGGCACCACAGGAGTGAAAAAACACGTTTAGTAACAAATTCTTTGGCTGGAAATGCTCCGTCTGTTCAGTGCTGAGCACGCTGGGAGCAGCTCTGAGTCCAGCCAAGTTTATCTGAGGCACATTTCATCTACAGAACAGCCCGCTCCAGTACTGGAAGCAGACATAAGGAGTGGCTGGCATAAACCTGTTGTAACAGGTCAGCCATCTTGGCTCTGCCCTCATAAGGGGTAGCAGCTGTGATTAAAGTCAAATTCATTTATAGCACAAAACAAAAAACAAAACAATGTACAAAACAATTCAAAGTGCTTTACATAAAATAAAAGCATTGCAGCAGGGAGTGGAAGAAGCATTAAAAATACATAAAAAAGAATATGAAGAGAAACAAATAAAATCATTTAAATGATTAAAACAACATAAAGAGAAACAAATAAAATAATTAAAATGATTAAAAGAATATAAAGAGAAACAAATAAAAGCATTTAAATGAATTTAAAAACCAGCAACAGTCCAGATAAGTTCAAAGATAGCGTGCAGATTTCATGCATAGGTACATGAGAACAGAAATGTTTTTAACCTGGATTTAAAAATGTCTCCATTTGGTGAAAGTTTAATCTCCACTGGCAGTTTGTTCCACTTGTTAGCAGCATAACAGCTAAATGCTGCTTCTCCATGTTTAGTCTGGACTCTGGACTGAAATGAAACAGTTCTACCAGTCGCCAACATCTGGAGTTCATCGGCGCATAGATTCAGAGGAACAGAAATAGATATGAAGGACCTGATATTCACACAGATTATTCTATGGAAGCAGAAGCCCTCCTTCCCTCTGGTGGAGGATCACCTCCACCATCTTTCTGATGTGTCACAGTCAAACAGCTGGAAATAAATTCAGAGGAACTACTTACCTCTTTCCCCTCGGCCGGGCTTTTCAGAATGAAACCAGAGCTCAGCAGCTGGTGGTTGGGCGCGGTTTCCTCAGGAAATCTGATCCTGCAGACAGGAAACGTTTCTGCTTTTAATGTTTAATGTTTATTCTAATTAATCACATGGTTTCCCTGATTAATCACGTTTAATCTCATTTGTACGTAGAATCCAAAAATGAACCCAAAAGTAGTGTATAGCTTTTAGCATTTAGCTTTATTTTAAATGTGCTGCCATATGAATGAAAGTGCCATAACATTTGTTGTGCAAACACACTTTTAACATCAGCATCTTTCTGTAGTTTTTATGTAGAAGCCTCGCTCCACTGTCTGTTTCCTTGAATGACTTGCTGCTATCAGTTGTGTGTTTTGCCTTTAAGTGATATTTTAGACTGGAACTACTACGCTGAGAAGACAATTCAACTTGGCAGTGTTTACAGATGACTTTGGTTCTGTCGACTCCGCCGTCTGGAAGAACTTTAACATTTTCCGGTCTCTCTTACTTCTCTCACTTTTCTATTCATTAAAGGCACAAAAGCCCTCCAAAAATTTAGTTTCTTTAAATAAATAAAAATAAAAACATGCGTTAATGCATGATAAAATATTTATTGGCGTTAAATAATCAATGCGTTAATAACGAGTCAATTCGCCCAGCCCTAATATATATATATATAATTTTGTTTTTTTTTTAAATTAAAAAAAACATGTGCCCATATATATAAAAAAATAAAAACATCCATATATATATGGGCGAGTTAACTTAATCGTGCTTTATATATATATATATATATATATATATATATATATATATATATATATATATACATATATATATATATATATATATATATATTAGGGCTGAGCGAGTTAACTCTTTATTAACGCATTGATTATTTAACGCCGATCAATATTTTATCACGCATAAACGCACGTTTGTTTTTTTTATTTAAAAAAAAACAAAATTTTATATATATATATCTATATATATCTATATAAATAGATATATATATCTCGCTGTCAGATCGTCTCTAAGTGTCATTAAAAGCCCAACTCTCTGTGAATCACACGGTTCAGGGAAATGAAAAGAGAAACTGCGTTTTCAAGGGTAACTTTGAGCTGCGTGAGACTGCAGCTGTTTGCACGAGGAAAGGAAGTCTGTGCAGGAACTGTGATGATGTCACTTCAACAAGAAATGCTGCAAAACTCCCCTGAGTGTGGAAATGAGAAACAACATTCTGAAGCCACAAACTCACCTCAAGAGCACAGACTCAGTGAAAAACAGGAAGTCCTCTCTCAGGAACTCAGTTTGTGTTCATTCAGGTGAAAAAGAGAAAGCCTTTGAACGTACCGACCAACACATGCAAACTTACCATGTTCAACAGCTCCAGACTCTGGATCTGGGGTTTAAAACAGCTCCGGACTCTGGATCTGGGGTTAAAACAGCCACAGACTCTGGATCTGGGGTTTAAAACAGCCACAGACTCTGGATCTGGGGTTTAAAACAGCTCCAGACTCTGGATCTGGGGTTTAAAACAGCCACAGACTCTGGATCTGGGGTTTAAAACAGCCACAGACTCTGGATCTGGGATTTAAAACAGCCTCAGACTCTGGATCTGGGATTTAAAACAGCTCCAGACTCTGGATCTGGGGTTTAAAACAGCTCCAGACTCTGGATCTGGGGTTTAAAACAGCTCCGGACTCTGGATCTGGGGTTTAAAACAGCCACAGACTCTGGATCTGGGGTTTAAAACAGCCCCAGACTCTGGATCTGGGATTTAAAACAGCTCCAGACTCTGGATCTGGGGTTTAAAACAGCCACAGACTCTGGATCTGGGGTTTAAAACAGCCCCAGACTCTGGATCTGGGGTTTAAAACAGCCACAGACTCTGGATCTGGGGTTTAAAACAGCCCCAGACTCTGGATCTGGGGTTTAAAACAGCCCCAGACTCTGGATCTGGGGTTTAAAACAGCTCCGGACTCTGGATCTGGGGTTTAAAACAGCCACAGACTCTGGATCTGGGATTTAAAACAGCTCCAGACTCTGGATCTGGGGTTTAAAACAGCCACAGACTCTGGATCTGGGGTTTAAAACAGCCCCAGACTCTGGATCTGGGGTTTAAAACAGCCACAGACTCTGGATCTGGGGTTTAAAACAGCCACAGACTCTGGATCTGGGGTTTAAAACAGCCCCAGACTCTGGATCTGGGGTTTAAAACAGCCCCAGACTCTGGATCTGGGGTTTAAAACAGCTCCAGACTCTGGATCTGCAGTTTAAAACAGCCCCAGACTCTGGATCTGGGGTTTAAAACAGCCACAGACTCTGGATCTGGGGTTTAAAACAGCCCCAGACTCTGGATCTGGGGTTTAAAACAGCCCCAGACTCTGGATCTGGGGTTTAAAACAGCTCCAGACTCTGGATCTGGGATTTAAAACAGCTCCAGACTCTGGATCTGGGATTTAAAACAGCTCCAGACTCTGGATCTGGGATTTAAAACAGCCCCAGACTCTGGATCTGGGATTTAAAACAGCTCCAGACTCTGGATCTGGGATTTAAAACAGCTCCAGACTCTGGATCTGCGGTTTAAAACAGCCACAGACTCTGGATCTGGGGTTAAAACAGCCACAGACTCTGGATCTGGGGTTTAAAACAGCTCCGGACTCTGGATCTGGGGTTAAAACAGCCACAGACTCTGGATCTGGGGTTTAAAACAGCCACAGACTCTGGATCTGGGGTTTAAAACAGCTCCAGACTCTGGATCTGGGGTTTAAAACAGCCACAGACTCTGGATCTGGGGTTTAAAACAGCCACAGACTCTGGATCTGGGATTTAAAACAGCCTCAGACTCTGGATCTGGGATTTAAAACAGCTCCAGACTCTGGATCTGGGGTTTAAAACAGTCACAGACTCTGGATCTGGGGTTTAAAACAGTCACAGACTCTGGATCTGGGGTTTAAAACAGTCACAGACTCTGGATCTGGGGTTTAAAACAGCTCCAGACTCTGGATCTGGGGTTTAAAACAGCTCCAGACTCTGGATCTGGGGTTTAAAACAGCTCCAGACTCTGGATCTGCGGTTTAAAACAGCCACAGACTCTGGATCTGGGGTTTAAAACAGCTCCAGACTCTGGATCTGCGGTTTAAAACAGCTCCAGACTCTGGATCTGCGGTTTAAAACAGCCACAGACTCTGGATCTGGGGTTTAAAACAGCTCCAGACTCTGGATCTGCGGTTTAAAACAGCTCCAGACTCTGGATCTGCGGTTTAAAACAGCTCCAGACTCTGGATCTGGGGTTTAAAACAGCCACAGACTCTGGATCTGGGGTTTAAAACAGCCACAGACTCTGGATCTGGGGTTTAAAACAGCTCCAGACTCTGGATCTGGGGTTTAAAACAGCCACAGACTCTGGATCTGGGGTTTAAAACAGCCACAGACTCTGGATCTGGGGTTTAAAACAGCTCCAGACTCTGGATCTGGGGTTTAAAACAGCCCCAGACTCTGGATCTGGGGTTTAAAACAGCTCCAGACTCTGGATCTGGGGTTTAAAACAGCTCCAGACTCTGGATCTGGGGTTTAAAACAGCTCCAGACTCTGGATCTGGGGTTTAAAACAGCCACAGACTCTGGATCTGGGGTTTAAAACAGCTCCAGACTCTGGATCTGGGGTTTAAAACAGCTCCAGACTCTGGATCTGCGGTTTAAAACAGCCACAGACTCTGGATCTGGGGTTTAAAACAGCTCCAGACTCTGGATCTGGGGTTTAAAACAGCTCCAGACTCTGGATCTGGGGTTTAAAACAGGGACAGACTCTGGATCTGGGGTTTAAAACAGCCACAGACTCTGGATCTGGGGTTTAAAACAGCCCCAGACTCTGGATCTGGGGTTTAAAACAGCTCCAGACTCTGGATTTGGGGTTTAAAATAGCCACAGACTCTGGATCTGGGGTTTAAAACAGCTCCAGACTCTGGATCTGGGGTTTAAAACAGCCACAGACTCTGGATCTGGTGTTTAAAACAGCTCCAGACTCTGGATCTGGGGTTTAAAACAGCCACAGACTCTGGATCTGGGATTTAAAACAGCTCCAGACTCTGGATCTGGGGTTTAAAACAGTCACAGACTCTGGATCTGGGGTTTAAAACAGCTCCAGACTCTGGATCTGGGGTTTAAAACAGCTCCAGACTCTGGATCTGGGGTTTAAAACAGCCTCAGACTCTGGATCTGGGGTTTAAAACAGTCACAGACTCTGGATCTGGGGTTTAAAACAGCTCCAGACTCTGGATCTGGGGTTTAAAACAGCTCCAGACTCTGGATCTGGGGTTTAAAACAGCCTCAGACTCTGGATCTGGGGTTTAAAACAGTCACAGACTCTGGATCTGGGGTTTAAAACAGCTCCAGACTCTGGATCTGGGATTTAAAACAGCCTCAGACTCTGGATCTGGGATTTAAAACAGTCACAGACTCTGGATCTGGGGTTTAAAACAGCTCCAGACTCTGGATCTGGGGTTTAAAACAGCTCCGGACTCTGGATCTGGGGTTTAAAACAGCTCCAGACTCTGCATCTGGGGTTTAAAACAGCTCCAGACTCTGGATCTGGGGTTTAAAACAGCCCCAGACTCTGGATCTGGGGTTTAAAACAGCCCCAGACTCTGGATCTGGGGTTTAAAACAGCCACAGACTCTGGATCTGGGGTTTAAAACAGCTCCAGACTCTGGATCTGGGGTTTAAAACAGCCACAGACTCTGGATCTGGGGTTTAAAACAGCCACAGACTCTGGATCTGGGGTTTAAAACAGCTCCAGACTCTGGATCTGGGGTTTAAAACAGCTCCAGACTCTGGATCTGGGGTTTAAAACAGCTCCAGACTCTGGATCTGGGGTTTAAAACAGCCACAGACTCTGGATCTGGGGTTTAAAACAGCCCCAGACTCTGGATCTGGGATTTAAAACAGCCCCAGACTCTGGATCTGGGGTTTAAAACAGCTCAAGACTCTGGATCTGGGGTTTAAAACAGCCCCAGACTCTGGATCTGGGGTTTAAAACAGCTCCAGACTCTGGATCTGGGGTTTAAAACAGCTCCAGACTCTGGATCTGGGGTTTAAAACAGCTCCAGACTCTGGATCTGGGGTTTAAAACAGCCACAGACTCTGCATCTGGGGTTTAAAACAGCTCCAGACTCTGGATCTGGGGTTTAAAACAGCCCCAGACTCTGGATCTGGGGTTTAAAACAGCCACAGACTCTGGATCTGGGGTTTAAAACAGCCACAGACTCTGCATCTGGGGTTTAAAACAGCTCCAGACTCTGGATCTGGGGTTTAAAACAGCCCCAGACTCTGGATCTGGGGTTTGAAACAGCTCCGGACTCTGGATCTGGGGTTTAAAACAGCCACAGACTCTGGATCTGGGGTTTAAAACAGCCCCAGACTCTGGATCTGGGGTTTAAAACAGCCACAGACTCTGGATCTGGGGTTTAAAACAGCTCCAGACTCTGGATCTGGGGTTTAAAACAGCCACAGACTCTGGATCTGGGGTTTAAAACAGCCCCAGACTCTGGATCTGGGGTTTAAAACAGCTCCGGACTCTGGATCTGGGGTTTAAAACAGCTCCAGACTCTGGATCTGGGGTTTAAAACAGCTCCAGACTCTGGATCTGGGGTTTAAAACAGCCCCAGACTCTGGATCTGGGGTTTAAAACAGCCCCAGACTCTGGATCTGGGGTTTAAAACAGCCCCAGACTCTGGATCTGGGGTTTGAAACAGCCTCAGACTCTGGATCTGGGGTTTGAAACAGCCTCAGACTCTGGATCTGGGGTTTAAAACAGCCTCAGACTCTGGATCTGGGGTTTAAAACAGGGACAGACTCTGGATCTGGGGTTTAAAACAGCTCCGGACTCTGGATCTGGGGTTTAAAACAGCCCCAGACTCTGGATCTGGGGTTTAAAACAGCCCCAGACTCTGGATCTGGGGTTTAAAACAGCCACAGACTCTGGATCTGGGGTTTAAAACAGCCCCAGACTCTGGATCTGGGGTTTAAAACAGCCCCAGACTCTGGGTCTGGGGTTTAAAACAGCCCCAGACTCTGGATCTGGGGTTTAAAACAGCTCCGGACTCTGGATCTGGGGTTTAAAACAGCTTCAGACTCTGGATCTGGGGTTTAAAACAGCTCCAGACTCTGGATCTGGGGTTTAAAACAGCTCCAGACTCTGGATCTGGGGTTTAAAACAGCCCCAGACTCTGGATCTGGGGTTTAAAACAGGGACAGACTCTGGATCTGGGGTTTAAAACAGCTCCAGACTCTGGATCTGGGGTTTAAAACAGCTCCAGACTCTGGATCTGGGGTTTAAAACAGCCACAGACTCTGGATCTGGGGTTTAAAACAGGGACAGAAGCATCGGGGCCCCTGACCCAGCAGCACGGGGGGGTTGTTTCAGAGTTCTCCATCTCTGCCGTATCTGTGGTCGTAGAAAGATGGCGGCACAGAGTTTACAGACTTCAGCAGGAACAGGAAGACAGAGCAGAGAGGAAACAGCGCCCCCTGCAGGCTGTGAAACAAACACTCTGCCAGCCTTTGCTTTCAGAAACAAACTTTATTTCCATGATTTTAAGCCGTACACACCGCTGCTAAAAGGGTTCCTCAGACACCACCATCTCTGAAATCTACCTGTTTCCAGGTGAAATGAACTCATCTGAGGATGTACAACAAGTCATAAATCTACCAATAAGACACATCATCGTCATGGTAACACAGAGAGGCGGGGCTTCATCTAGCCACACGATTGGACGTAGTTTTCAGGGAAGAAGCCCTGCTTGCCATTTAGGACCCCCTGGCACCAGCCGTCGTCATGGCGATGGGTCATGTAAATGATGTCGCCCTCAGCGAGAGCCAGGTCATCCGGCTTGGAGGCCTCGTAGTGGTAGAGCGCCACCACTGGACACAAAGAGGAAGTTCAGTCACAGGAAGGTACCCTGAAGATGTTGGACATCAGCAGCCATCTGAGCACCAACTCCAGGGGACTTTCAGTAACTAGTGGCACTTTGGTTTAACCAGTTCTAGCCCAATCATGACTAGTGACGCCAGGAGCTGCAAAGTCCAAACCAGTAACACCAAAAGTCTACCTTAACTAGTAAGCTGCACAATGTCTGACATGTTAACTAGCTCCTCAGCTAATCGCTTCACTAGTTTACGAGGAACCACTAGTTAACCAGTGAGAGCCAAAATCGTCACGATTGTAACTAGTGAGGATTTTACACCTTACTCGTTAACTAGTTAAAGTATCTATTGACCAAATTGTTTAACGAGTGAGGAACTAGTGGAAGTTCAAATCGTCACTAATCACACTAGTTAAAGCCTTTTTTTTTTACCTCACTAGTTAACTAGGGAAAGCTAAACATGAACTGAGGCTTCCTATTGGCTCTCCAATTCATGATAAAACGAATAAAGACTGATGATTTTGTTATTATCCCGCCCACTTCATTTGCCAGTTTCACACTAGTTAACATATTGACCTAAAGAACTGAAACTAGTAAACTAGTGGCTACATGCTGCAGATTACATGTTAACTACTCAAAGCAAAAATAAAGATAAATAGATACGAACCATTTAGACTCCACTTGAAAACTAGTGTGGCTCATGATTAGTACAAAACATTTACTAAACAAGGTTAGAAACACAACTAGTCTACTAGTCAGAGCCACAGTGTCCACTAGTTATACTAATATCGTTAAAATAGTTACTACTTAACAAGTAAGTGTGAAAATGTCAACTAGTTACTCTAGTTTGGGTATTTTTACTTTACGAGTTAACTAATTACTCTCTGACTACTTAACTAGTCAAATCCTAAAGAGTGCCTAGTTAGATAGTAACAGTGTTTTATTTCATCACTAGTTAACTCGATGAAAGTATCACTAGTGAAACTCATGTTGGACCTTTTTTTCACATGAAACACTTTTAGTTGAACTAGTAAAGCTTTGCTCAGTACTAGTAAACAACTGGTGAGACATTCGTTTCACCTGTTGGACTTTTTGTTGCAGTAGTTAACGATTTCATCTTACTAGTTCAACAAAGCTGCTTACTAGGTTAACATGTGCATGTCACTAGTTAACTAATGAAGTGCAGTAACTACTGTACATGTTAACTTGGGAAATGATTTTCCATCACTAGTTGACCAAATGTCAGGTTAGTGCTGACAAAGGGCATGGATTAATGCTCAGATGGTTTCCGTACTGTAGAGGTAGCTGTACCTTTCTCCAGGTAGTTTGGGGGGGCGTTGGTGTCATAGTCCACTGGAGGTGGGAGCGGTGGCATGATGCCATCAAACCCCAACCCGTCGTCCAATAGGAGAGGTGGGGGCGGGGCTAGGATTTCCAAATCTGAGGGGAACACAGGTTACTGATGAGGAGGCGGAGCTTAAACAGAGCATGTGAAGTTGTGTGATGAGGAGGCGGAGCTTCAACAGAGCATGTGAAGTTGTGTGATAAGGAGGCGGAGCTTCAACAGCATGTGAAGTTGTGTGATAAGGAGGCGGAGCTTCAACAGAGCATGTGAAGTTGTGTGATAAGGAGGCGGAGCTTCAACAGAGCAGTTGTGTGATGAGGAGGCGGAGCTTCAACAGAGCAGTTGTGTGATGAGGAGGCGGAGCTTCAACAGAGCAGTTGTGTGATAAGGAGGCGGAGCTTCAACAGAGCATGTGAAGTTATGTGATGAGGAGGCGGAGCTTCAACAGAGCAGTTATGTGATAAGGAGGCGGAGCTTCAACAGAGCAGTTGTGTGATAAGGAGGCGGAGCTTCAACAGAGCAGTTGTGTGATGAGGAGGCGGAGCTTCAACAGAGCAGTTGTGTGATGAGGAGGCGGAGCTTCAACAGAGCATGTGAAATTTTGTGATGAGGAGGCGGAGCTTCAACAGAGCAGTTGTGTGATAAGGAGGCGGAGCTTCAACAGAGCAGTTGTGTGATAAGGAGGCGGAGCTTCAACAGAGCAGTTGTGTGATGAGGAGGCGGAGCTTCAACAGAGCATGTGAAATTTTGTGATGAGGAGGCGGAGCTTCAACAGAGCATGTGAAGTTATGTGATGAGGAGGCGGAGCTTCAACAGAGCAGTTGTGTGATAAGGAGGCGGAGCTTCAACAGAGCATGTGAAGTTGTGTGATGAGGAGGCGGAGCTTGAACAGAGCAGTTGTGTGATAAGGAGGCGGAGCTTCAACAGAGCATGTGAAGTTATGTGATGAGGAGGCGGAGCTTCAACAGAGCATGTAAAGTTGTGTGATAAGGAGGCGGAGCTTCAACAGCATGTGAAGTTGTGTGATAAGGAGGCGGAGCTTCAACAGCATGTGAAGTTGTGTGATAAGGAGGCGGAGCTTCAACAGCATGTGAAGTTGTGTGATAAGGAGGCGGAGCTTCAACAGCATGTGAAGTTATGTGATAAGGAGGCGGAGCTTCAACAGAGCAGTTGTGTGATGAGGAGGCGGAGCTTCAACAGAGCAGTTGTGTGATGAGGAGGCGGAGCTTCAACAGAGCAGTTGTGTGATAAGGAGGCGGAGCTTCAACAGCATGTGAAGTTGTGTGAGTTCTCTGATCTGTAGAACTACTGCTCCACTACGTTAGTATGACATGAGGACCTTCTACACACCGCTGGACTACAGCCGGCAGGACTACAGCCGACAGGACTACAGCCGGCAGGACTACAGCCGACAGGACTACAGCCGACAGGACTACAGCCGACAGGACTACAGCCGGCAGGACTACAGCCGACAGGACTACAGCCGGCAGGACTACAGCCGGCAGGACTACAGCCGGCAGGACTACAGCCGGCAGGACTACAGCCGGCAGGACTACAGCCGACAGGACTACAGCCGACAGGACTACAGCCGGCAGGACTACAGCCGACAGGACTACAGCCGACAGGACTACAGCCGGCAGGACTACAGCCGACAGGACTACAGCCGACAGGACTACAGCCGACAGGACTACAGCCGGCAGGACTACAGCCGACAGGACTACAGCCGGCAGGACTACAGCCGGCAGGACTACAGCCGGCAGGACTACAGCCGGCAGGACTACAGCCGGCAGGACTACGCCTCGGAACTACAGCTACAGTCCTAACGAGCGCTCGCCGCAGGTTCTTACCCAGGTGTTCGAGACGAGCAGGTAAGCAGACCCGAGGAGAGGAGGAAGAGCGAGGAAGCAGGGTGACGAAGGAAGAAGAAGAGGAGGGCGGCTGTGGGGGGGCACGGGGGGGAGGGTAGGGGGGAGGAGGGGGAATCATGACTGACAGACACAGAGAAGCTGAGTCAGCACTGAGAAAATGAGAAGGAGTGATCATCTGTCCTTATACACAATCTGCAACCTCCTCAATGACGACTGCAACATTATCCAAACTATCCTGGAATAACTCCTGGAAACTTATCAAGGATTTCTGTAACTAACTCAAGGACCCCCGCCAAAAAACAACGAGTCCTTCAGGAATGTCTAACCTCCCCGAGGAACTGTTAAACCTTCCTCAAAACACCTGTCGTCGATCATCCGTCCTGAGTTTCTATTGGACGACAGAGCCCCCACAGCAGCTTACGTGATTGGGCAGCAGGCAGGAAGAGGGAGCGAGTGTAGCGGCAGCGGGAGGCGGGGCCTGAGCGGACCCTCAGAGAGACAGAGCGAGTGGTGGGAGGCGAGCGACGGTGGCGACTCCTCCTGGTGGGGAGGGTCTCTGAAAAAGCACCACAGAGGAAGAAGAGACTGAAGCTGAAGTAGGAACAGCTGATCTTTAACGAGCTGAAATCATCAGCTCTGAAACGCTGAAAAGCAGGAAACTGAAGATTGAACATCATTCTGAATATTTGCTGGATTCTGTGATTGAAGAATCTCCATCATACCTGCGTCAGTTCCACATGCTGTCGACTGAACCTCATTAAAAACCTGGATCTTTATGTCTGTGACTGGAGAGTTTTTGTTAAAAAGTGATGCAACAGCACCCCCTGGTGTTTAAATGTGTTAATTAAAATCACACCAATGAGTTAAGGTCGACATTTTTAAGTGAATCTTATTTTCACGGGAATCAGTTTGATTGTTTTCAGCAGCATTCTTTCATCTGTTTGGTTAATGACGTTAATGAAAGTTTACAAAAATATCTACAAGTGTTATTCTCCTCTTGAACTCTAAGACGGTTACTACAACTTAGGTCTTCTTGTTCAATACTCTAGTGCAATATCTCATGTCCTGATGTGCAATATTACAATGTCACCTTGACACCTTAACTACAATGTCACTTTTATCACATTGTCATTTTAATATTATTGACGCCTTATTTTGTTTATTTGCCACCTTTTTGGACCCTTTTGTGTTTTTATTTTCTTTGCGATTCCATTTTCTTGCTCTTGTTTTAATGTACCGCTCTTCGCCCTTCTAATTGCCGTTCAGGGATAAATTAAAGTTTTTTCTGATTCTGATTCTGACAAACAGGGGCGAGGCTACGGTATTTTTAGTGGTGCCAAGGCCCCACCGTGAGATGGCTCGGCTCAGCACATTTTTTAAATATTATATTATGCAAAAACATTTTTTTCTTGCTCAAGGATGCATTATTTTAGTGACCATTTTATATATTTTCTAGCATTTGTCTTAGTTTTAACTCTTTACTCCCAAAATAAATGTTGAGTTATCTTCAGTATTTGTCTCAGGCTCTGTTATCCCTGTCGAGCCACAAAGTCTTTTTGAAATGAAGAGGTCCAAATTGAATGTTGTAGAGGAAAACACGACTCAAAGCAAAACTAATACGGCTCCAAAATTTATAAATGTACTAGTTCGCCTCAATTAGTGAGAAATAACGTTCCTCTGTGAGCACTGGGGGCTGGGCCCCCCTAAAGACCAGATCCTAAAACCGCCCCTGCTGACAAACCTGATTTCTTGAGCGATTTTACAAGTTTTCTGCATCAGAAACTTAAATCTGTCATTGTTTACTCAGGTTGATCCTTTATTTAACAGGAAGAAGTCCAAAGAACTGATTCTCTGACCAACAGAACCAGATTCTGGATCTGAGAATCAGTTCTTTGGACTTCTTCCTGTTAAAGGTTCAAACTGATTAAATAACTGTAGATTTTAAATAACTGAAGTGAGGTTTTTAAAAGCTAACTGCGTGAGTGATGTGATTTAAACACAGTTCAGAGTTAAAAAAAAAAGGTACCGTCGACTTCCTGATTGGGTGGAGACGGAGGAGGCGGGGCCAGCAGCTCTGAGCCGTCACCGGGCAACGGTGGGAAGCCGCCGCCGTCAGAGGGAGGAGGGGGAGGGAAGCTGTTCTCTTCCACCACTGAGGAGAGGAAATGTGATGTCACCGTGATGTCATACAGTTGAGCCAATGAGAAGCTCATTCTGAGAAAAGTAAAGCTGCCTTTGATTGAAATCAGAAGTAGGAACAGAAAACCTCACAAACCCGAAGAACAGAATAGCCAAACTGTTCTGTAAACCTTTACAGGTTACCAATAACACTTTGCTTTCCAGATTAAGAGAGATTAAGATCCGATTCATTGGTCACACACGAAATTTGTCCTCCGCTTTTAACCCATCCAGGTTGGCACCTGTTGACACACACATTCACATGCACAGGCACATGCACAGGCACATGCACAGGCACATGCACAGGCACATGCACAGGGTCACACACTCAGATGCCAACCTGGAGCGGTGCTTATAGAATAAAGCAGAGACGGGCAGAAAAAAGGGCAGAATCAAGAGAATAAAGAGAACTGGCCATTTTAGCCTCATCTGAGCCGGTTCAGGAGGTCGAGCTGGTTGGATGAGCCCACACTGCCCCCATGTGTTCATCTGTGGGACTGTTTATGTTTTTATTGTTTCTGCATTTATCAAACGCTTTTATCCAAAGACTTACAAATGAGGATATAACATCACAGCTAACATCAAAGCTAACATCAAGCTACATGGAAGGAAACCACCAGTCAGACTCAGAGGTCAGAGGTCACAGTGCAGGATAGGAGATACTCTCTGGAGAGCTGGGTCTGCCAGAGTTTCTTTAAGATATTCAAGTTCTGGTAGCGCTCGGCAGCTCACTGGCCTGATTTATGGTCGGTGACCCAAGACGCAACGCAAGCCCTTGCGCGGTTGCGTGTGTCACCTCAATTTTCTAAACTTCACGCAAGACGCAAGCGCAAGCCACTGTGTTCGAATCCGCCTACTACTACATACTACATACTTGAAAACGGCATACTCATCGATCAGACAGTATGCAGAGCATTTACCCACAATGCACTTCACTCCTGCCCGAGCCGAAATCAGCCGGCCTGAAAAGCTGATTTCCCTTAAGCTCTAAACTCTGTAAACTTTAGCAACATTTGAAACATTTTCAGGCGAGAAAGTAGTCGTTTAGACCCCCAAGGTGTTGAAAATCTGACAAAATACCGGCTGTTTACAAGAAGAAGAAGAAGAAGCATGAATCCACTCGAAGAGGTCCTGGCGGTGAATTTCCTTTCATCGTAGTAGGCTAGTCATTGAAAAAACCCGCTACTCCACCTACTGTCCTGGCGGTGAATCGCCACGCAGCACACGCAAGCGCCGACAAAGCACAATGAAGCATAAACGTCTCGAGCCATTAACACAAGCACGAGACGCAAGCGCAAGGGCAGTTAAAAGAGGTAGAACTCAGCCTTTACAGGGGCTGGAAATACTCTCTTTGTTCTTTGTTCTCTCCCTCCTCCTTTGAATTTCATGCTGTCACTGTCTCTCACCCGGTCAGGCCCACCATGGCTGTAGTTTATCGCCCACCATGGCTGTAGTTTATCGCCCACCATGGCTATAGTTTATCGCCCACTATGGCTGTAGTTTATCGCCCACCATGGCTATAGTTTATCGCCCACCAGGCCCACTATGGCTGTAGTTTATCGCCCACCATGGCTGTAGTTTATCGCCCACCATGGCTATAGTTTATCGCCCACCATGGCTGTAGTTTATCGCCCACCAGGCCCACTATGGCTGTAGTTTATCGCCCACCATGGCTGTAGTTTATCGCCCACCAGGCCCACCATGGCTGTAGTTTATCGCCCACCAGGCCCACCATGGCTGTAGTTTATCGCCCACCATGGCTGTAGTTTATCGCCCACCAGGCCCACCATGGCTGTAGTTTATCGCCCACCATGGCTGTAGTTTATCGCCCACCATGGCTGTAGTTTATCGCCCACCAGGCCCACCATGGCTGTAGTTTATCGCCCACCAGGCCCACCATGGCTGTAGTTTATCGCCCACCAGGCCCACCATGGCTGAAGTTTATCGCCCACCATGGCTGTAGTTTATCGCCCACCATGGCTGTAGTTTATCGCCCACCATGTGTAGTTTATCGCCCACCAGGCCCACCATCGTTGTAGTTTATCTTCACCAGGCACTGTTCTAGCACCAACATCTCTGACCACTACTTCATGTCCTACACCCTCTCCACCTCCCCCCACCCACATGGTATCTTATCGTATCTACGCTACACTGCTACTGATCTTCTTCTCTCCACCCTGTCCTCCTCTCTGGACCATCTCTGCATCCAGTTTCAGACTCTGGTGCTGGCCTACAGGGCAGTGGAAGGAGCAGCTCCTTCATACCTCCAGGCTGAGGTCCAGTTTCAGACTCTGGTGCTGGCCTACAGTGCAGTGGAAGGAGCAGCTCCTTCATACCTCTAGGCTGTGGTCCAGTTTCAGACTCTGGTGCTGGCCTACAGGGCAGTGGAAGGAGCAGCTCCTTCATACCTCCAGGCTGTGGTCCAGTTTCAGACTCTGGTGCTGGCCTACAGGGCAGTGGAAGGAGCAGCTCCCTCATACCTCCAGGCTGAGGTCCAGTTTCAGACTCTGGTGCTGGCCTACAGGGCAGTGGAAGGAGCAGCTCCCTCATACCTCCAGGCTGAGGTCCAGTTTCAGACTCTGGTGCTGGCCTACAGGGCAGTGGAAGGAGCAGCTCCCTCATACCTCCAGGCTGTGGTCCAGTTTCAGACTCTGGTGCTGGCCTACAGGGCAGTGGAAGGAGCAGCTCCTTCATACCTCCAGGCTATGGTCCAGTTTCAGACTCTGGTGCTGGCCTACAGGGCAGTGGAAGGAGCACCTCCTTCATACCTCTAGGCTGTGGTCCAGTTTCAGACTCTGGTGCTGGCCTACAGGGCAGTGGAAGGAGCAGCTCCTTCATACCTCCAGGCTGTGGTCCAGTTTCAGACTCTGGTGCTGGCCTACAGGGCAGTGGAAGGAGCAGCTCCTTCACACCTCCAGGCTGTGGTCCAGCCCTACACCCCCGCCCGACCACTTCGCTCTGCGGCCTCCAGGCGGCCGGCTGCCCCCTCACTCAGCGGTCCCTGCGCACCATCCACACGGTCACGGCTTTTCTCTGTTCTGGCCAGGACAGCTGAGTCGCTGTCCATCTTTGGCCGCAGGCTGCAAACCATCTCTGCAGGAAACACTACCCTGATCCGCCCTCTGAGGAAAGCACCTGTTTCCTCCCAGCTCCTTACACACTTATTTGTTTCTTAAATTGTCTTTGTTTCCTAAACTGTCTTCCCATTTGTCTCGGTACCTAACTTACCGCACTTACTCTAGCACTAGTTCTGCTCTTAGCTGTTTGGTTTTGGAAGGAAATGCACTTCTGATTTCTTGTGACCTGAAGTTCTTTTGCCTCCCGATGTGGAACACACTGATTGTAAGTCGCTTTGGATAAAAGCGTCTGCAGAATGACCCTAATGTAATGTAATGTAATGTAATGTCTTTAAATGAGATGAGGAAACTCACCTGTAGACTCAGAAGGATTTAATAAAACTAATTAAACAAATAAAAGAAGTAAGAAAAGTCATAGAGGCATGCAATGATGTCATCACCTGTTTCAAGACTGAGGGGAGGAGCCGGAGGTGGAGTGCTATGGTTGGTCAGAACCTCTGATGACGGGGGAGGTGGTGGTGGAGGAGGCGGAGCCGACATCCCAGCTGAGGAATCTGGAGGAGGTGGAGGGGGCGGAGCCAAAATCCCAGCTGAGGAATCAGGAGGAGGTGGAGGGGGCGGAGCCAACATCCCTGCTGAGGAATCCGGAGGAGGTGTTGGAGGGGGCGGAGCCAAAATCCCAGCTGAGGAATCAGGAGGAGGTGGTGGAGGGGGCGGAGCCAACATCCCAGCTGAGGAATCAGGAGGAGGTGGTGGAGGGGGCGGAGCCAACATCCCAGCTGAGGAATCAGGAGGAGGTGGTGGAGGGGGCGGAGCCAACATCCCAGCTGAGGAATCAGGAGGAGGTGGTGGAGGGGGCAGGCCTGAGGCGAGCTCATCGTCCTGAGCTGACACCGACAGGTTCGCTGTCAGAGGAGGGGGCGGGGCATCTTCCAGCAGCGTGGTGATGACGTCACACTCAGGTGGAGCTTGCAAGGTAGGGGGGATTGTGGGCAGAGCTACAGGTTTCCCAAAGCTGGAGCTGAGAACAGGAAGGTGAGTCGTGTTCAACAAAAACAAGCTGATTCTTTAAATTGTCCCAGAGCTGCCTTTACCTGCCTGAGAGGTTAAACCCAGGGCAGAATGAAAAATTGGGGATGGGGAAATGCATTGAAAAAGCACTTAACGAGCCCATTTTGTCGCTCAACGAGACAAAATGGCCTATTTCAGAGGCCTTATAACTTAGCCATAAATCATAACACAGACCTCATTCAAACTTTATATGTGACAGGAGACTCTCAGCTTTTACTGAACCAAAGGGTTTGTTGATACATTATAAAGCTTTGACACAACGGCAGTTTACGTTTCAGGAAGACTACATCTCAGCTCAGGTGTCTCTCCCACTCTGTTTCTCACTCTAAATTCGATACTGCACCAATTCCTCGAACAAATGTCTCTCATGTCCAAAATATCTGCCTGATCTGGACAAATTTTACTTAAAAATGTAGGCATTTTTATCCTTTTTCACCCAAAGTCACACTCATTGAGCTCTGCCACAGATATTTCTCACAAATTGCCTCTGAGCCCAGAGGTTGCCTCTCTATTTCCATTCTAAATGCCTAAAGTGATAAAATTCAGGTGAAAAATTAGTTAAAAACTGCCATAAAAAACGAGCCACACATAGTAGCTGAATGAAAATTACACCGCTGGCTTCTGCCGTCTCTTGGGGCATTGACGATTAAAAAATTATTCAGATACGACTTTTACTTTTCGAACAGCGACTGTTTGTTCGAGACAATAGGCTACAGTCAAAATTATAGTCTGATTTTAAGAAGCCATAGTGTGCGTACATGTGTCAGTTTGCTCTCTGTCTAACACAGACGAGCCGCAGCTGGTTCCGTCTCCGTAGCAACGCATTAGGAGCCCGCACCTGCTCCTGTTACCGGGGCAACGCCTTGTTAGCCTGCTCTGTTCTAAGACTGCTGATGAGGGCAGAGCCAAGATGGCTGCCCTGTTATAACAGCTTCATGTTATAAATCTGATCTGCGTTTCTCCTTTAAACTGATAGTGAGGGGAAGTTTGAAAATACCCACAATGCAATGGGAAAATGCATTGAAAAGCACTTACCGAGGCCATTTTGAAAATGCCATAAAAGCTGTATTTTAAACAGGACCTTGATAAAAATGACATAAATGTCTTCTCCATTTTGGGACTGGCAGAGGTGCAAAATTCATTGGGAAAATCAATTGAAAAACACTTACCGAGGCCATTTTGAAAATGCCATAAAAGCTGTATTTAAAACAGGACTCACAGAGGTGCAAAATTCGATGGGAAAATCAATTGAAAAGCACTTAACGAGCACCAAAAACTGCCCTATTTTTGAGGCCTCATAACTCAGCCATACGACATCATAGAGACCTCATTCAAAGTTTATATGTGACAGGAGACTCTCAACTTTAACTGAACTAAAGGGTTTGTTGACAGGGCGGGCAGTAGACTGGCACCCATCCAAATTTCTTCAGAAATGTTCTAGTTTTTATTTACTCTGGGGACTCTGACTCCCCAGCCGCTACTTCAACCCTCACCCAAACCATCTGAGGCCAAGAGTTGTTTAAAATATGAATAAATGATTGTCATTTATTCACATTTTAAGCTCTTTAAAACACTTTTAAAGTTTCTGAAAGTGATGCATTTAAAAACATTTAACCCTGACATCTGAAGAAGTGAGCATGCTCAGACCGGCTCTTACCCGCCAGCAGGAGGCGCCACCGGGCACTGCACCGGCTCCGGGCCTTTGTTGGACCTGAAACGCACATGAAACCACAGACAGACTTCCTGTTTAACGCGGCGGTGTGAAAGGAGAAGCTGCAATGAATAGAAGCACAGAAGAAGTACAGTGAACCTGACGGAGCCTCCGTGCTTCCGGATCGTTCCCGTTCTGTCCGGCTGTTTCCCAGAGACCTGCAGGGGGGGGGCACACAGAGCATCAATGGAGCCTCTCAGCCTCAGCAGCTCTAATTAGTCCCACAAACATTTTCCCACGATGAACAAAGACGCCGGGAGGCCGCTCAGTGTGTGTGTGTGTGTGTGTGTGTGTGTGTGTGTGCTATCTCTCTGAGGTCCGGCTCAGAGCTACACCTGAACCACAGTGAGTGTGCAGAGGCAAGGCAGGTTTATCTGTGCAGCACAATTCAACTACAAGGTGATTCAAAGTGCTTTACAGATACATTAAAACAGTAGAAATAAAAAGCATGATTTAGATTTTAAACAAAAAAAAAAGAAATAAGAACAATAGATAAAATCAAATAAAATCAGTAGTTAAAATGTGATTAAGTTTGGAGCTTTATTCAAACGCAGCTGAAAATAGGTGTGTCTTCAGCCTGGACTTAAACACACTGAGTGTTTCAGCTGATCTGAGGCTTTCTGGGAGTTTGTTCCAGACATGTGGAGCATAGAAGCTGAATGCAGCTCCTCCATGTGTGGTTCTGACTCTGGGAACTGATAGAAGACCGGATCCAGATGAGCTGAGGGGTCTGGAAGGTTCATACTGGGTCAGGAGGTCCCTGATGCATTCTGGTCCTGGACCATTCAGAGCTTTATAGAGCAGCATCAGAACTTTAAAGTCTATCCTCTGATGGACAGGCAGCCGGTGTAAAGACCTCAGAGCTGGACTGATGGAGTCCACTTCTTTGGTCTCAGTGAGGACTCGAGCAGCAGAGTTCTGAATGAGCTGCAGGTGTCTAACTGACTCTTTAGGTCGACCCGTAAAGATGCTGTTACAGTAATCAGGCCGACTGAAGATGGATGCATGGACTAGTTTTTCCAGGTCCTGCTGACACATCAGATCCTTTAACCTTGATAACTGAGGTGTGTTCTGGATTAAAAGGACATCTGAATGTGTTTTATTTGCTGTGAAAGCAGTGAAAAACTAAGTGAACCCTTCCTGCTTCCACAGGAACTCAGAGGAGCTGCTGATCAATGCTCTGATTAACTGCTACCAGCAGCTGGATCAGGGGTTCACTTAGTTTCTCACACACTGCTGCTACCAGCAGCTGGATCAGGGGTTCACTTAGTTTCTCACTCACTGCTGCTACCAGCTGCTGGATCAGGGGTTCACTTAGTTTCTCACTCACTGCTGCTACCAGCTGCTGGATCAGGGGTTCACTTAGTTTCTCACTCACTGCTGCTACCAGCAGCTGGATCAGGGGTTCACTTAGTTTCTCACACACTGCTGCTACCAGCAGCTGGATCAGGGGTTCACTTAGTTTCTCACACACTGCTGCTACCAGCTGCTGGATCAGGGGTTCACTTAGTTTCTCACACACTGCTGCTACCAGCTGCTGGATCAGGGGTTCACTTAGTTTCTCACACACTGCTGCTACCAGCTGCTGGATCAGGGGTTCACTTAGTTTCTCACTGCTGCTACCAGCTGCTGGATCAGGGGTTCACTTAGTTTCTCACTCACTGCTGCTACCAGCTGCTGGATCAGGGGTTCACTTAGTTTCTCACTCACTGCTGCTACCAGCTGCTGGATCAGGGGTTCACTTAGTTTCTCACTGCTGCTACCAGCTGCTGGATCAGGGGTTCACTTAGTTTCTCACTGCTGCTACCAGCTGCTGGATCAGGGGTTCACTTAGTTTCTCACTCACTGCTGCTACCAGCTGCTGGATCAGGGGTTCACTTAGTTTCTCACTCACTGCTGCTACCAGCTGCTGGATCAGGGGTTCACTTAGTTTCTCACTCACTGCTGCTACCAGCTGCTGGATCAGGGGTTCACTTAGTTTTACTCCCATAAATAATGGGACAGTAACAGGTCATGTGTTCACAGAGTTACTGAGTGACTCGGGTTCAGATTGAAAGAATTCAGTTGCATTAAAGTCACATTTAATCTGAATTCAGTCACTGGGGCTCTAACATCATTAACTGTAAATAAATAAATTATTACTGGTTTAAAGGTGCAATTTGTAAGGTTCTGCAGTCGTCTGCAGACTGAGGAGGAAACGGAGTCTGTGGGAAGTTTGAAGGAGGAACATTTACTGCTTCTGTGGTTGGTGCAGCAGCTTCCTGTGAGATGCATCACTTCTGCTTCTCTGTATGTCGCTGATTCAAACCGACCGGGGTTAAACTTTCTGTTCTTCCATGAGTCAGAGAACCAACATGAACGCTGCCTGATGTCAGCATCAGTCCTGGAATAACCTTTAGGAATCACCTTTAGGAATAACCTTTAGGGATAACCTTTAGGAATAACCTTTAGGAATCACCTTTAGGGATAACATTTAGGGATAACATTTAGGGATAACCTTTAGGAATCACCTTCAGGAATCACCTTCAAGAATCACCTGTAGGGATAACCTTTAGGGATAACCTTGAGGGATAACCTTTAGGAATCACCTTTAGGGATAACCTTTAAGAATAATCTTTAGGAATAACCTTTGGGAATAACCTTTAAGAATCACCTTTAGGAATTACCTTTAGGAATCACCTTTAGGGATAACCTTTAAGAATCACCTTTAGGAATCACCTTTAGGAATCACCTTTAGGAATCACCTTCAGGAATCACCTTCAGGAACCACCTTTAGGGATAACCTTTAGGGATAACCTATAGGAATCACCTTTAGGAATCACCTTCAGGAATCACCTTCAGGAATCACCTTCAGGGATCACCTTTAGGAATAACCTTCAGGGATAACCTTTAGGGATAACCTTTAGGGATAACCTTTGGGAATAACCTTTAGGGATAACCTTTGGGAATCACCTTTAGGAATAACCTTTGGGAATCACCTTTGGAATCACCTTTGGGAATCACCTTTGGGAATAACCTTCGGGAATCACCTTTGGGAATCACCTTCAGGAATCACCTTTGGGAATAACCTTCAGGAATCACCTTTGGGAATCACCTTTGGGAATAACCTTCAGGAATCACCTTTGGGAATAACCTTCAGGAATCACCTTTGGGAATAACTTTTAGAAATCACCTTTAGGGATAACCTTTAGGGATAACCTTTAGGGATAACCTTTAGGAATCACCTTTAGGGATAACCTTTAGGGATAACCTTTAGGGATAACCTTTAGGAATCACCTTTAGGGATAACCTTTAGGAATAACCTTCATGGATAACCTTTAGGAATCACCTTTAGGGATAACCTTTAGGGATAACATTTAGGGATAACCTTTGGGAATCACCTTTAGGGATAACCTTTAGGAATCACCTTTAGGGATAACCTTTAGGAATAACCTTTAGGAATAACCTTTAGGGATCACCTTCAGGAATCACCTTTAGGAATCACCTTCAGGAATAACCTTCAGGAATCACCTTCATTAATAACCTGAATCACATTTAGGAATCACCTTCATTAATAACCTGAATCACATTTAGGAATCACCTTCAGGAATCACCTTCATTAATAACCTTCAGGAATCACCTTTAGGGATAACCTTTGGGAATAACCTTTAGGGATAACCTTTGGGAATCACCTTTAGGAATAACCTTTGGGAATCACCTTTGGAATCACCTTTGGGAATCACCTTCGGGAATCACCTTTGGGAATCACCTTTGGGAATAACCTTTGGGAATCACCTTTGGGAATCACCTTTGGGAATAACCTTCAGGAATCACCTTTGGGAATCACCTTTGGGAATAACCTTCAGGAATCACCTTTGGGAATAACCTTCAGGAATCACCTTTGGGAATAACCTTCGGGAATAACCTTCAGGAATCACCATTTGGGATAACTTTTAGAAATCACCTTTAGGGATAACCTATAGGAATCACCTTTAGGGATAACCTATAGGAATCACCTTTAGGGATAACCTTTAGAAATCACCTTTAGGGATAACCTTTAGGAATAACCTTTAGGGATAACCTTTAGGAATCACCTTTAGGGATAACCTTTAGGAATAACCTTTAGGAATCACCTTCAGGAATCACCTTCAGGAATCACCTTTAGGAATCACCTTTAAGAATCACCTTCAGGAATCACCTTCAGGAATCACCTTCAGGAATCACCTTCAGGAATCACCTTTGGGAATCACCTTTGGGAATCACCTTCAGGAATCACCTTCAGGAATAACCTTCAGGAATAACCTTTAGGAATCACCTTTAGGAATCACCTTTGGGAATCACCTTCAGGAATCACCTTCAGGAATCACCTTCAGGAATCACCTTCAGGAATCACCTTCAGGAATAACCTTCAGCAATCACCTTTAAGAATCACCTTTGGGAATAACCTTCAGGAATCACCTTCAGCAATAACCTTCAGGAATAACCTGAATCACCTTCAGGAATCACCTTCAGGAATCACCTCCAGGAATAACCTGAATCACATTTAGGAATCACCTTCAGGAATCACCTCCAGGAATAACCTGAATCACATTTAGGAATCACCTTCAGGAATCACCTTCAGGAATCACCTTTAGGAATCACATTCAGGAATCACCTTCAGGAATCACCTTCAGGAATCACCTTTAGGAATCACCTTTAGGAATCACCTTCAGGAATCACCTTCAGGAATAACCTTCAGGAATAACCTTCAGGAATCACCTGAACATGTTTTATTGAACCCAATAGACAAAATCAGGTGTGCGTTACCTTAATGCCGTGGCCCAGGGTGTCCAGCTGCTGGTAGCTGATTGGTCGACGGCTGTAGGGTGGGCGGGGCTGTGGGGTTGTAGGAGGAATGATTTTGTGGTTGCGAGGGACTCGTCTCACGGCTGTGAAGGCGCCGATCTCCCTCCGAGAAACCTTCTCTTTGTGCATCTCCACCGTCTGAGGATGAAGAGGAAACATCAAAACTGCTCCCTCCCACTTTTCCTTCAAAGATTCACTCCAATTCAACCATTTACAGTCCAATTAAATCCATTTCCAATCCAATTCAATCCATTTACAATCCAATTCAACCATTTACACAACAGTAATTCAACCATTTCCACTCCAATTCAAGCCATTTCCAAGCCAATTCAAGCCATTTCCAAACCAAATTCATCCATTTCCAATCCAATTCAATCTATTTTCAATCCAATTATATCCATTTACAGTCCAATTCAATCCATTTCCAATCCAATTCAATCCATTTACAGTCCAATTCAATCCATTTCCCATCCAATTCATCCATTTCCAATCCAATTCAAGCCATTTACAGTCCAATTCAATCCATTTCCAATCCAATTCAAACCATTTTCAATTCAATTCAAGTCATTTACAATTAAATTCAAACCATTTTCAATTCAATTCAAGTCATTTACAATCCAATTAAATAACATCATAATCCAATTAATTCAGTTCCAAATGAGTCCAATTCATTCTGAGCCCATTAATAAAACAGTATCCCAGCTAAGGAAACCAACAGATTGCTTCCTTTAACAGGAAGAAACCATCAGAACCAGACCGGGAAAGAATTTTACCACTTTAAACACTTTGACTGAACGGAAACAAATGAAGCCATGAGCATTATGGGAGATGTAGTTTCAGAACCTGAAACCGCCGTTTCACAGCCTGTCCTGATGTTTCAGGTATTTATATCATAAACTTTCCTCTGTCTGCTGTCTGTGAGGATTATTCAGAATGAACTGGGTTAAAAAAGGGGGCGGGGCTCACCTGGCCAATCAGGTTGATGGAGGACTCCATTTGGCGCAGCTGATTGGTCTGAGCATCGAGCAGACTCAGGACGCTGCTGGCCAGAGTGCTGATCTGGTAGGCGACACTGGCCAGTGATTGGGTGGTGAAGTTTTTCGTTTCCTCCAACGACTTCATGCTGCCGTCACCCGACTGGTGGAAACGGGGAAGAAAGGTTAGCATAGCTTAGCATAAAGAATAACTAGATGTAGCAGTGTTGGTGCTGTGGTAGTCTTAGCGTCCTCCTAGCTAGCCGTAGCAGTGTTGGTGCTGTGGTACACTTAGCGTCCTCCTAACTAGCTGTAGCAGTGTTGGTGCTGTGGTACATTTAGCGTCCTCCTAACTAGCTGTAGCAGTGTTGGTGCTGTGGTACATTTAGCGTCCTCCTAACTAGCCGTAGCAGTGTTGGTGCTGTGGTACATTTAGCGTCCTCCTAACTAGCTGTAGCAGTGTTGGTGCTGTGGTACATTTAGCGTCCTCCTAACTAGCTGTAGCAGTGTTGGTGCTGTGGTACATTTAGCGTCCTCCTAACTAGCTGTAGCAGTGTTGGTGCTGTGGTACATTTAGCGTCCTCCTAACTAGCTGTAGCAGTGTTGGTGCTGTGGTACATTTAGCGTCCTCCTAACTAGCTGTAGCAGTGTTGGTGCTGTGGTACATTTAGCGTCCTCCTAACTAGCTGTAGCAGTGTTGGTGCTGTGGTACATTTAGCGTTCTCCTAACTAGCTGTAGCAGTGTTGGTGCTGTGGTAGTCTTAGCGTCCTCCTAACTAGCTGTAGTATTGTTGGTGCTGTGGTACACTTAGCATCCTCCTAGCTAGCCGTAGCATTGTTGGTGCTGTGGTACACTTAGCATCCTCCTAGCTAGCCGTAGCATTGTTGGTGCTGTGGTCCTCTCAGCGTCCTCCTTGCTAGCTGTAGCATTATGGTCCTCCTAGCTAGCTGTAGCATTGTAGTAGCCTTAGCCGTGGCAGGAGTAGAACTAACCTGGATGTAATTGTTGTAGCAGTAGTCGGCCACATTCAGCAGGTTTTCGTAGTTTTCTCGCAGAGCTTTCCTGGCGTTTGGAGCTTCTTCCAGAATCTTGGTCACCTCGTCGCTGGAGTTCTGATCCTTCATGATCCCACACAAGAAGTCCTGCAGGCTCAGTGTCAGCTGGATCCAGGACCAGGGGAAAACTGCAGAGACAAATCAGACAGAACCAGAACTCAGTCTCCAGCCCAGACGATGCAGATGAGGCCCAGAAGGATTCCCAACATTTAGTTATCTATCTGTAACATATATTTTCCCTTTGGAGATTAATAAAGTTGTATTTATTGAACCATTTCAGCATGAAGTGGGCAGAGCAGTTTGCCTCGGGTTTAGTTCATGTTTGGATATCATCAGTTGATTCTTTTTCTTTTATAAAAGTGAGAATAAAACCGTCTCCGAGCCGTTTCCTGAACACGAGCAGCTACTTCCCCTCAGATCTGCCGGCTGCTCAGAGTATAAAACAACTGTTAACGCCACAGTTCTGCTACAGAAACGAGCCGTACGGATTATTAATAAAGTTGATTACTGTGCACATACTGTTTATTATGGAGTTCAATGATGTGCTATATTACAAAATAATGTGTAGAGCTAAATCAAAGTTACTCCCAGTCAGTATACAAAAGGTTTTTCTCATCTGAAGAAACAAAGTAGAATTTAAGAGACAAACTTACTGAACCAAAGGCCAAAAAAGAAATGAAAAGGAGATATATGTTGTTGGGGTTTCACTATGGAATGATGCCAATATAAATGTAAGAACTTGTAGAACATTTTTGGTTTTCTAAAGCAATTTTTGAGGGCTACAAGTATTTATAATATGTGAAGGATTTTGTGTTTATTTACAATTTTGCTTCGTTATTCTTCTATTTTTTTACTTTATTGGATGCAATTCTGTTTTTTGTCTTTTTACTATAATTTTACTTCTTAATTTGGTATTTGTAAAAATATAGGTTTATGGATGGGTAGCTTAACTTTGTTTAACAGGACGGGCTTAAATATAAGCGTTACGCTTCAGCCTTTTCAGGCACTTAAAAAATGCTGATTGTTGTTTACTGTGCGACTGAACAAACAAACAAATTCACAGCAATGATTACACTGTTGTCCTCCATTAGAGCAGAAAGCACCTGGTCATCATCACAGTGAATAGGCACGTTTTATGATTTAAACCACATTTTATATGATTTAAACCACACATTTTATATGATTTAAACCACACATTTTATATGATTTAAACCACATCAGACTTTACAAACTGAAGCAGACTGAGAGCCAGCAGAGCTCTGTTTCTGCAGAATATCTCTGAAACTCACCAGAAGCTGCAGGAGAAGAAGCTGTGATCAGGCTCCTCGTGCATCTGACCAACTTCAGGCTGCAGCAACAAGTTTCCTCCTGCTGCTGCACAAAGATCCTCTCTGAAAGGAGGAGGGCTCACTCTGCTCAAAGATCCTCTGACAGGAGGAGGGCTCACTCTGCTCAAAGATCCTCTGATAGGAGGAGGACTCACTCTGCTCAAAGATCCTCTGAAAGGAGGAGGGCTCACTCTCTGCGGGCTGCAGTAACAGCTCTCACACATTTAGGCTCACTCTGCAGGCCGCAGTAACAGCTCTCTCACATTCAGGCTCACTCTGCAGGCCGCAGTAACAGCTCTTTCACATTCAGGCTCACTCTGCAGGCCGCAGTAACAGCTCTCACACATTCAGGCTCACTCTGCAGGATCACTCTGCAGGCTGCAGTTACAGCTCTCACACATTCAGGCTCACTCTGCAGGATCACTCTGCAGGCTGCAGGTTCACTCTGCAGGCTGCAGTAACAGCTCTCTCACATGCAGGCTCACTCTGCGGGCTGCAGTAACAGCTCACACATACAGACTCACTCTGCAGGCTGCAGTAACAGCTCTCACACATTCAGGTTCAGTCTGCAGGCTCACTCTGCAGGCTGCAGTAACAGCTCTCTCACATGCAGGCTCACTCTGCGGGCTGCAGTAACAGCTCACACATACAGACTCACTCTGCAGGCTGCAGTAACAGCTCTCACACATTCAGGATCACTCTGCAGGCTGCAGTAACAGCTCTCTCACATTCAGGCTCACTCTGCAGGCTGCAGTTACAGCTCTCTCACATTCAGGCTCACTCTGCAGGCTCAATCTGCAGGCTGCAGTAACAGCTCTCACACATGCAGGCTCACTCTGCAGGATCACTCTGCAGGCTGCATTAACAGCTCTCACACATGCAGGTTCACTCTGCAGGCTGCAGTAACAGCTCTCACACATGCAGGCTCACTCTGCAGGCTGCAGTAAGAGCTCTCACACATGCAGGCTCACTCTGCAGGGTCACTCTGCAGGCTGCAGTTACAGCTCTCACACATGCAGGATCACTCTGCAGGGTCACTTTGCAGGCTGCAGTTACAGCTCTCACACATGCAGGCTCACTCTGCAGGGTCACTCTGCAGGCTACAGTTACAGCTCTCACACATGCAGGTTCACTCTGCAGGCTGCAGTTACAGCTCTCACACATGCAGGCTCACTCTGCAGGGTCACTCTGCAGGCTACAGTTACAGCTCTCACACATGCAGGCTCAATCTGCAGGCTGCAGTTACAGCTCTCACACATGCAGGATCACTCTGCAGGCTGCAGTTACAGCTCTCACACATGCAGGCTCACTCTGCAGGCTCACTCTGCAGGCCACAGTAACAGCTCTCACACATGCAGGCTCACTCTGCAGGCTCACTCTGCAGGCCGCAGTAACAGCTCTCACACATGCAGGCTCACTCTGCAGGCTGCATTAACAGCTCTCACACATGCAGGATCACTCTGCAGGCCGCAGTAACAGCTCTCACACATGCAGGCTCACTCTGCAGGCTGCAGTTACAGCTCTCACACATGCAGGCTCACTCTGCAGGCTGCAGTTACAGCTCTCACACATGCAGGATCACTCTGCAGGCTGCAGTTACAGCTCTCATACATGCAGGATCACTCTGCAGGCTGCAGTTACAGCTCTCATACATTCAGTTTAAGCCTCTGAATAGAAGCCAGAGTGAGCCCTCCTGTCTGGTGTCCTCCTCTGTGCCTAAACCTGCTCAACATAAACCACTTCCTGTTCCAGCATAAACCACTTCCTGTTCCACATCCACCTGAGAACACTTCATGAAGAAGAAAAACATATCCTGATCACAGAGACAAACCAGCACGAGTGGGCCGAGTCTTCTTCTTCTGCATTCAAACTCACCTGGGAACTTCCTGCTCTAACATGTACGACCACAGCCCTTTTACAGACAGCCGTTCCACTTCCTATTCGCCCCATTATAAAAAATTTGGCTGCAGTTCAGTTGATTTTGTCTGGGGGCGCTGGCGAGCGAGTGCAGAATGACCATTTTCCATAGGGCTGGCGCTAATAACTCAAAAAATGTCCCCGCTAGCGGCTGAAACCTGAAAATAATACTGTGATTTCTGACAGAGGGATATGGATTTATATCGAAAGTACAATAACCTGGGAGTTATAGCTTTCTGTTTTCTTACAGGGCTGGCATTTGCGAGTCAGTATCTGCTAGCATCTAGCTAACGGAATCTGAAGAACGCACGGCTGATTACGACCGGCTGCTTTACGGCACTCGTCCACTGTGCCAGAGTGCTAACATGGTGCCGCTAACAACAACCAAAGCTAAACCAGAGGCTAGTCAGAGAGTATGTAAAAGGGCTGTGCTGAAATCTGTAACTATTTGAGCTAACCCCTCTCTGCTAGCTCAGCGCTAGGACTGACCATGCCGTAAAGTGATGCCACATGCGTGACGTCACTCGGGATGCAATACTGACAATAAATGTGTATTTTAAACAAATCTAGTGAGTCTAAAAAATCAAACCAAGTGCCGTTTGAAAGAATAATTTATCCTGCCTTTAGGAAAATTAAAATGAAAAAATATAAAAAATTATATCCAAAGCAATGGCTGGATCTAAGGTGGATCTCATAGTACCACCATAGAGTTCGGCGTGCTCTGCACTGCTTCGTTGGCGCCCCCTAGAGTGCAGTACCACCCGGAAAAAGCCGCCAGTTTTCCCTCTCCTCATATAGAGACTCTCTGGTACGACTCACAGCGCATGTGGGAATAATGAACTGGTTCTAAACCAGTTCATTTATGAGCTGCTTCACTCAGTGAGACCACATGAGCCAGTTATGATCCTGCAGTGCCCCCTGTTGGTCAGACTGAGCATCACACCTGAGGGGCTTTGGCTGCCTCTGTGTGCGTTTTAATGATGCATATGCCTAAAAAAAACTGTCAGAAACAGTCAGAAAAAGTCAGAAACAGTTTAAAACTGTCAGAAACAGTTTGAAAAAGTCAGAAAACTGTCAGAAACAGTCAAAAACAGTCAAAAACAGTTTGAAACTGTCAGAAAACTGTCAGAAACAGCCAGAAACAGTTTTAAACTGTCAGAAACAGTTTGAAAAAGTCAGAAAACTGTCAGAGACAGTTTGAAAAAGTCAGAAAACTGTCAGAGACAGTTTTAAACTGTCAGAAACAGTTTGAAAAAGTCAGAAAACTGTCAGAGACAGTTTGAAAAAGTCAGAAAACTGTCAGAGACAGTTTGAAAAAGTCAGAAAACTGTCAGAAACAGCCAGAAACAGTTTTAAACTGTTTGTCAGAAACAGTTTGAAAAAGTCAGAAAACTGTCAGAGACAGTCAAAAACAGTCAAAAACAGTTTGAAACTGTCAGAAAACTGTCAGAAACAGTTTAAAACTGTCAGAGACAGTCAGAAACTGTTTGAAACAGTCAGAAACAGTCACACCTGAGGGGCTTTGGCTGCCTCTGTGTGCGTTTTAATGATGCATATGCCTCAAAAAAACTGTCAGAAACAGTCAGAAAAAGTCAGAAAAAACTGTCAGAAACAGTCAGAAAAAGTCAGAAACAGTCAGAAAAAGTCAGAAACAGTTTGAAACAGTCAGAAAACTGTCAGAAACAGACAGAAAAAGTCAGAAACAGTTTGAAACAGTCAGAAAACTGTCAGAAACAGTCAGAAAAAGTCAGAAACAGTCAGAAAAAGTCAGAAACAGTTTTAAACAGTCAGAAACTGTCAGAAAACTGTCAGAGACAGACAGAAACTGTCAGAAACAGTCAGAAACAGTCACACCTGAGGGGCTTTGCTTGCCTCTGTGTGCGTTTTAATGATGCATATGCCTAAAAAAAACTGTCAGAAACAGTCAGAAAAAAGTCAGAAACAGTCAGAAAACTGTCAGAAACAGTTTGAAAAAGTCAGAAAACTGTCAGAAACTGTCAGAAACAGTTTGAAAAAGTCAGAAAACTGTCAGAAAACTGTCAGAAACTGTCAGAAACAGTCAGAAACAGTCACACCTGAGGGGCTTTGCTTGCCTCTGTGTGCGTTTTAATGATGCATATGCCTAAAAAAAACTGTCAGAAACAGTCAGAAAAAAGTCAGAAACAGTCAGAAAACTGTCAGAAACAGTTTGAAACAGTCAGAAAACTGTCAGAAAAAGTCAGAAACAGTCAAAAACTGTCAGAAACAGTTTGAAAAAGTCAGAAACAGTTTGAAAAAGTCAGAAACAGTTTAAATTCAATTAAATTCAAATTCAAAAATACTTTATTTATCCCAGAGGGAAATTAAATGTTGATGTAGCTCAATTAAATCAAGGAGTTATTATAGATGCTGATGGCTGTGGGCAGGAAAGATTTCCTGTAGCGGTCCGTTTTGCATCCAAACTGAAGAAGCCTTTGACTGAAGAGACTCTGTTTTCTGATAACAGTCTCATGGAGAGGATGTTCAGGGTTGTCCATAATTCTCTTGATTTTATGCAAAATCCTTCTTTGTATTATTGTCTCCAGAGGTTCCACAGTCGTCCCCAGAACAGAACCAGCCTTCCTTATCAGGTTGTTGAGTCTTTTTAGGTCCCTGGTTCTGATGCTGCTGCCCCAACAGATGACGCAAGAGGAAATGACGCTCTCAACAACAGACTTGTAGAAGATCTGCAACATCTTGCTGCAAACCTTGAAGGACCTTAGCTTCCTCAAGAAGTACAGTCTGCTCTGTCCTTTCTTGTAGATGGCTTCACTGTTGTGTCTCCAGTCCAGTCTGTTGTCCACATGAACACCAAGGTATTTATATTCCTCAACCACCTCCACTTCTTCTCCCATGATGGAAACAGGGTTTGATCACTCAAACTGTCAGAAACAGTTTGAAAAAGTCAGAAAAAGTCAGAAACAGTCAGAAAAAGTCAGAAACTGTCAGAAACAGTCAGAAAAAGTCAGAAACTGTCAGAAACAGTCAGAAACAGTTTGAAAAAGTCAGAAACTGTCAGAAACAGTCAGAAAAAGTCAGAAACTGTCAGAAACAGTCAGAAAAAGTCAGAAACTGTCAGAAACAGTCAGAAACAGTTTGAAAAAGTCAGAAACTGTCAGAAACAGTCACACCTGAGGGGCTTTGTGTGCGTTTTAATGATGTGGACAGAACATCTGGAGGGTTTGGCCCCTCCGGGCTTCCTTCCATCAGGTCGGACTCTGTGCTGAACACCTCAGCTTCAGCTGCTCTTTGATTCTTTCCTTCCTTTTGTTTTTCTCTGTGAAACTAACTCAGATGAATCCTCCAGAACCAGACAAACTGGACTTCTTCCTGTTAACCTCATTAAAGTAAAATTAAAGCGTTAAAGTAAAACAACACGCTGTCAGACAGATCACTTTTATTCTGATAAACTTCAGTAAAATACCCTCTTATGTACAGAAATGACTCCGTTATGTTCCATGCTAACTTTGTTCTGAATCTCTAAAACATATAAACCCAACAGAAAGTTCCCATTCTCAGACTCCTGGAGAAGCTTTTTGTTCTTCGGTGAGTCGTGGAGTTCCTCAGGGAAACGCTGAGCTCTCAGACCTGGTCCAGGTTTCAGGTCCAGTCCAGGCGGATCCAGAACCAGCTCAGAGTGGTGGTTCCTCTCAGATCCGATCTGGGATGATGGTTCCTGTGGACTCTGAGGCTCAGTGTTCGAAAGAGGAGCTCAGGAACCGGGTCAGGGTTCTGGAGGGGTCAGGGTTCTGGAGGGGTCAGGGTTCTGGAGGGGTCAGGCTTCTGGAGGGGTCAGGGTTCTGGAGGGGTCAGGTTTCTGGAGAGGTCAGGGTTCTGGAGGGGTCAGGTTTCTGGAGGGGTCAGGGTTCTGGAGGGGTCAGGCTTCTGGAGGGGTCAGGTTTCTGGAGAGGTCAGGGTTCTGGAGGGGTCAGGCTTCTGGAGGGGTCAGGGTTCTGGAGGGGTCAGGGTTCTGGAGGGGTCAGGCTTCTGGAGGGGTCAGGGTTCTGGAGGGGTCAGGGTTCTGGAGGGGTCAGGCTTCTGGAGGGGTCAGGGTTCTGGAGGGGTCAGGGTTCTGGAGGGGTCAGGGTTCTGGAGGGGTCAGGCTTCTGGAGGGGTCAGGGTTCTGGAGGGGTCAGGGTTCTGGAGGGGTCAGGGTTCTGGAGGGGTCAGGGTTCTGGAGGGGTCAGGGTTCTGGAGGGTCATTCATAGGAGGTTCTAACCTGAAAAAGAGACGGGTCCAGAGGGGGAAGAAGGTTCAGGTCCAGGTCTCTGCAGGGGTTGGACCTGGATTAAAGCTCAGCTCCAGGTCCAGGTCTCTGGGGGGACCTCAGAGCAGTTCTGGGCTGTTTAACTCTCAGAGAACACGGTCTGGAACTCGTTGAGCATCAGCTCCACGATCTGGCTCTGGAACACCATGTGGACCGTCATGTTGGCGGACTCGGTCTGCGGCCGCAGCAGCGTGGGCCCGAACACGATGGCCACGCTCTGAACCGACATCCTGTTGGACTCCCTGTGCTCGATCACCCTGAAGAGAGACACGGGTCCATGTTGTTAAAGGTTCTGACCCCAACAAACCAGCAGTGGTCCGGGTTAATGAACACTAACTGGTCTCTGGTCCGGGTTAATAAACACTAACTGGTCTCTGGTCCGGGTTAATAAACACTAACTGGTCTCTGGTCCGGGTTAATAAACACTAACTGGTCTCTGGTCCGGGTTAATAAACACTAACTGGTCTCTGGTCCGGGTTAATAAACACTAACTGGTCTCTGGTCCGGGTTAATAAACACTAACTGGTCCGGGTTAATGAACACTAACTGGTCTCTGGTCCAGGTTAATGAACACTAACTGGTCCGGGTTAATGAACACTAACTGGTCCGGGTTAATAAACTCTAACTGGTCTCTGGTCCGGGTTAATAAACACTAACTGGTCTCTGGTCCGGGTTAATAAACACTAACTGGTCTCTGGTCCGGGTTAATGAACACTAACTGGTCTCTGGTCCGGGTTAATGAACACTAACTGGTCCGGGTTAATGAACACTAACTGGTCTCTGGTCCGGGTTAATGAACACTAACTGGTCCGGGTTAATGAACTCTAACTGGTCTCTGGTCCAGGTTAATAAACACTAACTGGTCTCTGGTCCGGGTTAATAAACACTAACTGGTCTCTGGTCCAGGTTAATAAACACTAACTGGTCTCTGGTCCGGGTTAATGAACACTAACTGGTCTCTGGTCCGGGTTAATAAACACTAACTGGTCTCTGGTCCGGGTTAATGAACACTAACTGGTCTCTGGTCCGGGTTAATAAACACTAACTGGTCTCTGGTCCGGGTTAATAAACACTAACTGGTCTCTGGTCCGGGTTAATGAACACTAACTGGTCTCTGGTCCGGGTTAATAAACACTAACTGGTCTCTGGTCCGGGTTAATGAACACTAACTGGTCTCTGGTCCGGGTTAATAAACACTAACTGGTCTCTGGTCCGGGTTAATAAACACTAACTGGTCCGGGTTAATGAACACTAACTGGTCTCTGGTCCGGGTTAATGAACACTAACTGGTCTCTGGTCCGGGTTAATAAACACTAACTGGTCTCTGGTCCGGGTTAATGAACACTAACTGGTCTCTGGTCCGGGTTAATAAACACTAACTGGTCTCTGGTCCGGGTTAATAAACACTAACTGGTCTCTGGTCCGGGTTAATAAACACTAACTGGTCTCTGGTCCAGGTTAATAAACACTAACTGGTCTCTGGTCCGGGTTAATAAACACTAACTGGTCTCTGGTCCGGGTTAATGAACACTAACTGGTCCGGGTTAATGAACACTAACTGGTCTCTGGTCCGGGTTAATAAACACTAACTGGTCTCTGGTCCGGGTTAATAAACACTAACTGGTCTCTGGTCCGGGTTAATAAACACTAACTGGTCCGGGTTAATAAACACTAACTGGTCTCTGGTCCGGGTTAATAAACACTAACTGGTCTCTGGTCCTGGTTAATAAACACTAACTGGTCTCTGGTCCGGGTTAATAAACTCTAACTGGTCTCTGGTCCTGGTTAATAAACACTAACTGGTCTCTGGTCCGGGTTAATGAACTCTAACTGGTCTCTGGTCCAGGTTAATAAACACTAACTGGTCTCTGGTCCGGGTTAATGAACACTAACTGGTCTCTGGTCCGGGTTAATGAACACTAACTGGTCCGGGATAATGAACACTAACTGGTCTCTGGTCCGGCTTAATGAACACTAACTGGTCTCTGGTCCGGGTTAATAAACACTAACTGGTCCGGGTTAATGAACACTAACTGGTCTCTGGTCCGGGTTAATGAACACTAACTGGTCCGGGTTAATAAACACTAACTGGTCTCTGGTCCGGGTTAATGAACACTAACTGGTCTCTGGTCCGGGTTAATAAACACTAACTGGTCTCTGGTCCTGGTTAATAAACTCTAACTGGTCTCTGGTCCGGGTTAATAAACACTAACTGGTCTCTGGTCCGGGTTAATAAACACTAACTGGTCTCTGGTCTGGGTTAATAAACACTAACTGGTCTCTGGTCCGGGTTAATAAACACTAACTGGTCTCTGGTCCGGGTTAATAAACACTAACTGGTCTCTGGTCCGGGTTAATAAACACTAACTGGTCTCTGGTCTGGGTTAATAAACACTAACTGGTCTCTGGTCCGGGTTAATAAACTCTAACTGGTCTCTGGTCCGGGTTAATGAACACTAACTGGTCTCTGGTCCGGGTTAATAAACACTAACTGGTCTCTGGTCCGGGTTAATAAACACTAACTGGTCTCTGGTCCGGGTTAATAAACACTAACTGGTCCGGGTTAACAAACACTAACTGGTCTCTGGTCCGGGTTAATAAACTCTAACTGGTCTCTGGTCCAGGTTAATAAACACTAACTGGTCTCTGGTCCGGGTTAATGAACACTAACTGGTCTCTGGTCCGGGTTAATGAACACTAACTGGTCTCTGGTCCGGGTTAATGAACACTAACTGGTCTCTGGTCCGGGTTAATAAACACTAACTGGTCTCTGGTCCGGGTTACTAAACACTAACTGGTCCGGGTTAATGAACACTAACTGGTCTCTGGTCCGGGTTAATAAACACTAACTGGTCCGGGTTAATGAACACTAACTGGTCTCTGGTCCAGGTTAATGAACACTAACTGGTCCGGGTTAATAAACACTAACTGGTCTCTGGTCCTGGTTAATGAACACTAACTGGTCTCTGGTCCGGGTTAATAAACACTAACTGGTCTCTGGTCCGGGTTAATGAACACTAACTGGTCCGGGTTAATAAACACTAACTGGTCTCTGGTCCGGGTTAATGAACACTAACTGGTCTCTGGTCCGGGTTAATAAACACTAACTGGTCTCTGGTCCTGGTTAATAAACTCTAACTGGTCTCTGGTCCGGGTTAATAGTTAATAAACACTAACTGGTCTCTGGTCCAGGTTAATAAACACTAACTGGTCTCTGGTCCGGGTTAATAGTTAATAAACTCTAACTGGTCTCTGGTCCGGGTTAATAGTTAATAAACACTAACTGGTCTCTGGTCCGGGTTAATAAACACTAACTGGTCCAGGTTAATAAACACTAACTGGTCTCTGGTCCTGGTTAATAGTTAATAAACACTAACTGGTCTCTGGTCTCTGGTTAATAGTTAATAAACTCTAACTGGTCTCTGGTCCGGGTTAATAAACACTAACTGGTCTCTGGTCCGGGTTAATAAACACTAACTGGTCTCTGGTCCGGGTTAATAAACACTAACTGGTCTCTGGTCCGGGTTAATAAACACTAACTGGTCTCTGGTCCGGGTTAATAAACACTAACTGGTCTCTGGTCCGGGTTAATAAACTCTAACTGGTCTCTGGTCCGGGTTAATAAACACTAACTGGTCTCTGGTCCGGGTTAATAAACACTAACTGGTCTCTGGTCCGGGTTAATAAACACTAACTGGTCTCTGGTCCGGGTTAATAAACACTAACTGGTCTCTGGTCCTGGTTAATAAACACTAACTGGTCTCTGGTCCGGGTTAATAAACACTAACTGGTCTCTGGTCCGGGTTAATAAACACTAACTGGTCTCTGGTCCGGGTTAATAAACACTAACTGGTCTCTGGTCCAGGTTAATAAACACTAACTGGTCTCTGGTCCGGGTTAATAAGCACTAACTGGTCTCTGGTCCTGGTTAATAGTTAATAAACACTAACTAGTCCCCACCTGCGCAGGTGTCTGAACAGCAGCTCCATGGTGTCGTGGTTCGGCAGAGGAAGTGACCGAACCAGGTCCTTCATGTAGGAAACTTTGAGGCTGTAGTCTGGAAGTTCTGCAGGAAACAAACGGGACGAGCTGCCGTCAGAAACAGCTTAAAACAGTAAAACAGTCAGAATGAGGTGAAGAAACAGTAAAACAGTCAGAAACAGTCAGAAAAAGTCAGAAACAGTAAAACAGTCAGAAACAGTCAGAAAAAGTCAGAAACAGTAAAACAGTCAGAAAAAAAGTGAAGAAACTGTCAAAAACAGTTTGAAACAGTCAGAAACAGTAAAACAGTCAAAAAAGGTGAAAAAACAGTAAAAAACAGTCAGAAAAAAGTGAAGAAACTGTCAAAAACAGTTTGAAACAGTTTGAAACAGTTTGAAACAGTGTGGAACAGTCAGAAAAACAGCCAGAAACAGTAAAAAAAAAAAAAAACAGTCAGAAAATTCAGAAACAGTTTCAAACTGTCAGAAACTGGTGATAAAATTAAATAGGAGGAGCAGGTGTGTTATTTGAACATTTCCCCGTGTTGGGGTGTCAGTCTGTACAGTTCTGCAAGTTGTGTGTTTGGGACTAACTGATGGCAGCGATGAACTTCTCAAAGGAGCTGAAGGGAAACAGCGGTTCTGGAAGCTCTCGAAAGAAAAGCTTCAAAGCTCCGGTGATGACGTGGATCTCCTCCCACTGCCCGTCCTCCAGGTCCAGCTGCTCCTCTGCAGGAAGGAGAAAACAGCAGAAGAAGAAACCTTTAAACCAGCTGCTCCTCTGCAGGAAGGAGAAAACAGCAGAAGAAGAAACCTTTAAACCAGCTCTCTGCTGCAGCCTCAGAGGTTATCACTGACATTGCTGCACTTTTCCTCTCACATGTACATCATTTCCTGATCATTCCTCAGGAGTTTGGAGTTTATAAAACCATAGCCAGAGGTGGGTAGTAACCAGTTCCATCTACTGGAGTAAGCCGCACAGTTACCGTGATCCGCTTTGTGTCGCAGCCTCTGGATCACCGCCAGGTTCCCGCTCACTCTGTAGATCCCGTCCACATCCAGACCTGAACACACAAAGACCCGGCACAGTCAGGACCCCATCTGCCATGTTTCACTCTCACAGACATGTTCGTTCTCCTCGGTGAGCCGAAGCAGAACACCGTCAGTGCTGTGAGTATCAGGGCGCCACAGGAAGTACAGACATCACTCCAGATGTGGCACAGTACGGAGAACACAAGATTTAGAACAACTGTCTCATTTCATAAAGCATCTCACACTGAAAAAAACAACTCATAACATTTACTTAAAAGACACTTTGTAAGTATTTGCACTCAAATGATTTCAGTAATATTTAATGCTGCAATATCAAGTAAATGTTACTCACCATAAAACAACAGTTGTGAAGATATTAAGTAATGTTTACTTAATTACATCTAAGTTTTAAGTTGTGTTTATTTAAACAAATGAAGTAAAGTCTACTTGTTTTTCATAGGCAGGAACATCTTTTTACTCAAAATTTGAAGTAAATTTTATATATTTGTAGTATTTGCTGTTATGAAGTAACTTAGTAGATTTTAACGATACACTTTCAGAGTAAAGTTTATGTAGTATTCTAGGTTAGGCCTCCAGTTAAATACAGAAAAGGCTACATTTTGTGCTCTGATGAAGCAGCTGTGGTTAAAACATCTGGAACCTTTACTTACTATATACTATCCCCTTCAGACCCTGCGTCCATTGGAATGGACATGACATATTTCTGTCTCTAAACCAATAAATACTCTGTAATTTAATGATGCCAGCAGTGCATGTTACTGACTGGATCCTGATTATCCAATCACAACCATTTCATGACATTGAGCTCTGAGAGAGTGACAGACATCAGACAAGACGAGCAGAGAGGGAAGAGTAAGGGCCCATTTTCAATCAAAAATATCAATTTATGTTCATGCTGGCCAAATAAATTTGCTCTCAGTATAATTGTAACAGTTACAAGTGATAATATTTGACGTTATTTTGAATATATATCATATATTCCATTTTTTCAAAGTCTGATGTCCATTGCAATGGACATCAGGAGGTGGGCGGGTTCAGCTAACACTCACATGTTTAGTGTCAGTATGTAAAGAAACAACATACCTGTAAGTTTTTCATTTTCATACAGTTTACTATGGGAAAAACAGATTTTTCAGGTAATCTTATCTGCAGTCACACATCTATTGTGATCATGTGCATGTTCAGATTGCTTTATTTCTGTATCTTCTTGCAGGCTCCAGGTTTTCCTGGTGATGACCTCACTGCTGTTCCCCGCCCACTCTGTGATACACCATCAACTTCACGTGCACGTTAAAAACTTAAGGGAGCTTTCACACAGATCAGACCCTAACGGCCGTGTTTTCCCTGCTTTTATTTGGTCAGTGTCGTGGTTCAAACTTCTTTAAAGGGAAGAACTCCTGAAACTGGATGCACTGAAAAAAGGGACTTTTTGCTGAAGTAAACTCTATTAGAGTAACTGTATTTCTAAGATTCAGGAAGAACTCGAGCTTCTTCAGTAAAATTAAACATTTTATTAACGTAATACATGAATTATGGGGAAAGAGTAAGTTTTACTTAGGTTTCCTCATATAATTTAAATGTTTAATGGTTGTATGGTCATACAACATGAGCAACATGAACGCACCTCTCCGCTCCACCGTTCGGATGCACTTCTCCACAAACTTGGGGATGGTGGCGTTCTCCCTGTGGCACAGCGTGTCCAGGTGGCAGCCGAAGACGTTATCTGAGGACGGCAGAGGAGAGACAGGGTTCAGACTCCGTCAGAGGGAGAGGTGGGCGGCGCTCTGCGGCCTCTCCTACCTCTGATGTATCCCTTCTCCTTGACGCTCTGCAGCGTCGGCCGCCGCTGGAGGAAGCGCCGCAGCTTGGTCCGGACGCGACTCTGCTCGGAGTCGCCTGCAGAAGGATTCCTGGAGGCTGAGGCAGCAGGTGGAGAAGAAGAGGTTAACCCTTTGTGCGGCCTTAACATTGTGTTTACTCCCTTTGTCCTACAGGTCAGAAATGAGCCGCCCTACCAAAGCCCCAAACTAAAGCAACTTAATTGAATTTTAAATCCAAAATCTATTTTGTATGATGAAACCACCTGTTATTTATCTATTCAACTCAATTCAATACATTTTTATCATGTAGTTTTTGTTACACAATACAAAAAGACAATCACCAGTTTTCAGGATTACACTTTTTTTTTGGTCAGTTGGACCAACAGTTTTCTTGTTTTCTCAGTTTTCTTTTACATAATAAAGGTTTATTATTGCTATTATATAAATGTGAAGTAATTACTTCTGAATTAATTAGATTGAAAGGGAAAAAAACAGTGAACTTTTTTCTGCTGTTTAAATGTTTTTATAATTCACGGGTCAAAAATGACCCATAAGACAATCTTTGTACCCTAGTGGTGTACAGCCCACATGGAAACATGAACAAAAATAAAGTGTGACTTTTTCTAATGATGGGGTCCCTTTAGGGAAAGTCATAAAAAGATAGTTTACGGTATTTTTTCTACAGCTAAACATGGTGGTGGGTCACTTTGGACCCACAAGACAACAGGAGGGTTAAACCAGTTAAACCAGCTGCAGAATCAGTCATCACTGAGATGACAGCACGCCGCTGATGTCACGGCGCCGCTGATGTCACGCTGTACTCACACGGCCTCTTCCTGTCTTTGTCCTCCTTGTCCGAGGCGCTCTCGTCGTCTTCCTCGCTCAGATGCTCCTTTTCCTGCACCGGGACACAGCAGATCTGTTCACTGCGTCCTCTGTGAAGCCGTGCATGTGCATGTGCATGTGCATGTGCATGTGTGTGAGCGTGCACGTGGCCTCACCAGCTGGCGGACGGTTTCCTGGATCACCTTCAGCCAGTCTGAGATGATGCTCTCGGTGTCGTACTGCATCAGGAACTCGCAGCCGTGCCGAGTCTTCAGCTGCGGGCGGACACATGTGATCAGCACCTGTAACCATGGTGACAGGCCGCCGCCGCCACCGCGGGGGGCGCCGCTTACCTCCACGACGTTCTTCTTGGATGACTTGTCTTTGGAGGCCCAGCCCATGGACGCCCCTCGGAGGTCGACGGTGTACTCGGGAACGATCTGAGACGCTTTGCCCTGAGGAAGACAGTCAGCATCGTCTTCATCACAACAGGCGGAGTCATTGGATCTAAGATGGTCAGTGCGTATCGGTACGGGTCGGGTCAGTTCGTATCGGTACGGGTCGGGACAGTTCGTATCGGTACGGTTGGGTCGGGTCGCTTCGTATCGGTACGGGTCGGGTCAGTTCGTATCGGTACGGGTCGGGTCAGTTCGTATCGGTACGGGTCGGGTCAGTTCGTATCGGTACGGGTCGGGTCAGTTCGTATCGGTACGGGTCGGGTCACTTCGTATCGGTACGGTTGGGTCGGGTCAGTTCGTATCGGTACGGTTGGGTCGGGTCGCTTCGTATCGGTACGGTTGGGTCGGGTCGCTTCGTATCGGTACGGGTCGGGACAGTTCGTATCGGTACGGGTCGGGTCAGTTCGTATCGGTACGGGTCGGGTCAGTTCGTATCGGTACGGGTCGGGTCACTTCGTATCGGTACGGTTGGGTCGGGTCAGTTCGTATCGGTACAGGTCGGGTCAGTTCGTATCGGTACGGGTCGGGTCAGTTCGTATCGGTACGGTCGGGTCGGGTCAGTTCGTATCGGTACGGTCGGGTCGGGTCAGTTCGTATCGGTACGGGTCAGGTCACTTAGTATCGGTACGGTTGGGTCGGGTCGCTTCGTATCGGTACGGGTCGGGACAGTTCGTATCGGTACGGGTCGGGTCACTTCGTATCGGTACGGTCGGGTCGGGTCACTTCGTATCGGTACGGTTGGGTCGGGTCAGTTCCTATCGGTACGGTTGGGTCACTTCATATCGGTACGGTTGGGTCTGGTCGCTTCGTATCGGTACGGTTGGGTCGGGTCACTTCGTATCGGTACGGGTCGGGTCACTTCGTATCGGTACGGGTCGGGTCACTTCGTATCGGTACGGTTGGGTCGCTTCGTATCGGTACGGGTCGGGTCGCTTCGTATCGGTACGGGTCGGGTCGCTTCGTATCGGTACGGGTCGGGTCGCTTCGTATCGGTACGGTTGGGTCGGGTCCCTTCGTATCGGTACGGGTCGGGTCGCTTCGTATCGGTACGGGTCGGGTCGCTTCGTATCGGTACGGGTCGGGTCGCTTCGTATCGGTACGGGTCGGGTCGCTTCGTATCGGTACGGTTGGGTCGGGTCGCTTCGTATCGGTACGGTTGGGTCGGGTCGCTTCGTATCGGTACGGGTCGGGACAGTTCGTATCGGTACGGGTCGGGTCGCTTCGTATCGGTACGGGTCGGGTCACTTCGTATCGGTACGGGTCGGGACAGTTCGTATCGGTACGGGTCGGGTCGCTTCGTATCGGTACGGGTCGGGACAGTTCGTATCGGTACGGGTCGGGTCGCTTCGTATCGGTACGGGTCAGGTCACTTCGTATCGGTACGGGTCGGGACAGTTCGTATCGGTACGGGTCGGGTCGCTTCGTATCGGTACGGGTCGGGACAGTTCGTATCGGTACGGGTCGGGTCGCTTCGTATCGGTACGGTTGGGTCGGGACAGTTCGTATCGGTACGGGTCGGGTCAGTTCGTATCGGTACGGGTCGGGTCAGTTCGTATCGGTACGGTTGGGTCGGGTCAGTTCGTATCGGTACGGGTCGGGTCAGTTCGTATCGGTACGGGTCGGGTCAGTTCGTATCGGTACGGTTGGGTCGGGTCAGTTCGTATCGGTACGGGTCGGGTCAGTTCGTATCGGTACGGGTCGGGTCAGTTCGTATCGGTACGGGTCGGGTCAGTTCGTATCGGTACGGGTCGGGTCAGTTCGTATCGGTACGGGTCGGGTCGGGTATGGGACAGCACGGGACAGAATGGGACAGAATGGGACAGCATGGGACAGAATGGGACAGCACGGGACAGAATGGGACAGAATGGGACAGAATGGGACAGAATGGGAAAAGCATGGGAACAGAATGGGACAGAATGGGACAGAATGGGACAGAATGGGACAGCATGGGACAGCAGGGTTCTTACAGCATTCCCAGTGGGAGCAGATTTGGGGTCTTTGTGGAAGGTGAGGATCCCCCCGTGGAGGACGGTCCAGGACTGGCTCCAGTTCTTCCTGTGCAGCAGAAACACAAACAGCACACAGTCACCCTGAGCCCCCCATCGGCAGGTCGGACCCTAACCCTGAGGTTAGGGACCCTAACCCTGACCCTGAGGCCGCTCTCACCTGATCTTCTTGCCGTTGTCGGCCACTTTGGTCTTGTTGAGGACTCCGGCTTTCTCCAGCAGGTGGCACTGCTGAGACACAGACACACAGGTGAGTCCTCGGGTTTCCCTGTGAAACGTGACTCCTCCATAAACATGGGAGGGGTGAGCCAGAGTCCACCTGAGGGCTTTTATGCACCGCAGTCTAACTTTCCCCTTTAGTCTGACCGATCCTGGAAACATTTTCCAGGAAATCAGGAACTTAGGCCCACATGACACCCCCCCTGCAGCCCAGATCAGGCCCAGATCGGGCCCAGATCAGGCCCAGACCGGGCCCAGATCAGGCCCGGATCAGGCCCAGACCAGGCCCAGATCAGGCCCAGATCGGGCCCGGATCAGGCCCAGACCGGGCCCAGATCAGGCCCAGATCGGGCCCAGATCAGGCCCGGATCAGGCCCAGACCGGGCCCAGATCAGGCCCAGATCGGGCCCAGATCGGGCCCAGATCAGGCCCGGATCAGGCCCAGATCAGGCCCAGATCAGGCCCGGATCAGGCCCAGACCAGGCCCGGATCAGGCCCAGATCGGGCCCAGATCAGGCCCGGATCAGGCCCAGACCGGGCCCAGATCAGGCCCAGATCGGGCCCAGATCAGGCCCAGATCGGGCCCGGATCAGGCCCGGATCAGGCCCAGATCAGGCCCAGATCGGGCCCAGATCAGGCCCAGATCGGGCCCGGATCAGGCCCGGATCAGGCCCAGACCAGGCCCATCTCACAGGTGAGTGATTAGAGGGTTAGTGGACACACACTCGGCAACCTTCTGGGCAACATGATGCGTTCACATGATGCGGTCACATGATGCGTTCACATGATGCGGTCACATGATGCGTTCACATGATGCATTCACATGATGCGGTCACATGATGCGGTCACATGATGCGTTCACATGATGCGTTCACATGATGCGGTCACATGATGCGGTCACATGATGCGGTCACATGATGCGGTCACATGATGCGCCGACGCGGCCCGAGCTGCCCAGAAGGTTCCCGTCAGGTAACCAATGAGGTGTTAGTCTGCGCGTTAGAACGGGGGTTAGTAACTGCACGGTTGCCAGGGAAACGTGCACTACACCCTGCAGCCAATCAGAACCTACATGCAGCTTGTGGGAGCCTGTGCTGTGATTGGACAGATTCCTCCTCAGCCTGAACCTATTAGAGAACTGGATGAGGGAGAACTGGCATTAATGGATGGATGATGGATGATGGGGAGCAGGCGGGTGGGCGGGGCTAAGGTGAGTGTCTACCTGCGGACCGTCGGGCGACTCCCTCCGGCTGAACGCCTCGGTGAGGTCGGAGGCCACCCTCCTGTGGCCGGGGCTGAACGTCTGAACACAAAGATGGCCGACAGTTAGCTCTCACATCACATCTGCTCTGTTCTGCCTGCAGGAGTCTGACTTACGTCTTCAGCGATGCTGTGTCTCAAGCCTTTCACGTGCAGTGATGCTCCCTCCTCAGACACTCCATTTCCCATCAGCCTTTGCTGCAACAACCAAAAAGCCAAAGGATGAATGGAGGACATCCACAAAGGGCCTGCCCATAGATATGTGTAGAATCATAGATAGGTATAAAATGGCTAGATGTCTCGTCCGCGTTGCTGGGCAACGAAGTGGAACGTCCGCAGATGGCGGCCATCTTACCACAGGCAGCTCTCGCGCCGACAACATTGTGTTGATGGTGAAACATTCAAACATTCAAGACATAACTTGCTTAATTCTCAAACGTTAAGGTTATTATAAACATCAAAGTAGTAAGCTAATTATCACACTACAGATGAAGGCCATTTTTATTTTTTAAAATAAAAACATAAATATTTCACGTTTATTTGCCCCATGACTCAACTTTATTTACCCCTTGGGATGACTCCCTCAGGGAAATTCAAGTCCCCAGTAGCTCCAAACACACACATAGGATCTCTATAAATCTAAAATACAGTATAATATAGAATAATTAATATAATATATAATTACAATATAATTAATATAGAATAATCTAAAACAAAGTGTAAAAAAGAATATAGGCTATACAAGATATACAAAGTAAAGAGAGTTAAATAAAATAGGTTATAGCACTATGGTTGAGTTATTGCCCATATTGCACTACACTTGTGTTAATTACACATTGTATGCACATAGTCTGACCATAAATAGATAAGATATTGCACAGTAGTGACGTGAATTATGGCACAGATGACCGAATAAATAAAATATGGCACAGGGTCTTTCAGTATGTAAAATAGTGTAAAATCGTGGAGATTTCTGCGAGATAAGAGTAATAGCGTCAGATCACTTACCGTAACTATGGTTACCTCAGGTTTGACTGTCTCCCGGACATCTCACCCTGTGGTAAGATGGCCGACTTGTGCGGACGTTCTAAACTCAGACGTAACACATCTAGCCATTCTATACACATCTATGGTTCTATACATATCTATGGGTTCTACCTGCAGCCTCAGAGCGACTGCTGGTGTGAGTGCTTACCTCCGGCTGCATCTGCGGGGCGCTCGGGTCCAACTGGGCTCGGGGTATCAGAACCGCCTTCTGCTGAGGAACACAAACCGTTAGACCCAGAGGAACCGGGAACACAAACCGTTAGACCCAGAGGAACCGGGAACACAAACCGTTAGACCCAGAGGAACACAAACCGTTAGACCCAGAGGAACCAGGAACACAAACCGTTAGACCCAGAGGAACCGGGAACACAAACCGTTAGACCCAGAGGAACCGGGAACCAGGAACACAAACCGTTAGACCCAGAGGAACCAGGAACACATACCGTTAGACCCAGAGGAACCGGGAACACAAACCGTTAGACCCAGAGGAACCGGGAACCAGGAACACAAACCGTTAGACCCAGAGGAACCGGGAACCAGGAACACAAACCGTTAGACCCAGAGGAACCGGGAACACAAACCGTTAGACCCAGAGGAACCGGGAACACAAACCGTTAGACCCAGAGGAACACAAACCGTTAGACCCAGAGGAACCAGGAACACAAACCGTTAGACCCAGAGGAACCGGGAACACAAACCGTTAGACCCAGAGGAACCGGGAACCAGGAACACAAACCGTTAGACCCAGAGGAACCAGGAACACATACCGTTAGACCCAGAGGAACCGGGAACACAAACCGTTAGACCCAGAGGAACCGGGAACCAGGAACACAAACCGTTAGACCCAGAGGAACCGGGAACCAGGAACACAAACCGTTAGACCCAGAGGAACCAGGAACACAAACCGTTAGACCCAGAGGAACCGGGAACCAGGAACACAAACCGTTAGACCCAGAGGAACCGGGAACACAAAGCGTTAGACCCAGAGGAACCGGGAACACAAACCGTTAGACCCAGAGGAACCGGGAACACAAACCGTTAGACCCAGAGGAACCGGGAACACAAACCGTTAGACCCAGAGGAACCGGGAACCAGGAACACAAACCGTTAGACCCAGAGGAACCGGGAACACAAAGCGTTAGACCCAGAGGAACCGGGAACACAAACCGTTAGACCCAGAGGAACCGGGAACACAAACCGTTAGACCCAGAGGAACCGGGAACACAAACCGTTAGACCCAGAGGAACCGGGAACACAAACCGTTAGACCCAGAGGAACCGGGAACACAAACCGTTAGACCCAGAGGAACCGGGAACCAGGAACACAAACCGTTAGACCCAGAGGAACCAGGAACACAAACCGTTAGACCCAGAGGAACCGGGAACACAAACCGTTAGACCCAGAGGAACCGGGAACCAGGAACACAAACCGTTAGACCCAGAGGAACCGGGAACACAAACCGTTAGACCCAGAGGAACCGGGAACACAAACCGTTAGACCCAGAGGAACCGGGAACACAAACCGTTAGACCCAGAGGAACCGGAAACACAAACCGTTAGACCAAGAGGAACCGGGAACACAAACCGTTAGACCCAGAGGAACCGGGAACACAAACCGTTAGACCCAGAGGAACCGGGAACACAAACCGTTAGACCCAGAGGAACCGGGAACCAGGAACACAAACCGTTAGACCCAGAGGAACCGGGAACACAAAGCGTTAGACCCAGAGGAACACAAACCGTTAGACCCAGAGGAACCGGGAACACAAACCGTTAGACCCAGAGGAACACAAACCGTTAGACCCAGAGGAACACAAACCGTTAGACCCAGAGGAACCGGGAACACAAACCGTTAGACCCAGAGGAACCGGGAACACAAACCGTTAGACCCAGAGGAACCGGGAACACAAACCGTTAGACCCAGAGGAACCGGGAACACAAACCGTTAGACCCAGAGGAACCGGGAACACAAACCGTTAGACCCAGAGGAACCGGGAACACAAACCGTTAGACCCAGAGGAACCGGGAACCAGGAACACAAACCGTTAGACCCAGAGGAACCGGGAACACAAAGCGTTAGACCCAGAGGAACACAAACCGTTAGACCCAGAGGAACCGGGAACACAAACCGTTAGACCCAGAGGAACACAAACCGTTAGACCCAGAGGAACCGGGAACACAAACCGTTAGACCCAGAGGAACACAAACCGTTAGACCCAGAGGAACCGGGAACACAAACCGTTAGACCCAGAGGAACCGGGAACACAAACCGTTAGACCCAGAGGAACCGGGAACACAAACCGTTAGACCCAGAGGAACCAGGAACACAAACCGTTAGACCCAGAGGAACACAAACCGTTAGACCCAGAGGAACCGGGAACACAAACCGTTAGACCCAGAGGAACCGGGAACACAAACCGTTAGACCCAGAGGAACCGGGAACACAAACCGTTAGACCCAGAGGAACCGGGAACACAAAGCGTTAGACCCAGAGGAACACAAACCGTTAGACCCAGAGGAACACAAACCGTTAGACCCAGAGGAACACAAAGCGTTAGACCCAGAGGAACCGGGAACACAAACCGTTAGACCCAGAGGAACACAAACCGTTAGACCCAGAGGAACCGGGAACACAAACCGTTAGACCCAGAGGAACACAAACCGTTAGACCCAGAGGAACCGGGAACACAAACCGTTAGACCCAGAGGAACACAAACCGTTAGACCCAGAGGAACACAAACCGTTAGACCCAGAGGAACACAAAGCGTTAGACCCAGAGGAACACAAAGCGTTAGACCCAGAGGAACCGGGAACACAAAACGTTAGACCCAGAGGAACACAAAGCGTTAGACCCAGAGGAACCGGGAACACAAAACGTTAGACCCAGAGGAACCGGGAACACAAAACGTTAGACCCAGAGGAACACAAACCGTTAGACCCAGAGGAACACAAACCGTTAGACCCAGAGGAACACAAAGCGTTAGACCCAGAGGAACCGGGAACACAAACCGTTAGACCCAGAGGAACACAAAGCGTTAGACCCAGAGGAACCGGGAACACAAAACGTTAGACCCAGAGGAACCGGGAACACAAAGCGTTAGACCCAGAGGAACCGGGAACACAAACCGTTAGACCCAGAGGAACCGGGAACACAAACCGTTAGACCCAGAGGAACCGGGAACACAAACCGTTAGACCCAGAGGAACCGGGAACCAGGAACACAAACCGTTAGACCCAGAGGAACCGGGAACACAAACCGTTAGACCCAGAGGAACACAAACCGTTAGACCCAGAGGAACCAGGAACACAAACCGTTAGACCCAGAGGAACCGGGAACACAAACCGTTAGACCCAGAGGAACACAAACCGTTAGACCCAGAGGAACCGGGAACACAAACCGTTAGACCCAGAGGAACCGGGAACCAGGAACACAAACCGTTAGACCCAGAGGAACCAGGAACACAAACCGTTAGACCCAGAGGAACCAGGAACACAAACCGTTAGACCCAGAGGAACCAGGAACACAAACCGTTAGACCCAGAGGAACCGGGAACACAAACCGTTAGACCCAGAGGAACCGGGAACCAGGAACACAAACCGTTAGACCCAGAGGAACCAGGAACACAAACCGTTAGACCCAGAGGAACCGGGAACACAAACCGTTAGACCCAGAGGAACCGGGAACACAAACCGTTAGACCCAGAGGAACCGGGAACACAAACCGTTAGACCCAGAGGAACCGGGAACCAGGAACACAAACCGTTAGACCCAGAGGAACCGGGAACACAAACCGTTAGACCCAGAGGAACCGGGAACACAAACCGTTAGACCCAGAGGAACCGGGAACCAGGAACACAAACCGTTAGACCCAGAGGAACCGGGAACACAAACCGTTAGACCCAGAGGAACTGGGAACCAGGAACACAAACCGTTAGACCCAGAGGAACCGGGAACACAAACCGTTAGACCCAGAGGAACCGGGAACACAAACCGTTAGACCCAGAGGAACACAAACCGTTAGACCCAGAGGAACACAAACCGTTAGACCCAGAGGAACACAAACCGTTAGACCCAGAGGAACCGGGAACCAGGAACACAAACCGTTAGACCCAGAGGAACCAGGAACACAAACCGTTAGACCCAGAGGAACCGGGAACCAGGAACACAAACCGTTAGACCCAGAGGAACCGGGAACACAAACCGTTAGACCCAGAGGAACCGGGAACACAAACCGTTAGACCCAGAGGAACAATGTGGACCACCTTGTGAGTGTTTTCGTACCGTTGTAAACACGGCGTCGCTGTCCTCAGTCTCATCGTCCACTGGATAATCTTCTGCTGGCAGCGGGGGCTTCGGACAATCAAACAGACAACAGTTGGTGAAGAAAAGTTTGGACCCGACCCGACCTGCTCAGAGGTCAGAGGTCGTTACTGATTTGTTGTCACTCTGGTTCAGACTGAGCTTTAAAGAATCAGTCGGTTATATAACCCGGACTCATCTCAGGATCATACCGGGATGCTGTCCTGATCCCTGCCGCCTCCGGTGGATCCAGAGAAAGAGGGGGACGCTGGCTCCGGCAGAGCCCAGGATGTGGCTCCTGTGCCCGGGTTATAGTAGTAAACTCTGCCTGTGACCTGGTCCAGCAGCTGCTCCCAGCCGGGGGAGCCCTGAAGGAGGGAGGGAAGGAAGGAAGGAAGGAAGGAAGGAAGGAAGGAAGGAAGGAGGGAGGGAGGGAAAGAGGAAGGAAGGAAGGAAGGAAGGAAGGAAGGAAGGAGGGAAAGAGGGAGGAAGGAAGGAAGGAAGGAAGGAAGGAAGGAAGGAAGGAAGGAAGGAAGGAAGGAAGGAAGGAAGGAAGGAAGGAAGGAAGGAAGGAAGGGAAGGAGGGAGGGAAAGAGGAAGGAAGGAGGAAGGAAGAGGAAGGGAGGGAGGGAGGGAGGGAGGGAGGGAGGGAGGGAGGGAGGGAGGGAAGGAAGGAAGGAAGGAAGGAAGGAAGGAAGGAAGGAAGGAAGGAAGGAGGGAGGGAGGGAGGGAGGGAGGGAGGGAGGGAAGGAAGGAAGGAAGGAAGGAAGGAAGGAAGGAAGGAAGGAAGGAAGGAAGGAAGGAAGGAAGGAAGGAAGGAAGGAAGGGAAGGAGGGATGGGTTAGTGTGCAGGACGGTGAGCAGTGGAAACAGAAGCCCCTTTCACACTGCGACCCGCTACCTTAGCCGGTCCAAATTGCACCTTCGACCCGTCGAGCAATGTGAGCGCTTGGCGTGTTGGTGACCCGTGTCGCCTGAAGCCGAGTTCAGGGGGCGTGGCCTAGTGGCAGAGCGTCACACGAAACACATAAAATGCTGCGCGTGTACAATGACGTAGGCACAAGCCATGCGTCGGAGGTAGGGTTAAATACACCTTGAGGGCTCGTTTTTGCAATTGTATATGCAGTTCATGGAGATGTTATTTTACGGGGTGTGGATGGTTACAACGTGGGATGCCGCCGAAGAACATATGCGGAGAATACAAGAGCACTATAGTCCCCGACATGTGGCGGTAAATAACGCCCTCTGCTCGGGGGCTGAGGAGCTCGCGGACCTCCTTGTCTCCCCAGTTGGCCATATTAAAAAATGTCTTGAACTTGATGTAGGCTAAAACAGAGTAAAACTTGTCCTCACCTGTCGCTGTTGTTCTGAATCAGCTGTCCATTCTGTCTTTTAAACTCCTCACGTCACGCCCACGTCCGACCCGCGTCGATTGTGTTCACACCAAACTCGGCTCGGCAAAAAGACGAGGGTCCGACGCGGGTCGAAAGGCGAGTCGAGTTGACGCGGCAGCCCGGGTCGGCAGTGTGAACGCAACAGCGGACACGCTAAATTCGCGGATTAAACGCGGGTTATTCGGCAGTGTGAAAGGGGCTAGAGTCTGTTTGGGGTGCTGGTACCTGAGAGGAGGAAGGGGGGGACGGCAGGCCGGACTGGTCCATGTCTCCGGCCGGGGGGGAGGTGGGGCTGCAGGGGGGGGACCAGGTGGTCTGCCCACTCCCAGGGTGGAAGTAAAACAGCTTCCCACTGTCCTGGTCAGTGTGCACCTGAACAAAGAGGTTCAGGGTTAGGGTTCAATCCGGGTTAAAGGGTCTTTATTCACTGTTGCCTCATTTATAAACACGAATGTGAAATAAAAATATGGAAAAGTTATTCAGAGTTTCATCCATCTGAGTCCTGATGTCTTTAAATGTTGCTTCCAGTCTGAACCTCACCGTAGGAAACAGCTTTCAGTCTGAACCTCACCGTAGGAAACAGTTTCCTGTCTGAACCTCACCGTAGGAAACAGCTTCCAGTCTAAACCTCACCGTAGGAAACAGCTTCCTGTCTGAACCTCACCGTAGGAAACAGCTTCCTGTCTGAACCTCACCGTAGGAAACAGCTTCCAGTCTGAACCTCACCGTAGGAAACAGTTTCCTGTCTGAACCTCACCGTAGGAAACAGCTTTCAGTCTGAACCTCACCGTAGGAAACAGCTTCCTGTCTGAACCTCACCGTAGGAAACAGCTTTCAGTCTGAACCTCACCGTAGGAAACAGCTTCCTGTCTGAACCTCACCGTAGGAAACAGTTTCCTGTCTGAACCTCACCGTAGGAAACAGTTTCCTGTCTGAATCTCACCGTAGGAAACAGTTTCCAGTCTAAACCTCACCGTAGGAAACAGTTTCCTGTCTGAACCTCACCGTAGGAAACAGTTTCCTGTCTGAACCTCACCGTAGGAAACAGCTTCCTGTCTGAACCTCACCGTAGGAAACAGCTTCCTGTCTGAACCTCACCGTAGGAAACAGCTTCCTGTCTGAACCTCACCGTAGGAAACAGCTTCCTGTCTGAACCTCACCGTAGGAAACAGCTTCCTGTCTGAACCTCACCGTAGGAAACAGCTTCCTGTCTGAACCTCACCGTAAGAAACAGCTTCCTGTCTGAACCTCACCGTAGGAAACAGCTTCCTGTCTGAACCTCACCGTAGGAAACAGCTTCCTGTCTGAACCTCACCGTAGGAAACAGCTTCCTGTCTGAACCTCACCGTAGGAAACAGCTTCCAGTCTGAACCTCACCGTAGGAAACAGCTTCCAGTCTGAACCTCACCGTAGGAAACAGCTTCCTGTCTGAACCTCACCGTAGGAAACAGCTTCCTGTCTGAACCTCACCGTAGGAAACAGCTTCCTGTCTGAACCTCACCGTAGGAAACAGCTTTCAGTCTGAACCTCACCGTAGGAAACAGCTTCCAGTCTGAACCTCACCGTAGGAAACAGTTTCCTGTCTGAACCTCACCGTAGGAAACAGCTTCCAGTCTGAACCTCACCGTAGGAAACAGCTTCCTGTCTGAACCTCACCGTAGGAAACAGCTTCCTGTCTGAACCTCACCGTAGGAAACAGCTTCCTGTCTGAACCAACCTCACCGTAGGAAACAGCTTCCAGTCTGAACCTCACCGTAGGAAACAGTTTCCTGTCTGAACCTCACCGTAGGAAACAGTTTCCTGTCTGAACCTCACCGTAGGAAACAGCTTCCTGTCTGAACCTCACCGTAGGAAACAGCTTCCTGTCTGAACCAACCTCACCGTAGGAAACAGCTTCCAGTCTGAACCTCACCGTAGGAAACAGTTTCCTGTCTGAACCTCACCGTAGGAAACAGTTTCCTGTCTGAACCTCACCGTAGGAAACAGCTTCCTGTCTGAACCTCACCGTAGGAAACAACTTCCTGTCTGAACCTCACCGTAGGAAACAGTTTCCAGTCTGAACATCACCGTAGGAAACAGCTTCCTGTCTGAACCTCACCGTAGGAAACAGCTTCCAGTCTGAACCTCACCGTAGGAAACAGCTTCCTGTCTGAACCTCACCGTAGGAAACAGCTTCCTGTCTGAACCTCACCGTAGGAAACAGCTTCCTGTCTGAACCTCACCGTAGGAAACAGCTTCCAGTCTGAACCTCACCGTAGGAAACAGCTTTCAGTCTGAACCTCACCGTAGGAAACAGCTTCCTGTCTGAACCTCACCGTAGGAAACAGCTTCCAGTCTGAACCTCACCGTAGGAAACAGCTTCCAGTCTGAACCTCACCGTAGGAAACAGTTTCCTGTCTGAACCTCACCGTAGGAAACAGCTTCCTGTCTGAACCTCACCGTAGGAAACAGCTTCCTGTCTGAACCTCACCGTAGGAAACAGCTTCCTGTCTGAACCTCACCGTAGGAAACAGCTTCCTGTCTGAACCTCACCGTAGGAAACAGCTTCCAGTCTGAACCTCACCGTAGGAAACAGCTTTCAGTCTGAACCTCACCGTAGGAAACAGCTTCCAGTCTGAACCTCACCGTAGGAAACAGCTTCCAGTCTGAACCTCACCGTAGGAAACAGCTTCCAGTCTGAACCTCACCGTAGGAAACAGCTTCCAGTCTGAACCTCACCGTAGGAAACAGCTTCCTGTCTGAACCTCACCGTAGGAAACAGCTTCCAGTCTGAACCTCACCGTAGGAAACAGCTTCCAGTCTGAACCTCACCGTAGGAAACAGCTTCCAGTCTGAACCTCACCGTAGGAAACAGCTTCCTGTCTGAACCTCACCGTAGGAAACAGCTTTCAGTCTGAACCTCACCGTAGGAAACAGCTTCCTGTCTGAACCTCACCGTAGGAAACAGCTTCCTGTCTGAACCTCACCGTAGGAAACAGCTTCCTGTCTGAACCTCACCGTAGGAAACAGCTTCCTGTCTGAACCTCACCGTAAGAAACAGCTTCCTGTCTGAACCTCACCGTAGGAAACAGCTTCCTGTCTGAACCTCACCGTAGGAAACAGCTTCCTGTCTGAACCTCACCGTAGGAAACAGCTTCCTGTCTGAACCTCACCGTAGGAAACAGCTTCCAGTCTGAACCTCACCGTAGGAAACAGCTTCCTGTCTGAACCTCACCGTAGGAAACAGCTTCCTGTCTGAACCTCACCGTAGGAAACAGCTTCCAGTCTGAACCTCACCGTAGGAAACAGCTTCCTGTCTGAACCTCACCGTAGGAAACAGCTTCCTGTCTGAACCTCACCGTAGGAAACAGCTTCCAGTCTGAACCTCACCGTAGGAAACAGCTTTCTTTTCCTCAGAAACAAGTGAGCTGTTCAGCTGGTGGAGCTCAGGTTGCATCTGATCAAACTTTAATTACCTCAGAAACACAAGACAGTCGCCTCCCCTGTCTCCTATCTCCTTACTCCCTCTCCTGTCCCCTTACTCCCTTTCTTTTCTCCTTACTCCCTCTCCTGTCCCCTTACTCCCTTTCTTTTCTCCTTACTCCCTCCCCTGTCCCCTTACTCCCTCTCCTGTCCCCTTACTCCCTCTCCTGTCCCCTTACTCCCTCTCCCCTTACTCCCTCCCCTGTCCCCTTACTTCCTCCCCTGTCCCCTTACTCCCTCTCCTGTCCCCTTACTCCCTCTCCTGTCCCCTTACTCCCTCCCCTGTCTCCTTACTTCCTCCCCTGTCCCCTTACTCCCTCTCCTGTCCCCTTACTCCCTCCCCTGTCTCCTTACTTCCTCCCCTGTCCCCTTACTCCCTCCCCTGTCCCCTTACTTCCTTTCCTTCTTCACTTCCTTTTTATGTTTCCTTTAAATGAAAATGTAAAACCCTCGTCGGAGGGAACGTCTCACCTGCCATCCGTCCTGTGGGCTGAGAGGGGAGGCGGGGCTTATCACAATGGAGGCGGGGCTTATCGCGCCGGAGGCGGGGCTTGATGGTGAAAGGGTACGAGCCGGAGCGGAGGGGGCAGGCTCTGCAGGAGGTGGGGAGGGGAGGCCAGAAGCAGAGATCTGAGACGTTTTCTTCAGAGAGGGGAAGTTGGCGTAGATGGGCGACTTAGCGCTGAGCGAGCTGTCCTACAGAGAGAGAGAGAGAGACCGTCAGAGCGGCATTGGACCGGCGTCAGACCATCATACTGGTTAGCAACGATTAACTGATACAAATCTCATTGTTAAAGATGTTAAAGATGTTAGCTAGCAGAGAGCTAACAGTGAGCTAACAGAAAGCTAACAGAGAGCTAGCAGTGAGCTAGCAGAGAGCTAACAGAGAGCTAACAGACAGCTAACAGAGAGCTAACACAGAGCTAACAGAGAGCTAACAGAAAGCTAACAGAGAGCTAGCAGTGAGCTAGCAGAGAGCTAACACAGAGCTAACAGAGAGCTAACAGAAAGCTAGCAGTGAGCTAGCAGAGAGCTAACAGCGAGCTAGCAGAGAGCTAACAGAAAGCTAAGAGAGAGCTAACAGAGAGCTAACAGACAGCTAACAGAAAGCTAGCAGAGAGCTAGCAGTGAGCTAACAGAGAGCTAGCAGAGAGCTAACAGAGAGCGAACAGAGAGCTAACAGCTGCTTTTCCCGGAGGACGAGAGGAACAGAACCGCCAAACTGGACCAGAACCAGTTTCAGAGCGTCCTGAGTGAGTCCTTTGTTGATCTTTGTTGATCTTTGCTGAGTTCCATGTGCTGCAGACGGCCGTAATCTCCGTCTGTCCGGATGAAGCGAGCTGCCGTCCAACAGGAAGAGCTCCTCCCAAGTTTTATAAACACACACACACACAGCTCCATCTTCATCACTTCTGAGGACATCACATGACCACTTTTATTTCCTGCTGCTGTACCTTTAAATCTGGAAGTAAAAACCTGAATAACTCTTCTTCATGGCCTCTGATGTTGGAACGTTCCATCAGTGGATCTGTGGGTGGGATCGACTCTTCTTCACGGCCTCTGATGTTGGGAGGTGGGTTCGACTCTTCTTCACGGCCTCTGATGCTGGGAGGTGGGTTCGACTCTTCTTCACGGCCTCTGATGCTGGGAGGTGGGATCGACTCTTCTTCACGGCCTCTGATGTTGGGAGGTGGGTTCGACTCTTCTTCACGGCCTCTGATGTTGGGAGGTGGGATCGACTCTTCTTCACGGCCTCTGATGTTGGGAGGTGGGTTCGACTCTTCTTCACGGCCTCTGATGTTGGGAGGTGGGATCGACTCTTCTTCACGGCCTCTGATGTTGGGAGGTGGGATCGACTCTTCTTCACGGCCTCTGATGCTGGGAGGTGGGATCGACTCTTCTTCACGGCCTCTGATGTTGGGAGGTGGGTTCGACTCTTCTTCACGGCCTCTGATGCTGGGAGGTGGGTTCGACTCTTCTTCACGGCCTCTGATGCTGGGAGGTGGGTTCGACTCTTCTTCACGGCCTCTGATGCTGGGAGGTGGGTTCGACTCTTCTTCACGGCCTCTGATGTTGGGAGGTGGGTTCGACTCTTCTTCACGGCCTCTGATGCTGGGAGGTGGGTTCGACTCTTCTTCACGGCCTCTGATGCTGGGAGGTGGGTTCGACTCTTCTTCACGGCCTCTGATGCTGGGAGGTGGGTTCGACTCTTCTTCACGGCCTCTGATGCTGGGAGGTGGGTTCGACTCTTCTTCACGGCCTCTGATGTTGGGAGGTGGGATCGACTCTTCTTCACGGCCTCTGATGTTGGGAGGTGGGATCGACTCTTCTTCACGGCCTCTGATGTTGGGAGGTGGGTTCGACTCTTCTTCACGGCCTCTGATGCTGGGAGGTGGGTTCGACTCTTCTTCACGGCCTCTGATGTTGGGAGGTGGGATCGACTCTTCTTCACGGCCTCTGATGTTGGGAGGTGGGTTCGACTCTTCTTCACGGCCTCTGATGCTGGGAGGTGGGTTCGACTCTTCTTCACGGCCTCTGATGCTGGGAGGTGGGTTCGACTCTTCTTCACGGCCTCTGATGCTGGGAGGTGGGTTCGACTCTTCTTCACGGCCTCTGATGTTGGGAGGTGGGTTCGACTCTTCTTCACGGCCTCTGATGCTGGGAGGTGGGATCGACTCTTCTTCACGGCCTCTGATGTTGGGAGGTGGGATCGACTCTTCTTCACGGCCTCTGATGCTGGGAGGTGGGATCGACTCTTCTTCACGGCCTCTGATGCTGGGAGGTGGGTTTGACTCTTCTTCACTGCCTCTGATGTTGGGAGGTGGGTTCGACTCTTCTTCACGGCCTCTGATGTTGGGAGGTGGGTTCGACTCTTCTTCACGGCCTCTGATGTTGGGAGGTGGGTTTGACTCTTCTTCACGGCCTCTGATGTTGGGAGCGTGTTGGGATGACTGAATATTCTTCCTCTGTAAGGCGCAGCTGGCCTGAGAGCAGCTGATTCGTATCAGCTGATCCTCCTCTGAATGTTTAACAGACCATAATCACCCGGTTACACATTAACCTGAACGGACTCCGTCTCTTCTTCTTCTCTCAAACGTTTAATCTGCTCTGAGTTTCTGAAGCTGAACTTTTTAAACGTTAAACCTCTTTCAGTTTCTGAGAGAATCAACCTGCACCCACCACCGGTTCATTCACCGGTTTATTCACCGTGGGAGGACTGAAGCGTAAAAAGCAGCCAGGTCAGCTTTAATCACTTTACCCATAATGCATCTGTGGCTGTGTCGGTGTTACTGAAGTCTGCTCGGTGTGGAACTCCATCAGAAAAACCTCTGAAAGTTTCTCCTTCTGTTAAGAATCCGTCTGGAGCTGAAGCCGCTTCACACTGCCGGAATGCATGTTAGCCCCGCCCTTAGCGATATATAGCCCCGCCCTTAGCGATATATAGCCCCGCCCCTAGCGATATACAGCCCCGCCCCTAACTACATGTAGCCCCGCCCGTCCCTGTGAACTTGATCAGTTTAATGCTCCAGCTTCATCTGGGTCCAGAAGCTCCTTTAATTACTCCTGGAACCGCCCCCCTGGATCGATTCAATCTCCTTTAATCAGTCCTGGAATCTTTTCAAGGACCACACGACTCACTCAGAACCCTCAAGGACTCCTCGATGGTGTCCACAGAAGCAGAAAACTTGTTGATAAGTTCAGGAAACCTTCCAAAAGGACAGTCAGACTTTCCACTTGGATCCATTCAACCTTCTCAAGGATGCCTTGAAATGACTCACAGATGTACAGCACTTTCTCAAGGACTCATGCGATACCTTTAAGGATTTACCTCCAGTTTCCAGAAGTTTTAACCTTCTTTTTAACCTTCATTAGAACAAACTCAGTGGAAAATATTTCATTTCTTTTGTGAAACAATCAGAAGAAAAAAGGATTTTTTTTTATGGAAAAAGAAACGACTCCAGGTCTGCGTTCACATACCTGATCAGGGTTTTACCCCCACTGAAAAACAGGCTTGGGTCCAGGTTAATTTCAGGTTAATTCCAGGTTCCATGCAGTCTTCTCCAGGAGTTCCTGGATCTCCTCCAACTATCAGAGATTTCTCAGGAACCTTCAACTCCACCTCTGAGGATCCCCTAAAGAAAGCTCAAGGCTCAGACTTTCTCCTGGAATGTCCTGGAGAAGCCTGGAAACTCTCCCGGTGCTCCTTCTTTCTGTCCTGGAGAAGCCTGGAAACTCTCCCGGTGCTCCTTCTTTCTGTCCTGGAGAAGCCTGGAAACTCTCCCGGTGCTCCTTCTTTCTGTCCTGGAGAAGCCTGGAAACTCTCCCGGTGCTCCTTCTTTCTGTCCTGGAGAAGCCTGGAAACTCTCCTGGTGCTCCTTCTCTCTGCTGAGACACTTTGTGGAGACACAGCGTCTCTCTCAGAGTAATCTCTAGGATCAGGTCCTCAGGGATCTGCAGTTTGTTTTCTGTTCAGGAAACGAGCTGCACTCAGAAAACCAGGATCCAGAGTCCCGATCCAGAGTCCCGATCCAGAGTCCCGATCCAGAGTCCCGATCCAGAGTCCCGATCCAGAGTCCCGATCCAGAGTCCCGATCCAGAGTCCTGACCAGCAGTACTGCAGCTTCCTGAAGCTCTCTCAGAGTTTCTCTTTGGACATTTTCTGCTTCTTCCCTCATCTTCAGTCCAGGCCTTGTAACTGAGCATCTTCAGAGGAATGTGTTTTTGAAACACAGGAGGAAATCTGACCCAAAGTCACCAAATAAAACACAAAAAATAACAAAATAAAACAGAAAAACACCAAAAAATAAATTTAAATAAAGAAAAAAATAAAAAAAATAAAAAATAAACCAGAAAGACACCAAAAATTAAATAAATAAAAAGGAAAACACAAAATAAAACAGAAAAACACCAAAAAATAAATAAATAAAAAGGAAAATACAAAATAAAACAGAAAAACACCAAAAAAGAAATAAATAAAGAAAAAAAGAAAAAAAAACAAAATAAACCAGAAAGACACCAAAAATTAAATAAAGAAAAAGGAAAACACAAAATAAAACAGAAAAACACCAAAAAAGAAATAAATAAAGAAAAAAAGAAAAAAAAACACAAAATAAAACAGTCCTGATCAATAACAGAACAGACAACTTAGCAAAGAAGCCGTTTTAAACTGGATCTTTAGGCACTTTGTTCCCAGCAGCCTGTCACAGAGACACATCATTTGTTCCCATTTCTTTAGCTGCATGTGTGAAAAACAGCAAAGATAACACAGTCTGACAGACAGAAAACAGGATTTCTGCAGCAACAAGGTGATTCCCAAAGAGCTGTTAGCTGAAAACTTGGCATATCTCAGCATGGTGTGCAGTGTGTCCTTAAAACATTTGAGGAAACTGGACAAGTGGAGGACAGAAGAAGAAGTGTCAGGCCTAAAGAACTATCTCCAGCAGATGAACGGGAGGAAATCTGACCCAAAGCCACCAAATAAAACAGAAAAAAACAGAAAAAAACAGAAAAAACAGAAAAAACACAAAATAAAACAAAAAAGTACAGAAAAACACAAAATAAAACAAAAAACACACAAAACACGGAAAAAAAACACAAAAAACACAAAAAACACGAAAAAAACACAAAATAAAACAGTCCTGATCAATAACAGAACAGACAACTTAGCAAAGAAGCCGTTTTAAACTGGATCTTTGGCCCTTTGTTCCCAGCAGCCTGTCACAGAGACACATCATCTGTAGAATAAGAACAGGATCTGATGTCCTTAAGAAAGAGGAAAAACTCCGGAGCTTCTTTTAGTATTTTAATGTTTCAGCAGCGAGTTCACAGAGAGAAAAGGTTCTCTCTCAGGTTACTGCTTCCTGCTCCGTCCTGCAGGCGGCGCCGCAGCGCCCTTCTCTCGCCATTTCCTGTCTGCCTTGAACACATCCTGCAGGTAGTGACATCACTGCATCCTGCTGACCTCATCACATCCTGCTTTTACATCACAGACCCTGAACCGGCAGCAGCACCCCCACATGAGGCTGCTGGAGCCCCCCGTCCACCTCCATCATCTCATGGTCTGATAATAAAGCTGCTGGAGCCCCCCGTCCACCTCCATCCTCTCATGGTCTGATAATACAGCTGCTGGAGCCCCCCGTCCACCTCCATCATCTCATGGTCTGATAATACAGCTGCTGGAGCCCCCCGTCCACCTCCATCCTCTCATGGTCTGATAATACAGCTGCTGGAGCCCCCCGTCCACCTCCATCCTCTCATGGTCTGATAATACAGCTGCTGGAGCCCCCCGTCCACCTCCATCCTCTCATGGTCTGATAATAAAGCTGCTGGAGCCCCCCGTCCACCTCCATCCTCTCATGGTCTGATAATAAAGCTGCTGGAGCCCCCCGTCCACCTCCATCCTCTCATGGTCTGATAATAAAGCTGCTGGAGCCCCCCGTCCACCTCCATCCTCTCATGGTCTGATAATACAGCTGCTGGAGCCCCCCGTCCACCTCCATCCTCTCATGGTCTGATAATAAATAATAATCACTTAGAATGATTATCTAAACTTAGTAGGATGGAAATCGATTGAGATTGTGGAACAAATACCAAATCAATAAAAAGTAAAAACTGCCCCCCCATCTATCTTCTGTACCCCTCAATCCAGCTCAGGGGGGTGGAGCCTATCCCAGCTGGGTCAGAGGTTCACCTGCACAGGTGGCCAGTCCAGCGGCGTCGAACAGGGGGGAAAGTCAGACTGATTCACAGGGTCCAGCCTACAGGGGGGGGGGCCCTAAGGGAAATTTTCTTCTTTCGTTTTTAAAAAAATCATTTTTTAAATAATATCAAATGTTAGTAATTTATGTAAATCCAATGTTCTCTGGAAATACATCTGTTGAAATGTATATCCCAGCCTGCAAATAGGCTATAATCTATATCAGACACCCCCATTATCAGTGCGCATTGGTTTAGTCCGCCCTCTGGGGGACTTTTGATTGTACATGCAATAAATTTCACTCCCTTCATTATTAGGCATTAAACGCAGCAGCCGGCACATGAGAGATGTCATCCAAAGAAAAAAATCAGGCTTTCAGAAAAGAAAAGAAAGGCAAGAGAGACAGAGGAAACAAAATGAAGGAAAGCAACTGCTTACTGATTTATTTCCCAAGAAAGGTGAGCCCAAATGTCAAAATTACAGCCCACAGTAACTGATTATCCCATTCCGTTGCATAGCACTGTGATAGCAGCCGAAGTCAAATAATTAAAAAATAATCTCTCATTTTGTTGGCTACCACGTAATTGTGATATAGAAGCCATATTTGTCTTAAATGTATTTATTTTCATAATAACTATTAGCCTATACAAGTGTCCCAAAAGCCTAACATAGGGTCGATGTTGGTTCAAATATTTGTCCAAATGTTAGCAAAGCTAATTTGTAAAATGAATCCCACTCAGTTTCAGAAAATGTCTCAGAATGTGATGATGCTGCAGCAGCTGCAAGTGGTGTCAACCTGAGAGAAGGTGAGCCTAATTTAGCTAATATAATCTTAAGCAGGCCTACGTTTCAGGGTGCCTTGAGAGGTTGAGTGGTTTGTTCCATGGTAGTGGTTGTTCCTGGGACCCCAAGTTTGGTAATACGTCCCTGGGCCATTCCATCACAGTCCACCACAGCCCATCACAGTCCACCACAGTCCACCACAGCCCATCACAGTCCACCACAGTCCATCACAGTCCACCACAGTCCACCACAGTCCACCACAGTCCATCACAGCCCATCACAGTCCACCACAGTCCATCACAGTCCACCACAGTCCACCACAGTCCACCACAGTCCACCACAGCCCATCACAGTCCACCACAGTCCACCACAGCCCATCACAGTCCACCACAGTCCATCACAGTCCACCACAGTCCACCACAGTCCACCACAGTCCATCACAGCCCATCACAGTCCATCACAGTCCACCACAGTCCACCACAGTCCACCACAGTCCATCACAGCCCATCACAGTCCACCACAGTCCACCACAGTCCACCACAGTCCACCACAGTCCATCACAGTCCACCACAGTCCACCACAGTCCATCACAGTCCACCACAGTCCACCACAGTCCATCACAGTCCACCACAGCCCATCACAGTCCATCACAGTCCACCACAGTCCATCACAGTCCATCACAGCCCATCACAGTCCATCACAGTCCACCACAGTCCATCACAGTCCACCACAGTCCACCACAGCCCATCACAGTCCACCACAGCCCATCACAGTCCACCACAGTCCACCACAGTCCATCACAGTCCACCACAGTCCATCACAGTCCACCACAGTCCACCACAGTCCATCACAGCCCACCACAGTCCATCACAGTCCACCACAGTCCATCACAGCCCATCACAGTCCATCACAGTCCACCACAGTCCACCACAGTCCATCACAGTCCACCACAGTCCATCACAGTCCACCACAGTCCACCACAGTCCACCACAGTCCATCACAGCCCATCACAGTCCATCACAGTCCACCACAGTCCACCACAGTCCATCACAGCCCATCACAGTCCACCACAGTCCACCACAGTCCACCACAGTCCATCACAGTCCACCACAGTCCACCACAGTCCACCACAGTCCATCACAGTCCACCACAGTCCACCACAGTCCACCACAGTCCACCACAGTCCACCACAGTCCATCACAGCCCATCACAGTCCACCACAGTCCACCACAGTCCATCAGAGTCCATCACAGTCCATCACAGCCCATCACAGTCCATCACAGTCCACCACAGTCCATCACAGCCATCACAGTCCATCACAGTCCACCACAGTCCACCACAGCCATCACAGTCCATCACAGTCCACCACAGTCCACCACAGCCCATCACAGTCCACCACAGCCCATCACAGTCCACCACAGCCCATCACAGTCCACCACAGTCCACCACAGTCCATCACAGTCCACCACAGTCCACCACAGTCCATCACAGTCCACCACAGTCCACCACAGTCCATCACAGCCCATCACAGTCCATCACAGTCCACCACAGTCCATCACAGTCCATCACAGTCCACCACAGTCCACCACAGTCCATCACAGCCCATCACAGTCCATCACAGTCCATCACAGCCCATCACAGTCCACCACAGCCCATCACAGTCCACCACAGCCCATCACAGTCCACCACAGTCCACCACAGTCCATCACAGTCCACCACAGTCCACCACAGTCCATCACAGTCCACCACAGTCCACCACAGTCCATCACAGCCCATCACAGTCCATCACAGTCCACCACAGTCCATCACAGTCCATCACAGTCCACCACAGTCCACCACAGTCCATCACAGCCCATCACAGTCCATCACAGTCCATCACAGCCCATCACAGTCCACCACAGTCCACCACAGTCCACCACAGCCCATCACAGTCCACCACAGTCCACCACAGTCCATCACAGTCCACCACAGTCCATCACAGTCCACCACAGTCCACCACAGTCCACCACAGCCCATCACAGTCCATCACAGTCCATCACAGCCCATCACAGTCCACCACAGTCCATCACAGTCCATCACAGCCCATCACAGTCCATCACAGCCCATCACAGTCCACCACAGTCCATCACAGTCCACCACAGTCCATCACAGCCCATCACAGTCCACCACAGTCCATCACAGTCCATCACAGCCCATCACAGTCCATCACAGCCCATCACAGTCCACCACAGTCCACCACAGTCCACCACAGTCCATCACAGTCCATCACAGCCCATCACAGTCCATCACAGTCCATCACAGCCCATCACAGTCCATCACAGCCCATCACAGTCCATCACAGCCCATCACAGTCCATCACAGTCCATCACAGCCCATCACAGTCCATCACAGTTAAAGTTTAAAGTTAAGTTTAAAGGTCGTGTTCTGGATTTAAAGGTCGGGTTTGGTCTAATGGGTTTTTAACATACAGAATACGTCTGTAGGTTCTGGACCCGGGTCCACTTCTACTAAATCTGAGGCGACTTACTTGTGAGCTGGGTGGAGCAGGTGGAGGCTCCGCCGGTGCTCCTGGACTCTCTCTTCCTCCAACCAGAGACTCCAGGTCCAGGTTCAGGTCCTGGATGGACTCGTAGATGTGGTTGGAGTCTTCCTCCCTCAGGGAATCCTCCTCCTTCTCGTCCTCGCTGCTCATCTCCTCCTCCGCCACCTCATCCTCCTCCTCCTCATCTGGCAGCGGTGGATGCTCCTGGTTGTCACGGCGACCCTCGGAGGATAAGGAGGCGTTGTGGAGGTTGTGCGGGGGGACCACCGGCATTTCCACCGGGATGGGCCGGGCCGGCAGGAGGGGGTCTGCCGGACTGAAGCTGGGAACTCGAGGTTTCCCAGAGTCCTGGTGGTCCTCCAGGAGCCCCGGCAGGAGGGGCTGCTTTCTGCTGTCAGCCATGTTTGTAGTCCTGCCGGTGTCTGTGGACCCGGTCTCTGCCGCGCCAGCAGGAGGGTTGCTGGGGTGCCTCGACGACGGCACCACCACAGGCGTCATGTCCTGGAGGTCCAGCGGGACTCCAAACGTGGACATGCGGTTTTCGTTCTTGAGGTACCGGGTGGAAGCGTCGGATCTGAGGCGGATCGTCACCTCGTCGCCTTTGGTTCTGGTCCCGCTGGGCTCCTCCAGAGGCTTTGGAACCGGGACCGGAACAGGAACGGGGGCGGCTACAGGATGCAGCACCGGTTCAGGACTGGGTGGACCGGCAAAGTCCAGAGGTGAGGGGAAGTCCGCCGGCAGCTCCTTGACGTACTTGGCCGGGATGTAGAAGGGCTTGGAGCTGCGGTCGTCCCGGACCTGCCACCAGTGGTCGTTGGTCTTGGCCAGCAGGACGTAGCGCTCGTTGGGTTTGATGGAGACCAGGTCCCCGTCCCGACCCTCGTACTTGTACTCGAACTCCACCAGGACCAGACCCAGACCTGGAAGGACAGGTCCAGATGTTATTACGAAGACACGTGGACACAAACCCAGGTCTTACAGAGGTCAAAGCATCAATCAATCAATCAATCAATCAATCAATCAAACTTTATTTATATAGCCCTTTACAACAGCCAACTGGTACTCAAAGTGCTTTACAACAGGATAAAGACACCAATATATAAAACAAAACATAAAACACGATTCAGAAAATGGTAAAAGTGCTAAAAGTGCTGCATGGCATTAAAAGCCTTCCAGAAGTACAATAAAATTAATTGAATAAAATTTGCAAAAAATTAAGATAATTTAAAAAGAGCGGATAGAATGGATGCATAGTGGCCCTAATCAGAGTTGGAACGCCGGTCTAAAAAGATCTTAAGCTTCGATTTAAAAAGGCCGAGATCAGTGATCAGTGAAAGAATCAGAATGGAACCGGGTCAGAACTTTTGTTGGCTTGTGAGCAGCTTTTCTAAAGTTCTGTGCAGCTTCCATTTTAAATCGTGGTCCAGGTTCACTTCAGGGTGGTGGTTTTATTCGTTTGGTTCTGGTCTGACATCATTTAGGTGGATCTCCGGCCTCACGGACAGAAACCAGATGTTTCCAGGTGTGCCGGTTTGGAGACCGGTCAGCGACTCGGACCGGTTCAACGACAGAACTCACCTCTGCTGAGCAGGGAGGAGGAGGTCGCCATTATGACGAGTCTGAGCTCCACAGGCCCCGCCCCCTCAGGTCGATCTCTCTGAAGGCGAGGGGTCAAAGGTCAGCCCTGATCCTGCGTCCGGAAACAAAGAAAACACCAAAATGAATAAATGAGCTCCTCTTTAACCTGGGAGCACACGTGCAAACCCACTGTAGTGGCCATAAAAAACAAATTAAACTCAAACCAAACAAAATCAAAAGGCCACTGATGCACCATGGGGGATGTGGTTTGAAGGCCACTGATGCACCATGGGGGATGTGGTTTAACGCAGGAAGAAGAAGACGAATGTTCAAAATGAATTCTTGTGTTTTCTGATGATTTATTTCAAAACATTAAATCAAAGAAGAAAACCTGCTGCTCTCTCCTTTTCCCTGCTAAAAAAACCATCGGCCCACCCAGGTGCATGCTGGGACTCCAGGTGCCCAGTGTGACCCAATTACCAAAATATTCTAAACAAATGACTAACTAACAAAGAATATTAGCAAAAAATCTAATCTAAATAAAGCACTGAAATTAATCAAATAAAGTTACTCATAATTAGCTAATTACATTTACAACTAGAACCAAAAAAACAAAAAACTAACTTTACAAATAGCTCCTACACCCACGTTTGATGTTTCATCCAGAACCGGTTCAGTGTGCATCTCTTTCTGATTATGTCACCTGGAGGAACAGGTTCTGTCTGCGGTTCTGGTGCGTTTGTATTCATGTTTCACCTCTTTCTGACACTTGGGGCTCATGGCACAGAAAAGCAGCAAATTCCTGGAATAACAGCAGCTGCCGGCACACAGAAACTTCAGGAATGACGGATACGAGTTGGTCTGCGTGTCAGAACAAGTCCGACGTCCTCCGGCACGAACACAACAACACGCTTCACCGTCTCATGGCTTCAGAAACACGCAGCAAAGCGTTTCCGTGGCAACGTTAAAGGACCTCATACGTAGAGCTAAACTCTGCAGGCTGAGAAAGGGAAGTCACAGGTGAGCCCCGACACAGGGGTGGAAGGAAAAGGTTCAGATGCATCAGCGGTTCTGATCAGCCCTCATTTCTTTACTCATTTCCATGTAAACAGGAAACAGCTGCAGGGATTCACTGCAACATGAATACAGCCCGAATACAGGCAGAATACAGGCAGAATACAGGCAGAATACAGTCAGAATATAGTCAGAATACAGTCAGAATACAGGCAGAATACAGCCAGAATACAGGCAGAATACAAGCAGAATACAGGCAGAATACAGCCAGAAACTAGTCAGAATACAGGCAGAATACAGGCAGAATACAGCCAGAAAATAGTCAGAAAATAGTCAGAATACAGCCAGAAAATAGCCAGAATACAGCCAGAAAATAGTCAGAAAATAGTCAGAAAATAGTCAGAATACAGTCAGAATACAGCCAGAATACATTCAGAATACAGCCAGAATACAGCCAGAATACATTCAGAATACAGCCAGAATACAGCCAGAATACAGTCAGAATACAGCCAGAATATAGCCAGAAAATAGCCAGAAAATAGTCAGAATACAGTCAGAATACAGCCAGAATACATTCAGAATACAGCCAGAATACAGTCAGAATACAGTCAGAATACAGCCAGAATACATTCAGAATACAGCCAGAATACAGCCAGAATACAGTCAGAATACAGTCAGAATACAGTCAGAATACAGCCAGAATATAGCCAGAATATAGCCAGAAAATAGTCAGAATACAGTCAGAATACAGTCAGAATACAGTCAGAATACAGTCAGAATACAGCCAGAATATAGCCAGAAAATAGCCAGAAAATAGTCAGAATACAGTCAGAATACAGCCAGAATACATTCAGAATACAGCCAGAATACAGCCAGAATACAGTCAGAATACAGTCAGAATACAGCCAGAATACAGTCAGAATATAGCCAGAAAATAGTCAGAATACAGTCAGAATACAGTCAGAATATAGTCAGAATACAGTCAGAATACAGTCAGAATACAGCCAGAATACAGCCAGAATACAGTCAGAATATAGTCAGAATATAGCCAGAATATAGCCAGAATATAGCCAGAAAATAGCCAGAAAATAGTCAGAATACAGTCAGAATACAGTCAGAATACAGCCAGAATATAGCCAGAAAATAGCCAGAAAATAGTCAGAATACAGTCAGAATACAGTCAGAATACAGCCAGAATACAGCCAGAATACAGCCAGAATACAGCCAGAAAATAGCCAGAAAATAGCCAGAAAATAGTCAGAATACAGTCACAATACAGTCAGAATACAGCCAGAATATAGCCAGAAAACAGCCAGAAAATAGCCAGAAAATAGTCAGAATACAGTCAGAATACAGTCAGAATACAGCCAGAATACATTCAGAATACAGTCAGAATACAGCCAGAATACAGTCAGAATACAGCCAGAATACATTCAGAATACAGCCAGAATACAGCCAGAATACAGCCAGAAAATAGCCAGAAAATAGTCAGAATACAGTCAGAATACAGTCAGAATACAGCCAGAATATAGCCAGAAAACAGCCAGAAAATAGTCAGAATACAGCCAGTCAGCAGGAGGAGCTGTGAGACGATTATTTGTTGTCAGTGTTTGATAGATAGATACTTTATTGATCCCGAAGGAAATTCAAGCTGGACTGAAACTGGGCTGGACTGGACTGGGCTGGACTGGGACCCTGCGGCCTTGTGCAGTCTGATGGTTCTGGTCCGTACGGATCACCGTCGGACTGGAACACCTCAGAGTGAAGTCGATGGGAGGCTGTTACACACTTTCCTGCCCGGCAGCCTCTGAGCCAGGCACAGAACAATGGCAGGAGGCTGATCTCAGGCCGGTTCTGTTTACAGAGGGAAGCGTCGGCTCTTCCTGTCTGCTGTAAGCCCCGCCCACACCGCTGCAGACCCCACCCCTTCATGACATCACACACTGGTGTGTGTGTGCTTCCTGCCTTTGTGGGCCAACAATAGTGAGGTCTGTGTGTTCGGAGCAGAGTGCTGGCTGAAGACCCTCCGATAACAGATCAATAACTGACCAATAACTGACCGATAAAAAAATCAATAACTGACCGATAACAGATCAATAACTGACCGATAAAAAAATCAATAACTGACCGATAACAGATCAATAACTGACCGATAACTGACCGATAAAAAAATCAATAACTGACCGATAACAGATCAATAACTGACCGATAACAGATCAATAACTGACCGATAACTGACCGACAACAGAACAATAACAGATCAATAACAGATCAATAACTGACCGATAACAGATCAATAACTGAGGCGCAGTCCAGAGACAACTCATTCAACTCGGGGCCCCGGCTCCCTTTCTATGTGTCCAAAACCTAAGCCTAATGAAGATTGGTGCTAGTGATGCTAACCAGGGACAGATCAGTGATGCTAACCAGGAACAGATCATCTGTGATGCTAACCAGGAACAGATCATCTGTGATGCTAACCAGGAACAGATCATCTGTGATGCTAACCAGGAACAGATCATCTGTGATGCTAACCAGGAACAGATCATCAGTGATGCTAACCAGGAACAGATCATCTGTGATCCTAACCAGGAACAGATCAGTGATGCTAACCAGGAACAGATCATCTGTGATGCTAACCAGGGACAGATCAGTGATGCTAACCAGGAACAGATCATCTGTGATGCTAACCAGGAACAGATCAGTGATGCTAACCAGGAACAGATCAGTGATGCTAACCAGGAACAGATCAGTGATGCTAACCAGGAACAGATCATCTGTGATGCTAACCAGGAACAGATCATCTGTGATGCTAACCAGGAACAGATCATCTGTGATGCTAACCAGGAACAGATCATCTGTGATGCTAACCAGGAACAGATCATCTGTGATGCTAACCAGGAACAGATCATCTGTGATGCTAACCAGGAACAGATCATCAGTGATGCTAACCAGGAACAGATCATCTGTGATGCTAACCAGGAACAGATCATCTGTGATGCTAACCAGGAACAGATCATCTGTGATGCTAACCAGGAACAGATCATCTGTGATGCTAACCAGGAACAGATCATCTGTGATGCTAACCAGGAACAGATCATCTGTGATGCTAACCAGGAACAGATAATCAGTGATGCTAACCAGGAACAGATCATCTGTGATGCTAACCAGGAACAGATCATCTGTGATGCTAACCAGGAACAGATCATCAGTGATGCTAACCAGGAACAGATCATCAGTGATGCTAACCAGGAACAGATCAGTGATGCTAACCAGGAACAGATCATCTGTGATGCTAACCAGGAACAGATCAGTGATGCTAACCAGGAACAGATCAGTGATGCTAACCAGGAACAGATCATCAGTGATGCTAACCAGGAACAGATCATCAGTGATGCTAACCAGGAACAGATCAGTGATGCTAACCAGGAACAGATCAGTGATGCTAACCAGGAACAGATCAGTGATGCTAACCAGGAACAGATCAGTGATGCTAACCAGGAACAGATCATCAGTGATGCTAACCAGGAACAGATCATCAGTGATGCTAACCACAAACGCACCTGCTCAGGTGAGCTCCAGGTGTGTTCCAGGTGTGTTTCAGGTGTGTTTGTGCTGCTCTATGAAGCAGCACAAACACACCTGCTCAGGTGAGCTCCAGGTGAGTTTCAGGTGTGTCTGATTGTAGGAGTTGGAATGTAGCCACCCCTCCCCCCTTCTGCTTCTCTCTGTTTGTCTGTCACTCAACCACTCCCACAGGCTGGTATGTGACACACACACACACACACACACACACACACACACACACACACACACACACACACACACACACACACACACACACACACACACACACACACACACACACACACACACACACATTCTGGCACTTAGTGCTGAATAAGGACCGACTAAAACCACTCACAAAGTGAGCACCAGTATTTCTAGTTCACTTAGAAACAAACAAAGATTCATTCCAGACACTCTGTGACGTAGTAATCCATTAACATCGCTTCAGATTTTGAGAAGCACAAAAGATTCAGAAAAAGATTTTTAACCTGTGTTAAACTTTAGGACATTCTGAGGTCCTACTGAGAAAATTAGGGGATAGCATCTATATAACCTAAGGAGGTAATCTGGAGGGAAACATAGTGAGGACCGGCCAAAATGACCTCACTATGTAAAAATGTCCTCACTCTGTAAAAATGTCCTCACAATGTAAAAATGTCCTCACTATGTAAAAATGTCCTCACAATGTAAAAATGTCCTCACTGTGTAAAAATGTCCTCACTTTGTAAAAATGTCCTCACTTTGTAAAAATGTCCTCACAATGTAAAAATGTCCTCACTGTGTAAAAATGTCCTCACTTTGTAAAAATGTCCTCACTTTGTAAAAATGTATTCACTATGTAAAATGTCCTCACTATGTAAAAATGTCCTCACTGTGTAAAAAAGTCCTCACTCAGTAAAAATGTATTCACTATGTAAAATGTCCTCACTATGTAAAAATGTCCTCACTGTGTAAAAAAGTCCTCACTCAGTAAAAATGTCCTCACTGTGTAAAAATGTATTCACTCAGTAAAAATGTCCTCACTGTGTAAAAATGTATTCACTATGTAAAAATGTCCTCACTGTGTAAAAATGTCCTCACTATGTATGTCCTCACTATGTAAAAATGTCCTCACTTTGTAAAAATGTATTCACTATGTAAAAATGTCCTCACTGTGTAAAAAAGTCCTCACTCAGTAAAAATGTCCTCGCTGTGTAAAAATGTCCTCACCCTGTAAAAATGTCCTCACTCTGTAAAAATGTCCTCACTGTGTAAAAATGTCCTCACAGTGTAAAAATGTCCTCACTATGTAAAAATGTCCTCACTATGTAAAAATGTCCTCGTGTAAAAATGTCCTCAGTGTAAAATGTCCTCACTGTGTAAAAATGTCCTCACAGTGTAAAAATGTCCTCACTCTGTAAAAAAGTCCTCACAATGTAAAAATGTCCTCACTTTGTAAAAAGGTCCTCACTCTGTAAAAATGTCCTCACTATGTAAAAATGTCCTCACTTTGTAAAAATGTCCTCATTATCTAAAAATGTCCTCATTGTGTAAAAATGTCCTCACAATGTTAAGTCCTCATAATGTAAAATGTCCTCACAATGTAAAAATGTCCTCACTATGTAAAAATGTCCTCACTATGCAAAAATGTCCTCATTATGTAAAAATGTCCTCATTATCTAAAAATGTCCTCACTGTGTAAAAATGTCCTCACTGTGTAAAAATGTCCTCACAATGTTAAAAAGTCCTCATAATGTAAAAATGTCCTCACTATGTAAAAATGTCCTCACTCTGTAAAAATGTCCTCACAATGTAAAAATGTCCTCACAATGTAAAAATGTCCTCACTATGTAAAAATGTCCTCACTGTGTAAAAATGTCCTCACTGTGTAAAAATGTCCTCACTATGTAAAAATGTCCTCACTGTGTTGGTTAAAAACTTATTGTGGTCCTCACTCAACCATAAGTACAAGAACACACACACACACACACACACACTGAGGTTGAGGGTTTGTGGCTCGACCACTGACCAATCAGAGCAGAGGAAACATTGAAAGAAAACTTTCGTCTTCGGGTCACATGAAGAGTTCCCCGCTGACAGTGTGTCATGTGACATCACGAGCCCGGGAGCCAATCAGAGCAAAGAGCAGCCTCCACCCTGCGGGTGAGCGCGGGCGTGGTCACGCACCGAAATAACCGGGTCGTAAATCCACCGAGTTTCCCCAGAACATGTGATCCACCAGCAGCCTAAACCAGGACCCCCCGGAGCCTCTTTAAGGGGGTCCGCAGCCTAAACCAGGACCCCCCGGAGCCTCTTTAAGGGGGTCCGCAGCCTAAACCAGGACCCCCCGGAGCCTCTTTAAGGGGGTCAGCAGCCTAAACCAGGACCCCCCGGAGCCTCTTTAAGGGGGTCAGCAGCCTAAACCAGGACCCCCCAGAACCTCTTTAAGGGGGTCAGCAGCCTAAACCAGGACCCCCCAGAACCTCTTTAAGGGGGTCAGCAGCCTAAACCAGGACCCCCCGGAGCCTCTTTAAGGGGGTCAGCAGCCTAAACCAGGACCCCCCAGAACCTCTTTAAGGGGGTCAGCAGCCTAAACCAGGACCCCCCAGAACCTCTTTAAGGGGGTCAGCAGCCTAAACCAGGACCCCCCGGAGCCTCTTTAAGGGGTTCAGCAGCCTAGCAGAGCCTTCAGTTATCAGGTCCCTCTCTGTGGAACCAGCTGCCAGTTGGGGAGGCAGAGCCTTCAGTTATCAGGCCCCTCTCTGTGGAACCAGCTGCCAGTTTGGGAGGCAGAGCCTTCAGTTATCAGGCCCCTCTCTGTGGAACCAGCTGCCAGTTTGGGAGGCAGAGCCTTCAGTTATCAGGCCCCTCTCTGTGGAACCAGCTGCCAGATTGGGAGGCAGAGCCTTCAGTTATCAGGCCCCTCTCTGTGGAACCAGCTGCCAGTTTGGGAGGCAGAGCCTTCAGTTATCAGGCCCCTCTCTGTGGAACCAGCTGCCAGTTTGGGAGGCAGAGCCTTCAGTTATCAGGCCCCTCTCTGTGGAACCGGCTGCCAGTTTGGGAGGCAGAGCCTTCAGTTATCAGGCCCCTCTCTGTGGGACCAGCTGCCAGTTTGGGAGGCAGAGCCTTCAGTTATCAGGCACCTCTCTGTGGAACCAGCTGCCAGTTTGGGAGGCAGAGCCTTCAGTTATCAGGCCCCTCTCTGTGGAACCAGCTGCCAGTTTGGGAGGCAGAGCCTTCAGTTATCAGGCCCCTCTCTGAGGAACCAGCTGCCAGTTTGGGAGGCAGAGCCTTCAGTTATCAGGCCCCTCTCTGTGGAACCAGCTGCCAGTTTGGGAGGCAGAGCCTTCAGTTATCAGGCCCCTCTCTGTGGAACCAGCTGCCAGTTTGGGAGGCAGAGCCTTCAGTTATCAGGCCCCTCTCTGTGGAACCAGCTGCCAGTTTGGGAGGCAGAGCCTTCAGTTATCAGGCCCCTCTCTGTGGAACCAGCTGCCAGTTTGGGAGGCAGAGCCTTCAGTTATCGGGCCCCTCTCTGTGGAACCAGCTGCCAGTTTGGGAGGCAGAGCCTTCAGTTATCGGGCCCCTCTCTGTGGAACCAGCTGCCAGTTTGGGAGGCAGAGCCTTCAGTTATCAGGCCCCTCTCTGTGGAACCAGCTGCCAGTTTGGGAGGCAGAGCCTTCAGTTATCAGGCCCCTCTCTGTGGAACCAGCTGCCAGTTTGGGAGGCAGAGCCTTCAGTTATCAGGCCCCTCTCTGTGGAACCAGCTGCCAGTTTGGGAGGCAGAGCCTTCAGTTATCAGGCCCCTCTCTGTGGAACCAGCTGCCAGTTTGGGAGGCAGAGCCTTCAGTTATCAGGCCCCTCTCTGTGGAACCAGCTGCCAGTTTGGGAGGCAGAGCCTTCAGTTATCAGGCCCCTGTCTGAGGAACCAGTTGCTAGTTTGGGAGGCAGAGCCTTCAGTTATCAGGCCCCTCTCTGTGGAACCAGCTGCCAGTTTGGGAGGCAGAGCCTTCAGTTATCAGGCCCCTCTCTGTGGAACCAGCTGCCAGTTTGGGAGGCAGAGCCTTCAGTTATCAGGCCCCTCTCTGTGGAACCAGCTGCCAGTTTGGGAGGCAGAGCCTTCAGTTATCAGGCCCCTCTCTGAGGAACCAGCTGCCAGTTTGGGAGGCAGAGCCTTCAGTTATCAGGCCCCTCTCTGTGGAACCAGCTGCCAGTTTGGGAGGCAGAGCCTTCAGTTATCAGGCCCCTCTCTGTGGAACCAGCTGCCAGTTTGGGAGGCAGAGCCTTCAGTTATCAGGCCCCTCTCTGTGGAACCAGCTGCCAGTTTGGGAGGCAGAGCCTTCAGTTATCAGGCCCCTCTCTGTGGAACCAGCTGCCAGTTTGGGAGGCAGAGCCTTCAGTTATCGGGCCCCTCTCTGTGGAACCAGCTGCCAGTTTGGGAGGCAGAGCCTTCAGTTATCGGGCCCCTCTCTGTGGAACCAGCTGCCAGTTTGGGAGGCAGAGCCTTCAGTTATCAGGCCCCTCTCTGTGGAACCAGCTGCCAGTTTGGGAGGCAGAGCCTTCAGTTATCAGGCCCCTCTCTGTGGAACCAGCTGCCAGTTTGGGAGGCAGAGCCTTCAGTTATCAGGCCCCTCTCTGTGGAACCAGCTGCCAGTTTGGGAGGCAGAGCCTTCAGTTATCAGGCCCCTCTCTGTGGAACCAGCTGCCAGTTTGGGAGGCAGAGCCTTCAGTTATCAGGCCCCTCTCTGTGGAACCAGCTGCCAGTTTGGGAGGCAGAGCCTTCAGTTATCAGGCCCCTGTCTGAGGAACCAGTTGCTAGTTTGGGAGGCAGAGCCTTCAGTTATCAGGCCCCTCTCTGTGGAACCAGCAGCCAGTTTGGGAGGCAGAGCCTTCAGTTATCAGGCCCCTCTCTGTGGAACCAGCTGCCAGTTTGGGAGGCAGAGCCTTCAGTTATCAGGCCCCTCTCTGTGGAACCAGCTGCCAGTTTGGGAGGCAGAGCCTTCAGTTATCAGGCCCCTCTCTGTGGAACCAGCTGCCAGTTTGGGAGGCAGAGCCTTCAGTTATCAGGCCCCTCTCTGAGGAACCAGCTGCCAGTTTGGGAGGCAGAGCCTTCAGTTATCAGGCCCCTCTCTGTGGAACCAGCTGCCAGTTTGGGAGGCAGAGCCTTCAGTTATCAGGCCCCTCTCTGTGGAACCAGCTGCCAGTTTGGGTTAGGGCCTGATAGCCCAGAGAATTGGATTATTTTGTAAACAATTATGATTACAATTAATTGAATTCCAATTGGCTTGAATTGGACTTTATTATTTAAGTGCCTTGAGATGACATTTGTTGTATTAGGCGCTTTATAAATAAAAATGAATTGAATTGAATTGTTGGCCGCAGGGCGAAGCGGCAGCCGGGTGGATGATGCCACCACTGAGAACTCGTGATGTCATTCCTGCGTCTCACACCGGCTCTATGAAGCCAATGTGTGGTGATATGTGAGGCCCGTTTTCACCAGAAATGTGTCAAATGGTAAAAATCCAACTTCTGACTGAGGAGGAAATGACTAGGGATGGGAATGAGAGCTCCGGCAGAACTGGATCAGCTCTCATGATGAGACCTGATGTTTATCTCAGAGCAAGTGGGAGTCTGAACGTCCCATTTGGGAGGAAATCTGAGGCTGAAGTTGGGTGGAGGTCAGACGGAGGAGTCCTGAAGGAACATCTGAAGCTTCTCCGGAGGTTCTGAAGTGGAACCTCTTCTGATTTGGGCTCCAACAGAACCTCCCAGCAGCTGTTTACTCTTTAAGGCGAGACGCTACAGGTGAATAGGGTAATATTTTAAAATAACAGATATCACAATGAAACTTTCTCAGTTTTGATTACTTATACAAGTATGAAAAAAAATGTATTACAAGTTTTAGAAATGTGTATGTTTAATTATGATTATATATATATATATATATATATACATATTTGCATATATTTCCAGAAGCTAGATCTGAACATATGATAAAGCCAGGTGCAAAATTCTTTTTTTATTTTGTTTTCACACTAAATGTAAAGAACATTACAGAGGGATTTCAGGATATCTGCTTTCATTTCCTTGGAAATCAAAATATACTGTCCATAGCCTAAAAAACATCGATTTTCGCCATATTTTTTTTGTTATAATGTCACATAAATCAGGCCAGGAATGATTAATCTACAAATCCTTCTGTAAATATCTTCAGAATACTGCTAAGTGTATAACTGGTAAGTTTGGTGTTAGTAGGTGCTCCATAGGCTGAGATATCGATACTGGAAAAATACAAAAAAATGATTTTGAGAAAACGGAATTTAAAGATTTAAATAGAGGAATTCAATACATTTATATTAGAAACAATTGCTCCAAAACAGAATAAATGGTCAGGCCCTTAGTAATGCTAATATTGAATAAAAATTCTTTATAGCAGGTTGAAAGAACACATGTTGAAGGAGTAGACTGGCCCAAAATCTCAAAGTTGAACCTCTGCATGAAATCCCTGTTTTTCCCGCCGTGTCTCGCCTTAAAGATGATTTAAGCTTTCTAATCTGTTTCCACCTGGTTTCCTGCCAAAGTGTGAGCTCCTAACATTCTGTTTGGAGTTTGTTTCGGCTTCTGTTCCCACTCCATCGCCCTTTCATTTGGTAATATTCTGCCAGATATGTGAGCTCCACAGAGGCTGCAGGCTGAAAACAGGACGCAGTGTTTTTCCTGGAGTCAAACACACCCGACCACACATACCAGCCACGCACACGCAAACACTCGCACACCAAACCCTGATCCTCCCTGAAAGGCAATTAAAGAGGCTGAAACCCGTCCCCGTCATGTTGCTTTTACAAGTTCAACATCAACCGTGTTTACTTTTAGAGTTTTTTTCTGTGAACGCTTTTAAATTCAAAGTCCAAAAACCAAACCGGACAGAAGTTACAAACGCAGAAACTCTCAGCGTGATCAAACAAACACCAAAGCAAAGACATTTCCAGCTCACAGACAGACAGTTTGTTGTGTTCTACCTGCAGTTAGAGTCAGATCCAACCATCCTGCTGCACTCTTCTTCTGTTCTTGAAGGGCTGAATCACTCAAACAGGTTCCTGTGCCTCTGGCCCCGCCTCTGCCCAACCTGCCTGCCCCAGCTTGTCCTCCTTCTCTTCCTCCTTCTCTTCCTCTCTGCCTGCCTTCATATCCTGCTCTGCAGAAAGGCCTCGCATGGATCTGCAGCTCAGCCTGTGCGGGTCAACGCCGCCCTCTGGCGGCGGTCTGCAGGTGGTGCATCAGCCACAACTAGAGCAGAATAAAACAGTCTGTGGATCATTTTAGTGACCTGAAAACCTTCTCTGATGTGAATGTTTTAAACTGTGGACTGTAACGCTCTTTTAACTGGACTTCCCACAAAGAGCATTAAACATCTGCAGCTCATCCAGAACGCTGCTGCTGGAGTTTTAACCCGGACTAAGAGATCTGAACACATCACAGCAGCTTTAAAATCTTTACTCTGGCTTCCAGTCAGTCACAGAATAGATTTTAAAAGCCTGCTGATGGTTTACATCTGTGATCTGTTCAGAGAATATAAAGCCAGCAGAGCTCTGAGATCCAAGGACTCAGGTCAGCTGGTCCAGTCCAGAGTCCAGACTAAACATGGAGAAGCAGCATTTAGCTGTTATGCTGCAAACAAGTGGAACAAACTGCCAGTGGAGATTAAACTTTCACCAAATGGAGACATCTTTAAATCCAGGTTAAAAACATTTCTGTTCTCATGTGTCTATGCATGAAATCTGCACGCTATCTTTGAACTTATCTGGACTGTTGCTGGTTTTTAATCATTTTAATGATTTTATTTGTTTCTCTTTATATTCTTTTATGTATTTTAATGCTTCTTCCACTCCCTGCTGCAATGCTTTTATTTTATGTAAAGCACTTTGATTTGTTTTGTACATGAAATGTGCTATAAATAGATTTGATTTGATTGGATTTGACTGTTGATCAGGACAAAACAAGACATATTAGGTTGCGTCTTTGGGAAAAAGTTATTGATTTTTCACCATTTTCTTACATTGTACGGACCAAACTACAAATCGATTTATTGCACTGTATACTATGAACAACACCCACATGAGTCCAACAATCTCAGGTATAATTATGCATTTTAACCCAAAAGAAGACTTGGAAGTCGTTTAGCTCAAATAAATTTTTACTGTTTTAAATGTTTACTGTTTGTCTGTATTTTGTTTTGTACTGTATTTATTTATTTTATTATTTTTATTGATTTCTTTTGTTGTGTATTTTATATAACCCTATTCTTTTAACTGTTAGCTCCTCCTCCCCCTTCCCTTTATGGTGCTCTTGCAGGCTGCTATTGAAAATAAGAATTTCTGTTCTTAATTGCTTGCCTGGTTAAATAAAGGTAAATAAATAAATAAATAAATAAATAAACCCCATGGACAGTCTTTCTTAGAGGTCAGAACACCATAAAAAAAATTAAATCCAAGCAGTCAAAACCGATACATTCAAATTCACAGCTACATTCAGATACATTGATAAGGCAAAAAAAAAAACGTTGTAAATAAATTTCCAGTTCTGCATGGTTTCTCTGCCTCTTGTGGCAGTTCATGGAAAGCTGCTTGAACAATAGAGTGCAGGTTACTTTAAATGCTTTACTTGTTTAAAGTGCAGAGAACAGATAAAATTCACAATACACAACAAAATAAAGCATGCGCCAGCATCATCAAAATCAATCAAATTCAATATTTTCCAGCATCGTAGAATAAAAAAAACGAGTAGTGTAACCTGAGAGAGTGCACTGGGAGAACCTCAGAATGTGCAGCGTAAAACTAATGACTGAATGTGTGTGAATGTGTGCATGAACATGCAATACACATAGATGGTCCCACATAATAACCATGCTTAAATATCAGTGTATAGGGCCACAATCCTCCCCCCCCCCCCCCAGCAATCAGAAGGCCGAGAGGGCCCCCAGACCCAGGCCACCAACAGCCCCCAAGGAGCACAGAACCCGGGAAGCCCACCATAGGGACAACCACGCATCCCCCCAGAAGACAGCAGAGGAAGCTCCCGGACAGAGCCCCCACAAGCATCGGGCATCCGCTGCCCCCCACAGAACACACCCGCCCTCAAACCCTACGTGTGTGAATGTGTGCTGTGTACAGCAGCCAGAAGGGAGAGGGGTATGGGGGTCTAGAAGTCATATTCATATATTAAAGATCTGTTATCATTTATTATATCAACCGTTCTGTTATTAGCTATATTTTTAAATGCTTCCTCTTAGAGGAAAGTTTGTCCATGTTTGTTAGCTTTTGTTAGTTTACTCAAATTACCTGCTCTGTATTTCTATGTTGTATTTTTTCTGTCTTTACGTAAAGCACATTGAGTTGCCTGTGGTATGAAATGCGCTATATAAATAGAGATTGATTAATAGTATGCAGAATGTAGTATGCAGTATGTAGTATGGAGTATGTAGTATGCAGTATGGAGTATGTAGTATGCAGTATGTAGTATATAGTATGCAGTATGTAGTATGTAGTATGGAGTATGTAGTATGTATTATGCAGTATGTAGTATGTAGTATGCAGTATGTAGTATGTAGTATGCAGTATGTAGTATGTAGTATGCAGTATGCAGTATGCAGTATGGAGTATGTAGTATGCAGTATGGAGTATGTAGTATGCAGTATGTAGTATATAGTATGCAGTATGTAGTATATAGTATGCAGTATGTAGTATGTAGTATGCAGTATGTAGTATGTAGTATGCAGTATGTAGTATATAGTATGCAGTATGTAGTATGTAGTATGCAGTATGTAGTATGCAGTATGTAGTATGTAGTATGCAGTATGCAGTATGGAGTATGTAGTATGCAGTATGGAGTATGTAGTATGCAGTATGCAGTATGCAGTATGTAGTATGTAGTATGCAGTATGTAGTATGTAGTATGTAGTATGCAGTATGCAGTATGTAGTATGTAGTATGCAGTATGTAGTATGTAGTATGCAGTATGTAGTATATAGTATGCAGTATGTAGTATGTAGTATGCAGTATGTAGTATGCAGTATGTAGTATGTAGTATGCAGTATGCAGTATGGAGTATGTAGTATGCAGTATGGAGTATGTAGTATGCAGTATGCAGTATGTAGTATGCAGTATGGAGTATATAGTATGCAGTATGTAGTATGTAGTATGCAGTATGTAGTATGTAGTATGCAGTATGTAGTATGCAGTATGTAGTATGTAGTATGCAGTATGCAGTATGGAGTATGCAGTATGCAGTATGGAGTATATAGTATGCAGTATGCAGTATGCAGTATGGAGTATGTAGTATGCAGTATGCAGTATGTAGTATGTAGTATGCAGTATGCAGTATGCAGTATGGAGTATGTAGTATGCAGTATGGAGTATATAGTATGCAGTATGTAGTATATAGTATGCAGTATGTAGTATGTAGTATGCAGTATGTAGTATGTAGTATGCAGTATGTAGTATGTAGTATGCAGTATGTAGTATGTAGTATGCAGTATGCCGTATGGAGTATGTAGTATGCAGTATGGAGTATATAGTATGCAGTGTGTAGTATGCAGTATATAGTATGCAGTATGTAGTATGCAGTATGCAGTATGTAGTATGCAGTATGCAGTATGCAGTATGTAGTATGCAGTATGCAGTATGTAGTATGCAGTATGCAGTATGCAGTATGTAGTATGCAGTATGCAGTATGTAGTATGCAGTATGCAGTATGTAGTATGGTAGCATGCAGTATGCAGTATGGAGTATGTAGTATGTAGTATGCAGTATGTAGTATGCAGTATGTAGTATGCAGTATGTAGTATGCAGTATGCAGTATGTAGTATGCAGTGTGTAATATGTAGTGTGTAGTATGCAGTATGCAGTATGCAGTATGTAGTATGTAGTATGTAGTATGCAGTATGTAGTATGCAGTATGTAGTATGCAGTATGTAGTATGCAGTATGCAGTATGGAGTATGCAGTATGGAGTATGTAGTATGTAGTATGCAGTATGCAGTATGTAGTATGTAGTATGCAGTATGCAGTATGGAGTATGTAGTATGTAGTATGCAGTATGTAGTATGTAGTATGCAGTATGCAGTATGCAATATGGAGTATGTAGTATGTAGTATGCAGTATGTAGTATGCAGTATGTAGTATGCAGTATGGAGTATGTAGTATGTAGTATGCAGTATGTAGTATGCAGTATGTAGTATGCAGTATGCAGTATAGAGTATGTAGTATGTAGTATGCAGTATGTAGTATGTAGTATGTAGTATGCAGTATGCAGTATGGAGTATGTAGTATGTAGTATGCAGTATGTAGTATGCAGTATGTAGTATGTAGTATGTAGTATGCAGTATGCAGTATGGAGTATGTAGTATGTAGTATGCAGTATGTAGTATGTAGTATGTAGTATGCAGTATGCAGTATGGAGTATGGAGTCTGTAGTATGCAGTATGTAGTATGCAGTATGGAGTATATAGTATGCAGTATGTAGTATGTAGTATGCAGTATGTAGTATGTAGTATGTAGTATGTAGTATGTAGTATGCAGTATGTAGTATACAGTGTGTAGTATGCAGTATGGAGTATATAGTATGCAGTATGCAGTATGCAGTGTGTAGTGTGTAGTATGCAGTATGTAGTATGTAGTATGTAGTATGCAGTATGTAGTATGTAGTATGTAGTATGCAGTATGTAGTATGTAGTATGCAGTATGTAGTATGCAGTATGCAGTATGTAGTATGCAGTATGCAGTATGCAGTGTGTAGTGTGTAGTATGCAGTATGCAGTATGCAGTGTGTAGTGTGTAGTATGTAGTATGCAGTATGCAGTATGCAGTATGTAGTGTGTAGTATGCAGTATGTAGTATGCAGTATGCAGTATGCAGTATGTAGTGTGTAGTATGCAGTATGCAGTATGCAGTATGTAGTGTGTAGTATGTAGTATGCAGTATGTAGTGTGTAGTATGTAGTATGTAGTATGTAGTATGCAGTATGGAGTATATAGTATGCAGTATGTAGTATGTAGTATGTAGTATGCAGTATGTAGTATGTAGTATGTAGTATGCAGTATGTAGTATGTAGTATGCAGTATGTAGTATGCAGTATGCAGTATGTAGTATGCAGTATGCAGTATGCAGTGTGTAGTGTGTAGTATGCAGTATGCAGTATGCAGTGTGTAGTGTGTAGTATGTAGTATGCAGTATGCAGTATGCAGTATGTAGTGTGTAGTATGCAGTATGTAGTATGCAGTATGCAGTATGTAGTGTGTAGTATGTAGTATGCAGTATGTAGTGTGTAGTATGTAGTATGCAGTATGTAGTGTGTAGTGTGTAGTATGCAGTATGCAGTATGCAGTATGCAGTATGTAGTATGCAGTATGTAGTGTGTAGTATGTAGTATGTAGTATGTAGTATGCAGTATGGAGTATATAGTATGCAGTATGTAGTATGTAGTATGTAGTATGCAGTATGTAGTATGTAGTATGTAGTATGCAGTATGTAGTATGTAGTATGCAGTATGTAGTATGCAGTATGCAGTATGTAGTATGCAGTATGCAGTATGCAGTGTGTAGTGTGTAGTATGCAGTATGCAGTATGCAGTGTGTAGTGTGTAGTATGTAGTATGCAGTATGCAGTATGCAGTATGTAGTGTGTAGTATGCAGTATGTAGTATGCAGTATGCAGTATGTAGTGTGTAGTATGTAGTATGCAGTATGTAGTGTGTAGTATGTAGTATGCAGTATGTAGTGTGTAGTGTGTAGTATGTAGTATGCAGTATGCAGTATGCAGTATGTAGTGTGTAGTATGCAGTATGTAGTATGCAGTATGCAGTATGCAGTATGTAGTGTGTAGTATGCAGTATGTAGTATGCAGTATGTAGTATGTAGTATGTAGTATGTAGTATGCAGTATGTAGTATGTAGTATGTAGTATGCAGTATGTAGTATGTAGTATGCAGTATGTAGTATGCAGTATGCAGTATGTAGTGTGTAGTATGCAGTATGTAGTATGTAGTGTGTAGTATGCAGTATGCAGTATGCAGTATGTAGTGTGTAGTATGTAGTATGCAGTATGTAGTGTGTAGTATGTAGTGTGTAGTATGCAGTATGTAGTATGCAGTATGTAGTATGTAGTATGTAGTATGCAGTATGTAGTATGTAGTATGTAGTATGTAGTATGCAGTATGTAGTATGTAGTATGCAGTATGTAGTGTGTAGTATGTAGTGTGTAGTATGCAGTATGTAGTATGCAGTATGCAGTATGTAGTATGTAGTATGCAGTATGTAGTATGTAGTATGTAGTATGCAGTATGTAGTATGTAGTATGCAGTATGTAGTATGTAGTATGCAGTATGTAGTATGTAGTATGTAGTATGCAGTATGTAGTATGCAGTATGTAGTATGTAGTATGCAGTATGTAGTATGCAGTATGCAGTATGTAGTATGTAGTATGCAGTATGTAGTATGTAGTATGTAGTATGCAGTATGTAGTATGTAGTATGCAGTATGCAGTATGTAGTATGTAGTATGTAGTATGTAGTATGTAGTATGCAGTATGTAGTATGTAGTATGTAGTATGCGGTTTTGAACACAGCCACCGACTCTCTAGCAAAAAATCTAATCTAGATAAAGAACTGAAATTAATCAAATAAAGTTACTCATAATTAGCAAATTAAATTTACAACTAGAAGCAAAAAACAAAAACTAACTTTACAAACAGCTCCTACAGCGGGACGTTTGAGTAAAGAGTTTCAATTAGTGATCGAAGGAAAACGTTGAGTGTAATAAGCTAAAGCTTTGGAGACACATCTGAATCGGGGGGTCAGAAGATGGAATGAACTGGATCAGGTAAAGCTGGACCAGTTCAGAGTTGAGTCAGATTTAAGGTGGTAATAAAACTCAGTCCAGGCTGTTTTAAGGCGGTATTTCTCACATCAGAAGTGTTCAGTCTTGTAAACTGTGTCGTTCAGTGTCTCGTTCTGTGTTTTGCAACCAACACGTGCGCTGCCGTCGCTTCCAAACAGGAAGCAGGGGAAGCTGAGGCCGACGGTAACCATGGCGACGAGGCAGAAACCCCCACGGTTCAGTTGGACCGAACAGAAGGAGGAGCAGCTAAACCCATGATGGAGACAGCAGGAATGTCTCTACGATGTTAGTTAGAAATGCAGCTGTGGCTACAAGCTGCCGACCGGCCGACTTCCTCCAGGTGCATGATGGGAAATAAACTCAGAAACATCTAGTTGTTGTCTTACAAATAGTGAGCCTGTAAGATCTGGAGTGCTTGTAACAGACTGTCTGATAAAGGTGTGTGGTATGGGAGGCTGATGGGTTTTCACTAATAATTACGACAGATTTTGGAGTACAGTCGGCCCTTGGATGCGTTATCTAAACATTTTGAATTGCATTGGGGCCAAATCTGAGCCTCGCTGGCTGGTTCTGGCCTGGTTGGAAGCTGCCAGGAAGCTAAGTTTTCACATCCTCAGCGAATGAGCATGAGTGATGGTCAGCCCGACGGGTCTGTAAAAGGAAATGTGTGTCAGCAGGTGGTCTGGATCTGAGTTTGATGCGTTCCCCTGATGTCGGCTCGGCTTCCTGGGGGGTAGGATTCAGCTGATGGGTCTGTCCGAGGTCTTTTACTCATCATCAGCGCGACTGATATTCAGTCTAAAAGCAGCTTTGTGCACCGCAAAGCCGACACGTGATACTGCAGCAGGAAAACCCTGAAGATGCCCAGGTCCCACAGAGGGTCCATTACAGCCAGGTGAAACCTAACCCTGCTCTGGAGCTCATCACTGAGCCAGAGTTTGGCCTTATTTACGAGACTTCTCCACAACTTATTCACATGTTATCATGACAGGGATCCAGTCCAGGCCCACAATAAATTCTGTTTTCATAGATTTCACTTTCAGGATCATTCTGTCGACATTAACATCACAAGTGTCGCCACTCACCCGTCTTAAACTCCAGCTGATTTCAAAGGTGACGCAGAAGTTTCCTCTAATTCTCTAATGAGTTATTCTTAGAATTTGGAACATTCTAATCTACTCAGTAACAGATCGAGGTTTCCATCGTAAAAATAATTATTGCACCAGTGTGTAAATCAGAGGCCAAAGGGTCTGAAATAGCTCCAGACTTGGATGGTCACAAAATCAGACCAATCTCAGACGTCCAGGGTTCGATGAAAAGTGATCCTGATCAGAGTCTTTGGTCCAACAGCCTGCAGGATCCAGTGGAATGGTGCTGCTTCATGTTGTCATGAGCCGCTTTCGCACAGAGCCGTTCTAAGAACGCAGTTATAAGAACGGCTCTGTCCGAATTCCGTTCTAATAACCGTCCTTCCCCAGCGGAACTGTTTCAGTTTGCATTCCCACATGAGTCGGACCTGATGGGGACTGATGCAGCGCAGCCGTCTGCGACAGTGACGTGTTACTTTAGCGCCACATTCAACAACAAAACAGAACAAAACAAAACCCGGTAAAAATAAGGAGAGAAGAAAAAAACAGCACCAAGAAGCTAACATGGAGAGCGGGGAGGCCACCGTGTTCATGGTCTGCATGATGGTGATATTAATCATGGACGATCACATGGGGCGTCTAACATGGAGGCTGGAAGAGCTCACAGAGAGAGTCAGGAGACGCAGGATGGAGCGCAGGCCGTACTTCTTGGTTTCATGAAGGAAGGAGAGCAGAGCGCCGCAGACAAAGGAGACCACGTGGAGGTTTAACTTATTAAACACGCCAAGGTTGTGTCCGTGTCGTATGAGGAAACAACATGACAAGGGGCGGAGCTAACAACCACCAAGGGGCGGGGCTAACAACCACCAAGGGGCGGGGCTACCGACCACCAAGGGGCGGGGCTAACAACCACCAAGGGGCGGAGCTACCAACCACCAAGGGGCGGGGCTACTGACCACCAAGGGGCGGGGCTACTGACCACCAAGGGGCGGAGCTACCAACCACCAAGGGGCGGAGCTACCGACCACCAAGGGGCAGAGCTACCGACCACCAAGGGGCGGGGCTACCAACCACCAAGGGGCATAGCTACCGACCACCAAGGGGCGGGGCTACTGACCACCAAGGGGCGGAGCTACCGACCACCAAGGGGCGGGGCTACCAACCACCAAGGGGCATAGCTACCGACCACCAAGGGGCGGGGCTACTGACCACCAAGGGGCGGGGCTACCAACCACCAAGGGGCATAGCTACCGACCACCAAGGGGCGGGGCTACCGACCACCAAGGGGCGGAGCTACCGACCACCAAGGGGCGGGGCTACCAACCACCAAGGGGCATAGCTACCGACCACCAAGGGGCGGGGCTACTGACCACCAAGGGGCGGAGCTACCGACCACCAAGGGGCGGGGCTACCAACCACCAAGGGGCATAGCTACCGACCACCAAGGGGCGGGGCTACTGACCACCAAGGGGCGGGGCTACCAACCACCAAGGGGCATAGCTACCGACCACCAAGGGGCGGGGCTACCGACCACCAAGGGGCGGAGCTACCGACCACCAAGGGGCGGGGCTACCAACCACCAAGGGGCATAGCTACCGACCACCAAGGGGCGGGGCTACTGACCACCAAGGGGCGGAGCTACTGACCACCAAGGGGCGGGGCTACCGACCACCAAGGGGCGGAGCTACCGACCACCCAACACCGACGTCAGATGCGTTCTATAGAACCCTGAACAGGCCCAGCTGAGGAGAAGGAGCTGAAATGGTTCCAGGAACTGAGGGCCGTGGTCCCGAGTTCCTGTATGTCCGAATGCGGATTAAAAGGTTATAAGAACTGCCAAAGGTTCCGACAGTCCGAAAGTGGCTATGGTTCCCAGTGTGCTGCTTCATGTTGTCATGGTTTCCAGTGGAACCAACATTTTAAAATTGATCCGAGAGGAAACTGGCAGCCAATGCAGAGCTTTAGGAACAGGCGTTCAGTGAGTCCTCCTATCAGAGCGGGTCAGGCGAACTATTGGCTGAAACGACCCCAAAGTGCCAAGATCACCAACTGTTGTGATGTCATTTCAGTGCACGCTGCCATTAACGAGGGGAAACATGAAACGATTCATGCTGGAGATGTTGCAACAACGACTGATGCAGCGCCTCCTGGTGGCCATGTTCTGAGTAGCATTTAGCCTTAGCTCGCTGCTCGAGGTAAAACACTGACAGATCAGCTGAAAACAAAGTAATTGTTTTAGTAGAAAACACTTTATGGTTCATGATTAAATGTCATAAAATGATCAAATCAAACCAAACTTGTTCAGTTTATTGTCACTGATGAGCAGAAAGTTGCTCATGTTCTAACGCCTAAAGCCTGATGATATTTAACAAAGCGATGCCTCTGCTACTGGTTTATATGACTGGAGGCATGAAAGTCCTCCAGCTGTAACATGAGTCCCATACTTTATTTATTCATTAATCATCATCTTTTAAATTCAGTGTCTACAAACTGAAACCAAAGTTACAACCAGCAAATGTTTGATCTTAATTATGCATGAATATAGGTACCATGCAGAAACTATAAGAGGAAAATGGCTCCAGCCGCCAAAGGGAAAGCTAATGCTAAGCTCAGGCTAACAGTCAGTGAAGGTTCAAGATGTTTGATCTGGAAAAATTAAATATAAAAATGGTTCCTGAATATCTTTTCTGCACAATTAAATGACCAATTATTGCAGCTGTAATTCAGTCGAAACATTTTAGAGAGAAATCCCCGTATCTTTCACCAGTGAGCTAACGTTAGCATGCTAGCTGCTAATAGGGCTAACACCAGACAGAAAGAGACTGTTGTTAACATGAGACTTTATTGATAAGGGCTACATGTTTTGTATTGATTGATGAAGACCAGGTCAGAGGATCCACTGCAGGTGGGTGGGGGGGTGGAGGGTGGGCAGGTTTACTCGTACAGGAAGGTCTGGGCGCAGGGGGTGTAGGACACAAACTCCTCGGGCTTGAACCACAGGTCAACCTCCATCTTGGCGTTCTCCAGGGTGTCGCTGCCGTGGATGATGTTCCTGAGGAGAGGGAAGTGATCAATGACCGGCCAGCCAATGGGACGCCAACATGAGCCAACATGCCGGGACTTTTTCCTCCTGGTTTGTTGTCATATTATTGAGTTAATGTGCCCCTCTTTAAATGAAAACATATCCCAGCTCTCCTCTGAAATAACCGATCTGACCCATTCGTCTCTTTTTCTGTTAAACTCGGACGTTTTGGACACACGTCGGCTTCGCTCACCTGCCGATGTTGATGCACAGGTCTCCACGGATGCTGCCGGGCTTGGAGTCAGCTGGGTTGGTCTCACCCAGCATCAGCCTGGCCATCTTCACAATGTTCTGACCCTCCCAAACCTGAAACACACCGACACAGCCGTCACCTGGGGACACTACAGCAAAGACTCAGGAGCCTGGAGCCTGAACATCCAGAAACTTTACTCTGGTTTGGCACCAGGAACATGCTGAGACTTAAAGGCCGCTGAATGCCAGCGGATATGGGCCAAACTTACGGAAAAAAACCCAGAGAGATGAGGGCTCGATCAGTAGATATCTGATTTCTTCTTTGTTTCACTATTAAAAATGTTATGAAAACCCCTGAAAACACCCTTTAATTCTGACCTGTACACAACATGATGTCAGTCCTGCGCTGTGTTCCAAACCGCATACTTCTCCTACTACTCCTACTAACGTTTTGAGTTAGTATGCGAGTTTGAGTAAGCAGAAGTTGCCGGATGCATACTAGATTCTCTGAAATGTTGGGTATGCATCATGAGGTTACTACTCATACTCAAACTAGCCAAGATGCAACGTAACGTGACGTCGCCGATCGTCATTTCCTGTCAAAACGGCAGTTTCAAGCTAGCTACAACGAGGGTTGGTTCACTTCCTGTTTTCAAAACAAAAGCACCAATTGTATCCTAATGGCTTTCCCTGTGATAAAAGGCAACGGGTATTTTATTTTGTGAAAATAACAGGAAGTGCGTTGCTCAATGCGGCTAGCTTTAGTAGCGCCGAATTCATGGGAACAAAATTGGAAACAGCTGGTATTTTGTCAGGTTTTCAACACGTTGGGGATCTAAACGACTACTTTCTCTCCTGAAAATGTTTCAAATGTTGCTAAAGTTTACAGAGTTTGGGCAGGAGAGAGATGCATTGTGGGTAAACGCTCTGCATACTGTCCTCTCTGTCCTCCTCGGCTGAAAAGTCGCCTGTTGTCACGGCGGAGGTGTGAGCAGAGATAAAAACAGAAAGCTATCTGAGCGACGTGACCTGCATGTGTTTGTTTACATGTGTTTACATGTGTTTGTGTGAGCGTTACCATGGCGAACATGGGTCCAGAGGACATGTATTTGCAGAGTCCGGCGTAGAAAGGCATGTCCTTCAGGTCCAGGTAGTGCTTCTTCATCATGTCCTCAGAGGCCTGAACACAGGAGGGAGAGAGAGAAAGGGCCCTGATCAACTTTATAGACCAGCAGAATGATCCTGATCAACTTTATTGATCAGCAGAATGATCCTGATCAACTTTATAGACCAGCAGAATGATCCTGATCAACTTTATAGATCAGCAGAAATGATCATCAATTAAAATAACGTCTCAGTTTAATTTAAAAGACTAATTTAGATCGGGAGTCCCTTTAACGTTTTCATGTATTTCTTTATTTGGTGAATGAAGGATTGATTAATCGCCCTCTAACCGCTCTCTGCGGAAGAAATACGGACTGTGAACAACTTCAAGGTGGAAAATCTGTTCTTGCATTACGAGGCTGCGCCTGTCCAACTGCTAAAGGAGACTTTGGCGGTAAAGAAGTAATCACACGGAGACATATTCTGAGTTTAAAACGGCTAAAGTTGTGGAAGACGGTGTTCCTGTAGCTCCTGCCTCGGCCTGCAGGGGGCAGACCTGAGGGGAAGCCATGTAATGTGATGCTGGAATGATTCTGGCATGAAGCTGTCAACAGCCGCAGATCCTCCAGCTTCTCAGCTGTCGTCTCCTCTAACCCAACAGCTGCTGCTGCGTGAAACAATGCCGACCTCAGAGGTCAAAGAAACCTGCTCAAAGCCTTCAGAATGAACAGCGCAGGAGCTGGAACTCAGACCAAAGCCAATCAAACCGGTTTCAACCGGTCAGGCGTATTTTCGGGTCTTTTGATCAGACACCAGAGGGCGTTTCTGTGATTTAACAGCTGGTGTTATGGTGCTCGTTGTGCTCTGAGTGAGAGCAGCGCCCCCTGCTGCTGAGCACGGGCACTGTGGACACACCTGAGACCCCCTGCTGTGACTCACCTGCAGACACACCTGAGACCCCCTGCTGTGACTCACCTGCAGACACACCTGAGACCCCCTGCTGTGACTCACCTGCAGGAACTTGGCCGCCACCAGCTTGAAGCCTTTGTGCTCGAAGCGCTTGATGATCTCGCCACACAGTCCTCTCTGGACGCCGTCGGGCTTCACAGCGATGAAGGTACGCTCCATGTCTGCTGAGGAGGCTAAAGGAGACGGGCGTTCATTAACCGCTGCACAAACTGCTCAGCAGACATGTTCCAGTTCAGAGATTTAGACAGAAAAACTCTAAAACATTCAAATAAGCAACATTTCCCAAACAATCTGACCAATATGTGGTCCTTTTTTACCAGTATGAGCCTCAAAAAACACCATTAAAATATCTTTAATGGAACCATAAACCAACAGAAATGTGATATATCCACACCCATAATCAAAGAAATTAAAAGTTTAATTCATGCTGGAGAAAAAGCTCAAAAATAATTAAAGATTTCAAGTTTAAAAGCCAAAAAAATTCTGATTTTAAATAATAAAATTCTGACCAACAAAAAATTTGGAAACTTTTAAACTTGATTTTTGGAAAAGTTACTTTTTCTAATTTCATCAAACAGCAGCTCTAATTCTGTAAAAATAACTCAGAACAAAGTGAAAAACTATTGAGTGATATAGTTTTTTTTGTGTTTTCTCAGTTTTATTTGGTGACTTTGGGTCAGATTTCCTCCTGTTCATCTGCTGGAGATAGTTCTTTAGGCCTGACACTTCTTCTTCTGTCCTCCACTTGTCCAGTTTCCTCAAATGTTTTAAGGACACACTGCACACCATGCTGAGATATGCCAAGTTTTCAGCTAACAGCTCTTTGGGAATCACCGTGTTGCTGCAGAAAAGCTGCGACGCGTCATCGTGTTGGAGCTGAACTGGTTCCACCTGATCTCAGGTCGGTCAGGGAGGAACTTCTGGAGTCTGAGCTGATCGGGTATCATCTCTGCGTCCTGAGTTTGCTTTAAATGAGATGAAATGTCTCCTGAGCAGAAACCCGAGCTCCTCTCTGGATGCCTCCTCTTCCTCACAGAAACCCGACAGCTGTTTCTGGACAAAGCTCCGGCTGCTCTGCTGCTAATTTTACTGCTGGAATCTGACGGCAGCTGAGGGAGCAGCGGGCCAGAGCTCCCGCTGTCACCTCGGGTTTCAGTATTATTAGGCTGCAGGTTCCTGCTGATTTATCAGCCTCCTGTTCTAGCGTCTTCTGCTCAGAGGCGGAGCCACAGAGGCGGAGCCACAGAGGCGGAGCCACAGAGGCGGAGCCACAGAGGCGGAGCCACAGAGGCGGAGCCACAGGGGCGGAGCCACAGGGGCGGAGCCACAGAGGCGGAGCCACCAGCCGACGTAGTTCGGACACATTTAGCATCACTTTGTCTCCATCTTTTATGTTTCTGTCTACTTTTTAATTAAATTCAATTCAGTTTTATTTATATAGTGCAAATACAACAAATGTCATCTCAAGGCACTTAGATAATTCAAGCCAATTGGAATTCAATTCATTGTAATCATAATTTTTTACTCCTTTAATGACTCCTGTGCAGGGAGGAGGCAGATTTTAAACCAGTTTTTAATGAATCTGCAGCTTTCCCAACACTGAAGTGACTGAACTCACTTTTTAAAGCTGCACATGTTCAGTTAGGCAGCGACAGCTGACTCTGCAGCTGACTGGGCGGGTGGAGGTTGGGTGGAGGCCGGACAGCTGCAACATGTGGAGCTCCAACATGTCTCAGAGCAAAGCAGCATTTTCTCATCGTGTTTCCAGAAGAATTTAAAGACTTTTTCCCTGTTTCTGCCTCATTTATGGTGCGTTTTCTCTTTGAAACAAAGACTTTTATCTTTGTCCCAAACAGACGAGACAAAGTGAGCGAGTCTGTTCTGTTGCAGGAAAACTGCTAGCTGAAGAATCTCTGGAGTTTAACTCAAGATTTGAATGCAAATTAAACCCGAACAGGAAAACGTTTGTTTCTGTTTGAAAACTTTTCGGCAGGTTTACATCAAACAGGCAACAACACGCAGAGCAGAGTCCTGCTGCCTGAAAGGAAACTGTAAATCAGAGCGGATTCTGTGTATGTGCATGTGATATTTACCCTGTAAATCTGTGCATGTGCATGTGCATGTGAGCATGCATGTGTGTGTGCATGTGATATTTACCCTGTAAATCTGTGCATGTGCATGTGCATGTGTGTGTGCATGTGATACCTACCTTGGCTTTGGGGCTGGAGGAGAACTCGTGAAGATGACTTGCCAGCGGCTGCAACACCGAGGTCGAACCCGGCCGGAGGAGCTGTATTTAAAGGCTCCACCGGGGGCGGCGGGGGGGCCAGAATGTGCATGTGTGTGCCAGCTGCTGACAGACCTGTTGTGCATGTGTGTGCGTGCATGTGTGTGTGAGCTGCTGACAGACCCGTTGTGCATGTGTGTGTTACTGAGGTCAGTTTTACAACTTCTTCGTGTCTCAAACTGGAAAACTGAGATAATAAAAGTCAGAAATACACAAATAAAACCTTCAAATTCTTCAAAAATTATGTTAAAAGTTTGCAGGAAACCATTTTAACATGAAAATCACCCAAACTTCCCTTTAGAAGCTTGATAAAAAACTTTTAAATACTTCCTCATTTTGCATTAAAAACATATATTTTAAGGCCTTTAAATCATCCAGAAACTGTAACCGAACTTTGACCAAATGGTCGTTCCCCTCTCACTTCTTATTCCACCTCGTGTTTAACCGGTTCCTCAGGCTGAGGATTCTCCTCAGAATCTGTTTAACTCGACTGTTCTTCCAGCTTTCTGTTGGAAATAAAACTGTAGTGTTGGTGAGCTTTGGATTTCTGACCCGAACCCGACTTAGTAAATCCCATCCTGCTGATGTCAGCGTTTATTTCAGCTGGAGCGCAGCACACATGGACATCAGTCCCAGTTCTGACTTTAGAGAAAACATACCTCCGGTTTACTTTAAGTTAGTCCAGTGAACGAGTTAGCTGCACAGAACTCAACTTCTCTAATAAGCTAAGCTAAACTGGAGGTGCAGTTCCACATGTGTCCTCCAGAATCCCCCTGGTGACAGATTTATATTAAAAGCCACAGTTTTCCTATCAGTGCGTCTTTGTGAAGATGAACTCAGCTGGCGGTAAATATATATAATAATATATATTATTATATATATAAATAAAATCCCAAACCCAAAAACCTCAGATAAATCAGCGTTAAAGCAGCTTAAAGACGGTGCCTGAAAAGCGAATTCAGCTGAATTACATGAAGCCGGATCTCCCACAGGAGGTCAGAGGCAGCAGGAAGGAGTTAATCACTGCTGCTGGGCAGGAGTACTGGGACCAGGACCAGAACTGGTCCGGTTAGAGGAACCGGTCCAGTTAATCCCCGTTTCCACTATGCAGTCCGGTACGGGTCGGATCAGAACAGTTCCCTTATTTCAATGTTTCCACTTCCACCAAAGCGTTCCGGTCCCATGGTACCCGTTACCATGGAACCCGTTACCATGTCTGTAACCCTTCTGCTTGGGGTACCGAGCACACAGGGCCGGTTCCCTTGGGGAGAAGCCAAAGCACACTTGGGAATTATCGTTGCCTTTCAGGATGCAACAACAATAATAACTAGAAAATTTCTGAAGAAATTTTGATGGGTGCCAATCTACTGCCCGTCCAATCAACAAACCCTTTAGTTCAGTTAAAGTTGAGAGTCTCCTGTCACATATAAACTTTGAATGAGGTCTGTGTGATGTCGTATGGCTGAGTTATGAGGCCTCCAAAATAGGGCATTTTTTGGTATTTTTGGCTCGTTAAATGCTTTTCAATCGATTTTCCCATTGAATTTTGGGCCTCTGCGAGACCCAAAATTCATAAGACAGGTGTTCTGAAGACAGTTTCTAGATGTTAGAGAAGTTTGAGCGTGTTAATTGTGTTATTAATCTGGTGTCTGAGTGCTTGCTGTAGATTTCCCTGTGTTTGTTTCTCTGTGAGAAATATCAGCTTTGGGTCCTCACTGTTAAAAGTCTTCACAGTGTGAGAAATTTCTGAAGAAATTTTTTGAAAAAGGTCTCTGCGAGACCCAAAATTCCTAAGACAGGTATGATGAACACAGTTATGTTATTTTCATCAAGGTCCTGTTTAAAATACAGCTTTAATGGCATTTTCAAAATGGCCTCATTTTGTTCTTTTCAATCAATTTTCCCATTCCATTTTGCGCTTCTGCCAGTCCCTAAATGGGGGAGACATTTATGTCATTTTTATCGAGGTCCTGTGTAAAATACAGTTTTTATGCCATTTAAAATATACCTAAGTGCTTGATATTAAGTGTTTTTCAATGCATTTTCCCATTGCATTGTGGGTATTTGGATAAGGCATGTGCAAGGCCCAAAATGGCTACACTTTGGCTTTTTCCTCCTAAGCAGTCTCTGTCTCAGCCCATAGAAGGCTGTTAAGCTTGTTGCTAGGAGACAGCTCGTCAGCATGCGAGCAGCTGCTCCAACTGACAGAGACTATTACCTGTTTAAAATGGACTATTTCTGACTTTCGCCTACTTTCTCGAACAAACGGTCACAGCTCGAAAAGTAAATGTCGTATCTGAATAATGTTTGTACCGTGAGCGCCCCAAGGGACGGCAGAATCCAGCGGTGTAATTTTCATTCGGCTACCATATAAGGCTCGTTTTTTATGGCAGTTTTAAAATAATTTTTACACATTGATTTTATCATTTTAGCCATTTATAATGGAGGAAATGTCAGTTGGAGGGATGACCCTCTGCGCTCAGAGGCAATTTGTGATAAATCTGTGTGGCAGAGGTCAATGAGTGTGACATTGTGTGAAAGAGGACAAAAATACCTACGTTTTGTGATAAAATTTGTCCAGATCGGCCAGATATTTCGGACATGAGAGAGATTTGTTTGACGAATCGGTGCAGAATGAAATTCAGAGTGAGCAGTAGAGTGGGAGAGACGCAGGACCTGACACTTTGTCTTCCTGAAACGTAAACTGCCGTTGTGTCAAAGCTGTATAAGATATATCCAAACCCTTCGATTCAGTTAAAGCTGAGAGTCTACTGTCACATATAAATTTTGAATGAGGTCTGTGCTATGCTGTATGGCTGAGTTATAAGGCCTCTGAAAAAGGCCATTTTCAAGCTCGTTTAGGCCCAAAATGGCCATTTTTAAAAATTTTCCATGCGTTTTCCCATCCGCATTTTTCTGACATTTTCCCATTTAGCCGGAATTCCTTTTGACTAATGAGAGCCAAACGAAATAGCACACCATTCCTGATCGATACGCACGCAGCGGTGTGCTTTTTATGTCGGTCGGAGTATCGCTGCCAGACTAGTAGCGCGCCAAACTTTAGGGCGGAAACGGAAGAATAAGAGTCTGGCACAGGAGTAAGATGTGTGTGTAATGCCTTCGGCATTGGCACCCATAATGATAGATCGGTTTTATTTAGCGCTTTTCATAATACTCAAAGCCACTTCCAGTGAATGAAACAACAGCAAATTCCCTAAAGTTCTGCCAACCTCGATACGAAGTGACCCGTACCGTACCGATACGAAGTGACCCGTACCGTACTGACAGTGGAAACAAGGCTTTAGAGGAACCGGTCCAGCCGGATCTGTAGCTCAGCGAGTAAACAGTCAAACTTTCCTACAGAAAACCCAGAAACTCAAACTTCCTCCTTTAAATATAACTGAAAACTAAAGTCATGTGACCCAGTGACTTTCCGCAGCCCCACAATGCACTGCTTCAAGACCACAATGCACTGCTTCGAGTCAGCGCTGCGTAAAGCCGAACAGAACCGATCCTCAGCCTGAATCTGAACGTGTGAACCGATGCAGAAAGCAGAAAACTGGAGCCTTCCCATTGGTTCTCGCAGCAGTGCATTCTGGGACTTGTAGTCCCACAAGTCAGAAAGCAGCAGAACCTCTGTGATAAACCGAGGCTGAATTTGGAGACTTCAAAGATAGAAAGACGATCTGAGTGTGGCCGACAGCAACAAAGGAACGTTTTTAGCTTCGGGGGAAGCAGAATCTGAATATCTTTCCTTTTAGTGGCGCTGACCCCCCCGTGAGGTGAGGCGCTGACCCCCCCGTGAGGTGAGGCGAGGTGAGGCGAGGTGAGGCGAGGGATATATAACAGACCAAAAGCAGCAGCTCAGTCATGGCTGAGCAAGTCATTCTCTGGAGCTCCAACCTTCACCCTTCCCCCAGATTTGACCCTAAATATAAACCTAGTCCTTATCAGGGATGGAAAGCAGCTTCCTCTCAGAGGGGGGGGTCCCATCAGCCATCACACAGCCCTGATCACGCACACCTCACACTGATCCTGTTCCCTGCAGCCATCACACATCACCGCTCTGCTTTCAGCGACCTGGTTTCACTCGGCTGCTGATTCATCGAATGTTTCCGACAGTTCTGAGCAGCTTCAAGAACCGATAAGAGATCAGGTGTTGGAACGGCCTCCGATGATCACATGATACATGACACTGTCATTATTTACTCAAGAAAAACACAGAAACAGCGAGTTAAAAACTAAGTGAACCCATAATGCTGCTCTGCAGCGTTCAGGTGTGTGTGAACACGATGCCAAGGAGGAAAGACACCAGCAACGACAACAGGTTTAACCCTTCCTGTTGTCTTGCAGGTCAAAAGTGACCCACCACCATGTTTAGCTGTAGAAAAAATACCTTAAACTATCTTTTTCCAACTTGAAATGTTATGACTTTTCCTAAAGGGACCCCATCATTAGAAAAAGTCATACTTTATTTTCGTTTATGTTTCCATGTGGGCTGTACACCACTAGGGTACAAAGATTGTCTTATGGGTCATTTTTGACCCGTGAATTATAAAAACATTTAAACACCAGAAAAAAGTTCACTGTTTTTTTCCCTTTCAATATAATTCATTCAGAAGTAATTACTTCACATTTATATAATAGCAATAATAAACCTTTATTATGTAAAAGAAAACTCTTGGTCCAACTGACCAAAAAAAATTGTGTAACAAAAAATAGATGATCAAAAATGTATTGAATTGAGTTGAATAGATAAATAACAGGTGGTTTCATCATACAAAATAGATTTTGGATTTAAAATTCAAATAAGTTGCTTTATTTTGGGGCTTTGGTAGGGCGGCTCATTTCTGACCCGTAGGACAAAGGGAGTAAACACAATGTTAAGGCCGCACAAAGGGTTAAAGGACATTTCCAAACTATCTGGAGTCCATCGTTCTACAGAGAGAAAGATTCTTCACAAGTGGGAAACATTCAGGACGGCTGTCAATCTGCCCAGGAGTGGATGTCCCAGCAAGGTCACCCCAAGGTCAGAAACCCAAGAGCTACATCTCAGACTCTGCAGGCCTCAGTTAGCATGTTAAAGGTTAAAGGTCACCCCAAGGTCAGAAACCCAAGAGCTACATCTCAGACTCTGCAGGCCTCAGTTAGCATGTTAAAGGTTAAAGGTCACCCCAAGGTCAAAAACCCAAGAGCTACATCTCAGACTCTGCAGGCCTCAGTTAGCATGTTAAAGGTTAAAGGTCACCCCAAGGTCAGAAACCCAAGAGCTACATCTCAGACTCTGCAGGCCTCAGTTAGCATGTTAAAGGTTAAAGGTCACCCCAAGGTCAGAAACCCAAGAGCTACATCTCAGACTCTGCGGGCCTCAGTTAGCATGTTAAAGGTTAAAGGTCACCCCAAGGTCAGAAACCCAAGAGCTACATCTCAGACTCTGCAGGCCTCAGTTAGCATGTTAAAGGTTAAAGGTCACCCCGAGGTCAGAAACCCAAGAGCTACATCTCAGACTCTGCAGGCCTCAGTTAGCGTGTCAAAGGTTAAAGGTCACCCCGAGGTCAGAAACCCAAGAGCTACGTCTCAGGCTCTGCAGGCCTCAGTTAGCATGTTAAAGGTTAAAGGTCACCCCAAGGTCAGAAACCCAAGAGCTACATCTGGGCTGGTTCTGCAGCCACAGCACCTGGGCACCTTGCAGCCATTGAGTCCACCATGAACTCCTCTGGATACCAAAGTGTTCTAGAGTCAGATGTGAGGCCGTCTGTTCGACAGCTAAAGCTGGGCTGAAACTGGCTCATCAACAGGACATTGGGCCTCATGCAACAACCGTCCGTACGCACAGATTTGTTCTTAAGTCGTGCGTTTGAGTGATTTAAGAGAACATTCACCAATCTGTTCATATTTTACGTTTTCTTTCAGGTACGAACAGAATTTAGTGATCCAGACCTGTCGTAGGAGTTTCCTGAAACAGTCCGCTGTTATTCCAATCAAGTTTGCTTGACTAATGGATTGTATATTTAACTAGAACATTTCTGAAGAAATTTAGAAGGGGCCTGCCAAAGTGTGCGTATCGGTCAACCAATCACGGCTGCTCAGGAATGGTTCGCAAGGCCTAAAGAAGAAGCATTCAAGCCTAAACGGCATCAAAGGATGACATGGATGCTTCTTCTTAAAGCGGCTAACTGTCCCTTTAAAGCGGCGAACTGTCCCTTTAAAGAGGCGAACTGTCCCTTTAAAGCGGCGAACTGTCCCTTTAACTCATTGGCTGCCAGCCATTTTCAGTTTAGAGCCACCCATACTGCCAAGTGTTTTTCAGTATTTTGACTGATTTTCCAAGACCCACAGAAAAGTGTGTCTTATGACTATGTACCAGGGGCGTAGCACCAAATTTGGGGCCCCAGGAACAACCACTACTATCCATATTTGAACCAACATCGACCCTATGTTAGGCTTTTGGGACACTTGTATAGGCTAATAGTTATTATGAAAATAAATACATTTAAGACAAATATGGCTTCTATTTCACAATTATGTGGTAGCCAACAAAATGAGAGATTATTTTTTAATTATTTGACTTCGGCTGCTATCAGGGCCGTAGCCAGGATTTAGGAATAGGCGAGGTCCATGATGCTCGCGCTGCGAAATTTTTACAATATATATATATATTTTAAATTATATAGTTTTTAATATATAGCAGTGTTGCACATTGGGGCTAGTAGCAAAATAAACCATTATAATGTAACAAGAACCCATAGCTAAAAAGAACCTGATTATTTCCCAATGCAAGCATACAAATGTTTGGTACAAGCAAAGGCCATTTGGCCAGGCATAGAGTAAGGCTAACTAACCAATATAAAAAATAGAGTTAAATATAGATGGATAGATGCATTTTGTAGGCTATAGCTGTTGTTAAACAACCTATAAAGATTTATGGGCTATATTGAATTCATTACTAAATTAGATGTGAAAAATTGTCTCCAGCCTACATAAATGTGCATTGCTATAACAAGGTGCTGTCTTCTTTATTCACGAACCATACATGACATCGATATAACAATCATATCATTCTAAAGAGCTCGAGCTGAGCTTTCCGTCAGTATATAGCAATCGCCGCTGCACTGCAGAGTGGAAATCGTTCGTCAAATTCGTCTAATTTTTCTATTACTGACTGGTATGCAGCTACTTTGTTGACGGTACTTTTCTCACCGACTACGGAGCGCACACACGTGTTATACACACCGTTGGAAAGGGCAGAAACAGACCTTTCAAATGGTACCACGCAGTCACACATTCACGAAAGTGATGTCAACACAAACGTCAATTGAAACGTGTATGCGAAAACCAAGATTAAAAAAAATAATAATAAAAAATCCCTGAAAATTACCGAGGTCCAGACCTCACTTTCCTCATAGCTGGCTACGGCCATGGCTGGTATCAGAGTGGTATGCAACGGAATGTGAATGGGATAATCAGTTACTGTAGGCTGTAATTTTGAAATTTGGGCTCACCTTTCTTGGGAAAGAAATCAGTAAGCAGTTGCTTTCCTTCATTTTGTCTCTCTTGCCTTTCTTTTCTTTTCTGAAAGCCTGATTTTTTTTTTTTGGATGACATCTTTCATGTGCCGGCTGCTGCGTTTAATGCCTAATAATGAAGTGAGTGAAATTTATGGCGCATGTACAATCAATGCGCACTGATAATGGGGGTGTCTGATATAGATTATAGCCTATTTGCAGGCTGGGATGTACATTTCAACAGATGTATTTCCAGAGAACATTGGATTTTTATAAATTACCAACATTTGATATTATTTAAAAAATTATTTTTAAAAAACGAAAGAAGAAGAAAATTTCCCTTAGGGCCCCCCTGTAGGCTGGACCCTGTGAATCAGTCTGACTTTTCCCCCCTGTTCGACGCCGCTGCTATGTACACACCGAAATTACCAAAAGAAAGAGTAGACTCTCTTCTTTGATCAGGAAAAAAAAGTTTGTTTCTACCATTTTCAGTCTTTTAGTAATAGACAGTAAAACATAGGTTGGTTTCACCAAAAAAAGCTGTTTGACCCAAAAAATGGAGAAAACGAGCTCTTTTTTTTGTGCATAGCGGCACTGCTGCCACCTAGCGGGTAATTTTGCCAGTATATTCTCTGTTTAGTGTTTAGAAGCCTAAGATTTAGTGACGAACTCCGCTAGATTGTCCCCCAGCCCGCTCCGTTAAAAAACGCAATTGACGTCTATAGACGTCTTTGGCAGTGAACGTTTTTTTTTTAAATTGACGTCAATGGCACCGAAAGAGTTAAAGAGGCGAACTGTCCCTTTAAAGCGGCGAACTGTCCCTTTAAATCGGCGAATTGTCCCTTTAAAGAGACGAACTGTCCCTTTAAAGAGGCGAACTGTCCCTTTAAAGAGGCAAACTGTCCCTTTAAATCGGCGAACTGTCCCTTTAAAGTGGCGAACTTTCCCTTTAAAGAGGCGAACTGTCCCTTTAAAGAGGCGAACTGTCCCTTTAAAGAGGCGAACTGTCCCTTTAAAGCGGCGAACTGTCCCTTTAAAGCGGCCAACTGTCCCTTTAAATCGGCAAAGGACTGGCTGGGCCACTAATAGTCTTGTTTCTATGGTAACATTTAACTGACAGTTAAGCTGCCCCAGCTGCTGCTACACTAATTATATGAGACTCAGGCTTCTCAGAGCCAAAAACACCTCTACGAACAGATGCTTCCCATTCGGAAACCGTAAGAGGTACGGAAAAGATTCTCGCAGAATGAGCGAGGGACGCCTTTGGACTTCAATATTCCCGCGTTTCAGATCTGTAGCACATTCACAGTGAAAGCACGGATGAGAGAAAGGAGCGCTGCAGGAGCTGCTGAGATTCTGAGAATTGGATGAATTAAAATGGGGATTTGAGGTCTTTGAGCCCCGACATCACTTTGCTCTGAGGGGCTCTGAGAGCAAACGGTCAGCCCTAGATGAAATATGAAAACATTTTATGAATCCCAGCATGCGTGCCTATATTATGACAGTACATAATGGCATTGGAGCGATATTTGTAGGCGTGAGGGCGATTCGAAGATGAATCTGAGGTCAGAACTCTTGCTCTTCCCACACTCTAATGAAATGGCAGTTGTGCTCTAAAAATTCAAATTTTGCAGATTTTGGCCAAAACTTTGGGTCGCTTGGAGGCATGCTGTGGGAAATCCGTAGCAGGTATCGACATGGCGTCTTCACTTCTGAACACAGCACGGACGTATCTACAAACTGACATTTGAATGGCGTTTCTAGGTTAATGCATGATGACACAGTAACTGCTCAAAATTTAGGGTTTTTTATGATTTTTCCAGGTCGTCCCCCTGTTTATTCCTAGGGGGGCTTTGGGGGGCTGTTTTCTGCTTATTACGTCGCCATGGTAACTCCAATCTTCAATAAAAGTATTAGCCCGCGAAAACTCATCGAGCCGGTCGTTTTGATATATATAGTGTTGGGATGTGCGGGCCCATAAATGTGGACGGAAGAATAAATATACCTATAAATAAATAAAGAGACACGTTTTCAATGTTAAATCCCATAGACTTTTGCCAACGGAATAGTAATAGGTGCCTTGCCATGCATTTGCATGGAGGCTCTCCTATGCAATGCTATGGCAGGCCCCAATTAAAAAAAACATTAAAAATAATTATTAATTAATTAATTTAAAAGTGAAGAGTGCAGATAAAATACTTTCAGGTGTCATATGCACAGCTAAATAGATCTGTTTTCAAAATAGCAGAACTATTTTTATGAATTGATTTCTGGTTTGTTTTAGCAACCAAAACAAACTCCAGACTCAAAACACTCACGTGAACGCCCCCACATTTTGTTTCCAGCAGGGCAACATTTTTCCTGGTGACTTGGCTGTGGTCTAAGAACATGCTAACCTGAAAAATAAGTATTTAGAAAACACAACACAGGGTGTTTACTACGAGGAAGTTTGTTGTTCAGACATGCTCGCCCCCAGGCTTTAAAGTCTCAGCTGTGGTTTTGTGTGTGTACTTACCGATATTATTTCAATCTGAAGACAGAAGAATGTCAACAAAGTTTGTTACGCAGGGACAGTTTAAACTTTGTTTCCCCAGAAACCAGCAGAACCAGCAGAACCAGAGTCCCTCTCTGCTGGTTCCCTGGATGAATCACCTCTAATTAGGGACCGAGCTGTGAAACTGCAAGGATTGAAGTATTGAAGGAGTGAAACTCTAAGGATTATTATTGTTTCTTTCTTTCTTCTTCTTATTCTTTGCAAAAGGTGCTCGAAAACTTATGAAATTTTGCGAGCACCACCTGCCAGTTGACGACATGAAAGAATCTAAACTTTATATTTTTGGGAGTCGCTCATTGACTCTGTAGCGCCCCCTACGATGCTTAAAAATGGTCCCCGCATTGGGGTTAGTTTCGCGTGGGACAACGAAATTTGGTACACTCATTCATCATGCCCAGACGCACAAAAAAGTCTGGGGTCGCCATGGTCCCACGTCCACAGGAAGACGGCCATTTTGGATGGAAGGTGCATTTTGGTGCCATTTTTGACCGATTCCACGCCTTGCATTTAATCGAACTGCTCCTACAGATTTAATCCCAACGTACGCACATCCAACGTACGCACACCCAACGTACGCACACCCAACGTACGCACACCCAACGTACGCACACCCAACGTACGCACATCCAACGTACGCACATCCCAACGTACGCACATCCAACGTACGCACATCCAACGTACGCACATCCAACGTACGCACATCCCAACGTACGCACATCCCAACGTACGCACATCCAACGTACTCACATCCCAACGTACGCACATCCCAACGTACGCACATCCAACGTACGCACATCCCAACATACGCACATCCAACGTGCGCACATCCCAACGTACTCACATCCAACGTGCGCACATCCCAACGTACGCACATCCCAACGTACGCACATCCCAACGTACGCACATCCCAACGTACTCACATCCAACGTGCGCACATCCCAACGTACGCACATCCAACGTACGCACATCCAACGTACGCACATCCCAACGTACGCACATCCAACGTACGCACATCCCAACGTACGCACATCCCAACGTACGCACATCCCAACGTACGCACATCCCAACGTACTCACATCCAACGTGCGCACATCCCAACGTACGCACATCCCAACGTACGCACATCCAACGTACGCACACCCAACGTACGCACACCCAACGTACGCACATCCAACGTACGCACATCCCAACGTACGCACACCCAACGTACGCACACCCAACGTACGCACACCCAACGTACGCACATCCAACGTACGCACATCCCAACGTACGCACATCCCAACGTACGCACACCCAACGTACGCACATCCAACGTACGCACATCCCAACGTACGCACATCCCAACGTACGCACATCCAACGTACGCACATCGCAACGTACGCACATCCAACGTACGCACATCCCAACGTACGCACATCCCAACGTACGCACATCCAACGTACTCACATCCCAACGTACGCACATCCCAACGTACGCACATCCAACGTACGCACATCCCAACGTACGCACATCCAACGTGCGCACATCCCAACGTACTCACATGCAACGTGCGCACATCCCAACGTACGCACATCCCAACGTACGCACATCCCAACGTACGCACATCCCAACGTACGCACATCCAACGTGCGCACATCCCAACGTACGCACATCCAACGTACGCACATCCAACGTACGCACATCCAACGTACGCACATCTAACGTACGCACATCCCAACGTACGCACATCCAACGTACGCACATCCAACGTACGCACATCTAACGTACGCACATCCCAACGTACGCACATCCAACGTACGCACATCCAACGTACGCACATCCAACGTACGCACATCCAACGTACGCACATCCAACGTACGCACATCCAACGTACGCACATCCAACGTACGCACATCCAACGTACGCACATCCCAACGTACGCACATCCCAACGTACGCACATCCAACGTACGCACATCCAACGTACGCACATCCAACGTACGCACATCCAACGTACGCACATCCAACGTACGCACATCCAACGTACGCACATCTAACGTACGCACATCCCAACGTACGCACATCCAACGTACGCACATCCCAACGTACGCACATCCAACGTACGCACATCTAACGTACGCACATCCCAACGTACGCACATCCAACGTACGCACATCCCAACGTACGCACATCCCAACGTACGCACATCCCAACGTACGCACATCCCAACGTACTCACATCCAACGTGCGCACATCCCAACGTACGCACATCCCAACGTACGCACATCCAACGTACGCACATCCAACGTACGCACATCCCAACGTACGCACATCCAACGTACTCATATCCCAACGTGCGCACATCCAACGTGCGCACATACCAACGTACGCACATCCCAACGTACGCACATCCAACGTACGCACATCCCAACGTACGCACATCCCAACGTACGCACATCCAACGTACGCACATCCCAACGTACGCACATCCAACGTACGCACATCTCGGTCCCGCCTACAGCTGCTTGCAGCTTTCTAATTAATGTTGGAGCTGGTTTGTCAAAACAACTATAAACATGACAAAGACACGTGAACTCCGGCCAAGTTTCGGTGGTTTGTTTCCAGAAATCAGCTTTGTCACAGTGATCCCTGAAGACCCAGAAAGTCCAGATACAGACTGGATCTCATCACTGGGTGTAAAATAAGAAACAAGCATCCCATCAGCCATCATCAGATAAAGTCAGCACAGACCAGCAGAAACAGGAGGTACAACAATAACCAAGTAAATAAATAAGGTACAGTCTGCAGAATATCGGTCAGATTAAATCCAACCTTCTTTACGTGATTTATCCCACCTGCTGGTATCGCTGCTGATTCATTTAATGTTTCACATGTGAAATGAATCTGAGTAGAAACTAAATAAAGAAAATAAACAGGTGTTACGACAGAAAAGCCCTCCGGCAACACCTGACTCTGACTAACAGGAAGGAGAAAAGGTGTGCATCATTTCAGATATAAAAGGAACGCACCCTGAGCGCCGTCTGTCAGGCACCGATCGTCTTCCCTGCTTCAGCTTCCAGTGACTCTCAAAGTAAGATGACCAACTTATTTTTTTCTCTTCATGATGAATTAAGATCATTCAGTAATTAAAAATATGTTTTTCTGTTTTACTATCGAAACTTATAAAACTTATTTTGGTGACAGCAAACAAACTTTGATTTGTGTCTGTGATGATGAACAAAGTGTTGGGTTTCGGTCAGGTTCAGGGCGTGGAAACTCTTTCATTCTGTCGGGCTGAGCAGTGCTGCCTGACGGCTCCCAGCTCATCCAGCAGGGCTTTCATTTTAATGTGTTTAAACAAACATATCATATAACATATACTTCTCATTTACACTAAATCGATTGCAAATATTCAATGATTTGTCAAACCACGATGTTCATTCTTCATCACAGTTATAGTCTGTATCCATGGACATATAGTGTGCTCTCTCACATTTATACATTAAACTAATTCAAAATGTTTTCATCATCTGCCAGGCTCCTGCTAATCTCTCTCTGACATGGCCACCACTGACTGTCTAATGAAGGAGATTTCCCCCTGGATGGAGGAGAGCAAGACGGTTAAAGACCAGGTGCAGAAACTGGGAGACGAGCTGAAGTCAATCAGACAAAAATGTATCAATTATGGGTCAGAAGATCCCAGGAAAATTCTGAAAGAAGTGGCCACAGAGATCACAGAGATCCTAAGTGATTTAACCATCGGGTATGTTGATTCAAATATTGAGAAATTTATAATAACCTCGTCTGAAGAATGACCTGATGGTTAAAGTGTTGTTCAAAGGTTTTTCCTTAATAACTTTGCATCCAGATCTAACTGATCTCACTGATCTAACTGATCTAACTGAGATCTAACTGATCTAACTGATCTAATTGAGATCTAACTGATCTAACAGATCTAACTGATCTAACTGAGGTTTCTTTAGTCGTGGATGAACAACAACATGTTTAAAACTGTTTGAAAAAGAACCAGAGGTCAGAGACAGTTACGTTTAACACAAAGTAACCGACCAATCACAGTTAAACCTTCGGTTAAACTGTAAAAACCACAACATATCAGTGTCATTGAACACTGTGAACACAGCATTGATCCTTCCACAGAGAATTATTATATAATAATACATAATAATGGTATATAATAGTATCTAATTATCATGTACCAGCTGTGGTTTTATTTTTAGATCTGATTCTACGGTAAAACCTGTTTGTTGCTTCAACTGAAAAACTGAATCATGTTACTGAACCTTCACTTGTTTTATTCACAGGGACCCGGAGGCTTCTGAAGAGTCAAAGAATGATGACCCAAACCCTGCTGTTCGTATGGGGTTGCTCAATGTTCGCTCGATTAAGGAACTATCACAAAAAATAGTAAAGATCCTTATGCTCATCCAAAACAGAGAACTAGAAGTCTTTTTCCCAACAGAGACGTGGTTAACGAGTGACATTGAAGAAAAAAGACTGAAACAAGCTGCACCTGAATTATACAAAGTCTTTCATCAGTCTCGGGAGAAGCGTAGAGGGGGGGGTGTTGGCATTCAGTTCTCACCCAGATTTGAAGGTACACAAATCAGTCACTTACCCACAGTCACAACCTTTGAATATGTGGCTGCAATTCTGAAACACAACAACTGGGACCAAGAAGTCCTGTTCATCAATTTGTATCTACCAGGAAAGTCCTCGAAGGTCAAGTTCCAAGAAGAGTTTGAAGGGTTGTTGAAGGATGTTTCTGAACACCACAGTGTCGTCATCACTGGTGATTTTAATATCTGGGTTGATGAGGCTTATAAAGAGGAAACTAAAAATAAAAGTAAACAAAAACATGCTCAAAAATTCCTTCAATTATTGGCGAAGTTTAAGTTTCACCAGCATGTGAAGGAAGCAACATACTGGAGCGGTCACACTCTGGATCTGGTCATCTCCAGAAATGTTGAAATCTCCAATCTTTCCCTGCATCGCTGGGACTGGTCTGATCATAAGCTCGTAGTATTCAAAGCAAGGCCGGTGCCACAGGGCAGAAACCGAAGAAAACATGAATCAAGAAAAACTGGGGAGAGAAATCCCAAAGATCGAAGAGTAGAAAAGATCTCAGCTTCAGCTCATTAAGTGGGCTGCTTTTATTATTATGGGTGCCAATTACACAAGGTGTCTCTCCCACTCAAATGTGGGAAACAAATGTCTCTCATGTCCGAAATATCTGCCCGATCAGGACAAATTTTACTTAAAAACGTAGGCATTTTTGTCTTCTTTCACCCAAAGTCACACTCATTGAGCTCTGCCACACAGATTTCTCACAAATTGCTTCTAAGCCCAGAGGTCGCCTCTCCATTTCCATTATAAAGGCCTAAAGTCATAAAATTCAGGTGAAATTTGTTAAAAACGGCCATAAAAAACGAGCCACACATAGTAGTCGAATGAAAATTACACCGCTGGCTTCTGCCGTCTTTTGGGGCACTGACGGTAAGAATTATTCAGATACGACTTTTACCTTTCGAACAGCGACCGTTTGTTCGAGACAGTAGGCTACAGTCAAAATTATAGTCTGATTTTAAGAAGCCATAGTGTGTGCACATATGTCAGTTTGCTCTCTGTCTAACACAGACGAGCCACAGCTGGTTCTGTCTCCGTAGCAACCAGTGTTGTATAGTGACGAAGTAAAAATATTTCACTACTGTACTTAAGTGTATTTTGGAATACTTTGTACTTTCCTCGAGTTTAACATTTTTTGACAACTTTCACTTTTACTTCACTATATTTCCGAACTTAATTGCATACTTTTACTCCAATACATTTTCATTGTTCGGTTTAGTTACTCGTTACAAAAAAAAGAGAGAGAGAGAGAAAAAAACGCAACAGTGTTTTGACCCCATGCATGTTCTGCCTGCCCAAAGACGTGGAAATTCTATCTTACAGAAACTTCCCTTTTTTAGGTTTTAAGGTAGTTTTCCTCTTCAGATGCCAGATAAGCTGCAGTTCCCTCCCAATTCTTTTTTTCTTTTGTATAATGGCCGGTTGTGTGTGCACCTCCTATAGCTTGTGAAGTACAGTAATCGTAACAGCTTTTTTTCTTGGTGATGTTGGCCGCATTTTCTGTACTGAGTTATTTTATTTATTTTTTAGATTAGGTTTACAAAAGGGGTTTCAAACTGGACTCCCTCTTCAGATGCCAGATAAGCTTCAGTTTTCTCCTATTTTTTTCTTTAAATTTTGTTTATAATGATGGCAATAACAGTAGCAGCCTCTTTTGTTTCATTTTTTTCTTAATGGTGTAATGTACGCCTCATTTTCAGCACTGACCTTACTTGAAGAAGAAAAACTTAAAGGTTCACAAAGTTTGTATTTTCTGTCTAAACCTGGTCTAAATGTTGCCTGCACTTGGTTGTGTGTAGATTTTAAGTGTATTTGACCTTCAAAGTTTACCAAAATATAAAAAATGTCATTCAAACTGCATTTGCCTTGTTTACTTTTTACTTATACTTTTCATTACATTACTTGAGTACATCTATTTTTACAGTAATTCTCATACTTAAGTACAAGACGTTTCGGATACTTTAAGACTTTAACTCAAGTAACATTTCAGTCAGTGACTTGGACTTTTACCAAAGTCATATTTTGGAGGGGTACCTATACTTTTACTTGAGTGTGAGATTTCAGTACTTTATACAACACTGGTAGCAACGCATTAGGAGCCCGCAGCTGCTCCTGTCACCGGGGCAACGCCTTGTTAGCCTCCTCTGTTACCGGGGCAACGCCTTGTTAGCCTGCTCTGTTACCGGGGCAACGCCTTGTTAGCCTGCTCTGTTACCCGGGCAACGCCTTGTTAGCCTGCTCTGTTACCGGGGCAAAGCCTTGTTAGCCTGCTCTGTTCTAAGACTGCTCATGAGGGCAGAGCCAAGATGGCTGCCCTGTTATAACAGCTTCATGTTATAAATCTGATCTGAGTTTCTCCTTTAAACTGATAGTGAGGGGAAGTTTGAAAATACCCACAATGCAATGGGAAAATGCATTGAAAAGCACTTACCGAGGCCATTTTGAAAATGCCATAAAAGCTGTATTTTAAACAGGATCTTGATAAAAATGACATAAACAAATCAATTGAAAAGCACTTAACGAGCCAAAAAAGCCAAAAACTGCCCTATTTTGGAGGCCTCATCACTCAGACATACGACATCACAGAGACGTCATTCAAAGTTTATATGTGACAGGCAGTGAGGCCGGTAACGCGTTACTGTAGTCGGACTACTTTTTTCAGTAACGAGTAGTCTAACGCAACTACTATTTCAAAACTAGTAGTCAGATTGAAGTTACTTATCTAAAACATCGTGCGTTACTATTTCTGCATTTCGGGGGAACATATATTTGGCTTTTGTCAACATATATTCACGATTATTACAACCATACATTTGTATAGAAATAATTTGGGATAATTTCGTTTTCTCATGAGTTATATCAGTGTCCGCGACGGGAGCAGGTTCGCCTGAAGTCACTCGTTATTTTACATCTACCTACCCAGTAAAAGTGATCTGTCCCACTAAAATGTTAAACACCAGCGATATCATTTGTTACATTTTACTCTCTTTACCTAATCATTTTAAATAAATACACCAATCTAAACCACAGTTTTCATCAGTGCCTGTCACAGACGATAGTTGATAGGTTTAGCTATTCGTGCTAACTTTATAACATATACGTTTCAGGCAGTGCTATGGAGAGGGCTAGCTAGCTGTTTATCTATGTATACTTCGTCAGGTGTAGCTTTGGGTAATCCAGTTACAGCTGCAGTTGTAGGCGACTAGCATACAAACATTTCTGCAAAGCGACGGGTCTGACGATCAATCAGGTTTGTTTACACTTTTATTGGTCAACGAGTGGATAAACGTGACATTTTTCCGTCAAAAACTTGACTGTCATACTGGCTTGGGCCCATAATTATCAGCAGGTATGACCATCCGTTTGTCTGCATCGCTGCGAGTGAATGACTGATGTTTTGTAAAACCACTCCTTGCTGCTCTAATGCGGGACAACTACATGTTCAATATAACTTAAGTGTTACCGTAATTCATAGATAGATGCAATCAGAGTTAAATGCATGGAGTCAAGAATGTCTATTGTATTCTTTTTTTAAAGAAGTGTTTATGTTTATGTTGTTTATGGGATCAGCCTCTGCTGAAAGTAACTAAAAGTAATCTAACTTAGTTACTTTTGAAAGCAAGTAGTCAGTAACTTAACTAAGTTACTTTTTAAAGAAGTAATCAGTAGTCAGTAGTCGGATTACTGTTTCAAAGTAACTATGGCAACACTGGTGACAGGAGACTCTCGGCTTTAACTGAACTAAAGGGTTTGTTGATAGGGCGGGCAGTAGATTGGCACCCATCAAAATTTCTCTATGTTATTTATGTTTTTCTTTATGTTATATTTTAACATATTTTTAATTTAACTTTTACATGTTGGACTAATAACTGGTAATAACTACTAATAACTTGTAATAAGTGGTAATAACTTGTAATAACTGGTAATAACTGGTAATAACGTGTAATAACCTGTAATAACTGGTAATAACCCAGAACCCAAACAGGAGGGGTGTTCCCCAGGGAGGGTTCAAAGGCAAAGAATGATAACAAGCTGAGAAAACATGACGAGGCACGTTTGACCCGGACAGCGGTGGGAAATGAAGCTCCGCAGGGTGTCGGCTGAATGCATGAAGCTGAACGAGTTGAGATGCCACTTTGAGACTTCAATCCTAAACTCAAAGAAAAGCCTGTTGATTTCTTCCTAATACTGCTGTAGCTGTTATGTGATTTATTTTAACTTTTAATTCATCAGCAGATTATTGTTATTAGTCATGTGGTTGTTTGATCTATGAAACTTTAAATAGAAATGTAGTCCTCAGGGTTCATTCACATTTTATTAATTAAGTAATTAAATGGTAACAAACTAAAGTTTAAAGCTTCTAATGTTAATAACTAATCATTTATCTCTGCATGTGCTCATATTCTGGTGGACAGGGTGATCTATAATAAATCACTATCATTTATTGGCTCTGCGTGTCGAATCTGTCATAAAGTTCAAATCTGAGAGTAACAGAGGAAATCTTTCTGAAACAGAAGCTATTGAACTATTTCATCGTGACATGATCAGTTCTTTATTATTCCTCATGAACGCTGACTGAGTCATGCATGAAGCGGGTAGCTTGTTGGTAGCCCGCTGGTAGCCTGTTGGTAGCCCGTTGGTAGCCAGTTGGTAGCCCGCTGGTAGCCCGTTGGTAGCCCGCTGGTAGCCTGCTGGTAGCCCGCAGGTAGCCCGCTGGTAGCCCGCTGGTAGCCCGTTGGTAGCCCGTTGGTAGCCCGCAGGTAGCCCGTTGGTAGCCCGCAGGTAGCCCACTGGTAGCCTGTTGGTAGCTTGTTGGTAGCCCGCTGGTAGCCTGTTCGTAGCCCGTTGGTAGCCCGTTGGTAGCCCGCTGGTAGCCCGTTGGTAGCCCGCTGGTAGCCCGTTGGTAGCCCGCTGGTAGCCTGCTGGTAGCCCGTTGGTAGCCCGCAGGTAGCCCGCTGGTAGCCCGCTGGTAGCCCGTTGGTAGCCCGTTGGTAGCCCGCAGGTAGCCCGTTGGTAGCCCGCAGGTAGCCCGCTGGTAGCCCGTTGGTAGCCCGCAGGTAGCCCACTGATAGCCCGTTGGTAGCCCGCTGGTAGCCCGTTGGTAGCCCGCTGGTAGCCCGCTGGTAGCCCGTTGGTAGCCCGCAGGTAGCCCGCTGGTAGCCCGTTGGTAGCCCGCAGGTAGCCCACTGATAGCCCGTTGGTAGCCCGCTGGTAGCCCGCTGGTAGCCCGCTGGTAGCCCGTTGGTAGCCCGCTGATAGCCCGCTGGTAGCCCGTTCGTAGCCCGCTGGTAGCCCGTTGGTAGCCCGCTGGTAGCCCGTTGGTAGCCCGCTGGTAGTATCCAGAATCAGGACCCCAAACCGCCCCTGACTCCGGCCTTGCTTTGAATACTATGAAGTCATGATCAGAACCTTAAATCACCAGTGATGACGACACTGTTGTGTTCAGAAACATGAAGTAACAACATTTTAAACTCATCTAGGAACTGAAGAGTTGTTGTGGGGTTTGGTGGTAGATACAATGGTCGATCGCAATGCTATGCAGTGCTCTCCTATGCAATGCTATGGTAGGCCCCAATTACTTTGAAGCAAACATAAATAAATATATACATTATACCCCATAATGATGCTGACATTATTCTGTTTGACTTAAATTATGCACTAATTGAAGGTTAATTTGACTCTGTATATAACAAGGTCAATGGGAAGTGTAACCAGCGGCTGATTTGCTACTTTTGGATGCCTTAGCGCGTCAGACTCTTGGAAGAGAGCGTGTGTTCCAAGATCGAGTAGATATCCTGCAGAGACAGACGAATGGTTGTTCTTTTTCCGCCTTGATGCCATCCTCATGACTCAACACTTCCTGGCACAGGAGAGAGGAAGCCCAGCCTCATATGGTATCATTTTGCTACCAGGGGTTCACTTAGTTTCTGACTCACTGCTGCTACCAGCTGCTGGATCAGGGGTTCACTTAGTTTCTCACACACTGCTGCTACCAGCTGCTGGATCAGGGGTTCACTTAGTTTCTCACTCACTGCTGCTACCAGCTGCTGGATCAGTGGTTCACTTAGTTTCTCACTCACTGCTGCTACCAGCTGCTGGATCAGGGGTTCACTTAGTTTCTCACACACTGCTGCTACCAGCTGCTGGATCAGGGGTTCACTTAGTTTCTCACTCACTGCTGCTACCAGCTGCTGGATCAGTGGTTCACTTAGTTTCTCACTCACTGCTGCTACCAGCTGCTGGATCAGGGGTTCACTTAGTTTCTCACTCACTGCTGCTACCAGCTGCTGGATCAGGGGTTCACTTAGTTTCTCACTCACTGCTGCTACCAGCTGCTGGATCAGGGGTTCACTTAGTTTTTCACTCACTACTGCTACCAGCTGCTGGATCAGTGGTTCACTTAGTTTCTCACTCACTACTGCTACCAGCTGCTGGATCAGTGGTTCACTTAGTTTCTCACTCACTGCTGCTACCAGCTGCTGGATCAGGGGTTCACTTAGTTTCTCACTCACTGCTGCTACCAGCTGCTGGATCAGTGGTTCACTTAGTTTCTCACTCACTGCTGCTACCAGCTGCTGGATCAGGGGTTCACTTAGTTTCTCACTCACTGCTGCTACCAGCTGCTGGATCAGGGGTTCACTTAGTTTCTCACTCACTGCTGCTACCAGCTGCTGGATCAGGGGTTCACTTAGTTTTTCACTCACTGCTGCTGGATCAGGGGTTCACTTAGTTTCTCACTCACTGCTGCTGGATCAGGGGTTCACTTAGTTTCTCACTCACTGCTGCTGGATCAGGGGTTCACTTAGTTTCTCACTCACTGCTGCTGGATCAGGGGTTCACTTAGTTTCTCACTCACTGCTGCTACCAGCTGCTGGATCAGGGGTTCACTTAGTTTCTCACTGCTGCTACCAGCTGCTGGATCAGGGGTTCACTTAGTTTCTCACACACTGCTGCTACCAGCTGTTGGATCAGGGGTTCACTTAGTTTCTCACACACTGCTGCTACCAGCTGCTGGATCAGGGGTTCACTTAGTTTCTCACACACTGCTGCTACCAGCAGCTGGATCAGGGGTTCACTTAGTTTCTCACTGCTGCTACCAGCTGCTGGATCAGGGGTTCACTTAGTTTCTCACTCACTGCTGCTACCAGCTGCTGGATCAGGGGTTCACTTAGTTTCTCACTCACTACTGCTACCAGCTGCTGGATCAGGGGTTCACTTAGTTTCTCACTGCTGCTACCAGCTGCTGGATCAGGGGTTCACTTAGTTTCTCACTCACTACTGCTACCAGCTGCTGGATCAGGGGTTCACTTAGTTTCTCACTGCTGCTACCAGCTGCTGGATCAGGGGTTCACTTAGTTTCTCACTCACTGCTGCTGCCAGCTGCTGGATCAGGGGTTCACTTAGTTTCTCACTGCTGCTACCAGCTGCTGGATCAGGGGTTCACTTAGTTTCTCACTGCTGCTACCAGCTGCTGGATCAGGGGTTCACTTAGTTTCTCACTGCTGCTACCAGCTGCTGGATCAGGGGTTCACTTAGTTTCTCACTGCTGCTACCAGCTGCTGGATCAGGGGTTCACTTAGTTTCTCACTGCTGCTACCAGCTGCTGGATCAGGGGTTCACTTAGTTTCTCACTTACTGCTGCTACCAGCTGCTGGATCAGGGGTTCACTTAGTTTCTCACTCACTGCTGCTACCAGCTGCTGGATCAGGGGTTCACTTAGTTTCTCACTTACTGCTGCTACCAGCTGCTGGATCAGGGGTTCACTTAGTTTCTCACTCACTGCTGCTACCAGCTGCTGGATCAGGGGTTCACTTAGTTTCTCACTCACTGCTGCTACCAGCTGCTGGATCAGGGGTTCACTTAGTTTCTCACACACTGCTGCTACCAGCTGCTGGATCAGGGGTTCACTTAGTTTCTCACTTACTGCTGCTACCAGCTGCTGGATCAGGGGTTCACTTAGTTTCTCACTCACTGCTGCTACCAGCTGCTGGATCAGGGGTTCACTTAGTTTCTCACTCACTGCTGCTACCAGCTGCTGGATCAGGGGTTCACTTAGTTTCTCACTGCTGCTACCAGCTGCTGGATCAGGGGTTCACTTAGTTTCTCACTGCTGCTACCAGCTGCTGGATCAGGGGTTCACTTAGTTTCTCACTCACTGCTGCTACCAGCTGCTGGATCAGGGGTTCACTTAGTTTCTCACTCACTGCGGCTACCAGCTGCTGGATCAGGGGTTCACTTAGTTTCTCACTGCTGCTACCAGCTGCTGGATCAGGGGTTCACTTAGTTTCTCACTCACTGCTGCTACCAGCTGCTGGATCAGGGGTTCACTTAGTTTCTCACACACTGCTGCTGCCAGCTGCTGGATCAGGGGTTCACTTAGTTTCTCACTCACTGCTGCTAACAGCTGCTGGATCAGGGGTTCACTTAGTTTCTCACTCACTACTGCTACCAGCTGCTGGATCAGGGGTTCACTTAGTTTCTCACTGCTGCTACCAGCTGCTGGATCAGGGGTTCACTTAGTTTCTCACTCACTACTGCTACCAGCTGCTGGATCAGGGGTTCACTTAGTTTCTCACTGCTGCTACCAGCTGCTGGATCAGGGGTTCACTTAGTTTCTCACTCACTGCTGCTGCCAGCTGCTGGATCAGGGGTTCACTTAGTTTCTCACTGCTGCTACCAGCTGCTGGATCAGGGGTTCACTTAGTTTCTCACTCACTGCTGCTACCAGCTGCTGGATCAGGGGTTCACTTAGTTTCTCACTCACTGCTGCTACCAGCTGCTGGATCAGGGGTTCACTTAGTTTCTCACTGCTGCTACCAGCTGTTGGATCAGGGGTTCACTTAGTTTCTCACTCACTGCTGCTGCCAGCTGCTGGATCAGGGGTTCACTTAGTTTCTCACTGCTGCTACCAGCTGTTGGATCAGGGGTTCACTTAGTTTCTCACTGCTGCTACCAGCTGCTGGATCAGGGGTTCACTTAGTTTCTCACTGCTGCTACCAGCTGCTGGATCAGGGGTTCACTTAGTTTCTCACTGCTGCTACCAGCTGCTGGATCAGGGGTTCACTTAGTTTCTCACTTACTGCTGCTACCAGCTGCTGGATCAGGGGTTCACTTAGTTTCTCACTCACTGCTGCTACCAGCTGCTGGATCAGGGGTTCACTTAGTTTCTCACACACTGCTGCTACCAGCTGCTGGATCAGGGGTTCACTTAGTTTCTCACACACTGCTGCTACCAGCTGCTGGATCAGGGGTTCACTTAGTTTCTCACACACTGCTGCTACCAGCTGCTGGATCAGGGGTTCACTTAGTTTCTCACTCACTGCTGCTACCAGCTGCTGGATCAGGGGTTCACTTAGTGTCTCACTGCTGCTACCAGCTGCTGGATCAGGGGTTCACTTAGTTTCTCACTGCTGCTACCAGCTGCTGGATCAGGGGTTCACTTAGTTTCTCACACACTGCTGCTACCAGCTGCTGGATCAGGGGTTCACTTAGTTTCTCACACACTGCTGCTACCAGCTGCTGGATCAGGGGTTCACTTAGTGTCTCACTGCTGCTACCAGCTGCTGGATCAGGGGTTCACTTAGTTTCTCACTGCTGCTACCAGCTGCTGGATCAGGGGTTCACTTAGTTTCTCACACACTGCTGCTACCAGCTGCTGGATCAGGGGTTCACTTAGTTTCTCACTGCTGCTACCAGCTGCTGGATCAGGGGTTCACTTAGTTTCTCACTCACTGCTGCTGCCAGCTGCTGGATCAGGGGTTCACTTAGTTTCTCACTCACTGCTGCTACCAGCTGCTGGATCAGGGGTTCACTTAGTTTCTCACACACTGCTGCTACCAGCTGCTGGATCAGGGGTTCACTTAGTTTCTCACTGCTGCTACCAGCTGCTGGATCAGGGGTTCACTTAGTTTCTCACTGCTGCTACCAGCTGCTGGATCAGGGGTTCACTTAGTTTTATTAAGTGTAAACCTTTTTCTAACTGTGGTTAAACCCCTGCAGCAGTTTGATGATGTCCTCTGGGGAACAACGTGCGGCTCCTGGGTGGATGAGAGAACCTCAAAGCAACAAAAAACACAAACACACACAGGAAGTCAAAGGTTTGGCTGTGTTGTTGTCCACAGGTTTTATTTCAGTGTGTCTGACAGCAGAGGGAGCAGCAGGGGGTCTGAGGGGGTCTGCAGAGACTCACCCTTCACCTCACAACAGATGACAACATGAACTAATTTCCTTTTTAGCACAAACTGCATCCGGACATCCTTGTTGTCAACATTTCAGATTGTAAACGTCACCATCAGATGAGGGAAAAACGGTTTTATCAACACGTTAAACCGGATTTTGTTTGCAGACCAAGAAGCTAAAGTCTGGATGAAGCTTGTTCATATGAACATATATGAATCAGATTCAGAAAAACATTTTAATAATGTCATTTTTAGGGGAAAATTCATTTAAAAGTCTTTAATGTTGAGCTGATTCCTGGCAGCGGCCAAAAGTTCTCGTCTCCCTTCGATGTAAAAACTTCTTTAACAGAATTCATTTTAAATCTGGAAGGAAACTTTGTGAACTACCGTTATTATTCTGTTTGAATCATAACTTTATGTGAAAATAACACAAACAGTTTCTCATGAAGTTCCTTAATGAAGAAAAAACAAATGAGTTTCTGATCAAATTTAGACTTTTTTTTCCTAAATTCTAATTATTTCTTAAATCATTTTAAATACTTTTTTTGTCATTTTTCAGCTGAAATTTTCAAAGCAAATTTGAATTTTGTGACTTTTTGAATTATTCAACAAAAAACGTCACATATTAAAACTTCTTCCTGTTTCTCGTGACGTTTACTTCATGACGGGGTTTTAACTTAAAAAGCATCTTCGTGTCTTTAAATGTTGCCTTTTAAAAAAAAAAAATAACTCCAGTTGTAACTATTGTTGGTTTTCTAAAGTTTGGGATATTTAATCATGCCGACACTGAAAGCCCCGCCCCCTACACCCATGCCCCGCCCCTGCCTGATCCGTGCCCCGCCCCCTACTGTCGTCCGTCTGCCGACCACAGAAATCAGGACTCGTATGGATGTAAACAACCACTTCTGTACAAAAAGAACCAAAAGCAAACAGAAAGAGTTGAGATAGAAACCAACAGAAGTGAACTTTAAGTGTTCAGCTCAGATTATTTATTTCTTTTACGAATAAAAACACTAAATCAAATGTTTCTCCTTGAGTTAGCGCCGCCTCCCTCCTCTCATACATAAAATAGAGTCTCCGTTAGTATTTGCTTATTTACAGGATCACATTATGTACACTTTGCATTTTTCAGCGTTTTCATGCAGGCGACGCAGCGGACGGCCTCGACCCAGGAGGCCGCCTGCGTCTCTGCATCAGGGGTCCCAGCCGAGCTCCCGGCGGAGGCGGGGAGGTCGGAACCGGGTCCGTTTGGGGTCAGATGACCTCGGCCTCCGCCCAGAACCGCCGTGGGACCCACGATGAAGCGCCCGACACCCAGGAAGTGGTCCTGAGAGAGCCACTGGCCGACATGTGATGATCTGTCTTCACTGGGTTCACATTCTGCACCCAACCGGGTCGCCAGAAACACCTCTGCTGGGACAAGACCTCGGACAGTCCGACCCGAACGGCTCAAACTGAACTCTGATCAAGCTGCTGAGTTCAGATCAAACTCATTATTCATCTTAAAGGGACAGTTCGCCTCTTCTGACATGAAGCTGTGTAACATCCCATATCAGCAACATCATTTCTGAACATCTTCTTACCCCCTGCTGCGTCCTGTGAGCAGAGTTCCAGCCTCGTTTTGGTGTTGATGAAGGTAGTCCGGCTAGTTGGCTGGGGTTTAAAAAATAAAGCGTCTTGCTTCTTAAAACAATATGCGTTCAACAGAGTAATACATTTGCATCATAAAATCTTTCTCGATGGAAAAAGTCAGACCTCACAAACGCTTGGCCCCATTTTCTCTCCGGCTAGCGCCATGTATAAAATATATTTTATATATATATTTTATAAAATACTATATTATTTTAATATATAATAATTTAATATTATTTATTAAATATTAAAAAAATATTAAATAATAAATAACTAATAAATAATTTATTATTTAATAAATTACATTTGTATCACTGCCTGCTGTGCAGACCGAGCAGCAAACAGCGTAACAGGCGCGGCTGTCGGCAGGCGGCAGCAGGCAGTGATACGAAGGGAGAGAAAATAGGGCCAAGAGATTGTGAGGTCTGACTTTTTCCTGGAGAACCATTTTGTGATGCAAATGTATTACTCTGTTGAACGCATATTGTTCTGAGAAGCAAAACGCTTTATTTTTTAAACCCCAGCCAACTAGCCGGACTACCTTCATCAACACCAAAACGAGGCTGGAACTCTGCTCACAGGACGCAGCAGGGGGTAAGAAGATGTTCAGAAATGATGCTGCTGATATGGGATGTCATACAGCTTCATGTCAGAAGAGGCAAACTATCCCTTTAAATCTTTATGACTTTAATGCTGCCGGCAGCTTGAAGAACTTCGGCTCGAACAATCAAACGTTCTGAACCACATTCCGTCCTGGATGTTTGGATCTCGCCCTTCTTTGAGCTCCTGGAAACTCAAACTGAGTTTGGAGCCGGTCTGGACTCTAAAGGTCTTGCCGAACCAGAGACGCTTCCATCCCGTCCAGAACCGCTCAGTTCGTCATCTGAGAGGCTGTAAACATGTGAGGAAACATTCTTAAACTCTGTCAGTCGGAACCTGGTGTCGGACCCGTTGAACTGCGCGAGGAGCCGGTTCTGGACGGGATCAGCCCCACCAACCTTATACACAGGATGTTATGGTACAGATGGAGGAGAAAAGTTCACCGACCACCAGAGCTGAGAACTCTGAACCCGACGAGCCTCCGTGGATTTATCCACATGTTCATCTTATTAAAGAGCATTCCAATGAGTTCCTTTTCTTATTCCAACTAAACGAGTTCATGATTGAATCATTTCTGAGCAGATTTAAATCACACAGTAGATCCTTATTGATCTCAAACGAGCTGTTTCAGTTCCTGCGTCTTTAAGAGCCCCTCCCTAAAAGCCCACCGGCTTCTGATTGGCCAGTTTCGAAGTGCGTTGCTCACTGCGGCTAGCTTTAGTAGCGCCGAATTCGTGGGAACAAAATGGTAAACAGCCGGTATTTTCTCAGGTTTTCAACACGTTGGGGATCTAAACGACTACTTTCTCACCTGAAAATGTTTCAAATGTTGCTAAAGTTTACAGAGTTTAGAGCTTAAGAGAAATCAGCTTCAGGCCGGCTGATTTCGGCTATAGTATGTAGTATGCAGTATGTAGTATGCAGTATGCAGTATGTAGTATGTAGTATGCAGTATGTAGTATGCAGTATGGAGTATGTAGTATGCAGTATGTAGTATGCAGTATGTAGTATGTAGTATGCAGTATGTAGTATGTAGTATGTAGTATGCAGTATGTAGTATGCAGTATGTAGTATGTAGTATGCAGTATGTAGTATGGAGTATGCAGTATGCAGTATGGAGTATGCAGTATGTAGTATGCAGTATGTAGTATGCAGTATGCAGTATGCAGTATATAGTATGTAGTATGCAGTATGCAGTATGTAGTATGCAGTATGGAGTATGGAGTATGCAGTATGCAGTATGCAGTATATAGTATGTAGTATGCAGTATGCAGTATGCAGTATATAGTATGTAGTATGCAGTATGCAGTATGTAGTATGCAGTATGCAGTATGCAGTATGTAGTATGCAGTATGGAGTATGGAGTATGCAGTATGTAGTATGCAGTATGGAGTATGCAGTATGCAGTATGCAGTATGCAGTATGGAGTATACAGTATGTAGTATGCAGTATGCAGTTTCGAACACAGCCTGAGTTTTTGAATATTTGATATTTTAAAAATACGACAAACGTTCCCTTTTTTTTTCCGTCATATTCGAACGATTCTTTTGAACTTTATGACCAGAATTAATTGGATGAAATTTAAAGGCGTCGGGGGTTCAGATCCTTGGACCCGTCGCTCAGGCGGACCTCAGCCCTGGTGGTGATTCACAGCATAAAAACAACAACTCTGTAGACTTCTATTATTAGAGTAAATATGGCTGAAGTGTGATCAGCTGTACAAACACAGAACCAATCGATCGCAACACAACTGGACTCAACTGAACTGAACTCTACTGAAATCGAGAAGAAAGAGTAAACAAAACCTCTCCGTGTCTCTGAGCCCTGAGGTTTGGCAAAAAGTGCTTCGTTGGTGCGAGCAAGTCGACCAACCAGCTTCATTTCCTGTCGCTCCTGTTATTGCCCCGGACCGACCAATGGGAGGCCGGCTTTTTGGGGGGCGACCGGGTCCTTCCGTAAAGCCGGTTGGTCGCTCAGCTGGGACAGCAGTTAGATTCCAAACGCTGAGAAACGGAGTTCATCACCTCTCCGGTGTGATGTCATCCCGTGGAGACGGCCGATTGGCTGATGATCACATGATCGTTGCTCTTAAAGGACCATGCCGTCGTTTTTTTTTTTTTTTCAAGCGTTCCAGACTCCACTGCGGATGTTTCGGGGTTTTTACGAGGATGCGTCGACACGATAAAAACGGACCCAGCTCATCCAGATGTGCCAGCTGTGGAACATGGAAACAACAGCATGGTCCTTTAAACTGAGCCTGAACCGTCTCCTGAAACAAAAAAAAGACTGAAACTGTATCCACTGTCTGTGTCCAGCGTCCCGGGGTCGGCCCCGGCTCCTGCGGTACCGGCTCGCCCTGATGTGGTGATCACACGCCGGTCTGTACGATGGCTCTTTGCTCCTTGCTTTGACATTTAGACTTTGTGACCAAACGGCTCAGTTCAGGAGAACCGAACCGCCGCTGCTTCAACAATCCTCTCCTTCTTCTCAATCTGAAACTTTAAAACTTTGTCTCAAACCTGCCAGACAGCCTGAGATCAGCAGGAGCCTGCTGGCATCCTCACCGAGGGATTCTCCTCATTTCAGAGCCAGAGCTTCTGCTTCATAATGCTAGTGTACACCAAGAGCGACCCACGCTAACTGAGCGCCGGAAATCATTATTTCTCTATGGAGGGTGAGCGAACTGCGCGACCAGAGCGGATTCCAGCGATTAAACTCAAGCTAACTTTATGGTAATGAGCCATGACGCGTTTCGGCGAAAATCAATGACAATCCACAGATTGTAGGGGTCCGACAATCCTCGGGGTTCGCGGAAACAAACGTGTAAACTTTGGTTCCTAGTTCCTACGTCCTTTAAACATGGCTACTGAAAAATGAATCGCCGCGGTGTCCTACATAGTTTACCTACATAGCTACATAGTTTCAGCGGGATTGCAACAACACTTTTTAACTGGTTCTTTGGCCATTAGTTTAGGCCCTATCCAAACAATAGTCGTTTAATCCTGAGACTGTTGCAATCGCCGTGTCGAGTGCTTCAATACAATAGTGTAGTAACCCCACGCATACCTTTCTCACTGCAATTAAGTTTTATTTCGGATTTTATTTTGAATTTAGTTTATTTTCACAGCTGCCTCTGCTATTCCTGCTCTTCTCAGGTGTACCTAATGTAGTTTTACATCATTTGTAACGTGATGTATATCTTGTATAACAAATTGTAAATAACAACACGTTTATTCGTGTCCCCGCCCTCTCTTTCCTCATGTTCTTTTTCGCGGGGCCTTTAAAAATTTAACATTCTAAATGTGACGTCACAAGCTACCAAAGCTACCAAAGCTAATTCTCAAGCGAAGCTTCTCCAGCTTCTCCGCTACCAGGCAGCGTAGGTCGCTCTTGGTGTACACGTAGCATAAACCAGCCGAACGGTGTGACCAACGTGTGAAAACCAAAAACGTGACGTCAGTTCCCAGCGTTAAAGCTGAAGGAATTCAGCATTAAGTCCAATTTATGAACATGTTCTTTGCCGTTTTCCCCCTGTGAACACATATATATATATATATATATATATATGATTTGTTGCCAGATTCAGTTTTTTTTTTTTTTTTTTTTTTTTTTTTTTTTTTTTAAATGGTAAAATATTTCAGAACTTTCTCATTAAAACAAACAACGTCCCCTTTGTTTTTCTAAATAAACATAAAATAATGTGTTTATGGGCTGAAAAGAAATGACTGAGCAGATTAAAGCCGAGTGTTGGGAGCCGTGTAGGGATGGGAATCGAGAACCGGTTCCCAGTGTTTCAATTCCTTGGAATCGTTTGGCGATTTTGCAAACGATTCCCTTATCGATTCCAGTGGGCGCGAATGATGTCACCACGCAGCGTTGCGTGGCGAGTCCAGTGCAGCCAGCAGCCAGCAGTAAACATGGCGCCCAAGCGGTACAAACGCTCGAAAGTTTGGTTCCACATCCCTAAAAAAGACGACAACAGGGCAACTTGCAAAGTGAATATTTCACCAAAGGGAGGAAATACTACCAACATGCAATAACTATGAATGAATGATTAACGTCGGTGAATCTGAACCCAGCAACGTTAGCAACGTTAGCATGTCCTCGGCTAACACTGCAGGTAACTAACTAACAAACACTGCCTATCATGTTAGCACCATTTGCCTGATTGTAAAAGCTGCTGTTAGTAACGGTTAAGGTTAAATGAATGCCTTCTCAGGCATTACATTTAGATGAAATCATGAGAGACAGAGCCTGACTGGCTCAGAGCCAGAGGCTGGTGGTACTACCCCCAGTTCACCTCTACCTCCAGCTTCTCCTTTCACCAGAGCAGGAAGAGTTAAATTACCCAGGCCAGGATAGACCAATGTGGATCTCACCGTTGTTGGGTTAGTGAGGTCATGACTCGTGTTACTTCTAAACTAAACAAAGTTGATGCTAATCGACCGGTTTGTTGTCCTTTTTCTCCAAATGAGAATCGATAAGGGAACCGACAAAGAACCGAATCGTTAAGCAGAATCGAAAATGGAATTGGAATCGTAAAAATCTGATCAATTCCCATCCCTAGAGCCGAGCGTTCGGAGCCGAGCGTTTACGCCTTTAAAGCTCCGGGATGATGCAGGTCGCGTTTCCACTCAGATCTTTATGAGCTGAGGAGATAAAATGGCTGCTGCTGAGTGAGGTAAACATGTGGCTGAAGTTTCTGAGGTTTACTCCTGCCCCTGTGGGGGGTTTCAGAACAGACTCCTGCACAGGTTGCAGCTGTAGAACCTGTAACGTGTGCAGGACTCTGTTCTGTTCAACCTTTCTCTGCTTTAACGTCGGGACTTCAGGTCCAGCAGGCGTCCTCCGGGTCAGGCTGCTGGCAGAGTTTGAACTGGACTGAAAGGTTGTTTCTTCTCGTGTTTGGTGGTTTCAGGTAGATGAGGAGCAGACCTGCGCCTCCGTCTCGGTCTTTAAATCATCGCTTCTGGTTCTGGAGCCCCTCCATCCCACCTCTATGTGTCTTTGGGCTCCAGCTTGCAGGACATGTCGAACAGAAGGTTCTGGTTGTCGATCACCTGGAGCTGCCGGACGTAGGCCTTCGTCTGCAGGTGGGAGGGGGACGTCTCCGTATCCATGGCTACCAGAAACAGAAAGCCATTAAAACCATCATTTCCAGCTCACGTAGCTGCAGTACCTCCACGTCACCACCAGATGGAGACAGATCACAGCGTTCTTTATCACGTTTTAATGATAAAACTGTGCAGGAACTGTTACTGTAGAGGTGTGTGTTACCTAGCTGAGAGCTCCGGTACCGTCTGATGTTCCTCACCATCTCAGCAACCTTATGCTGCAGCAGAAGAAGAAGAAGAACACGGCTCAGGCATCACGTCTCTGATCACATTTTGCTTCCCTGAACCGACCTCAGATCTGACGCCACAAACTACGGAAGCCCAGAGCGGACGTGGTGCGTATAAACTTTTTTCTGATGGTTTTCTCGAGATAACGAGTTAATTTACCGATGGTTTTCGAGGCCACTTTTTCTCCCCAGTCCGCCCCTGTTTATATGTGTTTAGATGTTTCTGGCAAAGGTTTTTACCCCCTTTCATTGGAAACTGAATAAAGTCGCCTATGAATCAAACATGAAGCGTTTGTGAAAATGCACAAAGCAAATCCTGCTGACGAGCATCTGAAGAATGGAATCAGGTTTAACACACACCAATCATGCCGTTATAACGAGATAAATAACTCGTGCATCATTGGGTAACCATGGAGACGGCCTGCTCCCCTCAGCCGGTCGCTGATGAAGTCGACTCCATCAGCAGGATCACTGAGGTGTAAACGCCTGCTGAGCCGGCCGTCTGCTTAAAGGACGCGGGCTGATATAAAAGTTATTTCTACAAGACAAACAAACTGCAGTTTCAGCTGTTAGACCTCCACAGAAGTAAAAATCTGATGCGTTGATCTGTGTCGGGTTCAGGTCTTTTATTGTCAGATGCACAGAACAACAGAGTCGGACTGGGCACTGAAATTCTTAGGACAGGACACCGTACAGCAGCTACCATAACAGGACATAACATGCCGTAACATAAGTACTCTAACAAAAACAGTAACAATAAATGGGCAATGTGGATACTACAATATACATTTTACGCTAATTACAAGAGCTGTACTGAACATATAATACACATGATAGCCTATGCTAATCTAAGACCTATACTAACCTAGAACATAAGGTAAAATACAATATAGCCTGTAAGACCTGTTAAACCTCGACAGAAGTAAAAATCTGATGCGTTGATTTATGTCGGGTTCTCCAAAATCTGACATCTTCAGCTTGAGTCCGTTCCTGGAAACGCTTTAAGAACTCTGAGAAACTGATCCTGAGCGTTCAAGGAAAGAGAGTCATCTCGAGAAAACCATCAGAAACAGTTTATACGTACCTCTGGGCTTCCGTAACAAACACCTGCACAGGTGGACTAAAGGCCCAGAACCAAAGACTGGTTTGGCTCCATCTTTCTTTTTGTGACCACTTTCTGTCTCTTTCTGTTGTTTTAGAGCCTGTTTTGTTATTATTATTATTAGTTAGTACAGTGGAAACCGCTTATAGTGATCACGTTGGTCCAGAGCCAATTTGAACACTATAAGCGGTTGATTACTAAAACCGAAGTTGTATTACAGTACAGGTATTTCACTTATTTTTTATGGAGAATATCATCTAAATGCCATTTGTATCGTTTTTCAATGAGAAAAATTAAATGAAACGGATAGCTTCAGCATTTACTGAATTTTATTATCATGCAAGTTTAATTACAGTACTGCGCAGTGCGCAGACATACTGTGGGCTAACTCAGATCCAGTACGTTACTTATTCTCTGCTGTGCCGCCGGTGCATTTTTTTTCTTACAAGTTTTTTAAGAAAATAAAGTTTGAATTCAATCCGCCTTTCAGCACCCCTGCTCGGATCTATGCTCCTCCGTGCCGGTGTTCTGTCGATTTGTGCTACTTTGCGTGAAAACGAAACTTAGAAAATCGGCTCGGCGCATGCGCAAAACCACAAAGTAGCAATTCTCAACAAGTAGGAGAAATAGAATGAACACCGGCCTCCCATCTTACAAGAACCAGCCTGGAGCTTCCAGCGGTCACACGCACATTCAATCCGCTCTCCAGCACCCATCCTCGGACACATGCTCCTCCATGACTTCCTTTTTCCAGCCATGATTCGCGCGCTTGCTGCCCGGTGTCAACTCGTTACGTTAGCTAGCGAGGCAGAAGCAGACGTCCAGAAAGGAATCAAGGGAGTAAAAAATAAAATAGCTACACGTAGTTTTAAAATTATTTTTGCACATGTTTACATTCATAAAATGGCCAAAAATGAACATTATAAGCGGATTTCTTGATCACTATAAACGAATTATTTAAACAGCATTTGTATAGAAATGATTCCGTCCCAAGCCTTTTGATCTATATAAGCGGTTGATTACTATATCCGTGACCACTATAAGCGGTTTCCACTGTAGTAGTATTTTTATTAGAATTGGTATTATTATTGTTGTTAATATACAATCATTGTAAATATTTATACTTTTTTTGAGCTACTTGACGAATTTGAATTTCCCCCATTGGGGGATGAATAAAGTATTTTTCTATTTGAAGTGGCTTTGAGTCACTTTGCTTCTCTGTGACTGACAGCTAATGATAATGCTAATGCTAACATCCTCCAGCCTGATGCAGGTAGAAAGCTTCTTGTGAAGCTGAACCATCCGTCTCATATTGGACCTGAAAGCCGAGCGACTCACCATCTTTTCAAAGTTGACGAGTTCCCCGTGAAACGTCTTGCAGCTCTCGTGAAGAAACGTCAGGTCTGGAAACAACGAGGACAGAAATCAGTCAGAAATACAGGATAAAGGAGCAGGAAGTGGTGGGATCAGCAGATGTTGGCCCAGCTGTGGAATCACCGGGGTCACGACTCACTCTGATACCCTCAGAGCTGAGTCATGTGACATCACTCAGTGGGGTCACATGGCACTGAAAGGATCGGATTATTGGCTAAATCACAATCAGACGGAGTTACTAAGTGCATGTAGACACCTTAATCTGACTAAGAACTGGATCGGATCAGATTAAGACCCCGAGATAACTCGGCAAAATGCAAAACTGTAGTGTTGGTGAGCTTTGGATTTCTGACCCGACTTAATAAATCCCATCCTGCTGATGTCAGCGTTTATTTCAGCTGGAGCGCAGCACACATGGACATCAGTCCCAGTTCTGACTTTAGAGAAAACATTCCTCCGGTTTACTTTAAGTGAGTCCAGTTAACGAGTTAGCTGCACAGAACTCAACTTCTCTAATAAGCTAAGCTAAACTGGAGGTGCAGTTCCACATGTGTCCTCCAGAGGGTGCCAGAATCCCCCTGGTGACAGATTTACATTAAAAGCCACAGTTTTCCTATCAGCGAGTCTTTGTGAAAGAACAATTATGACTTAGCCACAAAAAAAAACAATTAAAAAGAACGCTCATACCGCAGAGAAAGTTTGAGTGGTTTAGAAACCTTGACTTTTTAATACCGTAGTATACCTTGAAACCGATAACCGGCCCATGCTGAGTCTTTAGTGCTGAGGAGCTGCAGGCTCCGCCCACCCCTGAGGGTCCCCTTTGTACAGTTTTTTTGTACCCCTTTTGCTCTGCTACTTTTTTAATTAGCTCTGTGTGAATTGGACTTGATTGGATAACGATGAACTGGGTTGAATTGGACTGCATCTTTGAAGCGTTTAGGGTTAAAGGGTTAGGGTTTACCCTGACCCTTTAACCCTAAACAGAGATGCTGTACTCTGTACTCTTTATAAATTAAACACTTTAAGGGAACTGGAAACGCTGACTGTCGCTGTGTCCTCACAAAGATAGCAGAACACACCTACCATGCTGAACCAACAATGAACACGTGAGTCTTTGATGTGGCTGAACACACGTCAGAGTGTGCACGTGTGTGCGTGTGCACGTGTGTGCTGCAGGTGAAGGGAACACAGAGCTGCTTAATTAGCGACGGGGAGCTAACGCTGCCTCACATCTGGTTCACAGCTGGAGGCAGACAGATGAAAGCGTCTCCACCTGCGCCGCTCATCAGAGCCGGTCAGCGGCGCTCAGCTGAACACATCCCAACTCCGGGGAGTCGTCACCAAAGGTAGCGCTTCAGCTGCCCATGCCGAACACGTGAAACATTTAGCCCTGCGTTGGGTTTCAGCCTCACCTTTCAGCAGCAGAGGTGTGAAGGGGATCAGCGGGGGTCTCAGGCTGGTGATCAGGTCCCTGTAGGACTTATGGTTCCTGGAGGGGTCCTGCAAGCCGGGACAGAAGCGTCGTTATTTTAAAGTTACATTAATGCACTCTTCTTACAAATACTTTGTACATATATTTTTACATTTATTACTTTATTTTATTATTATTATTGTTATATATTTTGTTTTTATGGCACCAAACAGACCAGGCCAAATTCCTCGTGATGTAAATATTACTTGGCAATAAAACCTTTTCTGATTCTGCTACTCACAGCGGTGCTTTCAAACTGCTGAAACTGCTTCCTGAACTTTCCCGGGAGACCCTGAACACAGCAGCAGAACGACAGCAGTTACACACCAACAGATAAAAACAGCATCAGTTTGGCTTAAAGGGACAGTTCGCCTCTTTTGACATGAAGCTGTGTAACATCCCATATCAGCAACATCATTTCTGAACATCTTCTTACCCCCTGCTGCGTCCTGTGAGCAGAGTTCCAGCCTCGTTTTGGTGCTGATGAAGGTAGTCCGGCTAGTTGGCTGGGGTTTAAAAAATAAAGCGTTTTGCTTCTCAGAACAATATGCGTTCAACAGAGTAATACATTTGCATCACAAAATGGTTCTCCAGGAAAAAGTCAGACCTCACAATCGCTTGGATCTATTTTCTCTCCAGCTAGCGCCATGTATAAAATATATTTTATAAAAATATTATATTTTTATATTATTTTAATGTATTAAAAATAATAATAATATTAATTATTATTAGGGCCAAGAGATTGTGAGCTCTGACTTTTTCCTGGAGAACCATTTTGTGATGCAAATGTATTACTCTGTTGAACGCATATTGTTCTGAGAAGCAAAACGCTTTATTTTTTAAACCCCAGCCAACTAGCCGGACTACCTTCATCAACACCAAAACGAGGCTGGAACTCTGCTCACAGGACGCAGCAGGGGGTAAGAAGATGTTCAGAAATGATGCTGCTGATATGGGATGTCACACAGCTTCATGTCAGAAGAGGCGAACTGTCCCTTTAAAAGCAGCCCAGAGAGACACTGAGCAGGAGGCCGGACTCGTACCTCCCAGGTGAGCCGCAGCCGGCTGATGGCCGGGTTATCCAGACCCAGCACCACGGCCAGGAAGGACAGCAGGTCCTGCTGCTGCTTACAGCTGAAACACAGGTGGAGAGGAAGGTCACATCCAGGCTGAACCTTCATCACATTCAGGCTGAACCTTCCTCCAAAGCTTAAAGGATCCATTAAAAGCTCCACAACATGAGTTATTGTCATAGATCTTTGGTTTGAGGCCAGCTGGAGTTTTAAACACATTTTCCAAGCCTTCGTCTCCTAAAGCCTCGACAAACTTCTTCGTTTGTCTCAAACTCAAATCTGTGAATCGGCCTCAGATCGATTGAACCCGTCACCTCATATATCCGAACCTTTAGTTTGGTGAGCGTGCACGTACACCGAGATCCATCTGAGTTTTATTAAACTACAGCTGACGCAGCATTTACACTTACAGTCAGCAGTCACCGACTTCTTTTAAATGCCATGTCGTGTTTAAATGCCGACTAGTCACATTTAGATGCTAACTTGTTTAGATGCCGACTTGTCGTGTTTAAATGCTAACGTGTTTAAATGCTAACGTGTTTAAATGCTAACTTGTTTAGATGCTAACTTGTTTAGATGCTAACTTGTCGCGTGTTTAGATGCCAACTTGTCGTGTTTAGATGCTAACTTGTATAGATGCTAACTTGTTTAGATGCTAACCCATCGTGTGTTTAAATGCTAACTTGTTTAAATGCTAACTTGTCGTGTTTAGATGCTAACTTGTATAGATGCTAACTTGTTTAGATGCTAACCCATCGTGTGTTTAGATGCTAACTTGCTTAGATGCTAACCCATCGTGTGTTTAGATGCTAACTTGTTTAAATGCTAACTTGTCATTTTGAGACACTAACATGCAATCTTTTTATTTTGAGAGGCTTTTTTGCTTTTCTGTGATAATTCAGGGTTCAGAGACTCAGAAATCATTTGGAATTACAGAGTTATTATTTTGAGATGTTATTTGTTATAATGAGACAATAACTGATGTTTAGATAGAGATATTAACTTATTATTTTGAAATCTGACACATATTATATAATTCTGTGTTTGCAGCATCTACAGATTGTTTCTGTAGGAAACACAGTGTTTGTCATAAAAATGCAGCTCTAACTATTAGAAAATAAATATCACTATATGTGTGCGTTTCTTCAAACTTCCTGAAGAGATGGCAGCTTTGACCGGCTCGGACTCACAGCGCGGCGATCTTGATGAACTTGCGGAGCAGCTGGACCCTCTTTGGCAGCGACTGGCACTGCAGGATCTCCGTGGCGACCCAGTGCTGCACCTCGCTGCAGCGCTGCAGTACCAGCTCCAGGTTCAGGGGGCGCCAGCGGGACTGCTCGCCGTGGAACACGTAGCACACAAACTCCACCTGCAGCAGACGGAGGCGGAAAGGGTTTCATTTGCTGCTTTATTTTACTTTTTTTTTTTTTAAATTCAAATATTTATCACAGACCACATGTTTACATTCTGAAGAGGAAAAGAAAAAGTCAGTTGGAACCGGGGCTGCCACATGAAAAACCAAGTGTATGCATGTCCAAATAAAAAAAAAAAAAAAAAAAGCATACCGTACATCATTAAATCCACCTCTCAGGTACCGGTAACAATATATTCAACACATATTTAACATTTTGTTAGGCTTATTTTCCAATCTACTAACTATTTATTGTGATATATGACCAGAAATGATCCCACACTGATACTATAGTTTTGTCCCTATTTTTAAGCTTGTTGAGCATGCATTCATAAGAAGCCATTTTTTAATTTTATTAGCCCATTCCTTAATTTTTGGAGCAGTTTGTGTTTTCCAGTGGGTTAGAATAACTCTAGCTGCCACCATGATAACTGAGAATTTACCACCTGAAATGTTAGGTATCCGTGCCCTATCCCCCAATAAACACAGTCTAGGGCAGAGAGGTAAGGGTTCTCCCAGCCAATCACTGAGAGCCTGCAGGACCACTAACCAGAAGGGTTTAATCACTATACCGTCCCACAGACTGTGTAGAAGAGTTCCAGCCTCATTACAGCATTTCCAGCATTGCGATTTATTCATGAGGCCGAGTCTATGGAACTTCGTTGGTGTCCAGTAGAACCTTTGAAGTATTTTATACTGTGTGAATTAACCTCGACATTCTCTTATAAATTTTCCATTTTCAGATATAATGTTTCTTTGACTTTATAAAACCAGCGTGGTCACGGTTTCACCGACCTCGTGCACACAGCTGAAGAGCTCCCAGTCGAACACCACCAGCTGATTGGCTACTTCCTCCGCTGACATGTCATGAAGTTTGCTGTCACCTGGCGTCCAGTGGATCTCCTCAGGAAGAGGAAGCTGAGAGCAGGAAGTGACATCATCAGAAACCACTGAATCCAAACATACTTCAGAAATCAGCAGATAGTTTGTGATGGTTCTCCATTTGAGATCAAAAGTATCAGTAACATTAATAATATAAAATAAAAAGCATAAGCATGCAGCTTAGAACAGTAAATACAGTAATAAATGGAAAAAATGCAACTAAAATAGTGAACGATGTACTGAAGTCTTCCGGCCACCAGGGGGCGATGTAGCCATAATAAACCCTGATTCCAAACTTGGATTAAATCAGCTGCATTTGATCAATATGTGTTAATACATGCCGGGGCCCCTTCTGTTTAATGTTTAACATTTATTAAATATTAAGTGAGTAAATTTATAAGTTATCAAAGAGTTAAAAATGTGATTTTTAGCTTATTTAATGACTTTTTTGTGGGACAATTTCTCCTATTTCTAAAGTCCATGTGAGGCACTGATGTAGCAAATGGAAAAAGATGTTTGAATGTTTCACTTCAAGGTGGAAAGACAACGACTTTCCCACATCTGGAGCTCAGAGGAAAGCTGAATCTGTCCGATATTACAGTTTAAAGGCAGAGAAACGCTCCTGCTGAGACGGTTTGTCTTCAACAGGAAGCAGATTTATAAAAACAGTTTGGTTACCGAGTGCTTCAGGAGAGTAAAACTACGGTGGCCCTGAAGTGCAAATCACAACGGCAACAGAGAAAACACAACAACATTAACCAAAACAGAGAAGGTAGGTACCCTCGGGCGACATGAGTCGTTGCTGATTGGACTGGTGGTGGTCCGTGCTTTAAACCGGAAAGACTACGGTTTACATGTTTTCAAAATAAAAGCGCTGCTAGTGACAATGTACACGCTGCTATTAAACAATAAGTAATAATGAACTCATATGATGATGGTGGCCTTAACTTTTTAGACTTTTACACTTCAAATAATACTTTCAAAATAAATTGGTTTAAACAATTTATCAAGAACCCATCTTCAATTTGGAACTTCATACTAAATGTTATTTTCTCTAAATTATAAGGCCTAAATTTCTTTTTACTTTGTAATAATAATGTTGAAAAAATCCCCTCAAAACTACCCTTCTTTCATAAACAGATTTTTCCCCCACATAGATACTACATATGGAACAATATTGGTATGAAGTTCCAAATTAAAGATGGGTTCTTGATACATTGTTTAAACCAATTTATTTTTAAAGTATTATTTAAAGTGTAAAAGTCTAAAAAGTTAAGGCCACCATTATCATAGGAATTCATTATTACAGATATTTTTAATATAGTGTTTTTTGTTCCGCCGTATAAAGTTCAATAACATCTTGTCAGTATCTTTTGAGATCTTTTTGTTAACATTTAGAGATAAAACAGCATGTAAGACGGGTTATTTGCATTTAAATATTCTTTAATAGCAGCGTGTACGTTGTCACTAGCAGCGCTTTTATTTTGAAAACATGTAAACCGTAGCCTTTCCGGTTTAAAGCGCGGACCACCACCAGTCCAATCAGCAACGACTCATGTCGCCTGAGGGTACCTACCTCCTCTGTTTTGGTTAATGTCGTCGTGTTTTCTCTTTTGCTGTTGTGATTTGCACATCAGGGCCACCGTATTCAACACATAAAAATCTGAACATTTCAGGCATTAAAAGCAGTGGGAGCCTCACCAGTGAGTCCAGTTCAGAGGCCTCGCAGGCGAACAGGTGAGTGTTGACTCCCAGCGTGGTGAACACGGCCTCGTCGCTGGGCCGGAACACGGCTTTCTCTGAGGGGAAGAAGCTCGTTCAGTCCCAGGGCGGGTAAAACTCACACCTGTGTGTGTGTGCGTGTGTGCATGTGCATGTGAGTGTGTGCATGTGCACGTGCACTAACCTCCGGACGACGTCACGGCCACCAGGATCAGGTTTCCGGGCAGAACCGGCTGGTCCTCGCTGTACTGCAGCTTCTCTCGGACCAGAGCCAGAATCTCTCCGACCCGGCAGGACAGGCGGCTCCTGATGGTGACGTACGAGTGGTCCGGCGTGTAGACCCTGCAGAAGACTGCGCACACAAAGATGGCTGCCGTCAGATCATGTGATCATGTAAAACATCCTCCTGACGTCTGTTCAGGCGCCACAGAGGAGACTCGTGGCCTCTGAACCCTCTGAACCCTCAGAAACTATGTTCCTAAATCTGCACGGACCCAGTTAGTGCTGAAAGGTGTCCACCTTCTGAGCCAAAAGGTGCTCAGTACGTTTAAAAAGAAGCGACAGAAGGTTTCTCTCATCGAAGTCGCTTACAATAACCAGACCTGGCAACTCAGCTGGACCTTATGGTCCATCCAAGGCCCACCTGAGGCCCATCTGAGGCCCACCTGAGGCCCATCTGAGGCCCACCTGAGGCCCATCTGAGGCCCATCTGAGGCCCATCTGAGGCCCACCTGAGGCCCACCTGAGGCCCATCTGAGGCCCATCCAAGGCCCACCTGAGGCCCATCTGAGGCCCATCTGAGGCCCACCTGAGGCCCGAGGTCCACCTGAGGCCCACCTGAGGGCCGAGGCCCACCTGAGGCCCATCTGAGGCCCACCTGAGGCCCACCTGAGGTCCATATGAGGCCCACCTGAGGCCCATCTGAGGCCCACCTGAGGCCCACCTGAGGCCCACCTGAGGCCCATCTGAGGCCTGAGGTCCACCTGAGGCCCACCTGAGGTCCATATGAGGCCCACCTGAGGCCCACCTGAGGTCCATATGAGGCCCATCTGAGGCCCGCCCGAGGCCCATCTGAGGCCCACCTGAGGCCCACCTGAGGCCCACCTGAGGCCCACCTGAGGTCCACCTGAGGCCCACCTGAGGCCCACCTGAGGCCCGAGGTCCACCTGAGGCCCACCTGAGGCCCATCTGAGGCCCGAGGTCCAACTGAGGCCCATCTGAGGCCCATCTGAGGCCCACCTGAGGGCCGAGGTCCACCTGAGGCCCACCTGAGGTCCATATGAGGCCCATCTGAGGCCCGAGGCCCACCTGAGGCCCATCTGGGGCCCACCTGAGGCCCACCTGAGGTCCATATGAGGCCCATCTGAGGCCCGAGGCCCACCTGAGGCCCACCTGAGGCCCGAGGCCCACCTGAGGCCCACCTGAGGCCCGCCCGAGGCCCATCTGAGGCCCACCTGAGGTCCACCTGAGGCCCACCTGAGGCCCACCTGAGGCCCACCTGAGGCCCACCTGAGGCCCACCTGAGGCCCGAGGTCCACCTGAGGCCCATCTGAGGCCCATCTGAGGCCCATCTGAGGCCCATCTGAGGCCCACCTGAGGCCCATCTGAGGCCCACCTGAGGTCCACCTGAGGCCCACCTGAGGTCCATATGAGGCCCATCTGAGGCCCAAGGCCCACCTGAGGCCCATCTGAGGCCCACCTGAGGCCCACCTGAGGTCCATATGAGGCCCATCTGAGGCCCGAGGCCCATCTGAGGCCCGCCCAAGGCCCATCTGAGGCCCACCTGAGGCCCACCTGAGGCCCACCTGAGGCCCACCTGAGGCCCGAGGTCCACCTGAGGCCCACCTGAGGCCCACCTGAGGGCCGAGGTCCACCTGAGGCCCACCTGAGGCCCATCTGAGGCCCGAGGTCCAACTGAGGCCCATCTGAGGCCCATCTGAGGGCCGAGGTCCACCTGAGGCCCACCTGAGGTCCATATGAGGCCCATCTGAGGCCCGAGGCCCACCTGAGGCCCATCTGGGGCCCACCTGAGGCCCACCTGAGGTCCATATGAGGCCCATCTGAGGCCCGTGGCCCATCTGAGGCCCGCCCGAGGCCCATCTGAGGCCCACCTGAGGCCCACCTGAGGTCCACCTGAGGCCCACCTGAGGCCCACCTGAGGTCCACCTGAGGCCCACCTGAGGCCCGAGGTCCACCTGAGGCCCACCTGAGGCCCACCTGAGGGCCGAGGTCCACCTGAGGCCCATCTGAGGCCCATCTGAGGCCCATCTGAGGCCCATCTGAGGCCCACCTGAGGCCCACCTGAGGCCCATCTGAGGCCCACCTGAGGTCCACCTGAGGCCCACCTGAGGTCCATATGAGGCCCATCTGAGGCCCAAGGCCCACCTGAGGCCCATCTGAGGCCCACCTGAGGTCCATATGAGGCCCACCTGAGGTCCACCTGAGGCCCACCTGAGGTCCATATGAGGCCCATCTGAGGCCCAAGGCCCACCTGAGGCCTATCTGAGGTCCACCTGAGGCCCATCTGAGGCCCGAGGCCCATCTGAGGCCCGCCCGAGGCCCATCTGAGGCCCACCTGAGGCCCACCTGAGGCCCACCTGAGGCCCGAGGTCCACCTGAGGCCCACCTGAGGCCCACCTGAGGGCCGAGGTCCACCTGAGGCCCACCTGAGGCCCATCTGAGGCCCACCTGAGGCCCATCTGAGGCCCGAGGTCCAACTGAGGCCCATCTGAGGCCCATCTGAGGGCCGAGGTCCACCTGAGGCCCACCTGAGGTCCATATGAGGCCCGAGGTCCAACTGAGGCCCACCTGAGGCCCATATGAGGCCCGAGGTCCACCTGAGGCCCACCTGAGGTCCACCTGAGGCCCACCTGAGGTCCACCTGAGGCCCATCTGAGGCCCACCTGAGGCCCACCTGAGGTCCACCTGAGGCCCACCTGAGGCCCACCTGAGGCCCACCTGAGGCCCACCTGAGGCCCACCTGAGGCCCGAGGTCCACCTGAGGCCCAGCTGAGGCCCACCTGAGGCCCATCTGAGGCCTGAGGTCCACCTGAGGCCCATATGAGGCCCATCTGAGGCCCGAGGTCCACCTGAGGCCCACCTGAGGCCCACCTGAGGTCCATATGAGGCCCATCTGAGGCCCACCTGAGGCCCATTTGAGGCCCCTGAGGCCCACCTGAGGCCCACCTGAGGCCCATCTGAGGCCCCTGAGGCCCACCTGAGGCCCACCTGAGGTCCACCCGAGGCCCATCTGAGGCCCCTGAGGCCCACCTGAGGCCCACCTGAGGCCCAGCTGGATTATCGGGGTGCGTTGGCCCGGTTTGGAGAAGCTGGATTCCGTCTGACTAACCCGTTTACATGCACGTAAATCCGGCTTTGATGGAGCGACTCGGTCAGAAACAGGAACACTTTCTCTTAGGGAACATGTGGAACTGCACCTTTAGTTGAGCTGTGCAGCAGCAGAAGCTGCCTGGGAGCCAGCTAAAGGGCCGCTGTTTGTTCTGGGTGTGTCGGCATGTGATCTGGCTTTCCCAGCCGCAGACGGTGGCTGTATTTGCATTTCAGCGTGTGTGCTGACAGATTATGGTGTGTTCAAGTGTGTGCAGGTGCTGGTGTGTCGTACTCTCGTCGGAGCCCCTGAAGGCCTCTCTGGGCTGCAGGCAGGCGTCGATGCGTCTGAAGTGTCTGAACAGAGGACGGACCTGCTTCTTCCTGCTCTCCTTCTCCTCCACAGAGCTGGACCACACACAGAACCAGACACAAAGTTAGCAGCATGCAGATTAAACGTAGAAAATACAACAAAGACACGATGAATCCGTTCTGATCAGGAGATAAATAACCAGCTGAGAACAGGATCACTTTAAAAACTCCTTTTGAAGCACGACAGGCAGTTTTCTTTCTGTCTTTCGTCTTAAAAACCCATTTTTATTCCCTGGCTTTTAACCCAGCATGAGACTCTGTTTCTGTTATTGTTTTATTGTTTTTATTGTTTCAATATTGTTGTTGTTTATTGTTGTTTTTGCATCATTCTTGTGTTTTATGCCTTGTATTTTGTGTTGTACAGCACTTTGTTTATAAATAAAGTTGAGTTGCGTTTCTCCTCTTATTTCCACCGTTTACATTCACTTTGCTTTTACCTCTAATTAGGGCTGGGCGAGTTAGCTCGTTAATTATTTAACACCGACAAATATTTTATCACGCATTAACGCAGGTTTTATTATTTATCTTATTTGGTAAAAGTCTGTTGCTCACAGGCTTTTATTCTGTAAAAGTCTGTTGCTCACAAGCTTTTATTTTGTAAAAGTCTGTGGCTGAGAGGCTTTTATTTTGTAAAAGTCTGTTGCTCACAGGCTTTTATTCTGTAAAAGTCTGCTGCTGTCTGCTGTGGAACAGGAAAAGAAAGTAATCGGCGGATCCACCAAACATGGAGAAGGGTACGGAACTTTTACTCGGCCATTTTCATGTTAAAGTTCTTCCAGACGGCGGAGTCGACAGAACCAAAGTCATCTGTAAACACTGCCAAGTTGAATTGTCTTCTCAGCGTAGTAGTTCCAGTCTAAAATATCACTTAAAGGCAAAACACACAACTGATAGCAGCAAGTCATTCAAGGAAACAGACAGTGGAGCGAGGCTTCTACATAAAAACTACAGAAAGATGCTGATGTTAAAAGTGTGTTTGCACAACAAATGTTATGGCACTTTCATTCATATGGCAGCACATTTAAAATAAAGCTAAATGCTAAAAGCTATACACTACTTTTGGATTCATTTTTGGATTCTGCGTACAAATGAGATTAATCGCGATTAATCAGGGAAATCATGAGATTAATTAGATTAAACATTTTAATCGTTGCCCAGCCCCAATTCTAAATAAAGCCAAACATCTGTTCTGATGTGCAGCTGCTTGGAAACATCTGGACCCCTCACTGAATGTGTGAAAAGCTGAAACAGTGCATGTTTGATCTCAAACTGCTTCATGAATCCGTTTTTTCTCCGACTCTTTGCAGGGAAATGCAGAAGAGAAGCTTCCACAGCTTGAGCGGCGGCCGGCGGCTCCTGAGACTTACGGGCAGTTCAGGATCTCGGTCCAGCGCTGCAGCTTCAGGACGTCCTCCACCAGGTCAGGAAAGCGACTCAGCTCCTGCAGGGCCAGCATGTACAGCTCCTGCACACAGAAGAAGAAGAAGAAACTCTCAAACAGCCAATCAGCTGTGAGTTTAAGGGAAACGCTGCTGCTCTGTCAGTCGGACGCAGAAGGTTCTGATCCTGACCTGCAGGTTCCTGTCCTGACTTTCTAATCGCAGCTGAAATAACAATGCTGGAGTTTACTGATGATTATCAGGAAGTAAGCTGCGTGCAGAGACCCGACTGTGGGAACACACACACCTGAAGCTCGTTCCAGGAAGATTGTTATCAAACACTCAGAAACCAGGTCCTGATCAGCCTCATGTCTTTAAATTTGATATAAAAGCAGGAAACAGCTGCAGAGATTCACTGAAACATGTTCCAACATGAACATAAACCCAGAATCTGAGGCAGAACCAGAGTTAGTTCAGTTCTGAGCAGCTTTAAAGTGAATATCTGCAGATGTTTCCATGGTAACAGCTGCAGAGATTCACTGAAACATGTTCCAACATGAACATAAACCCAGAATCTGAGGCAGAACCAGAGTTAGTTCAGTTCTGAGCAGCTTTAAAGTGAATCTCTGCAGATGTTTCCATGGTAACAGCTGCTGAGATTCACTGAAACATGTTCCAACATGAACATAAACCCAGAATCTGAGGCAGAACCAGAGTTAGTTCAGTTCTGAGCAGCTTTAAAGTGAATATCTGCAGATGTTTCCATGGTAACAGCTGCAGAGAGTCACTGAAACATGTTCCAACATGAACATAAACCCAGAATCTGAGTCAGAAGCAGAGTTAGTTCAGTTCTGAGCAGCTTTAAAGTGAATATCTGCAGATGTTTCCATGGTAACAGCTGCAGAGAGTCACTGAAACATGTTCCAACATGAACATAAACCCAGAATCTGAGGCAGAACCAGAGTTAGTTCAGTTCTGAGCAGCTTTAAAGTGAATATCTGCAGATGTTTCCATGGTAACAGCTGCAGAGATTCACTGAAACATGTTCCAACATGAACATAAACCCAGAATCTGAGGCAGAACCAGAGTTAGTTCAGCTCTGAGCAGCTTTAAAGTGAATATCTGCAGATGTTTCCACGGTAACAGCTGCAGAGATTCACTGAAACATGTTCCAACATGAACATAAACCCAGAATCTGAGGCAGAACCAGAGTTAGTTCAGTTCTGAGCAGCTTTAAAGTGAATATCTGCAGATGTTTCCATGGTAACAGCTGCAGAGATTCACTGAAACATGTTCCAACATGAACATAAACCCAGAATCTGAGGCAGAACCAGAGTTAGTTCAGTTCTGAGCAGCTTTAAAGTGAATATCTGCAGATGTTTCCATGGTAACAGCTGCAGAGATTCACTGAAACATGTTCCAACATGAACATAAACCCAGAATCTGAGTCTGAACCAGAGTTAGTTCAGTTCTGAGCAGCTTTAAAGTGAATATCTGCAGATGTTTCCATGGTAACAGCTGCAGCTGATATAGCATTTTCACAATGACAGAAAGTACTCTGTTGCCAGACTCTTATTAGTCTCCCGTTTCAGCCCTAAAGTTTGGCGCGCAACTAGTCTAGCAACGATGGTCCGACCGGCATAAAAAGCACACCGTTTGGCTCTCATTAGTCGAAAGGAATTCCGGCAAAATGGGAAAAAGTGGGAAAATTGTGGATGGGAAAATGCATTGAAAAGCACTCAACGAGCGCAAAAATGCCCTATTTTAGAGGCCTTATAACTCAGCCATAAAGCCTAACACAGACCTCATTCAAAGTTTATATGTGACAGGAGACTCTCGGCTTTAACTGAACCAAAGGGTTTGTGGATACATTATACAGCTTTGACACAACGGCAGTTTACATTTTAGGAAGACTACATCTCGGCCGACGTGTCACCCCCACTCAAATTTCGATACTGCACCAATTCCTTGAACAAATGTCTCTCATGTCCAAAATATCTGCCCGATCTGGACAAATGTTACTTCAAAACGTAGGCATTTTTGTCCTCTTTCACCCAAAGTCACACTCATTGAGCTCTGCCTCACAGGTTCCTCACAAATCGCCTCTGAGCGCAGAGAGTCGGCCAGCTGACATTTCGCCCATTATAAACGCCTAAAATTATAAAATTCAGGTGAAAAATGATCTAAAAACTGCCATAAAAAACGAGCCACACATAGTAGCCGAATGAAAATTATACCGCTGGCTTCTGCCGTCTCTTGGGGCGCTGACGGTTCAAAAATTATTCGGATACGACTTTTACTTTTCGAACAGCGACTGTTTGTTCGAGACAGTTGAGTGCAGTCAAAATTATAGTGCAAATTTAAGAAGCCATAGTGAGCGTACATGTCAGTGACACAGACGGGCCGCACCTGTTCCTGTTACCGGGGCAACGCCTTGTTAGCCTGCTCCTGTTACCGGGGCAACGCCTTGTTAGCCTGCTCTGTTCTAAGACTGCTTATGAGGGCAGAGCCAAGATGGCTGCCCTGTTATAACAGCTTCATGTTATAAATCTGATCTGTGTTTCTCCTTTAAACTGATAGTGAGGGGAAGTTTGAAAATACCCACAATGCAATGGGAAAATGTATTGAAAAGCACTTACTGAGGGCCATTTTGAAAATGCCATAAAAGCTGTATTTAAAACTGGACCTTGATAAAAATGACATAACTGTCTACAGCAGACATGTCTTCTCCATGTTGGGACTCGCAGAGGTGCAAAATGCAATGGGAAATCTGGGTGGGGACTCTTTTATATGGCAGAATCGGCTCTCACTGTGTTCTATCATGGAGTGTGTTCTGGGTTCTGGGTTGTGGGTCAGAACGTTCTGGACTCTCTTACCTTTGGGAAGCTGTTGCTGCGCTCGCCCTCCTCCTGCAGCAGCTCTCTGTAGGTGTCCAGGTACCTGAACGCCACATTCAGCACCGCCTGCTTCCTCTCTGCTGCGCTCATCTCCACCTCCGTCTCTCCATCCCTCTCTCCTCCTCTTCTTCCCTCCCTCGTCTTCCCCTCTGCCTCCCTCCCTCCCCCTTCTCCATCCAGAGTGAATCTGGAAAAGTCGTGTTAAGGAGGAAACGTTTGTGCCATTTGAAGCTTGAAAACAACATTTACATTTCGTGTTTACTGACGTCATCGTGAAAAACAAACAAACAAACAAACAAACAAACAAAGCGTCTGCAGTGAAGCAGTTAAAGTGAGAAACTCTGCAGCTTCAGCAGCCGCCATGATGACCCACATAATGCTGCGCACACACAAACACACACACACACACACACACACACACACACACACACACACACACACACACACACACACACAGCTGCCTCAGTCTGTTTTTTTTTCATCTTTCCTCCTCTCTGATTGGCTGATGCATTCACTCTTTTGTCTCTCTGGCCTCTTTTCGGGGAGGCCGTGCTTTGGAACGCCATTTCCCAGGATGCCTTGTGATCCTCTCTCTGCATCAAACGAAGCAGAGTTCTCCATCATGAGCGTTTCACACGTGTTCGCCGTCCTCTGGCCTCACAGCGGAGGAAGACGAGGCTTTCACTCCATCTGTCCCTTCCACTCATCCACCCACAACCCTCTCAGCTCCGCCCACAACCCTCTACGCTCCGCCCACAACCCTCTCAGCTCCGCCCACAACCCTCTCAGCTCCGCCCACAACCCTCTCCGCTCCGCCCACATCCCTCTCCGCTCCGCCCACAACCCTCTCAGCTCCGCCCACAACCCTCTCAGCTCCGCCCACAACCCTCTGAGCTCCGCCCACAACCCTCTCAGCTCCGCCCACATCCCTCTCAGCTCCGCCCACATCCCTCTCAGCTCCGCCCACAACCCTCTCAGCTCCGCCCACAACCCTCTCAGCTCCGCCCACATCCCTCTCAGCTCCACTTCTTCTCTGCGGTGGACGACTTTAAAGCCGCCTCTTTCTTTTTAACCTGCATCCATCTGTGCTGCGGCTGCTTGGGTTCTGCTGCCGTTCTGACCTGCAGGCTTTCTGTCTTTGTTTCAGTCAACCTTCGATCACATCAGCAGCGCTGCTCAATGTTGGCGTTCCACAGATTTAAACCGGAGGAAAGGAGCTGCTGAGCAGAATCTGAGACAGAGAGCAGCGCTGATGGAGTCCAGCTCAGTCTGACTTCCTGCCAGCAAGACAAACTGAGCTCTGAGGGAATGAAAGGAGCCAACAGCCCCAAACAAAGAGCCCCACACCCCGCTCACATCTTCCTGATACTCGGCCCAGTTTCATCTCAGACTGAAGCTCGTGCGTCAAACCGAGGAAATGAAGCTTCTGATCAGAGAGCTTTTCAGTAAAAACATCTGCAGCATCCAAATTCTGGCTCCAAAAACGCATGTTTGCATGAAATCAGAAACAAATTTAGCAGGAATCAGTTCTGAGCTCATTCAGATTCAGATTCTGAGGTTTGAGCTGATGAGTCAGTCCCAAAGCTTTGAGTCTCACAGGAAAAGCTGCCGTTTTCTTTCTGACATCAAGAGAAAGTGGTCATCAAGCAGCCAGTGTCCCACAGTTCATCTCATCACTGAAAAATGCAGGAGGAGAGCTAAAGGTGGAGTTAGGATGGAGCCAAAGGCCTGAAAAAAAGAGGTCATGAAGTATGGTTTTGGGTTTTCGACTGAACAAACAGACGGTGATTTGAACCTGGGAGGGATCTTCCTTTTCCTTTCAAACAGGCAGACAGGAGAGGGTGGGGCAGAACAAACATGAAGCCACAGCTACTCAGACAGCGTCAGCCTGCAGGCAGGGAGCAGGGGAAACACAACCCGCCGCCTGCAGGAAGCGAGCAGGGAAAACACAAACCCGCCACCTGCAGTCAGCGAAGAGGGAAAATACAAACCCGCCGCCTGCAGGCAGCGAGCAGGGAAAACATAAACCCGCCACCTGCAGTCAGCGAGCAGGGGAAACACAACCCACCGCCTGCAGGCAAGGAGCAGGGAAATACAACCCGCCACCTGCAGTCAACGAGCAGGGGAAACACAACCCACCGCCTGCAGGCAAGGAGCAGGGAAAACACAACCCGCCTCCTGCAGTCAGCGAGCAGGGGAAACACAACCCGCCGCCTGCAGTCAGCGAGCAGGGGAAACACAACCCGCCGCCTGCAGTCACCGAGCAGGGGAAACACAACCCGCCGCCTGCAGTCACCGAGCAGGGGAAACACAACCCGCCGCCTGCAGTCACCGAGCAGGGGAAACACAACCCGCCGCCTGCAGTCAGCGAGCAGGGGAAACACAACCCAGGGAAATACAACCCGCCGCCTGCAGGCAGAGAGCAGGGGAAACACAACCCGCCGCCTGCAGGCAGAGAGCAGGGGAAACACAACCCGCCGCCTGCAGGCAGAGAGCAGGGGAAACACAACCCGCCGCCTGCAGGCAGAGAGCAGGGGAAACACAACCCGCCGCCTGGAACAACCCAGCAGGCCAGAAGCTCCTGAGTTTAAAGTAACCAGTCGAGCTGCGGTGCGTGTACAGGGCCGTGCACGGACACAAACACGTGCACGGACCCAGTGCTCTGGGCTCATATCGGCTCATATTGGGAGGATACTGCTGCAGCAGGACCTGTTGGAGCCTGTCGGCCGTCAGGAAGATGGGATGTGTCAACATGAAGTCATCCAGCAGCGTTTCTGCAGAGACACAAACACACAGAGGTTAGATGAACCGACTGTTCCTGAACGCACCATGGGTGTGTTTCACCTGCATCAGATCCCAAACACAGAGAAACATTCACATTCATGTCTGAACACAAGGCTTCCCCTGAAGCTTCTGGAGGTAAAAACATCTCATTTAACCAGGAGCTGACACAATTAAACCAGGTTAAAGAATCTAAAGAATCTAAAGCTCCAAAGAACATAAACACACTAAACATGAAGAATTCTGAAAGAGGTTCATGTTTAATCTGAGGCGGCTGCAGGAAGGAAAGATGCTGAAGCAGCGCTCGGCCTGAGGACTCATTCACTGAAACGTGCTGCTGCAGTGGGCGTGGCCTGTCGGGGTCCGCCTCTCTGCAGCCGGTTACCATGGAGACACCACGTTGGTGACAGCGAGAGGATGAAGATGTGAGAGAAGAAGAAGAAACGCAGGAGAAAAATCAGAAGAAGAAGAATCAGGCTGTGTTCCAAACCGCATACTTCTCCTACTACTCCTACTAACTCTAGTTAGTATGCGAGTTTGAGTCAGGGAGAAGTTCCCGGATGCATACTAGATTCTCCGAAATGTTGGGTATGCATCATGAGGTTACTACTCATACTCAAACTACCCAAGATGCAACGTAACGTGACGTCGCCGATCGTCATTTCATGTCAAAATGGCAGTTTCAAGCTAGCTACAACGAGGGTAGGTTCACTTCCTGTTTTCAAAACAAAAGCACCAATTGTATGGTAATGGCTTTCCCTATGATAAACACATCCATGTGCACGGCTTATTAGGGACCGAGCAGTGAAACCGCACAAAAAAAGTCTACATCGCCATGGTCCCACGTCCACAGGAAGGCGGCCATTTTGGATGGAAAGTGCGTTTTGGTGCCATTTTTGCCCAATTCCACACCTTACATAAGATCGAACTCGTCCTACAGATTTAATGCTACAGACTTCAAACTTGGCCAGGTTACTCTTAAGACATGGGGGGGAAAGAATCATGGAGAAACTTTTCCAAACCTCAAAGGGCGTGGCCGTGGCGACGCCTCAAAGTTTGATGACTCGCCATCAATCGCCACAAAAAATTAAGTCGCTTATAACTCCCACATACATTATCCAATCTGTCCCAAACTTCATACGGTGAATGCTGGACCCAGCCTGAACGCATACATATTATCATAGTGACATCCGCCTGTAGCGCCACCTGCTGGTGGTTGGAAACGTCTTTTTTTTTCCCACACCTCGCATTTGAGCAAACTCCTCCTACATATTTAATGCTACAGACTTCAAATTTGGCCAGGTTACTCTTAAGACATGGGGGGAAAAAATCATGGAGAAACTTTTCCAAACTCTGAACGGTGTGGGTGTGGCCAGGCGGTGAAAATCGTGTGATGGCGTTTGTGATTTGAAAGCCTTATCATCATCGCAAGGTCATGAAAATTTGTGTTTGTGTTTGTTATGACATCACAAAACTGGAGGGGGAGACCAAGAGAGAAAAGTGTTGCTTTATCTTTTTAAAAAAGATGAAAGTGCACGCAGCACTACGTTCAATTAAAGTCGACTTTTTAGGCCTTAAAGAAAATATAACTGGTTAATACTGATGGTCATCAGTTTCAAAGCTTTCAGCACAAACTCAAGTCATGTGATTCAAATTCAATCAACCATCACACACATGCACACGCACGGCATGCGGACCCCAACCAGGACCCCAGGAACGCAGCTCTGCCTCATTAGGACGAGTACTGACGAGGTCAGCGACTCCAACAAAAAAAGGTTCTAATGAGGTCGAGCTGAGCAGTTTATTCCTGATTTCCATCAAAGTTTGAGCTGGTTATAAAACCACAAACAACGTGATCAATGTGAGTCTGTGGTGGACGTGATCCGAGGAACAGCTGCCATGGTGAGAACAGAGAAACAGAGTGTGAACGTGGGAGGAGGAGGAGGAGGAGAGGAAGCAGCTGAATCCAAATGGGATGGAGAGAAACTGCCTCAACCTGAGAGAGAAACACTGAAGGAGCCTGAAAAACAAGATAAAACTACTAAATGACTGACAGCAGGAAGGGAAACAGAGTATCCATCACAGAGTAAGGCCAGCGCACACATCACCAGGTTTACTGACTGTTTCACTGGAACAGCAGCAGTCAGCACTGCATTATCTGCACCAGGGTTTAATAAAGTAAGAAACTCTGGATCCATATCTGAGGCCAGCTACACTCCAGTTCCGAGTAATCCTGATAATCCCACAGTCTGCGCCGAGGAAACAACTGAAAGTTCATCGAATGTTTGGCGTTTCTGTGGCAGAGAAGAGGAAACCCGTCCTTCAGTCAACAGTTTGAGCTGATGAGCTGAAGCTGCTGGAGGCAGCAAATATCAGCAAAGTTTCAAGCATCGGGACCTCAAACCCGCCAGCATGGCACCTCCACCCTCAGAGTCACAGAACAGAAGTAAAGATGGAGCCTGATGGAGGAAGTAAAGATGGAGCCTGATGGAGGAAGTAAAGATGGAGCCTGATGGAGGAAGTAAAGATGGAGCCTGATGGAGGAAGTAAAGATGGAGCCTGATGGAGGAAGTAAAGATGGAGCCCGATGGAGAAAGTAAAGATGGAGCCCGATGGAGGAAGTAAAGATGGAGCCCGATGGAGGAAGTAAAGATGGAGCCCGATGGAGGAAGTAAAGATGGAGCCTGATGGAGAAAGTAAAGATGGAGCCTGATGGAGAAAGTAAAGATGGAGCCTGATGGAGAAAGTAAAGATGGAGCCCGATGGAGGAAGTAAAGATGGAGCCCGATGGAGGAAGTAAAGATGGAGCCCGATGGAGGAAGAAAAGATGGAGCCTGATGGAGAAAGTAAAGATGGAGCCTGATGGAGAAAGTAAAGATGGAGCCTGATGGAGAAAGTAAAGATGGAGCCTGATGGAGAAAGTAAAGATGGAGCCTGATGGAGGAAGTAAAGATGGAGCCTGATGGAGAAAGTAAAGATGGAGCTTGATGGAGAAAGAAAAGATGGAGCCTGATGGAGAAAGTAAAGATGGAGCCTGATGGAGGAAGTAAAGATGGAGCCTGATGGAGAAAGTAAAGATGGAGCTTGATGGAGAAAGAAAAGATGGAGCCTGATGGAGAAAGAAAAGATGGAGCCTGATGGAGGAAGAAAAGATGGAGCCTGATGGAGAAAGTAAAGATGGAGCCTGATGGAGAAAGAAAAGATGGAGCCTGATGGAGGAAGTAAAGATGGAGCCTGATGGAGAAAGAAAAGATGGAGCCTGATGGAGGAAGAAAAGATGGAGCCCAACTGATGGAGGCAGAAAGACATGTTTTACCAAAGTGCTTGGCTGTTAAATAAATTGGGGTCATGTCGCTGATCTTTTTCTTTAAAGTAAAACCGCTGAATGAACACTTCAACAGTCCTGATTCCACATTTTTAACGTTTGCAAGAAGCATAAAAAGCAGCAGACTTTGTGTTTTTCTCTGGAGACGATCGGCAGCTTTTCCCGCATGTTTTGCAGCTGAAGCCTTTAATTTGAGCCTCTGTGTTTTTCCTCCCACCTCCTCTGCTGCCTATTTCTCTCCGCCTCTCACTTCACTCCTCCGAATGTCTTGTTGAGAGCTGGTTGCTATGTGAACGAGCGCTGAAGAGCCTCTTATGTGTGGACACACACAGAACATGTATGTTGGTGCGACACAAACATTGCATAACACAAACACCGGCATGCGAGCAGATAAACTCAGAGAGACGAGGAGGTGGAGGAGGGAAAAGGTAAAGCAGTGGGCAGATCTTTCCCTGAAAGAAAGAAACCTTCCTCCCACACACAGATCAGCCTCTCGCTTTCCTCCAGCTTCTGTTTGTCGGGCCTCTGCAGAGCGAAACCGAGGAGCACCTGCCCCGATCTGCTGCCCGCCCCGACCCAGAAGCACTTCTGTACCAGTTTCCATCGGCGACAGAAGTGGGCTGTTCGGCTGACAGCTCCACACATTAAAACTGTGCTCCTCCCACTGCAACATATTCATCTGGATTCACTTTTTATGACCCCATCGTTTTAATAAACATGATAAAACCCTGAAATATTTTGCAGGAAGCATGAAAAGCAGCAGACTTTGTGTTTTTCTCTGCAGACGATCGGCAGCTTTTCCCGCATGTTTTGCAGCTGAAGCCTTTCTATGACTCCATCATTTTAATAAACATGATAAAACCCTGAAATATTTTGCAGCAAGCATGAAAAGCAGCAGACTTTGTGACGATCGGCAGCTTTTCCCGCGTGTTTTGCAGCTGAAGCCTTTCTATGACTCCATCGTTTTAATAAACATGATAAAACCCTGAAATATTTTGCAGGAAGCATGAAAAGGTTCTGGACATATACCGACATTCAATTTGTGTCTGAGTCATCTATCAAAGGAAAGTTATAGACAACAAAAAGCAGCAGACTTTGTAAAGATCGGCAACTTTTCCCGCATATTTTGCAGCTGAAGCCTTTCTATGACTCCATCATTTTAATAAACATGATAAAACCCTGAAATATTTTGCAGGAAGCATGAAAAGCAGCAGACTTTGTGTTTTTCTCTGCAGACGATCGGCAGCTTTTCCCGCGTGTTTTGCAGCTGAAGCCTTTTTATGACTGCATCATTTTTAATAAACATGATAAAACCCTGAAATATTCAGCCTTCATTTCATGTTTCTGCACGAAAACCTCAAGATGTTTTACTGCAGAGCTATTTCGATCTTTATGGAGTAAGAATTAGAGACTAAAAACAAGATGGACGCAGCCATGAACGCATCAGTTTGCACATCTGTGGGCGAAGGCTCGGTTGGGCATCAAGCTGCAGCCATGATGCTGTTTTTGAAGCCAGAAGCAAGGACGATGAAAACGATTCTATTTCTGTTCACTAAGAGTTATTCCACCTTAACATCTGCATGAACAGACAGGTGGGAATCAGAAGGTTTATTTGGTCTCTGCATTAAAAAAAACAACAACATAAGTTTGGGGAATTCTTTAAGTTTTCCGTTTATGACCAAATCATTTACGTCTCAGGAATTAAGTCAAAAGCATAAAGATTCTCACGTGTTGCATTAAAGTCGATTTACGTGGATATTTTTTTCAGTTCCTCAAAGATTCTGTTATTAAATCATTAGTATTAATTTTAACTGTATTTGCTTTATGTTGTCACTGTTAATATACTTTTGAAATATTGAAATAGAGACGGAGAACATACTATCCTGATAGTAATTCTTCCCATATCGCCCAGCCCTACTTGTGCGTATTGAAGGCGGCGTACCTGCAGCAGGTTGTCCAGGTTCTGGACATATACCGACATTTACTTTGTGTCTGAGTCATCCATCAAAGGAAAGTTATAGACAACAAAAAGCCAGCAGACAAACAGCCTCAGAGTGCATTTAAAGAAGGAAACGCCTCCGAGACAAAACATAACCAACACGTTAACGGCCTTCTGACCATCGTAAAATAACCCGGCATCATGAAACACTGGAGACAGACTCCGAGATAACCAGGCAGCAGCTTCTCTCAGGGAAACAGATCACATGATAGTCTGAAAGCTAAAATTGTTGGTTATTTTCTGTCTTTATTTTTATCTTTTTTCTTCTCTGCTGGACAATAAAATGACTAAAATGTATAATTACAACTGCAGAAAGAGACTTAATCAGAGTGCCAAAGACCACAAACACACAGTCAGTGAGTCTGTTTCTCACTGTATGACTCACAACGCAAGCAAGCACACACACACACACACACACACACACACACACACACACTGGTGCTTCAGGCTTACTGGGGACCCAAACCAAAACATCCCAATCCCGGGACACAAACCGGCTTCTCATCTGAACCCAGAAACCACATCAGAACCAACAAGCCTTTGAAAGTGAAAACTGCACAGAATGTCCTCACAACACCTTTAAAACGGTGGTCCCCACAAAGACAAAAACATCCCACACAGAGCAGGCCCATTCAGTGGAGTTGAAAGTATTCATATTCACGGCGTGACGCAGCCTCACCTCAACACCTGCCTCGACTCGCCCGTCCCCGGCTGTGTGTTTGTGTTATGTCAGAAGTTTTGGTGGGTTGGTTCCTCTTTTAGAAAACTGTCGTCAAACTTTTCATCTTTGTGTTTCACATGTGAAGCAGCTGTTCTCACACATTAACATGAGCGAAGAAACAATTCATCAAATAACTCAACTAAAAAAACTCACCAACATGTTCTGCTAAGGGTTGTTGCCCTGTTTCACACGGACATTTATTACTGTCACGTAAAACGTGCACACGCACGTGAAGTAGCTTGATTTGATAACAACGAGGAGCAAAATCAGAGAAAAGAGGAAAAATTTCTAAAATTGGGAGCATTTGAAAGAAAAGAAAAGAGAAAATACTGAACAGTGTGTCCATTGTAAAAGCCAGTTAGCTTAGCACGATAGCACAACTTCAATGCTACAGCATCTCAGCAGAAAGCAGCCAGTTCACATATCGAGTCCACTGAGTGGAACAAACACAAGGGAACATTTCACGTTAGCATTTTAATGGAAATCAGTCGGCTTGTTCGCTGAGAAGGACGCTAACAGGGAACAGAAGGAAGCTAGCAGGGAACAGAAGGACGCTAGCAGGGAACAGAAGGACGCTAGCAGGGAACAGAAGGAAGCTAGCGGAGAACAGAGGGAAGCTAGCAGGGAACAGAAGGACGCTAGCAGAGAACAAAAGGACGCTAGCAGAGAACAAAAGGACGCTAGCAGAGAACAAAAGGAAGCTAGCAGAGAACAGAAGGACGCTAGCAGAGAGAAGAAGGACGCTAGCAGAGAGCAGAAGGAAGCTAGCAGAGAACACAAGGAAGCTAGCAGAGAGAAGAAGGACACTAGCAGAGAGCAGAAGGAAGCTAGCAGAGAGAAGAAGGACGCTAGCAGAGAACACAAGGAAGCTAGCTGAGAACACAAGGAAGCTAGCAGAGAACACAAGGAAGCTAGCAGAGAACAGAAGGAAGCTAGCAGAGAACAAAAGGAAGCTAGCAGAGAACAAAAGGAAGCTAGCAGAGAACAGAAGGAAGCTAGCAGAGAACAGAAGGAAGCTAGCAGAGAACACAAGGAAGCTAGCAGAGAACAGAAGGAAGCTAGCAGAGAACAAAAGGAAGCTAGCAGAGAACAAAAGGAAGCTGAGGCATCTTGTGTTTAGTGTGTTGGACAAATAGTGGCTAATTTCTGCTTAAATGTCACCAGAACTACCCCGTTAGCACAAGCGCACCATCATATTGTCCTTAATGAGCCTCTGCCCATCAGAGCAGCTTCAGCCTGGAAGCTGTTACTAATATTCTGAGTCCCATCAAAGTCCAGCCAGAATAAAAACAGCTCATTTTATCAGACCGTGTTGTATCTGTAACATCAGAGACTGCAGGTTAAACTGCTGTTATTCTGAGTCACTGTGCTGTCTGATAACAGATTATAAAACAGGGAATAAGAGGCTTTATTAGGATTTCAGCTGCATTAAAATACAGTTTATGAAAGCAGAGACAGCAGGAGGGAAGCTAACAGATGCTAACACAGCTGGATGTTAGCTGGAAAGCTAATAGCTGCTGTTCTATTGTCCTGTTATCAGTATCAGGAGGAGGGATGTTTGGAGATAAATATGTTTTTTTGGTCGGATCACTCGGCAGTAATTGCATCTGTATATATAAAAGTAGCTCAAACTGTAATTTTTCCTCTTTTAAATAGTTTTTATGGCAAAAGTTTACCCGACTAATCAACAGAATAAGCAATAGAATCCTCGATTACCTCAAAAATCATTTGCTGCAGCCGTAATTGACATTATACATCCTCCAGATTTTTACCTAAGCCGTCACACCCTGACCTTTACTCTAAATCTAACCGAACCCAAACACTCACAAATATAACAATACAGGGTGGGAAACAGCCCATTTAACTGCTGGCGAGCGCTCACAAACCGAGCGTTTATCTGCTGTTGAGGCGCACATTTTTACTGAGAAGCACGTGAGGATTAACCCGCCTCAGGTGGAGCCTCACCTGCCACAGGTGCAACACGAATGAGCCTGTTTTTGTTTTGCATTGTGTCCTGATGTCATAAATAATCAAACAGCAACAGGAGCCAATGGCGTCGCTGATGGAGGAACCCTGAACCTGGATTATCTGCTGAAGTCTCTCCTAAAAACAATAACAACGACAATTTGCACAACTTCTCATTTTGCACAAATATCATCATAGTACAATATAATGTAAATTATCCAAATTATCCATATACCCTGTATTCTTATTGGTTCAGTCTGCTCAGTTAAAATTTTTTTATTTTTAATTTAAATTTATTTATTTTATTTTATTTGTTAAATGTACAAATCTGTTTTTATTTAGTTTACTGATGTTTATTATTATTACTATTATTATTATTTACCCTACTCTTCATACTGTAGATTTGTTTATAGCTAATGTTTATTTCTCTGATGTTTATTCTCTATTTTTATTCTATTTGCTTGTTTTTCCTTTAATTGTTTACATATCTTTCATACTGTACGCTGTCGCAACACAATAATTTCCCAAATTGGGATGAATAAAGTATCTATCACATTTCTGTCTCTACCTGGAGTTTTTAAAGGAAAAACACACTCCTCCTCCTCCTCAGAATCACAGCTAATCTGAACACAAACACAGTTTTCCACATTCACATTCACTTCTGCTTCATGCCAAGATCTTCGTCTGTGGCGCGACTTCTGAATAAATCCCCACAAACCACATCTGTCCGTTTAATCCAGAACTTCTTCTGGTGAAGTTTAAACTGTCACAGCGTTAGTGAGACACTCCCAGCTCCAGCAGGTAGAACCAGACAGGTGAGAATCCACGATAACACGACCAAACCGCCAAAACTTAACGAGTGAGAGGGTGTGGCCGAGCTAAAATAAGATCTGCCTGAGAGGATCCACACTCAGCTCTGCAGTAATTAAACGTGAAGCTCAGGCTGACGTGGACTCAGGAGGAGAATCCGTCTCCAGCTTCAGTTTCTCAGACAGCATGTGACCTTAGAACATCATCAACACGAGGGGGTAAACAGCTCCTCAAAGGGTCACATTTCATCAATTTTCATCAAAACAAACTGTCTGGAAGCTCGTTTATTTGTTCACAGTGAAGCTCAAGATCAATCACCCCCCCCCCCAAAAAAAAATTAAACAATCGAATTCGGATCGTTTGGCTGAAATAACGTCAGTGAGATGTGGAAATAAATCAGCTTTGTCTGAAGCCAGCGGGCCTTTAGGGAGACGGACACTAAAACGGCTCGTTTCAGACGAACTCTGACGGGTTTTAACCGTAAAGCATGAAAAGAAACTCGCTGGAATATCAATGAAGTACTTTCAAATTAAAAATGTTAATTTTTTATCATATTTTCATGAAATAGAGTGGACAGGAACGGCTGTAGAAGTGTAAAAATGTGTATTTTGTCGGGCTGGGCAACGATTAAAATGTTTAATCTAATTAATCACATGATTTCCCTGATTAATCGCGATTAATCGCATTTGTACGCAGAATCCAAAAATGAATCCAAAAGTAGTGTATAGCTTTTAGCATTTAGCTTTATTTTAAATGTGCTGCCATATGAATGAAAGTGCCATAACATTTGTTGTGCAAACACACTTTTAACATCAGCATCTTTCTGTAGTTTTTATGTAGAAGCCTCGCTCCACTGTCTGTTTCCTTGAATGACTTGCTGCTATCAGTTGTGTGTTTTGCCTTTAAGTGATATTTTAGACTGGAACTACTACGCTGAGAAGACAATTCAACTTGGCAGTGTTTACAGATGACTTTGGTTCTGTCGACTCCGCCGTCTGGAAGAACTTTAAAATGAAAATGGCCGAGTAAAAGTTCCGTACCCTTCTCCATGTTTGGTGGATCCGCCGATTACTTTCTTTTCCTGTTCCACAGCAGACAGCAGCAGACTTTTACAGAATAAAAGCCTGTGAGCAGCAGACTTTTACAGAATAAAAGCCTGTGAGCAGCAGACTTTTACAAAATAAAAGCCTGTGAGCGACAGACTTTTACAAAATAAAAGCCTGTGAGCGACAGACTTTTACAAAATAAAAGCCTGTGAGCGACAGACTTTTACAAAATAAAAGCCTGGATTTAACTTGATGTTCGCATCTTCCTCTTTCTTCGGCACAAGATCCAGTTTTTAAAAACGATGCCTTTTTGACCACGAAGAAGAGCCGGTTCAGATGTTAGAAGCTCTCACACTGATGTGGTTTCAGAGCCCAGAACTCTGTGAGCTCCATCAGTAAAACCTCAGAGCTCGTCTCACTTCCTGGTTGTTTGAGGACTCTTCAGAACCCGGTTCCCTTCGGTGTCGGCGGTCCGGACGCGACCCAGAAACACAGCAACAGATTGAAGGTCGACCTCCCGGATCCGAAGGCAGCTTTACTTTTTAATCTAATCTGAAGAGAAGGATCGACCTCTCTGAAACAAACTGCATTAAGCTGCGGCACAAACAGAACTAATCTGCTCCCAGAACAAACCTCCACTAATCGCAGACCTTTGGACCTTTGGACGGGCTTTAAGAGCAGGAAAACAGCTGCTCGGGGCAAATAAAATGCCCTAAAAACGCCTGCGTTGACTGTTTCAGAGTCGTGTTCGTAGAAGGTGGAATCTACAGGTTCCCGTCATAATGAGCTCACATTAATTCTATAAGCACTGTAGTGGCCATTTGTCCATAAAAAAACAAATTAAACTTAAACCAAACAGAATCAGAAGGCCACTGATGCATCATGGGGGATGTGGTTTAACGCAGGCAAAAGAAGATGAATGTCCAAAAATGAATTCTTGCGTTTTCTGATGATTTATTTCCAAACAATAAAACAAACAAAAGAACAAAGAACACCTGCTGCTCTCTCATTTTCCCTGGTAACAAACCATCGGCCCACCCAGGTGCATGCTGGGACTCCAGGTGCCCAGTGTGACCCAATTACCAAAAATATCCTAAATAACTAACAAAGAATATTAGCAAAAAAATCTCATCTAAATAAAGCACTGAAATTAATCAAATAAAGTTACTCCTAATTAGCTAATTCAATTTACAACAAGAACCAAAAAACTAACTTTACAAATAGCTCCCACACGTATATTAGATATATCAGTTTATTTTCTGTGATGGAGAGGAGCTCTAGAGTGAGATAAATCTTTGAGCCGATTAATTCATGAGACCAAACGAGTAGTTTGTGCTCGGAGGAGGAAGCCAGAACCTTCATGGTTCTGCAGCTTCTCAGAGACGAACTATTAACAGCCGATTAACAGCTGATTAACAGCCGATTAACAGCCGATTAACAGCTGATTAACAGCCGATTAACAGCCGATTAACAGCTGATTAACAGAGACGCTGCATCAGACACCCGGCCAGCTCCTCGCTCCGCTAACGCTTCCGTTAGAGACATCAGAACATCAGCTGCTGACGTCAGCGATGCAGAAAACACACAAACTGCGTTTAAATGAGGCCTCGCACCGAACCCGCGGGTCCTGCCTTCATTTCACTCTGAGAGGAACCAAAGTTTCAGGACATCAAACGAGTCAGAAAACATTCTTTAATGTAGAAAAACGCTGAATAAATATGAATCTGTGCTTCAATTTAAGGAGTTATTCTGCATACTTACGTAAACAGCAAAATGCTCAAGGCTTCCAACACACACACACTCACATGCACGCTCACATGCACACGCTCATGCACATACACACATGCACGCACCAGCTGTAATAAGCAGGCTGCATTTCTGAGACGGCGGCGGTGATTATGTAACCTTCTGGGTCTCAAACACACAGCTGAGGCTGCAGCTGGTAGCTGTGGACCAGAACCAGAACCTCAACCTGGACAAGAACCTGAACCAGAACCTGAACCAGAACCAGAACCTGGACCAGAACTAGAACCAGAACCAGAACCAGAACCGAGTCTCCTCCTGTAGCAGCCGCTAACAGAATTATTCTGAGCGTTTTCTTCGGTCCGTTTGGCCGACACACAGAAAGTTTCATAAGTCTGTGGACACCACGGCAGGTTCAGCCCCTTCTGCCAACAGACGCCGTGTCCCAATACTTTAGGTGCCCACACAGCTGGGTCTGGACTCTCACCTGTGCAGTGTCCCAGGCGCTTTCCCGCCACGCTGTCCAGCACGGCGAGCGCCAGGTTGTCGGGGGTGTCGGGGTGGTGGGGCGTCCCGCCGCCGCTCTCCGTGATCAGGCTGGCCTCGGAGCTCTGCTCGTCGCTGGACAGAGACGGGCTGCGGACGTCACCTCCTCCGGAACCGGAACCAGAACCGGAGCTGTTGGCGGTGCTGGGCGCCGACACCAGACCCGTCCCGGCGGCCGGAGGCCAGGAGGGGGGGTCCTCGCTGTCGGGGCTGCAGGGGGTCAAAGGTCAGAGTTTCATTTCAGTGGTCGATGTGAGGAAACGTTTCCAGAACCATCAGAACGTGTGAGGAGGGGAGGAGTCAGTGGCTGAAGTAGAAAGGGGAGGAGTCAGTGGCTGAAGTAGAAAGGGGAGGAGTCAGCGCCGAATTTGTGGGAACAAAATTGTAAATAGCCGGTATTTTGTCAGGTTTTCAACACGTTGGGGATCTAAACGACTACTTTCTCTCCTGAAAATGTTTCAAATGTTGCTAAAGTTTACAGAGTTTAGAGCTTAAGGGAAATCAGCTTCAGGCCGGCTGATTTCGGCTCGGGCAGGAGCGAAATGCATTGTGGGTAAACGCTTTGCATACTGTCTGATCGATGAGTATGTAGTATGCAGTATGTAGTATGTAGTAGGCGGTTTCGAACACAGCCACTGGGTGAAGTAGAAGAAGAAGAAGAAAGGGGAGGAGTCAGTGGTTGTGGATGCTGGTCAGTGAAGAATTTAAGAAATTGAGGCTCATCCAAACTAAGATGAACCTGTTAGAGAAGAGAAGAAGATTCAGGATAGATGAAGGTAGAAAACAAGAATAAATGTGTTAAGCAGATTAAATTATTGCTGAGGAACAAACTTCAAACCCTACCGAGCTTCTCACCCAGACACCCTGCGGAGGAAACTCATTTCGGCCGCTTGTATTCGCGATCTCGTTCTTTCGGTCCCTACCCACAGCTCGTGACCACAGGTGAGGGTAGGATCTAGTTCTTTCGGTCACTACCCACAGCTCGTGGCCATAGGTGAGGGTAGGATCTCGTTCTTTCGGTCCCTACCCACAGCTCGTGACCATAGGTGAGGGTAGGATCTCGTTCTTTCGGTCCCTACCCACAGCTCGTGACCATAGGTGAGGGTAGGATCTAGTTCTTTCGGTCACTACCCACAGCTCGTGACCATAGGTGAGGGTAGGATCTCGTTCTTTCGGTCACTACCCACAGCTCGTGGCCATAGGTGAGGGTAGGATCTCGTTCTTTCGGTCCCTACCCACAGCTCGTGACCATAGGTGAGGGTAGGATCTAGTTCTTTCGGTCCCTACCCACAGCTCGTGACCATAGGTGAGGGTAGGATCTCGTTCTTTCGGTCACTACCCACAGCTCGTGACCATAGGTGAGGGTAGGATCTCATTCTTTCGGTCCCTACCCACAGCTCGTGACCATAGGTGAGGGTAGGATCTAGTTCTTTCGGTCACTACCCACAGCTCGTGACCATAGGTGAGGGTAGGATCTAGTTCTTTCGGTCACTACCCACAGCTCATGGCCATAGGTGAGGGTAGGAACTCGTTCTTTCGGTCACTACCCACAGCTCGTGACCATAGGTGAGGGTAGGAACATAGACTGACCGGTAAATCGAGAGCTTGGCCTTCTGGCTCAGCTCCTTCTTCACCACGACGGGCCGGTGCAGAGCCCGCATCACTGCAGACGCCGCACCGATCCGTCTGTCAATCTCCTGCTCCATTCGTCCCTCACTCGTGAACAAGACCCCGAGATACTTGAACTCCTCCACTTGGGGAAGGATCTCATTCCCGACCCGAAGAGGGCATTCCACCCTTTTCCGGCCGAAGACCATGGTCTCAGATTTGGAGGTGCTGATTCTCATCCCAGCCGCTTCACACTCGGCTGTGAACCGCTCCAGTGAGAGCTTAAGGTCACGGCTCACAGCAGAGACCCGATTCTGAGGTCGCCAAACCGGACCCCCTCAACGCCCTGGCTGCGCCTAGAAATTCTGTCCATAAAAATTATGAACAGAATCGGTGACAAAGGGCAGCCCTGACGGAGTCCAACCCTCACAGGAAACATGTCCGACTTACTGCCGGCAATGTAGACCAAACTCTGACACCGGCCATACAGAGACCGGACAGCCTGTATCAGGGAGTCCGGCACTCCATACTCCCTGAGCACCCCCCCCAAGAGTCCCCGAGGGACACGGTCGAACGCCTTCTCCAAGTCCACAAAACACATGTAGACCAGTTGGGCGAACTCCCATGCTCCCTCCAGGATCCGGCCAGGACGAAAACCACACTGCACCTCCTGAATCCGAGATTCGACTATCCGGCGGATCCTCCTCTCCAGAACCCCCGAATAGACCTTACCAGGGAGGCTGAGGAGTGGGATCCCCCTATAGTTGGAACACACCCTCCGGTCCCCCTTTTTAAAGAGGGGGACCACCACCCCGATCTGCCAGTCCTCATCCACCCCCGGGGCCTGGCCACCGAAGAGTTTTCTGACCACCTCGGCAACTGCCAGCTGCCAGTTTGGGAGGCAGAGCCTTCAGTTATCAGGCCCCTCTTTGTGGAACAGTTCCTGAGGCCCGAACAGTTCCTGAGACCTGAACAGTTCCTGAGGCCTGAACCAAACACAGGAACAGTTCCAGGGGACTGAACAGTTCCTGAGGCCTGAACCAAACACAGGAACAGTTCCAGGGGCCTGAACAGTTCCTGAGGCCCGAACAGTTCCTAAGGTCTGAACAGTTCCAGGGGCCTGAACAGTTCCAGGGGCCTGAACAGTTCCAGGGGCCTGAACAGTTCCTGAGGCCTGAACCAAACACAGGAACAGTTCCAGGGGCCTGAACAGTTCCTGAGGCCTGAACCAAACACAGGAACAGTTCCAGGGGCCTGAACAGTTCCTGAGGCCCGAACAGTTCCTAAGGTCTGAACAGTTCCAGGGGCCTGAACAGTTCCAGGGGCCTGAACAGTTCCTGAGACCTGAACAGTTCATGAGGCCTGAAACAGTTCCTGGGGCCTGAACAGTTCCTGAGGCCTGAACAGTTCCTGGGGCCTGAACAGTTCCTGAGACCTGAACAGTTCATGAGGCCTGAAACAGTTCCTGGGGCCTGAAACAGTTCCTGGGGCCTGAACAGTTCATGAGGCCTGAACAGTTCATGAGGCCTGAAACAGTTCCTGGGGCCTGAACAGTTCCTGAGGCCTGAACAGTTCATGAGGCCTGAACAGTTCATGAGGCCTGAACAGTTCATGAGGCCTGAAACAGTTCCTGAGACCTGAACAGTTCCTGAGGCCTGAACAGTTCATGAGGCCTGAAACAGTTCCTGGGGCCTGAAACAGTTCCTGGGGCCTGAACAGTTCCTGAGGCCTGAACAGTTCCTGAGGCCTGAACAGTTCCTGAGACCTGAACAGTTCCTGAGGCCTGAACAGTTCCTGAGGCCTGAACAGTTCATGAGGCCTGAAACAGTTCCTGGGGCCTGAACAGTTCCTGAGGCCTGAACAGTTCCCTCTGCTGGATCAGCAGCTGACAGAAACATGTGATGCTGGGAGCAGGTCGGTGAATACATTCAGAAATCAGCAATCCAACGGAATTAATTGGATCCGTTTGACCCAAATCCATCTGAAATGTATCTGGGATTTTACCGCAGAGCAGCCAGCAGAGGAAGCCTGGAACCCACAGGAGGCTTTATAATCCAGTCAGAGAGAGAGGGGAATAATCTGAGCTCAGCCATGAACACCTCAGCTTTAATCCCCCCGTGGATCACACTTATCTTTAATCAGAAAACTAACTGAGCCCCGCGCGCCGCACACCTGCAGGGTCTCTGCTGCATGCAGGTCAGCCAGGGAACTTTCCCTTTTTAGGGCTCTGGCCCCCCGTGGCCCCCCGGGGCCCCCCGGGGCCTCCGGCCTCACTCACCTGAACACCTCCCGGGCATGGCCGCTCTCCGGCGACGTCTCCCTGAAGAAAGGAACGACCCGGGACAGGCTGGCCCTGCGGCGGGACGCCCCGGTGCCCCCGCCGCTCTTCTCCGCCACCCCGCCGACGAACCCCCCGGCCCGGGTCAGCGCGGTGGTCTGCTTCTTCAGGAACTTCTCCAGCGGCTTCATCCCTGCCGGCATGGTGGGGCGCTGCTGGGTGGGTGCAGGGTGGAGGCGGTGGTGCACTGCTGGGTGGAGGCGCTGCTTCTACGGGGAGCTGGTGGGGGCAGCTACATCATCCAGCCCCCGCGGGTCGGGCTGCAGGTGCGCGCAGGTGTGAGCGGCTGCTGTGAGAGAACAGCCCGGTCCTAACCCATCGGTGGAGCCGGTGGAGCCGGTGGAGCTGTGGGCGGCGCAGAGTCCTCTGCTCGGCTGTCAGACTCTCCCCCCAACCCGGCTGCGGGCCGCTCCTCCCCCGCTGCGGAAGCGCGGAGCTCCGGCACCGAGTGCGCGCTGGCGTGGCCGAAAAAACACGACCGAGGAGCCCGCAGCGCGCTGCTCTGCTCCGGGGGCCGCAGCTCCGTGAGGTCCCGGCGGATCAGCGGCGGCTCGACGGCTCTTCCTGCTCACACACCTGGGGTGGAGAACCTGCCCGGCCGCGGTGTTCGGGTGCAGTAGGTTTCGGCTCGGTTCGGCTCGGCTCGGCTCGGCTCGGCTCGGCTCGGAGCTCTCAGGTCGGACACTGCGGAGGTTCCGACGGTCCTTCAGCCTCTCGCTCCCCGGATCAGCGCGCACCGCCTCCCTCCTTTCTGCTAAATTAGTGGGATGAAGTGACTGGGCGCACGCACGCTCCCCGCCCTCCCCGCACGGATCTGCTGCAGTTTGCGCGCTCCCGACACACGGGCATTTCAGGGCGCGCGCAGGCACATGTACTTGCAGGGGTGTAAAATTGATGGAAATGGAAATATCCCTGACGACAACGAGCCGTAATGTTCACGAGGAGACTCAAAACACCGCGAGATTTCAGAGGAAGACCTCCGACTCCTTCATCACGCACGAGAAAAACACACGCGCTCACACGCGCGGGCTGATTGTGGACAGGAAGAAGTTTGGAGACTTCAGAGGTGACCAGCATCTGAACATTGATTTCCAATCAGGTCACGTGACCCCGCATTGATCCGCGTGCTGTAAGCTGATCCTGCTGCTGCTGAACCTGACACCTCCATCACCTGAAACCAGGACAGGTGGCAGCCCCCCCCCCCATCTTACACCCAGGACCACTTAGATCCAGTCTGCTTCTGCTGCTGCGATGGGGAACATCTCTCCCCCCCCCCCCCTCTCCTAAAGAACAGGACCTCCTGCTCCCTTAGGGGTCCAAAGTTAATATTCAGTTATATAAATATAAAGCTACTTTATTTCTACAGCCCTTCACAGACGATCCTTACGATGCACCAAAGTGCTTTACAGCAGGTAATAAATAAAGAGAAGAAGAAGTAAAAACAAATAAAAATACATTTCACTGGGTACCTCAGTCTGTGTTGTTTTTATCCAGAGATGAGGGGGGCCGGGGGGGGGGCAGGGCCTGGTCCACCTGGCCGGCAGGACCGCCACCTTCAGGCTCCGGAGGATCTGGTGTGGAGGGACGTGGCCAGCTGCATACTCAGGCGTGTTAACGGCCTGGGGCTGGATGCTGCTCTGTTTTTAATTCTCTTAAGTTAAAGGTGGGGTAGGGGATCTTTTTCTGGAACATTTTTTTACATATTGCTTGAAATACTCTTCACACCCCCATTGCAACCAATTAATTAAAAGTTTTGACACAAATATGAAAAGTTTTAGTGGCCTCTAGAACGTACAATCCAGGAAAAACAGAATCCAATCATACTGAACGGACCGTTCACAATGATTGGATACTGATGTGTCTATCAAACTGCAATTTTAGTCTGTTTGGTGTTATTTTTACTGCGCCTGTCTTCATTAGCGGAGTTAGGTATAGCAAGACGGAAAAATAAAAGTGTCAACTCCAAAATTTTTTAATTGGTGTAAATGTCAGTATGCCTGACTCGTAGGGACAGACTGCAGGGAGGGCCGACCCTTGACACTGTGACTCTGTGGAGGTACAACGTGAAAGCCGAATTGAAGCTGGAGTTTTGCTTACACAGTCACAGGAAACGTGGATGTCTTTGCACAGCAGTGGGCCTATGAGGAGCTCATGGAGAAATAAAGAGCTACTCTCCACCTGAAGTCCCTGCTTCATTCTCCTGAAGGTTTGGACTAGTTAGCCACTCCAGACCAGAGAAATATATATAAAGTTTAGGGCTGGGCGAGTTAACTCGTTATTATCGCGCATTAACTCAGGTTTTTAATTAATTAATTAATTATTTTTTGGAGGCTTTTGTGCCTTTAATGGATAGGAAAGTTCAGAGAGACAGGAAGCAGGGGGCAGAGAGAGGGGGAACAACACGCAGCACAGGAACCAGCTGCAGCGAGGACTATAGCCTCTGTACATGGGGCGCCTGCTCAACCCACTACGCCACGGACCCCCCGTTTTATTATTTATTTTATTCTGTAAAAGTCTGCTGCTCACAGGCTTTTATTTTGTAAAAGTCTGCTGCTCACATGCTTTTATTTTGTAAAAGTCTGCTGCTCACAGGCTTTTATTTTGTAAAAGTCTGCTGCTCACATGCTTTTATTTTGTAAAAGTCTGTTGCTCACATGCTTTTATTTTGTAAAAGTCTGCTGCTCACAGGCTTTTATTTTGTAAAAGTCTGTTGCTCACATGCTTTTATTTTGTAAAAGTCTGTTGCTCACAGGCTTTTATTTTGTAAAAGTCTGTTGCTCACATGCTTTTATTTTGTAAAAGTCTGTTGCTCACATGCTTTTATTTTGTAAAAGTCTGCTGCTCACATGCTTTTATTTTGTAAAAGTCTGTTGCTCACATGCTTTTATTTTGTAAAAGTCTGCTGCTCACAGGCTTTTATTTTGTAAAAGTCTGCTGCTCACAGGCTTTTATTTTGTAAAAGTCTGTTGCTCACATGCTTTTATTTTGTAAAAGTCTGTTGCTCACAGGCTTTTATTTTGTAAAAGTCTGTTGCTCACATGCTTTTATTTTGTAAAAGTCTGCTGCTCACATGCTTTTATTTTGTAAAAGTCTGCTGCTCACAGGCTTTTATTTTGTAAAAGTCTGCTGCTCACATGCTTTTATTTTGTAAAAGTCTGTTGCTCACATGCTTTTATTTTGTAAAAGTCTGCTGCTCACAGGCTTTTATTTTGTAAAAGTCTGTTGCTCACAGGCTTTTATTTTGTAAAAGTCTGTTGCTCACATGCTTTTATTTTGTAAAAGTCTGTTGCTCACAGGCTTTTATTTTGTAAAAGTCTGTTGCTCACAGGCTTTTATTTTGTAAAAGTCTGTCGCTCACAGGATTTTATTTTGTAAAAGTCTGCTGCTCACAGGCTTTTATTTTGTAAAAGTCTGTTGCTCACATGCTTTTATTTTGTAAAAGTCTGTTGCTCACAGGCTTTTATTTTGTAAAAGTATGTTGCTCACATGCTTTTATTTTTGTAAAAGTCTGCTGCTCACATGCTTTTATTTTGTAAAAGTCTGTTGCTCACAGGCTTTTATTCTGTAAAAGTCTGTTGCTCACAGGCTTTTATTTTGTAAAAGTCTGCTGCTCACAGGCTTTTATTTTGTAAAAGTCTGTTGCTCACAGGCTTTTATTTTGTAAAAGTCTGCTGCTCACAGGCTTTTATTTTGTAAAAGTCTGCTGCTCACAGGCTTTTATTTTGTAAAAGTCTGCTGCTGTGGAACAGGAAAAGAAAGTAATCGGCGGATCCACCAAACATGGAGAAGGGTACGGAACTTTTACTCGGCCATTTTCATGTTAAAGTTCTTCCAGACGGCGGAGTCGACAGAACCAAAGTCATCTGTAAACTCTGCCAAGTTGAATTGTCTTCTCAGCGTAGTAGTTCCAGTCTAAAATATCACTTAAAGGCAAAACACACAACTGATAGCAGCAAGTCATTCAAGGAAACAGACAGTGGAGCGAGGCTTCTACATAAAAACTACAGAAAGATGCTGATGTTAAAAGTGTGTTTGCACAACAAATGTTATGGCACTTTCATTCATATGGCAGCACATTTAAAATAAAGCTAAATGCTAAAAGCTATACGCTACTTTTGGATTCATTTTTGGATTCTGCGTAAAAATGCGATTAATCGTGATTAATCAGGGAAATCATGAGATTAATTGTGAGAATGCTTTAAGGCATTCTCATTGTGATCATTTTGGTATCAAACGTTCAGCTCTTTCAGCAGATTCCTGCTATCATTTTTGGCGTTTTTTTACTTTTACACTTTTTAAGATATTCAACTTTTATTCAAATTTTCCCGTCATTCAAATGAATGGAAACTGCTTTCAGCTCTTCCAAATCATCTCCCTCTTTCCAACCTAACTACTCCTGCATGCTTTCAGAGACACCATTCAAACTTTAAATGGGTCACAGGACATTCAGCTATTACCAAAATGTTTCAGCTTTTTCAAATCTTCAGCCAATTTTGAAATATGACAGTTTAAAAAACATGAACATTTTGCTCCTTCTTGATTTTTATGAATGAGCACACAGTTGAGTTTCAAACAAATTCCTCTAACATTCATACAGTTTAATTTAGATAAACAAATTATACCTTAAAATGTAGGAATAATTGTCCTCTTTCAGCCAATGTAACTACTAACGAGCTCACATTTACAGAATTTCAGCTATGAGCCTTGAACCCAGATCAACCTCTCAAATTCTCTGACTAACTCCAATGTTAAGTTTGGTAGTTCACAAAAATCACAAAATTCCTTCAACCAATACCTCAGCAACAGTTTTTACTGCTAAAATTAAACTATTTTCAGCTTTTTTAGCACGGTCAGCTATCCCCATTCAGCTCATAAGCATTCTCAGGAACAGCTTTAGTTAGATTAAACATTTCAATCGTTGCCCGGCCCTAATAAAGTTATAACCATCCACCCATCCAGCAAACACCACAACAGGAAAATTCTCCGTTAAAATGGAAAAAAGTTGGTTTCTCTGTATTATTGATGGTAAAATTTGAAGGTGATAATATTATCACTGTAATAACACTGATTCTTCTCCATATTGTGTCACCATCACCAAATTTACAGGTTTGATGTTAACTGACATTAAATAAAGAATTTAATCATCTCAGTTATTTATTCATTTCTGCTGACGAGCAGCTTTAAACTAACGACTCTGCTGCTTTTATCTGATCATTTATCTACTTTCATGATTCATTTACACGTGTTCAGACACTTAGTGGAAGATTCTGCTGGTTTCTCATCAATAAATTCATCACAACTGATGCCGAAACGGCTCCGAGGTCGTTCCTGTTCGTCTCGTTTTCCAGTCTTTCAGCTCAGGAAAGTGAACGCTTTCATCTCCAAACGCTGACTCCGAGCTTTGGTTCAGACCTGGAGAAAGATTTTACAGGAGAGGAGGCGGCTGGAGATGATTTCATAACAGGAAGTGAAATGAAGCCCCTCGCCTTCTGATTGGCTGATGATGGAGCTCCTCAGCCAATCGGAGTGTTTTCACCTCCCTGCACCTTTCCCTCCTTTCCTTCACCTCCGCCTGTGTTTGCAGGAGGAACTAAAGTGGGTTTGACTCGGCGTGGCAGAAAGGGTTAAAGGAGCCGGACGCTCTTCAGCAGCTGAGCCTTTGTGCAGAGCTGCTGCTGAATATTCATGAGGGGAAGAGGCCACCTGGCGCCTGATTGGCCGCCCTACAGTTTATATAAGAGCTCATGAATATTCATGCTAACGGCAGAAAAACAGCAGGTGCGAGCTGTGTCAGAACGAACAGCACGAATGTGTGAGAGACGGACAAAAGACGAGCGAAAACAAGAAGAAAAGCTGAGAAACGGGACGGAAAACACAGAACCGGAGAGGATGAACATTCAGATAAAGCGCACAGATGTTAGCAGCTGGATGAGCTTCACTTTTTAGCTGAAACCGTCCCGACCGAACCACCACCGGACGTTTCATCACGGCGGGAGCAGGAACCGCCGCCGCCGTGGCGACCGTGACCATGACGACCATCAACATGAAGCCAACTTATATTCTAATCTTTAGCTTTGGGTTCCCCCCCAGCTTAAATCTCGTTTATAAAAAGGCTTTAATCTTTAATCGTGTCCATTCAGATCCACGAAATCCACAGTGAACGCCACCCTAAGAGCTTTGATGACATCACGCTAACGCCACGAAAACGCCCACAGACCCCAACATCTGCTGAACGGCAGATTCTGTTCAACATTTTGAATAAATTGAACAGATCATAACATTTTGTTCATCATTTTGCTGTTCAACTATTCAACAGATTAATATAACTTCCTGTTTAAAATGCACGGATCTTTCCTTTAAAGTGACCTGGGAGACGCTGCGTGGGAACCTTTAACGTGCCGCCATGACGGAGTTTTTTGTGCTAATTTCAGTGCTAATTAGCAGCATGACGCAAAGATAAAACATTTTCATCCAGCGAATTAAAAACTCGCTTCAACAGATTTTAAATCACCTAAAAACCAAAAATCTGCCACAAAGACCCTCGTTCAGTTGATGTGGATCATCTCCATGCTAATCTGGCCCCGCCCACACCCGTAGGACACGCCCCCAGCAGTAGGACACGCCCCCTTCCTGACTCTACTGCTCTGTATAATGTGGAGGTCTCATGTTGGAGCCGAAGAAGCAGCTGAATCACATCCAAACTTCAGAATAATTGTGTTGAGTTGCTGCAGTGAAGCGGCGCCTCCGGTGGCCGAGGGCAGCGCCGGCGCCTCCGGTGGCCGAGGGCAGCGCCGGCGCCTCCGGTGGCCGAGGGCGGCGCCTCCGGTGGCCGAGGGCGGCGCCTCCGGTGGCCGAGGGCGGCGCCTCCGGTGGCCGAGGGCGGCGCCTCCGGTGGCCGAGGGCGGCGCCTCCGGTGGCCGAGGGCGGCGCCTCCGGTGGCCGAGGGCAGCGCCGGCGCCTCCGGTGGCCGAGGGCAGCGCCTCCGCTTCACAGCGAGTCCTCTGCTGCTGAAACTCATCACAAACCACTCGGGCACGTCTCTGACAGAAGGAGAAACACTTTAATCTGACATCAAATCACAAACGTTTCAGGTGAACTTTCAACCAAAAAGAAACAAAAACATGGAGGAAAAACCAAAGTAAAACAGCTTCGAACTGTACGGCGCGTTCCCGTTTGGACGCTCGAAACCGCGGACACGCGTCGCTGCCGCCGTCACTACGGATAAAAAAAAACAGATTAAACGGAAACCGAAGCCCGGCAGCTCGATGCCACTTCTCCCCAAATTAAATCCATCCGTGGTTAAACGCTCCAGCTCCCTGCGTTAGAATAAGTTTACGGCTCTATCTCAAGCTTCTATTTACACCGTTAGATTCCTATGTACAGCTAAACGGATCCGAGAGCTTCTGGTCGAACACGTTCAGGTTCAGAGGAGAGAAGAAGAAGAAGAAGCTGGAGCGTTTCAAAGGGGAAACGTCTTCTCAGGGTCTGCTGGTGAAGACTAACGTCAGGACCTCCAGGTCCCGGGAAACCAGCGGTAATCAGGCCTGAGCTTTCAGTTTGAGCCGGTTTGTAACGCTTTCCGTCTCAGGACATCCGACCCACATCGGCCCTCCCCACCGCAGCAAACTCAGCCTCTGACGGCGTTTCAGCTTGAACCGCCCGTTAAATGTGGAATAACCGCGGCTGCTAAGTTCAGCGTTTTAAAGTAATTTCATTCGTTAGCGTCGAACTTTCAACATGAAAACTCCCACCGGGGACGACACAGAAACAGCAACTCCATCAGAACTCCTTCAGTAAAGTGTGCGCGTACACGTGCACACAGAAATAACCGTTACTTTCCGACGGGACGCCCGGAAACAGTCTGAGCCCGACAGAGCGGCGGTCGGAGGGCGGAAGTGTTGGCAGCAACGTGCACGCTGCAGGGCTGCAGTGCACGTTGCAGGGCTGCGACTAGAAGTGAGGTGCAGTCAGCGCTTTAACCGTTAGTATTGCTGCGGTTTCCAGGATTTAGTCCGACTCCTGGAGAACAAAAATACTTTGGGCGGGTCGGACGCCGCCCGCCCGCCCGGCGCCGCGCCTCAGGAACGCACCGCAGTCCCACGCTCTGATGCGGCGCCGACACGCCAACGCGAAGGGAAAATGGGAAAGGTTGTAATCCTCCAGTGATGTCGTGGGTCGCCTGCAGAGTCCGTCTCGTCCCGCCCCCCCTCGGTGACGCTGGCGGTCGCTGTTGGGGGCTGCAGCTCCTCGCCGACACTCCCACCCTGCGCCTGGAGAGAGAAACATTTAGACTGAGACAGCATCAAGCGTGTGAGTGTGTGTGCACGTGAGTGTGTGTGCACGTGAGTGTGTGTGCACGTGAGTGTGTGTGCTGCAGGACAGCTTCTCATGCCTTGTGTACACCAAGAGCGACCTACGCTACCTGAGCGCCGGAAATCATTATTTCTCTATGGAGGGCGAGCGAACCTAGCCTGACTACGTCATACTCACGATTCTAGTCAGAATGTGAGTCTGATACCGCTCAATAGAGATTTGGGTATGGGGCGTGTTTCAACCGAACCAGGAGAAAAAAGGACTCTTCGCTCAATTGGACAGACCTACAACCAATCAGAGCAACGTAGCATGTGACGTAGATTAAGCAACACACACGGCAAAAACATCTTTTCTATCGATAAAAGCCTTTATCGCTTTCCTCTGTTCGTCTGTTCGTCTTTTAAAATGAATGTAATGTGGAGATCCTGTAGAACAGACTCGATGGCAGAATCTACACACCCGAGCTCTCCAGCGGCGGCCATGTTTGTTTCAAACGAAGTCAAACCAAGCGCTCTTTAGTGACGTAGTCGATAATGTCCCTGTTGATCATCTGTCCATCATCGTATAAAGCCCGCCCTGGCAATCTGATTGGGTCGACCGATTCTTGGTCGGGCATAATGATTTCCCAACTGAGCAGAGCCAGACCGAAGTTCCCCACCAAAACTTTGATGGGCGGGGCTAAGTTCGGCTGGCACCCAGGCTAGAGCGAACTGGGCGACCAGAGCAAATTCCAGTGATTAAACTCGAGCTAACATTATGGTAATGAGCTATGACGCGGTTTGGCGAAAACCAATGACAATCCACAGATTGTAGGGGTCCGACAATCCGCGGGGTTCGCGGAAACAAACGCGTAAACTTTGGTTCCTAGTTCCTACGTATTTATTCAATTAATTTTAATTTAGAACATGCACGTGTATGTTGTTTAATGTTACTGATGTGAATTTGCTTTAGATCTCAAAAATCCGAGTACAGCCTGGCATGCTTGCTGAAAGTGATACAGTATGTGTACGATGAGTAAAGAACAGCGTTTGGTTGATGCTGACGGTGTTTTTTACGTGTTAAGTGCCTCCACCAGGTGGCAGTAATACTTCATATTAGACTCTTGCTTTTCCGAGACAAACTATCCGGTCTTCACTCGTCTTCCGAAGTGAAGAGCCAGATGTTAAAGTCTTTTGTTTGAAGCGAGATCGTGTTCCTCTCCAAAGAGCGGGGGTGCTGCACAGCCGCGGGCCTTTAAAAATGGAAGATTCTAAATGTGACGTCACGAGCGAACAAAGCGAATTCTCAAGCGAAGCTTCTCCAGCTACCTCCGCTACCAGGCAGCGTAGCATCAGGAACATGCACCCACACCGCTAAAGGCTAATCGTTAGCCTCTAAACCACATCATGAACCGAGTCTTTAGGAGGGATTCAAACTCGGGCTGTCAGGGCGGCTCAATATCGCAGAGAACTTTATCCATCTATCTATCAAATTTGTTTGTTAATCACTAAACTCATTGCAATGTTTCCTCTGAAACATGGCACTTACACATTAAAAAAAAAAAAAAGACATGGCATTTTTCTAACAGTTTATTTTACTGAATGCAGATCAAAGGACGGGAACGGTGCAGATGCAAGTTGTTTCTCCTACTGGTTGAACTTAAAAACAAACTTCAGGGGAAGGCTGAACTATTAAATGCAAATTTGGCTGCAGCATCGTAACTCTTTCGGTGCCAAAGACGTCTATAGACGTCAATTGCGTTTTTTAACGGAGCGGGCTGGGGGACAATCTAGCGGAGTTCGTCACTAAATCTTAGGCTTGTAAACACTAAACAGAGAATGTACTGGCAAAATTACCCGCTAGGTGGCAGCAGTGCCACTTTGCACAAAAAAAAAAAAAGCTCGTTTTCTCCATTTTTTGGGTCAAACAGCTTTTTTTGGTGAAACCAACCTATGTTCTACTGTCTATTACTAAAGGACTGAAAATGGTAGAAACAAACTTTTTTTTCCTGATGAAAGAAGAGAGTCTACTCTTTCGTTTGGTAATTTCGGTGTGTACATAGTCATAAGACACACTTTTCTGTGGGTCTCGGAAAATCAGTCAAAATACTGTAAAACACTTGGGAGTATGGGTCTCTCTGCACTGAAAATGGCTGGCAGCCAATGAGTTAATAAATAATAATAAACAAGTACCTTTTTTTTTTTTTTTTTTTAATTAAGTATACAAAATGAGATGTACCAGGCAACAGTTTCACATTCACACACACAAAAGGCCGATGATTTATAGCTGGGTCATGTCCTTGTTACGCGAAAGGAAAACCAGCAAGTTAACCGTACGCGGTTTGAGAGGATCTGAGGGGCGATAACATTTCCAGCCACACTGAAAACCCTGTGGGATGCTGCGCTCGTTGAGCAAATACTCATGTAGCTACTGGCGTGTGACTGGAGAACAGGGGGAAATGTCTCCTGGTTGTTGCACCACCATCGCTAATAACGACCTGTTGTCTGACTTTTTAAATCCAAACCAAAACTTAGTTTCGGTTCCCTCTTTTCGGCACCAACTCCTCCCTGGATTGTGTTTCCCATCGCACTCTGCGCCTCTGCCATGTTGTTGTTTGCATCCATGCATGCTCACGGGCATAATATACGTAGGAATGTAACCCAGCGTGGCCGCCATATTGGGTGGGTCTCCTCACTCCGTGCTCCCCTCGCACTGCCGTAAACCAGTATTTGCGGGCTCGCACATTCTCAACGCACAAGAAAATCTATGCAGCGCATAAAATAAAATTCACTTTCAATAAGATGGGGATTCAGGAGGATGGTCTCTCTTTCCACCCCCATTCATTTTAACCCAGAGTTTCCTCCTGGCCTTGTAGACAATGCATTTCTTTTATGGTCTGAAAAGGGCATTTGTACTATAGGAGACTTAGTAGCTGATGGTATAGTCAAATCCTTTAACCAGCTAATCGAACAATATGACCTTCCCTCCAGACATTTATTGAGGTATTTGCAGGTCCGTAGTTTTATTTCTTCAAAAGCAAGGTTATATCCTGGTGGGTTCTCTCACTCTCCTATAGAAGAGGTACTACAAGATCCTGAACCCCGAAAACTGTTAACCATATAACATACTGCACATCTCATGAACAACAAGATTTTTCTCTTTTTCATTTTAAGTGGGCCAAATCACTTATATTAAAAGTAAACGAATGAAAATTGCTGCTGTGCTTTGATTCTTTTAATAAGTAACTTGCTATGATCCGAGGTGTTGAACAGGTGTGATGCTGGTGTGTGGCCACAGCGTGCACACCTGATGCTGCTCACAGTGCTCCTCAGTGTGCTCAGAGAGCCCAGAAACATGAAACATTAAAGGGAACATTGCTCAGGACTGTAACGTACGGAAGACATTTTTTATATCGCACAGCACGAGCTGGAGCTAAGCGCCACCGGAGAGCCGACCCTGGATCCGTCGTTCCACAGGGAACTCACCTGTAGTTTCCAGGTCAGGGTGGGGCTGAGGTCCGGGCGGCGGGGAGGAGTGAGGGGCGGGGTCACTCTGAGGCAAAGTGCAGCTCCGGAGGGGGGGGTTTGACGGTAACGGGCTGGGAGGTGCGGCGCGGGGGCGACGGCTTGGGCTGGGCCTGCTGCTGAACCGTGTCGTAGTAGGTCACCCCCCCGTAGGTCACCTGGGCCTGACCCTGACGCACAGACAGCACCAAGGTCGTTAGAGGTTAAAGTTCAAAGTTTCCATCAGAGTGGAACAAACTTTAGGAAAAGTCATAAAAAGATAGTTTAAGCTATTTTTTCTGCAGCTAAACATGGTGCTGGGTCACTTTAAAATGCCCTACCTGTGGGGTCGGGTACATGGTCGGATACGGGAAGGTCATCACTCCTGGAGGAGGGTAGAAAGGCGGTGGAAGCAGCTGCTGCGGTTGCCCCGGCGACAGGGATACAGGTGGGCCTCCGTAGAGGGCGGGGCTGGCGATGGGGCCACCTGATTGGTGGGGATGGATACCTGCGGAGAGGCGCCGCGGTGAGCGTTTAAAAACACACAAAACTTTTTCTAAAAGCCCAAAGTGAACATGAAAGGGCACCGACCGGGGTGGGGGAGGTGCATCTCAGGCTGGACCAGCATGCCCTGGGGCGCGATGGGGGCGGGGCCCTCCCCGTGAGCGTAGATTGGTCCCTGATACGACACTGTGAGAGACGGAAGGAAGGAGGTGAGACGGAGTTTTACAACAGTCACACCGAGAGGAAACCAGGGCGAGGCTCGCCGCTCTGAGCGCCACAACAGGAACGGCGTTACCACGGTAGGAACGGCGTTACCACGGTAACTACTGCTGGAACACCAGAGCTTTGAACCGACCCCAAACTCCCCTTCACATCAGCACAGATACAGGCGTTTACTTTCCAACTCAGTGAAAGGATCAGGACAGAGAGGCGTTTACTGCCCTCTGCTGGCGAGGAGGAGGAAGCACAGCCTCGTCCAATCAGGGCTGCAGATTCAAACTGCTGAATAATCCAAAACATCCTACGTCTTTATAAAAATGTCACGAGTTTAGGCAAAGATGGAGAAATCTGTTCAAAAACCCCTCTGGCTGGAAGAGAACTTCAAGCTCAATAGGCTTGAAGTCTCTCCTAAGAAACAATAACAAAACATAAAAAAAAACTCTTCATACTGTAGATTTGTACATCGCGAATATTTATTCACTATTTTTATTTTATTTTATATTTATTTTATTCGCTTGTTTTTACTTTAATTGTTCTCATATTTTACTGTATGCTGCTGCAACAAAACAATTTCCCAAATTGGGATGAATAAAGTATTTATCTATCTATCTACAGCACATGGTTGAGGGGATGGACCTTTTATGTTGCTTTGGAGAAAATAGGGCCAAGAGATTGTGAGGTCTGACTTTTTCCTGGAGAACCATTTTGTGATGCAAATGTATTACTCTGTTGAACGCATATTGTTCTGAGAAGCAAAACGCTTTATTTTTTAAACCCCAGCCAACTAGCCGGACTACCTTCATCAGCACCAAAACGAGGCTGGAACTCTGCTCACAGGACGCAGCAGGGGGTAAGAAGATGTTCAGAAATGATGCTGCTGATATGGGATGTTACACAGCTTTATGTCAGAAGAGGCGCACTGTCCCTTTAAAACCTGGAGTGAAATGGTTCCAAATAGCTGAAGAAGGACTTCAGTTCTTCACGCTTTTAAACTTTTTTTTTTTTTTACTTATTAACGTGTAAAAAGGACTAAATTAGTTATTTTTCTGTACGTTTGAAAGTTAAAAGTGTTAAAAAGTGGAATAAATCAGCCGGCGTTCCCACAGAGCCTGATGATCACTGGGTGGATGTGACTCGTCCTCATCCACCAATCAGAACAGGAGCGTCTGTCAGCTGGACACTTACTGGGCTCGTAGAAGTGTCCCTCCATCACTCCCAGGTGCATGGGCGCCGCCGGCTCAGGCACGGCCCGCTGGCGTTGGGAGGAGTAGCGCTTGGCCCGGTTGGAGCCGACGCCGCCCATCTCCTCCATGCTGGAGAACTGAGGCGGGCCGGCGGGAATGTGCAGGGGGTTCGGAAGGCCTGGGGGGGGGGCAGAGAGGGTTCAGAGGTCAGAGGGGGTTCAGAGGTCAGCTGTTCCTGACACAAACACAAACGATTTATTATTATAAAAGCCTGCTGATGGTTTACAGTCTGTGACATGTTCAGAGAATATAAAGCCAGCAGAGCTCTGAGATCCAAGGACTCAGGTCAGCTGGTCCAGTCCAGAGTCCAGACTAAACATGGATAAGCAGCATTTAGCTGTTATGCTGCTAACAAGTGGAACAAACTGCCAGTGGAGATTAAACTTTCACCAAATGGAGACATTTTTAAATCCAGGTTAAAAACATTTCTGTTCTCATGAGGAAATCTGCACGATATCTTTGAACTTATCTGGACTGTTGCTTGTTTTTAAATCATTTAAATCATTTTATTTGTTTCTCTTTATATTCTTTTATGTATTTTTAATGCTTCTTACACTCCCTGCTGCAATGCTTTTATTTTATGTGAAGCACTTTGAATTGTTTGTACATGAAATGCGCTACAAATAAACTTGATTTGATTATTAATCAACACTAGGGCTGGGTATCATGGCCAAATTCCTAAATAGATTCGATTTTGATTCATAAGGTCCTGAATTGATTAATCACGATTCAATTCGATTCAATCTGCTCTTAAATAATGAAAATGGCTCTACTGTGTTACAAAATACTAATATATTTTATTTTATCTAATATTTTCACCATAAACAACAGGTTTTAAGTGCAAACTTGTTAATTGGACAGTTTAAACTTCAGCTGTGATTACAACTGTCTCAAAAGTGCCGTTTTAAAACTATAAAAGGAAAAAGGAAGTGAAAGTGAACGACAACATTCCATCACTGCAAATTGCATTCAGGCATTACATGTTTCTTAATGTGCAAAAATGATAATAATGGTAACAAAACTAAAAGTAAACTTAAACTATCTAAAGTCAAGTCCTGTCATTGACCTGATCTGGGTTAGGCAGCTGCTTTTTGCAGCTGAAAACAGCCTCTGCGACTCAGTCCTGGTCCCTGGGACACAAAGGTGTGGCTGCGCCAGGCCAGCCAACAGTGGATACGTTGCACCGTAACGTAGTTGGGGATCGAGCACACGAACCAGCCGCTTGAAGCCTTCGTTTTCCACCACCGAGTACGGGCGAAAGTCTTTGCAGACTAAAGTTGCGATGGCCTCTGTTATCTTTATCTTTCTGGCCCGCGGCTGGTAATGTTAGTGATTCCCTCGGTTTCTTTTGTTTTGCCCCGGACGGCTAACGTTAGCGTAGTGTGATACCTTGTCAAGTGGTTTCTGAGGTTTGGAGTATTTCAACAATAACTGAGCAGATCTTTGCAAAGCACTTTGGTTTTATCCAGCTCTTTGTCCTTTATTGTTTTAAATCCAAAATGGTTCCAGACCTCGGACTTAAGTTGGGACGGCTTGCTGAGCGAGTTTTACCTGCGTCGGCCATCTTGAAAGCTTGTGCGCTTGAATGACAAGTGGACGTAAACGCACCGCTGTTGCATCACGCACGAGACTACTGGGGTTAACTTCATGGGGGGAAAAAATTAAATAAATAAATAAAATTAATTAAAATAATAAATAAATAACATAAATTAAAATAATAATAAAAAAATAAATAAATAAATCTCATGCCCTACAAATCGCTTTTGCAAAATTTAAAATGAAATCGATTTTTTTAGCCAGCCCTAAACACGGCGTCTGTGAGCCCGACTGTCGGGGTTCATCGGGGGTTCAGGACTCACCTCTCATCTCGGAGCGCATGTAGGACGTCGGGCTCTGACTCCAGTTCTGTCGGGTCAGGCTGAGGCGAGCCACGTCCTGGTCCAGCTCCGCCAGGCCCCCCCCTCCTCCTCCTCCCGCCTGGCTCGCCCCGTCGCCGCCCCCCGCCCAGCTCTTGCCCCCCCCGCTGCTGGGGGACGAGGCGCCGCCCGCGGCCGCCGACTCCTCCACGGAGGCCTGTTTGCTGCCCAGGTCGGAGGGCCGAGAGCGAGTCCTGCGGGCCAGCGAGTACGACTTCCGCTCCACCGGCCGCTCCGCCGGCGGAGACGCTTCCCGGTTGGTTGCCGCCGACTGCGGGTCCGAGGCGGCGTCGGCCAATCCGGACGCGGACCTGTCGGCGCCGCCCCGCTGGTCCTGCTGCCGCCGGGGCGAAGCGCACTGAGAGGAGGCGGCCGTTACGCTCGGCTCCTGCTCGTCGGCTCCGCCTTCAGAAATCTCCTCGACGACCACGGACGAGCCGCCTCTGCCCGCGCCGCCACGCCCGCCCCTGCTGGCCACGCCCCTCTCCGCCGCGGGGTCTTGGGCTCTGGGGCCCTGCCGCTCTCGGTGGTGCGTCGGGGGCGCGTTGGAGTCATTGTTCCTGTACTGCGGCGGTCTGCTGCGGGAGGGGGGCGGCCGCGAGGGGTGGGCGCCACGCTGAGCGGCGGAGAGAGGAGGAAAGGCGGCGGGCGAAGAGGACGGAGGGGCGGAGGAAGGTGGAGGCGCTCCACCTCGGTGCAAACCTCTTCCTCCGCTCTGCCAGGACCGGGCCGGCCGCTCGCCTCCGTCCCGCCAGCGCTTGTCTCTGCTGGGAGACGAGTTCTGCCTGCAGACACGGAGACGACCATCGTTCAGCAGAACATTAACGATGACGTATTGTGTTAAAGGGATAGTTCGCCTCTTCCGACATGAAGCTGTATGACATCCCATATCAGCAACATCATTTCTGAACATCTTCTTACCCCCTGCTGCGTCCTGTGAGCAGAGTTCCAGCCTCGTTTTGGTGCTGATGAAGGTAGTCCGGCTAGTTTTTTTGTTTTTAAATTGATTTAAATAATTTTATTTGTTTTATTTGTTTCCAGACAAGCGGCAGATAATGGATAGATGGTTTCTCTTTATTCTTTTATGTATTTTCAATGCTTCTTACACTCCCTGCTGCCATGCTTTTATTTTATGTGAAGCACTTTGAATTGTTTTGTACATAAAATGTGCTATAAAAATAAATTTGACAAGACTAGTTGGCTGGGGTTTAAAAAATAAAGCGTTATGCTCAAGGCCGGATTACCTATATGGGCCTGCGGCACAGTGCCCAGGGGCACCAACCATTCACGGCCAGTGGGGGGGCACCACAAGACAAACTTTAAAAATATTTTTTTCATGAATGTTTGTACACTTAAAATGATTACACTTGACATAAATATTCATATAAAATTCATTATTAAAACTAATGTGATAAGAACAGCAACGATATATCATAATTCTGAGCAATAGTGGCCTAATGTGAACATTAACCCCCCTCCCTCAACCTGTCAGTTGAGCCAATCCACCTATGGTGAAATGCATCATGTTTTTTTTTAAAACACGGTAAAAATAAAAATAAATGGATAGACATCAATTGAGTGGTTGTGCAAAGAGAAAAATAAAAAAAATAAAAAGACTCCAGGCGTTTAGCGGCAATTAAAAATGTTCCAAACAGTCAGTGTCTAGAGATTGGCTAATATATTCCCCTTCAACCGGCATGGTGTATTGTTTTGCGTGTAAATGCGAGTATGTGCAAGTATTGAAAGTCTTAATAAGTATGGAATTTTGAAGCACTGTTTTCCAGACCTTGAAAAGTCTTGAATTTTGTGTGAAAGTCTTAATAAAGTATGGAAAATAAATGCATGGTAGAATGTTACAGTATGCTGAAAGGCATTGTGAAATGAGAAATAGGAAGGTAGGCTATAAAACTATAATTTTACTAACTGGTCACGTACTGTATTAGCCTAATGGGATGAGATGTGAGTGAAGACACTGAATTCTACATCCATCCATTCATTTTTTTTTTTTATAGATAGTTTTGAATAATCCTACATACTGTATATAGATGGATGCTGCTTTAATTGTTACTGATTTTGAATGAATACGTTTGAAAATGTAGCCTAGGGGCACTTGAGGTTTAGTGCCCAGGGGCACCACATTGACTTAATACGGCCCTGGTTATGCTTCTCAGAACAATATGCGTTCAACAGAGTAATACATTTGCATCACAAAATGGTTCTCCAGGAAAAAGTCAGACCTCACAATCGCTTAGCCCCATTTTCTCTCCAGCTAGCGCCATGTATAAAATATATTTTATAAAAATAGAATTTCATATTATTCTAATATATTAAAATAACAACAATAATTTAATATTATTTGTTAAATTATAAAAATGTATTAAATAATTGATTACATAATAAATTAAATTTGTATCACTGCCTGCTGCCGCCTGCCGACAGCCTGTTACGCTGTTTGGTGCTCGATCTGCACAGCAGGCAGCGATACGAATTTAATTAATTATTTAATAAATCATTAAATTCTGATTTAATAATAACAATAAAATAATAATTATCATTTTAATATATTAAAATAATATAATATTTTATAAAAACAAAATATTTTTATAATTTTTTTTTATAAAAACAAAATATTTTTTATAAAATTATTTGATATATTTTATAAAAATATTATATTTATTATATTATAAATATTTATTATATCATATTATATTATAAATGGCGCTAGCCGGAGAGAAAATAGCACCAAGCGATTGTGAGGTCTGACTTTTTCCTGGAGAACCATTTTGTGATGCAAATGTATTACTCTGTTGAACGCATATTGTTCTGAGAAGCAAAACGCTTTATTTTTTAAACCCCAGCCAACTAGCCGGACTACCTTCATCAACACCAAAACGAGGCTGGAACTCTGCTCACAGGACGCAGCAGGGGGTAAGAAGATGTTCAGAAATGATGCTGCTGATATGGGATGTTACACAGCTTCATGTCAAAAGAGGCGAACTGTCCCTTTAATGAGGTGAACTGTCCCTTTAATGAGGCGAACTGTCCCTTTAAAGAGGCGAACTGTCCCTTTAAAGCCTTCCTCTGAGGTCACCAGCAGGTGGAAAACACCCACCTGGGTCTGCGCTGTCTGTACGATCGGTCTCCCGGGCCGCCGCCGCCGCCGTTCCGGATGTCGTAGCCGTAGATGGCGATGAGCTCCTCGCGGCTCTTGGGCGCCTGCTCCTCCTCCCTGAACCGGTCGTGCTCCCAGCGGCCCTCGTCCTTCCACAGCTTCCTGTTCCGGCCCTTCGGTCTGAGGGGACACAGAGGTTAAAAGGCACGTTTGCCGACTCGTACCGACGGAGCGCCGCACGCCGTACCTCTCCTCCTCCTGGGGGTGCCCGCGCACGTCGTGCTCAAAGAACAGGCCCTTCCTGGGGATGTAGGCGGGGTTCTTTCTGTCCTCGTCGTCATCCAGCTGCTGACCGAGCTTCCCCCCCGCCTTCGTCTCAGGGTCATCCGTGGACTCCTGCATGCGTTTCAGATCCGAAACAAAAGAAAGAAACATCAGTGCTGACCTGGAACCCTCAGCTAACCCTGAGCTAACCCTGAGCTAACCCTAAGCTAACACCGGAGCTCACACCGGAGCTAACCCTCAGCTAACCCTAAGCTAACACCGGAGCTAACAGCAGAGCTCACACCGGAGCTAACACCGGAGCTAACACCGGAGCTAACACCGGAGCTAACACCGGAGCTAACCCTCAGCTAACACTGGAGCTAACCCTCAGCTAACACCGGAGCTAACCCTCAGCTAACACCGGAGCTAACCCTCAGCTAACACCGGAGCTCACACCGGAGCTCACACCGGAGCTAACACCGGAGCTAACACCGAGCTAACACCGGAGCTAACCCTCAGCTAACACCGGAGCTAACAGCAGAGCTAACCCTCAGCTAACACCGGAGCTAACAGCAGAGCTAACCCTCAGCTAACACCGGAGCTAACCCTCAGCTAACACCGGAGCTAACCCTCAGCTAACACCGGAGCTAACCCTCAGCTCACACCGGAGCTCACACCGGAGCTAACACTGGAGCTAACACCGGAGCTCACAGCGGAGCTAACACCGGCACTAACCCGGAGCTAACACCGTAGCTAACCCGGAGCTAACACCTGGAGCTAACCCTGGAGCTAACCCGGAGCTAACCCGGAGCTAACCCTGAGCTAACACCTTAGCTAACCCTGGAGCTAACCCTGAGCTAACCCTGAGCTAACCCTTAGCTAACACCGGAGCTAACTCTGAGCTAACCCAGAGCTAACACCGGAGCTAACCCTCAGCTAATACCGGAGCTCACACCGGAGCTCACACCGGAGCTCACACCGGAGCTAACCCTCAGCTAACACCGGAGCTCACAGCGGAGCTAACACCGGCACTAACCCGGAGCTAACACCGTAGCTAACCCGGAGCTAACACCGGAGCTAACACCTGGAGCTAACCCTGAGCTAACCCGGAGCTAACCCTGAGCTAACACCTTAGCTAACCCTGAGCTAACCCTGGAGCTAACCCTGAGCTAACCCTGAGCTAACACCGGAGCTAACTCTGAGCTAACCCAGAGCTAACACCGGAGCTAACCCTGAGCTAACCCAGAGCTAACACCGGAGCTAACCCTGAGCTAACCCTGGAGCTAAGCCTGAGCAGGTGGACTCTGATGGAGGCTCACCTGTCCGTCTCCGCTCTGCCGCTCTCCGGCTTCGTTTCCTTTCTCCTCGGCTTTGCTTTCCTCCTCACTCGGCTCTCCTCCCTCGCCTTCGGCCTTCTCCTCTCCGGCCTCCCGCTCCTCCTCGGCCTCCCCCGGCTCCTCTGCTGGCGGCGGGCCGTCGGCAGCAGGGGGTTTGGGCTCGCCGGCGGCGGCTGCTGGAGCTTCTTCTTCGCTGTATGCCTCCTCTTCCTCCTCCACTCCCTGGCAGAACACACATTTCTCAGTTTATCCGGAGACAAACTGCTCCCCCTGAAGCTGAATAAATCCGATTTTACCTCTGAATGGGAGCCGTTTTCTTCCGGATCTGCACTGTCGTAATCTGAGAGGACAGCTGAAGAAAACACAGCAGTCATGACATGAACTCAGCCTCAGTACCGGCATCATTTTCAGTGTCTCCGTGTGTCTCACCTTCTCCGGCTCCGTCTTCACTCTCCTGCAACCACAGAAAACAAAGATCAGGAAGCGTTTTAAGGACTCCCAGCTCAGCATTACTCTTTCCCCTCACCTTCCGTGTACCCCGATACAAAAAGGCGTCAGACACAAGCGAGACGGTGATATGATGCAGGAGTCTGAGCCTGTTTCACCGAGACGAAAGCTGCGCCGTCTGCTTTAAAGGCCCTGTCACACTGTTGCGTATGAGAGAAGCATATGAGTTGCGTATGAAAATTATCACTCATACACTGGTATACGCTGACATACGCCAGGGGAACGTTAGGCATAGGTTGTATACGTTTCAAGCACGCTGGCATACGTTGGCATACGCTGAGGCAGAAATAAATTTTTGAACATGCTCAAAACTTTTGTGCGTATGGTTAATACGCTAAGCATACGATAGGCATACGCTGAATACGCTAGAGGTACGATATAGGTACGTTACTGATAGGTCGAGAACGCTGGACATAAATTGCCATATGTTGCCATGAAGGTGTACCGTACAGCTAGCGTATTTATAGCCTGCGGCAGGCAACCGACGATTCACGGGAGCGGTCAGGAGGAGGAGTTGGGGATCTTGATCGCTTAGAAGCATGTAACTCATCAGCCGCAGGTGCACCAGGCATTTCAGCAGGTTTGGGTGAGAATGATTCTTGTGTTTCTTTGCCTTTTCCTCGGCCCAGGGCCCGGGCAAACTACGATTGCTTCTTGGGAGGCATGATCGAGATGAATGTCTCGAGAGATGTTGATAGCGCGTGGTCTACAGCAATAATGGAGCAATGTGGAAAGGCTGCTGATATAGGCGCGTTGAAACGTACGCTGGGCATGCGCAGTTCATATGCTACTCATACGCTAGTCATTCTTTATTTTCAAGGACTTTTCGTGCGTATGAAAATTATATTATTAATTTTCATACGCAACTCATACGCTTCTCTCATACGCAACAGTGTGACAGGGCCATAAACGGGTCTGTGAAGAGCGCCATGAAAGCCAGAATACCCGTCTGCACCGGTGCACCAAAGGTTTCCGGCCGTATCGCATTCAACGCCGCAGTTTGACAGGTTCCCTCTGTAGAGTTTTTAGTCTTTTTAGGCAACATGAACCGGGAAATGATGAACTAACCAACATAAAATTCTTTCTGGCGGGTGACTCAGGCTGTGTTCCAAACCGCCTACTTCTCATACTAACTGTAACTTTTTTTAAGTTCCCGGATGCATACTAGATCATCTGAAATGTTGGGTATGCATCATGAGGTTACTACTCATACTCAAACTACCCAAGATGCAACGTAACGTGATGTTGCCGATAGTCATTTCCTGTCAAAACGGCAGTTTCAAGCTAGCTACAACGAGGGTAGGTTCACTTAAGAGAAATCAGCTTCAGGCTGGCTGATTTCGGCTCGGGCAGGAGCGAAATGCATTGTGGGTAAACGCTCTGCATACTGTCTGATCGATCAGTATGCAGTCTGCAGTATGTAGTATGGAAGTATGCAGTATGCCGTATGTAGTATGCAGTATGCAGTCTGCCGTATGTAGTATGCAGTATGCAGTCTGCCGTATGTAGTATGCAGTATGTAGTATGGAAGTATGGAAGTATGTAGTATGCCATATGTAGTATGCAGTAAGGAATTTGAACGGTCAAATTCCGTTAACGGGACGAGAGTAGTCAAAACCTGAAGTGCGTTAGCTCACTGCGGCTAGCTTTAGCAGCGCTGAATTCATGGGAATAAAATGGTAAACAGCCGGTATTTTGTCAGGTTTTCAACACGTTGGGGATCTAAACGACTACTTTCTCTCCTGAAAATGTTTCAAATGTTGCTAAAGTTTACAGAGTTTAGAGCTTAAGAGAAAGCTTTCCAGGCCATAGACTACAAACCACGATGTACATTCCGTCGTGTTGACTACGTAAAACTTCTTCATCGCTCTGATTGGTTATTGCGCCATCCTATTGCGTGGCGTTGAACTTGACAGACAGCCGTTTATCCCGCCCACAATGCTACCCAGCGTCACTAGACCCCTGTACAGCTTTTTGCTGTACGGGTCTGGCTTGCTAGGCTAACAAGTGCTCTAGACAAACTAACATCCTGCTTGAACAGCATCACTAACTGGATGAAGAGAAACTTCCTAAAATTGAATGAAGAAAAAAAACAGAAATTCTTATAATTGGCAACTTAGCAGAAGATTTTGAACCAACTTGGAAATTTGTCTATACAAGTGAAGGATGAAATTAGAAATCTGGGTGTAAATCTAGACTCCGAATGAACTTTTAAACCTCACAGTGGAAATGTTACAAGAACAGCGTTCTATCACTTAGGAAATATCACACACAAACATAAAGAAGTTTTACACAAAAACACACGAGGTGTCCTGATACTGAACACATCTGAAACGCTGCGTCCCTCCACAGCAGGAAGAAAAGCCGCTGAAAACACTTTTTTACAGAGCTGAAGGAACACTTTCAGAGCTCCGACCTCATCTCCACACGAAAACAACCTCTAAGATCAGCTAAAACATGTCCAAAACATTTGGGTTCACGGCTGCAAACGTCGCAGATTATCACAGTTTGGTAATGAACTTAATGAGCCACATGTGATGGAGTGCAGCAGGGGGCTGCTGGGGGGGTCCGGGGCCCAATATCCAGGCCTGGCACTCAATCTGTAGTTTATTCTTCCTGGTTTAGCCTTCGCTAACCTGGGGGCGACCGTTGAGAAGCGGTACCGGTGTTATGTCACACTTGGTACCCGTTGGTTTCCCCCAACGTTAAAACAGAGCCACAGCAGGGGCGGTTTTAGGATCTGGTCTTTAGGGGGGGCCCAGCCCCCAGTGCTCACAGAGGCACATTATTTCTCACTAATTGAGGTGAACTAGTACATTTATAAATTTTGGAGCCGTATTAGTTTTGCTTTGAGTCGTGTTTTCCCCTACAACATTCAATTTTGACCTCTTCATTTCAAAAGACTGTGGCTTTACAGGGATAACAGAGAGCCTGAGACAAATACTGAAGAAAACTCAACATTTATTTTGGGAGTAAAGAGTTAAAACAAAAACAAATGCTAGAAAATACATAAAATGGTCACTAAAATAATGCATCCTTGAGCCAAAAAAAAAAAAGTGTTTTTGCCTAATATAATAATTTAAAAATGTGCTGAGCCGAGCTATCTCACGGTGGGGCCGTGGCACCATTTTATTTAGACGATGACGACGTCTATGCGCGACACCGAAGCTTGTAGAGTGTTAATCCAACATGGCAGCGGACACAACGTTACCGTTGGATGCAGCCTTAGAAAGTGTTTTAAGTAGCTTAGAACGCAAGTTTACTTTTAAAAAAGAGCAACGTTTGGCATTGAGAGATTTCATTGCCTTCTTCCTCGTCGATTTTCTGTCGCTCTACATACGTCATCTGGTATAAGTGATACAATCGGCTATGAATCGCGCGCAAAGCAGCATGGGAAGAACCAATTGTATCACTTATACCAGATGACGTATGTAGAGCGACAGAAATTCCACGAGGAAGAAGAAAAAAAGAGTAAAATAAAAGTAAACTTGCGTTCTAAGCTACTTAAAACACTTTCTAAGGCTGCATCGAATGGTAACGTTGTGTCCGCTGCCATGTTGGATTAACACTCTACAATTCGTAAACCACGCCTCAAATACGAGAAAATGCACACCTAGTTCCCAGACCACCATCTCATCCAGATGTGGACGCGTCAGCCAGGCTATGACTTTCCAGACCCAAAAAAACCAAAAAAAATTTCCAGGACCATTTCCTTAAAAAGAAATGATGTTCAAAAGATTTTAAAAGTGTGAAAACAAGATTATCTTCACCCCAAGAGCTGTTCTTTGTCTATGTGAAGGTTAACACAACCGCAGATATGCAGAAACTTAAGTGTAAATGTCAGAAATGACCACCCTTCTCGGCTGAAAGCCCTGTAAACACACGGTAAATAAAACAATTTAAATATTTACTGGGGAAGCTCCGATCGATCGGCCGCCGATCGGCCGATATGGACCCTAAACAGGTTGATCGGTGGGCTCTGGAAGTGCTGATCAGAAAAGCCGATCGCATATTTAAAAAACCCGAGACTGTTTTTTTCCGCGTGACTTTATATGAAAGTATCAATGAGATTTATGTTAAATTTATATGAATTAAACGGTTTTCTTTCCTGTGCGTGACGTAACTTACCGGCGACTGTTTTATGAAAAACAAGCGCGAGGAAAACAAACCCCAGCCGTCACTGAGCTCACCGTCAGTGAAACGTTTGAACGCCTGGAGCCGTAGGGACAGTAAAAGGTGGAGGGATATAACAAAAGCGCTTATGGAATTCATTGGACTTGACGAGCAGCCTCTGTCTGTGGCGGAGGACACGGGGTTCCCACAGTTGTTATCGTGCCTGGAGCCACGCTATGCCCCCCCCCCCGGACGTAAATACCTAACGGATGTAGGTCTCCCTCAGCTGTACGAGACAGTATACACACACGTCAACTAGGGCTGTCACGCTAAAATATTTTGACGGTGAGATAACCTTCTGAATTTCAAAACACGGTGTTATCTCGGTGGGTTACCTTACCGCACACCGTTACACCGGGAGAGCTTTCATTTCCCTAATACTCCCACGGTTACACTGTATTACACTGTTACTGCGCTAAATACTTTGCATTTCAAAACATAATGTTATCTAGGTGCGTTACTAGAGCTCTACACCGCACACGTGACACTTTCGAACGTTCGCGGGCGCCACTAGTCCGAGGTTCTTTTCTCACACTCTCTCACTTTAAGCATGGCAGCAGAAGAAGGAAGCCGCGATGGTACCATTTTTCCACCTAAGCGCACAAAATCGGAAGTGTGGTCCTACTTTGGATATTTCAAAAACTCTGAGGGGCAACTGGTGGAGGACGGTGCCCCCGTGTGTAGGACATGCCGGCGGAAGGTATCCGCGAAAGGGAGCAACACATCCAATTTGATCACTCACCTACGAGACCATCACCCGCAGCTGCACAGCCAGTGCAAGGTATATTTGTTATATTAACACATAGTTTTAGCTGAAATGCTCAAAATAACTTTTGCCTTCGGGTAAAGGGGAAATGTAACAATTATATCCGACTGTCAATAATGTTAAATCGTGATAATAAGCATTTACATTACATTAGCAATGCACCTGCTCTAGTGTGTTCACCATTCTTAGATGGGCGCTAAATGCCATTCTAAGCTAAGTTGAATAGCTAAACTTTGATATGCCATGAGACAGTGAAAATAGTGCAGTGAACCTGGTCACCTTAATGTTAACACTAAAAAAAATAAATAAATTACCGAGATAATATCGTAAACCGTGGTAATTTTGGTCACAATAACCGTGAGCCGAAAATTTCACACCGTGACACCCCTAACGTCAACACACTTTTGAAAGACAATGTCACATCAATCAGTTTTACTGATATTTGGAGTTCGAGTGCATGTCACATGTCGATGTTAAGTTTAACAGCGCATTTCATCGACCCGAACTTCCAGCGACACAACCTCGTACTGCACTGCCAAGAATTCACACACAGCCGACGCTTTAGCAGGAGCCTTCGAATGTATGGAATACATTTCAGTTGCTTGTTCCCTCATAGTTAAGGTCTAGTTGTTGGTTTGTGCCAAGGTTTTTTAAAAATGTTAAGGTTACTTAAAAAGGTTATTTAAAAACTGTGCTTATTCTTATATATCGTTATGAGGGAATAAGCAAGTAAGAATGAGCAACCGAATACATTTTGGTTGCTTATTCTTACTTGCTTATTCCCTCAGTTAAGGTTTAGTTGTTGGTTTTTTATTTATCTATTGCTCTTGAAAGGGCATGTAATGTTTACATAAATAAAAAGCTGATGGTGGTACATAAATGTCTTTATTATTTATTTTAGTACAAATGTGTTTTTTTTTAACATTTTAAGTGGTGCACAAGGCTAGATTGTAAATACACAACATTGAGGATTTTGAGGACTGTTTTACAAACGCTACATTTAGCTCAGTGGTCATCAATTCGCGATAGCCAGCCTCTGATATCGTCATTTTCGAGCCAACTTTCTTGGAACCTGCATTTATTTGCCAGGCATGTTTGCCAACTGACGCCGAACCACCACTGCCAGACCAAACCATCTCTGGTGAAGCGTTGTAGTTATAACCAGTAAGAAACAAACACCAAACAAAAAAGTAAGCAACAAAATACACTCAAGTTTTGCTTCTACACAACTGTTAAGAAAATTCCATGATATTCCATGACTGGCTGACGCGTCCACAATCTCGATGAGATGGTGGTCTGGGAACTAGGTGTGCATTTTCTCGTATTTGAGGCGTGGTTTACGAATGCCTAGAGTCATTTATTGGGCGCTACGAATGTCTATCAAATGGCGTCTGGTTCTTCCCATCCTGCTTTGCGAGCAATTCATAGCCAATTGTATCACTTATACCAGATGACGTATGTAGAGCGACAGAAATTCCACGAGGAAGAAGAAAAAAAAGAGTAAAATAAAAGTAAACTTGCGTTCTAAGCTACTTAAAACACTTTCTAAGGCTGCATCGAATGGTAACGTTGTGTCCGCTGCCATGTTGGATTAACACTCTACAATTCGTAAACCACGCCTCAAATACGAGAAAATGCCCACCTAGTTCCCAGACCACCATCTCATGGAGATGTGGACGCGTCAGCCAGGCTACTAGTTCGCCTCAATTAGTGAGAAATAACGTGCCTCTGTGAGCACTGGGGGCTGGGGCACCCCTAAAGACCACATCCTAAAATCGCCCCTGGTACCGGTGTTATGTCACACTTGGTACCCGGTGTTGGTTTGCTCCAACTGGCGCCTTTTCGCCTCGGTTTCCCCACCCCCCAACGTTAAAACAGAGCCACAGTTAACGCGAATTTAAAAATAAAAATCACGAATAAAATGTATCACATATTAAAAGCTGACAGTGACAGACAGAAATATTTTAAACCGTTAACTTGTTCACCGGAACTACTTTCTGTCCAGCTAACGGCGGAGGACTCTGAGCCGTTGGAGAGAGTCACAGCAAAGGACCACCACTAAATACCAATAAATCTATTACAAATCATTCCCCCCCACCCCGCAGTGACGTTGAGCCGGGAGCGAGCACTCGGCTCCGGGTAAAGTTTTACCGGTTAGCGGTACGCCCCGGAGCCCGGAGAGCTAACGTTAGCTCCGGCAGTTAGCCTGACCAGCTTACTCACACACTCGGACTCCGCTTCGATCTTCGTCTCCACCCGGCTCACTGTCGCCTCGGCCGGGTCCGGGTCTCTCACTCGGCCTTTCGTCGCAGGAGACCCGGACCTCCCGCTGTCCGAACCCGAGCCGGACTCGTCGTCGTCCTCGCTGTCCTGGGACGCGCGCCTCCTCCTTCGCCGCCGGTCCGCCATCTTAGGACTGGAATAGTTGTTGGAACCGGAAGACGCAAAGGACTGTGGGTAACGGCGTTCTTCTTCGTTCAGGCTTTTCTGAGCAGTGTCAGAAAGCTCTTTTATGTTTACTGCCACCCAGTGGAGCTGATTAAAGCATTTGGCTGATAAAACAGTGAGAGGATGAAGCGTTCATATGTTCACAACAGGTAAAGATGTCATGTTTTAACCCTCATACCTGATTTAAATCACAACTTAATTTCTGAAAAGGGACATTTTTGTCCCCTTTTAAAACGACCTAAAAACATCATATGTTTATATTTTGTTTATACTTTTTTTCCGTAGATCTTTTATTCCACTTCAGTTCTGATCATAACTACCAAGTTTTCAATTATTTTAAAAAATGTAACCCTTTAAATACTGGTTTATATGATGTAAATGCCAATTTCTGTAAAAAAAATAACTCACAAAAACTGCTATATTTTCAATATATAGAATGCAAAGTGGAATTGTTGAGGGGGGATAATTATGGTCTGGGATAAGTTAATGATCAGCAACAACATTGATTTTTAGGGATTTTTAATTTGTTTTTAATTTTTAGTTTTAAATTATTATTTTTTTTTAAATTAACCCTTTAGATTCAAGATTCAAGATTCAAAGTTTTATTTGTCACATGCATTGTTATACACGGTACAACATGCAGTGAAATTACTTTTGACCGCCGTCCACAAAATACAAACTATAAAATACAAAATATAAACTAGATAGTAAAGTAACATTACTGGAAAGTTAAAGTAAAACTAAAAATTCCTAAATAGAATCGTAGAATGTCAAATACAATATATACAATATGTAAGCAAGATTAAAGTACAAGGTAGGATTAAAAATATATACATATAGAATAAAATAAAATAGAGTGCAAAATAAAGTAAAGTAAGTAAATATAAGTATGTGCACAGGTTAGAGTCCGAGCTATGTTCAAAAATGCACCGGTTAAAGTCTGGGATATGTGCAAAAGTGTGCAATTGCTGTTGAATGTGCAAAAAATGCAAGAAAATGCAAGAAAATGCAGTCCGGTTGTGTGTGAGTGAGGTGGTGGACTAGTCTCTGTTCTCATTCAGGGAACGGACAGCTTTAGATGCCAATTTGAACTTTTTAGCCCAATTTTGAAGCCTTTTGGTGCCAGTATTTTCAAAATATGGAATGCAAAGTGGAATTATTGAGTAGGGATAATTAGGGTCTGGGATATGTCAATGATTAGCAACAACATTGATTTTTAGGGATTTTTAATTTTTTTGTTATGCCTGATTTAAAAAAAAAAAACTCCTTCATTTCTGAAAAGGGCCATTTTTGTCCCCTTCTAAAATGATCCCCAAAATACCATATGTTAATATTTTTTTCCACTTTTTTTTCCATAAATCTTTTCTTCCACTTCAGTTCTGATCATAACCATCAAGTTTTCAATTATTTTCCAAAAATTAACCCTTTAAATACTAGTGTTTAAGCGGTAAACACCAATTTCTGTTAAAAAACACACACAAAAACTGCTGTATTTTCAATATATGCAATGCAAAGTGAAATATTCTATGGGGGATTATTAGGTCTGGGATATGTCATTGATGAGCTACAACATCAGTTTCATCAGCTTTTTAGTTTTTCTGCAATGGCAGATTACAGAAACAGCTCCCATAGACATCCATTATAATGAATACAGCATTAGTCTATGGCACACACACACACACACACTACACACATTGTTGTTGCTAAACATTGATTAGCAACAACAATGATTTTTAGGGATTTTTAATTTTTTTGTTATGCCTGATTTAAAAAAAAAAAACTCCTTAATTTCTGAAAAGGGCCATTTTTGTCCCCTTCTAAAATGATCCCCAAAATACCATATGTTAATATTTTTTTCCACTTTTTTTTCCATAAATCTTTTCTTCCACTTCAGTTCTGATCATAACCATCAAGTTTTCAATTATTTTCCAAAAATTAACCCTTTAAATACTAGTGTTTAAGCGGTAAACACCAATTTCTGTTAAAAAACACACACAAAAACTGCTGTATTTTCAATATATGCAATGCAAAGTGAAATATTCTACGGGGGATTATTAGGTCTGGGATATGTCATTGATGAGCTACAACATCAGTTTCATCAGCTTTTTAGTTTTTCTGCAATGGCAGAGTACAGAAACAGCTCCCATAGACATCCATTATAATGAATACAGCATTAGTCTATGGCACACACACACACACACACACACACACTACACACATTGTTGTTGCTAAACATTGATTAGCAACAACAATGATTTTTAGGGATTTTTAATTTTTTTGTTATGCCTGATTTAAAAAAAAAAAACTCCTTAATTTCTGAAAAGGGCCATTTTTGTCCCCTTCTAAAATGATCCCCAAAATACCTTGGTAGTTATGATCAGAACTGAAGTGGAATAAAAGATTTATGGAAAAAAAAAGTGGAAAAAATATTAATATATGATGTTTTTAGGTCGTTTTAAAAGGGGACAAAAATGTCCCTTTTCAGAAATTAAGGAGTTTTTTTCTACACAATGAAAAATTGTATTGTATATGATGTGTGTTTGAAATTTGAAAAAATAGTCAAAAATGCACAACTGGACCAAATATGATGAGTATTACTATCTACAGAGTGAAATGAGAGGAGAAAAGGTTTGAAACAATGAATGGGGTTGTACAGTATAGAACCCTCTTTGTTGAGCCCGTTAGGATGTCCTTATAACATTAATTCAATTTTACCAGGTTGCTAAAGCTTGTTTCTGTTTTCCCTTCACCCTTCATTGATCTGGAAAGCTCCTCTAAAGCTTTTGACAGTTGGTTTTGTGTGTGTTTTTTTAAACTTTTTAACCAGTTTACTCACCCAGAAGAATTTGGACTGTGATTACACACAGAAGTAAAGCCTTACTGCCTGATAGACAGCCCCTTGTGTGACCTCATTGTACTTGTATGATGACAATAAAGCTATTTATATCTATCTATTCTTTTCGATGACAATCAGACACTTATGACAGCAATATATTTACAGCAATATGTTCAACTTTAGTGAGTTTTTCTAAATAGTTTGATTATCGATGTCATCATTTGCTGATTTTTTTCAGTTAAAATCTTTTTTGTTGTTGTTTAAGCATTCTTTAGTTGTTTATTCAACAAATAAGACGACAATTGGTAGCAAGGAACCAATCAATATGCAGCTCAACCCTCAGGGATTTGTGTAATTGTAATTTCAATTGTTTTAACCATTTGCCTCTTAAATATCACCAAGATACAACATCCTGCATGATACCCCCGGGGGGTGGGGTGGCGTACCCTGCAGCAGACAAAAGATGCCAAAAGGCACTCCTGAGGGGCAAAAGCATAAATGTTTAGGATTCCCCATGTTCTGAGTCTTTATTCAGTCAGTAGGTCTACATGATGAGATTAATTTGAGTATATATGCTCTCTATTTCAGCAAGGGCAGTTATCCTTGGATATATGGCTGTGAGATAATGAGATAATTGACAATGGGAGATAAAATGCAGTCAAACTCAGTCAAATTCAATGTAATTAATTTAGAAACCAAATAAGTACAATCCACTATAATCCAGATCAGTCCATGCTATTATAACTGTATTCATATAATACCAATTCATAAAAAGGTACCGTACTGAGAAAAATAAATAAATAATTCGACAGATTGCATCAAGTTCTTAGGTACAAACAGATTGCATCATGGGAGATCTCCCGTAGTTGATCCCCTATCCCACAGGTCGAGGCCCACTAGTGGCCTGGCAAACTTCCGTTGTGTTTTGAGTGAACTTGCAGCGTTTCTTGCATGTGCTCTGGTCGTCTTTGTGATTGCCGCATTTTTCTCTTGCAGCGTTTTACTGTTGGATTTGTTTTGGCGTTTGCAGGTGTCGGCCACCGTAGGATCTGGAGGTGTAGTCGGGGAGAGAAGTCCAACAGAAGTCCAACAACAAAACACCACTCTGATTCAGATCGGGGGGGCCGTTCCTCCCAATCACGCCCCTCCAGGTCTCACTGTCATTGCCCACGTGACCATTGAAGTCCCCCAGCAGGACGAGGGAGTCTCCCGGAGGAGCACTCTCCAGTGCCTCCTCAGGGCCAGCTTCAGCAGCCGAGGATCAGACCGCCAAGGTCTCCGCCTTCGGCTGCCACCCAGCTCACACTGCACCCGACCCCCATGGCCCCTCCCACGGGTGGTGAGCCCGTCAGAAGGGGGACCCACGTCATTTCTTCGGGCTGTGCCCGACCGAGAATAATAATAATAATACTTTTTTTTTTTTTTAAAGCTTTCTTAACACTCAAGGACACTTCACAACACATTAAAAACACAATAAATAGGACATTACAAGTTAAAAAGAGCAATGAGGCTAGAGGGAGAATGCAGCTTCAAACAGATGGGTTTTGAGTTTTGATTTGAAGAGGAGTAAAGAGTCAATGCTGCGGATGTCTGGTGGGAGTGAGTTCCAGAGTTGGTGCTGAGAGGGCCCAGAGAGGTGGAGGGAGGAGGAAGACCTGAGGGAGCGAGAGGGGATGACAATGGAGAGGAGATCAGACAGATATGGGGGGGCAGGTTGTGGATGTCCTTGAATGTGTAAAGTAGGGTTTTAAAAGTAATTCTGAATTTGAACGGGAGCCAGTGAAGCTGCTGGAGAACAGGGGTGATATGGTGAAAGAAGGGGTTACCGGTGATGATGCGTGCTGCAGAGTTTTGAACCAGTTGAAGCTTATGAAGGGATTTGTGAGGGACACCGATAAGGAGTGAGTTACTGTAGTCGATGCGGGAGGTGACGAGGCTTTGGACCAGGAATAGCATCATCATCATCATCAACTTTATTTATAAAGCCTTTTAACACAGCCGTGGCTGAAACAAAGTGCTGTACAACACAAAATAAAACAAGGCATAAAACACAAGAACAATGTAAAAACAACAATAAACAACAACAATATTAAAATAATAAAAACAATAACAGAAACAGAGTCTCATGCTGGGTTAAAAGCCAGGGAATAAAAATGGGTTTTAAAGAGCATAAGGATGGAGAGGCTCAGAGAGGTAAGGCAGGGCGAGTCCATTTAAAGATTTAAAAACAGATAAAAGAATCTTAAAATGGACTCTAAAATGCACAGGCAGCCAGTGGAGGGAGGCTAAAATGGGAGTGATGTGCTCCCTCTTACGTGTTCCAGTTAGGAGGCGAGCGGCAGCATTTTGGACCAACTGGAGACGTGCGAAGGAGGACCGGCTGACTCCAAGATAAAGAGCATTGGAGTAATCCAGCCGAGATGTGATGAAGGCTGGATTACTGTTTCAGACTGCTTCACCTCTGCCAGCTGCCTAAGATAAAAAAAAAGCTGGACTTCACTACTGCACAAATTTGCCGGTCCAATTTAAAATCACTGTCCATCTTAAAACCCAAGTTTGTGACTGTTGGCTTCCTGTATTGCACCAAGGGGCCCAAGTCAACAGGAGGGGATTCACAGGAGCCACTGGGACCAAACACCATCACTTCTGTCTTCTTCTCGTTGAATCTTAAAAAGTTTAAGGACATCCAGGCTTTAATGTCTTCAAGACATAACAGAAGTGGTTTAAGAGAGAAAGCATCCTTCTTCCTTAGGGGCACATAGATCTGGCTGTCATCAGCATAGCAATGGAAAGAGATACCATGCTTTCTCAGGATGGAACCCAGGGGCCCTAACATTGAACCCTGTGGAACTCCATATGACAGCGGAGCAGAGCGGGACTCAGAAGCACCAAGGCTGACACACATGGTTCTGTCTGCCAGGTAGGACTTGAACCAGTCCAGGGCGATACCAGAGATGCCCACTAGGTCCTGCAACTGAAGCACCAAAAGGTTGTGGTCCACAGTATCGAAGGCCGCAGTTAAGTCCAGGAGGAAAAGAGTCACATAGTCTCCAGAGTCATTTGCCAGGAGGATATCATTAAAAACTCTTAATAATAATAATAGAATAGCAGTGGTGTGAGGAGTGAGAGAGGGGCGGAGACGATTAATATTACGTAAATGGAAATATGCAGACCGGGTAATGTTATTGATGTGGGAGTGGAAAGAAAGTGTGCTGTCGAGGATGACACCCAGACTCTTAACCTGAGGGGGACACTGTGGAGCTGTCTATGTAGATGTGGACTGCAGTGGTGAGTTCACCTGTTGCAGAGGTGAGCTGTCGAACAGAAAAGATGGTGAATGTTAGGAAGGTTTTCCTGAAGCGTTCATTGTAGAAGCAGAACTGAATCAGTCTGTTGGAGAGTGACCTCCGCTGTGTCTGTAGAGTTTCATGGAGAGGATGTGATGGATTGTCCATCACGGAGAGCATTTTGGTCAGCGATCTGCTGTCCCTCACCAACTCAAACATCTCCAAGTTCTGTCCCATGATTTTTCCAGCCTCAGACCGTATTATGATCAGAGTGGCCAAGTGGAGGTAGGACTGTGGCTCAGTATGCAGCTTTAATATGTGCATACAGAAGGTCCAGTGTTTTATTTCCTCACCGGTCTCGCTGCCGGGCAGGGAAGGTGTTTTGGAGAGCGCTAAAAGCTGGTGGCATGTGTATGTAAACACTGCTCCACAGGAGGCAGCGTGGAGGGCCGAGAGGACACAGTAAGAGTTAAGAGGCTGCAAGGCGATGAAAGCGCAGATTAAACAGTAAAACAACAAATAGACATTTTAAAAAGACACTAAAGTGCGTGAAGAACACCTGGAAGCAACAAAAGCTCTGCTGCAACAGGCGGCCGCTCTGAAGGCGCCATCTTCATCATGAAAGAACGGATGATCAGCTGTGTCAGAGGCAGCAGGGAGATCCAACAGCATTAAAACTGAAGTTTGCTGTTAATCACAGTTAGAATAAATCAATGCTTTGAGTTGAGCTCTTTCTGTTCAGTGGTTGACTCTAAACCTGATTAGATAGTAAATGTTTAGTATGTGCAGATGTTGTACTGTTTGTGTAGAACACTGTTGGTTTCCATGTGGTTATCAAAAGTCATTATTACAATTTTAGTAACTACACTGAAGTATTTAAGCATTAAAAAAAACACATAAGAGTGTTTGTTTGTTCACTCTGAGCATCATGAGAAGGGTTAATGTCTTCAGATGTCAGCATCTGACTTTAACCGAGTCTGAGCGGTCCGACGACATATTTTCACACTGAAGAGATGAAGGTGTGGCTGCCTTACAGATCTCATAGTTGGATAAACAATGTTTAGACTTTACAAAATCATCCTGTAACTTCAGTTATTCTGTAACTTTCCTCTATTTACTGTTAAATGAAACTAGCTGCTGAATTTAAGCTCAAACTAACCTATGAGGCAGATTAGCTTGAAAGCTCTCAGCATCACATCATGTAATGATGTGATGTGTGCTAATCAGATCAACTCCCAGCTGTAACACTAACTGATGAAAATAAATCAGCCTGCTTCCTTGTTGGCCTTGTCTCATTGAAACAGAACTTGACTCTGTTAGTTTCCTCATCTGTTTTACTCTGATTTATAATATCCTCAGATCAGAGTTTGTTGTTCAGGAACTTGGAGGCGTGTTTAACATGAACTCCTCTGGTCAGACAGGTTCTATCTGTCCCGCCTCCATCACAGGTGGACTCGGCTCTGACTGGTTCCAGGAAGCAGCTCACCTGTGTCTCAGTCTGTCGAGTGGAGTCTTCTTCTTCTTCAGCTCTGAACAATCTGTAAGTTCAAACTTTCCTGTTTGTTTCTGCTCTGTGATGTTGGAGAACATGTTCACTTCTTATTTCAGAACAAACTTTGATCAGTTTGTGGTTGAAGAAAAATCTACATGAATATCAGATTATTGCTTAACTGGAATCAAACAACATGATGATCAGATTATATGTTTATGTTTCATGTTTTTATTTTATTTAAGTTAAAATAAATTTATCACATAAATGTCCAGAAAAATAGCCGTAAAATCTCAAACACCCCTGAGGTGGATCGTACCATTTTCTAACAGGTTTTGAGATTATTATCTGAAAGGAGAGACAGATGTGTCATTTACAGACACGTAAGGCGGCCATGTTGTAATCATATTGTAATGTAAGCAGACATAACACAGAGGCTGTCATAAAGCTGTTATAACAGGTCAGCCATCTTGGCTGTGCCCTTATAAGGAGGATCAGCTGTGTCATTAGTTGCTATGGAGACAGCTGTGTGTGTAAGAGCAGAGGAGCTCTGACTGACAGGGAGACCTTGGTGCTCAATACTGACATGTTTGCCCCGAACAAACAGTCGCTGTTCGAAAACTACAAGTCATATCTGAAATATTTGTCAACTGTGAGCGCCAGAAGGGACGGCAGAAGCCACTGGTGTATTTTTCATGCTGCTCATATTTACGGTATTTTTTTAATGGCAGTTTTAAAAGCAGCCTTCACATTGATTTTATAAGGAGATGAGGCGACCTGGTTATAATGGCCGTCAATGGCAGCCCGAGTGGTCGCTCTCTGCGCTCAGAGGGGATTTGAGATAAAACCGTGAGGCCAAGCACAATGAGGGTGACTTTGGGTGAAAGAGGACAAAAATACCTACATTTTGAAGTATATTTCGTCTGGGTGCAGCAGACATTTTGGATGTGAGAGAAGTTTGTTTGAGTGATTTTGGTATTAATTTCAAGCTGGTAAAAACAGAGTGTGAGACCCCAGGACAGCAGAGTGAGAGGAGTCCTGATTTTTCCTGAAAGTTAAACTGCTGTTGTGTCAAAGCTTTACAATATATCAGCAAACCCTTTAGTTCAGTTAAAGTTGAGTCTTTCCTGACCCGTTTAAACTTTGAATGATGTCTCTGTGATGAAGTATGGCTGAGTTATGAGGCCTCCAAATGGGGCTATTTTATCCCATTATACATGAATTTTAATGCATTTCCAAGTTTTGATTTTGATTTAATTTCAGCTCCTTTTTCTCAGTATTTAGACTTTTGATCAGCTTTATTAAAAGCCTCACACAGCTCAGATCTAACATCTGTCCCTGTTTGTATTTGCTGTTAAAAAGTCCTCTGAAAACTAAACAGACAGAATCCTTCATCATCGTCATCGGGATCATGAGGTGTGTGCTGGGCTGTAGTTCCATGCCTCCCTCTAGTGGACAGGTGGTGGAAGTACAGCAGCTGATGGCAGCTTCCTCTGCCTCAGCACTCCTGTCTGACTGCATTCAGCTGACACTGATATGAAACAGAGAATCAGAGCCAATCAGAGGAGGAGCAGCTGATCTTTTTACAGCACAGATGATGGAAAAGAGGATGTGAGTTGATGTGCAGATGAATGATGTGTGTTTCCTCTGCAGATGAAGGTAGAAAGTGTGTGTGAGCTGATGTGAGTTCAGCAGCATGGATCAGTGTGAGGACACTAAAACCTCTCTGTGTGGGGAACATGAGAGCCGGAGCAAAGCTCAGAGGTGAGGTGACCATCTCTAACTGTCCATGACTCTTCTCCATGTCAGAGCTCAGCACTCACATCACCAAACCACCTTTATTCACAGGAACCAGCCTGGATCTGCACCTGAACCTGAACCTGAACCTGAACCTGGACCTGAACCTGAACCTGGACCTGAACCTGAACCTGAACCTGAACCTGAACCTGAACCTGAACCTGAACCTGAACCTGAACCTGAACCTGAACCTGAACCCAGCTGTGTGTCCTTTAAGAGCGACAGGTCCAATCCTCGGATTTTTAATTTCCAACATGATGTCCCATCCGACAAACAGTGAGTATCTGTCAGTGTTCAGTGGAGGCTGCATCATGTTTCAGATGAATTGTTTCAGACTTGGATCAGTTCTTGATGTCTCTGATGAGATTAATTAGCTGCATCATGTGTGTAATGTGATGTTTACTTTAGTCTTTCTGTTCTTTATTGAAACAATAAGGAGAGGGAGATGATTAGTTCAGGTCAGAGAGTGAGAGATTTATCCAGGTGATAGTATCGGTTGGCTCTGACTGAGTCCAGGAGGGGTTCCAGTGTGGAGGGGAAGAGGCTGTGGTGGCTCTGAGTTGGCGGTGGGAATGAAGTTCAGTTGAATCCAGGTGATCATCATGTTTCAGACAGCAGTGGTGACTTGGCCAGGTTACTCTTAAGACATCGGGGGAAAAAATCATGAAGAAACTTTTCCAAACTATGAACGGTGTGGGCGTGACCAGGCGGTGAAAATCATGTGATGGCGTTTGTGATTTGAAAGCCTTATCATCATCGCAAGGTCATGAATTTTAGCACACACGTCCACCCTGACGACCGTAACGTATGTAAAGGGTATCCATGGTCTCCGCATTGGGATTAGTTTTGCGTGGGATGACGGAATTCGGTACACTCATTCGTCATGCCCAGACGCACAAAAAAGTCTCTTGCCACCATGGTCCCACGTCCACAGGAAGGCGGCCATTTTGGATGGAAGGTTTGTTTTGGTGCCATTTTTGACCGATTCCACTCTTTGCATATGATCGAACTCGTCCTGCAGATTTGATGCTACAATCTTCAAACTTGGCCAGGTTACTCTTAAGACATGGGGGGAAAAAATCATTGGGCATCTTTTTCAAAACTTAAAGGGCGTGGCCGTGGCGACGCCTCAAAGTTCGATGACTCGCCATCAGTGGTGTAGTGGTCCCTGGAGAAGTGGGTATACTCTCAAGTTTTAGATCCAGTGACATGTAAAACTACTCTATTGAGTTAACCCAATAATCTGTCAGTAGTATTTACTCACTATTACAAAATTATCATGACTTGATCAGGTGCAGTTTGTAGGTGTTACTGGTCACACAAGCAGCCTGCATGAATGTAAAATATATTCAACATGAGGCAAACATGGTGTTTCAGGTCATTTTTCAGCATTTATTTAAATAAAATACTTACAATCTGAAGTTGACAATGCATCCTTGTTCATATTTCACCAAAAAGCATTCCCTTCCAAACATCAAAACCAATCAGATAAACTCAAAAGTGCACTGTCGTAACATTGAAACAAACTATTTACTTTTCAAGAGCTGAACACTAATCCACCATACTTTGTTAGATATACAGAATATAAATATCACTGCAAATATTGAATATAATTTTTTGGATGAATGTTATTTTAAATCATTGAACACAATTTGAATTTAAATTCTTCTTTTTATTTGGCAGTCCAGAGGTCTGGCCAGTCGCTATTGCTGTCTACAGAAAAACAACTAAAATGATGCATATCTCTCACACTCACAATATTGTGCTCACAGTATTCACCAGCAGGACATACGCATAATGCTACGAGCTTCAAACTTTACCAGGTTACTCTTAAGACATGGGGGGGAAAAAATCATGGAGATACCTTTTCAAACTCTGAACGGTGTGGGCGTGGCCAGGCGGTGAATATCGTGTGATGGCGTTTGTGATTTGAAAGCCTCATCATCATCGCAAAGTCAAGAAACTTGGCACACACGTTGACCCTGACGACCTCGTACGTATGTAAAGGGTATCGTATGTGGGCGGAGCAAAATTGTTCAGTGGCGCCCCCTAGAAATTTTCAAAAACCCAAAAAATTCAAATGTGCTCGTACGTACGCAGAGGGTATCGTGCGTGTGGGCAGAGCTGCGCAACTGCGGCGTCCAGCGCATGCCCCAATGTGCGCACATCTCGATCCCGCATACAGTTGCTTGCAGCTTTCTAGTTCCAGATTGAAGTTTTTGTTGTATCTTAGAAACTACAGCTACGATCCAACCAACACGTCAGCTGGACTCCTCACAAAGAAACAAATCTTTTGTCTGTTCACACAGTTCTGCATCCCTTCCTCCTCACACTGCTTCATCTGACCTCAGCTTCCTCCCACTGTTAGAAACACACTGAGCTCTTATCTTCTGGAACACAGATGCTGATGATGTGCAGCTTCAGAGTTAATCAGCTGCTTTATGGCTGCGTTCATCAAACTTGCGTAAGACGAAAAACGTGCGTAGGTCGTGTGTACGTTCTTTTCTGCGCAAAGGTTGGCATTTATCAAATCCATCGTGAGCGCAGGAAAGATGAAATCGCCACGACAGGTCTGAGGGCGTGTACGCACTTTTCCATTTTGACTTGCGGTGACTGCAATAGCATACATAAACAGCAGCGTCACTAGTGCGTGCCTTATGAGTCGCAACAAATCCCTTGGTTAAAATTACAGACTTATCACTTCAAAGAAGGCCCATGTTTTATTTGACTTCAACATAAATATAAACATAAACGCAAATTAAATAAATTAAACAAGTACAACTCCGTAATTGGAAGAGTGATATGGCTCATTATTCAACCGCGCACCCTCACACCGAACAGGAGAGGCGCTTTAACACTGCGCACTGTGGAGAGGTTAGGGCACCTAAAGGGCAGGTGGATCTGTCTCTCGGCTGCGGGGGGAACCCTTCTATATCCGCCCGAAAAGGTATGCAATATTATTATTGCATGCGGGGTTCTCCATACATTGCCCAAAAAAATGGAGTGCCATTTCCAGATGTACATCCAGAGGACCCCGTACCCAGAGATCCCACCAGCCTGCACATTCTGTTATTCAAGGAAAAAAGACATGCTGCGTCCGAGAGCTGCGACCTTTTTTGTGGCCAATTTCATATCGGACCACTTCTTCCTGATCTTATTGGAGAAAAAGTAAAACGTCGTTAAATTTTAGATTTCATTTAATCTGGAGTTTATCACGTTTTATTGACCATCACAGTAGGGGAAAATACATAACTCGTCCGGTCTGCGATTTACATCGCCAACGCTGGTGACAGCCGTCCCAGCTGTCAACAGCGCTGACAGCGTTTCTTTGCCGCCTTTCGTCTATCCATGTCGCAAATCTAGAGGTGCGGCCCTTTTATAGAAGGCGTGGTTAGGATCATTACGATGGATTTCACCCGCCGGATTTATCAACAGCCGCTCTGTTTTACGATGGGATTGGTGTGGTACGCATGTTCTGTAAATCTCACTTGAGCCTCTGCGTACGACGAGTTCTCCGCTCACATATACGATGCTTTCTACGACGGCTTGATAAATGAGGCCCAATGTGAGCTCATTCTTCATGATTCCTCCACAGAGTGGACCAGCAGAGCTCAGAGGGTCCCAGTGGTCCGTCTGCCCAGCAGCATCAAACACAGCTGGACTCCATATTTATGGTCTGTACATGTACAACAACTACTTTTCCATCTGTTCTGCTCACAGCCATCTCCATGCTGCACTCTGTAGACCAGTGGGTTGTCAGTGTGTCCAACATGGATCTGATGTTTGGCTCCATGGTTTCAGTCTGATTGGCTCATTCATATAGTTTTCTGTTCCAGCTGCTGGAGGACAACATGCTCACTTTTGTGAAGGAGGAGCTGAAGAAGATGCAGAAGGCTCTGAGTCCAGATTACCCAGAATGCTTAGAGAGTCAGAGGGAGGGTGAGGATGAAGAGCAGAGGAGCAGCAGAGAGGCATTAGTGAAGATCACAGTTCACTTCCTGAGGAGAATGAAGCAGGAGGAGCTGGCTGACCGTCTGCAGAGCAGTAAGAGGATTTCTCTAAAGGTTTAACCTGCTGGATAAATGACACATTTACTGATGTCTCAGCACACAGAACAGCAGATGTTCAGATACTCATTCTGTACAGGGTTGAAATGTCTGTTTACTGATGTTATTTCTTGTCTTCATTCAGAACCTTGTGGACGTAAACTTAAATCTGCTCTGAAGAAGAAGTTCCAGTGTGTGTTTGAGGGGATTCCTAAAGCAGGAAAGCCAACCCTTCTGAATCAGATCTACACAGAGCTCTACATCACAGAGGGAGGGAGCGGAGAGGTCAATGATGAACATGAGGTCAGACAGATTGAAGCAGCATCCAGGAAAGCAGGCAGAGCAGAAACATCCATCAGACAAGAAGACATCTTTAAAGGCCCACCTGGAAGAGATGAACCAATCAGAACAGTGCTGACAAAGGGAGTGGCTGGCATTGGGAAAACAGTCTTAACACAGAAGTTCACTCTGGACTGGGCTGAAGGCAAAGCCCACCAGGACATCCACTTCATGTTTCCATTCACTTTCAGAGAGCTGAATGTGCTGAGAGAGAGAAAGTTCAGCTTGGTGGAGCTTGTTCATCACTTCTTTACTGAGACCAAAGCAGCAGGAATCTGCAGCTTTGAACAGTTCCAGGTTGTGTTCATCTTTGACGGTCTGGATGAGTGTCGACTTCCTCTGGACTTCCACAGCAAGGAGCCCCTGGCTGATGCTACAGAGCCCACCTCAGTGGATGTGCTGCTGACAAACCTCATCAGGGGGGAGCTGCTTCCCTCTGCTCGCCTCTGGATAACCACACGACCCGCAGCAGCCAATCAGATCCCTGCTGGCTGTGTTGGCATGGTGACAGAGGTCAGAGGGTTCACTGACCCACAGAAGGAGGAGTACTTCAGGAAGAGATTCAGAGATGAGGAGCAGGCCAGCAGGATCATCTCCCACATGAAGACATCCCGAAGCCTCCACATCATGTGCCACATCCCGGTCTTCTGCTGGATCACTGCTACAGTTCTGGAGGATGTGTTGGACACCAGAGGGGGAGCAGAGCTGCCCAGCACCCTGACTGAGATGTACATCCACTTCCTGGTGGTTCAGGCCAAAGTGAAGAAGCTCAAGTATGATGGAGGAGCTGAGACAGATCCACACTGGAGTCCAGAGAGCAGGGAGATGATTGAGTCTCTGGGGAAACTGGCTTTTGAGCAGCTGCAAAAAGGAAACCTGATCTTCTATGAATCAGACCTGACAGAGTGTGGCATCGATATCTCAGCAGCCTCAGTGTACTCAGGAGTGTTCACACAGATCTTTAGAGAGGAGAGAGGGCTGTACCAGGAGAAGGTGTTCTGCTTCATCCATCTGAGTGTTCAGGAGTTTCTGGCTGCTCTTCATGTGCATCTGACCTTCATCAACTCTGGAGTCAACCTGATGGGAGAAGATGAAGAACAAGAAGAAACAACCTACATTGATCTGAATGATCTCAATCAATGGGCTGTGTACAGGGCCTCAGAGAGTCCAAATGGACACCTGGACCTGTTCCTCCGCTTCCTCCTGGGTCTTTCGCTGCAGACCAATCAGAGGCTCCTACGAGGCCTGCTGACACAGACAGGAAGTAGCTCACAGACCAATCAGGAAACAGTTGATTACATCAAGTATAAGATCAGTGAGAATCTGTCTGCAGAGAGAAGCATCAATCTGTTCCACTGTCTGAATGAACTGAAGGATCGTTCTCTGGTGGAGCAGATCCAACAGGCCCTGAGTTCAGGACGTCTCTCCACAGATAAACTGTCTCCTGCTCAGTGGTCAGCTCTGGGCTTCATCTTACTGTCATCAGGAAAACATCTGGATGTGTTTGAGCTGAAGAAATACTCTGCTTCAGAGGAGGCTCTTCTGAGGCTGCTGCCAGTGGTCAAAGCCTCCAACAAAGCTGTGTGAGTACAGAGATAAATATGTTTTAAATGCTCTGTTTACTTGTTAAAAGGAGAGAAAATAACTGAGTTATTTCTCAGATAATTTCAGATTGTAGATAACACAGATTCACAGCAAACAGTTCCATCAGATCAGTTTACATCAAGAGGCAAGAAACACGCTGCAAGAATGTGGCAACACCTTATAATATATAACTAGAAAATTTCTGAAGAAATTTTGATGGGTGCCAATCTACTGCCCACCCTATCAACAAACCCTTTAGTTCAGTTAAAGATGAGAGTCTCCTGTCACATAAACTTTTAATGAGGTCTCTGTGATGTCAATGGCTGAGTTATGAGGCCTCAAAAATAGGGCAGTTTTTGGCATTTTTGGCTCATTAAGTGCTTTTCAATTGATTTTCCCATTGAATTTTTTACCTCTGCGAGGCCCAACATTTCTAAGACAGGTCTGATGAAGACAGTTATGTCATTTTTATCAAGGTTCTGTTTAAAATACAGCTTTTATGGCATTTTCAAAATGGCCTCGGTAAGTGCTTTTCGATCCATTTTCCCAATGCATTTTCAAATTTCCCCTCTATCTGTTTAAAGGAGAAACGCAGATCAGATTTATAACATTAAGCTGTTATAGCAGGGCATCCATCTTGGCTCTGCCCTCATAAGCAGTCTTAGAACAGAGCAGGCTAACAGGGCGTTGCCCCGTAACAGGAGCAGGTCTGTGTCACTGACATGTACGCTCACTATGGCTTCTTAAAATTGCACTATAATTTTGACTGCACTCGACTGTCTCGAACAAACAGTCGCTGTTCGAAAAGTAAAAGTCGTATCCGAATAATTCTTAAATCGTCAGCGCCTCAAGAGATGGCAGAAGCCAGCGGTGTAATTTTCTTTCGGCTACTATGTGTGGCTCGTTTTTTATGGCAGTTTTAAAATAATTTTTCACCTGAATTTTACGAGTTTAGGCCCTAATAATGGAAATGGAGAGGCGACCTCTGGGCTCAGAAGCAATTTGTAAGAAGTCTGTGAGGCAGAGCTCAATGAGTGTGACTTTGGGTGAAAGAGGACAAATATGCCTACATTTTGAAGTAAAATTTGTCCAGATCGGGCAGATATTTTGGACATGAGAGACATTTGTTCGAGGAATTGGTGCAGTATCGAAATTAGAGTGGGGATTTGAGTGGGAGAGACACCTTGGCCGAGATGTAGTCTTCCTAAAACGTAAACTACCGTTGTGTCAAAGCTGTATAATGTATCCACAAACCCTTTAGTTCAGTTAAAGCCGAGAGTCTCCTGTCACATATAAACTTTGAATGAGGTCTGTGCGATGCTGTATGGCTGAGTTATAAGGCCTCTAAAATAGGTAAGGTTTTTCATTTTCCCATCCACAATTTTCCCACTTTTTCCCATTTTGCCGGAATTCTTTACGACTAATGAGAGCCAAACGTAATAGCACACCGATCGAGGTCGTTGTGCAGCGGTGTGTTTTTTATGCCGTTCGGACCATCAGTGCTAGACTAGTTAGCCGTCAAAATATAGGGTGGAAACGGAAAAATAATATTTAGTATACACAAGAGTAATATGTGTGTCTAATGCCTTTGGCATTGGCACCCAATAATTAGGATAAATGTCATCATTATTTATCAATTTAACCATCTTTAACTTGAATAATGAATAACTACATAACTTAATTCTCTTCCTGTTATTCCCTCCTCAGACTGAGCGACTGTAACCTCTCAGAGAGAAGCTGTGCAGCTCTGTCCTCAGCTCTCAGCTCCCAGTCCTCCAGCCTGACAGAACTGGACCTGAGTAACAACAACCTGCAGGATTCAGGGCTGAAGCAGCTGTCTGTTGGACTGCAGAGTCCAAACTGTAACCTGGAAGCTCTCAGGTCAGGATTCATTCAACTGTTCAGCTGCTGATCATTTTAATTCTGCTTTACAGTCATGGATGAACAGCTGACCTGTTCAGGATGGTGTCTGCTGTTGGACTTTTCTCTCAGTTTCTGCCATTTGTGTTGTTTCCTGCAGCCTGTCAGGCTGTCTGATCACAGAGGAAGGCTGTGCTTCTCTGGTCTCAGCTCTGACCTCCAACCCCTCCCATCTGAGAGAGCTGGACCTGAGCTACAACCATCCAGGAGACTCAGCAGTGAAGCAGCTCTCAGCTGGACTGGAGGATCCACAGTGGAGGCTGGACACTCTCAGGTATGGAGAGCTCTGCTGCAGCATCACACAAAGGAAGAGCTGGAAACATGATCTCTGTCCTTCACTCAGTCTTTTCTGTGATGCTGGTGATTAGTTTTGTATGAACAGTGTGGGAGCAGACTCCTCAGCACTTTTAGTATCTGTGGGTCTTGTCAGCCACATGTTTGATTCAAATGAAGTGATTGAAAATGTATTATTTTATAATTACTCCACAGAAATTGAGCTAAGATCATGGAGTGTGACGTGGAAATGATAATAAATTAAATACTTTTTCCTTCAGTTGAAAGCATGTCCCATGAACCCAAAAACCGCACTATGGTTAAGAAACATCTATATGTTTACATATATAATATAATTATATATCTAAACGTTTCTGCAGACCAGTCATCCTCCACAGCAGCTTTCCACAGAGGGACAGCACTGAAACAGCTTAGGAAGGGCCCAAAGGATCCTTTGCTCAGGTCCTGGTACCAGACGCTCCAGGACACCTTCAGGTGTTCTTTGACGCCTGGATAGGTCGGAGCTCTTTTGACAGGATGAGGAGAGCAAACTCTATATTAGGCAGGCGGTCATAATGTTATGGCTGATCGGTGTATAAATATGTCAGACACAGTTATGAAACATCAGTCCCAGAAAGAAGTTTCTGACTAATTTTCATGACATTTTTCTGTCATTTTTTCTCTGTTTCTCATTATATCATGAACACAGAAACATGGTGAGCAGAACCTCTGAAACATCCCATCCTGTCCACCTACTTTCATAACTTATTTCCATAACTTCAGACACAGTCCGCTCCTTTCCCTTCTAACCGGCTCATGAGCTGGTTAGAAGTGATGCCGAGCAGCGAGGGAGGAGCAGACCTCTGTGAGGAGGAGGAGGAAATGTCTGCCAGCATTAGCCGGTGTCCCCTTAAAACAGCGTGGATCTGTCAGAATGATGGAGGTTTATCGTGTCATTCCTCAGATAAATGGGCCCCAAAGAAAACATACATACCAGCAACCATCTGCTGGTTAATGCACAGCCTGTAAGGAAACATATTCAGCAGATTCAGAGACTTTATTCATCCAGTTAAAGGGACATTTCTGTGTTTCTGAAGTGGGGCTGTGTGAGTCCTCATGAGCAGTCAGCATCTCTCTCAGTGTAGAACAATGTGTGTGTGAGAGCCATGTAATGTCCATGTTTGATGCTGAAAGAGACGGTGCTGCTCTGACCCCCCTCCTCCTTTCAGGGTGGAGCCTGCTGGAGAACGATGGCTGACACCAGGGCTGAGGAAGTGTGAGTGTGTTCTTCATCTGATTCATGACATCCAGCCATCTTCACACTGTCACATCACTCATTGATCAAAGTGAACAGATGATGGATCAATAACTGCAGCTGGACTGTGTTTGTTCTCTCCATCAGATTCCTGCCAACTCACAATCGACAGGAAAACAGTGAGCAGATACCTGAAACTGTCTGACAACAACAGGAAGGTGACACATGTGGAGGAGGTTCAGTCATATCCTTATCATCCAGACAGGTTTGATGGCTGGCCTCAGCTGCTGTGTAGAAATGTTCTGACTGGTCGCTGTTACTGGGAGGTCGAGTGGAGAGGAGGAGCTAATATATCAGTGAGTTACAGAAGAATCAGCAGGAGAGGAGGAGGAGACTGTGTGTTTGGAAGCAATGATCAGTCCTGGAGTCTAAGCTGCTCTGATCAGTTTGGTTACTCTGTCTGGCACAATAACAGACAAACATCCATCCCCTCCTTCTCCTCCTCCTCCTCCTCCTCCTCCTCCTCTGTCGGTAACAGAGCAGCAGTGTATGTGGACCGTCCTGCTGGCACTCTGTCCTTCTACAGAGTCTCCTCTGACACACTGATCCACCTCCACACCTTCAGCACCACATTCACTGAAGAACCTCTGCATCCTGGATTTGGGGTCTGGTCACCTGGTTCCTGGTTGTCTCTGTGCTGAGTATACAGAGTGTCCTTCTGTCAGAGAATCCCTGCTGAACAGATAGTTCAGTCTGTTCATGTCTGTCTCTTTCACTCAGAAACACCTTTTCAGATTCATGGATTCAGTCAGTTTCTGTTTGAAACTCTTCTGAATGATTCCTTGGAAACTTCTTCCTCTTCCGGTCCTTTAAAGATGGAAGCTGCCATTCTTCCAGGATGTTGTTTTTCTGTGTGTTTCCAGTCAAAGCTTCACACTGAGTATCAGCAGGTTGTGTTTCTCTGCAGCTCACTTCAGCTGAGCCCATTCAGTTGATGTCAGCTGCAGTTAGTTTGCTGCACATGTGACAAACTGTGACATCAGAGAGGAATCACTGAGCTGCATCAGCCCAGATGAATTCCAACCTGCTGACAGATCTTCACTGATTCTGCTGCAATGAGCAGAAGTCTGGTGAGCAGCTGGGGTTCATCCTGATGATGTGCGATTATAGACTCAACTAGAAAATTTCTGAAGAAATTTAGATGGGGCCTGCCAAAGTGTGCGTATCGCTCAACCAATCACGGCTGCTCAGGAATGGTTCGCAAGGCCTAAAGAAAAAGCATTCAAGCCTAAACGGCATCAAAGCCGTTTAAATATAAAAATTTAAAGCGGCGAACTGTCCCTTTAAATCGGCGAACTGTCCCTTTAAACAGGCGAACTGGCCCTTTAAAGAGGCGAATTGTCCCTTTAAAGCGGTTAATTGTGCTGTTGAAACTTCAAAGGACTGGCTGGGCCACTAATAGTCTTGTTTCTATGGTAACATTTAACTGACAGTTAAGGTGCCCCAGCTGCTGCTACACTAATTATATGAGACTCAGGCTTCTCAGAGCCAAAAAACCTCTACGAACAGATGCTTCCCATTCGGAAACCGTAAGAGGTACGGAACAAATTCTCGCAGAATGAGCGAGGGACGCCTTTGGACTTCAATATTCCCGCGTTTCAAATCTGTAGCACATTCACAGTGAAAGCACGAATGAGAGAAAGAAGGGCTGCAGGAGCTGCTGAGATTCTGAGAATTGGATGAATTAAAATGGGGATTTGAGGTTTTTGAGCCCCGACATCACTTTGCTCTGAGGGGCTCTGAGAGCAAACGGTCAGCCCTAGATGAAATTTAAAAACATTTTATGAATCCCAACATGCGTGCCTATATTATGACAGTACATAATGGCATTGGAGCGATATTTGTTGGCGTGAGGGCGATTCGAAAATGAATCTGAGGTCAGAACTCTTGCTCTTCCCACACTCTAATGAAATGGCAGTTGTGCTCTAAAAATTCAAATTTTGCAGATTTTGGCCAAAACTTTGGGTCGCTTGGAGGCATGCTGTGGGAAATCCGTAGCAGGTATCGACATGGCGTCTTCACTTCTGAACACAGCACGGACGTATCTACAAACTGACATTTGAATGGCGTTTCTAGGTTAATGCATGATGACACAGTAACTGCTCAAAATTTTGGGTTTTTTATTATTTTTCCAGGTCATCCCCCTGTTTATTCCTAGGGGGGCTTTGGGGGGCTGTTTTTTGCTTATTACGTCGCCATGGTAACTCCAATCTTCAATAAAAGTAATAGCCCGCAACAACTCATCGAGCAGGTCGTTTTGATATATATATGGGCCCGCATTAATGTGGACGGAAGAATAAATATAGCCTATAAATAAATAAACTAGAAAATTTCTGAAGAAATTTAGATGGGGCCTGCCAAAGTGTGCGTATCGCTCAACCAATCACGGCTGCTCAGGAATGGTTCGCAAGGCCTAAAGAAGAAGCATTCAAGCCTAAACGGCATCAAAGGATGTAATGGATGCTTCTTCTTAAAGTGGCGAACTGTCCCTTTAAAAAGGCGAACCGTCCCTTTAAAGAGGCGAACTGTCCCTTTAAAGCGGCGAACTGTCCCTTTAAAGCGGCGAACTGTCGCTTTAAAGCGGCGAACTGTCCCTTTAAAGCGGCGAACTGTCGCTTTAAAGCGGCGAACTGTCCCTTTAAAGCGGCGAATTGTCCCTTTAAAGTGGTTAATTGTGCTGTTGAAACTTCAAAGGACTGGCTGGGCCACTAATAGTCTTGTTTCTATGGTAACATTTAACTGACAGTTAAGCTGCCCCAGCTGCTGCTACACTAATTATATGAGACTCAGGCTTCTCAGAGCCAAAAAACCTCTACGAACAGATGCTTCCCATTCGGAAACCGTAAGAGCTACGGAAAAAATTCTTGCAGAATGAGCGAGGGACGCCTTTGGACTTCAATATTCCCGCGTTTCAAATCTGTAGCACATTCACAGTGAAAGCACGGATGAGAGAAAGAAGGGCTGCAGGAGCTGCTGAGATTCTGAGAATTGGATGAATTAAAATGGGGATTTGAGGTCTTTGAGCCCCGACATCACTTTGCTCTGAGGGGCTCTGAGAGCAAACGGTCAGCCCTAGATGAAATATGAAAACATTTTATGAATCCCAACATGCGTGCCTATATTATGACAGTACATAATGGCATTGGAGCGATATTTGTAGGCGTGAGGGCAATTCGAAGATGAATCTGAGGTCAGAACTCTTGCTCATCCCACACTCTAATGAAATGGCAGTTGTGCTCTAAAAATTCAAATTTTGCAGATTTTGGCCAAAAATTTGGGTCGCTTTGAGGCATGCTGTGGGAAATCCGTAGCAGGTATCGACATGGCGTCTTCACTTCTGAACACAGCACGGACGTATCTACAAACTGACATTTCAACGGCGTTTCTAGCTTAATGCATGATGACACAGTAACTGCTCAAAATTTAGGGGTTTTTATGATTTTTCCAGGTCATCCCCCTGTTTATTCCTAGGGGGGCTTTGGGGGGCTGTTTTTTGCTTATTACGTCGCCATGGTAACTCCAATTTTCAATAAAAGTAATAGCCCGCGAAAACTCATCGAGCCGCTCGTTTTGATATATATATTGTTGGGATGTGCGCGGCATATGGGCCCACATTAATGTGGACGGAAGAATAAATATATAAATCTATAAATCTATAAAGAGACACGTTTTCAATGTTAAATCCCATAGACTTTTGCCAACGGAATAGTAATAGGAGCTTTGCCATGCATTTGCATGCAGTGCTCTCCTATGCAATGCTATGGCAGGCCCCAATTATCGATTTCTCAGACATTGACATTTTACATCATTATTTTTAAAATTCAGTATCACAATGTTTGACTTTGTATTTGAAATGTTGAATTTTTAAAATCTTCAATAAATATTTTCAAAACTCATTTTGATATTTTTTTGTTTTAGATTAATTTGTATTCAGTATCTGAGCATTTAGACTTTTTAATGATTTTAGACTTTGATAAAATGTTTAATTATTTATCTAAAAACTTTACTTTATTTATTAAAATGTATAATTTTTATAAATTGTATCTCCGATGTTTTATCAATATCTTTATTTCTTTATGGATTGTTTTTACTCTTTATCTCAACAGATTGATTCAATTGTTACTTTTTCTTAGAGGACGTTGAGTTTTAATAGATTTTTCTTCCAGAGTATTTGATTCTTTTAAAATGTAGATTTCTTTAGATTTAACAGGATCCTGAGCTATTTAAACTCCTCCACTTGAGGCAGAGACTCATCACGGACCTGGAGGGTATGGTGCAGTATGAGGGCCAAAATTAAGACCATTGATCACCCGGCGGTGGCTACATACTTGTCACAGGAGGCTATATCTATTCTGAAGTCAGTTGTTGATCTGATCATTGATAAGTCCGCACCGGTGGCCAATGAGAAAGCGAGTACTCGTTCTACTCATTGATCCCCGAAGGGAGATTACCAACTAGTAAACCAGTAATTGTATTTTAACGATTAATCTTTCCATTTTCTTGGTTGGTATCTTGACTGAAATGTAGAGTAACCTACGTATCGATATAATTCAATATAAAGGGCACTCATTGGCTACTCAGCCAGAAAACCACAAAATATGTCGCTCGTTAGCTCCGGCTTTCCTGTTCTTGGCAGTTACAATAAACAAGAAACAGGCTAAAGTTAAAGTTATTTTTGTTTGTTCTTACCAAGATGTCCAAGTAAGGCAGTGTCAAATCAAGTGGGTCACCAATTTAGGCATGCTAGTTGTTGTTCTCTCCAATGCAAATGCCAGCATCTCCTTGGTAACGGAAAGCAAAGGGATTATCCAACCAAATGCATAATACGTAACTGGAAACCTGCACATCTGGAAAGGCTCCATCAATGCTGAAAGGTATAAACAGGTTTTAGAGTGTAGGGGGTAGCAGGGCCTTGACACTGCTCAAACCACATATTGTTTAGGACCAGAATGAACTCTGTCTACACAATGACGAAGATGTAGTATCATTCTCAGACCGCAGGCGACAAATAGAGATTAGGTTTGGGCCACATACACACAGAATGATATCAAGAGGTATAAGAAGATCGCACAAACTAAGGTCATTGGGAATTTCTGTGCATGCTGAAATGTACACGTCTCTGTGTCGTTCTGATCAATAAATTTCCCATAAGAGGCTGCAAAGTTGAGTCTGACTACTCTTTTGTCCACAACAAGAGCAACATCTGCTCCCATCTTCAGGGAAAGCCTTGCATATTTCAGCAGGACAAAGTTAAACCACATCCTGCATCTATTCCAACAGCACGGCTTCGTAGTAGAAGAGTCCGGGTGCTGGACTGACCTGCCCACATTCCAGATGTTTCACCACCTGAAAACATACAACAAAGAAGACCCAGGAATCCTCCATCAGACAGGAATGGGACAACATTCCTCTCCCAAAGGTCCAGCAGCTGTTCTCCTCAGTTCCAGATGTTTACAGATGTTGTTAAAAGAAGAGGGGATGCTACACAGTGGGAAACATGGACCTGTCTCAATTTTTATGAGACATGTTGATACCAATCTGACAGCAGACACCTTTGCCTCATTCTTTACGGACAAAGTGGCAGCTATAAGCAAACAGTTCACCAAACTGCCCACACCCGAACCTTGTGCCACAAACTCGGCATGCAGAAGTCCTACTGCATCCTTTTCTTCATTCACCCCTCTCACTGAGGGCTGTGTATCTAAACCTCTCAAAAGTAGCCGTCCTACTACATGCCCGCTGGACCTGCTCCTACTAATCTATTCCAATCCATCGCTCCTACAGTAACTGCAGCGGTCACACATGTGATTAATACTTCACTGACATCAGCCACATTTCCTACCACATTCAAACAAGCTCAAGAAACCTTCCCTCCCTCGAACTCATGTGGAGAACTATTGGCCGGTCTCTCTCCTCCCGTTTCTGTCTAAAACCATTGAAAGGTCTTTAAGCAGGTCACAGATTACCTCTCACAACACAACCTCCTTGATCCAAACCAATCTGTGTTTAAAAGTGGACACTCTACTGAAACAGCTCTGTTGGCTGTGACAGAAGCCTTAAAAGAAGCCAGAGCAACAGCTAAATAATCAGTTCTTATCCTGCTCGTCTTATCGGCTGCATTTGATGCTGTCAACCATTGTATCCTTCTGTCCATACTCTCCAGCATGGGCATCACAGGGAGAGCACACTCCTGGTTTGAATCATACCTCACTGTTCGGTCATTCAAAGTATCCTGGCTTGGTCACACTTCTGCAGCACACCACCTCGCCACAGGGATCCCCCAAGGTTCAGTACTGGGACCTCTTCTCTTTGCCATATACACCGCCTCACTGGGCCAGATCATCCCATCACATGGCTTCTCATATCAATGCTATGCTGACGATACCCAGCTCCATCTGTCATTAACACCTGACGACCACACGTCTTGTGTCCCAAGATTCAAAAGTTATATAAATATGGAAACTGACATAGTTATTCACAGTGTATTAACAATTTAAACAGATAAGTAATAATAATAACTAGAACATTTCTGAAGAAATTTTGATGGGTGCCAATCTACTGCCCGTCCAATCAATAAACCCTTTAATTCAGTTAAAGTTGACGGTCTCCTGTCACATATAAACTTTGAATGAGGCCTCTGTGATGTTGTATGGCTGAGTTATGAGGCCTCCAAAATAGAGAAGTTTTTGGCATTTGAGGCAAAAGGGCCTTCTTTTTCTCTCCTTATGACCATGAGTTTTAATCCTGATGCATATGCCTGTAACAAACCCTTAAAAGTTGAGAGTCTGCTGTCACATATAACTTTGAATGTAGTCTGTGTGATGTCGTATGGCTGAGGAATGAGGCCTACGAAACAGGGCAGTTTTTGGTTCGTTAAGTGCTTTTCAATCGATTTTCCCATTGAATTTGGGGGCTCTGCGAGACCCAAAATTCATAAGACAGGTCTGCTGTAGTAAGCCATGTCATTGTTATCAAGGTCCTGTTTAAAAAACAGGTTTTTTGGCATTTTAAAATAGATTTTGGGGCTCGTAAAGTGCTTCTCAATTATTTCCCATTGAATTCTGGGCCTCTGCAAGGCCCAAAATTCATAAGACAGGTCTGCTGTAGACAGTTATGTCATTTTTTCATCAAGGTCCTGTTTAAAATACAGCTTTTATGCCATTTTAAAAATGCTTAAGGGCTTAAATCCTTTTTACACATTGATTTTTATCATTTTAGCCATTTATAATGGACGGAATGTCAGTTGGAGGGACGACTCACTGCGCTCAGAGGCAATTTGTGATAAATCTGTGTGGCAGAGGTCAATGATTGTGACATTGTGTAAAAGAGGACAAAAATGCCTACGTTTTGTGATAAAATTTGTCCAGATCGGGCACATATTTCGGACATGAGAGACATTTATTTGAGGAATTGGTGAAGTCTCGAATTTAGAGTGAGCAGCAGAGTGGGAAGATGCAGGAATTGACACTTTGTCTCCCTAAAACGTAAACTGCCGTTGTGTCAAAGCTGTATAAGATATATACAAACCCTTCGATTCAGTTAAAGCCGAGAGTCTCCTGTCACATATAAACTTTGAATGAGGTCTGTGCTATGCTGTATGGCTGAGTTATAAGGCCTCTGAAATAAGCCATTTTGAAGCTCGTTTTGGCCCAAAATGGGCAATTTTTTAATTTTCAATGCATTTTCCCATCCGCATTTTTCTGACTTTTTCCCATTTTGCCGGAATTCCTTTTGACTTATGAGAGCCAAACGAAATAGCACACCATTCCCGATCAATACGCACGCAGTGGTGTGCTTTTTATGTCGGTCGGAGTATCGCTGCCAGACTAGTAGCGTGCCGAACTTTAGGGCGGAAACGGAAGAATAAGAGTCTGGCACAAGAGTAAGATGTGTGTCTAATGCCTTTGGCATTGGCACCCATAAATAAATAACAATCCTTTTTTTTTTAAAGCGCCTTTCTTAACACTCAAGGACACTTCACAACACATTAAAAACACAATAAATAGGATAATACAAGTTAAAAAGAGCAATGAGGCTAGAGGGAGAATGCAGCTTGAAACAGATGGGTTTGAGTTTTGATTTGAAGAGGGGTAAAGAGTCAATGCTGCGGATGTCTGGTGGGAGTGAGTGAAGCTCTGCTTCCCAACCCTGTTGGTGTTGAGAGGGCTCAGAGAGGTGGAGGGAGGAGGAAGACCTGAGGGAGCGAGAGGGGATGACAATGGAGAGGAGATCAAACAAATATGGGGGGGCAGGTTGTGGATGTCCTTGATTGTGTAAAGTAGGGTTTTAAAAGTAATAATTCTGAATTTGACCGGGAGCCAGTGAAGCTTGGAGAACAGGGGTGATATGGTGAAAGGAGGGGGTTCCGGAGATGATGCGTGCTGCAGAGTTTTACTGTAGTCGATGCGGGAGGTGACGAGGCTTTGGACCAGGAATAGCAGTGGTGTGAGGAGTGAGAGAGGGGCGGAGACGATTAATATTACGTAAATGGAAATATGCAGACCGGGTAATGTTATTGATATGGGAGTGGAACCCAGACTCTTAACCTGAGGGGAGGGGGACACTGTGGAGCTGTCTATGTAAATGTGGACTGCAGTGGTGAGTTCACCTGTTGCAGAGGTGAGCTGTTGAACAGAAAAGATGGAGAATGTTAGGAAGGTTTTCCTGAAGCGTTCATTGTAGAATCAGAACTGAATCAGTCTGTTGGAGAGTGACCTCCGCTGTGTCTGTAGAGTTTCATAGAGAGGATGTGATGGATTGTCCATCACGGAGAGGCCATCATTGGCCAAGTGGAGGTAGGGCTGTGGCTCTGTATGCATCTTTAACATGTGCATACAGAAGGTCCAGTGTTTTATTTCATCTTGTGGTGCAGTTAACAAGCTGATGAAAAGTGGGAAGAGTAGAGTCCAAACTTGCGTGGTTGAAATCTCCAGTAATAACTATGATGGCCTCCGGGTGTCTAGACTGTAGCTGAGCAATGTTACTGCTTCGTCAATTGATGGTGGAACATAAACACCAACAAGTATAGCTGAGAAGAACTCTCTCTGCAAGTAGTACGGACGCACACTCGTGGCAAAAGCAAAGATGTTCCTTAACCTTAACATGTTTGGGATTACGCCATCATTGATTCATAAATACAGCAATCCCTCCACCTTTCCACTTACCGCTCCTCCAACCGTCCCTGTCTGCTTGCACCGTCCTGAAGCCGGTCGGTGAAACAGTGGTCTGTGAGGTCCACCTGCAGCCATGTCTTTGGAAAGCACTCACGGTCCTCCCTCTGAGTCTCTATCAGTGCCCACAACTCGTCCATCTTAACTGACAACGAGCTCACATTTCCCACGATGACTGAGGGAACTAAGGATTTAAATCTCCTTCAACTCGTTTTCACTTTTGCTCCAGCTCTGCATCCACGGCGTATCCGTCTGATACCCTCTGGAACGACCGGACTCGCTGCCCGGCAGGGAAGGTGTTTTGGAGAGCGCTAAAAGCTGGTGGCATGTGTATGTAAACACTGCTCCACAGGAGGCAGCGTGGAGGGCCGAGATAAAAGTTAAGAGGCTTCAAGGCGATGAAAGCGCAGATTAAACAGCAAAACAACAAATAGACATTTTAAAAATACACTAAAGTGCGTGAAGAACACCTCAAAGTAAGAAAAGCTCTGCTGCAACAGGCTGCCGCTCTGAAGGTGCCATCTTCATCATGAAAGAATGGATGATCAGCTGTGTCAGAGGCAGCAGGGAGATCCAACAGCATTAAAACTGAAGTTTGCTGTTAATCACAGTTAGAATAATTCAGTGCTTTGAGTTGAGCTCTTTCTGTTCAGTGGTTGACTCTAAACCTGATTAGATAGTAAATGTTTAGTATGTGTAGATGTTGTACTGTTTGTGTAGAACACTGTTGGATTCCATGTGGTAATCAACAGTCATTATTACAATTTTAATAACAACACTGAAGTATTTAAGGAATAAAAAAACACATGAGTGTTTGTTTGTTCACTCTGAGCATCATGAGAAGGGTTAATGTCTTCAGATGTCAGCATCTGACTTTAACCGAGTCTGAACGGTCCGACGACATATTTTCACACTGAAGAGATGAAGGTGTGGCTGTCTTAAAGATCTCATAGTTGGATAAACAATGTTTAGACTTTACAAAATCATCCTGTAACTTCAGTTATTCTGTAACTTTCCTCTATTTACTGTTAAATGAAACTAGCAGCTGAATTTAAGCTCAAACTAACCTATGAGGCAGATTAGCTTGAAAGCTCTCAGCATTACATCATGTAATGATGTGATGTGTGCTAATCAGATCAACTCCCAGCTGTAACACTAACTGATGAAAATAAATCAGCCTGCTTCCTTGTTGGCCTTGTCTCATTGAAACAGAACTTGACTCTGTTAGTTTCCTCATCTGTTTTACTCTGATTTATAATATCTTCAGATCAGAGTTTGTTGTTCAGGAACTTGGAGGTGTGTTTAACATGAACTCCACTGCTCAGACAGGTTCTATCTGTCCCGCCTCCGTCACAGGTGGACTCGGCTCTGACTGGTTCCAGGAAGCAGCTCACCTGTGTCTCAGTCTGTCGAGTGGAGAGTCTTCTTCTTCTTCAGCTCTGAACAATCTGTAAGTTCAAACTTTCCTGTTTGTTTCTGCTCTGTGATGTTGGAGAACATGTTCACTTCTTATTTCAGAACAAACTTTGATCAGTTTGAGTTTGAAGAAAAATCTACATGAATATCAGATTATTGATTAACTGGAATCAAACAACATGATGATCAGATTATATGTTTATGTTTCATGTTTTTATTTTATTTAAGTTAAAATAAATTTATCACATAAATGTCCAGAAAAATAGCCGTAAAATCTGAAACACCCCTGAGGTGGATCGTACCATTTTCTAACAGGTTTTGAGATTATTATCTTAAAGGAGAGAGAAATGTGTCATTTACAGACACGTAAGGCGGCCATTTTATAGTCACATTGTAATGGGAGCAGACATAACACAGAGGCTGTCATAAAGCTGTTATAACAGGTCAGCCATCTTGGCTGTGCCCTTATAAGGAGGGTCAGCTGTGTCATTAGTTGCTATGGAGACAGCTGTGTGTAAGAGCAGAGGAGCTCTGACTGACAGGGAGACCTTGGTGCTCAATACTGACATGTTTGCCTTGAACAAACAGTCGCTGTTCGAAAACTATAAGTTATATCTGAAAACTTCTTCAACTGTGAGCGCCAGAAGGGACGGCAGAAGCCACTGGTGTATTTTTCATGATGCTCATATTTACGGTATTTTTTTAATGGCAGTTTTAAAAACATCCTTCACATTGATTTTATAAGGAGATGAGGCGACCTGGTTATAATGGCCGTCAATGGCAGCCCGAGTGGTCGCTCTCTGCGCTCAGAGGGGATTTGAGAGAAAACCGTGAGGCCAAGCACAATGAGGGTGACTTTGGGTGAAAGAGGACAAAAATACCTACATTTTGAAGTATATTTTGTCTGGGTGCAGAAAACATTTTGGATGTGAGAGAAGTTTGTTTGAGTGATTTTGGTATTAATTTCAAGCTGGTAAAAACAGAGTGTGAGACACCAGGACAGCGAGTGAGAGGAGTCCTGATTTTTCCTGAAAGTTAAACTGCTGTTGTGTCAAAGCTTTACAATATATCAGCAAACCCTTTAGTTCAGTTAAAGTTGAGTTTTTCCTGACCCGTTTAAACTTTGAATGATGTGTCTATGATGAAGTATGGCTGAGTTATGAGGCCTCCAAATGGGGCTATTTTGTCCCATTATACATGAATTTTAATGCATTTCCAAGTTTTGATTTTGATTTAATTTCAGCTCCTTTTTCTCAGTATTTAGACTTTTGATCAGCTTTATTAAAAGCCTCACACAGCTCAGATCTAACATCTGTCCCTGTTTGTATTTGCTGTTAAAAAGTCCTCTGAAAACTAAACTGACAGAATCCTTCATCATCGTCATCGGGATCATGAGGTGTGTGCTGGGCTGTAGCTCCATGCCTCCCTCTAGTGGACAGGTGGTGGAAGTACAGCAGCTGATGGCAGCTTCCTCTGCCTCAGCACTCCTGTCTGACTGCATTCAGCTGACACTGATATGAAACAGAGAATCAGAGCCAATCAGAGGAGGAGCAGCTGATCTTTTTACAGCACAGATGATGGAAAAGAGGATGTGAGTTGATGTGCAGATGAATGATGTGTGTTTCCTCTGCAGATGAAGGTAGAAAGTGTGTGTGAGCTGATGTGAGTTCAGCAGCATGGATCAGTGTGAGGACACTAAAACCTCTCTGTGTGGGGAACATGAGAGCCAGAGCAGAGCTCAGAGGTGAGGTGACCATCTCTAACTGTCCATGACTCTCCTCCATGTCAGAGCTCAGCACTCACATCACCAAACCACCTTTATTCACAGGAACCAACCTGAACCTGAACCTGAACCTGAACCTGAACCTGAACCTGAACCTGAACCTGAACCTGAACCTGAACCTGAACCTGAACCTGAACCTGAACCTGAACCTGAACCTGAACCTGAATCTGAACCTGAACCTGAACCTGAACCTGAACCTGAACCTGAATCTGAACCTGAACCTGAACCTGAACCTGAACCTGAACCTGAACCTGAACCTGAACCTGAACCTGAACCCAGCTGTGTCTCCTTTAAGAGCGACATGTCCAAGGAAAAGTTTATTTATTTCCAACATGATGTCCCATCAGCCCAACAGTGAGTATCTGTCAGTGCTCAGTGGAGGCTGCATCATGTTTCAGATGAATTGTTTCAGACCTGGATCAGTTCTTGATGTCTCTGATGAGATTAATTAGCTGCATCATGTGTGTAATGTGATGTTTACTTTAGTCTTTCTGCTCTTTATTGAAACAAAGTGTATTTTTCAGGAGATTTATTGATATATTTGTATAATTTTATTGGTGTAATTTAAAACCAAAACTGTCAAATTTTTACTTTTTAATCCAAACTAAATTTGACTGAACATGTAAATATAAATTAAACATATGTTTTTTTTTCCTGTTAGCAGCTATCAGAGACCTGAACCTGAACCTGAACCTGAACCTGAACCTGAACCTGAACCTGAACCTGAACCTGAACCTGAACCCAGCTGTGTGTCCATGCAGAGCGACAGGTCAAATGATCGTCTTATTAACTTTAAACCAGACCAACGTTCACGGTCTCAGAGGTGAGCGTGAGGTGGTTCTTTTTAATTCTTTGATAGATCTGTCCAGACCAATGAAAGCTTGTTAAACTGGGAGCATGGTTGGTAATCTACAGCTGAATCATGATGATGATCATTCACCCTTTCACCACTTATCACTTCATCTGACATCAGCTTCCTCCCACTGTTAGAAACACACTGAGCTCTTATCTTCTGGAACACAGATGCTGATGATGAGCAGCTTCAGAGTTCATCAGCTGCTTTATGGCTGCGTTCACTGCTCACATCCACACATCCCTTCATGGACCTTCACCTTGTGTTGCTCTCTGTGTGGACAGACACAATGTGAGCTCATTCTTCATGATTCCTCCACAGAGTGGACCAGCAGAGCTCAGAGGGTCCCAGTGGTCCGTCTGCCCAGCAGCATCAAACACAGCTGGACTCCATATTTATGGTCTGTACATGTGCAACAGCTACTTTCCCATCTGTTCTGCTCACAGCCATCTCCATGCTGCACTCTGTAGACCAGTGGGCTGTCAGTGTGTCCAACATGGATCTGATGTTTGGCTCCATGGTTTCAGTCTGATCGGCTCATTCATATAGTTTTCTGTTCCAGCTGCTGGAGGACAACATGCTCACTTTTGTGAAGGAGGAGCTGAAGAAGATGCAGAAGGTTCTGAGTCCAGATTACCCAGAATGCTTAGAGAGTCAGAGGGAGGGTGAGGATGAAGAGCAGAGGAGCAGCAGAGAGGCATTAGTGAAGATCACAGCTCACTTCCTGAGGAGAATGAAGCAGGAGGAGCTGGCTGACCGTCTGCAGAGCAGTAAGAGGATTTCTCTAAAGGTTTAACCTGCTGGATAAATGACACATTTACTGATGTCTCAGCACACAGAACAGCAGATGTTCAGATACTCAGTCTGTACAGGGTTGAAATGTCTATTTATGGGTGCCAATGCCGAAGGCATTAGACACACATCTTACTCTGTTACTCTGTTGCCAGACTCTTATTTTTCTGTTTCGGCCCTAAAGTTCGGCGCGCTACTAGTCTTGCAGCGACAGTCCGACCGACATAAAAAGCACACCGCTGCGTGCGCATCGATCGGGAATGGTGTGCAATGACTTTTGGTTCTCTCGTTAGTCAAAAGGAATTCCGGCAAAAAGTGAAAAAGTCGGGAAATTACGGATGGGAAAATGCATTGGAAATTAAAAAATGACACAACGAGCTCAACGAGCGCCAAAATGGCCTATTTTAGAGGCCTTATAACTCAGCCATAAAGCGGAACCCAGACCTCATTCAAACTTTATATGTGACAGGAGACTCTCAGCTTTAACGGAACCAAAGGGTTTGTATATATATTAAACAGCTTTGACACAATGGCAGTTTACGTTTTAGGAAGACTACATCTCAGCTTAGGTGTATCTCCCACTCTACTGCTCACTCTAAATTTGAGACTGCACCAATTCCTAAAAAACAAATATCTCTCATGTCCAAAATATCTGCCCGATTTGGACAAATTTTACTATCCTGTACACATTTTTATCCTCTTTCACACAAAGTCCATTGAGCTCTGCCACACAGATTTCTTACAAATTGCCTCTGAGCCCAGAGGTCGCCTCTCAATTTCCATTATAAACGCCTAAAATCATAAAATCAATGTCTAAAAATTATTTCAAAACTGCCATAAAAAACAGCCAGACATAGTAGCCGAATGAAAATTACACCGCTGGCTTCTGCCGTCTCTTGGGGCGCTGACGGTTAAAAAATTATTCGGATACGGCATTTACTTTTCGAACACCGACCGTTTGTTTGAGACAGTAGGCTACAGTCAAAATTAGTCTAATTTTAAGAAGCCATAGTGTGTGCAAATATGTCAGTTGGCTCTCTGTCTAACGACGCATTAGGAGCCCGCACCTGCTCCTGTTACCGGGGCAACGCCTTGTTAGCCTGCTCTGTTCTAAGACTGCTTATGAGGGCAGAGCCAAGATGGCTGCCCTGTTATAACAGCTTCATGTTATAAATCTGATCTGCGTTTCTCCTTTAAACTGATAGTGAGGGGAAGTTTGAAAATACCCACAATGCAATGGGAAAATGTATTGAAAAGCACTTAACGGGGACATTTTGAAAATGCCATAAAAGCTGTATTCTAAACAGGACCATGATAAAAATGACATGTCTTAGGAATTTTGGGTCTTGCAGAGGCCCAAAATTCAATGGGAAAATCGATTGAAAAGCAAAGTTTATATGGGACAGCAGACTCTCACCTTTATAGGGTTTGTTCCAGATATATGCATCAGGATTAAAACTCATGGTCATAAGGAGAGAAAAAGAAGGCTCTTTTGCCTCAAATGCCAAAAACTGCCCTATTTAGAGGCCTCATAACTCAGCCATACGACATCAGAGAGACCTCATTCAAAGTTTATATGTGACAGGAGACTCTCAACTTAAACTAAACTAAACATTTTTTTTATAGGGCGGGCAGTAGATTGGCAGCCATCAAAATTTCTTCAGAACTTTTCTAGTTACTGATGTTATTTGTTGTCTTCATTCAGAACTTTGTGGACGTAAAGTTAAATCTGCTCTGAAGAGGAAGTTCCAGTGTGTGTTTGAGGGGATTCCTAAAGCAGGAAAGCCAACCTTTCTGAATCAGATCTACACAGAGCTCTACATCACAGAGGGAGGGACCGGAGAGGATGAACATGAGGTCAGACAGATTGAAGCAGCATCCAGGAAAGCAGGCAGAGCAGAAACACCCATCAGACAGGAAGACATCTTTAAAGGCCCACCTGGAAGAGATGAACCAATCAGAACAGTGATGACAAAGGGAGTGGCTGGCATTGGGAAAACAGTCTTAACACAGAAGTTCACTCTGGACTGGGCTGAAGGCAAAGCCAACCAGGACATCCACTTCATGTTTCCATTCACTTTCAGAGAGCTGAATGTGCTGAAAGAGAGAAAGTTCAGCTTGGTGGAACTTGTTCATCACTTCTTTACTGAGACCAAAGCAGCAGGAATCTGCAGCTTTGAACAGTTCCAGGTTGTGTTCATCTTTGACGGTCTGGATGAGTGTCGACTTCCTCTGGACTTCCACAGCAAGGAGCCCCTGGCTGATGCTACAGAGCCCACCTCAGTGGATGTGCTGCTGACAAACCTCATCAGGGGGAAGCTGCTTCCCTCTGCTCGCCTCTGGATAACCACACGACCCGCAGCAGCCAATCAGATCCCTGCTGGCTGTGTTGGCATGGTGACAGAGGTCAGAGGGTTCACTGACCCACAGAAGGAGGAGTACTTCAGGAAGAGATTCAGAGATGAGGAGCAGGCCGGCAGGATCATCTCCCACATCCAGACATCCCGAAGCCTCCACATCATGTGCCACATCCCGGTCTTCTGCTGGATCACTGCTACAGTTCTGGAGGATGTGTTGGAAACCAGAGAGGGAGCAGAGCTGCCCAGCACCCTGACTGAGATGTACATCCACTTCCTGGTGGTTCAGGCCAAAGTGAAGAAGCTCAAGTATGATGGAGGAGCTGCGACAGATCCACACTGGAGTCCAGAGAGCAGGAAGATGATTAAGTCTCTGGGAAAACTGGCTTTTGAGCAGCTGCAGAAAGGAAACCTGATCTTCTATGAATCAGACCTGACAGAGTGTGGCATCGATATGTCAGCAGCCTCAGTGTACTCAGGAGTGTTCACACAGATCTTTAGAGAGGAGAGAGGGCTGTACCAGGAGAAGGTGTTCTGCTTCATCCATCTGAGTGTTCAGGAGTTTCTGGCTGCTCTTCATGTGCATCTGACCTTCAGCAACTCTGGACTCAACCTGATGGAGGAACAACAAAAGAGGTTTAAATCATTCAAAGTAAAAAAAAAACTAAAATATATCCATCAGAGTTCTGTGGACAAGGCCTTAGAGAGTCCAAACGGACACCTGGACCTGTTCCTCCGCTTCCTCCTGGGTCTTTCCCTGCAGACCAATCAGAGGCTCCTACGAGGCCTGCTGACACAGACAGGAAGTAGCTCACAGACCAATCAGGAAACAGTCTGTTACATCAAGAAGAAGATCAGTGAGGATCTGTCTGTAGAGAGAAGCATCAATCTGTTCCACTGTCTGAATGAACTGAATGATCGTTCTCTGGTGGAGCAGATCCAACAGGCCCTGAGTTCAGGACGTCTCTCCACAGATAAACTGTCTCCTGCTCAGTGGTCAGCTCTGGTCTTCATCTTACTGTCATCAGGACAACATCTGGATGAGTTTGACCTGAAGAAATACTCTGCTTCAGAGGAGGCTCTTCTGAGGCTGCTGCCAGTGGTCAAAGCCTCCAACAAAGCTGTGTAAGTCCAGAGATAAATATGTTTTAAATGCTCTGTTTTTCTTGTTAAAAGGAGAGAAAATAACTGAGTTATTTCTCAGATAATTTCAGTTTGTAGATAACACAGATTCACAGCAAACAGTTCCATCAGATCAGTTTACATCAAGAGGAAAGAAACATGCCGCAAGAATGTAGAAAATCTTTATAATATATAACTAGAAAATTTCTGAAGAAATTTTGATGGGTGCTGATCTACTGCCCGCCCTATAAACAAACCCTTTAGTTCAGTTAAAGATGAGAGTCTCCTGTCACATAAAAACTTTGAATGAGGAAAGTAAAAGTCATATCCGAATAATGGTTGAACCCTCAGCGCCCCAAGAGACGGCAGAAGCCAGCCGTGTAATTTTCATTTGGCTACTATTTGTGGCTCGTTTTTTATGGCAGTTTTAGAATTATTTTTCACCTGAATTTTATGACTTTAGGCCTTTATAATGGAAATGGGGAGGCGACCTCTGGGCTCAGAGGCCATTTGTAAGAAATATGTGTGGCAGAGCTCAATGAGTGTGACTTTGGGTGAAAGAGGACAAAGATGCCTACGTTTTGAAGTGACATTTTTCCAGATCGGGCAGATATTTTGGACATGAGAGACATTTGTTCGAGGAATTGGTGCAGTATCGAAATTAGAGTGAGCAGTAGAGTGGGAGAGACACCTTGGCCGAGATGTAGTCTTCCTAAAACGTAAACTGCCGTTGTATCAAAGCTGTATAATGTATCAACAAACCCTTTAGTTCAGTTAAAGCCGAGAGTCTCCTGTCACATATAAACTTTGAATGAGGTCTGTGCGATGCTGTATGGCTGAGTTATAAGGCCTCTAAAATAGGATAGGTTTAGAATTTTCAATGCATTTTCCCATCCACAATTTTCCCAGTTTTTCCCATTTTGCCGGAATTCCTTTTGACTAATGAGAGCCAAACGTAATAACACACCGATCGAGGTCGTTGTGCAGCGGTGTGCTTTTTATGCCGGTCGGACCATCGGTGCTAGACTAGTTAGCCGTCATAATATAGGGCGGAAACGAAAAAATAATATTAAGTATACACGAGAGTAATATGTGTCTAATACCTTTGGCATTGGCACCAAATAATTAGGATAAATGTAATCATTAATTATTAATTCAACCATCTTTAACTTGAATAGTGAATAACTACATAACTTAATTCTCTTCCTGTTATTCCCTCCTCAGACTGAGCGACTGTAACCTCTCAGAGAGAAGCTGTGCAGCTCTGTCCTCAGCTCTCAGCTCCCAGTCCTCCAGCCTGACAGAACTGGACCTGAGTAACAACAACCTGCAGGATTCAGGGCTGAAGCAGCTGTCTGTTGGACTGCAGAGTCCAAACTGTAACCTGGAAGCTCTCAGGTCAGGATTCATTCAACTGTTCAGCTGCTGATCATTTTAATTCTGCTTTACAGTCATGGATGAACAGCTGACCTGTTCAGGATGGTGTCTGCTGTTGGAGTCTTTTCTCTCAGTTTCTGCCATTTGTGTTGTTTCCTGCAGCCTGTCAGGCTGTCTGATCACAGAGGAAGGCTGTGCTTCTCTGGTCTCAGCTCTGACCTCCAACCCCTCCCATCTGAGAGAGCTGGACCTGAGCTACAACCATCCAGGAGACTCAGCAGTGAAGCAGCTCTCAGCTGGACTGGAGGATCCACAGTGGAGGCTGGACACTCTCAGGTATGGAGAGCTCTGCTGCAGCATCACACAATGTCTGATGGAGGAGGAATCATCTGCAGACCAGTCATCCTCCACAGTTCTACAGCATAGCAACACCACCCCCCTAACAAGCAGATTTCCACAGAGGGACAGCACTGAAACAGCTTAGGAAGGGCCCAAAGGATCCTTTGCTCAAGTCCTGGTACCAGACGCTCCAGGACACCTTCAGGTGTTCTTTGACCACGCCTGGATAGGTCAGAGCTCTTTTGACAGGATGAGGAGAGCAAACTCTATATTAGGCAGGTGGTCATAATGTTATGGCTGATCGGTGTATAAATATGTCAGACACAGTTATGGAACATCAGTCCCAGAAAGTTTCTGACTAATTTTCATGACATTTTTCTGTCATTTTTTCTGTTTCTCATTATATCATGAACACAGAAACATGGTGACTTTATTCATCCAGTTAAAGCGACATTTCTGTTGTAGTGTTGTGTATATATATAAGGTATGGTTGCCTTACAAACGGCCTATGTGTAGAGGGTAAAGGAAGAACTCTGCAGAACACAGAAGTATTTTATTGCCAACCTAGTCCGTGTCAGAATTACAGAATGATGCATCAAATCTGGAGAGATCCTCGAAGCCTAAAAGTCTGTGTCATCTCTCTTCCACTGAGGGTGCTTCTCCCTTTATGTAGGGTAAAATTTGCCCTCTTTGGTGACCCTAGGTGAACTCGGTAGACAGGCTAAAAGATATATGTGTATGTTTATATCCCAGGTGTGGCTGTCCTGGACATGCTTAACTGAGGGAATTAGGCATGGGGTGTTAAGGGGTGTTTCTCCAGATGTTTATGTTTACCATTATTCATCTGGACACACTGAACCTGATGCACTTCTGAACCTCTGCTAAGTGTCAGACACTACACTGTGTTTGTGAAGTGGGGCTGTGTGAAGTCCTCATGAGCAGTCAGCATCTCTCTCAGTGTAGAACAATGTGTGTGTGAGAGCCATGTAATGTCCATGTTTGATGCTGAAAGAGACGGTGCTGCTCTGACCCCCCTCCTCCTTTCAGGGTGGAGCCTGCTGGAGAACGATGGCTGACACCAGGGCTGAGGAAGTGTGAGTGTGTTCTTCATCTGATTCATGACATCCAGCCATCTTCACACTGTCACATCACTCATTGATCAAAGTCAACAGATGATAGATCAATAATTGCAGCTGGATTGTGTTTGTTCTCTCCATCAGATTCCTGTCAACTCACAATCGACACAAACACAGTGAACAGGAGACTGAAACTGTCTGACAACAACAGGGAGGTGACATGTGTGGAGGAGGAGGTTCAGTCATATCCTGAACATCCAGACAGATTTTATGGCTGGCCTCTGCTGCTGTGTAGAAATGTTCTGACTGGTCGCTGTTACTGGGAGGTCGAGTGGAGAGGATGGGTTTATATATCAGTGAGTTACAGAAGAATCAACAGGAGAGGAGACAGAGACTGTGCGTTTGGAAGCAATAATCAGTCCTGGTGTCTGAGGTGCTCTGATCAGTTTGGTTACTCTGTCAGGCACAATAACAGAGAAACATCCATCCCCTCCTCCTCTGTCTGTAACAGAGCAGCAGTGTATGTGGACCGTCCTGCTGGCACTCTGTCCTTCTACAGAGTCTCCTCTGACACACTGATCCACCTCCACACCTTCAGCACCACATTCACTGAAGAACCTCTGCATCCTGGATTCTGGTTAGGTTCACATGGTTCCTCAGTGTCTCTGTGCTGAGTATACAGAGGCCCTCATTTATCAAACTTGCGTAAGACGAAAAACGTGCGTAGGTCGTGTGTACGTTCTTTTCTGCGCAAAGGTTGGCATTTATCAAATCCATCGTGAGCGCAGGAAAGATGAAATCGCCACGACAGGTCTGAGGGCGTGTACGCACTTTTCCATTTTGACTTGCGGTGACTGCAATAGCATACATAAACAGCAGCGTCACTATGAGTCGCAACAAACCCCTTGGTTAAAATTACAGACTTATCACTTCAAAGAAGGCCTATGTTTTATTTGACTTCAACATAAATATAAACATAAACGCAAATTAAATAAATTAAACAAGTACAACTCCGTAATTGGAAGAGTGATGGCTCATTATTCAACCGCGCACCCTCACACCGAACAGGAGAGGCGCTTTAACACTGCGCACTGTGGAGAGGTTAGGGCACCTAAAGGGCAGGTGGATCTGTCTCTCGGCTGCGGGGGGAACCCTTCTATATACGCCCGAAAAGGTATGCAATATTATTATTGCATGCGGGGTTCTCCATACATTGCCCAAAAAATGGAGTGCCATTTCCAGATGTACATCCAGAGGACCCCGTACCCAGAGATCCCACCAGCCTGCACATTCTGTTATTCAAGGAAAAAAGACGTAGCTCCGATCAGGCCAGCCACCCTCTCCTCCAAGGCACTCAAATCCGAACCTGGATCGGAGCCCCCCCCCCCCCCCCCCCCCCCTGTTTGTGACATGCTGCGCCCGAGAGCTGCGACCTTTTTTGTGGCCAATTTCATATCGGACCACTTCTTCCTGATCTTATTGGAGAAAAAGTAAAACATCGTTAAATTTTAGATTTCATTTAATCTGGGGTTTATCACGTTTTATTGACCATCACAGTAGGGGAAAATACATAACTCGTCCGGTCTGCGATTTACATCGCCAACGCTGTCAGCCGTCCCAGCTGTCAACAGCGCTGACAGCGTTTCTTTGCCGCCTTTCGTCTATCCATGTCGCAAATCTAGAGGTGCAGCCCTTTTATAGAAGGCGTGGTTAGGATCATTACGATGGATTTCACCCGCCGGATTTATCAACAGCCGCTCTGTTTTACGATGGGATTGGTGTGGTACGCATGTTCTGTAAATCTCACTTGAGCCTCTGCGTACGACGAGTTCTCCGCTCATATCTACGATGCTTTCTACGACGGCTTGATAAATGAGGGCCAGAGTGTCCTCCTGTCAGAGAATCCCTGCTGAACAGATAGTTCAGTCTGTTCATGTCTGTCTCTTTCACTCAGAAACACCTTTTCAGATTCATGGATTCAGTCAGTTTCTGTTTGAAACTCTTCTGAATGATTCCTTGGAAACTTCTTCCTCTTCCAGTCCTTTAAAGATGGAATCAGCCCAGGGGTCCGTTTCACGTAGCAGGTTCAACCAACTCTGAGTCTATTCCTGATCTCTGAGTTGATCTACTCTGAGATAGAAAACCCTGAGTTTTCGGTTCCAGAAACGCTAAGGTAAGGTAAGTTCACCTTGAGTTTAGCGCGTGCACCACAACTTTAAAAAGCCAGCATCAATGGAGCCCCGATTCGACGAGTCACCTTGGCAACGGGGAAGAGGAGGGGCTACGTTTTTCACCAACCTCGAATTGGAAATCTTAATGCGCTCATACGGCGAGTTTCAATACGTTTTTAGAAATAAGTGCAACACCGTTGCAGCAGCAAAAGTGTAAGTTTAAATGTAGTCCTTTGCAATCACAATAATATTACAGGGAAACTGCTTGAATGGTAGCCCATTCATTTATTTCATTTAGGTGCAATCTCGCAGGGGAGAAGCGCACTTGGCAGCAGTTTAAGATGAAATATAAAAACATTGTTCAAACAGGTGAGACCTCGGCATGGAGGTACCTCATTTTGATCATGTTTTACACTGTAGGCTAAAGTAAATATTAAGTGGCTATTTGACTGTGCAGTTATTTTATTCCCAACATAATGCTGTTTTCACACACATAAACTATGTCTTCTCATCTATACCATCCATCCATCCATTATCTATACCGCTGAATCCGTCAGTCGGGTCGCGGGGGGGCTGGAGCCTATCCCAGCGGTCAATGGGCAAGAGGCGGGGTACACCCTGGACAGGCCGCCAGTCCATCACAGGGCCGAGACAAACGAGACAAACAACCATGCACACTCACACTCACTCCTAAGGAAAATTTAGAGTCATCATCTATATCATGTTCTGTTAAATAATTAAGCCTATTTAAACTAACACAGACTTCTACTGAGCCAACAGAAAGAAGGCAGATGCCCGTAAAACGGGTGGTGCCCAGCACCGCCACCTCTAACGGGAGGCCAGTGGCTGAGGGAATCCACCCCCAAGACACGAGTGCCTTTATAAAATATAATAGGCCTATATATGTCTTTTTTAAGCCTATTCATACAAATATTTATTTGTCTTTAATGTCTTTTTTTTCTTTTGTCCCAACACATTCTGATAGTGCCGCTCAATAAGATAATTGTCTGTAAATGCAAAAATCTATGCGCGGTCTGATAACCATCTCCGACGAATATTTATTTCTCTGCGCAATAATGCTGCACCTTCATCCACGGGATCGTTGTCAAAAGAACATGTTCGTGAAAAAAGTTGCCTCCTACTGTGCCTAATGGACTTATAGAAGTAGAAGAACTCGCTCTGCTGACTGAATGAATGAGGAAATCAAATGGCGTGTGTGGCTGAAAGAGGGCGGAGACAGAGAGAAACTCAAGGTTTCTTGAATAAAACCTGGTCCCGACCAGGTTAGGTTCAGAGAGTCTGTTACTCCGGTAACTGACCGAGAGGTTAAGTTACCTCTCTTTGTGAAACAGGCTAGAGTTACCCCTCTTTCTCGGGTTTGAGTTACCTCCCTTTGTGAAACGGAAAACTCAGGGTTTCCCTCATTTCAGGGTTAACCTACTCAGAGTTTTCACTAAACCTGCTACGTGAAACGGACCTCAGATGGATTCCAACCTGCTGACAGATCTTCACTGATTCTGCTGCAATGAGCAGAAGTTTGGTGAGCAGCCGGGGTTCATCCTGATGATGTGCGATTATAGACTGAATTACTGATTTCTCATCGAAGACATATTACGTTTTACATCATTTTACATAATTATTTTTTAAATTAAGTCTCACGATGTTTGACTTTGTGTTTGTAATGTTTAATTTTTAAAGTCTTCAATAAATATTTTCAAAACCCACTTTGATATATTCTCTTTTACATTATACTTATATTTTTAACATATTTAGTATCTGAACATATAGACTTTTTGATAAAATGTTAAATTATTTATCTAAAAACTTAATTTTTATAAATTGTATCTCAGATGTTTTATCTTATATTTTCATTTCTTTATGTTTATCATTTTTATTTGAACATTTTTTACTCTTTATCTCAACAGATTTATTCAATTGTTACTTTTTTTAAGAGGACATTGAGTTTTAATAGATTTTTCTTCCAGAGTATTTGATACTTTTAAAATGTAGATTTCTTTAGATATAACAGGATCCTGAGCTATTTAAACTCCTCCACTTGAGGCAGAGACTCATCATGGACCTGGAGGGTATGATGCAGTATGAGGGCCAAAATTAAGACCATTGAGCACCCGGCGGTGGCTACTTACTTGTCACAGGAGGCTATATCTATTCTGAAGCCAGTTGCTAATCTGATCATTGATAAGTCTGCACCGCTAACTGAGCAGCCGATGGTGGCCAATGAGAAAGTGAGTACTCGTTCAACTCATTGATCCCCGAAGGGATATTACCAACTAGTAAACCAGTAATTGTATTTTAACTATTAATCTTGGCATTTTCTTGGTTGATATCTTGACTGAAATGTAGAGTAACCTACGTATCGATATAATTCAATATAAAGGGCACTCATTGGCTACTCAGCCAGAAAACATGTCGCTCGTTAGCTCCGGCTTTCCTGTTCTTGGCAGTTACAATAAACAAGAAACAGGCTAAAGTTAAAGTTATTTTTGTTTATTCTTACCAAGATGTCCAAGTAAGGCAGTGTCTAACCAAGTGGGTCACCAATTTAGGCATGCTAGTTGTTGGCCTCTCCAATGCAAACGCCAGCATCTCCTTGGTAACGGATAGCAAAGGGATTATCCAACCAAATGCATAATACGTAACTGGAAACCTGCACATCTGGAAAGGCTCCATCAATGCTGAAAGGTATAAACATGTTTTAGAGTGTAGGGGGTAGCAGGGCCTTGACACTGCTCAAACCACATATTGTTTAGGACCAGAAGGAACTCTGTCTACACAATGACGAAGATGTAGTAGCATTCTCAGACTGCAGGCGCCAAATAGAGATTAGGGAATTTCTGTGCATGCTGAAATGTACACGTCTCTGCGTCGTTCTGATCAATAAATTCCCCATAAGAGGCTGAAAAGGTGAGTCCGACTACTCTTTTGTCCACAACAAGAGCAACATCTGCTCCCATCTTCAGGGAAGGCCTTGCATATTTCAGCAGGACAAAGTTAAACCACATCCTGCATCTAGTCCAACAGCACAGCTTCGTAGTAGAAGAGTCCGGGTCTTGGACTGACCTGCCCACATTCCAGATGTTTCACCACCTGAAAACATACAACAAAGAAGACCCAGGAATCCTCTATCGGACAGGAATGGGACAACATTCCTCTCCCAAAGGTCCAGCAGCTGGTCTCCTCAGTTCCAGATGTTTACAGATGTTGTTAAAAGAAGCGGGAATGCTCCATGGGAAACATGGACCTGTCTCAATTTTTATGAGACATGTTGATACCAATCTGACAGCAGACACCTTTGCCTCATTCTTTACTGACAAAGTGGCAGCTATAAGCAAACAGTTCACCAAACTGCCCACACCCGAACTTTGTGCCACAAACTCGGCATGCAGAAGTCCTACTGCATCCTTTTCTTCATTCACCCCTCTCACTGAGGGCTGTGTATCTAAACCTCTCACATGTAGCCGTCCTACTACATGCCCGCTGGACCCTGGTCCTACTAATCTATTCCAATCCATCACTCCTACAGTAACTGCAGCGATCACACATGTGATTAATGCTTCACTGACATCGGGCACATTTCCTACCACATTCAATCAAGCTCAAGAAACCTTCCCTCCCTCCAACTCATGTGGAGAACTATTGGCCGGTCTCTCTCCTCCCGTTTCTGTCTAAAACCATTGAAAGGTCTTTAAGCAGGTCGCAGATTACCTCTCACAACATAAACTCCTTGATCCAAACCAATTTGGATTTAAAAGTGGACACTCTACTGAAACGGCTCTGTTGGCTGTGACAGAAGCCTTAAAAGAAGCCAGAGCGAAAGCTAAATAATCAGAACTTATCCTGCTCGTCTTATCGGCTGCATTTGATGCTTTCAACCATTGTATCCTTCTGTACATCCTCTCCAGCATGGGCATCACAGGGAGAGCACACTCCTGGTTTGAATCATATCTCACTGGTTGGTCATTCAAAGTGTCTTGGCTTGGTCACACTTCTGCAGCGCACCACCTCGCCACAGGGATCCCCCAAGGTTCAGTACTGGGACCTCTTCTCTTTGCCATATACACCGCCTCACTGGGCCAGATCATCCCATCACATGGCTTCTCATATCAATGCTATGCTGACGATACCCAGCTCTACCTGTCAGTCCCACCTGACGACCACACGTCTTGTGTCCCAATATTTAAAAGTTATAAAAATATGGCAGTGCAATAAACCTGACATAGTTATTAACAGTGTATTAACTATTTAAACAGATAATAATAATAATAATAATAATAAATTTTATTTTTAAAAAGCGCCTTTCTTAACACTCAAGGACACTTTACAACACATTAAAAACACAATAAATAGGATATTACAAGTTAAAAAGAGCAATGAGACCAGAGGCAGAATGCAGCTTTAAACAGATCCGATGACATATTTTCACACTGAAGAGATGAAGGTGTGGCTGTCTTACAGATCTCATAGTTGGATAAACAATGTTTAGACTTTACTAAATCATCCAGGTACTTCAGTTATTCTGTAACTTTCCTCTATTTACTGTTAAATGAAACTAGCTGCTGAATTCAAGCTCAAACTAACCTATGAGGCAGATTAGCTTGAAAGCTCTCAGCATTACATCATGTAATGATGTGATGTGTGCTAATCAGATCAACTCCCAGCTGTAACACTAACTGATGAAAATAAATCAGCCTGCTTTCTTTTTGGCCTTGTCTCACATTGAAACAGAACTTGACTCTGTTAGTTTCCTCATCTGTTTTACTCTTATTTTCTAATGAACAAACATGATATTTTCCTTTAAATGTTGAAGGTTCAGAGCTGCCTGTGAAATATCTGAACAAAGAAAAGGAAACCAGCAGACACTGAAAAGTCATGGAAGGATCTGATCCAGTTTGTAGAAGATAAATCAACTGCTGTTCACTGTAAATCTGAAAAACTGTGGTATCCATGTCTCCTCCCATCATCCCCATCACAGCACCACTGTTGGAGCTGATACAGATACACAGGAGAGAGGACTTTTAACAGTTTATTAGTATCAGTTTTACACACAGACAGCTGGATCCAGGATGACTCTGATTGGTGTGCAGACCAGAGAGATGTCACCTTGATGTGTTCACAGTTGGTCACATGATGACAGATGTTTTTAGTCTACCTGCACACATCTGGTGCATCTGTAGCAGCACTGAAGCTACAGAGCTCCTGCACAGAACAAATCCCAGTTTAAACCCTGGTTTCAATGTTTCTGATGGCGATTCTGGAGAATCTCAGAGAACATTAAGAGAGAACGGCTGAATAAATATCTTCAGATCAGAGTTTGTTGTTCAGGAACTTGGAGGCGTGTTTAACATGAACTCCACTGGTCAGACAGGTTCTATCTGTCCCGCCTCCATCACAGGTGGACTCGGCTCTGACTGGTTCCAGGAAGCAGCTCACCTGAGTCTCAGTCTGTCGAGCGGAGTCTTCTTCTTCTTCAGCTCTGAACAATCTGTAAGTTCAAACTTTCCTGTTTGTTTTTGCTCTGTGATGTTGGAGAATATGTTCACTTCTTATTTCCGAACAAACTCTGATCAGTTTGTGTTTGAAGACAAATCTACATGATTATCAGATTATTGATTAACTGGAATCAAACAACATGATGATCAGATTATATGTTTATGTTTAATGATTTTTTTTATTTAAGTTAAAATATATTTATCACATTCATGACCATAAAAATAGCCGTTAAATCTCAAACACCCCTGAGGTGGATCGTACCATTTTCTAACAGGTTTGGTGATTATTATCTGAAAGGAGAGACAGATGTGTCATGTACAGACACGTAAGGCGGCCATTTTATAGTCACACTGTAATGGGAGCAGACATAACACAGAGGCTGTCATAAAGCTGTTTTAACAGGTCAGCCATCTTGGCTGTGCCCTTATAAGGAGGGTCAGCTGTGTGATTAGTTGCTATGGAGACAGCTGTGTGTGTAAGAGCAGAGGAGCTCTGACTGACAGGGAGACCTTGGTGCGCAATACTGAAATGTTTGCCTCGAACAAACAGTCGCTGTTCAAAAACTATAAGCTATATCTGAAAACTTCTTCAACTGTGAGCGCCAGAAGGGACGGCAGAAGCCACTGGTGTATTTTTCATGCTGCTCCTATGTACGGAATTTTTTTAATAGCAGTTTTAAAAGCAGCCTTCACATTGATTTCATAAAGAGATGAGGCGACCTGGTTATAATGGCCGTCAATGGCAGCCCGAGTGGTCGCTCTATGCGCTCGGAGGTGATTTGAGAGAAAACCGTGAGGCCAAGCACAATGAAGGTAACTTTGGGTGAAAGAGGACAAAAATACCTACATTTTGAAGGATAATTTGTCTGGGTCCAGCAGATATTTTGGATGTGAGAGAAGTTTGTTTGAGTGATTTTGGTATTAATTTCAAGCTGGTAAAAACAGAGTGTGAGACCCCAGGACAGCAGAGTGAGAGGAGTCCTGATTTTTCCTAAAAGTTAAACTGCTGTTGTGTCAAAGCTTTACAATATATCAGCAAACCCTTTAGTTCAGTTACAGTTTAGTCTTTCCTGACCCGTTTAAACTTTGAATGATGTCTCTGTGATGAAGTATGGCTGAGTTATGAGGCCTCCAAATGGGGCTATTTTGTCCCATTATACATGAATTTTAATGCATTTTCAAAGGACCAAAATTCCCAAGTTTTGATTTTGATTTAATTTCAGCTCCTTTTTCTCAGTATTTAGACTTTTGATCAGCTTTATTAAAAGCCTCACACAGCTCAGATCTAACATCCGTCAATGTTTGTATTTGCTGTTAAAAAGTCCTCTGAAGTTTGCTGTTAATCACAGTTAGAATAATTCAGTGCTTTGAGTTGAGCTCTTTCTGTTCAGTGGTTGACTCTAAACCTGATTAGATTGTAAATGTTTAGTATGTGCAGATGTTGTACTGTTTGTGTAGAACACTGTATGTTTCCATGTGGTTATCAACAGTCATTATTACAATTTTAGTAACTACACTGAAGTATTTAAGTGTTAAAAAAACACATAAGAGTGTTTGTTTGTTCACTCTGAGCATCGTGAGAAGGGTTAATGTCTTCAGATGTCAGCATCTGACTTTAACCGAGTCTGAGCGGTCCGACGACATATTTTCACACTGAAGAGATGAAGGTGTGGCTGTCTTACAGATCTCATAGTTGGATAAACAATGTTTAGACTTTACTAAATCATCCTGTAACTTCAGTTATTCTGTAACTTTCCTCTATTTACTGTTAAATGAAACTAGCTGCTGAATTTAAGCTCATACTAACCTATGAGGCAGATTAGCTTGAAAGCTCTCAGCATTACATCATGTAATGATGTTATGTGTGCTAATCAGATCAACTCCCAGCTGTAACAGTAACTGATGAAAATAAATCAGCCTGCTTTCTTTTTGGCCTTGTCTCACATTGAAACAGAACTTGACTCTGTTAGTTTCCTCATCTGTTTTACTCTGATTTTCTAATGAACATACATGATATTTTCCTTTCAATGTTGAAGGTTCAGAGCTGCCTGTGAAATATCTGAACAAAGAAAAGGAAACCAGCAGACACTGAAAAGTCATGGAAAGATCTGATCCAGTTTGTAGGAGATAAATCAACTGCTGTTCACTGTAAATATGAAACACTGTGGTATCCATGTCTCCTCCCATCATCCCCATCACAGCACCACTGTTGGAGCTGATACAGATACACAGGAGAGAGGACTTTTAACAGTTTATTAGTATCAGTTTTACACTCAGACAGCTGGATCCAGGATGACTCTGATTGGTGTGCAGACCAGAGAGATGTCACCTTGATGTGTTCACAGTTGGTCACATGATGACAGATGTTTTTAGTCTACCTGCACACATCTGGTGCATCTGAAGCAGCACTGAAGCTACAGAGCTCCTGCACAGAACAAATCCCAGTTTAAACCGTGGTTTGAATGTTTCTGATGGCGATTCTGGAGAATCTCAGAGAACATTCAGAGAGAACGGCTGAATAAATATTTTCAGATCAGAGTTTGCTGTTCAGGAACTTGGAGGTGTGTTTAACATGAACTCCACTGGTCAGACAGGTTCTATCTGTCCCGCCTCCATCACAGGTGGACTCGGCTCTGACTGGTTCCAGGAAGCAGCTCACCTGTGTCTCAGTCTGTCGAGTGGAGAGTCTTCTTCTTCTTCAGCTCTGAACAATCTGTAAGTTCAAACTTTCCTGTTTGTTTCTGATGTTGGAGAACATGTTCACTTCTTATTTCAGAACAAACTTTGATCAGTTTGTGGTTGAAGGCGAATCTACATGATTATCAGGTTATTGATTAACTGGAATCAAACAACATGATGATCAGATTATATGTATATGTTTCATGTTTTTATTTTATTTACTACAATTTTCTAACAGGTTTGGTGATTATTATCTTAAAGGAGAGACGGATGTGTCATGTACAGACACGTAAGGCGGCCATGTTGTAGTCACATTGTAATGGAAGCAGACATAACACAGAGGCTCTCATAAAGCTGTTATAACAGGTCAGCCATCTTGGCTGTGCCCTTATAAGGAGGATCAGCTGTGTGATTAGTTGCTATGGAGACAACTGTGTGTGTAAGAGCAGAGGAGCTCCGACTGACAGGGAGACCTTGGTGCTCAATACTGAAATGTTTGCCCCGAACAAACAGTCGCTGTTCAAAAACTACAAGTCATATCTGTAAGATTCTTCAACTGTGAGCGCCAGAAGGGACGGCAGAAGCCACTGGTGTATTTTTCATGCTGCTCCTATGTACGGTATTTTTTTAATGGCAGTTTTAAAAGCAGTCTTTACATTGATTTGATAAAGAGATGAGGCGACCTGGTTATAATGGCCGTCAATGGCAGCCCGAGTGGTCGCTCTCTGCGCTCAGAGGGGATTTGAGAGAAAACCGTGAGGCCAAGCACAATGAGGGTGACTTTGGGTGAAAGAGGACAAAAATACCTACATTTTTAAGTAAATTTTGTCTGGGTGCAGCAGACATTTTGGACGTGAGAGAAGTTTGTTTGAGTGATTTTGGTATTAATTTCAAGCTGGTCAAGATAGAGTGTGAGACCCCAGGACAGCAGAGTGAGAGGAGTCCTGATTTTTCCGAAAAGTTAAACTGCTGTTGTGTTAAAGCTTTACAATATATCAGCAAAGCCTTTAGTTCAGTTAAAGTTGAGTCTTTCCTGACCCGTTTAAACTTTGAATGATGTCTCTGTGATGAAGTATGGCTGAGTTATGAGGCCTCCAAATGGGGCTATTTTATCCCATTATACATGAATTTTAATGCATTTCCAAGTTTTTATTTAGATTTAATTTCTGCTCCTTTTTCTCAGTATTTAGACTTTTGATCAGCTTTATTAAAAGCCTCACACAGCTCAGATCTAACATCTGTCCCTGTTTGTATTTGCTGTTAAAAAGTCCTCTGAAAACTAAACTGACAGAATCCTTCATCATCGTCATCGGGACCATGAGGTGTGTGCTGGGCTGTAGCTCCATGCCTCCCTCTAGTGGACAGGTGGTGGAAGTACAGCAGCTGATGGCAGCTTCCTCTGCCTCAGCACTCCTGTCTGACTGCATTCAGCTGACACTGATATGAAACAGAGAATCAGAGCCAATCAGAGGAGGAGCAGCTGATCTTTTTAAAGCACAGATGATGGAAAAGAGGATGTGAGTTGATGTGCAGATGAATGATGTGTGTTTCCTCTGCAGATGAAGGTAGAAAGTGTGTGTGAGCTGATGTGAGTTCAGCAGCATGGATCCATCTGACAGAAAGTAAGTCTTCAGTATTCAAACCAAGCTGACTAACAATTAAGATGATCAATAGTTCTCAGTTCAAATATTTGATATCTGTATAATTTATTAATATTCATCATGCCCAGCTACATAGTCCAGGATTTTATTATTATCAACACAAGCCTGATAGCTTCTCTGCAGCTAAAGCTGCGTCGACGTCACTTCTGGGATCTGGGAACTTCAAAGTAAGATGAGGGTTGATCTACTACTGTAGACAACAAAGCAAGGCTGCTCAATTTCTCCATTGATAAAATAATTTCAAAACTCTACAACATAAAAATTCATAAAAAATCATGTAGAATATAGCATATACTTTGTTGTCTACAGTAGTAGATCAACCCTCATCTTACTTTGAAGCTCCCAGATCAAGGAAGTGACGTCGACGCAGCTTTAGCAGCAGAGAAGCTATCAGGCTTGTGTTGATAATAATAAACTCCTGGACTATTTTCAAACTTCCAAATGCATCGTTTGGTGAGTACAGACCATATTTGTGATTTTAGTGACATGTGATTTTAGTGTGGTAATTTTGGAGATACTGCCAGGTTCCATTAACCCTTGTACTAAGCTATTCGGGATAACTCAGTAACTCAGCTGATGTTCAGCCAATATCGGAAAAACTTCGGGTGGGCTACTTGGCTGGATGTCACGGTTCAAATGACCCCAGGTTGAATCTACTCCGGAGTATCACTTTAACTTGTTAGATTTAATCTCAAAACAAAACTGTCACATTTTTACTTTTTAATCCAAACTGAATTTGACTGAACATGTAAATTTAAATTAGACAACTGTTTTTTTCCTGTTAGCAGCTCTCAGAGACCTGAACCTGAACCTGAACCTGAATACAGCAGTGGGTCCTTTCCGAGAGGTTCAGTGGGAAATCTTTCGAGGAACAACCGGAGTCTTTCATCAGGCTATCCGTGAGTATCTGTCAGTGTTCAGTGGAGGCTGCATCATGTTTCAGATGAATTATTTCAGACTTGGATCAGTTCTTGATGTCTCTGATGAGATTAATTAGCTGCATCATGTGTGTAATGTGATGTTTACTTTAGTCTTTCTGCTCTTTATTGAAACTAAGTGTATTTTTCAGTTAATCTATTTTCTTTACTTTTTCTTTACTTTTTTAATTTATTTAATTTCTGTCACATTTTTACTTTTTAATATAAACTGAATTGTACTGAACATGTAAATTTAAATTAAACAAGAGTTTTTTTCCTGTTAGCATCTATCAGAGACCTGAACCTGAACCTGAACCTGAACCCAGCTGTGTGTCCATGCAGAGCGACAGGTCAAAGGGTCATCTTATTGACTTTAAAGCAGACCAACGTTCACGGCCTCAGAGGTGAGCTGTATGTAAATGGTGTAACACTGTAAAATGTACGAGAGTCAGTTTGAACAGTTCTTATTCCAACTTGTGTTTAATGTGAGCTCTGATTCACATCCATTTCATGTTCACATGTGAAACTGTCAAAGTGGAAAGAATGGATGTTAAAATAGGTCTCTTTTAGGGGGTAAAATATTAATAATATTTATTATATGGGACCTTTTTCTAAAATAAACGTCATGAACAAAGTCAGCTGCTTTACAAACAGTCTAACATGAACAAAGTCAGCTGCTTTACAAACAGTCTAACATGAACAAAGTCAGCTGCTTTACAAACAGTCTAACATGAACAAAGTCACATGGATCAATAACATGAAGCTGAACCTCAGTACAGCAGTGGGTCCTTTACGAGAGGATCAGAGGAAAATATCCGGGGTTAGGGTTGGGGCTGTGGTTCTTTGGGGCTGTGGTTCTTTGGGCTGTGGTTCTTGGGGCTGTGGTTCTTTGGGCTGTGGTTCTTTGGGGCTGTGGTTCTTTGGGGCTGTGGTTCTTTGGGGTGTGGTTCTTTGGGCTGCGGTTCTTGGGGCTGTGGTTCTTGGGGCTGTGGTTCTTTGGGGCTGTGGTTCTTTGGGCTGTGGTTCTTTGGGGCTGTGGTTCTTGGGGCTGTGGTTCTTTGGGCTGTGGTTCTTTGGGGCTGTGGTTCTTTGGGGCTGTGGTTCTTTGGGGTGTGGTTCTTTGGGCTGCGGTTCTTGGGGCTGTGGTTCTTGGGGCTGTGGTTCTTTGGGCTGTGGTTCTTTGGGGCTGTGGTTCTTTGGGGCTGTGGTTCTTTGGGGCTGTGGTTCTTTGGGGCTGTAGTTCTTGGGGCTGTGGTTCTTTGGGGTTGTGGTTCTTTGGGGCTGTGGTTCTTTGGGGTGTGGTTCTTTGGGCTGTGGTTCTTTGGGGTTGTGGTTCTTTGGGCTGTGGTTCTTTGGGGCTGTGGTTCTTTGGGGCTGTGGTTCTTTGGGCTGTGGTTCTTGGGGCTGTGGTTCTTGGGGCTGTGGTTCTTGGGGCTGTGGTTCTTGGGGCTGTAGTTCTTGGGGCTGTGGTTTTTGGGGCTGTGGTTTTTGGGGCTGTAGTTCTTGGGGCTGTGGTTCTTGGGGCTGTGGTTCTTGGGGCTGTGGTTCTTGGGGCTGCGGTTCTTGGGGCTGCGGTTCTTGGGGCTGTGGTTCTTGGGGCTGTAGTTCTTGGGGCTGTGGTTCTTGGGGCTGTGGTTTTTGGGGCTGTGGTTCTTGGGGCTGTAGTTCTTGGGGCTGTGGTTTTTGGGGCTGTGGTTCTTGGGGCTGTAGTTCTTGGGGCTGTAGTTCTTGGGGCTGTGGTTCTTGGGGCTGTAGTTCTTGGGGCTGTGGTTTTTGGGGCTGTGGTTCTTGGGGCTGTGGTTTTTGGGGCTGTAGTTCTTGGGGCTGTAGTTCTTGGGGCTGTGGTTCTTTGGGGCTGTGGTTCTTGGGGCTGCGGTTCTTGGGGCTGCGGTTCTTGGGGCTGTGGTTTTTGGGGCTGTAGTTCTTGGGGCTGTGGTTCTTGGGGCTGTGGTTCTTGGGGCTGTGGTTCTTGGGGCTGTGGTTTTTGGGGCTGTGGTTCTTGGGGCTGTAGTTCTTGGGGCTGTAGTTCTTGGGGCTGTGGTTCTTGGGGCTGTAGTTCTTGGGGCTGTGGTTTTTGGGGCTGTGGTTCTTGGGGCTGTGGTTTTTGGGGCTGTAGTTCTTGGGGCTGTAGTTCTTGGGGCTGTGGTTCTTTGGGGCTGTGGTTCTTGGGGCTGCGGTTCTTGGGGCTGCGGTTCTTGGGGCTGTGGTTTTTGGGGCTGTAGTTCTTGGGGCTGTGGTTCTTGGGGCTGTAGTTCTTGGGGCTGTGGTTCTTGGGGCTGTAGTTCTTGGGGCTGTAGTTCTTGGGGCTGTGGTTTTTGGGGCTGTGGTTTTTGGGGGTGTGGTTCTTTGGGGCTGTGGTTCTTTGGGCTGTGGTTCTTTGGGCTGCGGTTCTTTGGGGCTCTGGTTCTTGGGGCTGTGGTTCTTGGGGCTGCGGTTCTTGGGGCTGTGGTTCTTTGGGGCTCTGGTTCTTTGGGGCTGTGGTTCTTTGGGGCTCTGGTTCTTTGGGGCTGTGGTTCTTTGGGCTGTGGTTCTTTGGGGCTGTGGTTCTTTGGGCTGTGGTTTTTGGGGCTGTGGTTCTTTGGGCTCTGGTTCTTGGGGCTGTGGTTCTTGGGGCTGTGGTTCTTGGGGCTGTGGTTCTTTGGGGCTGTGGTTCTTGGGGCTGGGGTTCTTTGGGGCTGTGGTTCTTTGGGCTGTGGTTCTTGGGGCTGTGGTTTTTGGGGCTGTGGTTCTTTGGGGCTGTGGTTCTTGGGGCTGTGGTTCTTTGGGCTGTGGTTCTTTGGGCTGTGGTTCTTTGGGCTCTGGTTCTTGGGGCTGTGGTTCTTGGGGCTGTGGTTCTTTGGGGCTGTGGTTCTTGGGGCTGTGGTTCTTTGGGGCTGTGGTTCTTGGGGCTGTGGTTCTTGGGGCTGTGGTTCTTGGGGCTGTGGTTCTTTGGGCTGTGGTTCTTGGGGCTGTGGTTTTTGGGGCTGTGGTTCTTTGGGGCTGTGGTTTTTGGGGCTGTGGTTCTTTGGGGCTGTGGTTCTTTGGGCTGTGGTTCTTTGGGCTGTGGTTCTTGGGGCTGTGGTTCTTGGGGCTGTGGTTCTTTGGGCTGTGGTTCTTTGGGCTGTGGTTCTTTGGGGCTGTGGTTCTTGGGGCTCTGGTTCTTGGAGCTGTGGTACTTTGGGCTGTGGTTCTTTGGGCTGTGGTTCTTTGGGCTCTGGTTCTTGGGGCTGTGGTTCTTGGGGCTGTGGTTCTTTGGGCTGTGGTTCTTTGGGCTGTGGTTCTTTGGGGCTGTGGTTCTTGGGGCTGTGGTTCTTTGGGCTTTGGTTTTTTCTGATCCCTCCTCGCATCCTCCCAGATGTGCGTTAGATCCACCCTCCACGTGTGAAGTGGCGTCTGCACAAAGTAGTCCAGTATGTCATTTGTCACCTCTAATTTCCTCCACAACCATTTCTCCAGCTCGAAAAAGAAGAGGTCACCTACCAGATGTCTCTGATGAGATTAATTAGCTGCATCATGTGTGAAATCTGATGTTTACTTTAGTCTTGCAGCTCTTTATTAAAACAAAGTGTATTTTTAAATTGATTTGTTGATATATTTGTATAATTTTATTGATGTAATTTAAAACCAAAACTGTCAAATTTTTACTTTTTAATCCAAACTGAATTTTACTGAACATGTAAATTTAAATTAAACAAGTGTTCTTCTTTCCTGTTAGCAGCTATCAGAGACCTGAACCTGAACCTGAACCTGAACCTGAACCTGAACCTGAACCTGGACCTGAACCCAGCTGTGTGTCCTTTAAGAGCGACTGGTCCAATCCTCGGATAATTAATTTCCAACATGATGTTCCATCAGACCAACAGTGAGTAGCTGTCAGTGTTCAGTGGAGGCTGCATCATGTTTCAGATGAATTATTTCAGACTTGGATCAGTTCTTGATGTCTCTGATGAGATTAATTAGCTGCATCATGTGTGTAATGTGATCTTTACTTTAGTCTTTCTGCTCTTTATTGAAACAAAGTGTAATTTTCAATTAATTTATTCAAAATGTATAATTTTACTGATATGTCAGTCAGTGATGTTAACTTGTTAGATTTAATCTCAAAACAAAACTGTCACATTTTTACTTTTTAATCCAAACTGAATTTGACTGAACATGTAAATTTAAATTAGACAACTGTTTTTTTCTTGTTAGCAGCTATCAGAGACCTGAACCTGAACCTGAATACAGCAGTAGGTCCTTTCCGAGAGGTTCAGTGGGAAATCTTTCGAGGAACAACCGGAGTCTTTCATCAGCCCAACAGTGAGTATCTGTCAGTGTTCAGTGGAGGCTGCATCATGTTTCAGATTAATTATTTCAGACTTGGATCAGTTCTTGATGTCTCTGATGAGATTAATTAGCTGCATCATGTGTGTAATGTGATGTTTACTTTAGTCTTTCTGCTCTTTATTGAAACAAAGTGTATTTTTCAGTTAATCTATTTTCTTTACTTTTTTAAAACTTTTTTAAATTTATTTAATTTCTGTCACATTTTTACTTTTTAATATAAACTGAATTGTACTGAACATGTAAATTTAAATTAAACAAGAGTTTTTTTCCTGTTAGCATCTATCAGAGACCTGAACCTGAACCTGAACCTGAACCCAGCTGTGTGTCCATGCAGAGCGACAGGTCAAAGGGTCGTCTTATTGACTTTAAAGCAGACCAACGTTCCCGGCCTCAGAGGTGAGCTGTGTGTAAATGGTGTAACACTGTAAAATGTACCAGAGTCAGTTTGAACAGTTCTTATTCCAACTTGTGTTTAATGTGAGCTCTGATTCACATCCATTTCATGTTCACATGTGAAACTGTCAAAGTGGAAAGAATGGATGCTAATATAGGTCTCTTTTAGGGGGTAAAATATTAATAATATTTATTATATGGGACCTTTTTCTAAAATAAACGTCATGAACAAAGTCAGCTGCTTTACAAACAGTCTAACATGAACAAAGTCAGCTGCTTTACAAACAGTCTAACATGAACAAAGTCACATGGATCAATAACATGAAGCTGAACCTCAGTACAGCAGTGGGTCCTTTACGAGAGGACCAGAGGAAAATATCCGGGGTTAGGGTTGGGGCTGTGGTTCTTTGGGGCTGTGGTTCTTTGGGGCTGTGGTTCTTTGGGGCTGTGGTTCTTTGGGCTGTGGTTCTTGGGGCTGTGGTTCTTGGGGCTGTGGTTCTTTGGGGCTGTGGTTCTTTGGGCTGTGGTTCTTGGGGCTGTGGTTCTTGGGGCTGTGGTTCTTGGGGCTGTGGTTCTTTGGGGCTGTGGTTCTTTGGGCTGTGGTTCTTGGGGCTGTGGTTCTTTGGGGCTGTGGTTCTTTGGGCTGTGGTTCTTGGGGCTGTGGTTCTTTGGGCTGTGGTTCTTTGGGCTGTGGTTCTTGGGGCTGTGGTTCTTGGGGCTGTGGTTCTTTGGGGCTGTGGTTCTTTGGGCTGTGGTTCTTTGGGCTGTGGTTCTTGGGGCTGTGGTTCTTGGGGCTGTGGTTCTTTGGGGCTGTGGTTTTTGGGGCTGTGGTTCTTTGGGCTGTGGTTCTTGGGGCTGTGGTTCTTTGGGGCTGTGGTTCTTGGGGCTGTGGTTCTTTGGGGCTGTGGTTCTTGGGGCTGTGGTTCTTGGGGCTGTGGTTCTTGGGGCTGTGGTTCTTTGGGGCTGTGGTTCTTGGGGCTGTGGTTCTTTGGGGCTGTGGTTCTTTGGGCTGTGGTTCTTGGGGCTGTGGTTCTTGGGGCTGTGGTTCTTTGGGGCTGTGGTTCTTTGGGCTGTGGTTCTTGGGGCTGTGGTTCTTGGGGCTGTGGTTCTTTGGGGCTGTGGTTCTTTGGGGCTGTGGTTCTTTGGGGCTGTGGTTTTTGGGGCTGTGGTTTTTGGGGCTGTGGTTCTTTGGGCTGTGGTTCTTGGGGCTGTGGTTCTTTGGGGCTGTGGTTCTTGGGGCTGTGGTTCTTTGGGGCTGTGGTTCTTGGGGCTGTGGTTCTTGGGGCTGTGGTTTTTGGGGCTGTGGTTCTTTGGGGCTGTGGTTCTTTGGGGCTGTGGTTTTTGGGGCTGTGGTTTTTGGGGCTGTGGTTCTTTGGGCTGCGGTTCTTTGGGCTGTGGTTTTTGGGCTGTGGTTCTTTGGGCTGTGGTTTTTGGGGCTGTGGTTCTTTGGGGCTGTGGTTCCTTGGGCTGCGGTTTTTGGGGCTGTGGTTCTTTGGGGCTGTGGTTCTTTGGGGCTGTGGTTCTTTGGGGCTGTGGTTTTTGGGGCTGTGGTTCTTGGGGCTGTGGTTCTTGGGGCTGTGGTTCTTGGGGCTGTGGTTCTTTGGGGCTGTGGTTCTTGGGGCTGTGGTTCTTTGGGGCTGTGGTTCTTGGGGCTGTGGTTCTTGGGGCTGTGGTTCTTGGGGCTGTGGTTCTTTGGGGCTGTGGTTCTTTGGGCTGTGGTTCTTGGGGCTGTGGTTCTTGGGGCTGTGGTTCTTTGGGGCTGTGGTTCTTTGGGGCTGTGGTTCTTTGGGGCTGTGGTTTTTGGGGCTGTGGTTTTTGGGGCTGTGGTTCTTTGGGCTGTGGTTCTTGGGGCTGTGGTTCTTTGGGGCTGTGGTTCTTGGGGCTGTGGTTCTTTGGGGCTGTGGTTCTTGGGGCTGTGGTTCTTGGGGCTGTGGTTTTTGGGGCTGTGGTTCTTTGGGGCTGTGGTTCTTTGGGGCTGTGGTTTTTGGGGCTGTGGTTTTTGGGGCTGTGGTTCTTTGGGCTGCGGTTCTTTGGGCTGTGGTTTTTGGGCTGTGGTTCTTTGGGCTGTGGTTTTTGGGGCTGTGGTTCTTTGGGGCTGTGGTTCCTTGGGCTGCGGTTTTTGGGGCTGTGGTTCTTTGGGGCTGTGGTTCTTTGGGGCTGTGGTTTTTGGGGCTGTGGTTTTTGGGGCTGTGGTTCTTTGGGCTGTGGTTCTTGGGGCTGTGGTTCTTTGGGGCTGTGGTTCTTGGGGCTGTGGTTCTTTGGGGCTGTGGTTCTTGGGGCTGTGGTTCTTGGGGCTGTGGTTTTTGGGGCTGTGGTTCTTTGGGGCTGTGGTTCTTTGGGGCTGTGGTTTTTGGGGCTGTGGTTTTTGGGGCTGTGGTTCTTTGGGCTGCGGTTCTTTGGGCTGTGGTTTTTGGGCTGTGGTTCTTTGGGCTGTGGTTTTTGGGGCTGTGGTTCTTTGGGGCTGTGGTTCCTTGGGCTGCGGTTTTTGGGGCTGTGGTTCTTTGGGGCTGTGGTTTTTGGGGCTGTGGTTCTTTGGGGCTGTGGTTCTTTGGGCTGTGGTTCTTTGGGCTGTGGTTCTTGGGGCTGTGGTTCTTGGGGCTGTGGTTCTTTGGGCTGTGGTTCTTTGGGGCTGTGGTTCTTGGGGCTCTGGTTCTTGGAGCTGTGGTACTTTGGGCTGTGGTTCTTTGGGCTGTGGTTCTTTGGGCTCTGGTTCTTGGGGCTGTGGTTCTTGGGGCTGTGGTTCTTTGGGCTGTGGTTCTTTGGGCTGTGGTTCTTTGGGGCTGTGGTTCTCGGGGCTGTGGTTCTTTGGGCTTTGGTTTTTTCTGATCCCTCCTCGCATCCTCCCAGATGTGCGTTAGATCCACCCTCCACGTGTGAAGTGGCGTCTGCACAAAGTAGTCCAGTATGTCATTTGTCACCTCTAATTTCCTCCACAACCATTTCTCCAGCTCCAAACAGAAGAGGTCACCTACCAGATGTCTCTGATGAGATTAATTAGCTGCATCATGTGTGAAATGTGATGTTTACTTTAGTCTTGCAGCTCTTTATTAAAACAAAGTGTATTTTTAAATTGATTTGTTGATATATTTGTATAATTTTATTGATGTAATTTAAAACCAAAACTGTCAAATTTTTACTTTTTAATCCAAACTGAATTTTACTGAACATGTAAATTTAAATTAAACAAGTGTTTTTCTTTCCTGTTAGCAGCTATCAGAGACCTGAACCTGAACCTGAACCTGAACCTGAACCTGGACCTGAACCCAGCTGTGTGTCCTTTAAGAGCGACAGGTCCAATCCTCGGATAATTAATTTCCAACATGATGTTCCATCAGCCCAACAGTGAGTAGCTGTCAGTGTTCAGTGGAGGCTGCATCATGTTTCAGATGAATTGTTTCAGACTTGGATCAGTTCTTGATGTCTCTGATGAGATTAATTAGCTGCATCATGTGTGTAATGTGATCTTTACTTTAGTCTTTCTGCTCTTTATTGAAACAAAGTGTAATTTTCAATTAATTTATTCAAAATGTATAATTTTACTGATATGTCAGTCAGTGATGTTAACTTGTTAGATTTAATCTCAAAACAAAACTGTCACATTTTTACTTTTTAATCCAAACTGAATTTGACTGAACATGTAAATTTAAATTAGACAACTGTTTTTTTCTTGTTAGCAGCTATCAGAGACCTGAACCTGAACCTGAATACAGCAGTAGGTCCTTTCCGAGAGGTTCAGTGGGAAATCTTTCGAGGAACAACCGGAGTCTTTCATCAGCCCAACAGTGAGTATCTGTCAGTGTTCAGTGGAGGCTGCATCATGTTTCAGATTAATTATTTCAGACTTGGATCAGTTCTTGATGTCTCTGATGAGATTAATTAGCTGCATCATGTGTGTAATGTGATGTTTACTTTAGTCTTTCTGCTCTTTATTGAAACAAAGTGTATTTTTCAGTTAATCTATTTTCTTTACTTTTTTAAAACTTTTTTAAATTTATTTAATTTCTGTCACATTTTTACTTTTTAATATAAACTGAATTGTACTGAACATGTAAATTTAAATTAAACAAGAGTTTTTTTCCTGTTAGCATCTATCAGAGACCTGAACCTGAACCTGAACCTGAACCCAGCTGTGTGTCCATGCAGAGCGACAGGTCAAAGGGTCGTTTTATTGACTTTAAAGCAGACCAACGTTCCCGGCCTCAGAGGTGAGCTGTGTGTAAATGGTGTAACACTGTAAACTGTACGAGAGTCAGTTTGAACAGTTCTTATTCCAACTTGTGTTTAATGTGAGCTCTGATTCACATCCATTTCATGTTCACATGTGAAACTGTCAAAGTGGAAAGAATGGATGCTAATATAGGTCTCTTTTAGGGGGTAAAATATTAATAATATTTATTATATGGGACCTTTTTCTAAAATAAACGTCATGAACAAAGTCAGCTGCTTTACAAACAGTCTAACATGAACAAAGTCAGCTGCTTTACAAACAGTCTAACATGAACAAAGTCACATGGATCAATAACATGAAGCTGAACCTCAGTACAGCAGTGGGTCCTTTACGAGAGGATCAGAGGAAAATATCCGGGGTTAGGGTTGGGGCTGTGGTTCTTTGGGGCTGTGGTTCTTTGGGCTGTGGTTCTTTGGGGCTGTGGTTCTTTGGGCTGTGGTTCTTGGGGCTGTGGTTCTTTGGGGCTGTGGTTCTTGGGGCTGTGGTTCTTTGGGGCTGTGGTTCTTTGGGGCTGTGGTTCTTTGGGCTGTGGTTCTTGGGGCTGTGGTTCTTTGGGGCTGTGGTTCTTGGGGCTGTGGTTCTTTGGGGCTGTGGTTCTTTGGGGCTGTGGTTCTTTGGGCTGTGGTTCTTGGGGCTGTGGTTCTTGGGGCTGTGGTTCTTTGGGGCTGTGGTTCTTTGGGCTGTGGTTCTTGGGGCTGTGGTTCTTTGGGGCTGTGGTTCTTTGGGCTGTGGTTCTTTGGGGCTGTGGTTCTTTGGGCTGTGGTTCTTTGGGGCTGTGGTTCTTTGGGGCTGTGGTTCTTTGGGCTGTGGTTCTTTGGGGCTGTGGTTCTTGGGGCTGTGGTTCTTTGGGGCTGTGGTTCTTGGGGCTGTGGTTCTTTGGGGCTGTGGTTCTTGGGGCTGTGGTTCTTTGGGCTGTGGTTCTTTGGGGCTGTGGTTCTTGGGGCTGTGGTTCTTTGGGGCTGTGGTTCTTGGGGCTGTGGTTCTTTGGGGCTGTGGTTCTTGGGGCTGTGGTTCTTGGGGCTGTGGTTCTTGGGGCTGTGGTTCTTTGGGGCTGTGGTTCTTGGGGCTGTGGTTCTTTGGGGCTGTGGTTCTTTGGGCTGTGGTTCTTGGGGCTGTGGTTCTTGGGGCTGTGGTTCTTTGGGGCTGTGGTTCTTTGGGCTGTGGTTCTTGGGGCTGTGGTTCTTGGGGCTGTGGTTCTTTGGGGCTGTGGTTCTTTGGGGCTGTGGTTCTTTGGGGCTGTGGTTTTTGGGGCTGTGGTTCTTTGGGCTGTGGTTCTTGGGGCTGTGGTTCTTTGGGGCTGTGGTTCTTGGGGCTGTGGTTCTTTGGGGCTGTGGTTCTTGGGGCTGTGGTTCTTGGGGCTGTGGTTTTTGGGGCTTTGGTTTTTGGGGCTGTGGTTCTTGGGGCTGTGGTTCTTTGGGGCTGTGGTTCTTTGGGGCTGTGGTTTTTGGGGCTGTGGTTTTTGGGGCTGTGGTTCTTTGGGCTGCGGTTCTTTGGGCTGTGGTTTTTGGGCTGTGGTTCTTTGGGCTGTGGTTTTTGGGGCTGTGGTTCTTTGGGGCTGTGGTTCCTTGGGCTGCGGTTTTTGGGGCTGTGGTTCTTTGGGCTGTGGTTCTTTGGGCTGTGGTTTTTGGGGCTCTGGTTCTTTGGGGCTGTGGTTCTTGGGGCTGTGGTTCTTTGGGGCTGTGGTTTTTGGGGCTGTGGTTCTTGGGGCTGTGGTTTTTGGGGCTGTGGTTCTTTGGGGCTGTGGTTCTTTGGGCTGTGGTTCTTTGGGCTGTGGTTCTTTGGGCTGTGGTTCTTGGGGCTGTGGTTCTTGGGGCTGTGGTTCTTTGGGCTGTGGTTCTTTGGGCTGTGGTTCTTTGGGCTGTGGTTCTTGGGGCTGTGGTTCTTGGGGCTGTGGTTCTTTGGGCTGTGGTTCTTTGGGCTGTGGTTCTTTGGGCTGTGGTTCTTTGGGCTGTGGTTCTTGGGGCTGTGGTTCTTGGGGCTGTGGTTCTTTGGGCTGTGGTTCTTTGGGCTGTGGTTCTTTGGGCTGTGGTTCTTGGGGCTGTGGTTCTTGGGGCTGTGGTTCTTGGGGCTGTGGTTCTTTGGGCTTTGGTTTTCGCTGATCCCTCCTCGCATCCTCCCAGATGTGCGTTAGATCCACCCTCCACGTGTGAAGTGGCTTCTGCACAAAGTAGTCCAGTATGTCATTTGTCACCTCTAATTTCCTCCACAACCATTTCTCCAGCTCCAAACAGAAGAGGTCACCTACCAGATGTCTCTGATGAGATTAATTAGCTGCATCATGTGTGTAATCTGATGTTTACTTTAGTCTTGCAGCTCTTTATTAAAACAAAGTGTATTTTTAAATTGATTTGTTGATATATTTGTATAATTTTATTGATGTAATTTAAAACCAAAACTGTCAAATTTTTACTTTTAAATACAAACTGAATTTTACTGAACATGTAAATTTAAATTAAACAAGTGTTTTTCTTTCCTGTTAGCAGCTATCAGAGACCTGAACCTGAACCTGAACCCAGCTGTGTGTCCTTTAAGAGCGACTGGTCCAATCCTCGGTCAATTAATTTCCAACATGATGTCCCATCAGCCCAACAGTGAGTAGCTGTCAGTGTTCAGTGGAGGCTGCATCATGTTTCAGATGAATTATTTCAGACTTGGATCAGTTCTTGATGTCTCTGATGAGATTAATTAGCTGCATCATGTGTGTAATGTGATGTTTACTTTAGTCTTTCTGCTCTTTATTGAAACTAAGTGTATTTTTCAGTTGATTTATTTTCTTTACTTTTTCTTTACTTTTTTAATTTATTTAATTTCTGTCACATTTTTACTTTTTAATATAAACTGAATTGTACTGAACATGTACATTTAAATTAAACATGAGTTTTTTTCCTGTTAGCATCTATCAGAGACCTGAACCTGAACCTGAACCTGAACCCAGCTGTGTGTCCATGCAGAGCGACTGGTCAAAGGGTCATCTTATTGACTTTAAATCAGACCAACGTTCACGGCCTCAGAGGTGAGCTGTGTGTAAATGGTGTAACACTGTAAAATGTACCAGAGTCAGTTTGAACAGTTCTTATTCCAACTTGTGTTTAATGTGAGCTCTGATTCACATCCATTTCATGTTGACATGTCAAACTGTCAAAGTGGAAAGAATGGATGCTAATATAGGTCTCTTTTAGGGGGTAAAATTAACATTTTGATGCTGAAAGACCAAAGTTCTTTACAATCTTACTCTGAGAAATATTTGCTGAACTTATTGATGATTCTCTGATGGAGTTTGGCCCAAAGTGGTGAGCCCTGACCCATCCTTGTTGGAGAGGCTGAACCTTTGGTGGATGCTGCTGTTATACCCAATCCTGACACCCTCACCTGTCAGAAGCATTTAAAATACATAAAAGAATATAAAGAGAAACAAATAAAATAATTTAAATGAATTTAAAAACCAGCAACAGTCCAGATAAGTTCAAAGATATCGTGCAGATTTCATGTATAGACACATGAGAACAGAAATGTTTTTAACCTGGATTTAAAAATGTCTCCATTAGGTGAAAGTTTAATCTCCACTGGCAGTTTGTTCCACTTGTTTGCAGCATAACAGCTAAATGCTGCTTCTCCATGTTTAGTCTGGACTCTGGACTGGACCAGCTGACCTGAGTCCTTGGATCTAAGAGCTCTGCTGGCTTTATATTCTCTGAACAGATCACAGATTGTAAACCATCAGCAGGCTTTTAAAATCTATTCTGTGACTGACTGGAAGCCAGAGTAAAGATTTTAAAGCTGCTGTGATGTGTTCAGATCTCTTAGTCCGGGTTAAAACTCCAGCAGCAGCGTTCTGGATGAGCTGCAGATGTTTAATGCTCTTTGTGGGAAGTCCAGTTAAAAGAGCGTTACAGTGATGGAGTCTGCTGGAGATGAATGCATGGATGAGTTTCTCCTGGAAACCTTTAATTCTGTTGATGTTTCTGAGGTGGTAAAAAGCTGCCTTGGTGACAGCTTTGATGTGGCTGCTGAAAGTCAGATCTGAGTCTATCAACACTCCGAGGTTACCAACCTGGTCAGTGATTGTAAGGGCCCGAGTCTCAAGATATTTACCAACGCTGACCCTCTTCTCTTTGCTACCAAACAGAATGATCTCAGTTTGGTCTTCATTTAACCCATTTAGGCCTAAGACGCCTGGAAAAGAATGCCTGTAAAACCTACGGGCGATTTCAGAAAGACCCCCTAAAACCTGAAGTTTTTCTGGAAATTCAGCAATTGTGTCAACCCCTAATAATGATTGATTTCTCAGCCTCTGTAGCAGATAGAAACAAAATTCAAAAAGTATTTGAGAGCTTACACCTGTGGCTTTCTTTGGAAATTGAGTTTATTTACATACACCTTCACGAAAATAGAAAAAGTAAAAAGTGAAGTGCAGGAACAGCGCTATTTTCAATTAGAAATTTAATTTTATATTTAAATTATTTATTTATCTATTTATTTTATCGCCAGTAATCTCTTCGTACTGGCAGCACAAGGAGCCCATACACATTCCAATAAACGTTTTCATCTCTGGCACAGTTACGTGGGACCACCTTGTCATCTTTGCTCGAGCTGGAGTCTGATGTACCTGCTCACTGTATCTGTTCGTCTCGGAAACGAGATGCGCCCAAAGCTCCTCAGTAAAAATATGATTAAATGCCTGCAACGGTGTGGCATCTGCAGGTAAACCGACTTTCACCGCTGGTGTGCGGTTGAAATCTCGCCGCCGATTACGGTGGTAATTGTCAGTCTTCCACTCACATTCAAACCCTTCAAAATCATCTTCAAACATATGTGCTCGCCATAAATCTCCATCAATTGGGTCAGCACGTTCATCAGCATCATCATAAGCCAAGAAACTCCTCACAATCGCTACCGTCTGAAATGTCTTCCCACTGAAAGTCCTCCATGCTTGTTCGACGTAGCTTAACTTCAAAACAATGACACGAGGAACATGACGACACTCTCACGTGTCTATTATAAGGCCTTTAATTGGCGCAGAGGTCAATAATTGGTGCAAAACAACCCTTATACATGAAAAAAGACATGTATGCTTTCCCGGCCTTAAAGGTAGAATAACGCAACAGCGCCCCCGGCTTTAAAGGTAGAAATGCAGCAATGCTTTTTACAATGGGTTAATTGTAGAAAATTCTCTCTCATCCAGGTGTTTACTTCCTCTAGACACTGACACAGTACGTCTGCTGGGCTGCAGTCGCCATGGTGACAGAGACACATAAAGTTGTGTATCGTCTGCATAACTGTGATAATTGATGTTAAAATGCTGCAATATCTGACCCAAAGGGAGCATATACAAGTTAAACAGAAGAGGTCCAATAATTGACCCCTGGGGGACTCCACAAGTCATGGCCACTCGCTCAGATTCATAGCTGCCAACTGTAACAAAATAACTCTATTCTATAAACTTTCCGTCTTTCTGTGACTCCAGAACAACTTTTACTGAGTGTTGCTGCATCATGTTCTACATTTGGTTCTGTTTTCTAAACACAAAGAAGTTGGTCAGTGAAGACTCTGAATTCCTTTCTTTGGACTCGTTTCTGTTCAATAAATTTGGAAACCAATGAACTAATTCCAGACTGAAGTTTTTGTTGTATTTTAGAAACTACAGCTACGATCCAACCAACACGTCAGCTGGACTCCTCACAAAGAAACAAATCTTTTGTCTGTTCACACAGTTCTGTATCCCTTCCTCCTCACACTGCTTCATCTGACATCAGCTTCCTCCCACTGTTAGAAACACACTGAGCTCTTATCTTCTGGAACACAGATGCTGATGATGTGCAGCTTCAGAGTTCATCAGCTGCTTTATGGCTGCGTTCACTGCTCACATCCACACATCCCTTCATGGACCTTCAGCTTGTGTTGCTCTCTGTGTGCACAGACACAATGTGAGCTCATTCTTCATGATTCCTCCACAGAGTGGACCAGCAGAGCTCAGAGGGTCCCAGTGGTCCGTCTGCCCAGCAGCATCAAACACAGCTGGACTCCATATTTATGGTCTGTACATGTACAACAACTACTTTTCCATCTGTTCTGCTCACAGCCATCTCCATGCTGCACTCTGTAGGCCAGTGGGTTGTCAGTGTATCCAACATGGATCTGATGTTTGGCTCCATGGTTTCAGTCTGATCGGCTCATTCATATAGTTTTCTGTTCCAGCTGCTGGAGGACAACATGCTCACTTTTGTGAAGGAGGAGCTGAAGAAGATGCAGAAGGCTCTGAGTCCAGATTACCCAGAATGCTTAGAGAGTCAGAGGGAGGGTGAGGATGAAGAGCAGAGGAGCAGCAGAGAGGCATTAGTGAAGATCACAGTTCACTTCCTGAGGAGAATGAAGCAGGAGGAGCTGGCTGACCGTCTGCAGAGCAGTAAGAGGATTTCTCTAAAGGTTTAACCTGCTGGATAAATGACACATTTACTGATGTCTCAGCACACAGAACAGCAGATGTTCAGATACTCATTCTGTACAGGGTTGGAATGTCTGTTTACTGATGTTATTTCTTGTCTTCATTCAGAACTTGTTGCTGCAGTTTGTGGACGTAAAGTTAAATGTGCTCTGAAGAAGAAGTTCCAGTGTGTGTTTGAGGGGATTCCTAAAGCAGGAAAGCCAACCCTTCTGAATCAGATCTACACAGAGCTCTACATCACAGAGGGAGGGAGCGGAGAGGTCAATGATGAACATGAGGTCAGACAGATTGAAGCAGCATCCAGGAAAGCAGGCAGAGCAGAAACATCCATCAGACAGGAAGACATCTTTAAAGGCCCACCTGGAAGAGATGAACCAATCAGAACAGTGCTGACAAAGGGAGTGGCTGGCATTGGGAAAACAGTCTTAACACAGAAGTTCACTCTGGACTGGGCTGAAGGCAAAGCCAACCAGGACATCCACTTCATGTTTCCATTCACTTTCAGAGAGCTGAATGTGCTGAGAGAGAGAAAGTTCAGCTTGGTGGAGCTTGTTCATCACTTCTTTACTGAGACCAAAGCAGCAGGAATCTGCAGCTTTGAACAGTTCCAGGTTGTGTTCATCTTTGACGGTCTGGATGAGTGTCGACTTCCTCTGGACTTCCACAGCAAGGAGCCCCTGGCTGATGCTACAGAGCCCACCTCAGTGGATGTGCTGCTGACAAACCTCATCAGGGGGAAGCTGCTTCCCTCTGCTCGCCTCTGGATAACCACACGACCCGCAGCAGCCAATCAGATCCCTGCTGGCTGTGTCGGCATGGTGACAGAGGTCAGAGGGTTCACTGACCCACAGAAGGAGGAGTACTTCAGGAAGAGATTCAGAGATTCAGAGCAGGCCAGCAGGATCATCTCCCACATCCAGACATCCCGAAGCCTCCACATCATGTGCCACATCCCGGTCTTCTGCTGGATCACTGCTACAGTTCTGGAGGATGTGTTGGACACCAGAGAGGGAGCAGAGCTGCCCAGCACCCTGACTGAGATGTACATCCACTTCCTGGTGGTTCAGGCCAAAGTGAAGCAGCTCAAGTATGATGGAGGAGCTGCGACAGATCCACACTGGAGTCCAGAGAGCAGGAAGATGATTGAGTCTCTGGGAAAACTGGCTTTTGAGCAGCTGCAGAAAGGAAACCTGATCTTCTATGAATCAGACCTGAAAGAGTGTGGCATCGATATCTCAGCAGCCTCAGTGTACTCAGGAGTGTTCACACAGATCTTTAGAGAGGAGAGAGGGCTGTACCAGGAGAAGGTGTTCTGCTTCATCCATCTGAGTGTTCAGGAGTTTCTGGCTGCTCTTCATGTGCATCGGACCTTCAGCAACTCTGGACTCAACCTGATGGTGGAACAACAAAAGAGGTTTAAATCATTCAAAGACAAAAAAGACCTAAAATATCTCCATCAGATTGCTGTGAACAAGGCCTTAGAGAGTCCAAATGGACACCTGGACCTGTTCCTCCGCTTCCTCCTGGGTCTTTCCCTGCAGACCAATCAGAGGCTCCTACGAGGCCTGCTGACACAGACAGGAAGTAGCTCACAGACCAATCAGGAAACAGTTGATTACATCAAGGAGAAGATCAGTTGGGATCTGTCTGCAGAGAGAAGCATCAATCTGTTCCACTGTCTGAATGAACTGAATGATCGTTCTCTGGTGGAGCAGATCCAACAGGCCCTGAGTTCAGGAAGTCTCTCCACCGATAAACTGTCTCCTGCTCAGTGGTCAGCTCTGGTCTTCATCTTACTGTCATCAGGAAAACATCTGGATGTGTTTGAGCTGAAGAAATACTCTGCTTCAGAGGAGGCTCTTCTGAGGCTGCTGCCAGTGGTCAAAGCCTCCAACAAAGCTGTGTGAGTACAGAGATAAATATGTTTTAAATGCTCTGTTTACTTGTTAAAAGGAGAGAAAATAACTGAGTTATTTCTCAGATAATTTCAGTTTGTAGATAACACAGATTCACAGCAAACAGTTCCATCAGATCAGTTTACATCAAGAGCAAAGAAACACGCTGCAAGAATGTGGCAACACTTTATAATATATAACTAGGATAAATGTAATCATTATTTATTAATTCAACCATCTTTAACTTGAATAATGAATAACTACATAACTTAATTCTCTTCCTGTTATTCCCTCCTCAGACTGAGCGGCTGTAACCTCTCAGAGAGAAGCTGTGCAGCTCTGTCCTCAGCTCTCAGCTCCCAGTCCTCCAGCCTGACAGAACTGGACCTGAGTAACAACAACCTGCAGGATTCAGGGCTGAAGCAGCTGTCTGTTGGACTGCAGAGTCCAAACTGTAACCTGGAAGCTCTCAGGTCAGGATTCATTCAACTGTGCCATGTATGAAGAGAATACTTGAGAGACTTAATAAAAATCTAAAGTGGGCTGGTATGAAAGTCAAACCTACTGAGTCTAGAAGTATCTCAATAAGTAGAGGGAAATTAAGTGATAGAAAGTTTGTAATAGATGAAGAAAGCATTCCAATAATGAGGTAAAAAGGCAGTAAAGAGTTTAGGCAGGTGGTACCAGGCAGACATGAATGATGGAGAGCTGGCAGTGCAGTTTGGGAAAGATGTTGCTGAGGGACTGGATAGAATAGATAAATAAATCGGAGCTTCCAGGAAAGTTGAAGCTGTGGTGTCTGCAGTTTGGATTGTTTCCTAGGTTGATGTGGCCACTGTCTGTGTATGAGATTCCATTATCTGTTGTAGAGAAAATGGAAAGATTAGTTAGTTTTTATATTAGGAAGTGGCTAGGTGTTCCTCTATGTTTAAGTACTGTGGCACTGTATGGGAAAGGCATACTCCAGCTCCCAGTATCTAGTCTAGTAGAGGAGTTTAAATGTACTAAAATTAGGACAGAGCTCCTGTTAGCTGGGAGTAAAGATGTGGTAGTTAGTAAGGTGGTTCCAAACCCAACCAAGGGGAGGAAGTGGAAACCAAGAACGGCAGCTCAGGAGGCAGAAGCAACTCTTAGACATGCAGAGATTGTGGGTAATGTGCAAATAGGCCGGGGAGGCTTGGAGCTTGGCCCAGGCAAACCGGTGTGGAGTAGAGCAGGTCCCAAGGAGAAGAGAAAGCTAGTTGTTGAGCAGGGTCGTAGACAGGAGGAAATGTTAAGGGGTGCAAAGGCAGTGGCTCAGGCTAAGCAGGGACGGTGGTTGAATTGGGAAGGTGTAGAGAAGAAAAAGCTTAGTTGGAAAGAGCTGTGGAGTATGGAGGAAAGGAGTATTAGATCTTTGATAGGGGCAACATATGATGTATTGCCAACTCCCCAGAAGCTAAAACTCTGGGTAAATGGAGACCCGTTATGTTCGTTATGTTCAGGTACTGCAACTCTAAGGCATATTTTGTCAGGTTGTAAGGTTAGTCTGTCACAAGGCCGGTATCCATGGCGACATGACCAACTATTAAGAAGCTTAGCTGCAGGTATTGAAGATAAACGAAGGCAGGTAAACTTAGGAGGGTCTAATGTGAAGAGAGTGGCAATTCAGTTTGTTCAAGAGGGGGAGAAAGTTAATAAGACGATAAGGAGGCACGGCAGCTTGGAGGATGCTTGTGATTGGGAGATGCAGGTAGATTTAGGAAATAAGCTTGTTGTTCCCCAGGAGATAGCCTCTACAAATCTGAGGCCTGATATAGTCTTGTGGTCTAGGAGTAGAATGAGAGTCTATTTCATAGAGCTGACTGTTCCTTGGGAAGAATTAGTAGCAGAAGCATATGAAAGGAAAAAGCTTAGGTATGTGGAGTTGGGGGCAGAAGCAGAGCAGCGAGGATGGAAGGTTAGAATCTGTCCAGTGGAAGTAGGATGTAGAGGATTTGTTGCAAAGTCTGTTGTCTCATTGTTGAGGGAGCTGGGTGTAAGTGGACAGAGTGTGATGAAAATAGTGAAGGAAGTGTCAGATGAGGCACTAAAGTCCAGTGACTGGATTTGGATTAGAAGAAGCAATAGCAGCTGGGGACCCAGCAGGGGCAGCACTTAAACAGACTTTTGGAAGAAGCAAAGAAGAAGTTCAAGCTATTTAAGTGGAGGGTGTGGCACATGTGATCCTTTTGAAACCAGGCGGCCATTTTAGGTGAGTTGGCTTTGAGTGAATTGTATGGCTTTGTTTTTGCTTGCATCTTTAGTGACTGTAGGACTGTTTAGTAGTGATGGCAAAACGAGGCTTTTTGAAGCATTGAATCATTTTGAACCATTGTGTCATAAAGTGGTTCACTACTCGAAGCTTCATTCAATTCCCTTGGGTGACATCTACTGGCGTAGCGATTGTTGCACCATAAGAAGCCCTGCGAATGTGATGCACATAATAACACGATAATAACACGTATGCATGTGTGTTGTACATATGGGTTTGTAGTACCTCATTAAAGATTGATTAATTTACCCATGAAATAATAATTTGCCCTCTCCGGGTCGGGAATGAGATCCTTCCCCAAATGGAGGAGTTCAAGTATCTCGGGGTCTTGCGAGTGAGGGACGAATGCAGCGGGAGGTTGACAGGCGGATCGGTGCGCCATCAGCTGAGCCAGAAGGAGAAGCTCTCGATTTACCGGTCAATCTATGTTCCTACCCTCACCTATGGTCACGAGCTGTGGGTAGTGACCGAAAGAACGAGATCGCCAATACAAGCGGCCAAAATGAGTTTCCTCCGCAGGGTGTCTGGGCTCTCCCTTAAGGCTGAGTTAAGGCTGAGTTATACCTCTGTTAACTGCTCTTGCGCTTGCGTCTTGCGCTTGTGTTAATGGCTCGAGACGTTTATGCTTCATTTTGCTTTGCCGGCGGTTGCGTGTGCTGCGTGGCGATTCACCGCCAGGACAGTAGGTGGATAGGGTGAGAAGCTCATCATCCGGGAGGGGCTCAGAGTAGAACCGCTGCTCCTCTGCATCCAGAGGAGTCAGATGAGGTGGCTCGGGCATCTGGTTAGGATGCCTCCTGGACGCCTGGTGAGACCCCGGGGAAGACCCCGGACACGTTGGATCTCTGGCAGGGGAACGCCTCGGGGTCCCCCCAGAAGAGCTGGAGGAAGTGGCCGGGGACAGGGACGTCTGGGTTTCTCTGCTTAAGCTGCTGCCCCCGCGACCCGACCCCTGGAGAAGCGGAAGATGATGGATGGATGGATGGAATAATAATTTAAAAACAATGGGAAAATGTTTGGTTTGTCATTCATATTTTCTTTGGGAGTGTGCTTGGTGTAATAAAGAGGGTGCTTGTGTTACTTCAGGTGTTTTTATTAAAGAAAAGTAGTTTTTGCACAGTAGGACTCAAACAGTTTCTTTTTTTTTTTAGTCAATTTCTCCAGCTTTGGAAAATACTCTGTCACAGGGAACAGAGGAGGCTGGTGTGCTGAAGGAACTGTTTGGGTCGAAATATTCCCACACTTTAGAACGCTTCCTCGATGGTTGCTCCATGTGAGAATAATCCAAAACTCCGAATATCAAAAAACGAGAGCTGTTCGTGACGTATAATACGTGTAGAACGGGGACATGAACCGGGGCTTTAGCCATCTTGAATACACTGAATCGCGGCAAATGTTCAAAGCTCCGCACATCAACTCGAAGCAGTCAGCTGACTCGGTCTGAATGAAGCAGTGAAGTGGTTCAAACGTCATCAGTGACGTCACATGAAGCAAGCTCCGGCCCACTGCTTCACTATAACTACGCTGTCGAGTTTGAAGCGTGCTTCGAAGCTTCGGTGTTGGAGGTAACATCACTACTGTTTAGGTGAGTTTGTCGGCTGAATCTGCTAGTGTGTCTTGTCCTGCCTCCAACTCTGGCACCCTCTATATTTTCATTACCCCCTACCCGAGCCAGGGTTTGCATCCCCACCCCACTGTGACTGGTGTGCAGTTGGTGAGAGGCTGAGGTAGCTTGTGGATGTAAAAGATGGTTGTTGTGGTGTGAGGAGCAGTGTTGGCTGGCATTAGGGGGGCGAGTCTTGGATGCCAGTGATCACTCTCTAGCCTCCTGGAGGTGTCGTGGGCCCAACTAGACGAAACACTGATGAAAGGAGGTTCCCACCTGATGACCCCAATGATATGTTGGTCAGCACTGCTCACTGATCTATATTATAGGGAGTATAGGGAATTATTCACTGAGTCTGGTCCTTTATTTTTTTCTTTAGCACAAGTTTCTTGTGTTTACCTTGAATTATTTAACCAGATAAAAGACCCATTGAGATCATGACCTCTTTCACAAGGGTGACTTGGCCAAGAAAGGCAGCAGCACACGTCACGGTTGACCAGACAGATAGACAACAATTAGATACACAAACATTAAAAATACAAAACTGTTTTTAATCCAATGCCTCTGTGCTGCTTTCTAAAAACCTGACTGAAAGGTTTAGATGGTTGTTTGACGGGACGGCCGTGGCTCAGTGGTTAGAGTCGGTCGTCCAATAACTGGAAGGTTGGCGGTTCGATTCCCACTCTCGCCACTCAAAAAAAAGATTGGTGGAACTGAAAGCTGGAGTGGTGTCAGTCCACCTCCTTGTCACGGCTGAGGTGCCCTTGAGCAAGGCACCGTACCCCCCATGCTCCCCGGGCGCTTCATGGCTGCCCACCGCTCCAGGTTGGCATCTCTGAGTGTGTGACCCTGTGCATGTGTGTGTCAACAGGTGCCAACCTGGATGGGTTAAAAGTGGAGGACAAATTTCATGTGTATGTATGTATGCATGACCAATAAAGCGGATCTTAATCTTAATCTCTGATTCTAAAAACTCCTTCAGTTGGTCACAGGCCAGTTTTTCAAATACTTTCACCAGAGTACATCATTTTGAGATCGGCCAGTAATTTTTCGCCTCCTTTCAGCAGTGGAAGGACTGATGCGTATTTCCAAACTTTGTGAAGTGTGTTTGTGTTGAGGCTTAGATTAAAAACACAAGCTAAAGGCTCAGCAGTTAAGTCAGCAGCCAGCTTTAGAAAGAATGAATCCAAACTATCAGGACCAGCTGATGTTTTGGAGTCCAACTTTTTTAGTGCACTACGGACCTGAGAAACAGACACAGGTTCAAAATGAAAAGAACAGTCAACAGGGAACAGTTTACAGCAGGGGCTCATTATTTAAAACAGAGTTTTAAAATGACTGTTAAAGGAATCAAAGAAGTGTCCTGCTGTGATGAAATGTTCATTAAAATAGTTTAACACGGCACATTTATCAGTCAGGTTTCCAGAATCTTTGACCAAAGTTCACCAGAAGCACCAGAAGCAGATCTCACGACACTCTAAAATTTCTTGGGATCATTTAGATTTTTGGTGGTTTCAAGTAAATAAAATCCAGATTTAGCCTTCTTAATTAAGGAGGTACACTTGTTGCGGAGAATGAAAATGATCCAATCGGCCTCTAATTTGGTTTTCTGTGCCTTGCTCCAGGCATGATCTCTTTCTTTAAGGTTTCCAATTTCAGTGGAAAACCAGGGATTATTTCTTCCTTTTATCCTAAATTTAAACAAGGGGACATGTTTATTGATGAGCTTCAAGAATTCATCATGAAAGAATTTCCAGACCAACTCAACATCATCAAGGGGGTGATTTGTTTCCACTCAAAATTAGACGGATCGTGCAAGAAAGTCTGCTCATGAAAATGTTTAAAATCTCTTTTGAGTAGAACTTGTGGTTTAGTTTTGGGGAGTTTGGCACTTCTGAGCACTGCAATGGCAGAATGGACACTCAGATCATTCCCAAAAACATCAGCATCAGTATACTTGTGGGGGGCATTTATTATTAGATCAAGGAGCGATGATCAAGAAGGATAGTTAATGTTAGGCCGAGTTTGGCTGTCTATTAACTGGCTGAGATTCAGTGAGTCACTGATGGATTTTAGGCTGTCTGAGGCTGGTGACAACCAATCAAAGTTTAGATCCCCAACTAAGACAAACTCACCAGAGTTTAACCTGCAGCAAAGTTATTCAAAGAACTTAGAGCCTCACTGCAGGCTGAAGGAGGCCTATAACAGCCCATGGCTGGCAGGGACTGTCTCTGGGAAATTAAAATTTCAGTGCCAGAAATTCAACCTGTTTGCTGATAGATACAGAGGAGAGTGGCATGAAACTTGTTTTTATATGACTCCACCTTTCCTGGGCCTATCACAGCGGAAAACATTGTAACTGTTGATGGCGATATCCTAATCTGAGACTGATTTACTAAAGTGAGTTTCAGACAACACGAGAATATCAGGTTCAGTGGTCTGCACCCAGATTTGAACTGTATCAGTTTTAGGAAGCAGGCTCCGGACATTTAGCTGTAAGATACCAAGGCCTGATCTGGCTCTGAGGTCATCAGGGGTACGAATGTTCTTCAGAGAGGGGCCTGGGTTAGACTGAACATTGGCAGAGAGTGAAAGAAGAAGAAGGATAAAACATCTTAGTTTTTGGTGTCTGCTGTTTACTTGTTAAAAGGAGAGAAAATAACTGAGTTATTTCTCAGATAATTTCAGTTTGTAGATAACACAGATTCACAGCAAACAGTTCCATCAGATCAGTTTACATCAAGAGGAAAGAAACACGCTGCAGGAATGTGGCAACACTTTATAATATGTAATTAGGATAAATGTCATTATTATTTATTAATTCAACCATCTTTAACTTGAATAGTGAATAACTACATAACTTACTTCTCTTCCTGTTATTCCCTCCTCAGACTGAGCGACTGTAACCTCTCAGAGAGAAGCTGTGCAGCTCTGTCCTCAGCTCTCAGCTCCCAGTCCTCCAGCCTGACAGAACTGGACCTGAGTAACAACAACCTGCAGGATTCAGGGCTGAAGCAGCTGTCTGTTGGACTGCAGAGTCCAAACTGTGACCTGGAAGCTCTCAGGTCAGGATTCATTCAACTGTTCAGCTGCTGATCATTTTAATTCTGCTTTACAGTCATGGATGGACAGCTGACCTGTTCAGGATGGTGTCTGCTGTTGGAGTCTTTTCTCTCAGTTTCTGCCATTTGTGTTGTTTCCTGCAGCCTGTCAGGCTGTCTGATCACAGAGGAAGGCTGTGCTTCTCTGGTCTCAGCTCTGACCTTCAACCCCTCCCATCTGAGAGAGCTGGACCTGAGCTACAACCATCCAGGAGACTCAGCAGTGAAGCAGCTCTCAGCTGGACTGGAGGATCCACAGTGGAGGCTGGACACTCTCAGGTATGGAGAGCTCTGCTGCTTTAATCATTTCCCTTCTAACCGGCTCATGAGCTGGTTAGAAGTGATGCCGAGCAGCGAGGGAGGAGCAAACCTCTGTGAGGAGGAGGAGGAGGAAATGTCTGCCAGCATTAGCCGGTGTCCCCTTAAAACAGCGTGGATCTGTCAGAATGATGGAGGTTTATCGTGTCATTCCTCAGATAAATGGGCCCCAAAGAAAACATACATACCAGCAACCATCTGCTGGTTAATGCTCAGCCTGTAAGGAAACATATTCAGCAGATTCAGAGACTTTATTCATCCAGTTAAAGGGACATTTCTGTGTTTCTGAAGTGGGGCTGTGTGAAGTCCTCATGAGCAGTCAGCATCTCTCTCAGTGTAGAACAATGTGTGTGTGAGAGCCATGTAATGTCCATGTTTGATGCTGAAAGAGACGGTGCTGCTCTGACCCCCCTCCTCCTTTCAGGGTGGAGCCTGCTGGAGAACGATGGCTGACACCAGGTCTGAGGAAGTGTGAGTGTGTTCTTCATCTGATTCATGACATCCAGCCATCTTCACACTGTCACATCACTCATTGATCAAAGTGAACAGATGATAGATCAATAACTGCAGCTGGACTGTGTTTGTTCTCTCCATCAGATTCCTGTCAACTCACAATCGACACAAACACAGTGAACTGGAGACTGAAACTGTCTGACAACAACAGGAAGGTGACACGTGTGGAGGAGGAGGATCAGTCATATCCTTATCATCCAGAAAGATTTGATGGCCGGCCTCAGCTGCTGTGTAGAAATGTTCTGACTGGTCGCTGTTACTGGGAGGTCGAGTGGAGAGGAAGAGTTTTTATATCAGTGAGTTACAGAGGAATCAGCAGGAAAGGAGACATAGACTGTGTGTTTGGATGGAACGATCAGTCCTGGTGTCTTATCTGCTCTGATGGAGGTAAATACTCTGTCTGGCACAATAAAAGACAAAAACCCATCTCCTCCTCCTCCTCCTCCTCCTCCTCCTCCTCCTCCTCCTCCTCCTCCTCTGTCTGTAACAGAGCAGCAGTGTATGTGGACCGTCCTGCTGGCACTCTGTCCTTCTACAGAGTCTCCTCTGACACACTGATCCACCTCCACACCTTCAGCACCACATTCACTGAAGAACCTCTGCATCCTGGATTTGGGTTCAGTTCACCTGGTTCCTGTTTGTCTCTGTGCTGAGTATACAGAGTGTCCTCCTGTCAGAGAATCCCTGCTGAACAGATAGTTCAGTCTGTTCATGTCTGTCTCTTTCACTCAGAAACACCTTTTCAGATTCATGGATTCAGTCAGTTTCTGTTTGAAACTCTTCTGAATGATTCCTTGGAAACTTCTTCCTCTTCCGGTCCTTTAAAGATGGAAGCTGCCATTCTTCCAGGATGTTGTTTTTCTGTGTGTTTCCAGTCAAAGCTTCACACTGAGTATCAGCAGGTTGTGTTTCTCTGCAGCTCACTTCAGCTGAGCCCATTCAGCTGATGTCAGCTGCAGTTAGTTTGCTGCACATGTGACAAACTGTGACATCAGAGAGGAATCACTGAGCTGCCATCAGCCAGATGAATTCCAACCTGCTGACAGATCTTCACTGATTCTGCTGCAATGAGCAGAAGTCTGGTGAGCAGCCGGGGTTCATCCTGATGATGTGCCATTAGAGACTGAATAATTGATTTCTCATGTCGGACATTTTACTTTTTGCATAATTTTACATCATTGATTTTAAAATTCAGTATCACAATGTTTGACTTTGTATTTGAAATGTTTGATTTTTAAAGTCTTCAATAAATATTTTCAAAACTCATTTTGATATTTTCTCTTTTACATAAAATTGATATTTTTAACATATTTAGTATCTCAACATTTAGACGTTTTGATCAAATGTTAAATTATTTATCTAAAAACTTCATTTTTATAAATTGTATCTCCGATGTTTTATATCTTTATGGATTCTTTTTACTCTTTATCTCAACAGATTGATTCAATTGTTACTTTTTCTTAGAGGACGTTTAGTTTTAATAGATTTTTCTTCCAGAGTGTAGCGAAGGGGAGTAGAGTTGCGCCGCCGGGACTCGAACCCCGGCCTTCTGGGTATTAAACTGGGCAGCCGATGGTGGCCAATGAGAAAGTGAGTACTCGTTCGACTCATATTGATCCCAGAAGGAAGATTACCAACTAGTAAACCAGTAATTGTATTTTAACTATTAATCTTGGCATTTTCTTGGTTGATATCTTGACTGAAATGTAAAGTAACCTACGTATCGATATAATTCAATATAAAGGGCACTCATTGGCTACTCAGCCAGAAAACCACAAAACATGTCGCTCGTTAGCTCCGGCTTTCCTGTTCTTGGCAGTTACAATAAACAAGAAACAGGCTAAAGTTAAAGTTATTTTTGTTTATTCTTACCAAGATGTCCAAGTAAGGCAGTGTCTCACCAAGTGGGTCACCAATTTAGGCATGCTAGTTGTTGGCCTCTCCAATGTAAACGCCAGCATCTCCTTGGTAACTGATAGCAAAGGGAGTATCTAACCCAATGCATAATACGTAACTGGAAACCTGCACATCTGGAAATGCTCCATCAATGCTGAAAGGTATAAACAGGTTTTAGAGTGTAGGGAGTAGCAGGGCCTTGACACTGCTCAAACCACATATTGTTTAGGACCAGAATGAACTCTGTCTACACAATGACGAAGATGTAGTATCATTCTCAGACCGCAGGCGCCAAATAGAGATTAGGTTTGGGCCACATACACACAGAATGATATCAAGAGGTATAAGAAGATCGCACAAACTAAGGTCATTGGGAATTTCTGTGCATGCTGAAATGTACACGTCTCTGTGTCGTTCTGATCAATAAATTTCCCATAAGAGGCTGCAAAGTTGAGTCTGACTACTCTTTTGTCCACAACAAGAGCAACATCTGCTCCCATCTTCAGGGAAAGCCTTTCATATTTCAGCAGGACAAAGTTAAACCACATCCTGCATCTATTCCAACAGCACGGCTTCGTAGTAGAAGAGTCCGGGTGCTGGACTGACCTGCCCACAGTCCAGATGTTTCACCACCTGAAAACATTTAAAATACAACAAAGAAGACCCAGGAATCCTCCATCAGACAGGAATGGGACAACATTCCTCTCCCAAAGGTCCAGCAGCTGGTCTCCTCAGTTCCAGATGTTTACAGATGTTGTTAAAAGAAGCGGGAATGCTCCATGGGAAACATGGACCTGTCTCAATTTTTACGAGACATGTTGATACCAATCTGACAGCAGACACCTTTGTCTCATTCTTTACGGACAAAGTGGCAGCTATAAGCAAACAGTTCACCAAACTGCCCACACCCGAACCTTGTGCCACAAACTCGGCATGCAGAAGTCCTACTGCATCCTTTTCTTCATTCACCCCTCTCACTGAGGGCTGTGTATCTAAACCTCTCACATGTAGCCGTCCTACTACATGCCCGCTGGACCTGCTCCTACTAATCTATTCCAATCCATCACTCCTACAGTAACTGCAGCGGTCACACATGAGATTAATACTTCACTGACATCGGACACATTTCCTACCACATTCAAACAAGCTCAAGAAACCTTCCCTCCCTCCAACTCATGTGGAGAACTATTGGCCGGTCTCTCTCCTCCTGTTTCTGTCTAAAACCATTGAAAGGTCTTGAAGTAAGTCACTGAGTACCTCTCACAACATAAACTCCTTGATTCAAACCAATCTGGGTTTAACAGCGGAGACTCCACTGAAACGGCTCTGTTGGCTATAACAGAAGCCTTAAAAGAAGCCAGAGCGACAGCTAAATCATCAGAACATATCCTGCTCTACTTCTGCATTTGACACCACAGCATCCTTCTGTCCATCCTCTCCAGCATGGGCATCACAGGGAGTGCACACTCCTGGTTTGAATCATATCACACTGTCATTCAAAGTGTCCTGGCTTGGTCACACTTCTGCAGCGCACCACCTCGCCACAGGGATCCCCCAAGGTTCAGTACCTGGACCTCTTCTCTTTGCCATATACACCTTCTCATATCAATGCTATGTTGACGATACCCAGCTCTATCTGTCATTCCCACCTGACGACCACACGTCTTGTGTCCCAAGATCTAAAAGTTATATAAATATGGCAGTGCAATGAAACTGACATAGTTATTCACAGTGTATTAACAATTTAAACAGATAAATAATAATAATAATTAGAAAATTTCTAAAGAAATTTTGATGGGTGCCAATCTACTGCCCGTCCAATCAATAAACCCTTTAATTCAGTTAAAGTTGACGGTCTCCTGTCACATATAAACTTTGAATGAGGTCTCTGTGATGTTGTATGGCTGAGTTATGAGGCCGTTATGAGCAGTTTTTGGCATTTGAGGTAAAAGGGCCTTCTATTTCTCTCCTTATGATCATGAGTTTTAATCCTGAGGCATATGCCTGGAACAAACCCTATAAAGTTGAGAGTCTGCTGTCATATATAACTTTGAATGAGGTCTCTGTGATGTCGTATGGCTGAGTTATGAGGCCTCCGAAACAGGGCAGTTTTTGGCATTTTTGGTTCGTTAAGTGCTTTTCAATCGATTTTCCCATTGAATTCTGGGCCTCTGCAAGGCCCAAAATTCACAAGACAGGTCTGCTGTAGACGGTTATGTCATTTTTTTATCAAGGTCCTGTTTAAAATACAGCTTTTATGCCATTTTAAAAATGCTTAAGTGCTTAAATCATTTTTACACATTGATTTTATCATTTTAGCCATTTATAATGGACGGAATGTCAGTTGGAGGGACGACTCACTGTGCTCAGAGGCAATTTGTGATAAATCTGTGTGGCAGAGGTCAATGATTGTGCCATTGTGTGAAAGAGGACAAAAATGCCTAAGGTTTGAGATAAAATTTGTCCAGATCGGGCAGATATTTCGGACTTGAGAGATATTTGTTTGAGGAATTGGTGAAGTCTCGAATTTAGAGTGAGCAGCAGAGTGGGAGAGATGCAGGAATTGACACTTTGTCTCCCTAAAACGTAAACTGGCGTTGTGTCAAAGCTGTATAAGATATATACAAACCCTTCGATTCAGTTAAAGCCGAGAGTCTCCTGTCACATATAAATTTTGAATGAGGTCTAAGCTATGCTGTATGGCTGAGTTATAAGGCCTCTGAAATAGGCCATTTTGAAGCTCGTTTTGGCCCAAAATGGGCAATTTTTGAATTTTCAATGCATTTTCCCATCCGCATTTTTCCGACTTTTTCCCATTTTGCCGGAATTCCTTTTGACTAATGAAAGCCAAACGAAATAGCACACCATTCCCGATCAATACGCACGCAGCGGTGTGCTTTTTATGTCGGTCGGAGTATCGCTGCCAGACTAGTAGCGTGCCGAACTTTAGGGCGGAAACGGAAGAATAAGAGTCTGGCACAGGAGTAAGATGTGTGTGTAATGCCTTCGGCATTGGCACCCATAAATAAATAACAATCCTTTTTTTTTTTAAAGCGCCTTTCTTAACACTCAAGGACACTTCACAACACATTAAAAACACAATAAATAGGATAATACAAGTTAAAAAGAGCAATGAGGCTAGAGGGAGAATGCAGCTTTAAACAGATGGGTTTTGAGTTTTGATTTGAAGAGTGATAAAGAGTCAATGCTGCGGATGTCTGGTGAGAGTGAGTGAAGCTCTGCTTCCCAACCCTGTTGGTGCTGAGAGGGCACAGAGAGGTGGAGGGAGGAGGAAGACCTGAGGGAGCGAGAGGGGATGACAATGGAGAGGAGATCAAACAAATATGGGGGGGCAGGTTGTGGATGTCCTTGAATGTGTAAAGTAGGGTTTTAAAAGTAATTCTGAATTTGAACGGGAGCCAGTGAAGCTGCTGGAGAACAGGGGTGATATGGTGAAAGGAGGGGGTTCCGGAGGTGATGCGGGCTGCAGAGTTTTGGACCAGTTGAAGCTTATGAAGGGATTTGTGAGGGACACCGATAAGGAGTGAGCTACTGTAGTCCAGGGGTGTCAAACTCATTTTCACCTAGGGCCACATCAGCATAATCGTTGCCCTCAAAGGGCCAGATGTAACTTATAAATGTAACTACACCTTAATGTTAAATAGCTCTGAATTTATCACTTATTCAAGTTACAAATATTACATATATATTTACATAGATGTAAAAAAATATATATATATATATATGTTTGCTTGTTGCTCTGTTATTATATCACGAATCCTTTTAATTTGTCAGGTTATGAAACCCACATCAACTCCATCAATTAATGATCAAACTATCCAAGTGAATAAAGAAAAATAACATCAAACACAACTTATGACATTTACTTTGTTCAAAACTTGAAATATCAAACAAAGCTAGCTTTTACTGCTGTATTGTTTCCGGTTGTGGCTTTCGCGAACACATTCTGCTACGATCGCAGTTTGCCTTTTAATTCTTGGACGTATTCGCCTTCTGATCTTTCTTGAAACAGAAAAAAATTGATGCAGATGGAAGGGCATCCACATCAATTTTTGGGATCATTATTTGTAGTTCTCAATTCCACTTGTTGGGAAAATCGCATCGATTTGGAAACATTGCAGTCCAGTGGTATCACTTCGCGCGTAACATAATCGGCATGCATTGTGGGAAATGTAGTTTTTGGTCACTGCACGTGTTTGACTTATTTATTATTAGACAATCAGACCTTTTAAGCTCTTGCGGGCCACATAAAATGACGTGGCGGGCCACATTTGGCCCGCGGGCCTTGAGTTTGACACATATGCTGTAGTCGATGCGGGAGGTGACGAGGCTGTGGACCAGGAATAGCAGTGGTGTGAGGAGTGAGAGAGGGGCGGAGACCATTAATATTACGTAAATGGAAACATGCAGACCGGGTAATGTTATTGATGTGGGAGTGGAACCCAGACTCATAACCTGAGGGGAGGGGGACACTGTGGAGCTGTCTATGTAGATGTGGACTGCAGTGGTGAGCTGTCGAACAGAAAAGATGGTGAATGTTAGGAAGGTTTTCCTGAAGCGTTCATTGTAGAAGCAGAACTGAATCAGTCTGTTGGAGAGTGACCTCCGCTGTGTCTGTAGAGTTTCATGGAGAGGATGTGATGGATTGTCCATCACGGAGAGGCCATCATTGGCCAAGTGGAGGTAGGGCTGTGGCTCTGTATGCAGCTTTAACATGTGCATACAGAAGGTCCAGTGTTTTATTTCCTCTTGTGGTGCAGTTAACAAGCTGATGAAAAGTGGGAAGAGTAGAGTCCAAACTTGCGTGGTTGAAATCTCCAGTAATAACTATGATGGCCTCCGGGTGTCTAGACTGTAGCTGAGCAATGTTACTGCTTCGTCAATTGATGGTGGAACATAAACACCAACAAGTATAGCAGAGAAGAACTCTCTGGAAGTAGTACGGACGCACACTCGAGGCAAAAGCAAAGATGTTCCTTAACCTTAACATGTTTGGGATTACGCCATCATTGATTCATAAATACAGCAATCCCTCCACCTTTCCACTTACCGCTCCTCCAACCGTCCCTGTCTGCTTGCAGCGTCCTGAAGCCGGTCGGTGAAACAGTGGTCTGTGAGGTCCACCTGCAGCCATGTCTTTGGAAAGCACTCACTGTCCTCCCTCTGAGTCTCTATCGGTGCCCACAACTCGTCCATCTTAACTGACAACGACCTCACGTTTCCCACGATGACTGAGGGAACTCAGGATTTAAATCTCCTTCAACTCTTTTTACTTTTTCTCCAGCTCTGCATCCACGGCGTCTCCGTCTGGTACCCTCTGGAACCACCAGTCTCACTTTAGGGCTGCCGGGCAGGGAAGGTGTTTTGGAGAGCGCTAAAAGCTGGTGGCATGTGTATGTAAACACTGCTCCACAGGAGGCAGCGTGGAGGGCCGAGAGGACACAGTATAGTCGGTAACGCAAGAGGCAAAGCCAGACGCAAGAAGAAACGCAAGCCCTTGCGTGGTTGCAAGCCCCCTCTTGCGTGCTTCTGTGTGTCACCTCAATTTTCTAAACTTCACGCAACGTGAAAAAAAAAAAAAAGACGCAAGCCACTATCTACAACCTCCTGTCCTGGCGGTGAATTGCCAAGCAGCACACGCAAGCACCGGCAAAGCTAAATAAGCATAAACGTCTCGAGCCATTAACACACGCGCAAGAAGAAAGCGCAAGGGCAGTTAAAAGAAGTATAACTCGGCCTTAAGAGTTCAGAGGCTGCAAGGCGATGAAAGTGCAGATTAAACAGCAAAACAGCAAATAGACATTTTAAAAAGACACTAAAGTGCACGAAGAACACCTCAAAGTAACAAAAGCTCTGCTGCAACAGGCTTCATCATGAAAGAATGGATGATCAGCTGTGTCAGAGGCAGCAGGGAAATCCAACAGCATCAAAACTGAAGTTTGCTATTAATCACAGTTAGAATAATTCAGTGCTTTGAGTTGAGCTCTTTCTGTTCAGTGGTTGACTCTAAACCTGATTAGATAGTAAATTTTTAGTTTGTGCAGATGTTGTACTGTTTGTGTAGAACATCATTATTACAATTTTAATAACTACACTGAAGTATTTAAGCATTAAAAAAAACACAGAAGAGTGTTTGTTTGTTCACTCTGAGCATCATGAGAAGGGTTAATGTCTTCAGATGTCAGCATCTGACTTTAACCGAGTCTGAGCGGTCCAACGACATATTTTCACACTGAAGAGATGAAGGTGTGGCTGTCTTACAGATCTCATAGTTGGATAAACAATGTTTAGACTTTACTAAATCATCCTGTAACTTCAGTTATTCTGTAACTTTCCTCTATTTACTGTTAAATGAAACTAGCTGCTGAATTTAAGCTCAAATAACCTATGAGGCAGATTAGCTTGAAAGCTCTCAGCATTACATCATGTAATGATGTGATGTGTGCTAATCAGATCAACTCCCAGCTGTAACACCAACTGATGAAAATAAATCAGCCTGCTTTCTTTTTGGCCTTGTCTCACATTGAAACAGAACTTGACTCTGTTAGTTTCCTCATCTGTTTTACTCTGATTTATAATATCTTCAGATCAGAGTTTGTTGTTCAGGAACTTGGAGGTGTGTTTAACATGAACTCCACTGCTCAGACAGGTTCTATCTGTCCCGCCTCCATCACAGGTGAACTCGGCTCTGACTGGTTCCAGGAAGCAGCTCACCTGTGTCTCAGTCTGTCGAGTGGAGAGTCTTCTTCTTCTTCAGCTCTGAACAATCTGTAAGTTCAAACTTTCCTCTTTGTTTCTGCTCTGTGATGTTGGAGAACATGTTCACTTCTTATTTCAGAACAAACTTTGATCAGTTTGTGGTTGAAGACAAATTTACATGATTATCAGATTATTGATTAACTGGAATCAATCAACATGATGATCAGATTATATGTTTATGTTTCATGTTTTTATTTTATTTAAGTTAAAATATATTTATCACATAAATGTCCAGAAAAATAGCCGTAAAATCTCAAACACCCCGAGGTGGATCGTATCATTTTCTAACAGGTTTGGTGATTATTATCTTAAAGGAGAGAGATGTGTCATGTACAGATATGTAAGGCGCCCATTTTATAGTCACATTGTAATGGGAGCAGACATAACACTGAGGCTGTCATAAAGCTGTTATAACAGGTCAGCCATCTTGGCTGTGCCCTTATAAGGAGGATCAGCTGTGTCATTAGTTGCTATGGAGACAGCTGTGTGTGTAAGAGCAGAGGAGCTCTCACTATGGCTCCGACTGACAGGGAGACCTTGGTGCTCAATACTGAAATGTTTGCCTCGAACAAACAGTCGTTGTTCGAAAACTATAAGTTATATCTGAAAAATTCTTCAACTGTGAGCGCCAGAAGGGACGGCAGAAGCCACTGGTGTATTTTTATTATGCTCCTATGTATGGTATTTTTTTAATGGCAGTTTTAAAAGCAGCCTTTACATTGATTTTATAAGGAGATGAGGCGACCTGGTTATAATGGCCGTCAATGGCAGCCCGAGTGGTCGCTCTCTGCGCTCAGAGGGGATTTGAGAGAAAACCGTGAGGCCAAGCACAATGAGGGTGACTTTGGGTGAAAGAAGACAAAAATACCTGCATTTTGAAGTATAATTTATCTGGGTGCAGCAGACATTTTGGACATGAGAGAAGTCTGTTTGAGTGATTTTGGTATTAATTTCAAGCTGGTAAAAACAGAGTGTGAGACCCCAGGACAGCAGAGTGAGAGGAGTCCTGATTTTTCCTAAAAGTTAAACTGCTGTTGTGTCAAAGCTTTACAATATATCAGCAAACCCTTTAGTTCAGTTAAAGTTGAGTCTTTCCTGACCAGTTTAAACTTTGAATGATGTCTCTGTGATGAAGTATGGCTGAGTTATGAGGCCTCCAAATGGGGCTATTTTATCCCATTATACATGAATTTTAATGCATTTCCAAGTTTTGATTTTGATTTAATTTCAGCTCCTTTTTCTCAGTATTTAGACTTTTGATCAGCTTTATTAAAAGCCTCACACAGCTCAGATCTAACATCTGTCTCTGTTTGTATTTGCTGTTAAAAAGTCCTCTGAAAACTAAACTGACAGAATCCTTCATCATCGTCATCGGGACCATGAGGTGTGTGCTGGGCTGTAGCTCCATGCCTCCCTCTAGTGGACAGGTGGTGGAAGTACAGCAGCTGATGGCAGCTTCCTCTGCCTCAGCACTCCTGTCTGACTGCATTCAGCTGACACTGATATGAAACAGAGAATCAGAGCCAATCAGAGGAGGAGCAGCTGATCTTTTTACAGCACAGATGATGGAAAAGAGGATGTGAGTTGATGTGCAGATGAATGATGTGTGTTTCCTCTGCAGATGAAGGTAGAAAGTGTGTGTGAGCTGATGTGAGTTCAGCAGCATGGATCAGTGTGAGGACACTAAAACCTCTCTGTGTGGGGAACATGAGAGCCGGAGCAAAGCTCAGAGGTGAGGTGACCATCTCTAACTGTCCATGACTCTTCTCCATGTCAGAGCTCAGCACTCACATCACCAAACCGCCTTTATTCACAGGAACCAACCTGAACCTGAACCTGAACCTGAACCTGAACCTGGACCTAAACCTGAACCTGAACCTGAACCTGGATCTGCACCTGAACCTGAACCTGAACCTGAACCTGAACCTGAACCTGAACCTGCACCTGCACCTGAACCTGAACCTGAACCTGAACCTGAACCTGGACCTGGACCTGGACCTGGACCTGAACCTGAACCTGAACCTGAACCTGAACCTGAACCTGAACCTGAACCTGAACCCAGCTGTGTCTCCTTTAAGAGCGACAGGTCCAAGGAAAAGTTTATTTATTTCCAACATGATGTTCCATCAGACAAACAGTGAGTATCTGTCAGTGTTCAGTGGAGGCTGCATCATGTTTCAGATGAATTGTTTCAGACTTGGATCAGTTCTTGATTTCTCTGATAAGATTAATTAGCTGCATCATGTGTGTAATGTGATGTTTACTTTAGTCTTTCTTCTCTTTATTGAAACAAAATGTATTTTTCAGGAGATTTTCAGGAGACGGAGATGATTAGTTTAGGTCAGAGAGTGAGAGATTTATCCAGGTGATAGTATTGGTTGGCTCTGAGTGAGTCCAGGAGGGGTTCCAGTGTGGAGGGGAGGAGGCTGGCTGTGGTGGCTCTGAGTCGGCGGTGGGACGAGCAGGCAGGTTGGTGTCTTGGAATCCACAAAGAATGCTGAGACGTTAGTTTAGGAATCCAGAGCGAGGAGAACAATGAGGGAAACGGCAGCGGGAACACCGGAAAGCAAAGGAAAGTTACTCTGAGGTGATATTCCTGAGGAAGCACAGGAATCGGCCTAATTACCACTGAATGTGGTGAGACAGTCTGGTGAGGGCGGGTTGCTCCTGTAGATCCTGAAGAAGGTGTCTGGATGAGGGCAGATGAGGAACAGGTGTGAGAGCAGGAGCGAACCAGACTCCACCCGGGCTTCCTGGAAACCTGCTCAGCCCCACCTGAGACCCAGAAACACGTAAAACACCACAGCCGAGCACGATGGTGACACTGATGAGATTAATTAGCTGCATCATGTGTGAAAAGTGATGTTTACTTTCAGCTCTTTATTGAAACTAAGTGTAGTTTTCAGTAGATTTATCACATTTATTACAGATAGAAACATCAGTTAGAGGCCTTAAAATGCATCTGGGAAGAAAGAGATGTATGGTAAATGAAGGGCAGTGTGGCCGTATTGATCAGTACTTTTTAGGTAGAAAGAGGTTGAAAAGGTAATCAGACGTGCAAAGGCTTTGTCAGCCCCAGGGCCAAATGGAGTCCCCTACCGGGTTTATCAAAGTGCACCTGATATCCTAAAGTTTCTGTGGAGGCAATTAAGAATAGTTTGGGAGAAACAGGTTATTCCTAGAGCATGGCGTAGGGCAGGAGGCGTTCTTATTCCCTTATAAACCTAACCCTAAGGAGAAAGAGTCCTCGGACCTGAGTCGGTTCCGGATGATCTCTCTCCTAAATGTAGAGGGGAATATTTTCTTTAGTTTAGTTGCACAGAGATTCGCTAGTTATTTAGAAACGAATAGCTTAATAGATACTACCGTACAGAAGGCAGGAATACCAGGTTTCGCAGGGTGTTTAGAGCACACTAGCATGATTTGGCATCAGATTCAGACAGCCAAGATTGAGAAAAAATACTTTTATGTTATATTTCTGGATCTAGCAAATGCATTTGGTTCAGTGACACATAGCCTTATTTGGAAAGTGTTTGAGTATTTTAGAGTGCCTGAAGTAGTTGTTAACTTAGTAAGAGCATATTTTCAGGATACTAGACTGTGCCTAAGTACAGCAGGTTTCACAACAGGTTAGAAATAGGCATTATGTCAGGGTGTACGATTTCTCCATTAGCATTTACAATGGCGATGGAGATAATTATTAGCGCTTCCAAGTGGGTTGTAGGTGGAGAGAGACGTCAGGATGATATGCGCCTTACACCAATTAGAGCATACATGGATGATATGACGTTAGTGACTACAACAGTGCCATGTATGAAGAGAATACTGGAGAGACTTAATAAAAATCTAAAGTGGGCTGGGATGAAAATCAAACCTACTAAGTCTAGAAGTATCTCAATAAGTAGAGGGAAATGAAGTGATAGAAAGTTTGTAATAGATGAAGAAAACATTCCAATAATTAGGGAAAAGGCAGTAAAGAGTTTAGGCAGGTGGTACCAGGCAGACATGAATGATGGAGAGCAGGCAGTGCAGTTAGAGAAAGATGTTGCTGAGGGACTGGATAGAATAGATAAATCAGAGCTTCCAGGAAAGTTGAAGCTGTGGTGTCTGCAGTTTGGATTGTTTCCTAGGTTGATGTGGCCACTGTCTGTGTATGAGATTCCATTATCTGTTGCAGAAAAAATGGAAAGATTAGTTAGTTTTTATATGAGGAAGTGGCTAGGTGTTCCTAGATGCTTAAGTACTGTGGCACTGTATGGGAAAGGCATGCTCCAGCTCCCAGTATCTAGTCTAGTAGAGGAGTTTAAATGTACTAAAGTTAGGACAGAGCTCCTGTTAGCTGGGTTGTAAAGATGTGGTAGTTAGTAAGGTGGTTCCAAATCCAACCAAGGGGAGGAAGTGGAAACCAAGAACGGCAGCTCAGGAGGCAGAAGCAACTCTTAGACATGCAGAGATTGTGGGTAATGTGCAAATAGGTCGGGGAGGCTTGGGGCTTGGCCCAGGCAAACCGGTGGAGTAGAGCAGGTCCCAAGAAGAAGAGAAAGCTAGTTGTTGAGCAGGTTCGTAGACGGGATGAAATTTTAAGGGATGCAAAGACAGTGGCTCAGGCTAAGCAGGGACAGTGGTTGAAATGGGAAGGTGTGTGTTTTAACTTTTGGAAGGACTGTGAACTCGTTGATTAATCCAGAATAAGTAAGTCACATTTTTCTTGTTTACCAGGCTGCTTTTTTCTATATTTTGACTGCTAAATAGTCTTAATGTTGGTTTAGATTCACTGTATGATAACAGCCCCCATTGAAACTAGTTTCAGCCAAAAGTGGCCAATTTGCCTGTTAATCAGTGGGAGAGGTCTGCATGACTTAAGTTCTTTTTAGTCATTTCAGGTAGTGTGTTTGCTCAGTGTGTGTTTTTAACTTTTGGAGGGACTGTGAACTCCTTGATTCATCCAGAATAAGTAAGTAACATTTTTCAGTGTACCAGGTTTTTTTTTTCTATTTTTTTGACTGCTAAGTAGGCTTGCTGCTGGTTTATTTTCACTGTGTGATAACAGCCCCCATTGAAACTAGTTTCAACAAAGAGTGGCCAGTTTGCCTGTTTCTCTGGTATTTGCCTAATTTTGATTCTTCTCAACCTGCTTCAGAATGGCAAGTCATGTGCATGTCCAAAAAGGTCCGTAAAAGCACCATAAACGTCCGTTTTCAAAATCATCAACTCACCGGAGTGGTTACTGGTTTGCACTGGTAATCCATATCAAATTTCGTTGCGAAAAGTTGCTTCTGTCGTGTTTTATTTGGCAGCTCGTTCATGCTCGAACTATTTTCTTAGCGGTGGCGGAGTAATATCAACCAACATCCAGTACAAAATGTCAAATAAAACACGACAGAAGCAACTTTTCGCAACGAAATTTGATATGGATTACCAGTGCACATCCTTGGTCTAAGGTGAAAAGAGTTGCAATTCAGTTTGTTCAAGAGGGGGAGAAAGTTAAAAAGATGATAAGGAGGCACGGCAGCTTGGAGGATGCTTGTGATTGGGAGATGCAGGTAGATTTAGGAAATAAGCTTGTTGTTCCCCAGGAGATAGCCTCTACAAATCTAAGGCCTGATATAGTCTTGTGGTCTAAGAGTAGAATAAGAGTCTATTTCATAGAGCTGACTGTTCCTTGGGAGGAATTAGTAGCAGAAGCATATGAAAGGAAAAAGCTTAGATATGTGGAGTTGGGGGCAGAAGCAGAGCAGCGAGGATGGAAGGTTAGAATCTGTCCAGTGGAAGTAGGATGTAGAGGATTTGTTGCAAAGTCTGTTGTCTCATTGTTGAGGGAGCTGGGTGTAAGTGGACAGAGTGTGAGGGAAATAGTGAAGGAAGTGTCAGATGAGGCAGTAAAGTCCAGTCAGTGGGTTTGGATTAGAAGGAGCAATAGCAGCTGGGGGCCCAGCAGGGGGAGCACTTAGGCGGCCATTTTGGGTGAGTTGGCTTGGAGTGAGTTGTATGGCTTTGTTTTGCTGGCATTTTTAGTGATTGTAGGACTGTTTAGGTGAGTTTGTCTGCTGAATCTGCTGGTGTGTTTTGTCCTGCCTCCACCTCTGGCACCCTCTATACTTTCATTACCCCCTACCCGAACCAGGGTTTGAATCCCCACCCGCTGTGACTGGTGTGCAGTTGGTGAGAGGCTGAGGTAGCTTGTGGCTGTGGAAAAAAAAGATGGTTGTTGTGGTGTGAGGAGCAGTGTTGACTGGCATTGGGGTGGTGACTCTGGGACGCCAGGGGTCATTGTTGAGCCTCCTGGAGGTGTCGTGGGCCCAACTAGACGAAACACTGATGAAAGGAGGTTCCCACCTGATGAACCCAATGACATGTTGGTCAGCACTGCTCACTGATCTATATTATAGGGAATTATTCACTGAGTCTGGTCCATTTTTCTTTAGCACAAGTTTCTTGTGTTTACCTTAAAATAAATTCAAAATAAATAACTTTCTGTCACATTTTTACTTTTTAATCCAAACTGAATTTTAATGAACATGTAAATATAAATTAAACAAATGTTTTTTTTCCAGTTAGCAGCTATCAGAGACCTGAACCTGAACCCAGCTGTGTGTCCATGCAGAGCGACAGGTCAAAGGGTCGTCTTATTAACTTTAAATCAGACCAACGTTCCCGGTCTCAGAGGTGAGCGAGAGGTGGTTCTTTTTAATTCTTAGATAGACGATCTGTCCAGACCAATGAAAGCTTGTTTAACTGGGAGCATGGTTGATAATCTACAGCTGAATCATGATGATGTTCATTCACCCTTTCACCACTTACCACTTCATCTGACATCAGCTTCCTGCCACTGTTAGAAACACACTGAGCTCTTATCTTCTGGAACACAGATGCTGATGATGTGCAGCTTCAGAGTTAATCAGCTGCTTTATGGCTGCGTTCACTGCTCACATCCACACATCCCTTCATGGACCTTCACCTTGTGTTGCTCTCTGTGTGGACAGACACAATGTGAGCTCATTCTTCATGATTCCTCCACAGAGTGGACCAGCAGAGCTCAGAGGGTCCCAGTGGTCCGTCTGCCCAGCAGCATCAAACACAGCTGGACTCCATATTTATGGTCTGTACAGGTACAACAACTACTTTCCCATCTGTTCTGCTCACAGCCATCTCCATGCTGCACTCTGTAGACCAGCGGGTTGTCAGTGTGTCCAACATGGATCTGATGTTTGGCTCCATGGTTTCAGTCTGATTGGCTCATTCATATAGTTTTCTGTTCCAGCTGCTGGAGGACAACATGCTCACTTTTGTGAAGGAGGAGCTGAAGAAGATGCAGAAGGCTCTGAGTCCAGATTACCCAGAATGCTTAGAGAGTCAGAGGGAGGGTGAGGATGAAGAGCAGAGGAGCAGCAGAGAGGCGTTAGTGAAGATCACAGTTCACTTCCTGAGGAGAATGAAGCAGGAGGAGCTGGCTGACCGTCTGCAGAGCAGTAAGAGGATTTCTCTAAAGGTTTAACCTGCTGGATAAATGACACATTTACTGATGTCTCAGCACACAGAACAGCAGATGTTCAGATACTCATTCTGTACAGGGTTGAAATGTCTGTTTATTGATGTTATTTCTTGTCTTCATTCAGAACTTTGTGGACGTAAAGTTAAATGTGCTCTGAAGAAGAAGTTCCAGTGTGTGTTTGAGGGGATTCCTAAAGCAGGAAAGCCAACCCTTCTGAATCAGATCTACACAGAGCTCTACATCACAGAGGGAGGGAGCGGAGAGGTCAATGATGAACATGAGGTCAGACAGATTGAAGCAGCATCCAGGAAAGCAGGCAGAGCAGAAACATCCATCAGACAGGAAGACATCTTTAAAGGCCCACCTGGAAGAGATGAACCAATCAGAACAGTGCTGACAAAGGGAGTGGCTGGCATTGGGAAAACAGTCATAACACAGAAGTTCACTCTGGACTGGGCTGAAGGCAAAGCCAACCAGGACATCCACTTCATGTTTCCATTCACTTTCAGAGAGCTGAATGTGCTGAGAGAGAGAAAGTTCAGCTTGGTGGAGCTTGTTCATCACATTAAATCATTCAAAGACAAAAAAGACCTAAAATATCTCCATCAGATTGCTGTGAACAAGGCCTTAGAGAGTCCAAATGGACACCTGGACCTGTTCCTCCGCTTCCTCCTGGGTCTTTCCCTGCAGACCAATCAGAGGCTCCTACGAGGCCTGCTGACACAGACAGGAAGTAGCTCACAGACCAATCAGGAAACAGTTGATTACATCAAGGAGAAGATCAGTGAGGATCTGTCTGCAGAGAGAAGCATCAATCTGTTCCACTGTCTGAATGAACTGAATGATCGTTCTCTGATGGAGGAGATCACAAAGGCCCTGAGTTCAGGAAGTCTCTCCACAGATAAACTGTCTCCTGCTCAGTGGTCAGCTCTGGTCTTCATCTTACTGTCATCAGGAAAACATCTGGATGTGTTTGACCTGAAGAAATACTCTGCTTCAGAGGAGGCTCTTCTGAGGCTGCTGCCAGTGGTCAAAGCCTCCAACAAAGCTGTGTGAGTCCAGAGATGAATATGTTTTAAATGCTCTGTTTACTTGTTAAAAGGAGAGAAAATAACTGAGTTATTTCTCAGATAATTTCAGTTTGTAGATAACACAGATTCACAGCAAACAGTTCCATCAGATCAGTTTACATCAAGAAAAAAGAAACACGCTGCAAGAATGTAGAAAATCTTTATAATATATAACTAGAAAATTTCTGAAGAAATTTTGATGGGTACCAATCTACTGCCCGCCCTATCAACAAACCCTTTAGTTCAGTTAAAGATGAGAGTCTCCTCTCACATAAAACCTTTGAATGAGGAAAGTAAAAGTCATATCCGAATAATGGTTGAACCATCAGCGCCCCAAGAGACGGCAGAAGCCAGCGGTGTAATTTTCATTCGGCTACTATGTGTGGCTGTTTTTTATGGCAGTTTTAAAATAATTTTTCACCTGAATTTTATGATTTTAGGCGTTTATAATGGAAATGGGGAGGCAACCTGTGGGCTCAGAGGCCATTTGTAAGAAATATGTGTGGCAGAGCTCAATGAGTGTGACTTTGGGTGAAAGAGGACAAAAATGCCTACGTTTTGAAGTAAAATTTGTCCTGATCGGGCAGATATTTTGGACATGAGAGACATTTGTTCGAGGATTTGGTGCAGTATCGAAATTAGAGTGAGCAGTAGAGTGGGAGAGACACCTCGGCCGAGATGTAGTCTTCCTAAAACGTAAACTGCCGTTGTGTCAAAGCTGTATAATGTATCAACAAACCCTTTAGTTCAGTTAAAGCCCAGAGTCTCCTGTAACATATAAACTTTGAATGAGGTCTGTGCGATGCTGTATAGCTGAGTTATAAGGCCTCTAAAATAGGATAGGTTTTTAATTTCCAATGCATTTTCCCATCCACAACTTTCCCAGTTTTTCCCATTTTGCCGGAATTCCTTTCGACTAATGAGAGCCAAACGTAATAGCACACCGATCGAGGTCGTTGCGCAGCGTTGTGCTTTTTATGCCGGTCGGACCGTCAAAATATAGGGCGGAAACGGAAAAATAATATTAAGTATACACGAGAGTAATATGTGTCTAATACCTTCGGCATCGGCACCCATAATTAGCATAAATGTAATCATTATTTATTAATTCAACCATCTTTAACTTGAATAATGAATAACTACATAACTTACTTCTCTTCCTGTTATTCCCTCCTCAGACTGAGCGGCTGTAACCTCTCAGAGAGAAGCTGTGCAGCTCTGTCCTCAGCTCTCAGCTCCCAGTCCTCCAGCCTGACAGAACTGGACCTGAGTAACAACAACCTGCAGGATTCAGGGCTGAAGCAGCTGTCTGTTGGACTGCAGAGTCCAAACTGTAACCTGGAAGCTCTCAGGTCAGGATTCATTCAACTGTTCAGCTGCTGATCATTTTAATTCTGCTTTACAGTCATGGATGAACAGCTGACCTGTTCAGGATGCTGTCTGCTGTTGGAGTCTTTTCTCTCAGTTTCTGCCGTTTGTGTTGTTTCCTGCAGCCTGTCAGGCTGTCTGATCACAGAGGAAGGCTGTGCTTCTCTGGTCTCAGCTCTGACCTCCAACCCCTCCCATCTGAGAGAGCTGGACCTGAGCTACAACCATCCAGGAGACTCAGCAGTGAAGCAGCTCTCAGCTGGACTGGAGGATCCACAGTGGAGGCTGGACACTCTCAGGTATGGAGAGCTCTGCTGCAGCATCACACAATGTCTGATGGAGGAGGAAGACAATCATCTGCAGACCAGTCATCCTCCACAGTTCTACAGCATAGCAACACCACCCCCCTAACAAGCAGATTTCCACAGAGGGACAGCACTGAAACAGCTTAGGAAGGGCCCAAAGGATCCTTTGCTCAAGTCCTGGTACCAGACGCTCCAGGACACCTTCAGGTGTTCTTTGACCACGCCTGGATAGGTCGGAGCTCTTTTGACAGGATGAAGAGAGCAAACTCTATATTAGGCAGGTGGTCATAATGTTATGGCTGATCGGTGTATAAATATGTCAGACACAGTTATGGAACATCAGTCCCAGAAAGAAGTTTCTGACTAATTTTCATGTTATTTTTCTGTCATTTTTTCTGTTTCTCATTATATCATGAACACAGAAACATGGTGACTTTATTCATCCAGTTAAAGGGACATTTCTGTGTTTCTGAAGTGGGGCTGTGTGAAGTCCTCATGAGCAGCCAGCATCTCTCTCAGTGTAGAACAATGTGTGTGTGAGAACCATGTAATGTCCATGTTTGATGCTGAAAGAGACGGTGCTGCTCTGACCCCCCTCCTCCTTTCAGGGTGGAGCCTGCTGGAGAACGATGGCTGACACCAGGGCTGAGGAAGTGTGAGTGTGTTCTTCATCTGATTCATGACATCCAGCCATCTTCACACTGTCACATCACTCATTGATCAAAGTGAACAGATGATGGATCAATAACTGCAGCTGGACTGTGTTTGTTCTCTCCATCAGATTCCTGCCAACTCACAATCGACACAAACACAGTGAACAGGAGACTGAAACTGTCTGACAACAACAGGAGGGTGACATATGTGGAGGAGGTTCAGTCATATCCTGATCATCCAGACAGGTTTGATGTCTGGCCTGAGCTGCTGTGTAGAAATGTTCTGACTGGTCGCTGTTACTGGGAGGTCGAGTGGAGAGGAGGAGTTTATATATCAGTGAGTTACAGAGGAATCAACAGGAGAGGAGGCAGAGACTGTGTGTTTGGAGGGAACGATCAGTCCTGGAGTCTGAGCTGCTCTGATCAGTTTGGTTACTCTGTCTGGCACAATGACAGAGGAACACACATAACTTCCTCCTCCTCCTCCTCCTCCTCCTCCTCCTCCTCCTCCTCCTCCTCCTCCTCCTCCTCCTCCTCCTCCTCCTCCTCCTCCTCCTCCTCCTCCTCCTCCTCCTCCTCCTCCTCCTCCTCTGTCTGTAACAGAGCAGCAGTGTATGTGGACCGTCCTGCTGGCACTCTGTCCTTCTACAGAGTCTCCTCTGACACACTGATCCACCTCCACACCTTCAGCACCACATTCACTGGGGAACCTCTGCATCCTGGATTTGGGCTCTGGTTAGGTTTACCTGGTTCCTGGTTTTCTCTGTGCTGAGTATACAGAGTGTCCTCCTGTCAGAGAATCCCTGCTGAACAGATAGTTCAGTCTGTTCATGTCTGTCTCTTTCACTCAGAAACACCTTTTCAGATTCATGGATTCAGTCAGTTTCTGTTTGAAACTCTTCTGAATGATTCCTTGGAAACTTCTTCCTCTTCCGGTCCTTTAAAGATGGAAGCTGCCATTCTTCCAGGATGTTGTTTTTCTGTGTGTTTCCAGTCAAAGCTTCACACTGAGTATCAGCAGGTTGTGTTTCTCTGCAGCTCACTTCAGCTGAGCCCATTCAGCTGATGTCAGCTGCAGTTAGTTTGCTGCACATGTGACAAACTGTGACATCAGAGAGGAATCACTGAGCTGCATCAGCCCAGATGAATTCCAACCTGCTGACAGATCTTCACTGATTCTGCTGCAATGAGCAGAAGTCTGGTGAGCAGCCGGGGTTCATCCTGATGATGTGCCATTATAGACTGAATTATTGATTTAGCATCTCAGACATTTGACCTTTTGGCTCTTTTTCCAGCTCAATGTTCATTTCTTTAGTTCTGTCTCTCTAAATGTTCGACTTCGGTTTAAAAAAGTAGACGTTTAAAAATCCTCAATAAATATTTTCAAAAATCATTCTGCTGTTATTTTCTGTTTTATATTACATTTGTTTTGGTGTCTATAAAACATTTTTTCAATGATTTTAGAGTTTTTCCATCCAGAGAACAAGATCCAGAGATACTGAAACTCCTCCCCCTGAGGCAGAGACTCACCCCCGACCCGGAGGGAGCGCTCCACCTTCTTCTGGTTCAGAACCGTGGCCTCAGATCTGGGAGAGCTGACCTTCATCCCGGCTGCTTCACACTCAGCTGTGAACCGCTCCAGAGCAGCTGAAGCTCATGGCTTGAAGAAGCCAACAGAACCACATCATCTGCAAACAGCAGAGATGTAACCCTCAGGTTCCCAAAGCAGACGCCCTCCTCTCCCCGACGACACCTCCAGATCCTGTTCATGAAAACAAAAAAAGGATCGGTGACGAGGGGCAGAACTGTCCAACATGCTCCATAAACCAGAACCACTTTGGACCAAGAATGTGGACACAGGTCTGACTTTGGTTCTACAGGGACTGGGAGCTTGTAAAAGCCGTTCCATTAGCCCATACTCCCTCAGCACCCTCATAGTATCCCTGGGTAACACGGTTATAAGCCTTTTCCGAGTCTATAAAACATATGTAGACCTGATGGTCAAACTCCCAAGACCCCCTCAGGGCTAAATAAAGATGTGGTCCACTGTTCCACCATCTGGGAGAAAACCACACTGCTCGTCCTGAATCTCCAACACCCTGGAGTAAACTTTCCAGGGAGGCTGTGATCCTCCTGCAGATGGAACACACTCTCCGGTCCCCTTTCTTAAAAATGGGAACCATCACCCTGGACTTCAACAGCTAAGACAGCTGCCACCATGACCAGAGCTTTTAGCATCTTTTAGCATCTCAGGGAGAATCTCATCTTTTTAACGCCCTCAAAGACTTCTGCCAAAGTGATGGACGAGTCTTCCCCCAAGTCCTCAGACTCTGCCTCCTTAGTGGAGGACATGTCAGCTGGGCTGAGGAGATCCTTAAATGGCTCCTTCTGCCGCCTGAAAATATCCTCAGTTTGGGTCAGCAGTTCTTCACCCAGGTGAAGCACAACCTGGGAAGATCCCTGCTTTAGATACTAGATACTCCTGCCAGGGACAGAGAAAGGAGATGGACTTAAACAAATTAAACAAATTTGGGTTCGGGTCGTACTTCATCAACTGGATAAGGATATTATATAGCTCCCCCAATGCACATGTCAGGAAAAATGATCAAACTTCTCAAAGCTCCAGTCTGCAGAGAGGTACCAGACAGGGTTGAACACTTTCAGCCTCACTTTTTGCTGTTTTCATCAATTGAACATAAAATAAGTCTTTATGCTGATGATGTATTACTTTTGCTCCAGGACTCACAGATGTCTCTCACTCAGGATCACACTCATAAATAAATTCTCAGCACTTTTTGACTACTATTAACTGGTCTCACTTCTCCCGTGTAAACGTAGACCCATCTGGAACAATCCTGACATCCTGCAAAACAAAAAAATGCTAAACTTTACTCGATGGAAGAACAAAGGAATAAAACATCTGGAACACATAATCCAAAATGGAAATTTTATTTCATTTGATGCACTCATATCACAACATGGGATAGGCAGCAATACATTTCTAGAATACCAACAATTTAAGTCTATAATAACATAGAAATATATCCTCCACCAACCAGACTTTTTAAGCATCTGCACACCAAAACTGCTATCAAAAATATATAATTACTGTCTAAGATGGATGACACAATATCTCTACCATCCTCAAAATGGGAGGCAGATCTATCCTTCAGTTCTAATTCTAACCATAACTTCTGTATTCATGAACATAGCATTCCTGCATGTTTCCCACACTGTGCATACTGGGTGACTTAGACGACATCAACATGGAAATTAACTCAGCACACATGGTCAGTGCTATGTATCACAAAGAAAACTCATTGTAGCGTTACTTGATAAAATATAAGGATTTACCATTAGTTCTCACTATCTAAATAAACCTTATTTAACCTCGTATGTAGGGCACCACCTCCCAGATTTAGAGTTTTGAGAGGAATACTGTTAAAGTTATAAAGATGAGTCTTCACTGAAGATGAGTTGTATCTGAATTGATATCTGACACTTAAAAATGGTATAACACTCTGATCATTATAAGCAGATTTATTTAAACAGCACTTCAAAGTTGCATTCAAACAGTTGATGAAGAGACAATAACACACAGGAATAATTTGCAGGCTTTACAACGAAATACGGGAATGAGAGAGGCATAGGCTTAAGGGTGTTAGCTTTTCATTTCAGGGTATCTGACTGAATGGGAAGTCTGACCTCTCGCTACTCTGAGTTCAGTATTGGTTAATCAGCATCCTGCACGGGCCAACACAGCATCACGACTGAGAAAGAGATTGATTGGAGCCGAGTCACAAGACCGAACCTTGCGGAACCCCAGTGGTGGGCCTACGTGGCTTCGACACAGACCCTCTCAGTGTTACCTGTGAGATGGGAAATTCTTATTTGCCCATCTGGTTTTAAAAGTGCGTTGACTTTTCTTTGACCCCATTCACCCTGTGATCATTTTGTTTTGTCATCTAAGGGAAACCAGTTCTAAATTCATCAGGAGGAGGTTTATGGTTGGAATCAGCTTCCAAAACCCATTTCACAAATTGATGGTAAATCTTTGTTTAAAAAGACCTTTAAAAAGTACCTGTGTAATGGTAAGGGCTGATTTAGTATGTATGGAACTATCATGACTGGATTAGATGGAAGGAAACTGTATTTATGTTCTGGATTTCATGTAATTTGTAATGGAATTGTGAATTTTGATTAATGCATTATATAATGTACTCAATGCTATGAAATTATTTTTTGTAAAGAACTTTATTTGTAATGTATTTTGATGAGGTCCCCAGGAAGAGTAGCGGCAGCTTGCTGCAGCTAATTAGGCTCCTAATAAACAAATAAACAAAATAAATGGTTGACACTTCCTGGGGAGCTTAGCGCAGGGGATAATAAAGGGGCTACCTCGAAAACCTCTTTGTTATCTTAGATCCTGAACAGAGTAAGGGGGCCATTTGTTCTTTGAGATAACCCCCCCACTTAGGGTATATAATGAATGTATGTAATGCTGTTCTTGGCTCTCCTGTCTTTGATTTTGCTCAGTAAAGGAGGGACTTCAAACGCTGTATGCCTTTGAATAAACTTAAAGACAAAATCTGGATTTTGTCTTATTAGAGTTGTCTTCTTACCCACTTTAATAGAAAAAAATCCACAACAACCTTGGTGTCATGAACAGGATTCGACATGCCAGAGGAACGCAGCAGGACATAAGGACGCTTGGTCAGTCTGGAGACCCAAAATTGTCCTCAGTCCACCTACGTTGAAAGAGGGGAGTCCTAGAGCCTGCTGGCCAATCGAATCCGGACCATAGATTTACAAATAGATCTGGGTGAGAAGTTGCTCTAATATATATATTTTTTAAAGTTTCTTATTTTACTTTTTTACGCATTAACCATCACCTCCTAATTAATTGATTCGGCTGCGGAGTTGGGAGAGGAGGACATCAGCTCAAGGGCCAGTTACCCTGTAAGGCATACAGGGAGGTTCTTATTGGTAACAATAAGATATAGCGAAACAAAGGGTTTTGTGGGTGGTCTTTGTACTTTCTACACCTTATAAACGAGGAAGCCAGACACGTTGCTGAAAAAGGAAAAAATAATGGGTTCCGGAACCTCAAAGGCATCAGGGGTGCCTTCTTCTCCAGACTCTGCAATTTATAAAATAATGAAAGAAAAAATGGAGATGATTGTGTTAAATGCGCTTTAATTTGGGAAAATAAGTTTGGTTTTACACAGGGTGGAAGTTTGAGTGTGAACCAGTTAAATAAAGTAAAAGGACAGAGTGACAGCGGGGTGGTCCACATACACTGCTGCTCTGTTACAGACAGAGGAGGAGGAAGAGGAGGAGGTGGAGAAGGAGGCAGAGGAGGAGGAGGAAGAGGAAGAGGAAGAGGAAGAGGTGGAGGTGGAGGTGGAGGTGGAGGTGGAGAAGGAGGAAGAGGTGGAGGAAAAGGAGGAGGTGGATCAGTGTGTCAGAGGAGACTGTAGAAGGACAGAGTGCCAGCATGACAGTCCACATACACTGCTGCTCTGTTACAGACAGAGGAGGAGGAGGAGGAGGAGGAAGAGGAAGAGGAAGAGGAAGAGGAAGAGGAAGAAGATCAGGAGGAGGAAGAAGAGGAAAAGGTGGAAGAGGAAGAGGAGAAGGAGGAGGTGGATCAGTGTGTCAGAGGAGATTCTGTAGAAGGACAGAGTGCCAGCAGGACGGTCCACATACACTGCTGCTCTGTTACAGACAGAGGAGGAGGAGGAGGAGGAGGAGGAGGAGGAGGAAGAGGCGTTGCTGAAAAAGGAAAAAATAATGGGTTCCGGAACCTCAAAGGCATCAGGGGTGCCTTCTTCTCCAGACTCTGCAATTTATAAAATAATGAAAGAAAAAAGTAGAGATGATTGTGTTGAATGCGCTTTAATTTGGGAAAATAAGTTTGGTTTTACACAGGGTGGAAGTTTGAGTGTGAACCAGTGAAATAAAGTAAAAGAGTTGATGGATGGATATTAGGAGGAAAAGAAAAATAAGAAAAAAAATTAAAAAACAAGATTTAGATAAGAGAGAAATATGGGTAAAGTGTTGGAATGAATGGATTACGGAAGCCGTGCGTAGGCAAAGAAAGTCAGAACTGAAACAGATGGCAGGGGGGAAAGATTTGTCCGGGGACGGGGAACAGACATGATAATGCTGGTCATTCTGTTGATGATCCCACGTTTCCACCTCCATATAGACCTAGTGATGCTTCACCCTGTTGTCCTAATGCTCCATTACAGATGGATTTGCAGGCCCTCCAGATGGCTGACCTGGATCTAGACTCCCGTCCCCCTCCACAGCCCGTGCGTCAGCCTGAAAGTCAGCCTGCAGGTCAATCCGCACATCAGGTTGCAGAACAGGAAGAACAGTCTGCAGACGAGCAACTACCGGGATCATCGAAGAGCCAGAAACAACTTATACTTCTACTAAACTCGCCATAGCTCCATGGCTACGAAGTGGAACACAGCCAAAAGTTGAGAACGAGGAAGCGGTTCATCATTTCCCTATGCTGGAAGTGGCCGGAACCAATTAACCTCAGTTGGTGTTCAGACCATGGACTGCAGCTGACATCCAAGCCAGCGCTGCTCTCCTCCCGGATCCTGTGGAGGACGGTAGAAAGTTTGCTGCAGAACTTAAAGCTTTATGTGTCTATATGAGGTTTATATGAGTGGGGTGGTGAGGTAGGACACGGACTTTCAAAAGAAAACTGGGTTTATTTCTCACAAAAACAAAGACCAAACAAAAAGCGCGGCTGAGCCGGATTCAAAAACTTAACTGTGAAAAAACAAACAAAAGACTTGGCATGGCATGGAATAAATACTTAGCTTGGAAGTAGTGATGGCAAAACGAGGCTTTTTGAAGCATTGAATCATTTTGAACCATTGTGTCATAAAGTGGTTCACTACTCGAAGCTTCATTCAATTCCCTTGGGTGACATCTACTGGCGTAGCGATTGTTGCACCATACGAAGCCCTGCGAATGTGATGCATATAATAACACTATAATAACACGTACGTATGTGTGTTGTACATATGGGTTTGTAGTACCTCATTAAAGATTGATTAATTTACCCATGAAATAATAATTTGCCCTCTCCGGGCCAGGAATGAGATCCTTCCCCAAGTGGAGGAGTTCAAGTATCTCGGGGTCTTGTTCATGAGTGAGGGACGAATGCAGCGGGAGGTTGACAGGCGGATCGGTGCGCCATCAGCTGAGCCAGAAGGAGAAGCTCTCGATTTACTGGTCAATCTATGTTCCTATCCTCACCTATGGTCACGAGCTGTGGGTAGAGACCGAGAGAATGAGATCGCCAATACAAGCTGTCGAAATGAGTTTCCTCCGCAGGGTGGGCTCTCCCTTAAGGCTGATACATCTTTTAACTGCTCTTGCGCTTGCGTCTTGCGCTTGTGTTAATGGCTCGAGACGTTTATGCTTCATTTTGCTTTGCCGGCGGTTGCGTGTGCTGCGTGGCGATTCACCGCCAGGACAGTAGGTGGATAGGGTGAGAAGCTCATCATCCGGGAGGGGCTCGGAGTAGAACCGCTGCTCCTCCGCATCCAGAGGAGTCAGATGAGGTGGCTCGGGCATCTGGTTAGGATGCCTCCTGGACGCCTGGTGAGACACGTCCCACTGGGAGGAGGCCCCGGGGAAGACCCCGGACACGTTGGATCTCTGGCAGGGGAACGCCTCGGGGTCCCCCCAGAAGAGCTGGAGGAAGTGGCCGGGGACAGGGACGTCTGGGTTTCTCTGCTTAAGCTGCTGCCCCCGCGACCCGACCCCCGGAGAAGATGATGGATGGATGGATGGAATAATAATTTAAAAACAATGTGAAAATTTTTGGTTTGTCATTCATATTTTCTTTGGGAGTGTGCTTGGTGTAATAAAGAGGGTGCTTGTGTTACCTCAGGTGTTTTTATTAAAGAAAAGTAGTTTTTGCACAGTAGAAGGGCTCAAACGTTTTTTGTTTTGTTTTTAGTCAATTTCTCCAGCTTTGGAAAATACTCTGTCACAGGGAACAGAGGAGGCCGCTGTGACCAGGAACTGTTTGGGTCGAAATATTCCCACACTTTAGAACGCTTCCTCGATGGTTGCTCCATGAGAGAATAATCCAAAACTCCGAATATCAAAAAACGAGAGCTGTTCGTGACGTATAATACGTGTAGAACGGGGACATGAACCGGGGCTTCAGCCATTGAATACACTGAATCGCGGCAAATGTTCAAAGCTCCGCTATCAACTCGAAGCAGTCAGCTGACTCGGTCTGAATGAAGCAGTGAAGTGGTTCAAACGTCATCAGTGACGTCACATGAAGCAAGCTCCGGCCCACTGCTTCACTATAACTACCCTGTCGAGTTTGAAGCGTGCTTCGGAGCTTCGGTGTTGGAGGTAACATCACTACTTGGAAGACAACGTGGCATGGCATGAGGGAAATCACAGGAGAGTAGGTAACGGACATGGGTATGTACGAAAGGATCTGAAAAAACTGACAGGGGAGACTGGAAACTAAATAGAGGGCTGGGAGTGATTGGAGACAGGGTGCAGCTGGTGACTATGACTAACAGGTGCAGTGAATGAACTAATGATGTAAATGAACTAATGACCAGAGTGAAGGGAAAAACAATGACAAGACTCAAACTCAAAACCAAGACATGAACTGAAAACCAAAACGTAACCTAAAACATAAAACTTAAAACATGAGCAGAGTCCCGTGGGCGTGACATTATGCCAA